>NW_028274807.1:133350580-135750580 GCF_037043125.1 Eumetopias jubatus
AGGAAAATGATTAAGGAAAAATTCTGAGATGAACATCTGCAAGATGCTGAGATTTTAGTGATGTGGTAATCCCACTTATATGTTCCACCCGGAAGATTAAGTTCTTTAAAAGCAGAGCATATGGTCACCAATCTGTGACACTGCGTTTTGCCAGGATTCATAAACAGTCCCAGGTCTGACTAGGGCTAAGGAAGCATATTTATATTCCAGGTTGTACAGTTTACGTTTTTTTCTTTTATTAGTCACACTTCTGTCTTGATGGGACAAAATGTTAGCATTATATATGGGGAAAAGACCGAAAAACCAAAACAGGATTCTGTCAAAAAGAGCAATGAATACAAGGCATTAGACTCAATACATATAGAAGTTGTATGACTTGGAGCAAGTTGCTTGCCTTCTGCGGGCCTCCAGTTCCTCATCTCTGGACTAAATGGTCGCTAAGAAACCGTCAGTTGAGTCAAGCTAACTGCTTCAACAAACAACCCCACGTCTCAATAATTTGATACAATAAGTAGAATAAACGATTTATGCAGTAAAGCTTATTCATATCACAGTATACAGGAGGCAGTTTCTCACCTGATGACTCAGGAATCCAGGCTTCCTCTATTTGGTGGCCCCATCACCCTCCAGGCCTGAGTCCCTCACCAGACACTTTGTATCCAGCCAGCCAACCAGTTAAGAGAGAGAGGGTGGTGGCTGCCTTTGTATTACTGGGGGGCCAGCCCCAGAAATGGCACGGAGCTCTTCTGCTCACATTCCATTGGCCAGAATGAGTCATGTGGTTCAGGCTCAGTGCGCGCAGCCTGGGAAATCTCACCAAGCTATGTGTCCAACGGGATGCATCCGTCCGGGTGAACGGCTGACCGGTTAGTGAACGATTAACCAGGCTGAACCATGGGCCCTTCTAGTAGGACCTTTCCATTATTTTTTTATTCCAGCTCAAGAAAACTTTTAAACATTGGGAAAGGTGTGCAACCAAATTAAATGGTTTGTTTTTGCTCTCTGTATGTGTTTTATTTTACGACTGTGTTTTTGTGTTGCCTTTAAACGAGAATGTCTTCTTCAGGAAACAGAATGGACACGCATGATACCACTTAGTAATTTGAGGAGAACGTGAGGAGCGGCAGATGAATGCAGCTTGCTGGACAGATGAGACTGCCATCGTTTTATGAAAGCCTAGCCTATAGGAATATATATCTGCCAAATTCATTAATAAATAGGGTAGTCATACCTCAAAATATTTTTTTTCAGTTTTTCTAAATAATTTGCCACAGAATCTCTTTAATGGTACTTCTCCAAGTAAAAGTGTTTAAAAAATCTGAATGAGGGGCGCTTGGGTGGCTCAGTCGTTAAGCGTCTGCCTTTGTCTCAGGTCATGATCCCAGGGGCCTGGGATCGAGCCCCGCATTGGACTCTCGGCTCAGCGGGAAGCCTGCTTCTCCCTCTCCCACTCTCCCTGCTTGTGTTCCCTCTCTCGCTGTGTCTCTCTCTGTCAAATAAATAAATAAAATCTTTAAAAAAATTTTTTTAAATTAAAATTCTGAATGAATTAACAAAAAGGCAAGAGAGGAGATTCTTAAAGTCAGTGGTTTAGAGCCAGTGGCAAGTAGAAGTTACACCTCCTGAAGATCTAATGGAAATTACTAGGAAAAATATGACACCCACTGTGGGACTCCAAATGACTTATTTTGGAAGCATCTATATTACCTAAAAGTAGTATGACTTCACAGTCCAACTAAGGCCAAAATTATCCCTTCAAAGAATCCAACATGCCAGCTTCCCGCAATCCCGAAGACACAACTTCACAAGCACAGCCTGAACCAGGAGATTGGAAACTTGAAGGGCCAGAATTGCTTTGCACAAACTCATGTAAATACTTGTGAAAGCATCGTCCTTCCAGTAAAGTCACTGGTGCATATTTTGCAATCATGAAAATAATCGCCTTAAAAAATTTTAATAAAATGTGGAGAGAAAAGTTTGTTCTGAAGAGAATTATCTCTACAGATTTCATGTGTGTAACTAGAAGAATGATGTCTTTGTATGAACCTATAAATGACTTAGCTCTTAAGTTTAGAATGCCTCACTCTAAGAAGTTATGCCGATTCTAAATGGATCTGCTTTATTCATTGTTCAGATTTTTATGAAGAGGAATTCCACAGTCGATACTGCTGTGATTTTGTCCAAACTTGGAAATGGCCATTCTGTAACTAAGCTGTCACGTGATAACGCTAAAATCTCAACCACATATTGTAATTTCAGGAAACCCGTCATTACCTCACGTCTCCCCACAAACCTCTCCCCTAAATCCCTCAGCTTTTTTTTAAAAGATTTTATTTATTTATTTACCAGAGAGAGAGAGAGAGAGAAAGAGACCACAAGCAGGGGGAGCTGCAGGCAGAGGGAGAGGTGGGCTCCCCGCTGAGCAGGGAGCCCGACGTGGGGCTCGATCCCAGGACCCTAGGATCACGACCTGAGCCGAAGGCAGACGCTTAACGACTGAGCCACCCAGGCGCCCCTTTCACTGTTTATTTTTAAAGGTTAAGGAAAAGTCTATCCTGGGATGAAACCTCAGGCTCAAAATACAAATTTACATAAGAAAAGAAATAAAAAAGACATACCACTATATAAATAACTGGGGAATGATTCCTTCACAGACTTTGGGTGAGGACGTTATTAGGAGAGACCAGAGAAGGAAAAAAGATATATCAGGCACATTTGATCTATGACAATTGTTGTTCTGGAGACTTCTTGGAGCACCACTGGGGGAGCAAAAATGCCAACTCAGACACATTTCTTCCTAAATTTCAGTGGTTTGTACTCTATTGTTAATTCTCACAAAGACTGTTCTCAGTCGATATATAATTAGTAATTATATAATTAGTAATATCTTCCTTACAGTGCTCCATGCATCACCTTTGAGTACAAAAAAAGGGTAACCTAAGAAGCTTGGCCTTCATCTACTAACTGTGAGAGTTTCTTCTTCACCTAGAAATTGTTGAATATTTGGTAAAAGTGTAAATGCTGTGAAACACAATATTCTTCATTCTTAAGTTTCACAGTGCTTTAATTAAAAAAGATATGCATTTGGGGGCTCCTGGGTGGTGCAGTAGTTAAGGATCCTACTCTTGGTTTGGGCTTAGGTCTGTTCTCACGGTCATGGGACTGAGCCCCACGTCCAGCTCCATGCTCAGTGTAGAGTCTGCTTGAGATTTTCTTTCTTTCTCTCCCTCTTCACCTCCCGCTCATGCTCTCTCTCTAAAGTAAATAAATAAATCTTAAAAAAAAAAGGATATGCATTTGGTCATGTGGAAGCTGCCTATGACCACTCTATCATGGCCCCATATAGGCTTCTTCTTTTCTCTGGCTAAGTGAGCTTAACTAAGGCACTGTGGTTTAAATAAGCAGAGTAGCTCATTTCGGTTTGCTGGTACAAACACTATTTTCAACATATAGGGATGTTCACCTTTTTTGTTACAGTGTATAATTGACAGTGAGCTTCCTTGGCAGCAAATTAGGCATTTCACATTAGCTTTAGAAGTGCCATCGGGAGTTATGATGCGAAAACTTCTCATACCAAATTGAGCATCTTCCTTCAATGACCTGGTTTGGAACCAAAGTACTCAGCGTGTATCCTGAAACTCTTATGAAACCAGCTATTGTGTTTCCTTACAATTACATAGTAGCTGATTTTACAAGCTAACCAAGGAGCCATTGTACCCTAATCAGAAGCAGGTCATTGGGGGGCATGGAATCTCAGCTCAATATAATGAGTTTAAACTGCAAATTCTTTTTAGCACTGATTAACTGCTGAACTCCCAAATCATGGAGTTGGCACATAGCTCCTGAAGCCTGAAACCTTTAAAACCCTATGTCAGTGTGGAGAAATTTCTAGTTTTCTCACATAATGGTGTGTATTTTCCTCCTTTGCCTTTCTAGAATAATATGAACCACATATTTATAAGTAACTCTCTCTCTCTCAAAATCATCCTGCATTTTCCAAGTTCTTGAATAAGTATTAAGAGACTCTTTGGGTTTTCTTTTAATCCCAAAGCATTGTAACTCATACATTTGAATTTAGAGATAGGAAGTTAAAATCGTGCTTGAGTTAATTTGCATACATTATCAGTGTCTTGACTGTATGGACGATTTGAAAGTGCTTTATTTTGTTTAAGTGAAGCAGATAAAAAGTGTTGAGAGAGGAAAGAATAGAATACCAAGTCATTACTTTATGTAAAGTATTCCACCTAGTGTTGCACAAAGAAGAGTTCTGTGGCATGGGATGATAGCCCTCTGCTAGTACAGCAATGTAGGGAAACTCATGTTTTAACAATTTTATGGTCTCTTTATTAAGGAGTCCTACATATATATTAGTTTCAGTTGGACAAATCCATCTGTGTGAATGTTTGGATATCCATAGCTAAAAATGGCCTTTTTCCCATTAATCCAATTCAAAGAAAACTTTTCTTCATAATCAATATATCAACAATAACATAACTAACATTTATTAACAGGAATTAATTACTTTTTATGCCAGACACTGGACCAAGTACTTAACAAATGCAACAATGTGAGGACTTTTTTCATGATAAGTGCCTTGTGTATCATAAAGTTGAAGCCATAGGAGACTTACATTGCTTGGCGGGCTCCAAATACTTTCAGTTTCTAGAGAAACGAGCTGGCTGGAAGGCATGGCACCACCTAGCGGTCAGCTCTGACAGGAACGTTGGGCATTATGGCCAGAGAGGAAGCAGGAAGGGGAGTGTGAACCGAAGGGATCCAGAGTTTCAGTGAGAGAACTGAGAGAGAGCACCTTCATTATCGCTAATGGAATAGAAAGGGAGGGGTAATTTTAAAAAGTCTTACTGTAGTTTATCAATATATAAGCTTTAAGGTTCTTGAAAACACAAAAGAATAATTATTTCTTAAGAATTACAGTTGACTCTTGAACAGCACAGGTTTCAACTTCATGAATCCACTTATACGTGGATTTTTTTGATAAATACAGTAGTGTAAACATATTTTCTCTTATGATTTTCTTAATAACATTTTCTTCTCTCTAGCTTACTGTATTGTAAGAATACAGTATATAATATTTATAACATACAAAATGTGTATTAATCAACAGTTTATGTATTTGTAAGGTTTCTGGTCAGTAGTAGGTTATTAGTAGTTAAGTTTTTGGGGAGTCAAAAGTTTTAAACGATTTTCCACTGGGAGTGGGGGTGGTCGGCACTCCTAACACCCAATGGTGTTCAAGGGTCAACTGTACTTTTGGGTGCTATACATTTCTCTTAATGTCCGCTGTGGCCAACTGGGTCTCCAAGATTTGTTCAGTTTACATTTATATGTAAATGTAATATAATTAATCCTTAATCCTCAAAACAACTTTAAATATTATCATCATTTTTAAAAATTTTTATTTACCTGAGAGAGAGTGCGCGCACTCGAGAGACGGGGGGGGGGGGGGGAGAGAGAGAGAGAGAGAGGTAGGGGAGGGGCAGAGAGAGTCTTAAGCCAACTGAGCTGAGCTCGAGCCCGAGCCCGACGGAGCCCTGACTCAGGGCTCGATCTCATAACCCTGAGATCAGGGTCTGAGCCGAAACAAAGTCAGATGTCCAACGAACTGTGCCACCCAGGCACCCCACCATCATTTTTCAGAGGAAGAATGAGAAATAAAATTCTTTAGGGGTAAACCATTCAAATTCACCAAATTGTTTATCTCATCATTACCTATTTATCCCAATTACTATGCTTCCCAAGGTCACATAGCTAATAAGTGAAAAGACTAGGAAAATCCCAGCTCTTAGCCATTATGCTTTGCTATCTCCGAAATGGGTCCTCTCCACCCCACCCCCCAACACACATAATACCCAGAGAAGAGGAGTTTTTGTGGTGTTTCCTATACCATAGTCTCAGTGGTTGAGCTCTCCAGAACTAGAAATTAAACTCTAAATTCAAGTCTCGGTTATTTGACATGTGCTTTCTGCATCAGAAGTGATAGTATTTATGTAGAGGAAAAGACGTCTCCTCTAAGTTTGTCTTCACCTCAAGGCTCAGGGTGAAATTAGAAAAGTTCAAAATCATCAGTTTTTTAATTAAAATCTCATTTCTGTTTCTAAGTTATACAACAAGCAAAGGAAACATACTAGCTACTGTGTTACCCACTTAGGGTTTCAGACCAGCTTCAAAAATGTCTTTAGATTAGATGGTAGTGAACTCCTAGACTTTTTTTAGTTGAAAACAAGGGCCCCCTTATTCAAAGCCTATTCTTTCTCCAGAGCTTTCCAATGCTTCTTTCTGTCTTCCACCTGCCTTTGGTGTCATTTACTATTTCTTGGTACCTCCACTTAAGTCTACAAGAGAAAGAAGCAGATCAGAAATAAAAGTGAGACCTATTGATTTGCTACTTGCCATATCATATGACAATTATTTATGGTTTTGTAAAAATGGGCCTTTTAACGATGTGAGTTATGTGGGAGTATCCTCCATTCATACTCTATCCCAAACAGCCACCAGTACTAGTAATGTTGCTGTCCAGACAACAAGATAAAATATGTGATGTTTCCTTTTTCTGAATGAGGACACATGTTCCTTCAATCTGCTTTGTGACTTAATCAATGTGGCATTATTAACAAAGCAGAGGATATCATGAATCACTTAGAAAGAAGAGCCTTGTAATTTGCATCTCATTTCCCAATTGAGCAATCAGCTGTAGATAACATTCCTACCAGAGCACTTTAGTGTCTTAGGAGATTCCAGAGTTGAGAGGACATTTGCAGACTCACACAGGGGCTTGTAATTCCGACCTGCAAACCAAGTAAACCATGAGAATACCTTCCTTGGGCCACTGGGCCACTGGTTACAGTTTAGGATTCCTAAGCCTCTGTGGTGGGTTCCATTCCCATTTGCTTCCTTCCTACCTCATAGTAGTTAACTTCTTGGTGGTTCAGTCTCTTGAAAAGATCTTGAGAGTAAGGAAAGCTTATCGGCAATGCCTCACTATTACTGAAAAACCAATCAGCTTCTAAAGGTGAGGCATTAGCATCCCATGAAAGTCTAGGCCCCAAACCTTATCGTCATAGTACTGTGTGTCAGAATTCAGAGACACTTTAATCAGTGGGCAGAAATAGATGAAACAAATCAAAGAGCTTGTAGCCCTGCTCAAAGAAAATCCTAAAAGCAAGAAAATTTACTACTGGGGAGTTTAGGAACTTAGGAAAAAAATAAGTTGAATGGGCAAGGTCAGGTATGAGCCTTTGAAAGCTCTTCTAGAATGTCTTCATTCAGCAACATAGACAACATTAAAGAATACAGTGGCATTTTTTACATCTATAATCACCATTAATTTTAGTACATTTGATTTCTGTTTGCAGTTCAAGCTCAATAGTAGAATTTTGAGAACTTCCTTACACAGTTCTTTTTTAAAAAGGACATTGTGAATTTGTTTTGCTTTTTTGTAGCAGATTGTCTGAGTAATAAGAGACCATTTTCCTTCTGGTTCTCCATGCCAGTGAGCAGTGTTTTTTCAATGTAAGGGTCCTCCCTCTTAGTTCCCACTGGACTTACAGAGTGATAGAGTAAGTTAAGTGGTTAGGACCGGGGAATAAAAGAGGAAGAGAATTTATGCAGAAACGTTTTAAACCAACTCCGTATAGCTGAGAATGTGTTTCTTTCCTAGTCCACAAGGTTATAAAGCCTTACCTTATTTGTAATAACCTTTTGCCAAGACATGCCCCCGGTCTTTCTTGCCCACACTTGGCTTCTTCTGTCCTGGCAAACTGAAGGTACAATTCTAAGATCTGAGTGGGTTGACCCTCAGCCTTCTTTATTTCTCTCAAGACTTTATTGCAATGACCTTCATTCCTTGTTTTATGTCTGATTTAGAACATTTTATCATCCCAACCTGTATTACTTCAGTCTTTTTTTTAATCATCCCCATTAGAGATTACCAGCAGTTCTGTTGTCTAAAAGTTTTAAAAATTTCATGTGGGAGGGATTCAAATTGGATAAGACTGTCTTCCTCAAAACATCCAAAACCTTTGAGTCTTCCAGTTACTGGAAAAAGATACGAGATCTATAAACATTATCTATTCAAAGGTTGTATTGTGCATTTTTTTTCCATGGGGGTAGAATGTCAAGAATGCATCATTTTTCTGGAGAGATCTGTAATTCAGAAAAGGCTAACAAAGTGCTTGGGTAACTTAGTATCATGAGATTTGGGGATCTTCTTTGTGGCAGTTATCAAACCTTATGCTAGATTCAGTTCCACAATATGTCAGGCATTTAGTCTTTCAGCTCAACTAACAGCATTAATTGCTGGAGGAGGCACCTAAGGCAACTTCTGATTCTGTGCAAGGTACCCAGAGAGTCAGCGCACCTGGCGTCTGGTAGGGTTCTGCCAGAACTCTAACCTGATGCATGGATTGGGCAAGTCACCTCATCTCCCTGGATGGCAATTTCCACACGTGTAGGCAGAGTTGGACTAACTCAGTGGTTTCAACCTTGACCTGGGGACCTGGTCCTACCCACCACCAACTGGAAGAGACACTCTGGAGTTGGTGCTCTGGAATCTGATTTACTTAGGAATGCTTCTCAAACATTCTACTGTCTCCCAGGTTACAAATCATTGTAGCAGACACTCTTTAGGGTGACTTCTGGCTTTAAAATACTGGGTTTCCATTAAACTAATATTCTCTGCAATTGGCAGAATCTGGATCAGCATGAAGTGTTGGTCAATAGAATGAATATATCATAGTACTCTTTTAAAATACGTGCGCTTAATGCCATATGCAAATGAAATGACTTAATCAGAGAGCCTATCACAGTAGTGCTGGTTATATGATGGATACTTCTTACCTCTAGGATTGCGATAAAAATTAGTGGACATAATGGCTGGGAGCATTTTTCAGGATGCTTGTCACATAGTGAACACTTAATGAATTAATAGGTGATAGGATGATAATAGCAGTGGTGTTGGTTATAAGATCAAAGTATGCCTCACGGGCCAGCCACATCAGTATTGCCTGGGAGCTCATTAGAAATACAGAGTCTCAGGCTCTACCCCAGACCTCCTGAACCAGAACCTGCATTTTAGAATGAAGTCCCCAGGTGATTTGTGTGCACATAAAAGTTTGAGAAGCACTGATACAGGAAAACAACCTTGGGATTCAGCAACTTGACAGAAGTCATGCTACCAGTAAGTAAACCAGGGAGCTAGGAGTCACACCCAAATCAAAAGACGCTGAGGCCAGTTTCTTCTTCCTACACCTCAGAGGGCACCTCTGACCTGAAGCTGTTCAGGCTTCCTAAATCCCACAGGGCTTTTTGTTCTCTCATCCAGGCTGTAACTGAAAGGCTTTTTAAAAAACACATTTTTGTGTCTACCACAGTAGCAACAGCACTGTAATTTGGATTTTCACATTTTTAATTATTCAGCTGTTTTATTTGTCACTATTTAGGGAATTATTACAAAACTTATGTCTACAATGCTTCTGATTAATGCATATTTAGGCAACTAAGCAGATGTAGAATGGGTTGACTTCTTTGATAAAATTAAACATTGATGAAACATGTATTTGCACAGCAATAATGATGCCAGCATTTGTATAAATAATAACACATCTATTTCCCTAATCATCTAGGAGAAAAAAAAACAACAACAGTGAGAGTTGACAGAATTACTAAATATGTCTCACTTCCTAGGCAGATCATTTTTGAGTGTAAAGGTTTTTTTTTTTTAATGTGAATAAAGTTATGCTAATTTATAGCATCTATTTACCACTTTAAAATGAAAGAAGTGTCTGTGCAAAAAAACAATGTAGATGAGACCTGAAGCATGTTTCCAGGATATATCATAAGTTCCAGAGCTTCTTTGTCCAGCATGGAAAGCTGCATGTTTTATAATGGACTCCTCCACAGTACTGTAGTTTGATTTTATATAAGATGTAGTCTGAAGCCCAGCTGAAGTAATTCTACAACACACATTTGTTTTTCACCTTTTAGCATCTCTGATATTGGGGTCTCTCTTATCATTGATGGCATGTCCCAATTTGATTGGCAGGATTTTTTTCTTTTTGTAATCAATGGAATCTTAAATTTGATCAAACAGGAGATCAGGATCCCCAGTGAACTTAATTGTAGTCCACAAGAAACACCATGGTGAGGAAAACAAATAGGACAGAAAGGAGACATCACCCCCACCCGTATTCAAGTAAGAAGGGGAGGTGAACAGATGGAAAGAAATTAGATTAAATAAGAAAAGATTCCACAGGTTTCTGTTTTCACAGAGCCAGAGAGAAAAATCACAGAAGACATGAGAATTTAGCAGAAGGGTAGGAAAAGAGGAAAATGGGAGATGGAAAACAAAAGGGGAGCTAATAAGGCATCAAGATGGAAAATATAGCCAATACGTCCACTCTTTTGATCATTTCCTAGGTGTGACATTCAATTTGCTGCTCCCTTTTCTTAGTCCGAACACTGGTCAATAGAGCTCCCAGAAGCTGGGCTGAGGGAGGCTTTTTCTGCATCTTTTAGGTGTTTTTCCTTCTGGCCCATCCAGGTGGATCCATCATCCCCCACACTTTCTCTCCCCTGCTTCCTACATTTTACCCAGTCCCAAACCACCTGGGAAGGCTTAAATGATCCTCATGACTTCTGTTTGTTTGTTTCCTCTTGCAGGTGATATCAAGATTATCGAACAAATCTACGGTCTCACAGGTATGGCTTTTTCCAAAGAGCAGAACATTTATCTAAAATCTGTAGGATTTCCAATAAATCTGCCTCCCACTTCAGGGTCTTATGTATTTATTTTCTAATTTCCCTGATACACTTCCCAATGAAATGTATTGATTGACTTTCTGGACTTTGGAACAGAGAAGTATTGAAACTCATCTCTCTATTTAAGGGTTATATGGTCATTGAAAAGTAGTCGTCACCAGAACCTGCCAAAAGTAGTAAGATCCTGAGGTATTGATCTTAAAAATACATTTATTATGTTTAAAAGTAGTAGCCAAATGTTTTCTTGTAGACTTCCAGTTGGTGGTGCAACATGAGTATCCATGAGGTATATAAAAAGAAATGGTTCAGAGATATTCTGGAAGTGGTTTCACTTGAACACTTAAGGCAGTTCCAACTTCTAAGAATCCTCCAATTTCACAGAAAATTTTCCCAAGAAACAGTGATTTATCAGACTTATTACCTAGACTTGGACTACCAATAATCCTGGGACAAGAACCCTATGAAAAGCTCTTTGCCTTACTCAGTACTCTCCTTGAAGAGGAACCCAACACCTTTCACACACGTGTATACCCACAGACACACATACGTGCAGAGAAACACGTATCCAATTACATAACACATGTCAAAGACATTGATAATTTACTGAAGATAGTTGGGACTGTGGGGGTGCAAACAGGGTTTACTTTTAATACTATTGAGAAACTTCTTAACAGCCCTTAAAACAAAGTGCATTCAACTGAGTTTCTGTCTGGCAGTAGCTGTCTTTTCTTTCTCATCTCTACAAAATCCCTCCTCAGGAGCTGGCAAAATGTTATTATGTTTCAACTCTTCTCAACAGGTCGCCTTTTGTCACAACTACACCCCTTTGCCCCCAGGCCATTCCTATATTCTCTTTCTCATGAAGAAAAATTTAGCTTTCTTTTGGATTTTCCAATTTGAATTCCTCACCCCTTCGTAGCACTCTGAAAATGAAGATTCCCTTCTAAGAATGCAACATCTTTAACTTTCAAAAACATCATTGTGTATAATTAAGGTTTAGGTTCATTTACAATAACAAAACCACTAGAATAATAGGGGCTTCAAGGCAATAGATATTTATTTCTCTCTTGTGGACAAGGCCAGAGGTGGGTGATATAACTGTGTCAGTAGGGTCCTGAGCTTTCTTCTTTTGGATTCATTATCCTCAATGCATGGCTTCCTTTTTTAAGATCTTCTCATTATCTAAGAATAGATAATTCTTAGCTGGAGATCTCTCCACTTTATCAATAGTCCAGACTAGAAACTAAAAAAACAAAAAATATGAAAGTGCAGCATAGAGGCTCCCCTCTTTCCAGACGTCTTCCTAAAAGTTCCTTTTAACCTGTCCACTTGCATGGTATCTCCCCAGAACTTTGCCTCCTGGTCAAACCAACTGGCAAAGGAAGCAGAGAAAGGAGATCTTTGGGCAAGGTGCATTGCTAAGAGTTCTGTTAACTAGCAAGGAAGGGGACATTATGTAAAAAGAGGTAACCAACACTCTCTGTAGCACCTGCCCTGAGGCAAATGTTTCCATTTTCTTCATGATCATCATCATCACCACAAGGGCAAGCATCTATTAAGTACTTCCACTGCACATTGCTAAGTGTTTTAACGTCCATTATCTAATACCTATTTCCTCACACTGTTCCCAATTTACAGGTGAGGAAACCAAGGATTTAAGCAATTATATTACTTGACCAAGTAATAAGTAGTAAGTCTCAGGACTTCTAGGACTGTGTGACCAAAAGTCTATGCATTCAGCCACTAAACTTTTTTCTGCTTCCCTTGTCATCATGACAGGTTTGATTGAATCTAGTCACCTGTGAGTTCGAAATGGCTATATCCCAGTAGAATGTCATGAGCTAAATTAGAGATTCTTGTGACTATGGGGATAAAAACCTCAGTGCCCTCATGGAAGCATTTGTCAGGGGGAAATGAAAGGGTGGGTCAGAAGAGAAGGGGGAAATCTGTAGTCGAATTTTATGGCAGTGTATACATGGGTGAATCCAGCTACGCAAGGGAAGCAAGCGTTTCTGTGTAGATGGCCTGAAGAAAGTAACCGGTACTCCTGCATAGAGGCTGCATGTGGGACTAGGTGTTTAAAAATCTAATAAATTTGGCTCCTCTCTGCAATAATGTTAGGAGGAATAGTTAATTCTTCGTATAAGTACCATTGACTGCCTTGATCACAAGAGTCAATATCTATAAGCAACTTGCCCAAGGTTCCAAGTCTCCATGATAAAATGGAAGTATGAAATTTAAACAAGCTTGTAGAAGTACAAACACTATAGATTATTAGTCAGAGAATTCTCCTAGGGCCAGCGGAGCCTCCTTGAACCAAAGGAATGATTAAATTGCCAATACAAATGTAAACAGAAGTCCAATTAAAAGAATTCACTCATTGTTTTTCATTTCTTTGATAAGTTTGCCCTGTTGTGTCCTTAACTGGATGAGCTAATTTTTCTATTCTACAGTGCTACCAAACAAATGTTCCCCCGCAATTCCACGTGGGTCCAACTTTTGTTATAAGCACAGAATTTTAAAACACTGTGAAAAGCAAAAACAAGTAAAAGCCAAACCATAACTATCCCAATAAAAAACTAATGGCTTCACCATTAATTAAAATAATCATATCTAGTTGGAAAGATGAATCTAATGCCATTTCCTCAAGAAATTTTGAGCCATTAAGATTAAAATACAAGAAAGCTTCATGAGTAAACTAACTATTTTGCTTAGGTTGGCCTAAACCGAATGAATCGGGCTATTGCCTGTAAAGTCACCACAGGTTCAAGTTCATTTTTTGTTGTTATATCTATCATTGTAACTGTTACAGGAAAATAAATATATACCAATAAACCAACTGTTTCTTAAGATGATGGAATAACCATGACAGCTCATGAGATTTAAATAGCACTCTTAGATCTGTTCAGTTTGTTGTCTTATTTCTCTTAGAAATTATTGATGAGCAGGTAGAAGCAATTGTATCCTCAAAAGAGAATGAGGCACAGAAAAATGAATGACCTTTTGGAGCAGGGAAGCCACATCTGGAGCAGAGCAAGAAACACCCACTCTCATAGTGACTCCATTGCAGGCCACTCGCTTAGCCTTTGCTGTCCTTTCTGCCCTGCCTCTCCATCATTACCTCCATTGCCTTTACCCATCCTCTCCCTTGCTTCTTCTTAGTCCAAAAGTTTGAATGACTCCAGCCAAGAATCTAAGATGGGTTTAGCAAGACTTCTCCTTCCCCTCCCAAAGTTCTCAAGGGGAGCAGACCAAATGGTTTGCTCCATTTCCTGCCAACTGACATCTGAGAATAAAAATAACAGGAAGCAGAGTAGCTGCAGATGCTGCTGATCTTACTCTATCTATGTGATCCAAAATAGGAAAGATTTTTATTCTCAAAGATAACATTTTTCTGGTTGATCTGCACATAAAGTTCCACTAAAGACCCTATGAAGACCTAAAACTGAAAATGTCCTAAGAGCATGTCACCATATACTATTACAGATGACAGGCTGAGTAAAATCTGGATGCAAACCAGGTAAAACGCATGTTTCACACAGCTCCCCACCAAGACAGTTTAAAAAGACCAAGAGAGGCATTAACAGGCTGACACCAGGATAGCAAAGAGGGTAAACCTGGGGAATATCTCAAATGGGGAGACACTGAACCCCTGAATAAATAATAGCAAAATCTGCAAAGTCTTAAGTTTTACTGAGAAGTAAGTTTCTAAAGGATTTGACTTTGCTTAGGTGGGCCCACCAGCATGAATGATCAACCTCTCAAGCGGTCTTCGTGATCTGTACTAATCTATGTTATCCACTGATTTAGTCAGAGCCCAAGGGAAATGGCAGCATCAACAAAAAACTCCCGTCCATTGTGGAAGATGAAGAGGAGGAGGAGGAGGGAGAAGACGAGGAGACAGCCTCCCTCTCTCCCATCTACACAAGGGGAACATCCTCTGCATGCAGTAAGAAGGTTGGAAGCAATAAAAGCTATCTAGGCCTAAGCTTGAAGCAGTTGGCCTCGGGCACTGTGCCATTTCACTCACCTAGCAGAATCTCCAGTTCACCTTCCCCCCAAAACAAACAGGAAACTGACCCCCCTAACCAGGCTAAAAGGAAAGAGAGAAACTTGAAATTGCAACTGTCAGCTTTGAATAGCGCTGGACCCCCAGACCTCAGTCCAAGGTAAGAATCACATCATGCAATTCTTTCCTAGTGAAAAGGGCTGCCTTTTGTCCAAGTTAGTACCTAGCTAGTAAATTATCGAGCCTCCTGGGCCTCTCAACCACACAGGGTCCTAGCCAGACTTCTTCAACTTTCCTGAATTTTGTGTGCAATTTTTGCTTCTACATGGAGGTGTGTACAGTATGAGAATAATTAGTGTTATTTGTATTCTCAAAAGGGTCCATTAAATATTCAGAAGTCCTTCTCTACTCCTATCATCCATTTAGCTCTACCTATTATCATAAGTGTGTATTTCTACATTGTAATTTTATAATTTATAGATTTAAATGAAAATAAAAGATAGAACAAGGCCCATTGATGTGATTCCCTCAATGCCTGATCTTACCAAATGTTTTATGGAACAATAAGTTAAAATCATAAAGGAAATGAAGTGTTGATGTTCATTTTCAATATTATTTTTCTCATCATTGTGGACAACTGAAGCTTGGTTTTATTTCTGGCCTCTTCTGTATGTAACATGGAATGGCTATACTTTTAATTTTAAAAATTCACTTTAGGATTAACTAGAGGTGATTGAGAGAGTGAAAAATCCTGACGCAGATAATGTGAAAGGAGTAGTCTATGGTGAATACAAGCAATAGTAAAAAATCACATCATAGCTGAGTAATAAGTAGAAGCAAGAAAAAAAAAATGGAACGCTTCCTATGTGCCATGTTCTCTGCTAGGTAATTCCACATTCACTGTTGCATTTAGTCTCCTCGGGAAATCAGGAGTCCTGTAAGGTAGTTCATATTATCTGTACTATGAAGATATAAGAATTGAACTATTTTGTCCAAAATCTCAGAGATTAAGTTTGGAAATCTGGATTCAAATTCTGTTTTTCTACTTGTAAAGCAAGTGATATTTGTCAATATATTTAACTAGTCATTTGAAGGACACAATTTATCCATTTAGAGAGAATATTTTTAAAAATAAGCAAAACAGACTCAGTGAAAAGTAGGTGGACATTAAAGGTTCAGGAATTCCGTTGAGGATGGTAATTTAAAAACGTTGCCTTATTTGTCTCCTTCCTAAATTTTTAATAAGAAGAAAGATGGAAAAGAAAGGTTTATATACAATTGATCCTATACTTATAAAAAGGTTTTGAGAACATACATCAAAATGCTGACAGTAGTGATGGATTACAGGTGATTTTTATTTTCTAATTTTTGTTACTTTTATGTTTAAATTTTCTACAATAGACTTAATATTTTTTAAATAATGAGTGGGTTAGACATTATTTAGCAAGGGAAGAAGACTAGCCAAAGTCTTAATAGTCCTTTATATGTAATTCTTTAACTCTTGGTTTTGTCCAGGTTCAGAGTAAAGGTGTCATCAAAGTTATTTAATGTGATGCTATAATCATTAGATTAAAACATGTTAATTCTAGATAGAGTGGTGATTTAATATGAATTCAGATAAAAGGACTTCTGTAGCTTAAGGCTTTGAATCCTAGAATAAATAAGATTCTAAATTCTATAGTATTTCTATCCAACAGAAATATAATATGAGCTAAAATTGTGAGCCACAAATGTAATTTTTTTTAACTGAGGGATGATTTTATTTTATAATTCAAACTTACAGAAAAATGATAAGAACAGCACAAAGAAATCCCAATAACTGTTGCTCAGCTAGACAATTTGTTAATATTCTCTCCCATTTGCTTTTCATCTGCTCGCTCTTGCTCATTCTCATTCTTTCTTCATTTTCTCTCTCATGATCTCTCTTTGTTCTCTCCATTTCTCTCTCTATTCTTTTTTATTTTTTTATTTTATTGTTATGTTAATCACCATACACTACATCATTAGTTTTTGATGTAGTGTTCCATGATTCATTGTTTGCATATAACACCCAGTGCAAATGTAATTTTAAATTTTCTAGTAGCCACATTTTTAAAAAAGCAAAAAATAAATAAATAAATAAAGTGAAATTTAATTTTTTTTAAAGATTTTATTTATTTATTTGACAGAGAGAGAGAGACAGCAAGAGAAGGAACACAAGCAGGGGGAGTGGGAGAGGGAGAAGCTGGCTTCCCGCTGAGCAGGGAGCCCGATGTGGGACTTGATCCCAGGACCCTGGAATCATGACTTGAGGCAAAGGCAGATGCATAATGACTGAGCCACCCAGGCACCACCTGAAATTTAATTTTAATGATATATTTTATTTGACTCAGTATGCCCCAAATAATATAATTTCAAATGTAAATAATATTAAAAATTTACTAATAAAACCATTTCCATTTTTTTTACTCAAATCTTCAAAATCCAATGTGCATTTTATTCTTACAGCATATCTCAATTTGCATGAGCCACATTTCAGGTGCTCAGTAGCCATATAAGCCTAATGGCTACCATAATGGATAGCTCAGCTTTAGAGTATGTAGAATTTAGAAACTAAGACAGTATTTTTAAGTCTTCTGAAAATACTGGAATCTGGGGTGCCTCGATGGCTCAGTTGGTTAAGTGTCTGACTCATGGTTTCAGCTCAGGGCATGATCTCAGGGTCATGAGATCGAGTCCTGAGTCAGGTTCCTCACCAGTGGGGAGTCAGCTCTGGATTCTCTCTCTCCCTCTTCCACCACACGCCCCCATGTGCACTCTCTCTGTCTAAAATAAATAAATAAAATATTTTTTAAAAAAAGAAATATTGGAACCCGTAAATATAAATGCACAACTAACCAATGTCCTTTATTTTAAACAGGATTGTTGATGGAATTGAAGATGGAAACAGCAGTGAGGAAAGCCAGACTTTTGACTTTGGCTCTGAACGCATCAGGCCAGAGCCCAGAGTTTCCCCTCCTCTAGGAGGTAAGCTCTATATTTAGCCTTCTATCAAAGGGTGATATATCTTTTTAACTTGTAATGTTTGGCATAGGCACTTTTTTGCATTTTCTACATGATAGAATTTTACCAATGCCATGGAACAATTCAACTTGAGTCTGTGCCATCTCCAAGTTATTAAGATATAATTTGTAATTGTTCCTCTATCCAAGCTAGATGTTCTGCCATTTACCAACCAAGGTAAATGGTGTGTCAGGAGACTCAAATTTCTGCTATTCATTAGAGGGTGACCTTGTTTTCTTATTATGAATGCAGACTAGTCACAAAACCAACATTACCCAGAGGAAGAGCTGTGTTGGTTGTACACTGTAGGAATATTGGTTATTTTTAACCAACTTATTGATGAGAGATTATGTACGTGCATTTTGTCAGAGAATAAACAACTTCAGCAGGATGTAAGAAGGTTGGAAATGATGGAGACCTATGTGAAGCACTACCCTCTAGTGATGGTGAATTAATGTAAGGGTACCCCCAAACCTAACGCAGCCTCCTCTCTCTCCCTTGCCTTCTTGAGTTCATTGCCCATTACAAGGAATATATCAACATAATGAAGGCCAGAAATGATAAGTAAATTCTAAAGAAGACACACCTGTAGTTAATAAAGAGAGAATAATGAGCAAGCATAGGCTATCCAACACAATTTACCAGCAAACTACCAGATGAAAGCTAGCAGTCCCCTGCCAACTCTGTCCTCCCCTTCCCCCTCAGCTCTGGGATCCTTATGTCAGGATCTGTTACCGGTTAGTGAATATGTCCATGAACAAAGCCAAACCCAATAAAAAATTTTGAATGTACAGTCCTGGGTGTGTGTCTCCTTTTGGTAGAATACCAGTATTCCATCTCAATCAACAATCCCACTTCCTGGTAATTATCATCTTCTAGGGAAGTGGAAGGGTCCTTGTAAGTCCCTGGGGTAGGTGGGGGAGTGAGCAGAGGAAAGGAAGACAGGGAAAGAAGGGGTGCAGATATCAGTCAACAATCCTGATTCATTCATTCAGTTGACTTACCTGTGTTGATGTTACTCTGGGGAAAGAGGCACAGAAATCATAGTTACAGTCACACTGATGTATCTGCTATGAAAGTTGATGGTAGGTTCCAATTGGAAGTTTTCCTTATTGACTAACCTAGACCTGGAGATGATACACAGAGCCTCACCATGTCCATCCACCTATTTCTGGTCCCACCACCTCCTTAGCCTCCTCTTCTTTTCCCAACATCCACCCCTACACTCATGCACTCAAGCAACAAATTTTCTTGGCTCTATCTCCTAAACCCTCAATTCTAAGACTTTGTATCCTTACTGCCACCATACATTTCTTTGCCACACCCATCTCTTGCATGCATTGCTACCAAAGTCTCTTCTGTGGTTCTGCTCTCCATACAGAGTAAATTTTTAAAAATACAAATTTATTCTTATAACTCTGATCCTATACTTAAAACCCTGAGATGGCTTCCTGGTGCCCTTAGTGTGAAATCCAAATCTATTGCCTAATTGTTTTCTCTTTTCCCAGCTAGACTCTAAGCTCCATGAGGGTCAATTATATTTTTTTTTCATTGCTCTCTCCTCTAAAGGAGATTTAGCCTACTGTATATTTTCTCTAGTCATTCATTGAATTAATAGATTAACTTTGCAAAATTCTTTGCAAAATGAGCTTTTACTTTTTTGTTCCACAACTTCTTTACCCATAATTTACCAGAATTAGGGTATTATGAGGGTCACATCATTTTATATAAATACATTTAAATAATAAATATAAATAAATTATATATATATATTCCTTTCCACTCCAGCTAACAGCAATTCATCCTTTCCACTCCAGCTAGCAGCAATTCATATATATATATATATATATATATATATATATATATATATATATATATATATATATATATATAAAATTCATTCCTTTATACTCCAGCTAGCAGCGATTCATCTATACTTTTGTCACTGACAGAAATAAATGTATTTGGAAGAGTAAGGTAAAGAAAAAGTGGAGATAAGAGAACCAGGAAATGGGAGATAGTATCTTTTAGAGCAACAAGGGAGGAGATAGGAAACCTGCAGTGGAGTTTAGCACCTGAAATAGAAGTGGGGGGAAAATGTTCTCATGGGCACAGGAATTAATATTTGGGGAAAAAAGAGGAGGAAAGAACACCCTTATTCTAGGGTTTAGGCATTGACTGTGATATGTTTTTAGAGAATGGTCAAAAAAGAGAAACTGTGCCATCTTGGAACATGGTGGTGAGGAAAGGGGAAGTTCAGGGGAAAGGAAGATTTGCCATGGACACATCCAGTCAGTGTGGTCACAGTCCCCACCATGATGTATGCCTAGGTTCAAGGAGTATATCAGGCACGATCCAGAGGATTACTAGAAGCATGTCCAATCCCAGGGAGACAGAACCTACAGTGCACAGGCGTCAGGCAAATGTAAAGGTAGTAGCTTAGGCTTCCTTCTCCGTTCCAACTGCCCCAATCCTCAAATATGAGGTTTATTGCTAAAAGACTCATTCTGAGTGTGTTCTACTTTTCAGACCCAGAGATTGGAGCTGCTGTTCTCTTTATCAAAGCAGAGGAGACCAAGCAGCAAATAAATAAACTCAACAGTGAGGTATGGAGCTTTCTTTTTCTTTGGTCATGCTGGAATGGTAAGATCTATAAATCCTAGTTACCAGCAAAAGCTGGTATGTGCTTTGGTGTCAGACCACCATGGCTGAATTCCCGCTAAGCCTCATATGAGTTATGTGACCTTTCACAAGTTACTTACCCTCTCTCATGCTCTATTTCCCCATGTATAAGAAGAGGACAATAATTATGCCTGCCTTATGGCCCATTGTGAAATTGAGATAGTATAGGCAAATCATTTAGCATAAAGTTAACACTAAATAAATGATAATTATACTAATTAGCATCATAAATGTATTGACACTTGATGTAACTGGTGCTTTTTCGCTTTTTTCATGTAATTTTTAATGAGTTAAAGCAAGATAATTGATCCAAAGATGAATGCTATTTCTCAGAGTAATCAAATGGCCTGAAATGCTCTTCCTTTCCCTGACATATTTTTGCTGGGTAACTTTAAGCACTTTACCTCTCTGGATCTTACATCTAACCATGTAAAATCAGGTAATTTTTTAAACAACTTTATTAAAATATATTTTACATATCATAAAATTCACCCATTTCAAGTGTACAGTTCAATGATTTTTAGTAACATTATTGAGTGGTTCAACTGTCACCATAACAGTTTTAGAACACTTTTACCACCTCCCAACCCCATACCCCCGCCACCCCCCGACAACGAGACTTCTCATTGCCATTTATGATTAATCCCTGTTCCCATATCCAGCCCTAGGTACCCACTTACCTACTTTTTGTCTCTTCTGGCCATTTCATATACATAGAGAAGGTAATTTCTGAATCACTGTCCTAATTTGGGTGCCCTCCCAAAAAAATTTAATTAAAAAAAAAAAACAGATTTGAGACAACAATTTGGATGCAAATAGTTTATTTGGGAGGTGGTCCAGAAAGCAAGGAGTAGAGAACTAAGAGAGATGAGAAAGGAAAGCACATAAATAAGGGTGTGCTGATGAGATAATTGACTCTGTAAGCAATTGGGTCTCAATCCTGCTGGGACATTCAAAACTGTTCCCCATAAGACGAGGAAAGGGGGAACTGAGGGTGGTTCCTGAGACACTGACTCACTAGCTCTTCATGCAGGCCTAGCTGTGGAGGACACTCAAAATGTTCTTCAGACAGGAATATGCAGGAAGACCTGGACCTGTCTTTGATGACCTTCAGGTTGGCCTAGGGCGAGGACATGTGGACAGGCACAGACAGTCCCTTTCTAGGACTAGTTTTAGATTATCTGATGAGATCTTAGCAAAAATGTAACCAGTTACTGACATTGATGAGATTTGTGAAAAATGAAATCATATAATCATAATTAGTTTTTCTTAAACCCGTGTGTCTTCAGTTTAGTGAAGATTTACGATTTACTACCATCTCTCCTTCTGCGCCCACTCTCTCTGCAAGTGTGACTGTAGCTAGCAACACTTAAGAGTTCCAGGGGGCAGACTAACAAGCTAGATAGGAATGGAAAACTAAACAGATTGAAACTCCTTAAATCACAAGGACTTGGCCATATACTGCATTATCTAAATAACCTCTTGTTAAGAATCCACCAAACAAAACAAAACAAAACAAATTAATACCTTGTTGGAGAAACTTCTATTGAATAATTTCCTTTCAAATATTGTTCTTGGCTAAAAGCACCCATTAATACCATTTGAATTCTTTTCCCTCACATTTGAGATCATTTCATGGTTTTAAGAATTGACTGACCAATATCTTAGCTCAAAATATTGGAGTTAGTAATTATTCTGGGGAAAGAAATGTATTTATATCTTCACCTTTTGGAATGTACATAATTTTCCCAAGTCACAGCTGTAAATCCACACACTGTATGATTTTCCTTTGACAATGTGAGCCCATGGTAGATAAATTAAAACAGATAACCACTTGAAAAACAAAATATTTCCCCAGTGTGATTTGGTATTCATGATTGCTTTTCTAGTGAGATGACATAAATCTTTTTATCTCGCCATATATTGCAATAAAAAGGGCAAGTTAAAATACCAATGGCCCAATTATTCTTCCCTAAAGAATTAGTTTTTCCTTATAGGAAATATCTGATTTCTTCATGGTTGAAGCTTAAGTAAGAAAATCTTATCCTTTACACATAATTTAATTTGTAGTCTTGACCCTTTGGTGCATTAAAACCCACTGACGGGCAGAATGAAAATACAAATTGGTTTCAAACTGTAAAATTATCTTCCTTCTAACCTCCTACTTGTTTTTTCCTCGTATCTCCTATAATGTAGCAAAAAAAAATCTATCTTTTAAAATCCAAGCCTAATTTTTCCATTTCACTTGTATCCTACTGCTCACCCATGTGATCATTTGATTGCTTTATTCTTCATTTATTCTATTCCTTGTTAGTAGTAAGCAGAGAAGAATTGATAATGAACATGGAATGTACTGCATAATAGTGACTCTTTAATAAAAAGGTCAATCCCCAGTATATGTGGGGCGTGTCAAGTATTGTATCCAGTTTGAGAACATGGCAACAACCTCATTCTGATATTTGCTTAAACATTTAAGATATAAAGAAATTGTTCATTGATGTGTAGATTTCATAATTAGCTGGCTAAATACAGAACAAAAATCAGAAAAAGAATAATGTTGGTAATAACCTACATTCACAGAACAGTGAAGAGAGTTTAAAAGATGTAGGGCAGCAGCTAATATTAGAACGCTTTTGAAAACATTGCCATTGCTTTACGGCAACAAAGAAAGAGTGCAATTCTAAGGAAATTGTTTAAAAATAACAACAAACTGTCACCGTGGGGGCCATGGGCTGTGTAAGACAAATGCCCCATTTCTGAAAAGGTTTGTAGGTAAGAGTTAGAATATTTCCTCATTTCTGAAATCTGGCTGGCCCAGAAAGATACTGTGGTGAAGCCAACAAGGGGAAGCTGTGCGCTCTGCCACAGCGGGCTTAAGACATAAAACACACTAGTAGAGAAAGAGAATAAGCTTTGGAGAAAGAAAAATATTCAGATCTCTATTCATAAAATCAACTGTCTGATTTCAGCAAAGTGTTCACCTTCCATAAGTTCAGATTTTTCTTCTCTCAAGTGGTAATGATAAAATCTGCAATACAGGACTGTTGCAAAGACTTAATACCATATATAAAGCACCCAGCATGATGTCTTCTGTTAATAAGGGGTCAAACACTCATTCTCTTCTTATACAGGGTTATACTTCCATTCAACAGAAGGCAACTCTCAAGTTAGCACCCCCTGCTCCCTCCTGCCCAGCGCAGAGTAGTAGGAGAGAATTAGTCTCAGTGCTTATGGGGGAGAAAATGAAAATGAATGGATTTAAGGGAAACATTTGATCATGAAAATGACTACTTTTTACCTGAAACTTTTCTTTTGTTATGAAAATACTCAATATAAAATTAGAATAGAAAATGATAGGGCAGGGGTGCCTGGGTGGCTCGGTCAGTAAGCGTCTGCCTTTGGCTCAGGTCCTGATCCCAGGGTCCTGGGATTGAGCCTGAGTCATGTTGGCTCCTTGCCCGGCGGGAAGCCTGCTTCTCCCTCTCCCACTCCCCCTGCTTGTGTTCCTCTCTCGCTGTCTCTCTCTCTGTCAAATAAATAAATAAAATCTTTTAAAAAAAGAAAGAAAATGATAGGGCAAAATGTTTATATTTTAGTGCATTTTAGCTAAATAGTTTGATGGGATAGGGTCACTGTATTAATGTAAAGAACACTTGCTCTGTAAGACTTAGAGATTTAAGGGCAAAAACACCCAGTATGCCACTTTAACAATGCTTCATCATTACCTGATATTATACTAAACATGTAAATAGCAAAATGATTATGAAACTAAGCAGAAAAGAACCTGCCAAGCTTAGTGGAAACAAAATCATAGCCAAATCTTCATTTTAAAATGAAAGAATGCAAGTGGCTTGTTAAATCATCCTTGTTCACCAAAGGGCATTTTGGCTGGAATGCTCTGATCGCCACTTTTTAGCATTTTATTTTGTATGTACACAAAGGAACCAGTTAATATTAGACCATTTTAATCAACCCCAAACCTTAACTATATTCAGAAGAATGAAATGTATATAATAACATTTCTAAACAAAAAATGGGCTTTGTAGAAACAACTTACATTGACCTTTTAAAGGGAGAAGACTGTCTTTTCATACTATTTATTAACTCCTTTTTTTTAAACAACTTTCCTGAGATATAATTAACATCATATAATTTATCCACTTAAGTGTATAATTTGGGGATGCCTGGGTGGCTCAGTTGGTTAAGTATCTGCCTCCAGCTCAGGTCACGATCCCAGGGTCCTGGGATTGAGTCCTGCATCAGGCTCCCCACTCAGCGAGGAGTCCGCTTTTCCCTCTGCCTGCCTCTTCCCCTGCTTGTGCTCCCTCTCTCTGGCAAATAAATAAATAAAATTTCTATAAAAAAACATTAAAAAATAAAAAAGTGTATAATTTGAAGGCTTATTTAGTATGTTCATAGAGTTGTGCATTCATCACCATCATCAATTTTAAAACATTTTATTACCCCACAAAGAAACTCCATATCATACAGCAGTCACCCATAATGCCTGAAGTTCCCCTACCCTCAGCCCTATGAATCTACATCCTCTGCCCATAGATTTGCCTCTTTTGAACATTTCATATAAATGGAATCACACGATATGGTCCTCTGTGACTGGCTTTTGTCACTTACTATAATGTTTTCAAAGTTCACCCATGTTGTGGCATTTGTTTTTATCACCAAGTAATATCCCATTGTGTGGATATACCACCTCTTGCTTATTCATTCATCAGGTGATGGACATTTATGTTGTTACCACTTTTTAGCTAATATGAATGATGTTGCTGTGAACATTCATAAGACATTCACACAAGATTTGTGTGGACATGTTCTAATTTCTCTTGGGCAATTAAGTGGAATTGCTGAGTCGTATGGTAACTCTATGTTTAAACATTTGAGAAACTGCCAGACCGCTTCCCAAAGCAGCAGTTGCACTTTACATTCAGTAGATGAGGATTCCAAGCTCTCAACTTCCTTGCCAATGATTTTTTATTTGTTATAAGACTTTTTTATTATAAGCATACTAGAGCGTATGAAGTGGTATTTCATTGTGGTTTTCACTTGCATTTCCTTGATAGCTAATAATATTGAGCATCTTCTCATGTGTTCATTCTTTGAAAAATTGTCTATTTGGATCCTTTACCCACTTTAACATTGGGTTGTCTCTTTGTTACTTAGTTGTAAGAATTCTGTATATATTCTAGATGCAAGTTATGATGTGCATTTTTCTTCTCCCATTATTGAAGTTGCCTTTTTGTTTTCTAAACATTTTTCTTTGAAGCACAGACATATTAATTTTGGTGATATACAGTTTATCTATTTTTTCTTTCATTCTTTGTGATTTTGAGGTCACATCTACGAATTTGTATCATGAGATCAGTGAAGTCTCCTTCAGTCAAAGAAATAGAATCACAGTAACGGAAGTTGCTCCTTACCTAAGAGTTGCTTTACTACTTTTCTAAATGGCTATGAAAATTTAGAGTTCTATTAATAATTCACACAGGGAAACCTACATGAGTAATACATGGTAAAGGGTAGTCCTCAGTCCTCCGAATTAGTGTTATTATTATATCTTCTTGTTGACAATTGGTTCAACCAAAATGCACTGACAGAATCGCCAGACCATTCCAAGATCTGACTGTACAATCTCTTTTCTTCCTCATCATGATCACATATACATTTTTGACCATCAATTCTCAAAAGCAAAATAAAAAGAAAGGCTGTACATTCACTTTTTGACATAGAAAAACAAAATCCATTTACCTGCTGACAAACCATTCTGCATTTTTCATTTTAAAACATAAGTATTATCGATTATAATGCTATATTTTGTGGACATTAGCTTTCTAAACTGGAATATACCCAACTATTTAATGATTTGCAGGACACTTTTGGCTTATTTTCAGTTCTTGAGCCTATATGCATAGGTAGATTTGTACCTCTCATGAGAGATTTACTGATAATACATACATACATACATACATACATATATACCCTAAAGAATAGTGAGGATCTCCCAAAAGAAAAAAAAAATATGCCACTCAAAATTTATCCTGTGAAGTGTAAATTTAACATGGATATAGGTTTTAGATATTAGCTATTTTTGTCTTCCTGGCCTGTGGTTACTTATATATAGGCCTCTTCTTATTTTGAGTAGAGGGACTAAATGGACATATCGGTAAGGGTTCAAGGAAGACCAATGCCACATTCCAAATGGGCAATTTGAGCAGGGTCGAATAAAGAGAGTATTTACAAAGAAGTTAGCTGAGTGTAGGGAAACCACAAAGGATATTGCTGTCCCTCCTACTGTGGGATAATAACAACAGAAGTTCACTACAACTCCTAGGTCTGAAGGTGTCAGAGTAGAGAGTAGTTATACAATATTGAGTCTGAGGAAGGTGGGTGGGGAAGGCCACCTGAAAGGAGCTGTGATCTTTTGTTGGGACCCTCTATGACCTTCTGCCCACCTCAACCCTGCAGGGAAGCAGCCAGAGGAACATATACCCCGACTTCCCTCTCCTACCTCTCTTCGATCTGCTGATGTTCTACAATGGCCAAACCCAACCAGAAGCCAAAGAGCCAATGAGCCTGTTGATGGAGTTCATACATGTCAGCCTCCAAGGAGCAGAATTGGTTGGAAAGTGGATCTATTCTAGGAATAAAAATGGGAAATATTCAGTAAAATGAGTTACTGTATATTCAAGCACGTACAGAAAATGTCAAATGAATTTTAAACAATTGGTTATTAATTACTTATTACTAGTAATTAGCCAGTTAGTGGTAGCTAGTTATTAACTGGCTACTAACTGATAGCTTCAGAATAACTGGTTATTTTTTAAAAAGATGGATATGGGTGTTTCCCCACCCCCCCATATTTCCTAAATAATTTGTAAGTTGAAATATTTTTTAAAGATTTATTTATTTTAGAGAGAGAGAGAGCAAGTGAGAGAGTGCAAGCAGGGGGGAGGGGAAGACAGAGTCTTAAGCAGACTCCATGCTGAGCCCAGAGCCAGACGAGGGGCTTGACCATGAGACCCATGACTTCAAGACCACAACCTGAGCCAAAACCAAGAGTCTGGTGCCCAACCAACTGCACCACCCAGGAGCCCCATACGTTGATGAATTTTTAAAAGAACATACCCCTCTGCCACTTTCCATTCATCAATAGGAAAATTAAGTTCAATAATTGATCCAATCCAGCAGCTACAGATAGTATTAGAATTTTTTTATAGAATCTTATGGTTGAAAGAGATTACAGGGAACTTTTTCTTTCTTATCTTCCCCTAATACATGGATTTCCCCCTTTTAAAAATGAGAACATCATACATCTTTCAAAAGGGCTCTGATTCTGCCTCCAATCGCCTATTAATTCTCTTGATTCTTTCATGATGAATGCCAATTCTTAAGTCCCTTCTCTGAGCTTTAACACCCACTGTCTAACCTTGCCATTCAGTATTTGCTTTTATAAACTTCTCCATTACTTTCATGTGTACATTTCTTCCTTTCCCAAGACTCTTGTAAACTTTTTTTTTAAAGATTTTATTTATTTATTTGAGAGAGAGAATGAGAGAAAGAGAGAGAGAGCATGAGAGGGAAGAGGGTCAGAGGGAGAAGCAGGCTCCCCGCCGAGTGGGGAGCCCGACATAGGACTTGATCCCGGGACTCCAGGATCATGACCTGAGCCGAAAGCAGTCGCTTAACCAACTGAGCCACCCAGGCGCCCTCTTGTAAACTTTGATTATATCTCAAAAAATTCTGTGAATTGCCTCAAAATTATTATTATTGTTATTGTTATTATTAATGTTGTTGTTAAAGTACTCAGACTTTACTGAAGTGTAACAGAGAATGTTCTGTATCTCAAGTAAGTCAATGTTCAGTACTAGAAAATAAGCATATATGAACTTGGGGAGGTTTGGGGATTTTTTCAGTCTTTTTTTAAATTTTATTTCATTTTATTATGTTACATTAATCACCATACATTACATCATTAGTTTTTGATGTAGTGTTCTATGATTCATTGTTTGTGTATAACAGCCAGTGCTCCATTCGGTATGTGCCCTCTTTAATACCCATCACCCGGCTAACCCATCCCCCACCTCTCTCCCCTCTAGAACCTTCAGTTTGTTTCTGAGAGTCCATAGTCTCTCATGGTCAGTCTTTTTTTAGAGAATGATAAGACACCTCGATAAATGAGAACAACACTTCCCATTTACTTGTGCCCAGTTAGAAATAAACACATTATCATAAATCAATACTAAATTAGTCAAATTTCCTTTTTATGCTTATATGACTATATGATAGGATAGAATTTGAAATAATCAATTTTTATAAATAACGGGTAAAAGAATTGTTCTGAAACAAATATTTAAGCAACCTCCTTTGATATTGTATTTTCATAATGTGGTAGAATCATAAAATCTGAAATTTGAGAGATATCTCAGAGGCCACCTATTTTGGCTTATCTCCCAGTATGGGATTTTTATTTCTGAGGTGATTAGTAAGAAGTTATGTTGCCTGAACATTTTCTGTAGTACGGAGCTCACTATTGCCCCCAGAAAAAGCTACACCAGGAGTTCACAAACCTAGTTGTGCTTTCAGATTCTCTAGAAATTTTTACGATTATATATATTTTTATAAATTAATATATAAAATATATTTAATATTAATAAATATTTTTAAAATAACTATTCCTTTGGCCAAGCATAGACTAAATGAATCTCAGAACCTCTAGAGTTGGCACTGGGTATCTGTACTTTTAAAAATTCTCCAGGGGCACCTGGTGGCTCAGTCGCTTAAGCCTCTGCTTTCAGCTCAGGTCGTGATCTCAGGGTCCTGGGATCGAGCCCTATATCATTGGGCTCCCTGCCCAGCAGGGAGTCTGCTTCTCCCTCTCTCTGCTTATGTTCTCTCTCTGGGTGTCTCTCAAATAAATAAATAAAATCTTAAAAAATAAAAATAAAAATAAAAATTCTCCAAATGTAGGGTGCCTGGGTCGCTTAGTTGATTAAGCTTCTGACTCTTGATTTCGGCTCAGGTCATGATCTTTGGGTCCTTGGAGCCCCGTGCTGGGCTCATGCTCAGCAGGGAGTCTGCTTGAGAATTCTCTCTCTCCCTCACGCTTCTCCCCCGACTCATGCTCTCTCTCTCTCCCCAACCCTCCCTCTCTCTTTCTAAAATAAATAAATAAATCTTAAAAAAAATCCCCAAATCCTTCTGATGACAGTCAACCTCATTCTTTAATTAATTTAGCTATTAGAAACCTATTCTCTATATTTAGCTCATGTAACTCTCTGTAAAGCCTTTTATTAATATTTTCTACTTCTGTACCTCTTGAGTTGCATAGAAAAAGCTGCATAAATGGTTGTTTTTAATGAAAATATTTTAAATTTTGAAGGTAGCTAATATCTCTCTTCCTCCCCACTCTGTGGTCTATTTTCCTCTTCTCTAAATGCTCTCTCTTCCTTGAAACTTTACTCATATGACATGAAATACAGACCCTTAATCATCACAATTAACTTCCTTTGCCACTGCCCCCTTCTCTTGTCCCAATTTCTTAAAGACAACCACAAATGATCCCAGTGTCCTACAGATGACATTTCCAGAACAAACATTATTGTTTATCTTGTTTCAGTTTATGAAAGCACCTGAGGGTCCTGTATTTGTTCTCTCTGCTCAGAAAGCTCTTCCCTAATATCTGCATGGACAGCTCTCTTCCCTCTTTCAAGCCTATGTTCAAATGTCAACTTCTCAGTGAGGTCTTCCTTGCCAATCTTTTAAAAATAGAAGTCCCCTCTCCCCAAATTTACTTCCAAATTTGTTTTCCCTCATAGCCTATCAAACCTCCCTTATGGTACATAGTTAATTTATCTACTTTTTCATTGTCTTTATCCCCCCATTAGAACGTCAGTTCTATGAGGACAAGAATCTTTATCTGCCTTTTTCTTCGCTATGATTGGCATACAGTAGACACACATTTATGGTGATGAATGTATAAAAAATGCTGAATTATGCATTATATCTATTTTAACCATCAGGCATTAGAACATTGAATAGAAGAGAAAAATGAAATTCCAGTTTTGAGTTTGAAGAGACACTAGAAATCCCATCATGTGAGATGCTTCTATCACAGATGAGTAAATTGAGGCCCAGAGATAATCACATATGCAGCAAGAGGTATAGAAAGGCCTAAAAACAAGACCTGAATCCCAGTTCAGTGGGTTTTCTTTTTATTGGGTTAGCTTTCACAGAAGGCCATCCTTGGTGTGCACTGAAAAGATTTCCTTCTGAAATATTAGCTACCCTCATTAAGACTTGAGTCTTTGGTTCCTTAAATTATATTTGGTTATAACCAAATTAAATTTGGTTACTTAAATTATATACTTAAATGCAATATTTGATTTAATCATGGACAGATAACTTTAAGATATGATAATTTTAGAAGGGGCTTTTCAAAAAAAGCCTAATAAAATATATTTTATCTTTATTCAATGGGAGATATACATTTCCCATATATGTTTCCCACTGATGACTATTCCACATGTTAGCATTTTCAAATCCAGAAAAAGAAAGAAAGAAAAGAAAAGGAGTACATTTTAAAGCAAATAAAATGATAGGTGGGGAGAAGTCCACTGTCAATATGCTGATTTTTTAAAAATGTATTTTTAAATCAAATCTGGTAACTGGTAACAAAACACTGTTATTTACAGCCTTATACTGACTTCAGTTGATGATCTGAAAGCCCACTCTCTAAACTGAATCCCGTCAGCCTTGGAGATAAAAGAATTCTATTCAAATAGCATTTATTAAAGAGTTTGATAGGGAAATTTGTTTTGTTTAAAACTCCATTATCAAAAAAGCTTGAGTTGGGTAAGGTGTCTGCCAGTGATTAAAAGAAAATTCTTTCTAGACCTCTGAACAAGCTTTAGGTACCATGGTTCCATGATGCTTTATACTAGACCTTGCTGAACCAGACTTTCTCACTGGGGTGTTCATTGCTCAGTTGCTGTGAAAGTAAAAGAAGAGTCTTTGCATTCATTCAAATAGGAATCTACTCTTTTGGGGTTTTTTTGTTTGTTTGGTTGGTTGGTTTTTTGGACACTGATTTGCAGTAGTTAAAAATCAGTCATTGAAATTTATAACAACCAGAGATAAAGGAGAAACAATTAATGAAAATCAGTTTTATTTTTCAGATAAAATATTTTGTGGATTTTAAAGGAATTGCATGTATAGAGATGTATTTTTTAAGTGAGGTTCTAGTGTACATACTGAATATTTTGTTTTTATTTTTTAGCCATGAGCCATTTTAATCATATAGATATTGATTAAATAACCGATGTCCAAATAACTATTATCCATATTAAGTAAATAATAACAGGTTTCTATGTTTCAGATGTTGTGCTTTAAAGAAACTTAAAATTTTATATCCTTTGAAGTTTTTCCTTCCTATTTCACGAAGTAATAGAACTCAAGAATTAGAGAAAAACATTTAAGAAAGAATTAGAAGTGAGAAAAAGATCACTGTAGAAATTGCCTAAATTGGAAACAACACAAGAGCAAATAAACAAATAATGCCAAAATAGATCATGAAAAAGAAGAAAAATTTAAAGCATTTAATCTATGAAGAGATTTAAAAAAAAAAGTTTGAAGAAAAGTGTCAAATATTAAAGATAAACAAAGAAGCTCTAACATACAAAAAATACAAGTCTCAGAAGAAGAAAGCCAAATTCAGGGAACCAAACAAACACTAAGAATGATAATCCGATAAAATCCCCTAAAATTACCAAAAAAAAAAAGTTTTTTTGAAGCTGCACCTTGTAATTTTATATTCTAGTGAAATTACTGGACTTTAAGAAAAAATATTCATTAGGTATCTAGATAAAAAAGATCTTATAAGGGACGTGCAAGGGAAAAATCTAGACTGTTGTTAAACTTTTAGACAGCAACATTTTATGCAAGAGAATGGAGTAACATACAAAATATACAAAATGTAAAGAAAATGTAAACTAAGGATTTTATATCCAGCAGAAATGACCATCATGTACCAAACTGTTAACATGAAAAAACTCAAGGAATATTGTTCCCATATACATTTCCTGAAGGATGTTCTCGAGAACAAGATTCAGAAAACCAAGATAATTTGAAAGACGTTGTCATAGGACAAGTTCATCAGCATTAAATATGTACTTAGCTATAGTATCAAGTCTAAATGAAAGTTAAAGAAGAGAAGGTATTAAGTTGTCAAAGGCCATATGCTCTGACAATGTAAATATGGATGAACCATTGAAAGGGGAGTGGGGAGAGAATTAGAATAAAATATGCCTCCCCCCAAATTTTTAAACTGTTTTCAGTAATCATAATTTGTAATGGTAGTACTGGTATTGATATACTGCAACTGTTGTATGTATAAGGGGGGATAAAGCAAATGAGTCATTATGGGATATCATAATTCTATCATCTTCTATACCTCAATAACCAGAATTCACAGTGTAAAGGAGATACAAATGTAATATATAAAATGTTAAAACCCTGTAATCCTGAAATAGAATTAGTAATACTAATATGAACCTATGTAGTATCATGTACATGCATACATTTCCAAGCTCTTTCAACAGAAAAGGAGTATAAACAATGACCAGCCCAATAACAGTGAGTATCTCTATGTATCAGTTATGGTCTCAGATATAATTTCCCAATAAAAGAAACCAGAGTCTCTTTAAATAGCTGTTTCCACTTCTGAGGACATGAAATACAAATAAGTCTAGGATACCTTAGTGTACAAGACAACAAGAAAACCATCAAACACTACTAGGATGATGTCAAAAGAGCTCAGGAGCCAATATAAAGAGTCTCCCACTCACCAAAGACGGGATAATTTTGGTAAGGATAACAAATACAGTGGGTTGGGACGCCTGCATGGCTCAGTCGGTTAAGTGTCTGCCTTCAGCTCAGGTCATGATCCCAGGGTCCTGGGATTGAGTCCTGCATCAGGCTCCTTCTCAGTGGGGAGTCTGCTTCTCCCTCTGCCTGCCACTCCCCCTGCTTGTATTCTCTCTCTCTCTCTCTCTCTCTATGGCAAATAAATAATTTTTTTTAAAAAATACAATGGGTTAAAACACATAAAATAGATAACAAATGCTCCAAAATGACAGCACAATAAACTTATGAATTTCCCTCTTCCTACAGACACACTGAATGTACATCTATACACAGAATAATTCCCTCTGAGAGAAACATAAAAACAAGAAATAATTTTAAAAAAGTTGAATGACTCTGACATATCAGGTGAATGAGAAAATTCCCACATGGAGACAGATAGGGAAGGCTGGCACATATAAACCATAAACACCACCCCAGATACAGTTCCATGCAATCAAGAGGGAACCCCTAACTCCCAGCATTGGAGAGTTTGGACTTAGTGCCGCCAACGAGGGCCCTCAAAACACTTAGCTCTGAAAGCCAAAGGGGCTTATGTTCACAAGTCCTACAGGATTATAGCAAACAAAAGTAATTTTTAAATGTGTGTAAGAACATATCAGATAAAGGGCTAAAATCCAAAATCTATAAATAATTTATCAAACTCAACACACAAAGAACAAATCATACAATTAAGAAATGAGAGAAGACATGAACAGACACTTTGCCAAAGACGACACAAATGGCCAATAGACACATGAAAAAATGCTCCACATCACTCAGCATCAGGGAAATACAAATCAAAACCACAATGAGATACTACCTCACACCAGTCCGAATGGTTAAAATTAACAAGTCAGAAAACAACAGATGTTGACGAGGATGCAGAGAAAAGGGAACCCTCTTACACTGCCGGTGGGAATGCAAACTGGTATAGCCACTCTGGAAAACAGTATGAAGTTTCCTCAGAAAGTTAAAAATAGAGCTACCCAACAACCCAGCAGTTGCACCACTAGGTATTTACCCCAAAGATACAAATGTAGTGATCTGAAGGGGCACCTGCACCCCAATGTTTATAGCAACAATGTCCACAACAGCCAAACTATGGAAAGAGCCCACATGTCCATCGACAGATGAATGGATAAGGAAGAAGTGGTATATATATATATATATACAATGGAATACTACTCAGCCATCAAAAAAATGAAATCTTGCCATTTGCAACACCATGGATGGAACTAGAGGGTATTATGCTAAGTGAAATAAGTCAATCAGAAAAAGACAATTATCATATGATCTCACTCATATGTGGAATTTAAGAAACAAAACAGGATCACAGGGGAAGGGAGGGAAAAATAAAACAAGACAGAATCAGAGAGAGAGACAAACCATAAGAGACTCTTAATCATAGGAAACACACTGAGGGTTGCTGAAAGGGAGCAGAGTGGGGGGATGGACATGAAGGAGGGCACATGATATAATGAGCACTGGGTATTATATCAAACTGATGAATCACTGAACTCTGAAATTAATAATACACTAAATGTCGATTAATTGACAAAAAAATGGGTGTAAGAACATCTCTAAGGTTGTATATCCAGGTTCAGCAGAGAGGGAGCATGCAAAAATGCCCATCTCCTAGATTCTCCCTGAAAGAGATATGACTGCATACTTTCCCAGCTGCTACCTGAGGGTCCAGGTTCTAATCCACCTGCACCTAGGTGCTCTCTATGATCCTCCACTTTGGGACTCTGACAGATCTTGGGACACCCTCAACTTCTGGGAGCCACCAAGAACAAAGACAACAGCTTCAACAATCACGAAGACCTTAAACCCTCAAGATTCCACCAAAATCTGTTAGAACTAATAAATGAATTCAGTAAAGTTGCAGGATACAAAGTCAATATACAAAAGTCAGTTGTATTTCTATACACTGATAATGAACTATCAGAAAGAGAAATTAAGAAAAACAATCCCATTTACAGTAGCATCAAAAAGAAGAAAATAGTTAGGAATAATTTAAAATTTAACCAAGGAGGTACAAGACTTGTACACCAATAATGACAAAATATTGTTGAACGAAATTGAAGATCTAAAGAAATCAAAAACTCCAACTACAGACTTGCCAAAGGAATTGAGGAAAGCTGTTTAGACTAAATTCTCAGCTCTTACTGAAAGACCAGTACATGAGGAGTTAACCAAAGGGACTAGATCCATAATAGGAACTCATGATCTGACCCCTTGGAGTACAAGCTAGCAGCATTGGCATCAACTGGGAGCTTGTTAGAAATGCAGAACCCCACACCACACATAGTGAATCTGAATATACATGGTGTCAAGATCCCCAGGTGATTCCTCTATGCTTTGTCTTGATAAGCCCTGTCTATACAGTTGGTATTCTGAGATGTGACAGACTTTTGTTTGGTGTTCACTAATAGCAGTGAGGATCACTTAGTCAAACAGCAATTTGGATAGTAATCAAACTTTGTCACAGGAAGTAGGAAAATAGATGAGGAAAGCAATCAAAGGGTTGATAAATAATGGATTACAATAATACAGCTAAAGTAATAAAGTTGTGTCCAAAGGCCTGAGTTTGCAAAAATTCAATGAAACCAATGGAGTAATCACTTTCAAGACTTGTAATTCTTCTCTTATTATAATTTAAGAAGCATCAGATGCACCTGCAAAAGTAAAGCCCTTGGTACTATTCCTGTGTGACCTCAAATAAGCCATTTCACCTCCCAACATTCTAGTCTCTCCAGCTGTAGAACAAGATTTACAACTTTCGTTAGTAATGGGATTGAGATTCTCATTTGGATGAAATTTATGCAAGTGCTGGGTATGATTATTATTTTAGCTGACAGATAAAAAGATTGTCATTTGTTTTTGAATGTGTTGTGAAGCAAAAGACACAAGGATAAAATTATGCCGATCGTCCTTTTTGTTTTGCCTGCTTATGGACTTTGATTGAACTTGTCTGAATCCCATGATAAATACACAACATAACAAAAGATTAAATGAAAGACCATTTAATTACCTGAATCAGAGCTCGTAAAAATGTATATGTGTTCATGGCAGGGCGGAGAGGATTGGTGTAATTAGTACCCGGAATTTAGGAAAATTGTGTCTAGCAGGAAAATGTGTACATGTTTGGCAAAAATTGAGTGACGGGTCAAGAACTCTTCAAGCTAAGAAGATTATATCAACAGATGCATTCCCCATCTGCTCACTGAATGCACAAAAGTGGAAATGGCATTTTTTTCTATCAGTTGAAGTTCCAGTTATACTCAGAGGCCATGAATCATACCATGCCAATAGCCAAGACTGAAAAATGTAAAACATGAATAATAGAAGGCAAAAGTTAGCTACTTTCAATGTGAAATAAAAGGTATTGTCAAAGACACGTTCTGGTCTTCCTTATGAAACACACTCCTGTTCCCAAAAGGCACAATCCAAAGACACACCAGAACAGCAAATCTGTGTTTACACCGAAAGACACACAATCTAACTGTAAAAACTGGCAGTGCACAGTCTTATTGGGACAATAGGGCACCAGCACCACAGATGGATTTTTTCAACTATATAATTACACAGTGGTTTTTAAATCTCCCATTTTGAAGTGATGGGAGTGTCCATGAGACACTGAGATCATATAAAACGTTCTTACCTGCTAGAGGTTTAGTGATACTTCTGTGTCTTGCAGTGCTATTTATGGGAGATTGGTAAAAGTTATTTAAGTTGAAATGAAAATACCAGAAACTCATATTAAGAAATTAACCATGCAGCTTATTATTCATTAAATTACTCATGTATCAACAAAGATTTATAAATGGCAGGATTTATGCTGGGACTAGAGCTATTATAAAGAACAATAAAGACAGTCATACCTGCCCCCATCAAACCCCACATTGGTCCTTATTCAACTGTTATCAACACCAAGCTGCATATTGTTGTATTTTGACTCACGCATCCTTTACAGAGATTTCTCAATCCATCCGACTGCAATTACTCAAAACTTAGAACGGAAATACGGGATCTTAATCAACATTTTTCAAAGGCTCTGCTTATTGCTGTTACTATTTGTTACTGCAAAGATCTACGCAAGGTGATGCTAAAACTTGGAGGCTCTGTTTCTCCCAAATTAATTATGTAAAAGTGTTAACAGCATGGTTTGTCTCTCCATGCTGAGGCTGAAGAGGAGTTATATAGATAACTGGCTTTTATTTTTGGGGGGGCTAAATGTTTCCTGGGTCAGTATTCCCTACCATGAAGAAGTTTTCAACTAAGCTGTGTTGCATTATCAAATGCAGATACTGGGATCCTGACAAAGTATCAGTAGTATGGGGACCAAATTTTAACATCCATTATATTATTTAATCCTCACAACAAAGCATCTGTGGACATATGATTGAGAGGAGGGCGAGAAGTAACATCACATCAGTGGAGCAAATTAAACATAAGAGAAGAAAACCAGGATACTCTGGAAATGTAGGCAAGAATGCTTAATTCTAAGCCAACAGAAGTTCTGAGCAAACCTACAGATAGCCAAAATAGAAGAATTGTGGCAATTAGTGAGTTCCTTTTTAGAGGTATGGAAAGACCACTGTGTGGATTATCATGGATAACTGACCAGTCTATTGTTGCATGGGTGTTTCTATTTATGACAGAAGGTGCTGCTCAACAAGACCAAATGCACTGCCCCAAACCTGCTAAACACCTAAGGATTTGTGTGGTAAAATACATGTTACTGGGAGAACAGCGGAGGGAAGAATCTTTAGATGCTCCAAAGTTTTGGATAGAAAACTGAACCACTTGGAAGGACAGATGGTGTTTTCAACACTTCTTTCTAGCAGTTGGGACTTTGGAAGGGATAGAGAAATCTTGGATGTGAAGAAATGGCTCTGCAGATGGTGATGGTGAACTGGTTTGGCCAACAGTTTTAAATCCCAGACTGATGGGTTCTTATTCACAGAAAAATTGGGAGAAGGAAGAGGAAGGAGAGGAAAAAAATGGATAAAGGAAATATAACTTAATACACAAGGAAGAGAAAATGTGTATTAAGTTATGGTTTATTTATCTATTTTATCTTTATAAGTAGAAATAATCAGAAGGCCACATCTAAAATAGCCAGTGAGGATAGCAACCAGGGATGCAAAAAGGTTTACCAAATTTCAACTGATAAAACAACTCTGAATAATTTAGTTAAGTTTGTTACTTGGCACTCAGAATATAGTCATGAGATACATACTCATGGGAGTCAGTAAATAGATATCACTAAAAAATGTGATGGGGGGAGCATCTGGGTGGCTCGGTTGGTTAAGCGTCTGACTCTTGATCTCGGCTCAGGTCTTGATCTCAGGGTCAAAAAAAAAAGAAAAGAAAAGAAAAAAATGAGATGGGGCTTGTGAAGGGCTTAGTAATACCCACTCAAAAAGAGGTTGTGTCTTCTAATATGAGTAGCAGAAGACATTTAAAGAATATAATCAGGTGTTGAGGTAAGTGGGAAAACTTTGGTTCATTTGATCTGAATGATTTTTTTGTTTGTTTTTACTGACCTATTTCTGTAGTACCCTGATTTTAAGTTGTATTTTGGAGGCATATCTCCTTAAATGGGTGGAGTTTTGTTCACAAAGTAGCCCCAACAACTTTTTTTAGCAAATGCACATCTTCTTAGCATGCTATAAAAAAGGCATTAAGCCTCACCACCCTTGGAAAGTAGAGACTGCATTCTTTGCTTTCCACATTTGATTAAAAATAAGGTCTTCCCTGTTTTAGAATGAATTCTGTTAGCAAGCCCAGCAGAAAGCAGTAAGCAAAAGCGTAGAACTTTCTGTGGCAGTATGTTGTCACCTTCGGTGTCACCAGAATATCCACCTCCAGTAGATGCCATCTTTCCTTGTGACAGTCGCCTTTGACCTTGTGAAGGGAGAGAGCCCTTACCCAACAGGGATTAATTCTCTCATGTATCTTTAATAAGGTGCAAGGGTGTGTCCTCATACAGTGACAGAATTCTTCCCTGATATATATTGATCATTACCCTTCAGAGCTAAAGAAAGCTCTATTTCCTTGGATTCCTTGCAGCTTTTAGTTCATGCTGATATAGTGATTTTGTTTTCTGGAGATGTTAATGCTTGTTTACATTCCGGCAGCCAGTCAAGACTCTGGATTCCCATTCAAAGTTCATGAACTCCAAGTTGGACAAATGCACGGTAAAAGTTTGATGTCAAGGATGTGGCCATAAAATGGTGTTTCACCTGTGGAAAAATACCTGTTTATTTTGAAGTCTAGAAACAATAGTTCATCAGAAATATGTATGTTGACATATTGTCTGGCTCCAAATTCCTCTTGCTGCACACTGTTTTTGTTGTTTTATTTGTGTAATTTGATATGAGGAGATTTTGCTGTGCTTAATTGGTTTCTGACTTAGAGATGATGGTATTTACTTGCTTGATGTTGAATTAATATTTCAGATAGATTCTACACGTGAAGCTACCTTTTTGTGTCATTTGGGCCCTTCACAAATTCTGACCACATTAGCAAAGATCTCTCAACTCTTAAGCAATATCTCCTTTCCCATGTGATAATATACTATAACAGAAAGAGCACCAAACTTAGAAGGCCTGAATTCCAGGCCAAAGACTGTCCTTCATGAAATAAGCGATCTTAAAAATGTCATTTAACCTGGGGCCTTAGTGTCCCCATTTTACAGGTGGGGAAATAATAATGTATCCCTGCCTATCTTAGCACTGTTTATAGATCCAATAGAGAAAAAGGTACCTGAAAGCATATTGTATTATAAATTTACTCAAAGATTTATTGAATAACATAATTGTTGATATGCCTAAAATGCAAATGGTTCCTTAAAGACTGTTTTTCTTCAATACTAATAAAAGGCCTATTGAAAGCATTTTACCAGGAGTTAATGTACCCCTGGTCAATTTGATACAGGAATGAAGCTTAGACAGTCCACAGAAATGGGTGGTCAATATATCCCTTCAGATACCTCATTTAGTGTCAGCCTTCTCTTCTGAAATCTTGATAGAAGAGCTTATCAATTCAAGATGGAGCCCATGGGTGTATGTCTGCAGTGCCAAGATCCAGATCTTGATTTAAATGTGAGCCATGCACTTTAAAATTGAGGCTTGGCAGGGACGCCTGGGTGGGTCAGTTGGTTAAGTATCTGCCTTCAGCTCAGGTCATGATCCCAGGGTCCTGGGATCGAGTCCTGCCATCGGCATCCTTGCTCAGCAGGGAGCCTGCTTCTCCCTCTGCCTATTCCCCCTGCTTGTACTCTCTGTGACAAATAAATAAATAAAATCTTAAAAAAAAAAAAAAAATTGAGGCTTTGGCAGGTCATGAAATTAGAAAACCTGCAGTGAAAATTTCAAAACACATAGCATCTTTCTCAGATTCACTGTTTTGCTTCTTAAACGTGAGGCTCGGAGGTATATTTTTATCGCCAGAAGTTTCAGATCTGCTGAAAAGCCCGGACAAGTGTTCAATTGAGTAACTCGAGTTCCATGCTAGCAGCAAGGCAGAAATACTTTTGGCCTGGCAATTTCAAGACAGGTGTTACCAGTTGGTTGCCTGACCCATGGAAAAACCTCCTTCTGGCCTTTTTTAAATGCCTGATTCAAGCGGCACTACCTCCTGATGGGCCTGCCAGGGAGAATTAGTTTCAGAACGCACTCGCAGGAAGTGGAATGAATTAAGCTGCTGGAGGAATTAGGAAAGTATACGTCAAGGTTGAAAAAAGTTTGTCCAAAACAGCAATCTTGGATCTGGCATCACTGAAGTGGAACTGCCTGTTGTTTTAGTTTTTTTGAGGATAGTCAACAGGTTCAGCTGCTTATGTTGGAGTTTTTCAATTCATGATAGTAAACTCAAGTCATAGAAGGTCCTTTATAAAATACAGTCTTGCAGCAGCTGAAGGCAAAGTATTACAACATTGTGTTAGTGTTACAAATCTCACCAAAGTTTAGAAAATACATATTTGTATCCTGCTTTCCGAAATACAGGGTTTCCCCACTTTGAAGAATGTAAACACTCCAGAAAAGCTAGATTCAATCTTCTGGTGGTCTTCCATGGTTAAAAAAAGTGATACGGTTGGTAAGAAAACAATTCCTCTGGCAAATTTTATTATTGGTTTTATGTAAAACGAACAATGAAGACTCTTCAGGGGTTCTTAGGTGTTTGAGAGTTGTGTCTACTTGGAAAATCTCACAAAAGCTAAATGACTTACATAGAAAAGTGAATAAAGCACATATCACACAATCTGGGTTATAACCCCCCAAGGTTCCAGGTTCACTGATCAACTGCAACATCCCCAGGCTCTCTACCATGCTGATCTGCACCTACCTGCCTAGCAGGTTTCTCTTATTTTGCTATTTTCCCTCCTTCTGCAAAATCCCTTCCTCACAAACCTGGTGTGGGTTCTTGCTTACCACCTTCATCACCGCTGAAGGCCAGTTTGCCCCTGAGCCTACGATAAGCATGGATCTCGGCCAGAAATGACAAAAGTGAGAGCTATCATTTACTACCTACTCTGGACAGATGGTGTGTTGAGTGCTTTACATACAACACCCACCACTCCATACTGGCTTTTGAGGTGTCCAGGAAGATTTGTGTGCACCACTGTGTAATCCACTAACTCAGGGGAAGTAAATGATACTGCCTGTATTTAAGAGATACAAGAGATAATTGACCCCCGTCTCTTAATTTTGTTCAAGAACGTCAGAGTTACTGATTAAGAATGCCAGACTATGAATGTATCTCTAGGTTCCCTCAGAATAAGGATGGCCTTATATCAGGTGCCAACTTCTCCATTCACCCCTTGGATTTGGCTGGAGTTGGACGCGGAGCAGCCTTTCAGACCTTCTTGCTGAGAAATCTCGTTTCCCTGCCTCACTGCTCTGAAATCAGTGCCATGCACCTCTGACTATTGTCTTCTGCTTTGCTTTATCCACACAGGTAACGACATTGACTCAGGAGGTCTCTCAGTTAGGTAAAGACATGAGGAATGTGATGCGACTTCTAGAAAATGTTCTGTCGCCCCAGCAGTCGTCACGGTTCTGCTCTCTGCACACCACATCTGTGTGTCCCTCCAGGGACAGCTTACAGACCAGGATGACCTGGAGTACGCACCAACCTTGCCTACACTTGCAAGCAGGTGGAGCTGCTTATACTCAAGCACAACTCTGTCATGGTAATGTCACCTCAGACATTTGGAGTGTTGATCCCTCCTCTGTGGGGAGCAGCCCCCAGCGAACTGGAGCTCACGAGCAAAATCCAGCAGACAGTGAACTTTATCATTCTCCAAACCTTGATTATTCACCTGCCCACTATCAGGTTGTCCAAGAAGGTCATCTGCAATTTTTAAGGTGCATCTCTCCACATTCAGATTCTACACTGACACCTCTGCAGTCCATTTCAGCGACTCTCTCGTCCTCTGTCTGCTCCTCCTCGGAAACGTCTTTGCACCTGGTTCTCCCAAGCAGATCAGAGGAGGGCAGCCTCAGCCAAGGAGCCACGAGTTCCTTCAGTTTGGAAAACTTGCCAGGATCTTGGGACAGGGAAGGAGCGGCATCGATGTCTATGGAACCTTTGGAGAACTTTCCACTGGAAATCGTCACAAGCACAGAAGAAATGAAAGATAATAAAGCCATAAACTTATGATATTCACGCACGTGCAGCGGCTGCCAGTTTCAAACCCACCACTGCATGACAGCTTCAGTTTGCCTTTTTTGCCTCGGGCAGGTGTGAAGACGGGGCAGAGCTGGGAGTCCTGCAGGCGAGTGCGTGAGGAGCCAGCCAAAGGCAGAACCAAGTCCATACTGTAGCAAACACTTGCTAGATCCTTAGAAACACAGCAGAAACAGTTTCCTATACAGGTATTCACTTACTGGTCTGTTTGACAGACTTTTTAAAAGTCCAAAGACCCTGAGGGTCTGAGCAGCTAGAAGTCCCAGACAAAGAATTTGTGGATTCATTTTGTCCTCGGTGACTTTTGTGAAGTGCAGCAAAGGTTTTTCCTGAGTGCCTGTTGGTCATTCCTGAACAATATCCACAGCATTGTTGGCCTCAGGAGTGCACAGCTCCTGCTGATCTATTTTTCTTTTTGTGAAGGCAAAGGGACAATTATCACTGCATGTCATCTCCTAGACAATCAGTCAAATAGAGCTGATGGCCAGTGGTTAGCTCTTGCACGTTATTTGCCATGTAAATGAACATGTCTTTATTTATCAAAAAAAAAGAGAGGCTATTTTTATATCCTTGGTATGAAATATGTATTTAAACTATTTAAAATATTTATAAAGAAATGAATGTTTTCTTTTCATTTTGGTAAAAAAGAAAAAGCTTGCCGTTTTAACAAGAAATGCACTACTGTTATGTCTAGTAGATCAAAAGTTATTTATTATTAAGAGGATGTAGTTTCAAAATGAATCCCCCTTTTATCTGCATGCGGTTTGCAACAAATGTATCCTCAAGCTTCTGGATTACAAAAGAACAGTGAAGTCATATTTTACTAATGAAATAAGAATATGGACGGAGTATCAAGTATGTGGGCTCTGGCATGGTGGTAGGGAGGGCTTCACCCAGTTAGGCTCTCCTGATTCACACCAACGACCTGAATAAGGCTGCCCCTACTAGCAGTGTAACGTCTACCATAAATGTCTCTCCTCCAGGCACCACACTTTGTTGTTCAGGAACCCAAAACTGGTCTGTGGGATATGAGAGCACAACTACTTTAAGCCATTTTGACCTCAAAATGAGGGAGAGAAACTTGGCTCTATCCTTCCCCTGTGCTATTCCTGCAGAAGAGGTTGTAGACCAGTGCAAATTCCAAAATGGAGCCAAGACTCCTGAGCAATGACTTGTGAGATTGAGGCCAGCTTACACTGGATCAGCATTTTCATTTTTTTCTGTAAATCTCTCAACAATGCTGTAAGTTATGCAGCGCAGGTGTTTTCATTCTCATTTTGCAAAGAGATAAAAAGTCCCAGAGATTACACAGCTTGGATGCTGGAGATGGTCTAGAACCTATAATGTTCCCTGCGTCTCAGCCAACATGCAAATTCAGATGCTGGCTTGGAAATGATTTAAACACCTTCACTCAACTTTTATTTGACGTTTAAGAACACTTAGGGCCCAATCATTCCAGACATTCTTAGAAAACATCACATTTACATTCTGGTGTCCCCCTGTTCTTAGTTTGCATCAGAAAGAATAAACTGAGAATTGTATCATTAAAAACATCTAAACAAACCAAAACCTCTGATGTGTGAATCTTGTACCCTAAAATTGGCTAAAGCAGTAGGAAGAAATCTGTGAGAAAAAAGGAAACAGTACATGTTTATCAGGCAAGTTACTCAAGACAATTCATTCTCCTTCTCCACCTCCAAAATTCAATCTCTCCTTACCTAAGTGAATGGGAAAACTGAGGCAAAGGCAACTTTCTAGATTTAGTGTATTTATGTTTGTATTCATTCTTCCTTTTGCTCATCCTGACCTATATAATCATTTTTAGTACCCTTCAAAGAGAACTAATTGGTGTTAGTGCGTGAATATTCTGGCAAACTAGCACTACTATTACTGATGTTAACAATAATGACTGACATTCTGTTTTTTGAGTAGCGACTATGTACCAACAGATGTTTAGAAATTAACACATGTTATATTTCCTCATATAATTGCCAAACAATGCTAAAAGTGACTTACTATTATCCCCATTTTGTAAATGAATAACTGGGCCATGGACTTTGTTTTAACTTGCCAAGTCACATTGTTTTAAATGATAAATCCAATATCTCCATGGCCACTCTGAGTACCCTTCCCTTCATGTCCAGATCCATTCTTGTTGTCTTTTAAAACTTTACTAGTAATTACTTCCTTTTGAAATATGTGAATAGAATAAAATAAAATATTTTTTTAAGGAAGCATACACATGGGACAAATTAGTTAAACTGTGAGGATTTGAGGAAGCCCCAGTGAAATGCCTGGACACATGCCCATATTTTTCCAGCCAGTGCCCCTTCTCTGTATCTACTCCTAGCGGATGACTGTAGTTGGCATAAGAATCAGATGCCTGCCCTCAGAGATCTGCAGCTGGACAAAAATGAATGAGCACCCTCAACAAAGGAGGGCTTCCATTGATTTCTTAGAGGAAGGCACCTGCCACATCTGAATCAGTCCTAAACTGCTCCTTATTCACCTTTTCCCTCATCAACATTATTCTGATCAACAGAACTCCCCCATATCCTGGGCAGCTCAAAATGACATGTTTGCTTTGTTTGTTTATGTGTGTTATGATATTATTCCAGGAAATGAGAATTCCAAGTTTTTCTAGATATTTGATTTTCTAAACATTATTGCAATATAAGTAGCAGAAGCCCTTCTCTTCTTATCAGGGATGCATGTTTAGATCTCTACATTTTCCTTACCTACACACTCTGCTGAAGAAGCAAAACAGGGATCCAGAGGAAAGAAAAGCACTTATTTTCTCGGTCAAGTATATTTTCTTAAAAACAATGCTGGGGACTTCTGTGTAGCTCTAATTAAGAGAACCAGGCAGACAGATTAACAGGACGTTATTTTAATTCAATGTAAGAAATTTCTGGTGATAAAAGCCACTTATAAATGGAGTTCATTGCCTGGAGAGGTGGTAAAATCACTAACAAAATGTCCTTTCAGAGTTGCATAACTATGCAACAGGAATACTGTTTTCCAGAAGGGCTCTGTTTTGGGTGTGAGGTTAGCAGCATTCATGTATCAGAATCACATGGGGTACTTGTTTAAACTTTAGATCTGGCTTCAACCAAGTGCCTTTGGGTGGGGCCTGGAAATCTCCCACTTAGTAAACTCCCTGGGTGACTTATATACACTAAATATTGGGAAATATTGGTCTGGAATCTATAGTAGTACAAGACTGAGTCCTAGCTAATGTATACATAGGTGGACTAGCATCTGCATTCTGTTAAAAATAGGCCTGAGTCTATGATCGTATAAGAGACACCTGTTCAACCCTTATATCAGTAGTTTCAAACTTTCACTCAAATGACGTATTTCCAGGGGATCTTAATATAATAGAGATTTTAGGGACCTGATCCCTAAGATATGGGCTGGGTCCCAAGTGATTCTGATATAGATGTTCCAGGAAGCAAACTCCAGAAACATTACCCTAAGCCATGTAATCATCTCTTAGATAATGAGGAGTCGGTTCTGTGGGAGGCGAACCAACTAGAATCAAACCAATTGAAACTGACAATTATGTACAATACGATTTCCATAGCATTCCTAATACATCAATGATTTCTTTTCAGGAAATTAATTGATCGCTTTCTTCAAGAGCGCTTTGAACATTCATTCATTACTTCAACTAGTAATGGCTGAGTGCCTACTATGTGTCATGTACTGGTTCCTCTTGATTTGTTGTAGGTCTTTGTTCTCCTGTTTTATTTGGATTTTCTAGTAGGAAGAAAAAAAGTGAAAATGCCTTTTGAAGCTTTATAAACTGGTCAGTTCTTCCTGGATAGGGAGGAATCATATTTGGATGTGAAGCAAGCCAACCACTTGGTTATAAAATGACAGTTGCTATGGATGGTCCCTGTGTGAAATGGAACTGCTCATGTCAAGATTATGATTTTATCCAGAGCAGTGAACATAGCTTGCTCCAAATAGTTCTTGCTACGGCTGCTTCTTCTCGTGAAGTGTAACGTCGCCCTTATAAGACATCACTTTTACTATAGAATTCTGTAATGCTCCAAATGTAGTCTCCCCTTACACCACCATCACCACTGAAAACAGCCTCAGAACCTGTGCAGTTTCAATGAAAGACTGTTCCAAATGGCTTTTCCTTTGCCTACTTCTTTCAGTTTATCCAAAGGCACACACTCCAAATAAATACAATGTTGAGAAAGGGGGAGGAGTTTTGGAGGGACAAAAATGAGTGTTTGCTTCAAACCATTTTTCCTTATTCTGTGACCTCAGACAAGTTATTTTACACTTCTGAGCCCCCATTTCTTCATCTAAAAATCAAATATTAAAATATATCTAACTTGCAGAGTCTTTGTGAAGAGTCAATGAAGTAATTTATGTGAAAGCACACCGCCTGACATATAGTGAATGCCAAGCAAATGTCAGTTGGTCTCCCCTGGCTCTCCTACTTCCTCTGCTCCCTCTCATCTCCCTCCCCCTTCCCTTCCTCGGTCCTCTACCCCTCCTTCCCCCACCTCTTCCCCAGCTTCCTCTTTCCCTCTCCCTTCTCTCTCCTCCCTCCTTCTTCCCCTCCCCTGAGAGTCCCGGGCTAACTTCTGAAAAAAGAGCCCCCTTTGACATTTTCTGTACAGAGGCCACAATCTAGATTTTACACTGTGTCACCTGCAATCTATTCCTTACCTGTATTACCAATCAAGTCAACATTTATCTTTTTAAAAAGTTATGGGGGAAGCACCAGGGAAAAAATATGCCATCTTTGTTCCTAACCATCTTAGGCCCAACCTGTGTGGCTTCTGGATCTCTATCCAAATTTTAGTCCTCAAAACTTTATTTTAAACTCTTTATAATTACAGAAAGATCCAGCAAATTTATTCACTAACATGAACATGTTTTATAAACATGTATCTTTTTTTTTTTTGCCCATAAAAATTTCTCTACAGAAATTTGCTGTTGCCTCAGAAATCAGACATATATATATGTCACGCCCACTACCTGGGACACAGAAGACCTGAGCACGGTCAGCCAAAAGCCTCAGAATGTTCCCTGTGGCAAGGGGCCTTGCCCTGTTGCCCATAGCTCCTCTAGCTGGAAACAGAGATGAGGAAATGTCTGCCACTTCACACGGATGCCTTCAAAGTTTCCCCTCATTATCCCATAGAGAGAGTAGGTCCCACCAGAGGGAATAAGCTAAATGTCACTCCCTGCAGCTTGTGTCCTGAAAGAATCTGTTCCTTGGGGTTGTGAAATTCAACAGAGTCCCGAATAAAGAGCTCCCAAAAGACATGAGGACAGCCCAGTGAGGCAGAGACCAGCACATCTGCACCTGTTGTTCAAGGGAATTAAATAAAATATATATTCTAGAAAACACAGCTGGGTGGGCAAAATGCTTCCTATGGGCAAAACTATGCCTCCTCAGACTATTTCCTTCTGCCTTAGATTTTTCCCCTATGGAGATAAGAAGCTGGGAATGGCGTGGAATTTAATACTGAATTTAAGGCTCTGTTTTGGGTTGTTTTTTTTTTTTGTCTTTGTTTTTTCAGTTGGCTTGGTAAAAATAGAACATATATATGTGATATATTTGAGTACAACAGAGAATAAAATGGGAGGAATTGAACTTAAAAGTGTGTCCATGCTGTTTGTTTTTGTAAGAAACCAATACACTAACCTGAAGGGACCATTCTTATTTAAGAATTACCTCTGGGGTAAATAGTGAGTACTCTACCCCTTTGGTACTCTTGCTTTCAATGGTAAATTTTCTACCACTACTAAGGCTCCTGAACTCCAGCTGGCAGTTCATTCTTCACTATGGTTTATCTGTCCTGAGGGAGAATTATTTCTGAACTCAGCACGGAGGTCAGTGTTAACTGCTGCTGAGGAAGGGGCTCAAACTCAGGCATATCTCAGGGAACACAGAGCCCTCTGAGTGGCTGCAGCCACATGGCTAACACTCTCTAATGTCTTTGAGGTCTCTTGCTGTGATTGGCAGTGATGTTCTGGAGCCCCCAGGTTGAAAAGCAGATTTCTGAAAGTTGCCATGGTAACCCAATGCCCAAAATGAGTCATGAGAGTCCCTTCTGTAGTCCAAGGACCTGTAGAACATAATCAAATTGTCATCTCCAGCTTCTAGTACCCAAAAATATTTGAGCCCTAGACCTGAATTATTTAGTATATCTCTGGTTAACTTACAGAAAAACCATATCTACAGAAAAGAGCAGCATTTCTGACTCTTGGTCCTCAAAGTATGGTCCCTGGAACAGCACAGCTTCATCTGGGAGCTTATTAAAAATGCAAAATCCTAGACCCCAACACAGAGCTACTGAATCAGAGTCTGCATTTTATCAAGAGCCTCAGGTGTACATATTATGGTTTTGTAGAAACACTTGGATAGACATTGATTCTTGACTTGCTACCCACTAGAATCACCAGGGAAGCTATCATAAACCAGATTCCTGGTCCTGACCTCAAAGATTCTGATTTAGTTTGAGTGGGACCCAAGTACAAGTAATGTTTAAAACTCCCCAAGTAACTCCAGTATGCACACAGGGTTGAAAAAACACTGCTCTAGAATAGTGGTTCTCAAAATGTGGTGCCTTGACCAGCAGCATCAGCATTACCAGGAACTAGTTAGAAATATGAATTCTCAGGCCCCACCCCAGACCTACAGAATCAGAAACTGAGGGTGAGCCCCCTGTGATGATTCTGATGCCTGCTAAAGTTTGAGACTACTGCTCTAGTCTAGAGAGCAAAGGAACCCAATGGGATAAAGCAGGTCATAAGTGGAAAGGAATTTGAATATATATTATTTAATATATATAATATATAATGATATATATTATTGTATATTAGATGTTTAATAAAAAGTACATCAATATTGACCTTCTTCCAGGAGACTCATCATTTTCTATCTATTTCAAATATCCCTCTATGTTTTAAAACCATTCTAATAGGTGAACATGTCACTTTCTAATTAGAATAGGCTCCTTACATTGCTATCTTTTCTATTTCTACAGTTTAGCCTAATGATATCCTTGTGAAAATTTTTATTCTTAAGATGGAATTGGTGCATCTCAGTTTTACAAGGCCTAGCTTGGTAAAAGAATGGTATCGGTTATAACAGCAAGTCAAAATTATAAGATTAGTGAACCATGGTCTGAGAGAGGAACTTCTCCCCCAAGAGTACAGACAATGTATCCCAAGAAAAACCAGTCTAATGTTTTTTCCTAGTTTTAATTACAGATAGTTTTTGTGTTTAGAAATCAGGGCTTTATATTTCAACACAGAAACAGCTGTGTATGTAAGCCATAAGAGCAATCGTAGGCTGTTTTGGTCACATTTGTAGATGTGAGGCACCTATAATCTAGGATTTATGTATTTAGACTAGACTAATAGGTCTGAATTTAATATGTGGTTAAAATTATCTTTATAGAGATATTTGTTGAAGTAAATGTAAATAATGACTTGGGCTGAGTGAACTGAGTTTTTAACTCCACTACTCAACTATTTGACTTCAGACAAAACAATTACATTCTCCTCCTCTTCATTCCTTCATCTCTGAAATGGCATGAATTGAGTTCACCTAGAAACATATCCTGAGATAAAAATTGTAGTGAAATAATTTATTTGGGGGATGACTTCAGGGAACAGTGGTGGGGGAATGGGGAAATGAGACAAGGAGGGGAAGGAAGCCCATAAAAAATGTGTTATTGAGCAGACAATCACTGTGAGCGACTGAGGCTCAAAAGCCCCAAGTTGCTCTGGAAGACTTTGTAGAATATGACCATGAGTTGCTGCACTTGAGGAGGAAGAAGCTGGTGTATTCATCCCCAGATCCCCATCTGTTAATGGCTGAGGGCTGCTCCCAAAGATGTAAACTCCTTAGCATGCCTGGCCTGCCCCATGCAAAGGCAAAGTCAAAGCCTTAGCAGAGAGTCACAGATGCTTGCAGAAGAATGCCTTGGGCAAGGAGTGGAATGGTGTGTGCACAGCAGAGATGGGCAGAGCACCAGAAGCATCTGCTACCTGAGGTATATATCAGGTCCAGGCAAAGACAGAAACCACACAGTAATTAGAACAGAAAACACTTGATATAAAGAATTATTATTTATGGAGGATTACCTCCAAAGAAGAGATGAAAGAGAATGCTGAAGAATACCCTACAGTGGAAAGAGAGTCCCCAAGAGGAACAAATTTGGGAAAAGGGACTCCAAAGCTAGAATCTAGACTTTGTTTGAGTTGTAGACATGGCACACTGAATGGCAGCAGGGTTTTTATCTGGTTTCCTGGTTCAAAAAAGTCCATGGTCCCTGGACTGTGGTTGGAGGGCAGGAAAATGCAAGCAGGGCAAACAGGAAGCCCTTGCTGGGTCCAGGTGGACCAAGGCTGGTGCCAGAATTGCCAAGCCAAAAGTAAGCTTCACTAAGTGTCCAGCTCAATACTGGTCATCATGTACCACAGGAGCCAACCAAGAAGCAGAACCCAGAAACCAGAATCCCCTCTCTTCCGCAGTGTCTTTCTAACACACTCACTGGCAAGGGAAATATTTATAAGACACAGCCCAGCATCTATAATGGCAATGAAGTAGGTCAGTAACAGATGGATTTTGAGGTGAAACGCAATAATCTGACACAAAATAATGTTATTCACATAATAGCATTCCAAATGAAGTAAATGAAATAACATGTATTAAGATTACTTTTTTAAAATATAAAGTTCTTTTTGATAATATTTTTAAATGAGTGTTTTTATTCAAAAACATCCTCAGAATTACTGTTTATGGTAAAGCCATGTTTTTCACTGATGCTACTGATTTATTGTTTTTTTTCTAAAAAATCTTTAGCATATGACCTTAACAGGGTTTGTCTTCTGTGTAAGAATTGTAAATTGACTCCTGTGTCCATATACCTCTCCTTTCATCACCTGAAATTCCTTTAATGGGGACCAAGTCTTTCTTCTACAATTAATGACAAGTGCAACATGTCCATTTAAATACATGTAATAGAAGGATTCTGGCATATCTTTTTTTTCTGCAAATTTTGATAAGCAGCAGAGAAAGAGAAGATAATGGCTGGGGTACACAGTGAATGAGCATCTGCTAGGCAGCTGATATGTCCTTGCCATCTCCTCTCAAGAACCTTCAGGAAACCACATCTCATTCTCTACCCTTATTAGTGCAGAGTCAGAGAGAGTGTAATCAGAAACAGAGTTGAAATTCTCTAACATAACACTTTTCTCTCTTATCCTCCTCACCAATGATATGACTGTCAATTAAAATATCACCTTGAGATGTCTTTATCACATACTCATCCAATTAATTAACCTTTCCACTAAATAAATTAATCTCTTGACCCATCAATATGCTTCTGGCTATTAATTTATTGTTTCCTTTCAATTACCATTGATGTTCATAATCACTCATAATTCTTAAAAATAGAAAAATAATTTGTCTTAGATCAGAGCATCCTTCTTTCTTCCTCCTCCTCCTTGCTTCATGAAGCTTCAAAAGACTACAATATAACTCATGGGCACAAAAATCAAATGATAAGAAGTAACCATGAATGGGGATATATCCTCCTTTTTTTTGAGAATTAGGGCCATGGCAGAACAATTGGCATTTTGAAGGAAATTGTAACAGTGATCAAAGAGTCTAGATGACCACTGGTCAAGCCCTTTGTGGAGGCAATGTATACAGGGTGAGTTGAATTGAACCAAGTGGCTTCTAAAACCTTTTCTGGTTTAAGATGCTCCAATCATGGGGAAAGGGGAGAGAAGTAAGATTAAGGGAAAAAATTCCATAGGTCACTCGGATTCTACTCAGATGTGACCAAAATTAAAATTGATACTTCATAAAAGTATGGACGGGGACAGTCTACTCAAAACTGAGAAACAACTTGGGTCGTAAATATCAAAGTAGTTCATGCACCAACTCTCAAAGCTAAAAAAAATCTCAGCTTCTAGAACCACCAGAGAGAACTGTATCCCCTCTTCTGTCTGACACAAGGACTGATTCTAGCCAGTTACTTAACCTAACTCTGGTGTACAACATAATTCTGGGGCTGGGGCAAGAGACAGTAGATATAAGGTGAATCAAAGTGAAATCTATCAGAACTGGAGAGTATGCCCCACTACATGCACCTGGTGTGTCTGCTCTCTGGGGAGACTTGAGTTGGGTTACTGGGGTTTGTGTAAATGAGTGTCCATGTTGGGGTTCAATACCCTTCTTCCATGGTCTTCCTTCCATGTTTCACCTTTCCCTCTTCTTTTCATATCAACATAAGATGACTTGTATTGACTATCTGCTATGTGCCAGGTATATTAAATATGTGCTGTCTTTTAATATTCACAAGTCCATAATATGTCCTTTATTATCCTTTTATCGCAAATAAGAAAGCAGAGGCTGAGAAACTATGAAATTTTCCACTACAAATAGGAAGCACAGTCCCTCCTCTCATATTCCAAAGATCACATTTGGCACAACTTCACAGTGTTGTTGGAGCTCCTTCACAGCTTCCTGGACATTTACAAACACAAACTTAACCCTGTCCTGAACTTGAACTTGAAAAACAAATCTCATTAATAAACACATACATTGTGTTTTCCCTTAAAAGTGTAAGTGCTTTTATTTGAGTCTCCTGATAGATCTGTTACATTGTCAGAGCTTATGATATCAGGCTTATTTTATTGATGAGGCTATTAAGGCAAGGTCGAACAAGGAGTCTAAACCAGAAAGACACGAAAATAGCTAATATTTAATGGAAACTTACAGGGTAACAGGCACTAAACTCAGAGTTTTATAGTATATCAATTAATTTTTTTCCTAACAATAATCCTATCAGGGTCTCACTGCTGTTATCTTCATTTTATAGCTGAGAAAACTGAAGATAAAAGTAGTTAATACATGCAAAGCCACACTCCTAGTAAGTGGCTAAACTAGGGTTTAAACCTAATTAATTGGTTCCAAAATCCTTGCTCTTAGCTCTACTTCATATTCCAGTTTTATGCTTGTCTATTACCTGTGTGCTTCTTTGGGTTATAAGGCGTTCCAAGACAGCCAATCTTTTGGTCGATTTATATTCCCCACACAGCAACCAGGACAGAGCCCGACACAGGATGGCTGCTGCAAAATTGTGACTGAAAGACCCTATAATCCCAAAAATGACCATTGTTTGCAGGAGAATTAATAAAAGACTGGTCATTATAAGGCTTCACATGACACGTTTAGAACTCAAAGCAAATAACTGAAATGACATTTAAATCAGCTGCTCCAAAAGATCTCTTCTTGTGCTTCCAGATTTCCCATCAACTGTGCAGCCAAGGTGAGATGTAAACAGGATTTGACAAAGTGCAGCATCTGTGTTCCAATCTGGAACCCAGAGATGGGCAGGATCTCCACTCAGCACATGCTATACAATCTTCCTAATCATTATTAACTTAAGATAGCTCCTTTGAAGGACCTTGTGAGAATTTGTATACATTAGAGTATCAATTATCCAGCAAATCACTAACCTAAGTACTTAGCGTCACCATGCTTATTTTCTAAGAAATGGAAGTCAGAGAAAATGGCATCTTTTTTTAGGCTTAAGATCTTCAAATTGCCCCAGTCAATAGTTCAGATGCTGCTAGTGTTAAAAAGAACAGAAATACACACGAAAGGTTTTATTCCTCTACCCGAAACAAAACTGCAAGGCATTCACACACAAGAATTCCAGACAGGCAGACTCCTTTCTCCCTCGTGTCTCATTAAAGCAGATACAAGTTAATGTGACTCTTGTCCCCCTTGAACTATTCTGAGTTAAGCATGAATTTTTTTTTAACTGAGGCTCCCACGTCCTTACGTTTGCTACTGGAGCTTTCCTTTAGAATCAAGCCCTTATATTTATAAAGCTTGATACTTAAAAAAAAATGTCTCTGCTCTTCTTTCCTTCCCTTCCCCCCATCCTTCACCGTTGCCTCTCTTCCCTCAATTCATCCCTATATTCTAAGTTGAAATATCAACACAAGAGAGTTGGCCTCAATGTGAGGTAAAATATTTCCATCATCTGCTCAGAGACCTCTGCCAAATATCAAGGTTATTGACCCATGTGGAGTGTAAATATACTTTGGAAAGCACATGTCAAGGGACCTCAGTTTACATTATTCACATGGGCTTGTTCACAAGTAGGCTGCTCAAAGAGAGAGCCGTTTCCTGAGGCCACAGTAAGAACAAGGCCTCAGTGTGGTTGCTTTTTTATGGCCCTAATAAATATCAGTTACCATGACTCCTTTACTGAAAAACAAGTGGCTAAATTTTTCATTTGCAGAAAGGATATTTGACAGAGTAAAGGGGACTTCAGATTTTTCCTAAGTCATCCACGTTAGTTTTCAGTAATCACGATTGAATCCTATCTTTGCTACAGCAGTTTGTAGATAGCTAAGTGTGATACGCAGCTTCTGACATGGCTCTCAGTGCTCCCTCTCTCCTGGTGTTCATGCCTTTGTGTGATCCCCTCCCTGTGAGTGTGGGATGGACCTAGTGACTTTCTTCTAACAAACAGTACATGGTAAAAATGATATGCTATCCCTTCTATTTTTTAGGTAACAAAAGGCCATAACTTCTCTCTTGCTGGTATTTTCTCTCTCAGGTTCTTCTCAATTACTGTGATGGAAAGCATCTCAAGGCAAGGAGCTGAGGGTAGCTGCTGCCCAGCACCCAGCAAGGAACTGAGACCTTCAGCCCAACAACCCAAAGAGAACTGAATCTCACCAACAACCACACAGTGAGCATGAAGCTGATCCTGCCCCAGTTGAACCCCACACTGAGCCTTGAAGTTTCTATAGCCTATATCTCGATTGTAGCCTTACAAGAGGCCCTGCAGGGAGGACCCTGCAAATCTGTGCTCAGATTCCTGACTCACGCTAATTATGATATAGTAAGCATGCGTTGTTTTATGCCAACAAGTTTGAGGATAATTTGCTATCCAGCAATAGGTAACTCATAAAGTAAGAATTGGGGAGTATGCTCTTAAATTGAGCAGATGCCCTAACCCTCCTTCTCAGTATAAAAGTAGCTACAAAAAAAAAACCCAAAAACAAAAAACAAATATTCATGGTCATTGGTTGCTTGATGAGCATGATGTAAGATAAAAAGGAATTCATTGGCCTTAAAGGTTCTTTCTCCCAGGGCGCCTGGGTGGCTCAGTCGTCAAGTGTCTGCCTTTGGCTCAGGTCATGATCCCAGGGTCCCGGGATCGAGTCCCACATTGGGGTCCCTGCTTGGCAGGAAGCCTGCTTCTCCCTCTCCCACTCCCCCTGCTTGTGTTCCTGCTCTCTCTCTCTCTCTCTCTCTCTGTCAAATAAATAAATAAAATTAAAAAAAAAAAGTTCTTTCTCCCAGAGTTGAACAGCTCTTAGTCTAAATATTAAAAAACAGTGTTCTCTCCTTTGGACAGGACAGGAGAGCACTTGTAATTTTTGCCCTTTCTTCTACACAGCTCTTTTTCAGACCATCCAGTTATAATACAGTTGATTAGGTTTCTGCTTTCTGTAGCTACTTCTCTGAATTCACAACCCTTTGACCACACTGATTGGCTTGCATGGTTTTCAAGTGTCATGCAGATGGTTCTACTGTCCATCTGATGCTGATTGTTACTAACTTCTATCTCAAACTTATCCCAATAACTATAGTATTATTAACTCCCATTTATGTATAAGGAAGAGAGAGAGGTCACATGACATATAAGTGGAAGAGCCAAGAATAGAATCCAGTCTCTAGGGCTCATCTCCTGGATCATTCATCTTCTCAATACCATTCCTTCTGGACTGTTTGTGGAAATATAATGTGAATTTCAAGATTTGCAAAACGAATAGTGCTCATACCTCCCTGTTCTATCTATTTCTACACTAACATCCCGTACTTAATACCAACTTTGTGTCTTCCTGGGTCATATGGTCCCTCCTCCAGCTTTGTGCTTTCAAACGTTCATTCTGATCTCTTCCCCAGGGTCTTAGAGTCTTGGAACCCAGAATCTCACTATCCTTACCAAATATTCTCTCTCGTCTCCTTGAATGCCTTAGAAAAGGCATGGATCTTGAAGTTTGACATTCCTGGGTTCCAATTCTAGTTCTATCATTTACTAAATGTGGGTCTTTTGAGAAAGTTGCGTAATATATCTGGTCCTCAGTTTCCTAACAGTTTCAGGAGATGAGTGGGGGGGAGGAATAATCATGTATGTTTTAATAATTAAGCGAGATGCTAGATAAAAAACATCAACACAGTGTCTGCCATGTTGTAGGTACTCAGCACCTCCTAATTCTGTCTTACCTGTCACCCTTTTCTATTATCTCCTCCATAGCCTTTCCTATATAAATAGAAGGGAATAAACTATTTTTCTTGGCTAACCAGTTCTTTCTCTAACTTGGCAAAACCCAATATCAATTGAGTACACTATTGCAATGTTTAAAACACATGCATCCTTCAGGGGCTGATTCTTTCTGTTACGTTGTTTCTGGGTAAGTGCTAAAGTTTCTTTCAACATCACCACACAATAATACTACATAGTGTGTTGGATACCACACAACATTTCAAAGTGTTGGGGTAAGGGGACTTTGGTGATGATGCTATTAGAACCCAAGTAATGTGAATGTTGGCTCCTAGGTAAATCAGCAAACAATCCCATGAGTTCATCTGCTTTTAGGAAGTGTTGTAACCCTGACAAAATCCCCAAAGTAAGTCCAAAGATGGTCAGTGTGAGATCATGAATCAGATAATGTGACAAACATTGTTTCTTGGTGTCTGTGCACTTCTGAGTCCATTTCTCTCTGCTGAGATTTCACATTGTATGACATCAGAAAGACACTTTACAGACCTGGTCTGATCTCAGCCCTTCCACATCAAGCCATGTGATAATCATCCTATGTTGATTTCCAAAAAACTATTTGTCTTTGATAGAGTTTTCTCATTTTTCTGATTAGTTCCTGCCTTTTGTCTGTAGTAGAGAAAAAGGCCTCCAGTTTTTTGTATGAAACTCTGTTCTAAGCATTAATGTTTGGACGTCTCCATTTCACTCATACCTTTAGACTGTGATACATAACAGGTGCTGGGCTCACTTAAGAACCAAAGAGGAGCCTAGTAAGAAATCTTTTGATGACTTATGGCCCAGCATAGGATAAACTTTCATCCTTTATCTTCAAGATCTCCAGATCCCTATTTAATGATTTCTTACCCAGATGATACAAATTGCTTTCTTATATTCAGTGCAAGGTTTCAAGCTTTGAGTACTTTCTTAAGAGATCCAAGAACTGATGGAATTCCTGCTTAATAAAGTTTATATGTGAAGGGTCAGGTACTGTCATCTTTCTTTATTCTCTTCCTCATTGAATCATTTTTTTACAACCTGTGTGCAGAGACTGGACTAGTTTCTATAAAAATTTTAATATTAAAGTGGAAATTTCAATAAGACACATATGGCAATTCACCCTTCAGGTGCCAGCTCAATGTCGCCTTTTTATGTTTCTACTCTTAGAGCACTATGAGATCTTCTTTCACAAGAGTTAAATTTAAAAATATATGCTACTTATTTGGTTAATGTCTCTTTCCTAATCAAACCATCAACTCTTTGGGAGCAAGCACCTTGTCTACTTAGCTCATCATTATATCTGCAAACAACATAGAAGTTAATAAATGTGTGTTTAAATGAGAGAATGAATGAAGGAATGAATGCATAAATGAATAAAAAGTTGGGATCAGATTTTTTTGTATCACAGAAACCGTCCATAAGCAATCTTATTGACATCAACCCAATGTCTAAGTTTTATTCCCTATATCTGTCATGCTTTTCATTTCATAGGATAGTGGGTCCAACCTGAAATTCATGACAGTAGCTGCTCTGCTAGGTACATGCATACAAATCTCTAGCTTCCTCAAATTCTCCGGCTTCTAAATCAGCAGGTGATTAAACAACTATCAACATCCAAGACTTCAAGGTTTCTTACCTAAAGAACATGAAATTAGATCAAAGAGTTATCCCAAAACCTGAAAGAAGTTTTGGACCTAAAATTCAACCATACTTGAGTACAGAGGAAAGAAGTGAAGGAGGGAAAAAGATTAAAAGTAAAAGGAGAAAGGAAACATAAAAGAATGTTGATTTTTTTTAAACACAATCTTTGGAAATAAGGGGGAAAATAACAATTCTTATGTAACTAGTTATATTGCTACATAATTGCCAAAGAATTATAGCACATTTCTCAAAGCCTATGTTTTTAAAATTGATAGATTGTTAAAAAAATGGGATTGTCTCTTACAGTTCAAATATGTTGCTAGTGAGAACATAGTAAGGTACCTGGTGTTTATATTTAATATAAATTTCTATGTTTTATCTATCAGGGCAAAATTGAATAAGGACACTGTGGTTTAGAATACCTCAAATTTCCTCAGCTGTAGCTCAGTATGCAGATATAATTAGTGGTGAGAATGGAAATTCCCTGCATTGGGAATTCTGGATTTATTGCTATTAAATCCTCTACACAGAGGTTGGGCCAGAAGGTCTTGGAACCACATGTTCCATTTCCCCTTCTTATCCTGTCCCCATTTCTGCTGCTGAGTAGATTTTTTCCAAGAACAAAACCATAAGATGTAAATGGTACCTGTTGCCATAGCAGCTAAAATGTTCAGTTCTACTTTCCTCCTCTCAAAGAGAGCTTAATGCATTCAATACCTTTCTTGAGGTTAGAACATAAGTTAGAAGGTGGGCTAGGATTAGCTCAGATATTCTCTCAACCACTGAGGTATAGCATCTGTGTGAATTGTTTGACTGTTGATGTTCTAAATCAACATCAAATCACTTGTGGTATGAAAAACAATCAACGAGATGATTGGCTGTTGGTTCTGTATTAATACCATCTGTCCAGAGGCTCTTCTAAGAGTTCTATGGCAAGAGACAACAAGGAACACTAACTCAGCCTGAACTTCTGTGGCTTGGAAAGTTGGTTACATCTCAAGTAAGATTTACATGTTTGATTTCCTGCAGTTTAATTTAGCAAGCAATACCCCATTAAGGTTGGCCCTGCCTCTGATTGAGTCAAATAATTACTTGCTTATACTTCCAAACTCTCACATCCCTTCCAATTTATCTTGTTCTGTCAGTGGAACTGCTGTCTGCTTGGTTAGTTGTAAGGATTAAATCCTAACTGCAACAGAGGTAGGAGTTTTCCTTTGATGTGACTACTCTGTCTCCATAATAGAAACAGGAAAGACAGGACGTCTCACAAACACTTGTCACCACATTTATTGCTAAGTTTGTCCATATCTGTCCATTTTAAGGCATGGCTCTATGAAGCTGTGGAAAATAAAATAGGCAGATGGACTGTAAGAAAGAAAAACAAAACGGGGGCGGAGCAAGATGGCGGAGGAGTAGGAGACCTAGATTTCATCTGGTCTCAGGAATTCAGCTGAATAGGGATCAAACCATTCTGAACACCTACGAACTCAACAGGAGACCGAAGAAGAGAGTAGCAACAACTCTCTGAACAGAGAAGCGACCACTTTCTGGAAGGTAGGACGTGCAGAGAAGTGAATCTGAGGCAATATTCAGGAGGATAGACGGCGGGGGAGGGGGCCTCCGTCGGCCACTTCTGGCAAGTGCTAGAGCCGCGGAGCACAAAATTGGACCTTTTAAAAGTTGGCTCGGCTGAGGGTCGTCACTGCAGTGGCTAAGCAGGGGGTGGAATCCTCCCGGGACAGTGTGGTCTCAGGACCCTTGGGGTCACAGAAAGACCGGGGGTGCCTGAGTGTGCCAGAGCTCCCAGGTATCAGAGCGGGGAAGCCGGCTGCAGAGACGGAGCCGAGGCTGCAGAGCGGGGAAGCCGGCTACAGAGACGGAACCTCAGCTCGGGGTTGCCATAAACCGTGATCCGTGGCCGAGTCAGGCCACTGCTCCTCCAGCAGGGACCCAACAAGCGGCAGAGCTAGGCAGATTCCCCTTCCTCCTCTGGGAGGAGCGGCACGGGAGCGCACCGCAGGGATCTGCTGGGTTTGGAGACTCCACATGGGGTCGGGTGCCAGAGATAGAAATGCTCGGTCACAGGCCGGGTGAGCACGGAGTGCGACCGGAGACCAGGGAGACGGGAGTGACTGCTTTTAGATGGGGGCGCACTGAGGAGCGGGACCCCGACTTCTCAGCTCCTCCGGGTGGAGATTGGGGGGCCACCATTTTCACCTGGTCCTCCAAAGCTGTACCAGAGCTTGCAGGGAACAAAAGCTCCTGAGAGCAAACCCGAGCAGCTCGCTTAGCCCAGACCGACAAGGGCGGGGCAATTCCGCCTCCGGCAAAGACATTTGGAAACCGCGGCAACAGGTCCCTCCCCCAGAAGATCAGCACGAACAGCCAGCAAGCCAAGACCAAGTTTACCGATCAAGAAGAACGGGAGAGGGGCGCCTGGGTGGCTCAGTCATTAAGCGTCTGCCTTCAGCTCAGGTCATGATCCCAGGGTCCTGGGATCGAGCCCCGCATTGGGCTCCCCGCTCCTCGGGAAGCCTGCTTCTCCCTCTCCTGCTCCCCCTGCTTGTGTTCCTGCTCTCTCTGTCTCTCTCTCTGTCAAATAAATAAAATCTTAAAAAGAAGAACGGGAGAACACCAGCGCTAGGGGAATACTGCACATAGAATTCATGGCTTTTTTTTACCATGATTCATTAGTTCATCAAAGTTAATTTTTTAACTGTTTTTTTAATTTTTCTTTTTCCCTTTTTCAACCAACATCTTATCAATCCCTTTTAAAAAAAAACATTTTTTATTTTTCATTTTTAGTCATATTTTATCCCTTCATAGTAGTTACCCTTATTTTTGGCATATATATGTAAGTTGCTCTCTCTTTAAAATTTTGAGATACAGTTTCTTCTAACACATCAAAATATACCCTAAATCACTAGTGTATGGCTTTGTTCTAGTCTCCTGCCTGATCACATTCTCTCCCTTTTTTCTTTTCTTTTTTTTAAATCTTCTTTCTTTTTTGAAACAACTTACCTTATCAATTCCTTTTATAAAATCTTTTATAATTTTCATCTTTACAGTCATCTTCCATCCCTTCATTGTATCAACGCTTATTTTGTACATATATGTCTTTCTTCCTTTAACATTTTAGGAGGCACTTTTTTCTAACAGACCAAAATACGCCCAAAATCTAGTGTGTGGCACTGATCTATGCACTAGCCTGATCATATTTGATCATATTCTGCTTTTTTTGTATTGTTCTGTTTTTGTTTTTATCTTTTTTCTTTTTTTTTCTCTTTCTTTTTTCTTTCTTTCCCTTTCTTTTCCCCTGGTTTCAGGTCTTTTCTGATTTGTATACAATATATTTGCTGGGGACGTTGTTAACCTGTTAGAATTTGTTCTCTCATTCATGTATTCTCCTCTGGACAAAATGACAAGATGAAAAAATCACCTCAGCAAAAAGAACAAGAGGTAGTACCGTCAGCCAGGGACCTACTCAATACGGACATTAGTACGATGTCGGACCTAGAGTTCAGAATCATGACTTTAAAGATACTAGCTGGGCTTGAAAAAAGTGTGGAAGTTATTAGAGAAACCCTTTCTGGAGAAAGAAAAGAACTAAAATCTAACCAAGTCGAAATCAAAAAGGCTATTGATGAGGTGCAATCAAAAATGGGGGCACTAACTGCTAGGATAAATGAGGCAGAAGAGAGAATCAGTGATATAGAAGACCAAATGATGGAAAATAAAGAGGCGGAGAAAAAGAGAGAGAAACAACTACAGGATCACGAGGGCAGAATTCGAGAGACAAGCGATACCATAAGACGAAACAACATTAGAATAATTGGGATCCCAGAAGAAGAAGAAAGAGAGAGGGGGGCAGAAGGTATATTGGAGCAAATAATAGCAGAGAACTTACCTAATGTGAGGAAGGAAACAGGCATCAAAATCCAGGAGGCACAGAGAACCCCTCTCAGAATCAATAATAATAGGTCAAGACCCCGACATCTAATAGTAAAACTTACGAGTCTCAGAGACAAAGAGAAAATCCTGAAAGCAGCTCGGGAGAAGAGATATGTAACCTACAATGGTAGAAACATTAGATTGGCAACAGACCTTTCCACAGAGACCTGGCAGGCCAGAAAGGACTGGCAAGACATCTTCAGAGCACTAAACGAGAAAAATATGCAGCCAAGAATACTATATCCAGCTAGGCTGTCATTGAAAATAGAAGGAGAGATAAAAAGTTTCCAGGACAAACAAAAACTAAAGGAATTTGCAAACACGAAACCAGCCCTCCAAGAAATATTGAAAGGGGTCCTCTAAGCAAAGAGAGAGCCTAAAAGCAGCATAGATCAGAAAGGAACACAGACAATATACAGTAACAGTCACCTTACAGGCAATACAATGGCACTAAATTCATACCTTTCAATAGTTACCCTGAATGTAAATGGGCTAAATGCCCCAATCAAACACAGGCTATCAGATTGGATTAAAAAACAAGACCCATCGATGTGCTGTCTGCAAGAGACTCATTTTAGACCCGAAGACACCCCCAGATTGAAAGTGAGGGGGTGGAAAACCATTTACCATGCTAATGGACACCAAAAGAAAGCTGGGGTGGCAATCCTTATATCAGACAAATTAGATTTTAAAACAAAGACTGTAATAAGAGATGAGGAAGGACACTATATCCTACTTAAAGAGTCTATCCAACAAGAAGATCTAACAATTGTAAATATCTATGCCCCGAACATGGGAGCAGCCAATTATATAAGGCAATTAATAACAAAAGCGAAGAAACACATTGACAACAATACAATAATAGTGGGGGACTTTCACACCCCCCTGACTGAAATGGACAGATCATCTAAGCAAAAGATCAACAAGGAAATATAGACTTTAAATGACACACTGGACAAATTGGACCTCACAGACATATTCAGAACATTCCATCCCAAAGCAACGGAATACACATTCTTCTCTAGTGCCCATGAAATATTCTCGAGAACTGATCACATCCTAGGTCACAAATCAGGTCTCAACCGGTACCAAAAGATTGGGATTATTCCCTGCATATTTTCAGACCACAATGCTTTGAAACTAGAACTCAATCACAAGAGGAAAGTCAGAAAGAACTCAAATACATGGAGGCTAAAGAGCATCCTACTAAAGAATGATTGGGTCAACCAGGAAATTAAAGAAGAATTTATTTATTTATTTATTTTTAAAGATTTTATTTATTTATTTGAGAGAGAGAGAATGAGAGATAGAGAGCACGAGAGGGAAGAGGGTCAGAGGGAGAAGCAGGCTCCCCACTGAGCAGGGAGCCCGATGTGGGACTCGATCCCAGGACTCCAGGATCATGACCTGAGCCGAAGGCAGTCGCTTAAGCAACTGAGCCACCCAGGCGCCCTAAAGAAGAATTTAAATAATTCATGGAAACCAATGAAAATGAAAACACAACTATTCAAAAGCTTTGGGATACAGCAAAGGCAGTCCTGAGAGGAAAGTATATAGCAATACAAGCCTTTCTCAAGAAACAAGAAAGGTCTCAAATACACAACCTAACCCTACACCTAAAGGAGCTGGAGAAAGAAAAGCAAATAAAGCCTAAACCCAGCAGGAGAAGAGAAATAATAAAGATCAGAGCAGAAATCAATGAACTAGAAACCAAAAGAAGAGTAGAACACATCAACGAAACTAGGAGCTGGTTCTTTGAAAGAATTAACAAGATTGATAAACCCCTGGCCAGACTGATCAAAAAGAAAAGAGAAAGGACCCAAATCAACAAAATCATGAATGAAAGAGGAGAGATCACAACCAACACCAAAGAAATACAAACAATTATAAGAACATATTATGAGCAACTCTATGCCAGCAAATTAGATAACCTGGAAGAAACGGGTGCATTCCTAGAGATGTATCAACTACCAAAATTGAACCAGGAAGAAATAAAAAACCTGAACAGACCTAGAGCCACTAAGGAAATTGAAGCAGTCATCAAAAATCTACCAAGAAACAAAAGCCCAGGGCCAGATGGCTTCCCAGGGGAATTCTATCGGACATTTAAAGAATTAATACCTATTCTCCTGAAACTGTTCCAAAAAATAGAAATGGAAGGAAAACTTGAAACTCATTTTATGAGGCCAGCATTACCTTGATCCCAAAACCAGACAAAGACCCCATCAAAAAGGAGAATTACAGACCAACACCACTGATGAACATGGATGCAAAAATTCTCACCAAAATACTAGCCAATAGGATCCAACAGTACATTAAAAGGATTATTCACCAAGACCAAGTGGGATTTATCCCTGGGCTGCAAGGCTGGTTCAACATCCGCAAATCAATCAACGTGATACAATACATTAACAAAAGAAAGAACAAGAATCATATGATCCTCTCAATAGATGTGGAAAAAGCATTTGACGAAATACAGCATGTTTTCTTGATCAAAACTCCTCAGAATATAGGGATAGAGGGTACATACCTCAATATCATACAAGCCATCTACGAAAAACCTACAGCGAATATCATTCTCAATGGGGAAAAGCTGAGAGCTTTTCCCCTAAGGTCAGGAACGCGGCAGGGATGTCCACTATCACCACTGCTATTCAACATAGTATTAGAAGTCCTAGCCACAGCAATCAGACAACAAAAACAAATCAAAGGCATCCAAATCGGCAAAGAGGAAGTCAAAGTCTCACTCTTTGCAGATGATATGATACTGTATGGGGAAAACCCAAAAGACTCCACCCCAAAACTGCTAGAACTCATACAGGAATTCAGTCAAGTAGCAGGCTATAAAATCAATGCACAGAAATCAGTGGCATTCCTATACACCAACAACAAGACAGAAGAGAGACAAATCAAGGAGTCGATCCCATTTACAATTGCACCCAAACCCATAAAATACCTAGGAATAAATTTAACCAAAGAGGCAAAGGATCTGTACTCAGAAAACTATAAAATACTCATGAAAGAAATTGAAGAAGACACAAAGAAATGGAAAAATGTTCCATGCTCATGGATTGGGAGAACCGACATTGTGAAGACATCAATGGTACCTAGAGCAATCGACACATTCAGTGCAATTCCCATCAAAATACCATCCACTTTTTTCAAAGAAATGGAACAAAGAATCCTAAAATTTGTATGGAACCAGAAGAGACCCCGAATAGCCAGAGGAATCTTGAAAAAGAAAAGCAAAGCTGGCGGCATCACAATTCCGGACTTCCAGCTCTATTACAAAGCTGTCATCATCAAGACAGTATGGTACTGGCACAAAAACAGACACATAGATCAATGGAACAGAATCGAGAGCCCAGAAATGGACCCTCAACTCTATGATCAACTAATCTTTGACAAAGCAGGAGAGAATGTCCAATGGCAAAAAGACAGTCTCTTCAACACATGGTGTTGGGAAAATTGGACAGCCACATGCAGAAGAATGAAACTGGACCATTTCCTTACACCACACACAAAAATAGACTCCAAATGGTTGAAAGACCTAAACGTGAGACAGGAGTCCATCAACATCCTAAAGGAGAACACAGGTAGCAACCTCTTCGACCTCAGCCACAGCAACTTCTTCCTAGAAACATCGCCAAAGGCAAGGGAAGCAAGGGCGAAAATGAACTTTTGGAATTTCATCAAGATAAAAAGCTTTTGTACAGCAAAAGAAACAGTCCACAAAACCAAAAGACAACCGACAAAATGGCAGAAGATATTTGCAAATGACATATCAGATAAAGGGCTAGTATCCAAAATCTATAAAGAACTTATCAAACTCAACACGCAAAGAACAAATGATCCAATCAAGAAATGGGCAGAAGACATGAACAGACATTTTTCCAAAGAAGACATCCAAATGGCCAACAGACAAATGAAAAAGTGCTCAACATCGCTCGGCATCAGGGAAATCCAAATCCAAACCTCAATGAGATACCACCTCACACCGGTCAGAATGGCTAAAATGAACAAGTCAGGAAACGACAGTTGTTGGCGGGGATGTGGAGAAAGGGGAACCCTCCTACACTGTTGGTGGGAATGCAAGCTGGTGCAACCCCTCTGGAAAACAGTATGGAGGTTCCTCAAACAGTTGAAAATAGAGCTACCATACGATCCAGCAATTGCACTCCTGGGTATTTACCCCAAAGATACAAATGTAGGGATCCGAAGGGGTACGTGCACCCCAATGTTTATAGCAGCAATGTCCACAATAGCCAAACTGTGGAAAGAGCCAAGATGTCCATCGACAGATGAATGGATAAAGAAGAAGTGGTATATATACACAATGGAATATTATGCAGCCATCAAAATGAATGAGATCTTGCCATTTGCAACGACGTGGATGGAACTGGAGGGTGTTATGCTTAGTGAAATAAGTCAATCAGAGAAAGACATGTATAATATGACCTCACTGATATGAGGAATTCTTAATCTCGGGAAACAAACTGAGTGTTGCTGGAGTGGGGGGGGGTGGGAGGGATGGGGTGGCTGGGTGATAGACACTGGGTAGGGTATGTGCTATGGTGAGCGCTGTGAATTGTGCAAGACTGTTGAATCACAGATCTGTACTTCTGAAACAAATAATGCAACATATGTTAAGAAAAAAGAAAAAGAAGAAGATAGCAGGAGAGGAAGAATGAAAGGGAGTAAGTCGGAGGGGGAGACGAACCATGAGAGACGATGGACTCTGAAAAACAAACTGAAGGTTCTAGAGGGGAGGAGGGTAGGGGGATGGGTTAGCCTGGTGATGGGTATTAAAGAGGGCACATTCTGCATGGAGCACTGGGTGTTATGCACAAACAATGAATCATGGAACACTACATCAAAAACTAATGATGTAATATATGGTGATTAACATAACAATAAAAAAATTTAAAAAAAGAAAAACAAAACAAAACTAGCATATAAGAAAACACATAAGAAAGAAAACAGAAACAAACAAGCATATATCTACACAAAGACTTATACATAAAAGTTCCCAGCAGGTTTATTCACGATAGTTTCAAACTGGAAACAAATTCAAATGTTCATCAACGGGGATGAAAAGTAGATCATAATGGAATGAACACAAGGGACCTGTGTGGGGGTGATGAAAAATGTTCTGTATATTGACTGTAGGTGTGATTATATGAATGTATAAATTTATCAAAACTAATTAGAATGCTTAAAATGTAACATTGTATTGAATGTAAAACATATTCAATAAATATTATATATATTCTTCATCCCTTACTACCAAACCTTTGTCAACTCTGACATTGCCTTTTACCCTGCCCTTCACTTTCAAATAGAGAAACAGACTCAACATTAAAAAAATGTTATACTTCTTTGGATCAGATGCTATATACCTGTAGTAGGATGGATAATATCCCAAAGCTATCAAGTCCTAATTCCTAGAACCTGTAAATGGAAAAAGGGTCTTTGCAGATGTGATTAAGTTAAGGATCTTGTCCTGGACTATTCAGGCAGGATCTAAAATACTATCATCAGAGTTCTTATACAAGAGAGGCAAAGGGAGACCGCACACACACAGAAAGCAATGTGAAGACAGACAAAGATTGAATTAATGGAATCACAAGGCACGGAATGCTGGTAGCCACATAAACTGGAAGCGGTAAGTAATGTACTCTTTCCTAGAGCTTCCAGAAAGAGCCCAGTTTGATTTGGGCCCAGTGATACTGGACTAGTGGCTTCCAGAACTGTGAGAGAATAAATACTTTTTATAAAATCCCAAACATCTAGAACTTTTAAAATTCCATTCACTCATAAAATGATTTAATGAGTGAGAATTATAAACAAGACCTCAAGGAGATCTGAGCTCAAGTCACTTATAATCAAAAAAGGAAACAGATGCTAGAATACAGGGCAGAAGAGACAGACACATAACATGAGAGGCTACGTGATGGAAAAACAGAAGAGGAAAAGATCATATCAAACCAAAGAATCAAAGAATGCTTCTGGAAAAAGCCACCTTCAAATCTGGCTTTGGAAATTGTCAACACTTTTGGGAAACAAAAGCAAATATAAACTATTGGGACTATATTGAAATAAAAAGCTTCTGTACAGCAAAGAAAACCATCAACAAAACAAAAGGGCAACCTGCTGAATGGGAAAAGTTATGTGCAAATGATATATACAATAAGGAGTTAGTATCCAAAATATAAAAAACGTATACAACTCAATACCAAAAAAACGAAACACTCTGATTAAAAAAATGGGCGGAGGACTGAATAGACATTTCTCCCAAGAAGACATACAGATGGCCAACAAACACATAAAAAGATGCTTAGCATCATTCATCATCAGGGAAATGCAAACCAAAAATGCAATAAGATATCACCTCACACCTGTCAGAATGGCTAAAATCAAAAAGACAAGAAAAAACAAGTGTGGACAAGAATGTGGAGAAAAGGGACCTCTCATATGCTGTTGGGAATGCAAATTGGTGCAGCCACTATGGAAGATAGTATGGAGATTCTTCAAAAAATTAACAATAGAAATACCCTATGATCCAATAATTCCACTACTGGGTAATTTACCCAAAGAAAACAAAAACAGTGAATTGAAAAGATGTATGTACCCCTCTGTTTATAGCAACATTATTTACAATAGCCAAGACAGGGAAGTAACACAACTGTCTATCGATAGATAAATGGATAAGGAAGATGTAATGTGTATGTGTGTATCTATCTATCATCTATCATCTATCTATATATCTATTTATATATATTATATATATATATATCTACCTACCTATCATCCATCTATATAATGGAATATTACACAGCAACAAAAAGGATGAGATTTTGCCCTTCGTTACAACATGGATGGACCGATAGGGTATTAAGCTAAGTGAAATAAGACTGAGAAAGACAAATACCATATGATTTCACTCATATGTGAAACTTAAACACCAAAACAAATGAATAAACAGACAAACAAAAAGCAGAATCAGATCCATAAATATAGGAAACAAACTAATGGTTGCCAGAGGGAAGGGGGGATAGAAAGATGGGCAAATGGGTGAAAAGGAGAAGGAGACACAGGCTTCCAGTTATGAAACGAATAAGTCATGGGAATAAAAGGCACAGTATAGGAAATATAGTCAATGATATTGTAATAGCATTGAATGGTGACAGATGGTAGCTACACATTTTTTTATTTAAAATTTTATTCTTTAATTAGCAAACTTGGGGGGAAAAGCCACATTAGGACTCGGAAAAGTTGAATCACTATGTTGTACACCTGAAACTAATGTAACATTGTGTGTCACCTATACTCAAATAAATTTAAAAAAAAAAACAAAAACACAGGCAAAGGAATGTTAAAAAAGAAAACCAAAGTTGGTGGCATCACAATTTGGGACTTCAAGCTGTATTACAAAACTGTAATCATCAAGACAATATGGTACTGGCACAAAAACAGACACATAGATCAATGGAACAGAATAGAAAACCCAGAAATGGACCCTCTACTCTATGGTCAACTAATCTTTGACAAAGCAGGAAAGAACATCCAGTGGATAAGAGGCAGTCTCTTTAACAAATGGTGCTGGGAAAATTGGACAGCCACATGCAGAAGAATGAAACTGGACCATTTCCTTACACCATACACACACACAAAAAAGATTCAAAATGGATGAAAGACCTAAATGCGAGATAGAAATCCATCAAAATACTAGAGGAAAACACAGGCAGCAACCTCTTTGAACCTCAGCCACAGCAACTTCTTGCTAAATACATCTTCAAGGGCAAGGGGAACAAAAGCAAAAATGAACTATTGGGACTTCATTGAGATAAAAGCTTTTGTACAGCAAAGGAAACAGTGAACAAAACCAAAAGACAACAGAATGGGAGAAGATATTTGCAAGTATCTTATCAGATAAAGGGTTAGTATCCAAAATCTATAAAGAACTTATCAAACTCAACACCCTAAGAAAAAATAATCCAATCAAGAAATGGGCAGAAGACATGAACAGACATTTTTCCAAAGAAGACATCCAAATGGCCAACAGACACATGAAAAAGTGCTCAACATCACTCAGCATCAGGGAAATCCAAATCAAAACCTCAATGAGATACCACCTCACACCAGTCAGAATAGCTAAAATTAACAAGTCAGGAAACGACAGATGTTGGTGAGGATGTGGTTTTGGTGGGAATGCAAACTGGTATAGCTACTCTGGAAAACAGTATGAAGGTTCCTCAAAAAGTTAAAAATAGAGCTACCCTATGACCCAGCAATTGCACTACTAAGTATTTACCCAAAGATACAAATGCGGTGATTTGAAGGGGCACCTACACCCCAATGTTCACAGCAGCAATGTCCACAATAGCCAAACTATGGAAAAAGCCTAGATGTCCATTGACAGATGAATGGATAAAGAAGAAGTGGTATATATATATAATGGAATATTACTCAGCCATAAAAAAATGAAATCTTGCCATTTGCAACGACATGGATGGAACTAGAGGGTATTACGTTAAGCGAAATAAGTCAGTCAGAGAAAGACAAATATCATATGATTTCATTCATATGTGGAATTTAAGAAACAAAGCAAATGAACATAGGGGAAGGGAAAGAAAAATAAAATAAGACAAAATCAGAGAGGGTTACAAACCATAAGAGACTCTTAACTATAGGAAACAAACTGAGGGTTGCCGGAGGGAAAGTGAGTGGGGGGATGGGATAACTGGGTGATGGGCATTAAGGGGAGCACATGATGTAATGAGCACTGGGTGTTATATGTAACTGATTAATTGCTGAACTCTACCTCTGAAACAATTAATACACTATATGTTAATTAAATGATTTTAAATAAAAAAAAAGAGAATCAGTAAGATTTCAGCAAATGTGGACAGGAAACCTGAATGTATCTGAGGGTCACTTGGACAAGTTCATTCATTATTAAGCTTCCTTGGGACTCTTGATATCATGGATACAGCTGACTCATAGTTCACAAAATGTCCTGTGAAATCATAGTGCCACCTCACTCAATATGGAAAACATATAATATTGATGTCATTCTTAGATCCTTAATATAATTCTTATACAGGTATTCCTAAGTATTTGCTCTATAGGAAAAGTCCTGATGCTCAGATGAATGCTAAAAATATAGCTTCTCTTGGCACTATCCTTTTAAATTTGTGTCTAAGAGGAGAGGTCTAAGTTTTGTAGTTATTAACTGTCCCAATATTTCAGACTCATTTGTCGAAAAGGAATAATCCACATATAATGTTGTAAGAAAAAATGAAGAAACACAATAATGCCTGAAGTGTGCTACACCAGAAGAACAAGCACATGTACAAACACTGTAAAAAGCTTTGAGTACAGAATTCCTTTCCAATTCATATAAGAAGCTGAATATAGAATGCAAAACCTAGTACCATAAAGGTAAAAAGATTGGAAAGATAAATTAAAAAGGTTGGTAAATCCGACAACACAAAAATGAAAACTTTGTACCAGAAAAGAAGGCTATAAACAAAGTGAACAGTCTGGAGAAAATATATGTAATCAAGGACAAAGTGCTAATTTTTTTGTATACAAAAAAACCCTAGAAATATTAATTAAAATAAAAGATCAGTTACCTATGGAAAAATTGAGAAAAGAGAAGGATAAATGGTATATGTGGCCAAGAAAACATTAATTGATGGTATGTTACATTGATATCACCTCCTTAAAGGCAATTTTGCAACATCTGTCCAATTTTAAAGTGTATATACAATTTGGTGGGGGTTTCCATTTCTAGAAAATTATTCTACAAATATTCCCAACCAAGTGCCCATAGATATTTATGTACAGGAATATGTTTCTCTGTGGTACTGTGATATCCCTTGGCATATAAAATCATTTCATTAAATTTTTTCATTAAGATCAGAGATTTACTTGTTTGTAATGGATGGGTATCACCATCACTCTATGGAAAGAGGTATAGATTTGTTGAAAAGATTTTTATTATTATATGTTGAAACGATTTTTATTGGAGAAAAGTCACCAACAATGTTTAGGGAGAGGAAGAAGCAACCTATAGTTACAAAGTCATCTTCCATCATTTTATTTCAAAGAGAAGGGCAATAGAATTTGCAAACATGTATGAAGCTTGGAGCATAGACATCTTCTAGGACTGTAGCTCTGCTGAAACCTGTTAAAGTTACTCATCCCCAGTTAACCACCTTAGAAGGGTCTCTTACTCCACGAGCAAATAAGTGAGAAAAAGTGGTGTAACAAAAGTCATTTAGACGAAGGTTCTCTTCCACATGTTTTTTAGCCAGTCATAATGGAGCACTCATCTTCCAAGTTACTAACAACAAAGAAGATCATGAGAGTAGTCTAGCCTGAGGTGAAAGCAAAGAATACAGAAAGCATTTCATAACTCGCTAAAAAGAAATGTCACTCCCAATTGTCCAAGAAATAACTTTTATAAATTTTCAGAATTTATATGATACATTTCAGACAAGACACTTCTTCAGACCCACAGTGATTGCTCAAGTTTTTCTAAGTACACAGAGTCGCCTATGGAAAGCCACATGAGAAAAAGAAAGATCTTTGATTAGCTTCTACTTGTGATTTAAACCTTTGGTAACTTAGAGATAAAGCTTTTGTTCTACTAACTCTCTACTAAAAATCTTAAAATATCCACCAAGGTATTTAAAATTCAGCAGCAAACTCATGAACCCCTTGTCAGTTAATGGAAAAAGTTATCCCCTAGGAATTCTAATTTAGGCCAATAGAAGAGTCAGGAAGCAGGGGTAGTGGGTGATTATAACACAACCATCTATCCTCACAGGTGGAGGATCAACCTTAGGATTTAATCTCAGGTGATCAGAGAGACAATTCCAACCATAAACTAAGAGGCATCAGATTTTAGGATTTGCTGCCATAACTCTGTGATCATTACCCTGGTTACTATAATAATAGAGCCAACCCTTGTCCTTATTTTCAGAGAAATTAATTCACCCAAACATACACAGCTATAAAGATGCAAAAATACTAAATATAAACCAACACTTTTATATGCCACTGTGACTACCTTCTTTTGATATAGTCTCTGTTTAATCATACCATTCGCTATGTAGAAGCTTTATACAGGTTAACATAGACTTCACATGAAGCTATAACCCACTCTCTCAACCGGATACAAAATAATTGATTTATTTACTGTCCACTTACAAATTTATCTTTCAGTAATAAACTCTCATGAAAGTCATATTTTTGAAATGTAGAGGATACCTATTATCAACCCAGTTACTTTTCTTTTAGTTCAAAGTGTACCAACTTAAATATACATACCAATCCCACCCCAGTGTTATCAACACAGGGTGTTATAAATTTTTTTATAATTTGCTTAGTTAATGTTGCTCTATTTTACATTTTTATCAGTAGATAGTATGAACAATTTCTCATATTATTGTTTTCCAATTGTATTTCCTTTTTTAAATTGTTACCCTATGTCACGTGCTTGCTTATTTTTTGTGGTTTTGATATTTTGCTCATAACTTTGTGTGCATCCTCAATATTTTATAGATATTAAATTGTGTCATGCCTGATGTAAATATTTTATGGTATATTTTATTTCTTTATGATTTTTTCATCATAAAGATATTTTAAGCTGTTTTATATAAACTTATTTTCATTTTTCTCATTGTTACTTAGAAGTTGAAATGTTATCATTCCTCCATAAGTGAGATAAGCTATTCTATTTTCTGCCACTTCTCTAATTTGATGTTTTATATTTAACCCTCTAATTTGGTGTTTCTAGACATTTCATTCTTCTTCAGGACACAAGCAGAAACAGATAAATTACAGTTCCCACTCTCAGTATATCTGTAAGCGACTGCTTTTTCTTTCACCCAGGAAAGAAGGCAGCACGATTCTGCAAAGAACATTCCACACCTCACCACCCACTCCCCAGAACCCCACCCCAATGAAAATCATGGCCCTTACTCAAATGGACGATATTTTAGTGATTAGTATAAAGTGACATTATACTTTTCCTAAATTTAAAATTCCTTTTATGTTTTGTTTTAATTAATGGACTTAATTTTTTAGAGCAGTTTTATGTTCATAGAAAAGTTGAGCAGAAAGCACATGGAGTTCCCAAATACTCCTTCTCCCTCTACCCCCCCACCCAGTTTCCCCTATTATTAATATTTGTTATTAGTGTGATACATTTGGTACAATTAATGAACTAGTATTGATATGATATTACTAACTAAAGTCCACAGTTTACATTAGGGTTCACTCTGTGTTCTATAGGTTTTGACAAATGCATAATGTCATGTATCCGTCGTTATAATATTATACAGAATAGTTTCACTACCTGAAAAATCTCCTGTGCTCCAGCTATTCCTTTCTCCCTCCTTCTCTCTCCTGCAACTCCTGACAACCACTGATCATTTTATTATCTCTAGTTTTGCCTTTTCCAGAATATCATATAGTTGAAATCATAAAGTATGTAGTTGTTTCAGATTGGCTTCTTTCATTTTGCAATATGTATTTAAGATTCCTCCATGCCTTTTAGGGCATGATAGTTCATTCCATTTTATTGCTGATGATATTCCATTGCATGGATATACCAGAGTTTGTTTATCTAATCACCTATTAAAAGACAATTAATTAGTTGCTTCTGATTTTCAGAAGATTGCATTCATTTTTTCCGTCCTTTAGTGTGAATCGAATTACGTTAGTAAATAGGAAAGGTGATAGTGGGCAGCATTATTATTTTGTACTTGAATTTAAAATGAATGTCTGTACTTCACAAAATACAAATGTTGGCTTTGTACTTATACATGTTAATCATTCTCCCACTTTTCTGGATTCTTAAAACTGCATATGGTTTAAAATAAATATATATATATTCTATGAAGCGTGGATCACTACATCAAAAACTAGTGATGTATTGTATGGTGACTAACAAAACATAATATAAAATTAAAAAAGAAAAAGAAAAAATATATATATGTTCTACTGTATGTTAACTAACTGGAATTTATATAAAAACTTAAATATAGGGGTGCCTAGGTGGCTCAGTCAGGTGAGCATCCAACTCTTGATTTCAGCTCAGGTCATGATCTCGGGTTGTGGGATCAAGCCTCACATTGGGCTCCACATTCAGCAGAGAATCTGCTTGGGAATCTCTCTCTCTCCCTCTGCCCCTCCCCCACTCACATGTGCACTCTAAATAAGTAAATAAATAAATAAATAAAATCTTTTTTTAAAAAAGCTTAAAATACATAAAGTTTTTATTTAAATATATATATGTTTACATTTTTTTAAGTTGTAAAAGATCAAACGAGGAGTTTAAGGAGGGCACGTGATGTGATGAGCACTGGGTGTTAAATGCAGTTGATGAATTATTGAACACTACATCTGAAACTAATGATGCATTATATGTTGGCTAATTGAATTTAAATAACAAAAACTGCACTTGAAAAAAAAAAAGAGGAGAGATTCTTCCAGGGATTAGCCATCTCTTTCTCTTTATTCAAATCTTGTTTAAAATACATCAATGTGGGGGGCACTTGGATGGCTCAGTCAATTAAGCGTCTGCCTTCAGCTCAGGTTATGTTCCCAGGGTCCTGGGATCGAGCCCTGGATCGGGCTCCCTACTCAGCAGGGAGTCTGCTTCTCCCTCTCCCTCCATCTCTCCCCGCACTCATGCTGCTCTCTCTCTAATACATAAAATCTTTAAAAAATATATGTCAATATGGTTTAATAATTGTAGAAAATTCTATATAGTAAACTTTCTTAAACAATACCCATTTTTTGCCTAACTGAATTTTATGGTTTTTTTGCACCACCTTACATGTTTGTTAAAAAAAAAAAAAACTTTAAAAGCTTATCAGAGCAAGGTGATCTATGAATAATAAAATTCACATTTTCCATCATGAATTTGAAAGGTATCTAGTTTGCATTGTTAGTGGAACTGGATTTGTATGTGTGTATATATATGTGCACATATGTATCTGTGTGTATACCTACACATATGTTTATACAAAACCTTTCTAGTTACTTTCTCAAGTATTTCCATGAATTCTAGTGTGGGATTTTTTTCCCACTGATATTTTTTCAGGGTAGGGACCTAAGATTTCATGTGCTCTATAGAAGCTTTCAGAAGCTTCTAGTTTCCAAAATGAGCTGTGTAACATATCACTTACTTTGTTAAATGTAATATTTTCCATGTATTTAATTTTTTCTATTAGATCTTTAGTGGACTAATTAAGGTAAGTTAAAATCTAATTTTTCTTTTCTGTGTATTTCACACAATTTTTGTTATTTGTGAATATATTAGTGTATTATTAGTGCATATATTAGTGCATTAATAGTATTTGAAAAATTTATACCTTTTATCATATTGTCATGATTCTCTTTCACTTATATCTTTTTTTATATTTATTTATTTATTTATTTGAGAGAGAGACCGGAAGAGAGAGAGAGAGAGCATGTGAGCAGAGGGGAGGAACAGAGCAAGAGAGAGAAGCAGGCTCCCAGCTGAGCAGGGAGCCCAATGCAGGGCTTGATCCCAGGACCCCAGGATCATGACCTGAGCAGAAGGCAGACACCCAACCGACTGAGCCACCAAGGTGCCCCAATATCTTTTCATTTTACTCTCCATTTTTGCTACCTTGTTATACTTTTTGGTCTATTTGTTTCAGTACATATCACAAGAGCTAGAAATCACTGGGCCTCTTAAAAAATCTAAGGTTCTGAGTGTTATATGTATAAATAGGAAGTGTTTATTTTATTACATCTGTTTTATGCTTTTCTAGAGAAGTACATTTTTTTTTCCTATTTTCAGATGATACCAAGTTAGGAATCAGATCAAGCTAGCTATGATAGATGTTTTCTTTTTCCTCAGTTATGTATGATCATGTTCTTTTTCCTTTTATACTTATAGTATAGTTAGAAATAATTATTCCACTCTTATTTACAATGTAATTCATGGGATTATTCACCTATGTCTAAAGAGAGTAACTGATTTCAATGTTCTTTATATGTATTTCCTACAGACTTCTAAATTCAGTAATTTTCTTTTTCTGTTTAGTTAATCATTGAAAATCTGAAAATCATTCTTTAATACTGACAGATAAGATTAAAGATAAGATTTTTGGAAGACAAATTTTCTGAAGTGTGCTGGACTATATACTTCACATATAGCATCTCGGCCAGGCATAGCATTCCTGCATCACATTCTTTTCTCTGAGAATATTTCATATACTACTCTATTACCTTGACTTTGATAGTATAATACATAAGTAGAAGCTATCCAAATTTTGATTCCTTTAATAATTATCTTTAGTTTTTAGATGGGAAGGGAAAATGTTATGCTATGGAAGATATGAAATAGCTGGAATATGCCTTGTAGAGTGTTTTTGCTGTTTTAAATTTACCTAGGATAGACTGAGACACTGCTGTCTCCTACTTGTTATTTTTTAACATTTTTATTTCTTTTTCAAGTATTCCATGATTATCAACATGTTCTTTTATTCTGACTTTTCATTCAGGAGCTTCTGTTTTCTCTCATATTCGTCTTTTAGTTACTCTCTTAGGTTCTACCACATTCTATTCCACCAGGCTGACTTTCTGCACCATTACACTGCTGTCTGTTTTTTTCAGAGATGATGTGAACTGGTTAGCACAATCCTACATTTTCCTTCCACAGCTCTCATTCTCTTTTATCACTGAAAAATAGATATCTACTATCTTCTAAAATTCTATGCAAAATCCATTTCAACTATTGTTACCTGAGTATTAAGAAAATAATCTTGGGAAATTTGGGGGAAAATCAATTATCTGGCCTAAGTCAAAAGTTCTATACTACAAATTAGAAAAGGAAATGGGAAAATTTTTTAAAAAGTTCTTTTCCTTCTTTTGTATACATCTTTCATACATCATTATAGGGGTCATATTCTTAATTTAATTCAACTAAATTTAATTCCTTGGGTTTGTCACTGAAGGATAAGCACTCTCAGTATTGGAAGTCCCCTCTTAAGTCCTAACTACTTCCAGATTTTATATGTAGCCTAGACATTGGAATGATTTATCCCATTCCATCATGTCACACTGGTTTCATACACTCACGTTTGGGACTTAGAGGTTTGAAAGGCCTCCCCTCTACTCTTGCCTGGAGCAGTGAGCACCATGGAGCCACTGAGGTCTTTGGCCTTCCAATCTTTGTTTTCTCTTGGCTTGTAGATGCATCACTTTGATCTTTGCCTCATGTTCATTTGACATTATCCCTGTGTGTGTATCTGTCTCTGTGTCCAAACTTCCCCTTTTTATAAGGACATCATTCATATTGGATTAGGGTCCACGCTACTGACCTTATATTAACTTGATCATCTGCAAAAAGCTTATTCACATCTGCAAAGGTCGCATTCACAGGTGCTGGGTGGTGGTTAATGTTGCAACATCCTTTTATACAGTTCAACCCACAATAGAAGGGGACATCAGATCAGCAAAAGGTCAAGTAAGGTCTTCAGCTTGGATCAGTAACCATCTTCTCATACTTACATTTCAGTCAGATGATACGAAGTTAGGATTTAGATCAACCTAGCTATTACAGACTTTTTCCCTCAATTTTAATTTCAAATGTGGTAAGTACTTTTTCTTTTTTAAATTTTTATTTAAATTGTAGTTAGTTAACATATAGTGTAATATTGGTTTTGGGAGTAGAATTTAGTGTATTACAAATGTTTTTAATCCTGCACCTTCAGTATGGAGTATATAGAAATCCCTTCTTTAATTTTCAATATTTTTCAATATTTTTATTTTAATTGTCAAGTGAAAACTTTCTTTCTAGATTAAATAATCTCCTATACCTTTTCTTGAGAAATTAGAAGAGAAAACTTATTGGTTTTTCCTAACTCAGCCATCTTCCTAGACATCATCCATTGGAGATTATTATCAGGAAGAACAATTCCCTGACAACCTCAATCAAATTAAAAGGAAGTAATAGCAAATATAATGGTATTGTTTCTACTTTTAAACATCCAATAGGAATGCTCAAGACAACATCAGTGGTGATTATGATTTTCAATGGTTGATCAAACATTTTATTATGGCCTGCATTCATTCATGCACACAAACACATGCATGCACACACGCACGCGCACACACACACACACACACACTCATTCAATTAGTGGTAGCCAACCCAAATTAAGTGGAAAAGGTCTTATTAACTTGTAGCTTTCATGCCAGTTAAAGGTAATAATAATGGAAATCCTCAAAGATACTCATTCTCTCTGTTTTTCTTTTATACTTTTATTTTGGCATGGATTCTTCCATGCAAATACTTTCTTTTATGCATGCATTTCCAAAGTTTTACCACATTAGACTCCAGTGTTTAATAGGATTTAGGTTTTAATGGCTGTGCAAACAAATGGTTATACAGTAATAACTGAATAAATGAATGGACATAAGATCAGTTTTACTGAAGAATGTGGCTTGCAGCCAACACCATCAATTCTCATTATTTCCTGTGATAGCACTAATTTCTAAGGCCCTTTATTATTAAAATACTCCTGATGAAATAAATTGAACTGGTACTTAAAAAATATTAGTTATGTTTCAGGCTAAATTTATAAATCTTTCTACTAGGTTTACACATACTATTTTTTGAAACAGCTTCAGTAGAATAGGTATTATTTCTTCTTTCAATGTTTGGTAGAATTCCCCAGGGAATCCATCAGGCCCTGGACTCTTGTTTTTTGGGAGGTTTTTGATCACTGCTTCAATCTTGTTACTGGTTATTGGCCTATTCATGTTGTCAATTTCTTCCTGTTTCAGTCTTGGCAGCTTATAGGTTTCCAGGACGGCATTCATTTCATCCAGATTGCTCAGTTTATTGGCATACAGTTGTTGATAATAATTTCTAATAATTGTTTCTATTTCCTGGTGTTAGTCGTGATCTCTCCCCTTTCATTCATAATTTTATTAATTTGGGTCCTTTCTCTTTTCTTTTGGATAAGTCTGGCCAGTGGTTTATCGATCTTATTAATTCTTTCAAAGAACCAACTTCTAGTTTCATTGATCTGATCTACTGTGTTTCTGGTTTCTAATTCATTGATCTCTGCTCTAATTTTAATTATTTCTCTTCTAATGCATGGCTTAGGCGTTGTTTGTTGCTTTTTCTCTAGTTCTTTAAGGTGTAGAGTTACAAAGCTGGGGGCATCACGTTGCCCGATTTCAAGCTATATTACAAAGCTGTGATCACCAAGACAGCATGGTACTGGCACAAAAACAGACATATAGACCAATGGAATGGAATAGAGAACCCAGATATGGACCCTCAACTCTATGGTCAAATAATCTTTGACACAGCAGGAAAAAACATGCAATGGAAAAAAGACAGCCTCTTCAATAAATGGTGCTAGGAAAATTGGACAGCCACATGCAGAAGAAGGAAACTCGACCATTCTCTAACACCATACACAAAGATAAACTCAAAATGCTTGAAAGACCTCAATGTGAGACAGGATTCCATCAAAATCCTAGAGGAGAACTTAGGCAGTAACCTCTTTGACATCGGTCACAGCAATTTCTTTCAAGATACATCTCCAAAAGCTAGTGAGACAAAAGCAAAAATGAACTTCTGGGACTTCATCAAGATAAAAAGCTTCTGCACAGCAAAGGAAACAGTCAACAAAACAAAGAGGCAACCCACAGAATGGGAGAAGATATTTGCAAATGACACTACAGATAAAGGGCTGGTATCCAAGATCTATAAAGAACTTCTCAAACTCAACACCCAAAAAACAAATAATCAAGTCAAAAAATGGGCAGAAGATATGAAAAGACACTTCTCTGGAGAAGACATACGAATGGCTAACAAACACATGAAAAAATGTTCATCATCATTAGCCATCAGGGAAATTCAAATCAAAACCACATTGAGATACCCTTACACCAGTTAGAATGGCAAAAATGGACAGGGAAAGAAACAACAAATGTTGGAGAGGTTGTGGAGAAAGGGGAACCCTCTTACACTGTTGGTGGGAATGCAAGTTGGTACAGCCACTTTGGAAAATAGTGTGGAGGTGCCTCAAAAACTTAAAAATAGAGCTACCCTATGACCCAGCAATTGCACGCCTGGGTATTGATCCCAAAGACACAGATGTAGTGAAAAGAAGGGCCATATGCACCCCAATGTTCATAGCAGCAATGTCCACAATAGCCAAACTGTGGAAAGAGCCAAGATGCCCTTCAACAGATGAATGGATAAGGAAGATGTGGTCCATATATACAAAGGAATATTACTCAGCCATCAGAAAGGATGAATACCCAACTTTTACATCAACATGGATGGGACTGGAGGAGATCATGCTAAGTGAAATAAGTCAAGCAGAGAAAGTCAATTATCATATGGTTTCACTTTTTTGTGGAACATAAAGAATAGCATGGAGGACATTAGGAGAAGGAAGGGAAAAATGAAGGGGGTGGGAATCGGAGGGAGAGATGAACCATGAGAGACTATGGACTCAGAAACAAACAGGGTTTTAGAGGGGAGGGGGGAGGGGAAATTGGTTAGCCCGGTGATGGGTATTAAGGAGGGCACGTACTGCATGGAGCACTGGGTGTTATACGAAAACAATGGATCGTGGATCACCACATCAAAAACCAATGATGTATTGTATGGTGACTAACATAACATAATAAAATTTAAAAAAATATATTAGTTATGTTTCAGGCTAAATTTATAAATCTTTCTACTAGGTTTACACATACTATATTATGTGGAATATTCTGCCATCAAATTTGTCTTCTGTCATCAAGTTTAACTCTGTATTAAAATACTTCTCATTTGTCTGAAATCATAAAAACTCTTACTTCCACATGGTTAAGTGAAATGGATTATTCCATTTACTGAGTTTCCAGTAAACCCAGCTATAGAACCAGTAAACCCAGCAGATCATTGGGTACTGGAAAAAAGCAGTTTTAGTTCCAAAGTTTCTCCTCTATTGCACAGAATAATTGGCAGCTCCAATTCCATCACCCAGAGGCCAAACTAGTCTGGAATTTCAAATGTAGTCAGAGTGGCTGTGTCTCTGGTGGTTGGAAATGGTCATTGACATTCAGACAGATAGTCAGCTTTTTAGCATTTCTTTTCTTTTCTTTATTCTTTACCTTCAGTATGACTGTCATTGCTCAAAGGAATTAGGAAAACAAAAAGAAGGATAAAGAATGACAATGTGGTAGCAAGAATGAGGGCTGAGCAATCACAGCATGACTACATAATATCAGAAAAGTTATAATGCAGTTATCTTCCAGAATTATTTTCTGTGTATACCAAATTGATTGTCATGTCATTTAGTAGAAGTTTTATTTATTTTTATTATTTTTTCTCAAGCTTCTATGTGGACCCAATATTTCATATTCATCATATAACTTAGAGATACTTTAATTTGTCAGGGATAATATGAGGAATGAAAGAAGAGTAAAGATTCAGAGACAAAGAAAAGAAAGGAGAAAACAAACTTAGGATTCAGAGAATTCTGATAATGCAAACCAATACAGAGGAGGGTGTGGAGGTGGCAGGGAGAATAAATACTGGAACTAATTTGAGACAAAACTTCCCCCTGTGCTTTCTGGGAATCAAAATCTTATCTGTCAGAATTATATTACTGAAATGGGATAAATGCCTCATGTAAACAGGATGGAAGTGGCTCATATGAATGGGGAATGTGAAGCAGAGAATGGTGTGCAAAATCTTGGTCAGTGTCCACTGCCTTCAGGATGATGTCATGGCTGTGAAATAAAATGTATTGTGATACTGTTTCAATTGGATTAAGGAGTCTAGCGTGAGTTCAGAGCTCCCTCTAGCCTGCTGCTTTTGTCTGCAACACAGGCCTAGAAGTCATGAAATTTGAAGTCCTAGAGATATCAAAAATTTCTGTGGATTATATTAATGTCGATGGGTGGACATACCTCTTTGGGGTGGCAGTGACAAAACTATAGCAATGAAGGAAGAAGCCCTTCCATACACAGGTCTTCTTTTCTTTCTTTTAGGGGGGAGGTGCAGAGGGAGAGAGAATCTTAATCAGGTTCCACACCCAGCACAGAGCCTAAAATGGGACTCAATTCCACAACCCTGCAATCATGACCTGAGCCGAAATTAAAAGTCGGATGCTTAACTAACTAAGCCACTCAGGCGCCCCCATACACAGGTCTTCTAAGGCCATCTCAATATGTCCCTGAATCTTAGGCACTGGTGCTCACGGACACTAGGCTGAATATCCATGAAGAAACCTTCCTGGGGTGAGACTATCTCACTTGTTTCCAGATAATACAGCCTAGACAAAAAGACACCTATCTGGTGATTTCAGGTGCTCATCAAATATGCTGTAGAGAACACTCAAACATGGCCAATACCTTCTTGGTATCATGTGAACTTCTTGGCTGGACTGAACTTGGCCTAGATATTCCATTTCTTGGCATTCAAATTTAATTTCTTAAGACTGGCTTCCTTGTTGTTCTATCAGAGTTGCTATAGAAATACTCAAACCAGTAGTCCACATGAGGATAAATTCATCAAGCAATTCCAGCAGGAGATCTGCAGTATAAGCCCTCATATGTAGGCTTTGAATATGATGAATAACCGGTAGATATACTAATGCCCCTCCTTCCATCACAGGCTATATTTTGTTGGTACCACTAGCCTGCAAGCCTACAGAAATGAATCTTGGTTGGGGAGCACTGGGATTGCAGGATGAACCCTAAACTAGACTAGTTCCTCTTCACTAGTAGATTGGGAGGATTTCCCTATAGTGAAGGAAGTGTCTCTTAAACCATGCAACCTGCCTCACCACACATTGTAGAAGTGTGCCCTCCTCATATTTGCCATCACTTGCAATCACCTACTTGACAGATGCCAACAAAAAAGGGGAACAAACTGATACATTCATAAGCTGTGTATTTATTTATATATTAATTTGTCTCTCTCTCTCTAAGACAGGAACATGTCACATCTTCATGTTCTTGCAACGGAACCATACACCTCTGCCTGCCCTTCCTAGGAGATGTAGGCAGGTCGCTATCCTAGCCCCTACCTAGCTTCTCAAATACTTGTCAGTTCAGAAAACTCAGAGGCTAACAATAATAGCAGTAGGATAATACTGTAAGATAATAAAAACAATAATAAATGTTATTGAAATTTTACAATGTTTGAAGCACTATGCCAAGTGCTTCAAACATACATTCTCTTTCTTATTCTCACAAAAACTCTATGAAACAGGTACTATTGTAATCTCAGTAGATAGTATAATAACTTCCCTGATATCACACATCTAATATGTAGTAGAAAGGAATTGAAATTCAATTCTGTAAGACACCAAAGCCCATACTTTTAAACATGCTCAGGAAATACACACACACACACACACACACACACACACTTTATGTATATGCATATACATTTGCATGTATACAAATGAGAGAGAAAAATTATTCTCTGAAAATTTTGTTAATCTCTCTAGTTATCTACTAAATATACATTCTCCCCTTCTCCCTTACCAACCAAAACTCTGATTTTCATAGAATATCAATCTGTTCAACTAAAAATTGGTTTCCCAGCCATTCTTGTAACCATGGGTAATCCTGTGGCCCACTTCTAGCCAATGAGACATAATTGGAAATGTGGTACAAAGTTCATGATAAGTTTTTCTCTCTCCTAATAGAGGAGCTGCCTCTTTTTTCTGCTCCCATCTTTGCTCAGGTTAGGATATGGACTTGATGTTTGGAGGTGCAGAAGCCATTCAGACTTTGAGGTGAGAATCAACACACAAAGGATGGTAGACCGGGAAGATGGAAGAAGCACGAATCCCTGATGACATCAGAGTCCTACTGAATGATTTCTGGACTTTGTGTGATGAAAAGAATCCCTTATTTAAGCCATCATTTTGTGGATTTTCTTCTCCTTTCAACAGAGTACAATGCTAACTGATATAAATATTAATGAACACATATCTCAAAGCTCAAGTTTTGTGAATTAAAAACTCTTTGTTCCTAAATCTTCTTGTAATAGAGTCACCCTTGGTAGTGGGCACTTCTAGATTCTAGCAATACCCCTCTCAAACTTCAGAAATTTTATATGTGCCTGCTATCATGGTTAAAACACCCACACAATTATACACCAAAAAAATAAAAAATAAAAAATACTATGTACCAAGTACATAACAGCTTTGATGCTGCAACCTGATTAGTTAAACTAAGTCATGGGAGGGGAGGGCATAGCTCCTGCTGCTCTTCAGCCAATTTGCACATTTTCTTAGAATTATTTTAGATGTTATTATCACCCAAACACTTGTTGCTCTGTAGGCAGGAAAACAAGCCAAAACCAAGTGAGGAAGCAAAACATACTAAATTAAAAACAAATGTGTGTACTCCCTAAGTATAGAATACAAATAATAGCTTTCAAATTTGAGGGCCAGAATGCCTGGTTATTAACCAGTCTCTAAGCTACTGTAAATGCCCAAACCCTGATAGGAAGAAAAAATATGGGTAATTTCCATGTTGTTTATTTCTTCTTATCACTCTGTTTTCTATAGGATGAAGAAAAAATTATTTCAAAAGATACATTCTGATCTCCTTTCCTTTTTTTCAGTAAACTCTATGTTACTTAATTGACATCAACATTTTTGCCCAAAACTGTTTGAGCTTCTTTACTCAAAAACCATGCAGATACAAAATAGTAGGTAGTAGGGAAGAAATGTTCATATTAAATGTAACTTTATATTATTTGAACTTTGAAAATTGTTGCTTTTTTTGAGCTCTGGTGACACAGTGCACAGAAATAGGAAGTTGGGGGGGGCGGAGCAAGATGGCAGAGGAGTGGGAGACCTAGATTTCGTCTGGTCCCAGGAATTCGGCTGAATAGGGATCAAACCATTCTGAACACCTACGAACTCAACAGGAGATCGAAGAGGAGAGTAGCAACAACTCTCTGAACAGAGAAGCGACCACTTACTGGAAGGTAGGACGTGCGGAGAAGTGAATCCGAGGCGATATTCGGGAGGATAGACGGCGGGGGAGGGGGCCTCCGTCGGCCGCTTCTGGCAAGTGCTAGAGCCGCGGAGCACAAAATTGGAACATTTAGAAGTCGGCTCCGCTGAGAGACGTCGCTGCAGTGGCTAAGCAGGGGTGGAATCCTCCTGGGACAATGTGGTCTCAGGACCCTTGGGGTCACAGAAAGACCGGGGGTGCCTGAGTGCGGCAGAGCTCCCAGGTATCGGAGCAGGGAAGCCGGCTGCAGAGACGGAGCCGAGGCGCAGGCTCTCAGCTCGGGGTTGCCATAAACTGTGATCCGCGGCCCAGTCGGGCCACTGCTCCTCCAGCAGGGACCCAACAAGCAGCAGAGCCGGGGAGACTCCCCTTCCTCCCCCGGGAGGAGCGGCACGGGAACGCACCGCAGGGATCTGCTGGGTTTGGAGACTCCACACGGGGTCGGGTGCCAGAGATAGCAACGCTCGGTCACAGGCCGGGTGAGCACGGAGTGCGGCCGGAGACCGGGGACACGGGAGTGACTGCTTTTCTCTGGGGGCACACTGAGGAGTGGGGCCCAGAGTTCTCAGCTCCTCCGGGTGGAGATTGTCAGGCCACCATTTTCGCCGTGGTCCTCCAAGGCTGTACTGAGAGCTTGCAGGGAACAAAAGCTCCTGAGATCAAACCCGAGCAGCTTGCTTAGCCCAGACCGACAAGGGCGGGGCAATTCAGCCTCCGGCAAAGACATTTGGAAACCACAGCAACAGGCCCCTCCCCCAGAAGATCAGCACGAACAGCCAGCAAGCCAAGACCAAGTTTACCGATCAAGGAGAACGGGAGAACTCCAGCGCTAGGGGAATACTGCACATAGAATTCATGGCTTTTTTTTACCATGATTCATTAGTTCATCAAAGTTAATTTTTGTTAACTGGTTTTTTTTATTTTTATTTTTCCGTTTTTCAACTAACATCTTATCAATCTCTTTTTTAAAAAAAAACATTTTTTATTTTTCATTTTTAGAGTCATATTTTATCCCTTCATAGTAGTTACCCTTATTTTTGGCATATATATGTAAGTTGTTCTCTCTTTAAAATTTTGAGATACAGTTTCTTCTAACACATCAAAATATACCCTAAATCACTAGTGTATGGCTCTGTTCTGGTCTTCTGCCTGATCACATTCTCTCCCTTTTTCCTTTTATTTTTTCTTAAATCTTCTTCTTTCTTTTTTCAAAAAACTTCTTATCTTATCAAGTCCTTTTATAAAATCTTTTATAATTTTCATCTTTACAGTCATCTTCCATCCCTTCATTGTATCAGCCCTTATTTTGTACATATATGTCTTTCTTCCTTTAAAATTTTAGGAGGCACTTTTTTCTAACAGACCAAAATACACCCAAAATCTAGTGTGTGGCACTGATCTATGCACTAGCCTGATCATATTTGATCATATTCTGCTTTTTTTGTATTGTTCTGTTTTTTGTTTTTATCTTTTTTTTTCTCTCTCTCTTTCTTTTTTCTTTCTTTCCCTTTCTTTTCCCCTGGTTTCAGGTCTTTTCTGATTTGTATACAGTATATTTGCTGGGGACGTTGTAAACCTGTTAACATTTTGTTCTCTCATTCATATATTCTCCTCTGGACAAAATGACAAGACGAAAAAAATCACCTCAGCAAAAAGAACAAGAGGTAGTACCGTCAGCCAGGGACCTATTCAATAAGGACATTAGTACGATGTCGGACCTAGAGTTCAGAATCATGACTTTAAAGATACTAGCTGGGCTTGAAAAAAGTGTGGAAGTTATTAGAGAAACCCTTTCTGGAGAAAGAAAAGAACTAAAATCTAACCAAGTCGAAATCAAAAAGGCTATTGATGAGGTGCAATCAAAAATGGGGGCACTAACTGCTAGGATAAATGAGGCAGAAGAGAGAATCAGTGATATAGAAGACCAAATGATGGAAAATAAAGAGGCGGAGAAAAAGAGAGAGAAACAACTACAGGATCACGAGGGCAGAATTCGAGAGATAAGCGATACCATAAGACGAAACAACATTAGAATAATTGGGATCCCAGAAGAAGAAGAAAGAGAGAGGGGGGCAGAAGGTATATTGGAGCAAATAATAGCAGACAACTTCCCTAATGTGGGGAAAGAAACAGGCATCAAGATCCAGGAGGCACAGAGAACCCCTCTCAGAATCAATAATAATAGGTCAAGACCCCGACATCTAATAGTAAAACTTACGAGTCTCAGAGACAAAGAGAAAATCCTGAAAGCAGCTCGGGAGAAGAGATATGTAACCTACAATGGTAAAAATATTAGATTGGCAACAGACCTATCCACAGAGACCTGGCAGGCCAGAAAGGACTGGCAAGACATCTTCAGAGCACTAAACGAGAAAAATATGCAGCCAAGAATACTATATCCAGCTAGGCTGTCATTGAAAATAGAAGGAGAAATAAAAAGCTTCCAGAACAAACAAAAACTAAAGGAATTTGCAAACACAAAACTAGCCCTCCAAGAAATATTGAAAGGGGTCCTCTAAGCAAAGAGAGAGCCTAAAAGCAGCAAACATCAGAAAGGAACACAAACAACATACAGTAACAATCACCTTACAGGCAATACAATGGCACTAAATTCATACCTTTCAATAGTCACCCTGAATGTAAATGGGCTAAATGCCCCAATCAAAAGACACAGGCTATCAGATTGGATTAAAAAACAAGACCCATCGATGTGCTGTCTGCAAGAGACTCATTTTAGACCCAAAGACACCCCCAGATTGAAAGTGAGGGGGTAGAAAACCATTTACCATGCTAATGGACACCAAAAGAAAGCTGGGGTGGCAATCCTTATATCAGACACACTAGATTTTAAAACAAAGACTGTAATAAGAGATGAGGAAGGACACTATATCCTACTTAAAGGGTCTATCCAACAAGAAGATCTAACAATTGTAAATATCTATGCCCCGATCATGGGAGCAGCCAATTATATAAGGCAATTAATAACTAAAGTGAAGAAACACATTGACAACAATACAATAATAGTGGGGGACTTTAACACCCCCCTGACTGAAATGGACAGATCATCTAAGCAAAAGATCAACAAGGAAATAAAGACTTTAAATGACACACTGGACCAAATGGACCCACAGACATATTCAGAACATTCCATCCCAAAGCAACGGAATACACATTCTTCTCTAGTGCCCATGGAACATTCTCCAGAATTGATCACATCCTAGGTCACAAATCAGGTCTCAACCGGTACCAAAAGACTGGGATCATTCCCTGCATATTTTCAGACCACAATGCTTTGAAACTAGAACTCAATCACAAGAGGAAAATCGGAAAGAACTCAAATACATGGAGGCTAAAGAGCATCCTACTAAAGAACGAATGGGTCAACCAGGAAATTAAAGAAGAATTAAAAAAAATTCATGGAAACCAATGAAAATGAAAACACAACTGTCCAAAATACAGCAAAGGCAGTCCTGAGAGGAAAGTATATAGCAATACAAGCCTTTCTCAAGAAACAAGAAAGGTCTCAAATACACAACCTAACCCTACACCTAAAGGAGCTGGAGAAAGAAAAGCAAATAAAGCCTAAACCCAGCAGGAGAAGAGAAATAATAAAGATCAGAGCAGAAATCAATGAACTAGAAACCAAAAGAAGAGTAGAACACATCAACGAAACTAGGAGCTGGTTCTTTGAAAGAATTAACAAGATTGATAAACCCCTGGCCAGACTGATCAAAAAGAAAAGAGAAAGGACCCAAATCAACAAAATCATGAATGAAAGAGGAGAGATCACAACCAACACCAAAGAAATACAAACAATTATAAGAACATATTATGAGCAACTCTATGCCAGCAAATTAGATAACCTGGAAGAAACGGGTGCATTCCTAGAGATGTATCAACTACCAAAATTGAACCAGGAAGAAATAAAAAACCTGAACAGACCTAGAGCCACTAAGGAAATTGAAGCAGTCATCAAAAATCTCCCAAGAATCCAAAGCCCAGGGCCAGATGGATTCCCAGGGGAATTCTATCAGACATTTAAAGAAGAATTAATACCTATTCTCCTGAAACTGTTCCAAAAAATAGAAATGGAAGGAAAACTTGAAACTCATTTTATGAGGCCAGCATTACCTTGATCCCAAAACCAGACAAAGACCCCATCAAAAAGGAGAATTACAGACCAACACCACTGATGAACATGGATGCAAAAATTCTCACCAAAATACTAGCCAATAGGATCCAACAGTACATTAAAAGGATTATTCACCACGACCAAGTGGGATTTATCCCTGGGCTGCAAGGTTGGTTCAACATCCACAAATCAATCAACGTGATACAATACATTAACAAAAGAAAAAACAAGAATCATATGATCCTCTCAATAGATGCAGAAAAAGCATTTGATGAAGTACAGCATCCTTTCTTGATCAAAACTCTTCAGAGTATAGGGATAGAGGGTACATACTTCAATATCATAAAAGCCATCTACGAAAAACCTACAGCGAATATCATTCTCAATGGGGAAAAGCGGAGAGCTTTTCCCCTAAGGTCAGGAATGCGGCAGGGATGTCCACTCTCACCACTGCTATTCAACATAGTATTAGAAGTCCTAGCCACAGCAATCAGACAACATAAAGAAATCAAAGGCATCCAAATCGGCAAAGAGGAAGTCAAACTCTCACTCTTTGCAGATGATATGATACTGTATGGGGGAAACCCAAAAGACTCCACCCCAAAACTGCTAGAACTCATACAGGAATTCAGTCAAGTAGCAGGCTATAAAATCAATGCACAGAAATCAGTGGCATTCCTATACACCAACAGCAAGACAGAAGAGAGACAAATCAAGGAGTCGATCCCATTTACAATTGCACCCAAAACCATAAGATACCTAGGAATATATTTAACCAAAGAGGCAAAGGATCTGTACTCAGAAAACTATAAAATACTCATGAAAGAAATTGAAGAAGACACAAAGAAATGGAAAAACGTTCCATGCTCATGGATTGGGAGAACCAGCATTGTGAAGATGTCAATGCTACCTAGAGAAATCGACACATTCAATGCAATCCCCATCAAAATACCATCCACTTTTTTCAAAGAAATGGAACAAAGAATCCTAAAATTTGTATGGAACCAGAAGAGACCCCGAATAGCCAGAGGAATCTTGAAAAAGAAAAGCAAAGCTGGCGGCATCACAATTCCGGACTTCCAGCTCTATTACAAAGCTGTCATCATCAAGACAGTATGGTACTGGCACAAAAACAGACACATAGATCAATGGAACAGAATCAAGAGCCCAGAAATGGACCCTCAACTCTATGGTCAACTTATCCTTGACAAAGCAGGAAAGAATGTCCAATGGCAAAAAGACAGTCTCTTCAACAAATGGTGTTGGGAAAATTGGACAGCCACATGCAGAAGAATGAAACTGGACCATTTCCTTACACCACACACAAAAATAGACTCCAAATGGTTGAAAGACCTAAACGTGAGACAGGAGTCCATCAACATCCTAAAGGAGAACACAGGTAGCAACCTCTTCCACCTCAGCCGCAGCAACTTCTTCCTAGAAACATCACCAAAGGCACGGGAAGCAAGGGCGAAAATGAACTATTGGGATTTCATCAAGATAAAAAGCTTTTGCACAGCAAAAGAAACAGTCCAGAAAACCAAAAGACAACCGACAGAATGGGAGAAAATATTTGCAAATGACATATCAGATAAAGGGCTAGTATCCAAAATCTATAAAGAACTTATCAAACTCAACACGCAAAGAACAAATAATCCAATCAAGAAATGGGCAGAAGACATGAACAAACATTTTTCCAAAGAAGACATCCAAATGGCCAACAGGCACATGAAAAAGTGCTCAACATCTCTTGGCATCAGGGAAATCCAAATCAAAACCTCAATGAGATACCACTTCACACCAGTCAGAATGGCTAAAATGAACAAGTCAGGGAACGACAGATGTTGGCGGGGATGTGGAGAAAGGGGAACCCTCCTACACTGTTGGTGGGAATGCAAGCTGGTGCAACCCCTCTGGAAAACAGTATGGAGGTTCCTCAAACAGTTGAAATTAGAGCTACCATTCGATCCAGCAGTTGCACTACTGGGTATTTACCCCAAAGATACAAATGTAGGGATCCGAAGGGGTACGTGCACCCCAATGTTTATAGCAGCAATGTCCACAATAGTCAAACTGTGGAAAGAGCCAAGATGTCCATCGACAGATGAATGGATAAAGAAGAAGTGGTATATATACACAATGGAATATTATGCAGCCATCAAAAGGAATGAGATCTTGCCATTTGCAATGACGTGGATGGAACTGGAGGGTGTTATGCTCAGTGAAATAAGTCAATCAGAGAAAGACATGTATCATATGTCCTCACTGATATGAGGAATTCTTAATCTCAGGAACAAACTGAGGATTGCTGGAGTGGGGGTGGTGGGAGGGATGGGGTGGCTGGGTGGTAGACATTGGGTAGGGTATGTGCTATGGTGAGCGCTGTGAATTGTGCCAAGACTGTTGAATCACAGATCTGTACTTCTGAAACAAATAACGCAACATATTTTAAGAAAAAAGAAAAAGAAGAAGATAGCAGGAGAGGAAGAATGAAGGAGAGTAAGTCAGAGGGGGAGACGAACCATGAGAGATGATGGACTCTGAAAAACACTGAGGGTTCTAGAGGGGAGGAGAGTAGGGGGATGGGTTGGCCTGGTGATGGGTATTAAAGAGGGCACATTCTGCATGGAGCACTGGGTGTTATGAACAAACAATGAATCATGGAACACTACATCAAAAACAAATGGTGTAATATATGGTGATTAACATAACAATAATAAATTTAAAAAAAAAGAAATAGGAAGTTGGAGAAAAACTCAGACCTTCTAAACTGAATAATTTAAGGCTGATTTTTAGAATAAATATTGCATTCCCAGAGCATTTTCTTTATACCTAAGACTGCCCCCTCAAAAGTTTTCCTCTTGAGACCAGAGCACCTTCTCAAGGGTCACACACAGCTGTTCTGGGATGATATATTGCATATGGTATGCAGTTGGGGAGGAGAAAGTCAATGGGACACAGGGAGGTGGTGATGGGACTCTGTGAATGCTAAAAGTTTCTATCAGTTGCCTGCTTTAAGAACAAAGATCTAAAGAGGATATTTAGAGAAAGCTTTCTGTATTGGATGAAAATCCTTGTGCTACCCCTTGAACACTGACAATAATGATTGCCACTATTTTTTAAAGCCTCTAGCAATGGAGAGTTATTCTGTGAATGCAATATGAATCAGTTGGTGATCCAGTAGAGTACCATTTTAAATAGCATATTCTATGCAGAAAACTGAATATAGCCAGCATTATATGAATGTTCTAAATTTATGGAAATCTAAAAAGTTGCTCATGAAATTACCTCCTGGAAATTGTTTTTTAACCTAGACTTAATAATATCTCAGTTTCTTAAGAAATTAGCCTTCTTTCCTCTGGGAGAATGGAGAGAAAGTGCAGATATCCTGGGACAGATCCAGGCTTTTGCCCTTCCTAGTACACTAAAAGCTGATATTTTAGGCCTTACTTTTACTCTAGATCTTGCAATTAAAAAGATTTATGAATTGTTGGTCTTGTCTGCTATCAGAAACTGAAAAAAACATTTAAGGCACAGTTAAGAGATGTTTAGGACCAAGAACAGCCCCATGATCCCTGCTTCCTTTGCTCTCTTATGTAATTTTCTCCTCGAGTGCTGGCTGAATCTAGTGACTCAGCAGTCAATAGACTATGGCAAATGCAATCTGATGTCATTGTCCAGGGTGGATTAAAAAAGATTATGGCCTCCATCTTAGGAAGCCTCTCTCACTCTTTTGTTAACTTGTTCTGAAGGAAGCCTGCTACCATGTTGTGAACCACTGTCTGGTGAGACCCACGTGGTAAGGAATTGAGATCTGCAGTCAACATCCAGGGAAGACCAGAGGCCTGCAAACAGCCATGTGAGAAACCCTGGAAGCAGATTCTCTCCCAGGTCAGCCAGAGATGACTGCAGCCTTGGCTTACACCAGACTGCAGCTTAAAGACAGGTCCTGAACCAGAGGCACTCAGCTGAGTTACACCTCTGTCCCAGCCCACAGAAACTGTAAGATAGTAAATGCTGTTTTAAGCTGCTAAATTTTGGGGTAAGTTGTCATGCAGCAGTCGTTAACCAATATTGTTGTCATGACTGTAACACCTCAAAGGCTGAAAAATGCTACAGACTAGATAAGAATATACTGAGTTTGAATTTAGAGGTTAACTACAGACTCAAGTCTATTGACTAGGATTTCCAGTTCATTAGCCAGTTGTATCTCCACTCTAGAAAATGTACCTCACAAGATAGCAAATAATAGTCAGGTCAAGCAGCAAAGGAGAAATGTCTTGTCTTTTGTTCCTATATCTAAACTCTATAATGAACTCTTCCTCAGGACCATGGAACATGGCTTATAGAACTAGAGAAGCATGGAGCAAGTCGAGGTCCAAGTGATTTATACATAACCAGGGGTGTACAATAGCTGGCTACATGTGGCTCAGTAGAGTCTATGGTGCACACTTCTTCCCATCTCCACAATCAATGCAGTGAAGTTGATGCTTAAAATTGACAATGGTGGGAATATTTACCCCAACAAAACTAGCAAATGCTACAAGTCATATTTTTCCTCAAAGAGTCAACTATTAAACATTTACTAGCACATCACTGTTTGTAACCAAGACCCACTAATTATCACAGACCCAAGAAGCCACCTCGATTCCATTTCTGGCAAAGTTAATTAGGTCTAAGAAAAAGAAGATGATCATGGCTGCCCTCAGGGAGGAAGACAAAATGGATAGTTGAATTGGGATTGGAAATATCAATGTAGACTTGGGGAGCTTAAATTGACACAAGTATGCCTCAGCCCCTTGAATTTAGATTCAGAGATGCAAGACACTATACTGGGGGACCTGGATGGCTCAGTCAGTTAAGCCACTGCCTTTGGCTCAGGTCATGATCTCAGGGTCCTGGGATGGAGCCCCAACTCAGAGGTCCCTGCTCAGCAGGGAGTCTGCTTCTCCCTTTGCCCCTCCCCCCTCCACTTGTACGTCTCTCTCTCTCTCTCTTTCTCAAATAAATAAATAAAACCTTTTTTTAAAAAAAGGTCCTCATAAGCACTACTACTATCACCATTAAACAGATACAGAAACTGTCCAAGACCACAGAATTAGTAAGGGCAGAGCCTACACTTGACCCCAGGTCTGTGTGGCACCATAACATATTAACACAATGCTATTGACTCCCATTCTGCTTTGTCTTCTGACCCTTTGGCATTTTAAATCTCAGTAACAACTGAGGTATCAATGGAAAATAAGAAATGGTTAAGGTGAAAGTTTCATTAAGAAAACTAGGAACATATCTGGGGATTATATGATACAAAAATTAAAGGATTCCATTCAAGATGTTTTATAAAAACACAGCATAAAACCCACTGCACAGGAAGGAAGCTTTGCGCCAATAACCCAACAAAACATGCCTAGTGTCTTTAGATTTCCATGTTCTTGAACTAAGAATGGGACACAATGTATAGCACTAAATCTTTAGTCTTTAGAATCTGAATTACATTTTCTAAGGTTCATAGTTCCGATTATTTAGAGGCCTCACTAGTGAATTTACATGAGGTGAAATGCACGAGCTAAACAAATATAAAACTAATTTTTTTAAAAATCGAACAGTCCAGAAAAAAATTTAAAGTCATGTAACAGGCAAACATTAAGTAAGAACCTGAAAGTCAGACTAATCTTGGGGCACCTGGGTGGCTTTGTCGTTAAGCGTCTGACTTTAACTGGGGTCATGATCCCAGGGTCCTGGTATCCAGCCCCGCATCAGGCTCCCTCCTTGGCAGGAAGCCTGCTTTTCCCTCTCCCACTCCCCCCCTTTGTGTTCCTGCTCTCGTTATCTGCTATCTCTCTCTCTGTCAAATAAATAAAAAAATCTTTAAAAAAAAGAAAGTCAGACTAATCTAAAGGCAAAATAAAATGTGGAAAAGAAATCGGAATATATTTAGCCTTTCATTTGCATTAGAATTATGGATTAAGCAGAATTCGCTAATTCCAACCTTAATAACAAGAGAAACATATATAACATAAAAACATGAATCAAAATTTCCAAGTGGACCTGTGTGAGAAAGTGTGCTGCCAGGGTGACTTGCTGAAGAAATAAAAGCTGGAGATAAATCCAAATGCTATATTTGTACAAAAAACACTGGAGATCCTCTAAGCAGTCTTTTCCTATACTACAAAATTTAAAAAGGAAATTATAGGGGAAAAAAAGTATTTGCTAAAAGAAATAAAATTAAATATCACAGGAAGAAACTCCTCCCTCCAAAAATGAGAAAACCCTCATCCAATTAGATAAAACATAGGAGCCATGCCTTGCTTTCTGTTGGGCCACCGCATATCTCAGTAAGGAGTCAGAAAACCTATTTGGTTTTCAGTGTACAAGCCCATTCCAGGAGCTATATAATTTGTACCACGTTAGCATCCTTTCACAAGAGTATTCTTGGCAGGGCGGCAGGTGGGACATGGGTGCCTGGCAGAGTTGTTCTGGCCCTGTCTGCGGAGATGTGAGGTCTCTTCTGATTTGTTTAGTGTATATTTTTATGGGGTAGTTTTTACCCTGTTAGCATTTTGTTCTTTCATTCATCTATTCTCTTCTGGACAAAATGACAAGACAAAAACTCACCTCAAAAAAAAAAGAACAAGAGGCAGTACCAACTGCCAGGGACCTAACCAATATGGACATTAGTAAGATGTCAGAACTAGAGTTCAGAATGATGATTATAAAGACTAGCTGGGCTTGAAAAAAACAAGGAGAATACTAGAGAAACCCTTTCTGGAGAAATAAAAGAACTAAAATCTTAACCAAGTCGAAATGAAAAAGGCTATTAATGAGGTGCAATAAAAAATGGAGGCTTTAACTGCAAGGATAAATGAGGCAGAAGAGAGAATTAGTGATATAGAAGACCAAATGATGGAGAGTAAAGAAGCTGAGAAAAAGAGAGATAAATAATTACTGGATCAAGAGGGCAGAATTCGAAAGAAAAGTGATACCATAAACGAAACAATATTACAATAATTGGGATCCCAGAGGAAGAAAGAAAGAGGAGGGCAGAAGGTATATTGGAGCAAAGTATAGCAGAGAACTTCCCTAATGTGGGGAAGGAAACAGGCATCCAAATCCAGGAGGCACAGAGAACCCCCCTCAAAATCGATAAAAATAGGTCAACATACCGACATCTAATAGTAAAACTTACAAGTCTCAGAGACAAAGAGAAAATCCTGAAAGCAGCTTGGGACAAGAGATCTGTAACCTACAATGGTAGAAACATTAAATTGGCAACACACCTATCCACAGAGACCTGGCAGGCCAGAAAGGACTGGCATGATATATTCAGATCACTAAATGAGAAAAATATGCAGCCAAGAATACTATATCCAGCTAGGCTGTCATCGAAAATAGGAGAGATAAAAACCATCCAGGACAAACAAAAACTTAAAGAATTTGTGAACACAAAACCAGCCCTACAAGAAATAGTGAAAGGGGTCCTCTAAGCAAAGAGAGAGCCTAAAAGTAACGTAGACCAGAAAGGAACAGAGACAACATACAGTAACAGTCACCTTACAGGCAATACAATGGCACTATCATGTAAATGGGCTAAATGCCCCAATCAAAAGACACAAGGTATATGATTGGATAAAAAAACAAGATCCATCGATATGCTTTCTGTAAGAGACTCATTTTAGACCCAAAGACACCTCCAGATTGAAAGTGAGGGGGTGGAAAACCATTTACCATGCTAACAGACATCAAAAGAAAGCTGGAGTGGCAATCCTTATATCAGACAAATTAGATTTTAAACCAAAGACTATAATAAGAGATGAGGAAGGGCGCTATAGCCTACTTAAAGGGTCTGTCCAACAGGAAGATCTAACAATTGTAAATATCTATGCCCCTAACATGGGAGCTGCCAATTACATAAGCCAATTAATAACAAAATCAAAGAAACACATCAACAACAATACAATAATAGTAGGGGATTTTAATACCCCCCTCACTGAAATGGACAGATCATTTAAGCAAAAGATCAACAAGGAAATAAAGACTTTAAATGACAACTGTACCAAATGGACTTCACAGATATATTCAGAACATTCCATCCCAAAGCAACGGAATACACATTCTTCTCTAGTGCCCATGGAACATTCCCCAGAATAGATCACATCCTAGGTCACAAATCAGGTCTCAACCGGTACCAAAAGATTGGGATCATTCCCTGCATATTTTTGGACCACAATGCTTTGAAACTAGAACTCAATCACAAGAGGAAAGTTGGAAAGAACTCAAATACATGGAGGCTAAAGAGCATCCTACTAAAGATTGAATGCGTAAACCAGGAAATTAAAGAAGAATTTAAAAAATTCATGGAAACAAATGAAAATGAAAACACAAGAGTTCAAAATCTTTGGGATACAGCAAAGGCAGCCCTAAGAGGAAAGTATATAGCAATACAAGCCTTTCTCAAGAAACAAAAGGGGGGCACCTCGGTGGCTCAGTCAAGTGTCTGCCTTCGGCTCAGGTCATGATCCCAGGGGCCTGGGATCAAGCCCTGCATTGGGCTCCCTTCTCCACAGGAAGCCTGCTTCTCCCTCTCCCACTCCCCCTGCTCGTGTTCTCTCTCTCACTGTGTCTCTCCTTGTCAAATGACTGAATAAAATCTTAAAAAAGAAAAAAAAGAAAGAAACAAGAAAGCTCTCAAATACACAACCTAAGCCTACACCAAAAGGAGCTGGAGAAAGAACAGCAAACAAAGCCTAAACCCAGCAGGAGAAGAGAAATAGTAAAGATCAGAGCAGAAATCAATGAAATAGAAACCAAAAGAACAGTAGAACAGATCAACGAAACTAGGAGCTGGATCTTTGAAAGAATTAATAAGATTGATAAACCCCTGACTAGACTTATCAAAAAAAGAAAAGAAACATACGAAAATTAAAATTAGAGAATAGAAATGCTTCATTCTGATAACAATTTTGCAGAATTTAACATGTCTGTTAAGTTACAAATTGCAATTTCTTAAAAGCTGTAGACTGAAGATTAGACATTTTAATGAAATGTTGATGTATATTCATTTATTTTTTATTTTATTTAAATTCAATTAGTCAACATATATTACATCGTGAGTTCCAGATTTTTAACTTTTAAAATAGAGTATATTTTTAACATAAGTGTAATATTCAAAAGAAAAAGAAAAAGAAAAATGACCCAAATAAATAAAATCATGAATGAAAGAGGAGAGATCATAACCAACAGCAAAGAGATACAATTATAAGAACATATATTGAGCAACTATATGCCAGCAATTAGATAATCTGGAAGAAATGGGTGCATTCCTAGAGATGTATCAACTACCAAAACTGAATCAGGAAGAAATAGAAAACCTGTACAGACCTATAACCACTAAGGAAATTGAAGCAGTCATCAAAAATCTCCCAACATACAAGAGGCCAGGGCTAGATGGTTTCCCAGGGGAATTCTACCAAACATCTAAAGAAGAATTAATACCTATTCTTCTGAAACTGTTCCAAAAAATAGAAATGGAAGGAAAACTTCCAAACTCATTTTATGAGGCCAGCATTACCTTGATCCCAAAACCAAAGACCCCATCAAAAAGGAGAATTACAGACCAACACCACTGATGAACATGGATGCAAAAATTCTCACCAAAATACTAGCCAATAAGATCCCACAGTACATTAAAAGGAATATTCACCACACCCAAGTGGGATTTATCCCTGGGCTGCAAGGTTGGTTCAACATCCGCAAATCAATCAATGTGATACAATATATTAATAAAAGAAAGAACAAGAACCATATGATCCTCTCAATAGATGCATAAAAAGCATTTGACAAAGTACAGCATCCTTTCTTGATTAAAACTCTTCAGAGTGTAGGGCTAGAGGGTAGATACCTCAATATCATAAAAACCCACAACGAATATCATTCTCAATGAGGAAAAACTGAGAGCTTTTCCCCTATGATCAGGAACACGGAAGGGATGTCCACTATCACCACTGTTATTCAACATAGTATTAGAAGTCCTAGCCACAGCAATCAGACAACAAAAAGAAATCAAAGGCATCCAAATCAGCAAGGAAGAAGTCAAACTCTCACTGTTTGCAGATGATACGATACTTTATGTGGAAAACCCAAAAGACTCCTCCCCAAAACTGCTAGAACTCATACAGGAATTCAATAAAGTGGCAGGATATAAAATCAATGGCATTCCTATACACCAACAAGAAGACAGAAGAAAGAGAAATTAAGGAGTCGATCCCATTTACAATTGCACCCAAAACCATAAGATACCTAGGAATAAATCTAACGAAAAAGGCGAAGAATCTGTACTCAGAAAACTATAGAATACTCATGAAAGAAATTCAGGAAGACACAAAGAAATGGAAAAACGTTCTGTGCTCATGGATTGGAAGAACAAATATTGTGAAAATGGCTATACTACCTAGAGCAATCTACACATTTAATGCAATCCCTATCAAAATATCCTCCACTTTTTTCAAAAAATGGAACAAAGAATCCTAAAATTTGTATGGAACCAGAAAAGACCCTGAGTAGCCAGAGGAATGTTGAAAAAGAAAATCGAAGCTGGTGGCATCACAATTCCGGACTTCCAGCTCTATTACAAAGCTGTCATCATCAAGACAGTATGGTACTGGCACAAAAACAGGCACATAGATCAACGGAACAGATTAGAGAGCCCAGAAATGGACCCTCAACTCTATGGTCAACTCATCTTTGACAAAGCAAGAAAGAATGTCCAATGGAAAAAAGACAGTCTCTTCAACAAATGGTGTTACGAAAATTGGACAGCCACATGCAGAAGAATGAAACTGGACCAATTCCTTATACCACACACAAAAATAGACTCCAAATGGTTGAAAGACCTAAATGTGAGACAGGAGTCCATCAAAATCCTAGAGAAGAACACAGGCAGCAACCTCTTTGACCTCAGCCACGGCAACTTCTTCCTAGAAACATCGCCAAAGGCAAGGGAAGCAAGGGCAAAAATGAATTATTGGGACTTCATCAAGATAAAAAGCTTTTGCACAGCAAAGGAAACAGTCCACAAAACCAAAAGACAACCCACAGAATGGGAGAAGATATTTGCAAATGACATATCAGATAAAGGGCTAGTATCCAAAATCTATAAAGAACTTATCAAACTCAACACGCAAAGAACAAATAATCCAATCAAGAAATGGGCAGAAGACATGAACAAACATCTTTCCAAAGACATCCAAATGGCCAACAGACACATGAAAAGTTGCTCAACATCGCTCGGCATCAGGGAAATCCAAATGAAAACCTCAATGAAATACCACCTCACACCAGTAGAATGGCTAAAATGAACAAGTCAGGAAACGACAGATATTGGCGGGGATGTGGAGAAAGGGGAACCCTCCTACACTGTTGGTGGGAATGCAAACTGGTGCAGCCACTCTGGAAAACAGTATGGAGGTTCCTCAAAAAGTTGAAAATAGAGCTACCCTATGACCCAGCAATCGCACTACTTGGTATTTATCCCAAAGATCCAAATGTAGTGATCCAATGGGATACTTGCACCCCAATGTTTATAGTGGCAATGTTTACAATAGCTAAACTATGGAAAGAGCCAAGATGTCCATCAACAGATGAATGGATAAAGAAGATGTGGTATATTTCTATAGATATAGATATAGATATATAGACATACACACACACAATGCAATATTATGCAGCCATCAAAAAAACCAAAAAATGAAATCTTGCCATTTACAGTAACGTGGATGGGACTAGAAGGTATTATGCTAAGCAAAATAAGTCAATCAGGGAAAGACATTTATCTTATGATCTCACTGATATGAGGAATTCTTAATCTCAGGAAACAAACTGAGAGTTGCTGGAGTGGTGGGGGGTGGGAGGGATGGGGTGGCTGGGTGATAGACACTGGGGAGGGTATGTGCTATGGTGAGCGCTGTGAATTGTGTAAGACTGTTGAATCACAGACCTGTACCTCTGAAAGAGATAATACATTAATGTTAAAAAAAAAAAAAAAGAAGATAGTAGGAAGGGAAAAATGAAGGGGGGAAATCGGAGGGGGAGACGAACCATGAGAGACTATGGACTCTGAGAAACAAACTGAGAGTTCTAGAGGGGAGGGGGGAGGGGATGGGTTAGCCTGGTGATGGGTATTAAAGAGGGCACGTACTGCATGGAGCACTGGGTGTTATACACAAACAATGAATCATGGAACACTACATCAAAACTAATGATGTAATGTATAGTGATTAACATAACATAATAAAATAAAATTTTAAAAAAAGAATATTGAAAAAACAAAAAAACAAGAGTATTCTTGGCTGAACACCTTATTAGATTTTTAGTCCTTGCTAGATTCTGCCCTGTAGCACAGCTTTAGATTCTTGTGAGGCAAAACCTCAAAAGGTTATATGATGGGGTATTCTGAGAGTATTGAATAGGGATTTTATATCATTACATAGCGTATTTAAAAGATATACCTTTGTTAGACATTGTTAAAAACAACAAGCATCTTATATTATTCCTAGAGCAAGGAGAAATTGCAATCAGCACAAAGGATCTTTTGGGGGTACTAGCTGTTGTTATTGTTGTTTTTTATATATAGTCTGCTTACATGGGTGTTTTTCAATTTGTGAGACTACATCAAGCTGTATACTTATGATTTGTCCACTTTTCTGTGTGCGCATCATACTTCAACAAACATGTCACTAAAAGCAAACAAACGATGGCTACTTGAAATCACTATCCTACCTGTTTTGGGAAGACTATCAGAATATTTATGAAACACTAAAAAAGAGCAGGGGACTGTTCTAGGTACTGTGTGACAGGCCTTCCTTTCTTCTGGGAGCTTTCTATTCAATAAATGAGAGAAAAAAGGATACAACACCAATCCATGCTCACTGCAGTGTGAATAAATAACATGGAGTAATAAGTGATAGGTATTATAGACTGATGTAGATGCAGTATTACAGAAGCTGGAAGGAGGGAAAATCACTTTTGGTGGTAAAAAACATAATATGGAATGTTCTATGCCCACCAACCCTCTATCCTGAAACAAGTTATATATTGTTGGGCATTAGCTAGATCAACGGAGGCATATAGGGAAACAGCAAAGGTTTTGGAGACAAACGCAGAGACAGAACTGATTCCATTCTCAGCTCCATCATTACAGATTTGTAAGATCGGGTAAGTTACCCATAGCAATCAATTATTGGTTTTGTTTTTCTAGTCTTTCTCCCCTTTTTAAATTAAAATTATTATGGGAAAGTGAAGTGGACCCTTTCTCTCCTGACTCCAAACTTGAGGCTGTAGTGGAAGCAATATATCTTACTTAGTACCCAATCCCCTGCCACTTTCATTGGTCCAGGAATGGGCACATGGTCCCTATCAAACTAATCAGAGTTATCACCTATGTCTCTTGGGTGGGGTTGCAAAACTGTGAGAGAAAGAGCTGCCAGGGCTATGTTCCCAGTCATAATGCAAGAGCCAATGTGAAAGAATGAAGTTCATTGCAGAAAAATGAAGGGAGAGTAAGAGTCAGTAGGAGAGTGGGGCCTGGCACCACTACCTTCCCTTATTTCAGAAAACTCTGGGACCTAGCCTTAGCCCTGCCCTTTTTGTGGTTTGGGTATTTAAGCCAATTAATTCCACATTTTGCCTAACCTAGCTCCAACTGGGTTTTGATATTCTGCAATCAAAAAAGCCATAACTAATACATTTCCTCCACTGTGCTTTGGCTTTCTCACCTGCAAAATTGCGAAGACAAATATATAATGCATAAGTTTGTAATAAATGTTAAAAATTTCACTATTGGTAGAGACAGTTGTTCAATATTAATTCCTTACCATGTCCAATCAATGTGAGGATTTACACAACCCATTCAAAGATACTCCAAACTAGGATCACTCTAAATTACCCCTGATTAAATAGCAGCTGAATAATTCATAAACCATTCTCCCATAATCCAATTAAGGCAAAGGGTAGACTGATTCAAATATTTCCTATGACCCTCCTTCTTCCCCACCCTCATCAACTTTCATTCCAAACCCATTCTCCTCTGAGTTACCAGATTTTTCTCCATCCCAAATTTGATCCTGCCTAAGACCTATCATGGAATTCCATGCTTGTTCTCCACAGCATTTTACTTTCCAGTATCACAAAAGGTGTTTTTTATATGGCACACCCTCCCAACCCCCTCCACAAAACAAACTGAGTTAAGCATGTACTTAATTTGGTCCCTTGAATTTTAACTCCTAGCACCAGCCATGTGGTCAACACTTCTGTTTAAAGAACTAAGCCAACTTTCACCCTTTTCCAAAAGCCTCAAATGATCTCCAAAATACTACAACACCTCACAATTATAGCTAAAATTTACTGAGTACTTATTTTGTGACAGGTTCTATGCTAAGCTCAATGTTTGCATTATTTCATTTAATTTTCTCTGTGACATTTTATTGGTGCTGTTATTTTCCCTAGTTAGGAGAAAAAGAAACTGAGACACAGAACATTTATATAAAATTTTTAAGGTTTTGTAGCCAATAAGCTGTAGAGTTCAAATTTAAACTCATGCAGTTATGACATTAGAGACTACAGTCTAATACTATGAAAGAATATGAAATAAAACAAATATTCCAGATTTCAGCTTTGTCCCAGCCTTCCTTCCTATAACCCCCACCCCCCATGCCTGACCCAGATCCAAGGTAGAACACGAATTCCCTAAGCTGGGTCTTCTTATGAGTAAGCTAGCAGGAACACTGGTATAAAAGTTTGCTTATAAATTTGTGTTGGGACGCCTGGGTGGTGCAGTAGGTTAAGTGTCTGATTCAGTTTCAGCTCAGGTTGTGATCTCAGGGTCCTTGGATCAAGCCCCAAATTGGGCTCTGCACTGGGCATGGATCCTGCTTAAGGTTCTCTTTCTCTCTCCCTCTGTCCCTCTTGCTCACATTTTTTCTCTCTCTCTCTCTAAAATAAATAAATAAATAAATCTTTAAAAAAAATAAGTTTGTGTTATATAGACTCAATCAAAGAGAAAAGCACCACCTATTTTTAACTCCTCTTACCAACAGAGATATTTCCATCCTAGGAAACACAAAAGCAGGTTCATGTGAGAGGAAGACAGACATCAAAGCACTTAGAAAAGAGATTTGCTTATGAAAAAGTTGGCAAAAGTCAGACTTCAGGAAGCTTAGCTTGTCAAAAAAAAAAAAAAAACCCTACAACATAAATTTAAAGGAAAAAAGCTGCAAAATTACCAAGGTTATATAGCTTATATTAATCTATTCACAGTAGAAAAACAACTTTCTCACACAGTTATTATATCCACAAAGGATATCACATATCCTTAGAAATCAATTGTGCAAAAGTCAGGGTTATAGTTATTTTGCTAGGGAGTGAGTAATTTAGAGGAAATGCTTAAAGTTTCCTTTATTTTAGGGACCAGAACTAGACCGGGTGACCCTGTTATTTTTGGTTTACCACATTCTGGAACATCATGTATATATTTATTCATAATTGTACCAGGACAAGATGTTCATTTTCTTCCACAGTGGCTGTGATTGACATGGCTAGGATGGCCCTAGACAACAGTTAGGTCATCTGGGTAACCTGGAGGATAATGAAAATACCTTGTGACTGACTCAGAAACCATGTCATTGATAAAGTGGTTTTTACTATTAATACTTTATGGAAGCAAATGTTATAGGAAAGGCTGAGACACTTTAATGAGCTGAGACATTCACATTTTTCCTTGCTTTAAAGAAGATAATGTAGTTCTGCTGAAAGAACATGGATTCAGAGGTAGTGGACCTGAATCCAGACTCCATAAATTACCAGGAGTTTGACCCCGACAAAGTCACTGTGTTGTGGGTAATATGGAACATGATGACCTTACACAATCATGGGGCTGGCTATGCAGTGTTTTTAAAGCTATTGTTTCAATGTCTGGTTCCGGAAACCAAAACCTATAGGGAAAACAATCAGAAAGGGAAAACAGATGTAAAGTTGGGGAAGTAATAGAGAATATATAAAGAACTACAACTCAACAACAATAAAAACCAAAGAACTCAGTGCGACAATGGGAAAGGTCTTGAAGGGACACTCTCTAAAAAAGACATACAAATGGCCAATAAGCACAGAAAATGATGCTCAATATCACTAATCATTAGAGAAATACATATCAAAACCACAACATGAAACTGCTTCACATCTGTTAGATGGCTATTCTAAAAACAAAATAAAACGGAAAATAACAAGTGTTGGCAAGGATATGGAGAAATTGGAACACTTGTGCATTGCTGGTGGGGATGTAAAATGGTACAGTTACAGTGAAAAAAATATGCAGTTCCTCAAAAAAATTAACCAAAAATTGCCATGTGATCCAGCAATTCCACTTTTCCGTATATGTCAAAAAAAATGTCTCAGGGTCTCAAAGAGATATTTGTAAACCCATGATTGTAGTAGCATTATTTTTTGCAGGTTTACTGAGATATAATTGACATATATGATTGTGTAAGTATAAGGTCCACAATGTGATGATTTCGTACACATATATATTGCAAAACAATTACCACAATAGAGTTAGTAAACATCTCCATCACCACACATAATCACCATTTGTGTGTGTATGTGTGTGATAAGAACATTAAGATTTTCTTTCTTAGCAACTTTCAAGCATATAATTACAGTATTGTTAACTAAAGTCACCATGCTGTACATTACATGCCTAGAATTATTCATCTTTTGATTGAAAGTTTGTTAACCTTTGACCAACATCTCCCCATTTCTCACCCCCAGCCCCTGGTTATCACCAATCTGCTCTGTTTCTATGAGTTCAGCTTTTTTATATTCCATATATAAATGAGATCATACTAAGCATAATGCCCTCAAAGTTCATCCGTGTTTTTGCAAAAGGCAAGATTTCCTTCCTTTTCATGGCTAAATATTCTGTTAAATATAAAGATATACCACATTTTCTTTATCCGTTCATCCATTGATGGACACTTGAATTGTTTCCATGCCTTGGCTCTTGTGAATAATGTAAAAAACATGGGGATGCAGATATCGCTTCAAGATAGTGATTTCATTTCTTACAGACATATACTGAGAAGTGAAATTGCTGGATCTTATCGTAGTTATATTTTAAATTTTTTACATGAGTTGAAATCATAACTATAATTTATTTGCTTTGTGTTTCTGGGCCTTTAAGAACCTGTTTCTTTATGTCTAAAAAGAATATAACAAGAGTATAAACTTCATAATGTTCATTGAAAGAATGAAATAAAACAATATAAAGTGCTTAGAGTAGAACCTTGCATATATAGCAAGCACTCAATCAGTGCTACCTATTGTTATTAATTTTGTAGCTGTACGATAATAGCTCCTTAATTGAAAGTTAGGGCTTATAACTTAAAAGGAAGTCTAAGTATGTGGTACCTGAATTAATTAAAAATAAATTTGATAGACTGTTAATCATAAGCATAGACTTTTGCCACAACTTGGTTCATTATTTTGACTTTTAGCCAGTCATGAGCATTAATAATATTTCTGAGTATTCAAGTAATTTCTCAAGAAAAATGCATTACATTTCCTCCATAATTTGTAGTTTAATGAAATTTCCAATAGGTGAGAAATCATTTCAATGGCCAGAAAAGCCATTCTGAGCAGCCTCATTTTAAAATCATTGTCAATGGCTAAAGACATTGTGTAAAGTTTGTATTCTATTCTTACATGTAGATCATTTTGCTCAGTAAAGGGATTTCCAAAGAAAGTTGCCTGTCAATCTAATTATTGTAAATCAAGTAATATCCCCCTGACTTACATTATAATTTTAGAAACATGAAGCTATCTTAATAGCTCATTAATTGACCATGACATCTATTCATTAGGTTTAAGATTCTCTACTTAATAATTGAGCAGAACGCAAGCATTTACCTGCCCAGAAAAAAATATGTACTAAAGGAGATCTGTATGTATTCATTTTAAATTTAGGTCTTTCTAAAGACAGCTATCCCTTAATAATTCAAGTTTGAGTTTTCATGTAATTTTTTTCTTGGTAGGTCACATTTGTACCCTATTTTTGGCTTTGTTTTCCATTTCCAGGTTGATAATGGCTCCCACAGCAGGGGTCTGATGTAGGGATCATTTCCCACCATACGAAATGCAACCACTGAAATGAACTATTTCACGTCCAAGAAAGGCTGAGAGGACTTTGAATCGCACAAGCTGTAATTTCCCAAAGGGGATTTACTTAGGGCAGTGAAGTTCATGGATTTGCAGAAAACTTAGTGAAGCTTTTACATTGATCAAGACCTCAACTTTAGCAACTTTTTTTAAGGCCACGAACAAAGTCAAGGAAAGGGCGTGTCATGGCAAATTGAGTCAATTCTAAAAAAGGAGGTCGGTAGAATTGTCCTTTTGCAGCCCCAGTGTATTCTTAACTTCTTTACACTTAAAATTATCAAGGATATCCAAAACTTTTGTCTATGTGGGTTATACCTATCAATATTTATAGTATTAGAAATTAAAACAGAAATATTGGAAATATTTATAAATTTATTTAAAAATGCATTTATTAGTTGGCATAATTAGCATATTTCATGAAAAAATAACTGTATTTCCCAAAACAAACAAAAAATGAAGAAGAGTGGCATGTACACTTTTTCACATCCCTTTAATGTCCAGCCTTATAGGACACAGCTGAATTCTTAATCAGCTTCTGCATTCAGTCAAATGCTATGCATTTTTTGGACTGAAGTATATGAAGAAAATTAACCCTTTCAAAAGTATGCAGTTGGAAAGAGAGGAATATTTTAATAGCCTTTTCAGATATTTGTGGATTTTCTTATTTGATGCTATGTCAAAACTCAACAAGAGGTACTTACTGAAAGGGAAGTTACAGTAAGGAATCAGAAACAATCTCAGTGAACTTTGCATACTCTATGACATTAAGCTCTGTTGGTGTTTCTTGTACTCTGAATGGATCTTTTAACATGAGTGATTTTGTAACCTTATGGTCATTTGGAAGATACCAGTTCACTGAGCTATGCAGATGTTCAAGATGTTGACACATTTTATTATACAATATCAAAAAATAATATTTGTTAATATCACCACTGATCTCATCATAAAAGCCTTTTGGAAAATGTCAAGATCACATACATGAGGCAAGTTTTCTAAAATTCTAATTTTCACTTGAAAACTTAAGTGACAGCTTACTTCATTTATTTTTGAGAAAACATTCGCAAATACTCAAGTCTAAATAACCACATTTTGTCTAATAGATTTTTCAAGTAAAAATGGAACTTCTTTTTTCGTTTTTTTCTTCTTTCTTTTTAAAAAAATTATTTTATTTTAATTCAATTAATTAATATACAGTGTATTATTAATTTTAGAGGTAGAGTTCAGGGATTCATCAGTTGCATTTAACAACGAGTGCTCATTACATCACATGCCCTTCTTAATGCCCATCACCCAGTTACCCCATCCCCTCACCCATCTCCCCTCCGGCAACCCTCAGTTTGTTTCCTAGAATTAAGAGTTTCTTACGGTTTACCTCACTCTCTGATTTCATCTTATTTTATTTTTCCCTTCCCTTCCCTATGATCCTGTTTTGTTTCTTAAGTTCCACATATGAGTGAAATCATATAATTGTCTTTCTCTGATTGACTTATTTCACTTAGCATAATACCCTCTAGTTCCATCCACATCGTTGCAAATGGCAAAATTTCATTTTTTTTATGGCTGAGTAATATTCCATTGTATATATATACACCACATCTTTATCCATTCATCTGTGGACAGCTTTAAACTCAAAGCACACAAATGCTTTATGCATACTTCCCATTATATCACTCCAAATATTTAAAAAGTATACTCTAGGGTGATTTAATAAGATTAACAGTTTTACTGCTTCATAAAGGACACTCATAACTAAAATTGACATTTGTGTGTGTAGCAATTAAGAATACATGATTACTAATACAATTGGGTGGAATTGCCTTGATTTATACTTAGTTTTATAAGCCACAGCTTTTGTACTGTCAGCATAATATCAATACAATACAAAAGGCAAATATTTTCTTATATTATTACAAAAATAATTTTGACCTCACCGACTTCCTGAAAGGGCCTGGAGTACCCCAGCAGCTCATGGGCCATATTTTGAGAACTCCTGTTCTAAAGAATTCCAGGTCTATTTAGTGGGGCCAGTCTGAAAAATCCTTTTTAGAAGGGCCTGATGTCTTCAGTTTTAGTTTTCCTTTCAAGATCTAGCTGAGGACTGGAAAACTGGGGTTCTTAGTTGTCTGATGGTATAAGGAAACCCAATTTCTCAAATTGGAGAAAAAAATAAAATAAAAATTTTGTTCCCTCTTTTGAAACAAAAGAACCGTGTGAGTCATTCTGACAAATTCCATGTCATTCTGTATAAAGTTCCAAAAACAGTACATTAGGGGCGCCTGGGTGGCTCAGATGGTTAAGTGTCTGCCTTCGGCTCAGGTCATGATCCCAGGATCCTGGGATCGAGTCCCGCATCGGGCTCCCTGCTCCTTGGGAGCCTGCTTCTCCCTCTGCCTCTCTCTCTCTCTCTCTCTCTGTCTGTCTCTCATGAATAAATAAATAAAATCTTAAAAAAAAAACAGTACATTAATTAAATGAGAATAAAAATTAAAATAACAGCATAATCTAGAAAATCTTTAGCTGTGATAAACCATGGATTTTAGTCATTTTAAACTTGCCTAAACATGTCCAATATTTTTGCACAAAAGTTTATGTAGCTATACCTTAATTGCTCTGAAAACCCTCTCATTTTACAGATAACATAAACTGCATAAACTGAAGTTCAAGGAATTTCCACTTAAATTTTAGAAACTTAAAATTGTAATTTAGATCACCTAGTTCAACCTTCCTACTAAATGAATTTAATCCTTAGATGAACTTCCAGGATTGCATTGAATACTACCGGTGGCACATGGCTCACTGCCTCAGGAGGCAGTCTTGCATTTCAGACTGGACATCATCAGCAATTCAGATATTTCTCTTTAAGTTGAAACAAATGAGTCTTAGGTAAACTTTCTAATGTAATATATTTCTAATTCCTAAGACCATATTTGCTTTTTCAGCAATCTAAGCATAATATTAGTTTGTGTTAACCAGATGGCTTATAAAATTCATGTTTTTTACATGAATTATTGTCAAGTCTACCCTCACACATCTTTGTATTGTACTGTATTGTTGATATTTTACTCCAAAAAAAAGTTTTCAAAATTAAATTTCATATGGATCACTTTGGTCCAGAGTCTAATTTCTTATGATCAATTTCAATTTTGATTTATTTAACAGTGATATCACCTACATGCAATATATGTCATCAGAAATATTGATGACAAGCATGTCTTCTTATAATTTTATTTCTAATGGAAATAACAATAGGGAGGAAGGAGGTCTATGGCATAATACTAGAGATACTCATTTATTCAATCACATTTGTTAAGATTTCCCAGTCGTGTTCTATGCCCTTAGCTAACTATCTGGCATAAAGGAGAAGAGAAAGAGAAAGGGACAAAAAGTTTATTAAAGTAATAATGGCTGAAAACTTCCCAAACACTGGGGAGATAGATGGACATCCAGATTCAGGAGACCCAAAAGACCCCAAATAGGTTGAGTCCAAAAAGGGCTACACTATGATACATTACAATTAAGTTGTCAAAAGTCAAAGACAAGGAATTATGAAAGCAGCAAAAGAAAAGTGACAGGTCACATACAAGGAAACCCTCACATGACTATTAGCATTTTTCTCAACAGAAATTTTTTCGGCCAGGAAAGAGTAGGATGATATATTCAAAATATAGGAGGGTGTGGGAACCCTGCCAATCAAGAATATTATACCCAGCAAAGCTGTCCTTCAGAATAGAAAAAGAGAAAAACTTTCCCAAACAAACAACAACTGAGGGAGTTCATCACCACTAGACCTGTCTAAAGGGAAACACAAAAGGGTCATTTTCAATTGGAAATAAAATAATGCTAATTAACTTCAGAAAACATGAATGTGTAAAACTCATTAAGAATAGTAAATATATAGCCAAACTCAGATTCTCTAATATTGTAATAGTGATATATGTCACCTCAACTTTAGTTGAAAAGTTAAAATCAAACATATTAAAATTAACCATAACTACCATAATGTATTATTTGTTATTACAATAATATCTGTTATTAAATTAATTTGTTATTTGATATAAAAAAATCATAATATCAATAACCTAATATGAGGGGGGAAGAAGTAAAAGTATAAATTTTCTGTATGCTACTGAATAAGTTGTTATCAGCTTAAAATGGGACATCATAGGGGTGCCGGGTGGCTCAGTTGGTTAACCATTGCCTTCAGCTCAGGTCATGATCCCAGGGTCCTGGGATAGAGCCCCACAACAGCCTCCCTGCCAGTGGAAGTCTGCCTCTCCCTCTCCCTCTGCCTGCCTGCTTGTGATTTCTCTCTCTCTGTCAAATAAATAAATAAATAAAATCTAAAAAAAGAGGGACATTATAAATATAAGCTATTTTATGTAAGGTTCATGGTAACCACAAAGGACAAACCTGCTGTAGATACTCAAAAAAGAGTCGAAGCATATTGCTATAAGAAGTTGTTAAATCACAAAGGAAGACAGCAAGAGAAGAAGCAAAAAACAAAGGATATACAAATTGACAGTCTTTACCTATTAATAATTATTTTAAATATAAGTGGATTAAATTATTCAATCAAAGGACAGAATGGCTGAACAGATAACAAGAACAGATTCAACAATGTGCTGCCTATAAGAGACTCACTTCAGCTTTAAGGACACCCATAGACTGCAAATAAAGAGATGGAAAAAGATATTTCAAGCAAATATTAATCAAAAGAAAGTAGAGGTAACTATACTTATATCAGACAAAGCAGACTTTAAGCTAAAAGTGAACAAAAGGAACAAAGGAAGTCATAACATAATTATCAATCCATCAAGAAAAAAATAACAATTGTAAATATTTGTATACCCAACTTTGAAACATGTAAATAAATAAAGCAAATACTAGCAGAACTAAACGAAATAAACAGCAATGCAATAAAAATTGAGGACTTTAATACCATACTCTCAACAATGGATAGATCATCCAGGCAGAGAACCAATCAGGAAACAGTGGATTTGAACAATACTATAGACCATATTGAAGCTAAGAGACATATACTGAACATTCTATCCAATAGCAACAGAATACACTTTTTCTTAAGCTTATTGAACATTTGTTAGGATAGATCATATGTAAGACCATAAAACAAGTTTCAACATATTCAAAAGGATAGAAATTATATCAAATCTATTTTCTGGCTACAGTGATGTGACACTAAATGTCAATACCAGGAGAGCTGGAAATTTCACAAATACATGGATTTATAGAAATTAAATAACACATTCCTAAACAACCAATGAGTCAAAGAAGAAATCAATAGAAAAAAGTCCAGCTCTCAGTAACTTAAATAGATTAAATACTTACCGGAAGACCTGAAACAATAAAACTCCTAGTAGAAAACATATAGGGAAAGCAACTTTACATTTGTTATGACAATGATTTTTTGGATGTGACACCAAAAGACCAAATAACTAAAGCAAAAATATACAAGTGGGAATACATCAAACTAAAAAGGTTCTGCATACCATATATATATATATATATATATATATATATATATATATATATAATCAAAATGAAAAGACAACTTATGTAATGGGAGAAAATAGCACATATATGATCAGGGATTAATATCCATTTTATAGAAGAAACTTAGGCAACTCAATAGCAAAAAAACAAATAATCTGTTTTAAAAATGGGCAAAGGAACTGAGTAGACATCTTTTTCAAACAAGATATTCAAATGGTCAACAGGTACATAAAAAGGTGTTCAACATTATTAATCATAATCAGGGAAATCCTCAAATCAAAATCACAATGAGATATAACCTTAAACTGATTAGAATGGTTATTATCAAAAAGACAAAAAATAAGTATAGGCAAGGAAGTGTAGAAAAAGAAACATCTGTGCACTGTGTGTAAGAATGGTGCAGCCACGATGGAAAACAGTATGGAGCTTTCTCAGAAAGTTAAAAATAGAACTACCATATGATCCAGCAACCCCACTTCTGAGTATGTATTCAGAGGAAATGAAATTACTATCTCAAAGAAATATCTTCACCCCCATGTTCATTGCAGCATTTACAATGGCCAAGACAGAAACAACTTAAGTGTCCATCAACAGATGCATAAATAAAGAATATATGCTATATGTATACAGTGGAATAGATTCAGTCATAAAAAAGGAAATCCTGTCATTTGCAACAACATGGATGAAAGGTTGAGGGCTTTCCAAGTGAAATAAATAACGGAAAGACAAATACTGCATAATCTCACTTATATGTAGAATCTAAAAAGCACACTCATAAAAACAGAGAACAGATTGTTGGTTGCCAGGGTTGGGAAGGTGTGGGTGGGGTAGAAATGAGTAAAGATGGTCAAAGGGTACAAACTTCCAGTTATAAGATGAATAAATTCTGAGGATGTAATGTATACTATTACATTATCATGACTGTAGTGTGACTATAGTTAGCTATACTATATCGTATACTTGGAAGTGCTGAGAGTAAGAATTAAAAGTTCTCACATCATGTACCAAAAAAAGTAATTATGTTACTAATATATTAACTAAACTTATTGTGATAATAATTATGTAACATATACATTTTCAAATCATTATGTTGAATATAGTAAATTTACACAATGTTATATGTTAATTATATCTCAATGAAGCTGGGGGGAGTTGAGAAGAATCTAAGACCAGCTTAATTCAAGTATCTTTTATATTAGGTGCAATGGTGTCCTTTTATAATGTAAAATGAACAGTAATACCACAGAATGGGGAAACTCTAATTATAGGTATATTTCCCTTATAGGTCACGTGTAATTAATTCCATAGGCTGAGGTGCATAAAGATGACATTAGTACTCATTTGAAAATCACTCCATTTTTTTCCTTAAGTATGAATTCTGTATTTGGGATTGGTGGCAGTCATTTTCAGAGTAAAATGGGCTGTTATTTCTTGGCATTTAGATTACTCCACCCATAATCCACCCTCATAATTTATTCTGTTTCATCCTTGCGCACCAGGGTCTCTGTGATTTATGCCCAAATTTGAATACATGATTATTCCCCAGTGAACTGCAGTCACATTCTACTCATTTATTCATGACTCCATTTGTTTATTTATGCATGCATGTATGCATCTATCCATCCATCCAGCCATCCAACCAACCATTCACTGAGTGCTTGCCATATGCTTGTCATTGAGAATTCCAAATATAATGCAGAAACCCACTAAAGATTATTTTTTTAAGAAAAGTGAGAACCAACATTTTTTCAAGAACTTAAATAAAAGACTGAAAGAAAAAATATTCCAAAATTTTAATAGTGGTTGTCTCAAATAGTATGTTTTTTAATCTTTTCTGTTCTATCCATATTGTCCCCCAAAATATAACTAATCTCATAATCAGTAAAATGTAATAAATTAAAATTTTGCTAGTTTGAAAAGAGGATATTAACTTTTTCAATCAAGTCTTATGATATCAAATAGTATGATGAGATGAAAGTCATATATATAGGTAAATATGTCTCTAGAGTAGCTAGAGCAATGGGCTGGATAACTGGATGTTCAAGGTTCACAAATTTATTGATCATCTAGAAAATCAGGTATGTTTTATCTTTCTCTCATATTAACAAGTTAATATACTTTTATTTTCTTCCTGTAGTTTATGAGGACCATAAGCCCAATATTTCTCTGTTTTCACCTCTAGTAAGAATACGTGATTCCATATTACCAATAGGAACCAGTACTTATCGGATGGATCATGTGACCTGATTTGCAGTTCAAAGAATATGCTCCCTTAGGATGTTTAATTGGTACTGCTTTCCTGGGAAACTGATTGCAGATCCCAGGGGAAGAGGTGGAGATGGAAAAGAAAAGTAGATGAAAGAGAATATGAGGCCTCTACCACATCCTTTAGTCTTAATTTCAGATTCCACTGAGGAATAAAGATTGACAGTGCATTTTTGAGTAGGACCATAGAGAGATACTAGAGCATAGAGCATTTTCTAGCCCGGAGACAAGAGTCAGAAAGAGCTACCAAGATGATTAAAAACATGCTGGTATGTGAAATCACGTGTTCTTATTCCTATACCTTATAGGCAAAACTGAGAAGGATTGAGGCTGTCACCAGAGGAATCAGTGGGTATTGTGTTGTAAGCTACTCTCTTTTTACCATCTTATTTTTCACCTACTTTCTGTTTTGTGCCATTTAATTTAATTTAATTTAATTTATTATTAAATAATAATTTAATTTATTGTTATATTAATAAATGTTTGGATATTTCCTTCTTTTCTCCCTCTGCTGGAGAAAAGTTGAGGTTACTCTTAAATTGTTTAACATATTTAATTTGGTTCTTTGTTTTCCTAAGTTTGAAGCTGTTCAAGATTCCTTTCTTCCTTTTGAAAATGATGCTGATCTTAACACCCTTTAATTTTCCACAAAACAATGTGCCCCCTGTTGTCATTGCTTCCCAGAATATTACTCTTTTCCTTTTTATTCATACATAATATTTGTTCTGCATTGTTTTTATATCCAATAGTTAATTACTACTATCAAAATTTCATATTTAATTTCTGTGCTCATATATTTAATTTCTTGTATCTCACTCTCCTCAGGGTTTAACATTCTTCTTGTTAAAGAAAACAATTTAATATTTCTTTCAGCGAGAGACTATGGCTGGAAAACTCTCCTAGGGTTGTATGTCTAAAATGTCTATCTTAAGTTCTCCTCCCTCTTTCATGATAATCTAGCTGGATATAAAAGTGTAAGTCATCAGATATTTTCCCTCACTATTTTGAAGAGATTCCATCATTGTTTTTGGCATCTCTTGTTAATGGAAGTCAGCTGTCTCATTAATTGACATTCTAGGTAGTCTATCCTTTCTCTGTGGTAACTTTTAAGAATCTCCTTTTCTTATATGTAACTGATGAATCATTGAACACTATACCTGAAACAAGAAGAAGAAGGAGAAGGAAGAAGAAGAAGAAGAAGGAGAAGGAGAAGGAGAAGGAGAAGGAAAGAAGAAGAATCTCTTTTTCTCTTGGTGTTCTGCTGTTTCAACCAAGTATGGGTAGGTGTTTTTATTCCAGCCCCTTTTTACAGTGCCCTTCCATCCTGAGTACTCTGCCTTTGTTACTGCCACTAGGGTTTCAAATCCTGTTTCTTCAAAATTCTTTCCCTTCTCTTCCTCCAGAAATCTTAGTAACATATATGGAAAGTTATCAATAATTTCTATGGCTCTCAACTGCTGTTTAAATTTGATATCCATCTCTCTCTGCTGTTTTCGAAGTGGATAACCCAGAACTCCTTTCCATTTCTCTAATTCTTTTCCTGCATGCAGTCTAAAGACTATAACATTAGTTTTACCTGGAGTGAGTAAATGTTCCTGTTTTATTGTAGGCCATGTTTCTCCAGAACCATATTAATGGAACATTGCAGAAAACAGGGAATATATATTAATATGCGTTCTCCAACACTCTTCTGATAAAGTAGTTTATTTGCTCATTAACAAGGAAGTAGAAAGGCAAAGGCAAAATCTGAGGTGATGTTGGTGATTCCTTCCAGATGGAATTACTTTCTCCTTAATTTATCCCAATTTTAAATTCCATTTTCCAAAAAGAGTTTACCTCGGTAAAGCAATAAAATGAGAAGTTAGAGTCAGGACAGCTCTAAATAATCATGCACAGTGCTGGTATCTGTGAAAAGTACTAAAAATAAGATTCCTGCTACAGGAAGAATCATGTACTTGATCTGAAATCATTCATTGTACAATCTCCACTACATTGATCACTCTCTTACAAATTTTTCTGTAGTAAACACCATATGATTTATATTTTGCTATGCACTCAGGTTTAAAGACAAACTCTGGGAGTGTAAACCTCCATCAGAAGCATCTTAGTGAGACCGAACTGTTTTCATGATGCATAATGATCCCTCTACCAGGTACAGCACCATAACATAAATTCAAGGGAGGCATTACAATTGCTGTATAAAATTAAAAATACTGATCAAAGATTTCATTCAGGAAGTTTTTCTATTTAGCTCTGAGATCAGAGTAAGATGCCATGTCATTTTACTTATTTTTTTTTTACAATTGGCTTGATTATGAGTATTGCCATACTGGGTTATTTTCTACATTGGTCATATCTATAAATTAAACCATAATGGGTTCAGCTACTGGTTTGGCAAACAAAATAGTTCTATAACTGTAGTATCAAGAGAAGTTCTGTAGATGAACATCGTAGCTTCTTTCTTTAAAATCAGCTAAACTACTAGACAAATGTTTTTAAAAGATCCTAACTTCTCCCTCAAAAACATATTGTAGATTCATAATTAATATGTTCATCCAAGCTTTTCTTAAAACTGTAATCTGGTAGATCAATCAATTGCTGATCACTCATTTTATATAAAATGATATACAAATTTCTTCAATTCCAAAATTAGCAAGGCACAATCCCATATTTGCTACTTTTGTCAATTATAGTAAGTATAAATATCCACATAACTGCTTGGTTTGGATTAATTGTGCTGTTGCCAGTCAATCTGAAAGAGGATTTTTAAATTATCCATCTAGTGACTTTTTTTTTTTTTTTTTACTATGTAGCAGACTTTGTCTCTGCTTCATCTGGATCTCTCAGATTCCCTTTACATTTTCTGTGCACCCCTACTCCAACATCTGTGCTTTTGCTTTTAATGGCCTGCCCCTGCTACGCTCTTCATAAAACTTCCTTGGGCTATGAGAGTCACTTTGCCTGCTTTCCCTGCTAGGGCAGAGAACCAGAAGGGCCTAAGAGCTTATGTCCCCCAAGAGTGGTCATTTCCAATGATTGACTAGTGGAAAGCTAACTCCTGGCTTGGGCTGAGAAAAATAGGAGATGTAAGATTCCAGAGCTCTCATGGGGATCAGGATGAGGCTTACTTCATCCCCTCATCAAGTGGGACATCACCTGAAATTATACCCTTGCTGGGCTTCTGCTTTTTCCCTGTCTTTTCCCCCACCCCCACACCCCCACCTCCGACACCAATTCTCTTTCTCCTGGGAATCCTTTCTAATAAAATCATCTGCACACAAATCCTCACCCTGGTAACTGCTTCTGGGGAGCCCAATCTAAGGCATACTATGTGTCACATTTGGGGCTGAATTCTAAGGACATAACAGTAAGCAAATGAAATATAGAAATAGACACTGAGAGCTCACAGTCTAATGAAGAAGATGGAACACTGAACCAGCATTAAAGTACACTGTGAGAAGGACTCTCTCAGGAGACAGTGCTTTAGGAGAAGGAGCACATAATCTTGTAGGGTGGCAATTACCAGAGGAAATGGTATTGAAACTGAAACCTAAAGGCTAAAGAAGTTATCCATGCAAAGAGCAGTGTGGAAAAGTGCAAAGGGAACATGAAGGGCAAAGGACCAGAGTGAACAGAGTGCACAGTTAGATCATTTAGTGAAGAAATTAATACAGAGCCCGTGTGCTACTGCATTGTCCTACAATCCAAGAAAGAATTATAAGCAGGACTTAACTTAAATGAGACCTTTGGAATTGTCATTCTTGCATTTAATAAGCATATTTGTGTACCTCTGTTTCAGTATTTCGTGTACTTTACAGGAGATAGGACAAGAGAGCCTTGGGAAGAACTATATTACGAAGTACCTATTGAGATCAAACAAATCAACACCTTTAGAAGTTCAAAATCACAAGTCATCTCTTTGGGCTACAGTGGTCCCATGAGGGTTCAGTCATTCAGTTCAAGTTAGGCAGGGTGTTAGTTAGCAGAGAGAGGTAAAGATCACATTCCAGGTGATAAGTCCCAGGATAGGGAATAGTCAGATAATATTCAAAGATGTCAAAGGACAGATCTTAATGAAACTTCATCACCTCTTTATGTTCCCTGACTCATCTAGGTAGCTAATCACACTTTTCTCTATATATACACAGTAATATACAATTTTTCTGCAATCCCTTTTATTAACTCTCTGACTTCTTTAATAGACTATGATTTCTTCACAAAGGAAGAGATGTTGATTTTTTTTAAGACTTTATTTACTTATTTAATTGACAGAGAGAGAGAGACAGTGAGAGAGGGAACACAAGCAGGGGGAGTGGGAGAGGGAGAAACAGGCTTCTCGCCGAGCAGGGAGCCCGATGCAGGGCTAGATTCCACGACCCTGGGATTATGACCTGAGCCAAAGGCAGTCGCTTAACCAACTGAGACACCCAGGAGCCCCGAGATGTTGATCTTTAATATGCCAGATAATTAGCACATAGCATGTGTTCAAAAATGTCTACTGGGGGTGCCTGGGTGGCTCAATCAGTTAAGCATCTGACTGTTGATCTCAGCTCAGGACTTGATCTCAGGGTCATCATTTCAAGCCCCATATCGGGCTCCACACTGGACATGGAACCTACTTTAAAAAAATGTCTCCTGGGTGCAGAAATTAAAGAATAAATGAAATATTATTTCTTTTAGCTTTTGTTCTTTTCCAATGAGAATATCTTCTGTCCAAAATCTCTAATTCACTAGCTTCTCTTTTTCTAGGCCAGGGCTGTCCAATGGAAATATGAGATGAGCCACATATGTAACTTAAATTTTCTAGTAATTCATATGAAAAAAATGTAAAATGAAACAGGTGGAATTAATTTTAATAATTTATTTTATTTTATTCAATATTTCAAAATTATAATTTCAACATGGAAAGAATAATTTTAAATTATTATGAGATATTATATATTTTTTCATACTAAGAAATCCAGTATGTATTTCACATACGAATATCTCAAATTCAGACTAGTCATATTTCAAGTGCTCAGTAGCTAGTTTCTACTCTCCTGGGCAATGCAGTTCTATATACTACCTCAAAGTATGAAGGTAACATTTTCTAATACAAGATTTTTTTTCCAATACAAAACTTTCCTAAGAAGCAAGAGAGTTTCAGTCACATTATTTAGACCAGAATTTCTCAATAGTGACACACTGACTAGATAATTTTGGTTAGATAATTCTCTGTCGGGGGGGCTTTCCTGTGTGGTATAGGATGTTCTGCAACATCCTTGTCCTCTACTCATTAGATGCCAGCAGCAACCCTCTTCCTTAGTTGTCACATCAAAAATATCTCTAGACATTGCCAAATGTCCCCTGGGGGGTAAAATTGCCCCCACGGAATTAGATTATCCCTTTAAACTTTGGAAAGCAGGAGTTTTGTGACACCAGCAATCTAGTGGGTCTCATGAAGACTTATCTCCAAAAGAATGGCATTTCTGCATGTTGAGGTTTTGCTGATCTGCCAAAAGCATCCCCACTTTCCCACCTCTGGCTATTGCAGGACACAGCATTTGGTTTGACTGGTGTTTGTTCAGGGAGTCCACTAGACAGAGCCGTTTCCTAGCTTTTTCTGTCACACTTCATAGGGCAAGATTTCTTATTTGCAAGCAATATGAATTGATTGAGTAGGAATTCAGTTGGTTTCACCAGAGCCATTGACCTTTCTTTTTGTGAGCCTCTCCCTTTCCTTTGCCTCCCAGAGCGTTACCTGTAATGGTCCTTGGAGTGTCCACTGCAAGGATGTCTCTATTTCTGGGCCTGACTGGTCTGCACCTACTTGCTATGTTGTCCCTTGTGATTATTAAATAATAACAAACAAAGATCCTGGCTAAGTTGATTCACTATAATGACACTGCAGGGCTGTGGTCCTGTTTTTCTTTTTTTCCTTGGCAAAGAACGTTATCAACCTTGTTTCAAACTTTATTCCCAGGCTTCTTCAGCTTAATTGGCTGCAAAGAATGAATTGTGTATAAGCAAAAACTGAATAGAGCTGCCGTGTCCAAGGGGCTTGGGCTTAAAAATATTAGAGATCTAGATTTTATCAGATCCATGAATAAAATCTTGAAAAGCAGTCATAATATAAAATAGCAGCTCCCAGTAACTTCTTCAAGTTTTATCTTCTTCAGAAGCTGACTCAATTCAGTTTGCTTCATTCTTGGAAGCCTCATCAAAATTCTCCACAAGATTAAGAACTTCATCATCATCATCCTCTCCAGTAGCAAGGGGTGCTTTTCTATCCACAGATTGTTTGGGCAGAGCTTTAGCCAGTCTTCTTAAACTAATCAGACTGTCTGCACCAAGTTGGTTTAAGATACTAGCATTTCTGTCAGCTGCTTTGTCTCAGCACGGCCTGTAACGGTGAAAGTGTTCGCAGCCAGCGATGCCTGAAGTTTAGGATTTAGGTAAAGGTGGGTTTAGGTAAAGTGGATCACTGTTCCTTGGTTTGTGAACATATTCACTTCTTCAATACCAGAGATACTGTTTACCCCTAACTTCTTTAAGGAGAACTGAAGTTTTTTATCATCTGCTGTAGCCGTTCTATGGACCACCTTCTTTCCATGAGCAGTTCCTTTCCCACCAATGTGCACTTGAACTTGCAGTTTGGTGAGTTTCTCCTGGTTCCTGACAGTTTCTTTTATCATGTTGGAGCAGAAATGAGACCATGAGGGGGACTAGTGCTGGTGTTCAGGAGTTCTCAGGTGGACCAGCTGAGGTTAGGTGCACACATGTGGGGACATGAGATGGCAGCTCTGGTCCTGTTTTTTATTCATCCATTTACTCACTTAACAAATATTTACTGAACGCATACCATGTACTAAGCTCACTGCCAAACACCAGATGAAAGTAACCCAAATCAGCCCCTGTATCTCTGGAGCATATAGACTAGTAGAAGAGACAGATATTTATCAAATAATTACAGAAAGAAATATTAAATAACAACCGGGACAAATATATGAAGGAGAGGTGTATTTCCCATATGGGTGAAATCCCATATTTGGAAGACCATTGTAATGTAATGATAGTCAGAAAATCAGTGATGGTTTCCCAAAGACAATGACATCTAGGGAGAACTGAGGGACAAGCAGAAGTGAAGTAGTTGAAGAGGATAATAAGGAGCATTCTATGAAAAAGAAAGAGCAGGAAGAAATGTGAGGAATTCAAGAGAATAAAAAAGGCCAGTGAGGTTGAAGCAGAAAGAGCAAGGGAGAGCATATGTAATTATCTACTGAATCTCCAACTTTGCTCAATCAAATGTAAGTCAAAGAAAAGTTTTATTTAAAAAAAAAGTCCTCCATACACAAAAATAAACTCAAAATAGATTAAGGACTTAAATATGAGACCTAAAACCATAAAAATCCTAGAAGAGAGAACAAGCAGAATGTCTCTGACATCAGCCATAACAAACATTTTTCAGGATATGTCTCCTGAGGCAAGGGAAACAAAAGCAAAAATAAACTATTGGGACTACATCAAAATAAAAAGCTTCTGCACAGTGAAAGAAACAACCAACAAAACTAAAAGGCAACCTACGGAATGGGAGAAGGTATTTGCAAATCACATATCTGAATACCAGGCTCACCACTTCTTCTGACCCAAGAAGAGTGGACTCCATGGAAACTAAAATAGGCAGCTGTTTGACTCTCATTTTCTGCAGAAAATTCCACCTTGATGCTTCCAGCTTATTTTCTAAAATAAAAGAGGGGCGCCTCGGTGGCTCAGTCGTTAAGCATCTGCCTTCGGCTCAGATCAAGGTCCCAGAGTCCTGGGATCGAGCCCCACATCGGGCTCCCTGCTCGGCGGGAAGCCTGCTTCTCCCTCTCCCACTACCCCTGCTTGTGTTCCCTCTCTCGCTGTGTCTCTCTCTGTCAAATAAATAAATAAATAAATCTAAAAAAAAAGAAAGAGAGAAAAGGAAGAGGAAAGCTGCCACCAGGAGACTTCAGTTGCTGAAGGTCAATGACTTTTCAAGTGGTCTTACCCTGATGCTTTTGAGAAAGATTTTCATATTTGAAAGGACCTGTCACTCATTCTCAAGCATGTTTCCACATCTTGGAAAGAAGAAAAGCCTGAAACTTCCTGATAAAGAAATAATTGGGAAATTAAGTTTGATGTGTCACATCTTTTGCTGTCTCAATTTTTGGATACCAAATCCCCACTTAAGGGAACAGTGAGCAGAGTGAGAAGTGAGAGAGAAGAAAAGAAAAGAAAAGAAAAAAGAAAAAGGAAAGTGAATGAGAGGGAGACAGAAACAATTCAGCAGGTGATGAAGAGACAATGTGAGAGAAGTGAGGATAGAGAGATGAAAGCAGAGAGTGAGAAACTGAGGCAAACGGGGACAAAGAGAGGTAAAGACAAGGATTGAGGGGGAAAAAAAACAGGTAGAGCTAGAAGGAAAAAGGGATACCTGTACTGGGTATACAAAAGAAAAAATATTCTTCCAACAAGAATCTATGGAGCAGATTCTATGTGAGGTTTCTGTGTTAGCAGGCACTGGGACCATAAAGATAAATCAAGTAAATAAGACAATGCAATGAAGAGCAGTGATATGCTCTCTGAGAGAGTGCTCTCTGAGAGAAGAACATAGCAGGAATACTCAGCTGGTATAAGTTGGTCTGGCACCTTCTGGGAGAGTTTCAGATCTTTTTTTTTTTTAAGATTCTATTTATTTATTTGGGGGGGGGAGAAAGAGAGAAAGAGAGAGCACAAGCAGGGGAAAGGGCAGAGGGAGAGGGAGAAGCAGGCTCCCCATTGAGCAGGGAGTCTGACACGTGACTCGATCCCAGGACCCTGGGATCATGACCTGAGCCGAAGGCAGACACTTTACCAACTGAGCCACCCAGATGCCCCCAGATCTTTTCTTTTAATAAATGTGTAAGAAAAAAGTTCAGAGTTTACAAATAGTGGGTTCATAAAGCTGAATTTTATCTGATAGGCAGCCGTCCTAGGTATTCTCCTTTGAACCTCTCCTTATCAAAGTTGCCACTACCCCACATATAGCAATATAAAAACAAACAAAAAATTCTTGTCTTCAAGGCAATTTATTTCCATCTATTGGAAAATTGTCATAATGTGCTGACTTTCTTAGAACAAAATACCACTATTTGCCAAAAAATTATCTGAATAATTGCATGCATCCTTGATTTGTGCAATGTCAATAATGACTCACAATATGTGTGTCCCTGTGCAGTGCCCCAGTCTGTACAACAATACTCAACAGCTGATATTCACATCTCTTCCTTAGGCCAGGGCCTCAGAATTAAAATAAAGGAAAACTTTCTGCATCATTCCTGTTCAGGGCATCTAAACTAAGTCTACAGGCTGATGTGCCCCATAGGTATGTTTGCCTTTATCTGAAACTTGAGGGATCTGAGTAGTTAAGATAAAAACCCAAATTCCTAGCTTCTCTTGAAAAATTTTCTCTGATAATAAGTATCTGTTTCCTCATTGCTATAACTGGCAGGAACAGAGTAGCTCTCTCCCTTACCGCCAAGGCACACGCTCTGAAGAGCACCCTTCTTCCACTCCATTGTCAATCTCTGGAACATTGAGACCAAGAGTCAATGCTATTCATCATAAGTCTTTCACTGTTATCTTATTTATATTTGGTAAGCTTCTCATTTTTATATACAATGGCCTATATAGGCAACTGAATCTGAAAACTTTGATCTAAAGCTGTATTGTCTAGTACATTAGCCAGTAGTTACATGTAGGTATTTAAATTTAAATTAATTAAGATAAAATAAAATTTAAATTTCACTTTCTCAGTTGCACCAACCACAATGCAGGTGCTCAGTAACTACCTATAGTTAGTGGTTACCATAGCACAGATATAAACCACGTCCATCAGTGCAGAAAGCTCTATTGGATAGGGCTAATTTAGAGAATGAAGAAGGGCTGAGACTATCATTCTTCCAAAATTTTATCCCAAATTTGGATACAAGATCTAGGAGATATTAGGTATTCTGTGGTCATATGATTTTATAAAACACTGTATTTGTACCTTATGGCTGCTGTAACAAATTACTACAAACTTGGTGGCTTAAAACAACATATATTTATTATGTGTTTTACAATTCTGGCAGCAAGAGGTGCAAACAGGTTTTCTCTGGGTTAAAATCAAAGTATCAACAGGACTATGTTCCTTTTGGAGGATCTGGGGAGGAATCATTTTCTTGGCTTGTCCAGCTTCTAAAAGTCACCTCCTTCCATCTTCAGAGACAGCAATGGCCAATCAGTTTTTTCTCTGACTCTAAAATTGACTCTTCCATTTCTATCCTCCACACCAGTCTGAATGGCTAGTATCAAAAAGACAAAATAATAATGGTTGGCAATGATATGGAGAAAAGGTAACCCTCATACATTGTTGATGGGATTGTAAATTGCTACAGCTACTATGGAAAACAGTATGGTGGCTTCTCAAACAAAACAAAAGTAGAACTACCATATGATCTAGGAAATCCACTTCTGGGTATTTATCTGAAGAAATTGAAAACATTAAATTGAAAAGATATATGCACGTTTATCTTCACTGCAGCATTATTCACAATAGCCAAGATATGCAAGCAACCTAAGGGTCTACTGATGGATGAATGGATAAAGATGTGGGGTACACACACACACACACACACACACACTCACACTCACACATACACACTCACACAGAGTATTATTCAACCATAAAAAAGAATGAAATCTTGCCACTTGTGATAACATGGATGGACCTTGAGAATATTATGCTGAGTAGGGGTGCCTGGGTGGCTCAGTTGATTAAGCATCCAACTCTGGATTTCCACTTGGGTCGTGATCTCAGGGTTGTAAGATCATGCCCCATGTGGGGCTCCATCCTCAGCAGGGAGTCTGCTGGAGATTCTCTTCTTCCTCTCCCTCTGCCTCTCTCTCCCAATACTTGCATGCTCTCTCTCTCTCAAAAAAAAAAAAGAATATTATAGTGAGTAAAATAAGTTAGAGGAAAAACAAATACTATATAATCTCATGTACATGTGGAATCTAAAAAATAAAACACAAAAGAAAAGAAAACCAAATTCATGAATGCAGAGAACAAATTTGACAGTTATTGGAGAGGGGAGGGGTCTGAGGAGTTGGAAAATGGAAGGGGGGTAGGAGATACAAACTTTCAATCATAAAATAAGTCATAGGGATGTGATGTACAACATGGTGACTGTTGTCAATAACATTGTATTGCATATTATGTAACTTTATAAGGTGACAAGAGGAAACTAAGCTCATTGTGGTGATCATTTCACAGTGTATAGAAATATAGACTCATTATGTTGCACACCCAAAATTAATATAATTTCATATGTCAATTATACCTTAATAAAAAAATTAATGAAAAAAAAAGAGTGAGGCCCATTCCCATTTGGTTCCTAACAAAGATTTTGTCATGAACTTGAAATCTTTTAATATTGTTAACAAATTAACTTAGTTATTTTTAAAATGCATTTTTCAGGCTTGTACTGTGTCTTATTGGTTGTTAATGACAAGCCAGCCCCTTGCAGGGGAATAAAGCTCAAACACAATATTAATGTTTATGTTAGAAATGAAACCAGAGGGATGCCTGGGTGGCTCAGTCAGTTAAGCATCTGCCTTCGGCTCAGGTCATGATCTCAGTGTCCTGGGATCAAGTCCCACGTTGGACTCCTTGTCAGCAGGAGTCTGCTTCTCCTTCTGCCTGCCACTCCCTCTGCTTGTGCTCTCTCTCACTCTGGCAAATAAATAAATAAAATCTTAAAAAAAGAAAAAAAATGAAACCAGAAATATTCAGGAAGTAATAGCCATTCAGAAGTTGATGAAGATGGTTGGTTTTGGAATAAAAAAAGACATAGAATATTCTATCTTTAAGTATTTTTGGACAAACTGATATAGGAAAGTAAAATAGACTTTGTGAAAGACCACACACTCATTCACATTAATCTTACAGAATATAGAGTTCATGCAACTAGGTTAAATGTATGACCATAGAGGGCTTGGTCCATTTTCCAAACATGGTGTGAACTCTCCTCTCATTCACTAGAACCAAGGCAGCAGAGGATCTTTCTCAAGTTTTCAGGAGAGGAAGATGACCCCAGTGAGATTGGAGGGACAGGCTGCAGTGAAGGAAATAACCCTGAACCATAAATTTGGTGACACTTGAGTCAAGCTCTACCTTTCACCTTAGGAAATGCTTCCAAAACATTGATTCCTCATTAGTAAAATGACAGGGCTACATTCACTCACCTCTAAAATCTCTACTTCTACTCATGAGGAAAAGACAGAAATCAGAGAAAGCTCCTCTGGCAGATTTTTAGTCTGACATCCAAATAGCTCATCTCACCATAACATGAGCAGCTGAAAGACAAAGCCAGGAGGAAATCCAGGGATGCAGGATGCCTCCTGTGTCCTGGCTAATAACTGAGGATAGAGAAGGGAATGGGTGTGATATCCTAAAAATACAGAAGGCAGTTATTGAAGACCAGAATAAGCAACGTGCTGTGTTGAACAGATTTGTTGCTTTCAAATGGTAAAACTTCAACTCAATGTAATTTTAGAACAGAGAGAGAAGGAGAGAAAGAGAAAAAGATAAGAGAAAGGGAGTGAGAGACAGCACTTGGTCCATGAAACTGGGGAAAACATTCATTGTAACTAGACTTAGAGGTGTCATCAATTCATATGGTACTATCTAGACTTCCTTTCACCATTTCTTGGATCTGTTTCTCTGTGTGTCTCACTCATCCTATTCAACCATATCTGGATCTTCTCCTTTTGGTAGGGTAAGAGGAGAACATGACCACAGACAAATGCAGGCATATAGCATCCGAACTTAGCATTCACAAAGGAAAGATGGGGCTTCTCTCTTCTATCAGTAAATTAAAAATTCATAGAAGGATTCTTAATGGCCTGGCTTAGTTCATGTGCCTTAGAGCTATGACAAGGGAGATGGTGTGCTATGGATGGCCAGGCTTAGTAAAGCCCCAACACTTTGTGGCCAGGAGGTGCAGGATAATATTACTGCTGGTCCTTCCAGGATCACAGTGAAAGAAGGAATTCACCAAAGAATAAGGAGAAGAGATGGGTGGAGTCTCAGACAAATGAAAACAATAAACATTCAATTGTGCATGGAACAAAAGAGTTCAGGAATTGTATAGAGAAAGGGTCCCAGTGCCCTGAGTACCTCTCAGTATGCATCTTTGAGAGCTTCTTTTTTTCTGTTGAGACACTTCTTTTCATAGCAGAGACACTGCAGATGGGAATCTGCTAGCTCTGACAAGGAGGGATATTGTAGAAATCCTCTAAACTTTCTGAGTCTCATTCATAATTTGAGAGGGTTAGCAAGACTATTTTAAAGCCTTCTCCTACCAGGAATATTCCTGGTAGATAGTAGTCTTTGATTTAGCCTGATAACCAATGTATAAAAATGTGTATGTGTCAAGTAGTCCTCATCCCACAATCACCTTGAAATTTCTCTACCTGCAGGTGTGCCTCCTTCTTGATTGATACTGGCAGAATTGGTGATAGTGGTGGTAATGGTAAGGATGGCTGTTAGCATTTACTAAAAGTTTGCTAAGCATCAGGTATTATGCTAGGCATTTTAAATACATTTTCTCCAATTCTTATATTTCTGCCAAATAAATAGTATTATTTCTACTCTTGTTTTGCAGTTGATAATATTAATTCTCAGAGAAGCTAAGTAATTGGCAAATGTAACATAGTTGCTATAACGTACATATTCTTATTCTTCCTTTATCCAATCTCTTGTTCTGCTAGAGTGCCAGGGAATCATACCTAAATGATAGAAGGCAATTATCTATCGTTAATACCCTGCTTTTTAAACAATGTATTATGAGTATTTTTTTATGTCAATAAATATAGTTATATCATTTCAAAGGCTAAGTTCTTCAAAATTATTTAACCAATCACTGATTTTTAGACATACTGTTTACAAATTTTCATTATTATGAGTGGACTGAAATAAAAATGTTATTCATTAAATGGTTGCTTTTCAATCATTTCTCTAGGTTGACCTCCAAAATGTAAAATTCCTTATCAAAGGCCATGTACTTTGTTTTGTTTTGTTTAAGATTTTTATTTATTTATTTATTTGTCAGAGAGAGAGAGAGCACAGCAGGCAGAGGGAGAAGCAGGCTCCCTGCTGAGCAAGGAGCCTAATGCGGGACTCAATCCCAGGACCCTAGGATCATGACCTGAGCTGAAGGCAGACGTTTAACCAATGGAGCCACCCAGGCATCCCAAAGGTCATGTACCTTGGATACACATTGCTAGGTTGACATCCCCTCCTCCAAAAAAAAAAAAAAAAAGACTATACCAATGTATATATATACTACCATAAACAATGTATAAGACTATCTATTCACCCACATCATACCGACCATAGCAACACTAAGGACTAGAATACTTTGTACTAGTTGCAAATTTTTTTAAAATTTTTATTGTTGTGTTAATCACCATACATTACATCATTAGTTTTTGATGTAGTGGTTCCATGATTCATTGTTTGTGCTTAACACCCAGTGCTCCATGCAGAACGTGCCCTCTTTAATACCCATCACCAGGCTAACCCATCCCCCCATCCCCCTCCCCTCTAGAACCCTCAGTTTGTTTTTCAGAGTCCATTGTCTTTCATGGTTCGTCTCCCCCTCCGATTTCTGCCCCTTCATTTTTCCCCTCCTGCTATCTTCTTCTTATTTTTTTTCCTTAACATATATTGCATTATTTGTTTCAGAGGTACAGATCTGTGATTTGACAGTCTTGCACAATTCACAGCGCTCACCATAGCACATACCCTCCCCAAAGTCTATCACCCAGCCACCCCATCCCTCCCACCCCCCCCACTCCAGCAATCCTCAGTTTGTCTCCTGAGATTAAGAATTCTTCATATCAGTGAGATCATATGATACATGTCTTTCTCTGATTGACTTATTTTGCTCAGCATAACACCCTCCAGGTCCATCCACGTCATTGCAAATGGCAAGATCTCATTCCTTTTGATGGCTGCATAATATTCCATTACATATATATATATATATATATATATATATATATATATATATATACACCACTTCTTCTTTATCCATTCATCTGTCGATGGACATCTTGGCTCTTTCCACAGTTTGGCTATTGTGGACATTGCTGCTATAAACATTGGGGTGCACGTACCCCTTCGGATCCCTACATTTGTATCTTTGGGGTAAATACCCAGTAGTGCAACTGCTGGGTTGTATGGTAGCTGTATTTTCAACTTTTTGGGGAACCTCCATACTGTTTTCCAGAGTGGCTGCACCAGCTTGCATTCCCACCAACAGTGTAGGCGGGTTCACCTTTCTGTGCATCCCCGCCAACATCTGTCGTTTCCTGACTTGTTAATTTTAGCCATCCTGACTGGTGTGAGGTGGTATCTCATTGAGGTTTGGATTTGGATTTCCCTGATGCTGAGCGATGTTGAGCACTTTTTCATTTGTCTGTTGGCCATTTGGATGTCTTCTCTGGAAAAATGTCTGTTCATGTCTTCTGCCCATTTCTTGATTGGATTATTTGTTCTTTGAGTGTTGAGTTTGATAAGTTTTTTATAGATTTTGGATACTAGCCCTTTATCTGATATGTCATTTGCAAATATCTTCTCCCATTCTGTTGGTTGTCTTTTGGTTTTGTGGACTGTTTCTTTTGCTGTGCCAAAGCTTTTTATCTTGGTGAAGTCCCAATAGTTCATTTTTGCCCTTGCTTCCCTTGCCTTTGGCGATGTTTCTAGGAAGAAGTTGCTGCGGCTGAGGTCAAAGAGGTTGCTGCCTGTGTTCTCCTTTAGGATGTTGATGGACTCCTGTCTCCCATTTAGGTCTTTCAACCAGTTTGAGTCTATTTTCATGTGTGGTGTAAGGAATTGGTCCAGTTTCATTCTTCTGCATGTGGCTGTCCAATTTTCCAACACCATTTGTTGAAGAGACTGTCTTTTTGCCATTGGACATTCTTTCCTGCGTTGTCGAAGATTAGTTGACCATAGAGTTGAGGGTCCATTTCTGGGCTCTCGATTCTGTTCCATTGATCTATGTGTCTGTTTTTGTGCCAGTACCATACTGTTTTGATGATGACAGCTTTGTAATAGAGCTGGAAGTCTGGAATTGTGATGCCGCCAGCTTTGCTTTTCTTTTTCAACATTCCTCTGGCTATTCGGGGTCTTTTCTGGTTCCATACAAATTTTAGGATTATTTGTTCCATTTCTTTGAAAAAAGTGGATGGTATTTTGATGGCGAGTGCACTGAATGTGTAGATTGCTCTAGGTAGCATTGACATCTTCACAATATTTGTTCTTCCAAACCATGAGCATGGAATGTTTTTCCATTTCTTTGTGTCTTCCTCAATTTCTTTCCTGAGTATTTTATAGTTTTCTGAGTACAGATCCTTTGCCTCTTTGGTTAAATATATTCCTAGGTATCTTATGGTTTTGGGTGCAGTTGTAAATGGGATCGACTTCTTAATTTCTCTTTCTTCTATCTTGCTGTTGGTGTATAGGAATGCCACTGATTTCTGTGCATTGATTTTATATCCTGCTACTTGACTGAATTCCTGTATGAGTTCTAGCAGTTTTGGGGTGGAGTCTTTTGGGTTTTCCACATAAAGTATCATATCATCTGCAAACAGTGAGAGTTTGACTTCTTCTTTGCCGATTTGGATGCCTTTTATCTCTTTTTGTTGTCTGATTGCTGTGGCTAGGACTTCTAATACTATGTTGAATAGCAGTGGTGATAGTGGACATCCCTGCTGTGTTCTTGACCTTAGGGGGAGAGCTTTCAGTTTTTCCCCATTGAGAATGATATTCGCTATAGGTTTTTTCATAGATGGCTTTTACAATATTGAGGTATGTACCCTCTATCCCTATACTGGGATAGTTTTGAGCAAGAAAAGATGCCGTACTTTGTCAAATGCTTTTTTTTTTTGTCACATGCTTTCCTCTTGTGATTGAGTTCTAGTTTCAAAGCATTGTGGTCTGAAAACATCCAGGGAATAATCCCAATCTTTTGGTACCAGTTGAGACCTGATTTTTGACCTAGGATATGATCTATTTTGGAGAATGTTCCATGGGCACTAGAGAAGAATGTGTGTTCTGTTGCTTTGGGATGGAATGTTCTGAATATGTCTGTGAAGTCCATTTGGTCCAGTGTGTCATTTAAAGTCTTTATTTCCTCGTTGATCTTTTGCTTAGAGGATCTGTCCATTTCAGTCAGGGGGGTGTTAAAGTCCCCCACTATTATTGTATTGTTGTCAATGTGTTTCTTCACTTTTGTTATTAATTGCCTTATATAATTGGCTGCTCCCGTGTTAGGGGCATAGATATTTACAGTTGTTAGATCTTCTTGTTGGATGGACCCTTTAAGTAGGATATAGTGTCCTTCCTTATCTCTTATTACAGTCTTTGGTTTAAAATCTAATTTGTCTGATATAAGGATTGCCACCCCAGCTTTCTTTTGGTGTCCATTAGCATGGTAGATGCATGGTAGATGGTTTTCCACCCCCTCACTTTCAATCTGGGGGTGTCTTTAGGTCTAAAATGAGTCTCTTGCAGACAGCATATCAATGGGTCTTGTTTTTTAATCCAATCAGATAGCCTATGCCTTTTGATTGGGGCATTTAGCCCATTTACATTCAGGGTAACTATTGAAAGATATGAATTTAGTGCCATTGTATTGCCTGTAAGGTGACTGTTACTGTATTTTGTCTGTGTTCCTTTCTGGTCTATGTTGCTTTTAGGCTATCTCTTTGCTTAGAGGACCCCTTTCAATATTTCTTGGAGGGCTAGTTTCGTGTTTGCAAATTCCTTTAGTTTTTGTTTGTCCTGGAAGCTTTTTATCTCTCCTTCTATTTTCAGTGACAGCCTAGCTGGATATAGTATTCTTGGCTGCATATTTTTCTCATTTAGTGATCTGAATATATCATATCAGTCCTTTCTGGCCTGCCAGGTCTCTGTGGATAGGTCTGTTGCCAATCTAATGTTCACCATTGTAGGTTACATATCTCTTCTCCCAAGCTGCTTTCAGGATTTTCTCTTTGTCTCTGAGACTCGTAAGTTTTACTATTAGATGTCAGGGTTTTGACCTATTTTTATTGATTTTGAGAAGGGTTCACTGTGCCTCCTGGATTTGGATGCCTGTTTCCTTCCCCACATTAGGGAAGTTCTCTTCTATAATTTGCTCCAATATACCTTCTGCCCCCCTCTCTCTTTCTTCTTCTTCTGGGATCCCAATTATTGTAATGTTGTTTCATCTTATGGTATCGCTTATCTCTTGAATTCTGCCCTCGTGATCCAGTTGTTTATCTCTCTTTTTCTCCACTTCTTGATTTTCCATCATTTGGTCTTCTATATCACTGATTCTCTCTTCTGCCTCATTTATCCTAGCAGTTAGTGCCCCCATTTTTTATTGCACCTCATTAATAACCTTTTTTATTTCGACTTGGTTAGATTTTAGTTCTTCTATTTCTCCAGAAAGTGTTTCTCAGATAAGTTCCATGCTTTTTTCAAGCCCAGCTAGTATCTTTAAAGTCATGATTCTGAACTCTAGGTCTGACATCGTACTAATGTCCATATTGAGTAGGTCCCTGGCAGTCAGTACTACCTCTTGTTCTTTTTGTTGAGGTGATATTTTTCCATCTTGTCATTTTGTCCAGGGGAGAATAGATGAATGAGAGAACAAAATGCTAACAGGGTAACAACGTCCCCAGAAAATATACTCTAAACAAATCAGAAAAGACCTGAAACTGGGGGAAAAGAAAGGGAAAGAAAGAAGAAAAAGAAAAAAAAAGGAAAAGAAAAAGATAAAAACAAACAAAAACAGAACAAAACAAAAAAGACAGAATATGATCAAATATGATCAGGCTGGTGCATAGATCACTGCCATACACTAGATTTTGGATGTATTTTGGTCTGTTAGAAGAAAGTATCTCCCAAAATTTTAAAGAAAGAAAAACTTATATGTACAAAAATAAGGGTTGATATGATGAAGGGATGGAATATGACTGTAAAGATGAAAATTATAAAAAATTTTATAAAAGGAATTGATAAGAGGTTGTTTGAAAAAAGAAAGAAGAGGATTTACAAAAAAAAAGAAAGAAAGGGGGAGAATGTGATCAGGCAGGAGACTAGCACAAAGCCATACACTAGAGATTTAGGGTATATTTTGATCTATTAGAAGAAACTGTATTTCAAAATTTTAAAGAGAGAACAACATATATATGTCAAAAATAAGGGTAACTATTATGAAGGGATAGAATATGACTCTAAAATTGAAAAATAAAAATGTTTTTTAAAAAAGGGATTGATAAGATGTTTGTTGATAAAGGGAAAAAGAAAAATTCAAAAAAAAAGTTAAAAAAATTATCTTTGAAAGACTAAAGAATCATGGTAAAAAAAGCCATGGATTCTATGTGCAGTATTCCCCCAGCTCAGGAGTTCTGCCATTCTCATTGATCAGTAAACATGGTCTTGGCTGGCTGTTCTTGCTGATCTTCTGGGGGAGGGGTCTGTTGCCGTGGTTCCCAAATGTCTTTGCTAGAGGTGGAATTGCCCTGCCCTTGTCGGTCCGGGCTAAGTAATCTGCTCCGGTTTGCTCTTGGGAGCTTTTGTTCCCTGCAAGCTTCCCATACAGCTTTGGAGGATGAGAGTGAAAATGGCGGCCTCCCAATCTCTGCCCGGGAGGAGCCGAGAACTCGGGGCCCACTCCTCAGTGTGGTCCCAGAGAAAAGCAGTCAGTCACTCCCGTCTCCCCGGTCTCCGGCTGCACTCCATGGTCACCCAGCCCTTGACCGAGCATTTCTATCTCTGGCACCTGAAACATTGTGGAGTCTCCAAACCCAGCAGATCCCTGTGGTGCGCTCCTGCACGGCTTCTCCCGGGGTAGGAAGGGGAATCTCCCCGGATCTGCCACTTGTTGGGACCCTGCTGGAGGAGCAGTGGCCCGACTGTGCCATGGATCACAATTTATGGCAATCCCAAACTGAGAGCCCGTTCCTCAGCTCCGTCTCTGCAGCTGGCTTTCCCACTCCGATACCTGGGAGCTCTGCTGCACTCAGGCACCCCCAGTCTTTCTGTGACCCCGAGGGTCCTGAGACCACACTGTCCTGTGAGGGTTCCACCCCCCGCTTAGCCACAGGAGTGATGTCCCTGAGCCAATTTCTAAAAGTTCCAATTTTGTGCTCTGCAGCTCTATCACTTGCCAGAAGCGGCTGGCAGAGGCCCCCTCCCCTGCCGTCTATCCTCTCACATATCGCCTCGGATTCACTTCTCCGCATGTCCTACCTTCCAGAAAGTGGTCGCTTTTCTGTTCAGAGAGTTGCTGCTATTCTTTTCTTTAATCGCCTGTTGAGTTCATAGGTGTTCAGAATGGTTCGATCTGTATCCAGCTGAATTCCTGAGACCAGACGAAATCCAGATCTCCTACTCCTCTGCCATCTTGCTCCGTCCCCCCAACTAATTGCCAATTTTATGAGTGCTTTTTGTATCTTAATTTTTTTGTATTATTATGATTATTCATAAGCTAATGATTTTTTATATGCTTATAGGCTATTTCTATTATTTTTTATGAGTTGCTTGCTTATATCCTTAACCGAAGTGTCATAAACCTTAAAACCTTGGCTTTTATTCATAGTCACATTACAAACTGAAACAATCAAAGGTATTTGTTTAATGTGAGCTATAATTTTACTGTTGAAACCATTGGATGCTATATTAACATAAGAATAAACTATTCTAGGTGACTTTGAATATTTCTAATTTTCCAAAGATTAAAGAAAAATGAGATCATTGAAATCAGAGATACATAAACTACAGTTATATAAAGTAAAAGCACAGAGGTGTGAAAAATTCTAATTTAGTACATGTTTTAGATGCTGTTGTGGCCCCTCCACATCATATTTACTGGGTCCTGGGTCCTGAGAGTGTTGGCTATTAAGAGCTCACAACTGCCCCTTGTTCAAGAAAATTACCCTCTGTTGATGGCAGTCACATGGCTAGAAATATATACCAACTCCCAAGATAGTCTATATTTAATGACTAATCAATATGGGGGTACAAAAGACTGGCCCCCATCTCATGAAGGGAAAACTTTGTGGTATGGTTAATATTCTAGGGGCAGCTACCCCACCACCAGTGGATTAGGCCAAGGCAAACTTTTCCTAAGGTAACAACCTTGCTTTGTTCTTTGCTGTCCTGTTTTCCTCATTCACTTACAGGTTCCTCCTAAGAGCAATTCCACCATAAATCAAATGCACATGAATCCTTGCCTCAGGCTCTGCTTCTTAGAAACCAATCTAAGACAGCAGGAGTTAGCAAAATTACATGGAGGAGGTGACCTTTCATCTGAGTCTTGTCATGTAGGTGGGCATCTAATGTTCAATGGGTAGAAAAAGATATGAGCACTTCATGTAGATAGAATGAATAAAGGAAGACACTGAGACATACTTGGTGACCATCAAGTGTCTTCATGTGTCTAGAGTAAAAGAAACTTGAAGAGCTAGGGATATATATAATCCTTACACATTAAAAAAAAAAAAAAAAAACTTGAGACCAGTTAGGAGGATAATACAGTAGCCTCACATAGGGCTGATAAGTGCCTGGACTTCAGCAACAACAGCCAGAATCCAACTCCCTAACAACACTTCAATAACTGACACTGAGTCTTGGGAAATTATGTAGGTTAGGTAAAGACAGACTAGATGTGGTTAAATATGTTTTCATATGACACAGAAAGAGACTATAGGGCCAGATTTCAATTTTAAAACATTCTAACCTGGAGCAAAACCACATTATTCAACACTGGAGCTTAACCAAATGACTAGTCAAAAAGAGAAAGCATAAAATGAAAATAAGGAAGGAAAAGAACCTGCCAACTCAGCAAGACTTGACAGGTGTTCAAGAATTTAGGCTAATTAATTGACCACATGGTTGATGAATTAAGACAGTATCTTTGGAACAAAGTATACTTACTATCCAATTTGTGGTGATTAAAGAAACAGGAAAGATGTAATTGAAGTTGAGATAAAAAGTAATGAAAAGCACAAGGAAAAGGAAAAATATTAAAGACTAATAAGCAAATGGGAAGTACGGCAATTTAGATGACCATCCCACAGTAGAATAATACATTGGTCTAAGACCTGGATGTCTTAAAGGGCTGGGAAAAATTGTCTGAGTTTCAAGTCTTTTAAAGAGAACTATTTGAAAATGATGATGAAAGATAGAAGTTAATGGACTAAAGATATATTTACCACCCACCACACCCTGGGCAAATAGACTCTGAAACAAGCCCTACCTTCAGAAGCTAAAAATATTCATATTTTCCAAGGAAAGCTTATTACCTTGATAACACAAATGCCCTCTAACAGGCTTACTGAAATACTCTGATAATGGACAGGGAGGAACATCTAGCCTAGAAAGCATAGGACAAAGTAAATATGACTTTCTTTGAATGGCCTACCCCTTCTTCAGCTTCTACAGCTCAGCCAAAATAGTAACAATTCTACCATTTTAGTTTTCCCAAAGGTAAGATGGTGTAAGGGAAAATGCACCATCTTAAAACCTGGGGCCTCACTCTGTTTCCATTACTAACCAGCTAATATATAACCTTTCCAGATCTCTGTTCTCCTACCTGTAAAATGAAAGGACTTCACAAGAGGTTAAATCCAACTCTAAAATGCTATTCCTCTACTTTGAAGTCTGCAGCATCATTATTAGACACTAAAATGACAAAGTAGAATGACTCAGTTTATACTGCATCGCAATCAGCTCTAGTAATGGCTGTATCAACTAGTTTGACTTACAAGTATTTCACATAAAATAGTTTCTATTGCTACTGAATAGCACTTCTTTCCTTCTGGATCTGACTTGACACTAGTCTCATTGATGATGGATTATTAGATTTTTTTTTTCCTGCAACTATTAAATAGCCAGTTAACCCCAGTTATGTGAAAAGAACATGGCATTATGGAGCAGAAGCCCTGAAATCCAATTCTTGCCTTATTGTTGTTGGATTGCATGGACATTGGGACACTTACTTAACTCTGAATGTAAAGCAACTATAATTTATTTGTCTTCTTTATAATATTATCAGGGTCAAATGACATATAAGACAAAGCCATTTGAAAGTGCTGTATGTTGGTAAACTTGAATCTTGGGCCACAAACTGAGTTTTGCCAAGATATAACTTTATTTCTACAACTGAATTTAATTTCTATTTTGAGCTTTCATCCTTCTGGATGTGAAAAATTAACCTCAGTCAATTCAGGTGCTTTCCCATTTCTAATGCATGTGTGCCCTTGTCCCACAAGGGCTGCATAGCGCCAAGGTGTTGAGGTAGTCTTCATTGTCACTTGTCCCTGATGATATCTGCTATGACTGCCCCTTGTCTGACCCCGATTGGTTTCTGGTTGTCAGTCCCTCCAGGTCACCACTGCATCCTCCTCTTCACGGTCACAAAGCCACTCCAAGTCCGGCAAAACTTGCAAAGGGGAAAGAAAAAAGCAACCAGAGAGGTAAAAAAAAAACTAACATAAAGATGTGTTATGGAAGCCAAAGGAGAAAACACCAAGGAAAAATGGTGGTCAGAGGCTTTAAGTAACTCAGACAAGTCTAAAAGTAAAGGAAAAACAAAATGGAGCTATAGATAAATTTCACAAGAACAGTTTCTGTTGAGTGGTAGATATATACTGCTAATTGCAGAGGTAGAGAAGGAATACTAGGGGTGACTGTGACAATTTTGAAATATTTTTCTAAAAAAATATGATTGCAATTATCTTCACTTTGAAATAGTGTGAGAGTTATGCTCAAAAGTTTTAATTTAGAATGTAATAATTTGAGTAAATGAAAGGAGATATCTCTTCATATGGGTCAGCAAGACCTGACCACAAGAGTGATTAAAATTAAGTATTATCAAATGTTGTCTCCCTAAGTAAGATAAAATATTTAAGCCCTTAATAATTAGGCCACCACTTCTCTGATCTAGTCTTGGGAGTAAATAGCCAATGAAAATGAAATCCCTTCTTCTGCTTTAACAACCTGAGACAATGAGTGACCAGTAGGTAATGAAACAGGCACTACTGCTGATGGATGAGGGAGGGCAGAAGCTAAGTGGAATTGCTCTGGTTGCCCCAACTGTCTCCTTTGCATGATTCCATAAGGCCAACCTGATTGCTTTTAATTTAAAGAGTATCATGTATAATCAAGTCTACCACATAGGGGTGATCATTATCGGATCATTCAATGCCAGTCACATCCAACTTGCAGAATGGCGAGACGATGAGAGTATTACATGCTAAATTATTCTCCTACAGGGCTGTGAAATGGAGGGGGATATGAGCAAGTATCACCATGACTTTTTTTCCTTCCATTTTGACCCACTAATCCCAATAAATTCACATTTTTTAAGTTTCAAACATTTATAACACTGTATGTTAATTACACTTCAATAAAAAAATAAAGTTTCAAACATTTAATGCTAAGAGTATTCAATTCAATTGAACAATGGAGTAAGAAAAACTTTTGTAAGTTTATTTTTCCCCTTAATTCTCTTGCCTACCACAGATAAGCCATCCAGAATAAGAGGGGGAAATGATATGCTTTAGCAATTTATGTCAAATTGGCTCAGTTGTAGACTCACAGAAGAAGTACAGCTCAAATATGCTTACATATTATCTAGACCCACTGCATTATTTTCATATGGGCACAATGAGGCTCAGGAGTATTGTGTGTCTTACTCAAGATTATCACAATGAGTAGAGTAGAGCCGGAAATAGAACCAAATTTTCTAACATTAAGGCCAATAGTCAACAAATATTTACTGAGTGCTTAGTCTATGCTAGACAGTGTCCTAGTCCCTGAGAATTAAGAGCTGAAAAATACTACTTGGGGTATGAAAAACAAATTGATAATTAGCATAACCACTTATGATGGCAGCAAAAAATATGGAATAGATTAGAAGACTCAATATTGTTAAGATGTTGGTTCTCCCCTATTGGCTTATAAATTCATTATAATCCCAATCAAAACCTTAGCAGGATTTTTGGTAGATATTAACAAGCTGATTCTAAAATGTTTATGGAAAGGCAAAATACTAGAATAGTCACAAGATTTTTTTTAAAAGAAACATAAAGTTGATGGGGCACCTGGGTGGCTCAGTCATTAAGCGTCTGCCTTTGGCTCGGGTCATGATCCCAGGGTCCTGGGATCGAGCCCTGCATCAGGCTCCCTGCTCAGCGGGAAGCCTGCTTCTCCCTCTCCCACTCCCCCTGCCTGTGTTCCCTCTCTCACTGTGTCTCGCTCTGTCAAATAAATAAACAAAATCTTAAAAAAAAAAGAAGAAGCATAAAGTTGAGAGATTCACACCACCTGATTTCAAGTCCTAATATAAAGCTGTGCCATTTACAAAAGCATATATAGACAACAGAGCACAATAAACAGTCTTTAGACCCTCAAAACTATGACCAATTGATTCTTGACCAAATGCAAGGCAATTCCATGTAGAAAGAATAGCCTTTCAACATATGGTGCTGGAGCAGTTCAATATTCACACTTATAGAAGAAATTTTGATCCATACTTTGTACTATATAAAGTGACTTAAAATGGGTCAAAGACATACATGTAATATCCAAAGCTCTAAAACTTCTAGAAGAAAAGAGGATAAAATTGTTGTGACCATGAATTAAGCTAATCATTCATAGAGAAGACACCCAAAGTACAGGCAATAAGTGAAAACACTGATAAATCAGGATTCATCAAAATCAAAAACTTTTCTCTATAAAAGATATCACTAAGAGAGTAAAAAGACAAGCCATGTACAGGGAGAAACTATTTACAAAACAAATCTGATAAAGATCTTGTATCCAGAATATTAAAAAAAAAGACTCTCAAAACTCAATAATAAGAAAACAGACAACCTAAAAAAAGTGAATAACTATCTCATGCTGGAGAATATACAGAGAAACTGGATCACTCATGCATTTCTGGTGGTAATGCAAAATGGCACCGCACTCTGGAAAATGGCTTGGCAGGTTCTCCTTAAACTAAACATAGTACCCAGCTAACCTGTTCCTGAATATTCCCGAGAAAAAAAAGCTTATGTTCATACAAAAACCAATACATTAGAGTTCATAGCAACTTGATTCATAATAGCTAAAAGATGGAAATAACCCAAATGAGTTTCAGTGAGTGAGTGGATAAACAAACTGCATTACATCCACTCCACAGAATACCAGTCAGTAATAAACATGAATAGACTATATTGATAAATGCAACCACTTTGGTGGAGCTCAAAGGAATTATGCTGAGTTAAAAAAGCCAGTTTCAAAAGGTTACCTGCTGTATGATTCCATTTATATTACCTACCAATATACATAACAACTTTGGTGGAACTCAGGAGAATTATGCTGAGTGAAGGGGAAAAAAAAAAAGCCTCTTTCCCACCAGGCTTTCAGGATGGAAAATAAAGAATTTTGTCTATGGAATCTGAACAGCCCAGAAGAGAGACCAAGGATATTGATACGATGGATTTCCCAACAAAATGCCAACCTGGGATACCTGGGTGGCTCAGTTGGTTAAGCGTCTGCCTTTGGCTCAGGTCATGATCCCAGGGTCCTGGTTATTGAGTCCTGCATCGGGTTCCCTGCTCAGCAGGGAGCCTGCTTCTCCTTCTGCCTGCCACTACCCTATTTGTGCTCGCTTGCTCTCTGTCTGACAAATAAATAAATAAAATCTTTAAAAAAAAATTCCAACCTGCTCTCCTCTATTGCAATTCACAGTTGACACCCTCTACAAAAATTCTCAGAGCTTCTAAATCAGCTTTTTCATCCCTGAGTCTTAAATAAGAGCTGGCAAACAAGGACATCCAGCCATCTGAAAGAAAGGTTCTAATCCAAAAGATAAGGACTAAAACAAATAGGAAACAAATTGGAGGAAAACAAGACTGTTGAGTGAAGAAACTTATCACACAAATACACACCAATATACTCAGAGAAATAATGGAATACATTGCACTCATGTAATAAGAACAGGATGCTATATAAAAAAAAAGACCATTCCAGGAATAAGAAAGAAGGCATAGAGATGTAAAACATGACAGCAGAAATAAAGAAGTCGAGAGAAGGTCAGGGATATAAAATATGTGAGAGAGAGAGCAAGAAAAAAAATGAAGAAATAGAAAATAAGGGAGAAAAGAGAAGAAATTAAAGGATCAATCTATCCAACAGGTCCAGGAAAAAAAGTTTAGAAAGAATGAAGAGCAGGAAACCATCAATGAAATAATTCAAGAAGATAAACATATCTTTACTACAGCAGTTTCATAAAATACTCTCAAAGGAAAAAACTCCTATGGCAAGAATTTGTGTGAAATTTATGAAACACATCACAAATAACCACAAGATGTCTTTTGAGTGTATTGAGATTGACATTAAAAAACCCTTATTATTTCTTGAAAGTGCACTGTCACTGTTATCAACATTGGGTCAGAAGGACAGGGAGATTCACAACTTCTTCTCCTCATCAATATTTTACTTTGATTTCATTTTTTGTTTGGAGATTTAACCACAATTTAATTTAAAAGAACTGAACAAGTTGTAGCAGTGAAATCCAATGACCGATTGTGGCATTTTATTTTATAGCAAAGATCTATATTTAAGGAAGAAAAAGAACTACCCAGCTTTCACCTTGAGAATATATACCAGGCTGCCTATAGCTCTGGATGTCTTTTTGGTTTTAATATTCAGAACTCTTACATGCCTCTGAGGGCACCTGTTGACAGTTCTTTGCTATTCTGATGTGACCACATGGGGACAACAGTGGGTAGGTGCCATTTCAGCACTTCCCACCCCTCCTCCCTCACCCCAGTTCAGATGGCCTTTTCAAAGGACACAAGGCTATTTTCTTGATGCAGGATGTGAGCATAAGAGGTCAGGGTCTTAGTAAGGCAGATCTTGAAAATGCCTTCATTTTATCACTAAAATAACATTTAAATCTGATTTTTTGGAGCAAATTGTTCATATGCTGCCAAGAGTCTGTTTTGTCTTATGACTTGAATTACTTTTCTTCAACAAACATCACCAGAAAACACAGGCACAGTTCCTTACTGTTTGAAGAGGCAATGTTGTACAAAGAGCAAAACCCAAGAAAAACAGCTAAATTGATGGTGGCTTTAGAGTTTAATGTGACAGATTCATGTCACTCTCCCTCTTCAAAATTCTTGGCTTTAATTTTCCTTTGCTTTTTCATCATTCTACTTCCTATCTCTCAGTCCTTCTCCAAAGTACAACTTCTTGTGGACTGTTTCTTTTAGATAATAATATACAAATGTAATAAATATTTATTCATCAAAATATACTGATTTTCTATTATAGCTCACATATACTGTGCTAGGAATTCAAATTGGAAGTGTTAATCAAAAAGTAATCTTTGTGAGGTTTAGAATGTAATGTGGATTAAAATTTGATATTCCTCTGGTGCCTGGGTGGCTCAGTCAGTTAAGCATCTGACTCTTGATCTCGGCTCAGGTCATGATATCAGGGTATCAGAGTTGTGAGATAGAGCCCTACGGCAGGCCCCACACTGGGTGTGGAGTCTGCTTAAGAGTCATTCTCTCCCTCACCCTCTGCCCCTCCTACCCTGCTCCCACACATGCTCTCTCTCTCAAAAAAAAAAAAGGCAAAAACTTGATATTCCTGCATTATTGCTACATCTTCCTCCATTTGTCCCTTTATCACTTTCCTCTGTATACATACATAGTCATTGCCCATCATCTTCTCCTGTCACATGTACACAGGACATAGACCAATATCATTTTAACTGATAGATTCAAGAATCAGTTATGCAGAAGCTGTGAAAATGCTAGAAATAGATGTAAAAGCTCCCCATTCACAGTCAACAACAATGAGAAAAAAATAAAAGATTTAAGATCATGAAATCAATCAGTTTATTTTAAGCACCTGAGTTGGCTATCAGATTAGGTATGACTAGAATTAGGAAGAAGGTATGCCAAACACCTGTTCAAACTCCTTAGCACCTGTGTTTCACCAGGCCCTACCAGTTAGGGAATGACAGAGTCACATTTATAGAAACACAGTAGTTTCTAATTCTTCCCTTGTCTATTATTGAGTATCTTCCAGATCCTCTTAAAAGCCTCCCCTAAGATTTCCTGCATGTCCCCTAGAGATGCCCCACTGGTATTGAAAAGCAAGGCCTCTCAGCTACCAAATTCCTCTTTTGCTCTGGCTTTAGCTCTGGCTCTGTGTGGCACTATCAGCAAGCCTCCAATCTCTGTGAGGCCTAGTGAATGTGCAATTTCACTGATGCTGCCTCTGATGACATTTTTTATAAATGTTGCCTGAAGTCATGCTGTGCTCATGTTGTGCTTTGCTGGAGCTGCCAAATTTCCAATATGGCTGGTGCCCTCCCCTGCTGATTGCCCAGTGTCCTCAATGGGGCAGTTGCATTCTGTATTCTCTGCTATAGTGCATAAAAAACAGCCTCACCTTTGTTACTCACCACTAAATACACCTAGTTAGTAGTTCAGAATGCCACAACACACACAAAACAAATAAGAAATAAGGTACTAGTTTGTTTGTATGGGGATACAAATTTTGGATGAAATCCTGCACCAATGGAAAGCATAGTTACGAAGGCAAAGCAGAGCCTCCTGCCTCTCATTCTAACCCTTGATCTTAGAGCCTGAAAGCTCACACATGCACACAAACCTCACTCCAGATCACCTACACAAACAGTCCTACCTTATACACCCAGTTAAACACAGAACAGATAGAGGGAAGGGAAGCCAGCCACAAATACTGCTTCATGGAAGCCTTGCCCCAAAGATATAGCATGAAATAAACTGAGAATGTACGCGTGTACAGGACACCAAGGCATTCATTTTTAGGTAATTTGACTTGCCCATCTTCCTCCCACCTTGTGTGTTCTTCTGGTCGGGAGGATTCTTGACTCTGCACAGGCTGCTGAGACATAGCTTCTGGTGTGCTTCCATGAGAATTGAGGAGGCAGCAGGGAGCTGCCTTCATGTGCACGATAAAGGTGTCCTTATCTCACGTGTATATTTTCCACTGCTTCTTAAATGAGACGATTGTAAAGCAAAGTCATTGTAACTGTGGACTAATTAAGGAAATCATCCTGATAATCCTAAATCGAGACCCACCTTTTGTGTCTGGTCTAGTTCCTAGTACCTTCTTCAGAATATGGGCTGTGGGCTCTTCCCAGACTAAGTGCATGGAGACAAAAAGGCCAGGAAGGAAAAGCTTGGAGAAGGTATATCATATGTAAGCATCCTGCTCACAAGAAGATATGTCCCAGTGAGCAAATTCTCCACATAGGATTAGCTCCTCCACCTCCCCTAACTCTGCACTTCCTAAGGGGTGTGAGGAGCAGAAGTTCATTCAACCCTCAAGCCCATTATATACTGAGACAGAAATTGAGGAAAGAGATACAAACGTTTCTTCCTACAGGTTTAAGAAGAGTGAATATCTATGCCTTCAGTATCACTTAGAATTTTGGAGAAAGACTTTCAGTTGCATTGGTAATCCTCTCCTTCCCCTTTATTTGTATCCCTCTCTCTTTTCTTCTCCCTCCACACTAAAAGTCAAGCCAATCCATCTAGGCCATAACTAAGGATGATCAGCCTATGGTGCTTAAAATCACCCCGAACTCACCTCCTCCTTAGAACATTCCAAATTACCCCTATTTATAGAACAATTTCTCCTGAAGAACTGAGGGCCGACTGAACAGCTTCTGCACAACAAAAGATAGAACAGCAAAAGAAAACAGCAAGAGAGCTGGGGACATGGTAATGAAGATGCCCCCAATGATGCTGTTAACTACAGTGGGGAGGGATAGTACTGAGAACTGGGAACAAATTCCTCTGTCTTTGTACACAGAAAAAAAGCCAAAATTAAAAGAGCAACTAGGATATAAAAAAGCCAGCTCTAGAACTTCATCAAATGGAAAGCTCTATGGGTGGGAGGGGCTGACAAACAGGATCTACACTCCCCTTCCCCCTTGAAAGTACAGACTAGTACACAGTCTGGGTGCCCTAACTGGCCTGACACCTCAGTGAGCCCAGGCCCCTAGCCCACATCAGCCCCAAGTGTCCCACCAAGGCAGCCACAGGGTGGTGGTGTACACTGGTTAGTGCTCACTACAGTTCCAAACTTCATGCCAAGATGACAGAGACACAAAGCAGCCTGGAACACTCCAGGCCCACACCACATTGGCTTCAGTCAGCCCGCTAGGGCACTCTCGGTGCAGAGCACTCTTGGATTTCTTGGCTGATTTCTGCTTCAGATCCAGCCACCCTGCCAGGGTGCCTCCTATGCAGAGCACCCTAGAACACTCCCACCTACACTGGCCTTATCTCCATTGACCTGGCCAGGACACTCCCTGCACTGAGCACCCTGGGACCCTCTGGCTTCCACCCAATTCACCTTCAGCCCAGGACCACACTGGCTGGCAGCCACTTTAGCTTTAGCTGTCCTTCCAGGGCACCCCATGCACAGAGTGCCCCAGGACCTCCTAGCCTATACTGTGCCTCAACTTCAGCCACCCCTCCAGGGAACCTTCTGTACAGAGAGTCCTGGAACACCCCAGTTTACATCCACATCAGCTTCAGTTATCCTGTCAAGGTGCCCTCTGTGCAGAGAGCCCTGGGTCTTCCTGGCTTGCACACTTTAGTTTCAGCTGTCCTGCCAGGGCACCCTGTGCACTCCTGGCCCACACCAGCCACAGCTCCAGCTGCCCTGCCAGGGCATCTTCTGTGTGTAGAACTTTGGGACACAGTGGTTTGCACCCACTTTAGCCTTAGCTGTCCTGCCAGGGTGCCCACTGTGTGGAAAGCTCTGGGACTCCCAGCCCACACCACCCACAGCTCTAGCCAGCCAGTGAAAGTCACCAAGAACACCCAGTCAAGCATCTGCATAGTAGATGACCACACACAAGATCATTCTCTTCAAGTTTAGGAGAAGTAGTTGTTTCATCTAAACCATAGAAACTAACACAGATAGTCAACAAAATGGGGAGACAGGGGAATATGCTCCAAAAGAAAGAACAAGACAAAACCTCAGAAAAAGAACTAAGTGAAACAGAGATAAGCAATGTGCCTGATAAAGAATTTAGAGTAATGATAACCCTGTATTTTAACTATACTGGAATTGAAATAAAATAAAGTTAAATTTAAAAATTAAATTAAATTTTAAAAAGAATTTAAAGTAAAGATTGTAAAGATATTGGGCTGGAGAGAAGAGTGGAAGACTCAGTGAGACCTTCAATAAAGAAATAGATAATATTAAAAAGAAATAATCAGAATTTAAGAATACAATAACTGAAATAAAAATATACTAGGGGAAATCAACAGATTAGTGGATGCAGAATAACATACCATCAATCTGGAAAACAGGGTAATAAAAAGCAAAAAAAGAAGAATTTTAAAAATGAGGATAGGTTAAGGGATATCTTGGACAATATAAAGTGAACATTCACACTAAAGGGGTCCCAGAAAAAGAAGAAGAGAGAAAAGGGGCAGAGACCTTATTTAAAGAAATAATAGCTGAAAACTTCCCTAAAATGGGGAAGGAAACAGACATCCAGGTCCAGGAAACATAGAGAGTTCCAAACAAAATGAACCCAAGGAGGTCTACACCAAAACGCACAATAATTAGAATGTCAAAAGTTAGAGAATTTTAAAAGCAGCAAGAAACAAAAACTCTCATGCAAGGGAATCCCTCTAAGGCTATCAGCTGATTTTTCAGCAGAAACTTTGTAGGCCAGTAGAAAGTGGCATGATATATTCAAAGTGCTGAAAGGAAAACACCCACAACCAAGAGTACTCTACTTGGCAAAGTTATCATTCAGAATTGAAGGTGGGATAGTTTCCCAAACAAAAGTTAAAGGAGTTTATCACCACTAAGCCAGCCAGGCTTACATGTTAAAGGGACTTCTTTAAGTTGAAAAGAAATGGCCATAATAAGACATAAGGAAAATTATGAATAAGAAAATGTAAAATATGATAGCATATACATAAAATGTGGAGGAGGGAGTAAAGAAAGAAGTTTGTTGCATGTGTTTTTTCAGAATGCGGTTGAATTTAAGTGACCATCAAATTTAAATAGACTGCTATGTACTTGGAATGTTATATATGAACCTCATGGTAACCACAAACTCCAAACCTGTAATAGATAGACAAAAAATAAAGAGAAAGAAAGCCAAATGTAACACTACAGAAATTTATCAATCACAAAGAGTAAAATCACCGTCTCCCTGCCAATGCTTGGGAGCTGTTGTTGTTGTACCAACATACACATTTTATATTTTCAGGAAGATTCTTTCCCAAAAGGTCTCCTAACATCCATACAAACACACTCCTGGTAAGTCCTCCCCTCCAGTCTTGCAGGAAGGTCCCCACACACCTTAATCTAGGGTAATCACAACCTTGGCTCTGCTGCAAAATCAAGATTCATCTTAAAATAGCTCTCGCAGATGTTTGTAGTTCCCTATGTTTACCTTTTTGTCCAGTTTACCAAAATATTTACATTGTTCTAGGCATATGTATGACCTCTATAACTGCCAAAAAGTTGTTAGTCACAAAACAAATAACCAAAGCTTTTTGGTCAAAGACTTCATGGAAATAAATATAAACCTGCTGTAGTATAGGCAAACCCTTGTTCTCTTTCACTAGGAAATTAACTCTGGTTATTTTCAGAGTTTACATAACCATCATCTAGGGAAATACCCTTATGGGTCTAGGCCTAAATTCTGGACTGCTACTATAAAAGATATTTCAGTTGTTTTCACTTTTATGATGTAATTAGTAAAACTTAGTGAAGACTTGGATGTGTTGCCTTTGGACTGAATTATTTGCATATTGTCTTCAATGTTTCTGCAATTATTGTACTTTTATATTTCTCAAATTACAAGGTCTTAATTGCACTTACCAAAGTGAGATCAAAAACAGCGAGCATTTTGATTAGCATTTTTTGCAAAGGAGTACAAAAACCCCTAGAATTATTTCCTAATTTGCTCAAGATAAGGTAGATTGAGTTTTAGAATACAGTGGGAAAATGAAGTTCTAAAGAAACATCATGTAGAAGGAACCAGCCCAGTACTTTACAAAGAAATACTACCATTGGGTTTAAATAGAAAACTGAGAAAACTAATTACATTAAATGATGTTGGATCAGATGGTTTTGTGGTATATTGCGTCATTAGCCTCAATTCTTCACGTCCACCCCTATGTATCAATACCTCTTGCTGTCTGACTCTGCAGTTACTCACACTAAAAAATATGCCTTGCTTTGGCCAATAGAAGAATGAAATGGAAGTGAAATCAGGCCAGTTCTAGCCTAGGCCTTGAAGTGTCTTGAGTGATTCTGCTTGAATTCTTGTGTTTCTGGCATCTTTCTAAGAAGTTCATGCCTACGCTTGCCCACCAGCCCCAAGAGAAGGTGAGCATGTGGTGCAGAGACACCCAGCCAAACTGCTCCAATCAACCAGCCTTGATCAACTGATCCCCCAGCCAACCCACAGACACATGAGTAAGTCTAACCAACATCAACAAAGCTGGCCAGCCAATCCCAGTCTAGATCAATCAACTCCCAGCTGACCTGTAGATATATGAAGAAAAATAATGTTCACTGTTGGCTACTGATATTTTGTGACGTTTGTTATTTAACAATAGTTAACCAATACAGTCTAATAAGTGGAATACATAAACTGTAAAAATATTAATTTAAATTCCATTTAGAAATTTGTTCTTTTGGAAAACTTAAGGTCTAACTCCTTTTGAAATTAAAGCTGCCAGATAGAAGCAAAACATTGGACTTTCAAACCAAGATATCATGCCATGATCAGATGTATTTTTTACTATATATTTTAAAGGTAAATGAGATGTGAAGACACACATACACGCACTCACAATCTAAGTGACTAGAAATGAGAAATAGAAATCAAGATGGCAACCCATTGATCCAATGGTGGAACTCTAAGCAATTATACCTCACCAATTTAACAGATTTTTAACTTATCAATAGCCAGGTACCATTCCACAGATTTTCTTTTCTTTTTTTTTAAAGATTTTATTTATTTATTTGACAGAGACAGAGACAGCGAGAGCAGGAACATAAGCAGGAGGGGTGGGAGAGAGAGAAGCTGGATTCCCGCTGAGCAGGGAGCCCAACGCAGAGCTCGATCCCAGGACCCTGGGATCAGGGCCTGAGCCAAAGGCAAGACGCTTAACAACCGAGCCACCCAGGGGCCCATTCCACAGATTTTCAAAGGAAGACTTTGTCTCACCTCACCAATGATTCCCCAGCGCTCCAATTTAGGAAGAGACCACACATCTTCATATTGTGTAAACCAAGTGAACTTTCTAGGAGGGAAAAATACAGTGATAGCAACTAAAGAAGTACCATCTTAGTGTGGTCACTACTTAAAGATTCAGTATGAGAAAGATAAGTTAACATCTATATTCTACCCTTTCAAACTATTTCTATAAGCCAGTCATTAGCATTAATCAGTAAGTACTTCTCAGGCTCATAAAATCTCATGAGAGGACAGAGCTCCATTAATGCTAATTTCTATTTCTTTTCTTGTTCTTGTCTAGGTTGAAAATGAAATTCCACAGGTCTCATGCTAACAAATAACGTAAAAGTGTTGATTTAAATTAAATAAAATTATTGGTCTTTTAGCTTCTAACAAGGTATCTTCAATCAATTATTGAGTGTCAAAAAGGTGGTATTTCCTTGCTTTGTTTTAAATTAATTACTGTAGACTCAGCTCTCTGCAGCTTATTAAGAAATTAAATCTTCATGAATGTAAAATACATTTAGAAGAATAAAAGACAAGAAATCTATTTTTGCATGCCAAGTAGCTTAGAACTTTATATTTAAATTCATTAAAAGTAATCAGAAATGTTCTAAATTCTGTATGATATGAACATACACTGAATCTTTCTTTAAAAGTTAGAATTACAAGAGTCTCACTCATTAGACATGATATGAAGATATGTGTAAAATTTAACAAAAACCTGAGAAAGCCTCCTTTGCCCTTAAAAATCTGTTTTTTATCTGGAAGGAGCAAGATGGTGGAGGAATAGGAGACTCAAATTTCATCTGGCCCCAGGAATTCAGCTAGATAGGTATCAAACCATTCTGAACACCTACAAACTCAACAGGAGATGGAAGAAAAAAACAACAGCAACTCTCTGAACAGAAAAGCGACGACTTTCTGGAAGGTAGGAGGTGCGGAGAAGTCAATCTGAGGTGATATTCGGGAAGATAGATGACGGGGGAAGGGAGCCTCTGTCAGCTGCTACTGGCAAGTGATAGAGCAGCGGAGCACAAAATCGGAACTTTTAGAAGTCGGCTCCACTGAGGGACGTTGCTCCAGTGGCTAAGTGGGGGGTGGAACCCTCGCGGGACAGTGTGGTCTCGGGACCCTCGGGGTCACAGAAAGACGGGGTACCTGAGTGCGGCAGAGCTCCCAGGTATTGGAACAGGGAAGCGGCTGCAGAGACAGAGCAGAGGAGTGGGCTCTCAGCTCGGGGTTGTCATAAACCGTGATCTGTGGCACAGTCAGGCCCCTGCTCTTCCAGCAGGGACCCAACAAGCGGCAGATCTGGGGAGATTCCCCTTCCTCCCCTGGAAGGAGCGGCGCGAGAGTGCACCGCAGGGATCTGCTGGGTTTGGAGACTCCACAAGGGGTCGTGTGCCAGAGATAGAAATGCTCGGTCACAGGCCGGGTGAGCACGGAGTGCGGCCGGGGAGACGGGAGTGATTGACTGCTTTTCTCTGGGAGCACACTGAGGAGTGGGGCCCCAAGTTCTCGGCTCCTCCCAAGTGGAGATTGGGAGGCCATTTTCACTCTTGTCCTCCAAAGCTGTATGGAAAGCTTGCAGGGAACAAAAGCTCCCGAGAGCAAACCTGAGCAGATTACTTAGCCTGGACCGGCAAGGGCGGGGCAATTCCACCCCGGCAAAGACATTTGGGAACCACGCAATAGGTCCCTTCCCCAGAAGATCAGCAAGAACGGCTGGCAAAGACCAAGTTTACTGATCAATGAGAATGGCAGAACTCCAGAGCTAGGGGAATACTGCACATAGAATTCACGGCTTTTTTTTTTTTAACTTCCTTTTTCTTTTTTTGAATTTTTCTTTTTCCCTTTATCAACCAACATCTTATCAATCCTTTTTTTTAAAAAAAATATTTTTTTATTTTTCATTTTTAGAGTCATAATCTATCCCTTCATAGTAGTTAACCTTATTTTTGGTATATATATATGTATGTGTGTATATATATATATATATATATATGTTGTTTGGTATATATATATATATATACACACATATATATACATATATATGTATATATATATGTTGTTCTCTCTTTAAAATGTTGGGATACAGTTTCTTCTTACAGATCAAAATATACCCTAAATCTCTAGTGTATGGCTTTGTTCTAGTCTCCTGCCTGAACACATTCTCTCCCTTCTTTTTCCCTTAAATCCTCTTCTTTGTTTTTTCAACCAACTTCTTATCTATTCCTTTTATAAAATCTTCATCTTTACAATAATATTCCATCCCTTCATCATATTTACCCTTATTTTTGTACATAAATTTTTCTCTCTTTAAAATTTTGGGAAGCACTTTCTCCTAACAGACTGAAATACACCCAAAATCTAGTGTGTGGCACTGATCTATGCAACAGCCTGATCATATTTGATCATATTCTGGTTTTTGTTTGTTTGTTTGTTTTTATCTTTTTCTTTTTTCTTTCTTTCCCTTTATGTGCCCTCAGTTTTGGGTCTCTTCTGATTTGTTTAGTGTATATATTTCTGGGGTCGTTTGTTCCCTGTTAGCATTTTGTTCTCTCATTCATCTATTCTCCTCTGGACAAAATGACAAGACAGAAAAACTCACCTCAAAAAAAAAGAACAAGAGGCAGTACGAACTGCCAGAGACCTAATCAATATGGACATTAGTAAGATGTCAGAACTACAGTTCAGAATGACAATTTTAAAGATACTGACTGGGCTTGAAAAAAACATGGAAGTTATTAGAGAAACCCTTTCTGGAGAAATAAAAGAACTAAAATCTAGCCAAGTCGAAATCAAAAAGGCTATTAATGAGGTACAATCAAAAATGGAGGCCCTATACTATACGATCCAGCAATTGCACTACTGGGTATTTACCCCAAAGATACAAATGTAGGGACCCGAAGGGGTACGTGCACCCCAATGTTTATAGAAGCAGTGTCCACAATAGCCAAACTGTGGAAAGAGCCAAGATGTCCATCGACAGATGAATGGATAAAGAAGATGTGGTATATATACACAATGGAATATTATGCAGCCATCAAAAGGAATGAGATCTTGCCATTTGCAATGACGTGGATGGAACTGGAGGGTGTTATGCTGAGTGAAATAAGTCAGTCAGAGAAAGACATGTATCATATGACCTCACTGATATGAGGAATTCTTAATCTCAGGAAACAAACTGAGTTTTGCTGGAGTGATGGGGGGTGGGAGACATGGGGTGGCTGGGTGATAGACATCGGGGAGGGTATGTGCTATGGTGAGTGCTGTGAATTGTGCAAGACTGTTGCATCACAGATCTGTACTTCTGAAACAAATAATGCAACATATGTTAAGAAAAAGAAAAAGAAGAAGATAGCAGGAGGGGAAGAATGAAGGGGTGTAAGTCGGAGGGGGAGACGAACCATGAGAGACGATGGACTCTGAAAAACAAACTGAGGGTTCTAGAGGGGAGGATGGTGGGGGGATGGGTTAGCCTGGTGATGGGTATTAAAGAGGGCACATTCTGCATGGAGCATTGGGTGTTATGCACAAAGAATGAATCATGGAACCACTACATCAAAAACAAATGATGTAATGTATGGTGATTAACATGACAATAAAAAATTTTTTAAAAATGGAGGCTCTAACTGCTAGATAAATGAGGCAGAAGAGAGAATCAGTGATATAGAAGACCAAATGATGGAAAATCAAGAAGTGGAGAAAAAGAGAGATAAACAACTACTGGATCACAAGGGCAGAATTCGAGAGATAAGTGATACCATAAATGAAACAATATTACAATAATTGGGATCCCAGAAGAAGAAGAAAGAGAGAGGGGGGCAGAAGGTATATTGGAGCAAAGTATAGCAGAGAACTTCCCTAATGTGAGGAAGGAAACAGGCATCAAAATCCAGGAGGCACAGAGAACCCCCCTCAAAATCAATAAAAATAGGTCAACACCCTGACATCTAATAGTAAAACTTACGAGTCTCAGAGACAAAGAGAAAATCCTGAAAGCAGCTCGGGAGAAGAGATACGTAACCTACAATGGTAGAAACATTAGATTGGCAACAGACCTATCCACAGAGACCTGGCAGGCCAGAAAGGACTGGCAAGATATCTTCAGAGCACTAAACGAGAAAAATATGCAGCCAAGAATACTATATCCAGCTAGGCTGTCACTGAAAACAAGAGAGATAAAAAGCTTCCAGGACAAACAAAAACTAAAGGAATTTGCAAACACGAAACCAGCCCTAAAAGAAATATTGAAAGGGGTCCTCTAAGCAAAGAGAGAACTTAAAAGCAACATAGACCAGAAAGGAAAACAGACAATATACAGTAACAGTCACCTTACAGGCAATACAATGGCACTAAATTCATATCTTTCAATAGTTACCCGAATGTAAATGGGCTAAATGCCCCAATTAAAAGACACAGGCTATCAGATTGGATAAAAAACAAGACCCATCGATATGCTGTCTGCAAGAGACTCATTTTAGACCTAAAGACACCCCCAGATTGAAAGTGAGGGGGTGGAAAACCATTTACCATGCTAATGAACACCAAAAGAAAGCTGGGGTGGCAATCCTTATATCAGACAAATTAGATTTTAAACCAAAGAACATTCCATCCCAAAGCAACAGAATACACATTCTTCTATAGTGCCCATGGAATGTTCTCCAGAATAGATCACATCCTAGGTCACAAATCAGGTCTCAACTGGTACCAAAAGATTGGGGTCACTCCCTGCCTATATTCAGACCACAATGCTTTGAAACTGGAACTCAATCACAAGAGGAAAGTCGGAAAGAACTCAAATACATGGAGGCTAAAGAGCATCCTACTAAAGAATGAATGGGTCAACCAGGAAATTAAAGAAGAATTAAAAAAATTCATGGAAACAAATGAAAATGAAAACACAACTGTTCAAAATCTTTGGGATGCAGCAAAGGCAGTCCTAAGAGGAAAGTATATAAGCAATACAAGTCTTTCTCAAGAAACAAGAAAGGTCTCAAATATACAGCCTAACCCTACACCTAAAGGAGCTAGAGAGAGAATAGCAAATAAAGCCTAAACCCGGAGGGAGAAGAGAAATAATAAAGATCAGAGCAGAAATCAATGAAATAGAAACCAAAAGAACAGTAGAGCAGATCCACAAAACTAGGAGCTGGTTCTTTGAAGGAATTAACAGGACTGATAAACTGGCCAGACTTATCAAAAAGAAAAGAGAAATGACCCAAATAAATGAAATCATGACTGAAAGAGGAAAGATCGCAAACAACACCAAAGAAATACAAACAATTATAAGAACATATATTGAGCAACTATATGCCAGCAAATTAGATAATCTGGAAGAAATGGATACATTCCTAGAGATGTATCAACTACCAAAACTGAATCAAGAAGAAATAGAAAACCTGAACAGACCTATAACCACTAAGGAAATTGAAGCCGTCATCAAAAATCTACCCCCCCCCCAAAAAAAAAGCCCAGGACCAGATGGCTTCCCAGGGGAATTCTATCAAACATTTAAAAAAGAATTAATACCTATTCTTCTGAAACTGTTCCAAAAAATAGAAATGGAAGGAAAACTTCCAAACTCATTTTATGAAACCAGCATTACCTTGATCACAAAATCAGACAAAGACCCTATCAAAAAGGAGAATTACAGACCAATATCCTTGATGAACATGGATGCAAAAATTCTCACCCAAATACTAGCCAATAGGATCCAACAGTACATTAAAATAATTATTCACCACAACCAAGTGGGATTTATCCCTGGGCTGCAAGGTTGGTTCAACATCTGCAAATCAAACAACGTGATACAATATATTAATAAAAGAAAGAACAAGAACCATCTGATCCTCTCAATAGAAGCAGAAAAAGCATTTGACAAAGTACAGCATCCTTTCTTGATTAAAACTCTTCAGAGTGTAGGGATAGAGGGTACATACTTCAATATCATAAAAGCCATCTATGAAAAACCCACAAAGAATATCATTCTCAATGGGGAAAAACTGAGAGCTTTCCCCCTAAGGTCAGGAACATGGCAGGGATGTCCACTATCACCACTGCTATTCAACATAGTACTAAGAAGTCCTAGCCACAGCAATTAGACAACAAAAAGAAATCAAAGGCATCCAAATTGGCAAGGAAGAAGTCAGACTCTCACTCTTTGCAGATGATATGATACTTTATGTGGAAAACCGAAAAGATTCCACCCCAAAACTGCTAGAACTCATACAGGAATTCAGTAAAGTGGCAGGATATAAAATCAATGCACAGAAATCAGTGACATTTCTGTACACCAACAACAAGACAGAAGAAAGAGAAATTAAGGAGTCGATCCCATTTACAATTGCACCCAAAACTATAAGATACCTAAAAAAAAACCTAAACAAAGAGGTAAAGAATCTGTACCCAGAAAACTATAAAATACTCATGAAAGAAATTGAGGAAGACACAAAGAAATGGAAAAATGTTCCATGCTCATGGATTGGAAGAACAAATAATGTGAAGATGTCAATTCTACCTAGAGCGATCTACACATTTAATGCAATCCCTATCAAAATACCATCCACTTTTTTCAAAGAAATGGAACAAAGAATCCTAAAATTTGTATGGTACCAGAAAAGACCCTGAATAGCCAGAGGAATGTTGAAAAAGAAAAGCAAAGCTGGCGGCATCACAATTCCAGACTTCCAGCTCTATTACAAAGCTGTCATCATCAAGACAGTATGGTACTGGCACAAAAACAAGCACATAAATCATTGGAACAGAATTGAGAGCCCAGAAATGGACCCTCAACTCTATGGTCAACTTATCTTCGACAAAGCAGGAAAGAATGTCCAATGGCAAAAAGACAGTCTCTTCAAGAAATGGTGTTGGAAAAATGGACAGCCACATGCAGAAGAATGAAACTGGACCATTTCCTTACACCACACACAAAAATAGACTCCAAATGGTTGAAAGACCTAAACGTGAGACAGGAGTCCATCAAAATCCTAAAGGAGAACACAGGCAGCAACCTCTTCGACCTCAGCCACAGCAACTTCTTCCTAGAAACATCACCAAAGGCACGGGAAGCAAGGGCAAAAATGAACTATTGGGATTTCATCAAGATAAAAAGCTTTGGCACAGCAAAAGAAACAGTCCACAAAACCAAAAGACAACCAACAGAATGGGAGAAAATATTTGCAAATGACATATCAGATAAAGGGCTAGTATCCAAAATCTATAAAGAACTTATCAAACTCCACACCCAAAGAACAAATGATCCAATCAAGAAATGGGCAGAAGACATGAACAGACATTTTTCCAAAGAAGACATCCAAATGGCCAACAGACACATGAAAAAGTGCTCAACATCGCTCGGCATCAGGGAAATCCAAATCAAAACCTCAATGAGATACCACCTCACACCAGTCAGAATGGCTAAAATGAACAAGTCAGGAAACGACAGATGTTGGTGGGGATGTGGAGAAAGGGGAACCCTCCTACACTGTTGGTGGGAATGCAAGCTGGTGCAACCCCTCTGGAAAACAGTATGGAGGTTCCTCAAACAGTTGAAATTAGAGCTACCATTCGATCCAGCAATTGCACTACTGGGTATTTACCACAAAGATACAAATATAGGGACCCAAAGGGGTACGTGCACCCCAATGTTTACAGCAGCAATGTCCACCATAGCCAAACTGTGGAAAGAGCCAAGATATCCTTCGACAGATGAATGGATAAAGAAGATGTGGTATATATACACAATGGAATATTATGCAGCCATCAAAAGGAGTGAGATCTTGCCATTTGCAACGATATGGCTGGAACTGGAGGGTGTTATGCTGAGTGAAATAAGTCAATCAGAGAAAGACATGTATCATATGATCTCACTGATATGAGGAATTCTTTTTTTTAAGATTTTTTATTTATTTATTTGAGAGAGAGAGAGAGAATGAGAGATAGAAAGCACGAGAGGGAAGAGGGTCAGAGAGAGAAGCAGACTCCCTGCTGAGCAGGAAGCCTGATGTGGGACTCGATCCCGGGACTCCAGGCTCATGACCTGAGTTGAAGGCAGTCGCTTAACCAACTGAGCCACCCAGGCACCCGATATGAGGAATTCTTAATCTCAAGAAACAAACTGAGGGTTGTGGAGTGGTGGGGAGTGGGAGGGATGGGGTGGCTGGGTGATAGACATTGCGGAGGGTATGTGCTACGGTGAGCGCTGTGAATTGTGCAAGACTATTGAATCACAGATCTGTACTTCTGAAACAAATAATGCAACATATGTTAAAAAAAAGAAAAAGAAGAAGATAGCAGGAGGGGAAGAATGAAGGGGATTAAGTCAGAGGGCGAGATGAACCATGAGAGACGATGGACTCTGAAAAACAAACTGAGGGTTCTAGAGGGGAGGAGGGTAGGGGGATGGGTTAGCCTGGTGATGGGTATTAAAGAGGGCACGTTCTGCATGGAGCATTGGGTGTTATGCACAAACAATGAATCATGGAACACTACATCAAAAACTAATGATGTAATATATGGTGATTAACATAACAATAAAAAATTTAAAAAAAAAAAGAAGATAACAGGAAGGGAAAAATGAAGGGGGGGAAATTGGAGGGAGAGACGAACCATGAGAGACTATGGACTCTGAGAAACAAACTGAGGGTTCTGTAGGGGAGGGGGTGTGGGGGCATGGGTTAGCCTGGTGATGCATATTAAAGAGGGCATGTACTGAAAGGAGCACTGAGTGTTATATGCAAACAATGACTCATGGAACACTACATCAAAAACTAATGATGTAATGTATGGTGATTAACATAATAAAAATTTTTTTAAAAGGGGTGTATGTACAGACATTTCTTCAAGGAAGGCATCCAAATGGCCAACAGGCACATGAAAAAGTGCTCAACATCGCTCAGCATCGGGGAAATCCAAATCAAAACCTCAATGAGATATCACCTCACACCAGTCAGGATGGCTAAAATTAACAAATCAGGAAATGACAGATGTTGGCGAGGATGCAGAGAATGTGGACCCTCCTACACTGTTGGTGGGAATGCAAGCTGGTGCAGCCACTCTGGAAAACAGTATGGAAGTTCCTCAAAAAGTTGAAAATAGAGCTACCATATGACCCAGCAATTGCACTATTGCGTTCTTACCCCAAAAATACAAACGTAGTGATTGAAGGGGTATGTGCACCCCAATGTTTATTGCAGCAATGTCCACAATAGTCAAATTATGGAAAGAGCCAAGATGTCCATCAACAGATGAATGGATAAAGAAGGTGTGGGATATATATACAATGGAATATTATGCAGCCATCAAAAAACCTGAAATCTTGCCATTTGCAATGATGTGGATGGAACTAGAGGGTATTATGCTAAGCAAAATAGGTCAATCAGAGAAAATTATGTATCATATGATCTCACTAATATGAGGAATTCTTAATCTCAGAAAACAAACTGAGAGTTGCTGGAGTGGGGGGCGGTGGGAGGGATGGGGTGGCTGGGTGATAGACATTGGGGAGGGTATGTGCTATGGTGAGCACCGTGAATTGTGTAAGACTGTTGAATCACAGACCTGTACCTCTGAAACAAGTAATACATTATATGTTTAAAAAAAAAAAAGGGTAGTAGGAAGGGAAAAATGAAGGGGGGGAAATCGGAGAGGGAGACGAACCATGAGAGACTATGGACTCTGAGAAACAAACTGAGGGTTCTAGAGGGGAGGGGGGTGGGGGGATGGGTTAGCCTGGTGATGGGTATTAAAGAGGGCACATATTGAATGGAGCACTGGGTGTTATATGCAAATAATGAATCATGGAACACTACATCAAAAACTAAAGATGTAATGTACGGTGATTAACATAACATAAAATAAAAAAATCTGTTTTTTAATCATTCATTCAAAAATACTGAGCACTGTATAAGTCAGGGCCTCAGCAGGAAACAGATGGCATACTCAAATTAGGATGTTTTCAGTAGGGACACATTACAAAAGTGTGGGCAGGGTGAAGGGAAACCACAAGGAGCAGTGTGGTAATGCTAGACTCAAAACAACCCAAATCCACAGGTACAAAGGGAAGGTAGCATTACCAGAAGTCATAAGGAAAGAATCTGGTAATAGAGGTCTACCTTAAGAGAAGCAGTGACTTCAGGGAATACAGCTAACTTGAGGCCATCCCATAGGGTGGGAGCCAGCAGCCATGGCAATAAATATTCTCTTCCTCCCTCCCACTGCTCTCTTGCTGGGGAACTGGGAACCCAGCAGTGAACAAAAGGAAAAAAAATGGCTGCTTTCATGGTTGTGACATGCTAGCCAAGGGAGACACAGGAAACCAACCTAAGTGCCATGGAGAAAAATAAAGCTGGGTAGAGTCACAGAGAAAGCTAGTAGTAAAGTAGAAGAACTGAAATTTAAACAGGATAGTCAAGGAAGACCTTGTTGAAACAAGTAGTATTGGAATAAATGCACAAAAGGGGTGAAGGAGCTAAACATATAGATATCTAGGGAAGAACATTCAAGGCAGAGAGAGAAAAAAGCACTTAGGGGACTGCTTGGTGTATTTGAGAAACATCTGGGAGGCCAGTGCGACCAGAGCAGGGCAAAGCAAGGGGAAGTAGTTGGAGCTAAGGGCAGAGTGTAAAGGACAGGTGATTAGGTAAGGCCTTGTTGGCCACTGTGAAGACCTTGCCCTTTATTCTGAAAAATAGGAAGCACTTAATGGGTTTTCAAGTTGAGAAATGGTATGATCTGATTTCAGCTTTATCAGTATCACTCTGGCTGCTGGATGGAGAATAGACTAAAGGTGGTAGGGTTGGAGGAAGAAAGGCTTGTTAGGCACTTACTGCAATAACCCAGGCAAGAGATCATGGCAGTTGAGAAAAGGGTGGTAGTAGTGGAAGTGGTGAGAAGTGAAATTCACTCACATATGAATAGTACAGTGGTTTAAAAAGGCAAGCTTAGGCATCAAAATCCCTGGATTTATGTCTATCACTTAGCTGTGTGGCTAGGGCAAGTCACTTAACCTCTCTCTGTGCTTCATTTTCTTCATCTGCAAATTGGATGTAATAATAGTACCTAGCTTATAGGGTTGTTTCCAGATTTAAATGATATAATGCATCTAAATGGCTTAGTAAAATATCTGGCACATAACAAGCCCTCATAAACATTATGATTGTTATCTGCATTTGAAAAGCATCTTGAGATGCTTTTTTAAAGTTATCTCTCATTACTAAAATGATGGAAGACACTTTCATGCAGGATGGAAGAAGTCTGCAGGATGTCACTTATGGTGAATTTGAAAGTCCCTACGGGTCTCCCTGCCTATCCCTGAGTTCTCTAGGCAATGAGGAACATAATTCTTTGCCTAACAGGCCCATGCCACCTTGCATACCTCTGACTAAAAGAAAGTTCCTAGTTAGTTTGAATTGGAATCTGTTTTCCACTGTCCCACCTGCTGGTTCTAGACCTCTCTTTGGGGATTTACAACTCAATTCCTCTTTCATGTGGCAACTCTTTTAGTATCTGAAGAAAGTAACTAGCCCCTTTTCTTCTCTCCTCTTCTAAACAGTTTTTAGACAGCAGATTTTTTTGTTTGTTTGTTTTTAACCAGCCTTTTAGGACAAAGCTCAATGGAAGGGGTGAGCAGTTAATGAAGAGCCCTGTGTCTGGAATCATGAAAGCTAGCACTTTAGGCTGATTCGTTTAACATTCCATTGCATACCCTGTTCCCATTCATTTCTCAACTACAGTCGACGGAAGCCTAAAAGCTCACCTTTTCAGGACGCCTGGGTGGCTCAGTAGTTAGGCGGCTGCCTTCGGCTCAGGTCACTCCTTGGCGGGAAGCCTGCTCTCCTTCTCCCACTCCCACTACTTGTGTTCCTGCTCTTGTTATCTCTGTCTCTGTCAAATAAATAAATAAAATCTTAAAAAAAAAAAAAGCTCACCTTTTCAGACTTCAGTGGTTAGAGGGAAACATGTTGGTTCACTGTTGACCAATGAAATGCAGGTGGATGTGTTACCTTGTGTTTCATCCTTCTGCATGTATATACTTGCCTTCATTTTCTTTCATGTTAATTGTGAGTGCTGGACTAAATGCTCTCTAAATTTCATTCTGGCACTAACATTCCACATTTTAATATTATCATTTTTTTCTTTTCTTTTTCTAAGATTTATTTATTATTATTATTTTTTTTTTTTTAGAGAGAGAGAGAGAGAGAGTGGGGGGACAGGCAGAGGGAGATGGAGAGAGGGTCACAAGAAGACTGAGCACTGAGCATGGAGCCCCACATGGGTCTTGATCCCACAACCCCAAGATTATGATCTAAGCAGAAACCAAGAGTCGGATGCTCAACAAACTGTGCCACCCAGGTGCCACCCAGGTGCCCCTGCCCCCACTTGGGATTTTTCTCATCAAAGTATCTGTTCCAATTAATCTGTTTAATCCAGGTCAAATAGCCTACCTGAAAGCTAGATTCACTCTTTTGATTTATTTTCCCTCATTTATATAGCTTTATTGAATTTAGCCTAATGTCTTGTGCATAGAAAACACCTAATAGATGATTGCTGAGTTTAATACAGCTAGAAAGATTATAATAGGATACCATCATTTATCTACTTTACTCACTGAATTAGCCTTCTCTGATCTATAGCAACTTGTTAAGCAAAATAACACTTGCAAACAAATACATCAGACATTAGTTTTTTTAGGCTTTTCACACTTATTATCCCATCATATTGTCACGGATTCCTTTCCTAGCATTTTTTTTCTGCTCATAAATAAGTGTATTTTAATTATAGGAAGCTGAGAGATATTAGAGAAGCTTAATTTCAATATGTTTGTATTCACTATGTTTTACTCTGTATATTACAAATTTGAGATTATTCTGGAAAATTATTGCATTCTTTTCATTTAACATAAGGATATCCCATCTCTTTAAATAGTTTTTTAACATGATATGAAATCATTAGTGATTTTTTTTCCTGGAAAAGTTATTTTTTCTCAGAGCATGGTATTTGATAGATAATTTATAGTAGCAGAAACTTAAGCACAGAAAAATTATAATTGTCTAAGGTTATATAGTAAGTTAATATTTAAGATTATTCTCTCCTTCTAACCTAACTTTTTCCTTTGAAATATGAAAGTATCCCCAAAAATGTTGATGTTGGTGATCAATAATTGTGACAAATATCAAAGAAAAATCAACTTGTCATATAAAATACCCAAAGAAATTACAAAGAAGACATATAGATAAGAAGTAAACGTATACATATAGATAGATGAATTAATGGATGGATGGATGGATGGATGGATGGATGAATGGATGGATGGATGGATGAATTCAATGAATAAATGGATGAATGGATAGATGGATGGAGGTTGGTTGGATGGATGGATGGATGGATGGATGGATGGATGGATGGATGGAGATTCTATGAATCTGAGTTGGACTGCTTTTCCATTAGAGAAAATGGTCAAAGTCTGCATTGGAGAACAGTATCTGGAAAAAGATTGAATGTTTAACATTTCCTTTATGCTTCAGAGCTAAAATAGGGACCCTGATACAATCTCACCAGAAAACGAAAACCTGTGAATCACTCCTAACAGGAATGGATCTTCCAAATTCAAAGTTGTCCCAGCTGTATTCCACCAGCACATCTCATGATGTTGCAGAAACACTCTAAACAATGCAAAAAGCCGCTGTGGAGCTTTGTGCAGTACAAGTCAGTACCCATAATGACAAGCATGCCATTAGCATCTAACACATCCAATCTCCTACATAATGATAAATAATGATATGTGTTCCTTCTAATCCTAACTAACTCTAAGTTACCTTAATTCTGGAGAAAGTATTTAGGTAAAATGAAATCAATTACAATATCTGAAATACAGAAAAACATGCATTGGAATAAACTCTTTGATATTGCCAAAGAAAGAAGTATTGAGGAAAGGAACCAAGGAGCATGTCCTTAGTCCACCTGGAGGAAGGAACCACAGTTCTGTAGAGTACTCTCAGTATCATACACATGAACTGCTACACTAGCTTCTGGTGCCAATAAGGCACATTCTCACTTAAACTCTCTCAATTCACTCTTAAATATTTAAGTGTGCATGTTTCATTTATGGATGAAATGATAAAAGCTCCTTTTAAAAATTATAATACTATGTCAACTTAAGAAAAATTATTAATTTTTTAACATTATTGAATATCTAATCACTACTTGGATTCTTTTCTGTCTCTCTCTGTGTCTCTCTCCTCTTCATTTTCACTGTGTGCATACAAACCAGGATGGAAGAGTGTCATTATTCTTATGACAGGACATAGGTTGCTATGTCCTTCATTCAGTCTCTTTCAATCTCTTTTTCATGCTCTCACTCTCCCTGCAATTTATTTATTATATAAACCAGGTTGCTTATTTGGCAGAGTTCCTCTGTATCTGCATTTTACTGGTCATTACCCATGTTGTCATATAACATGTTCTTATGCCTTTATTGTTCCTGTACACTTATATTACTTTCTAAGTTTCCCATAGATCTAGAGGCCTGATTAGATTCAGACTTGATTCTTTTTTTTTTTCAATCTTCTCTTTTTAATATCTGAGGGAAGTATCTGGGCTTCAAATGCCACATTATCAGAGAACAATTTTTGCTTATTTTTAATGTCTGTTCCACCTCTAAATTTTCCAAGAGACCATGAAAAGGACAGACATACTCTGGCTGCCACACCCTCACTCCTGCTATGAGGAAGGACTGTATGTCCTAAACTCTGAGCCATCTCTAATAACTCCAGGTTAACAGCTGGCCACACATATGCCAATCTCAACCTCTCAAAGTCTTAGCTCTGAAATTAGGTTTCCATTTCAGATTCCCTCTTCCCATTGTGTATTTTGTTCTACCAAATTCTTCAGTAAAGATCCTCTCAATCCATTCCATAAGTTATCATAAAAGAAATGGTCTTGGCCTTGAGCCTTGGCTCATAGAGTTTCCATGATTTTAGAACTTGTGACCTGCTCCAGCCTTTTAACTGTTACAACAAAGACCTACAGTCCTTATAACTACATATCTGAGAAGAAACACTACATTTTTCTTGAAACAAAGAACATTTTCTGGCAAATGATTTGCTGTCTTCATTTACATAGTGAAATAGTGGGCAACTCTATTTGATAAGTCCAGCCTCCAATATACAGGATTTAACATAAGTATAGTATTCTGGGACTACAGAATTTCATAAAAAGGGTCACAGTAAGTCTAGAAAAACTTTCACAAAGGTTACCTGATATAATCCTTCAAGAAAAATTATGAGTTTGCCCCACCACCCTCATTCTAAAGGTTGGAAAACCAAGGCTCAGTAACTTGCCAAGGGTCATAAAAATCCTCTTCATTACAACACCTGGTATTTAATCAATATTTAAATTAACAATGGTTGTCCAAAGTCAGACAATGACATAAAAAAGAACCATATTTCAAAAATCTGCACAGGTCTGGCTAAAAGCAGTATGCATTCTAAAACTGGTGCAGCAGTCTTTTAGAAGCAAGGAAAGGAAAAAAGAGAAAGAAAAACTCTGCATACTTCTCTGGGCCCAGGAGATTGGCAGTGCACCCTGGGGGATAATCTTCTGTTGCTGATGGAGATGCAAAGAGCTGGTATGGCAGAGGCGAGACTCAGCTTGGCATTGTTCTGTATTTTTGGCTCCAAAGACAAGCTTTCTCCTTGCTAAGCTGTTTATCTATCCTTGCCCCATTCTCTCATTTGGTGTCATCAGTGCTTTTGTGTAAACATCTTTCTTTTTTCTATTCAGCACTGTTTTTCTTTAATATCAGAATTTATGTGATATTTAGGATTTAGTTAAACACCCAGGTTTTCTATATCAAACTGAAAACGAATTTCATTTGCTTATCTCTATAACCTTTCCTGCTTGGTACCCAACACTGAAAAGTCTGTTTATTCCACCAGCTAGTCCTCAGGTGTCTTCTGACTCGTTCAAACCTAAACAATAGGGAAAAGCCTGAGTCAGAATCTGTCATTTCATGCCATGTTCAGGCAATTGGAACCATTGCCAGTTTTTGATTTGTTTTGTTTTGTTTTGTTTTAGCGGATACTCCATAAAAGGACCCAGTTCATAGAGGCAAGATAGGATTTTGTTGTACCCATCTTTCCAAACTTAGCTTTTTCAAGTCAACTTATTCCATCCATCCATTAATTCATTTATTCACATTTCATCCATTCACTCATTCACCCACTCATCCATCTATCCATTCACTTAACTACTCTTTCATTCATTCATTCATTCATTCAAGAAAAATCTGTTAAGTCCCCGCTCTATATCAGGCACCACTGTTGAATCATTCCCTCTATTCTCCATCCTATCCTGTCCCTTCTTATCTTCTTCATTTATTTTTTCTTGTTCTACTCAAATTTCTGGATCCACATCAAAAGTTCTATACTTCTTTATTAGCACCCCAAGTGCATGTAATACTCTTTCAATATTTATTTGATGATTAATAAGAAAAGTTTAGAGAACAAGAAATGGGAAATCATGGTGAGTAAACAAGCTAGAAGAAAGATTAGGAGGGGTTTAAAATACGAGGTGGCCAGATGATTACCTAATCTGACAAGATTTCTAGGAATATGCATTATATACCACTTGGAGTAGCGGTATATAATTTAGGCTCTATAGAACATGAGAGGTAGAAGGAGGAAATCAATTTATTTATAAGATGAGCAGCTCTCCCAAAAAAGACATGATGTGATGAGCACTGGGTGTTACACAGAACTGATGAATCACTGAACACTACATCTAAAACAACTGATGTACTATATTTGGCTAATTGAATTTAAAATAATAAAATGAAATAAAATAAGTAAAATAAAATAAAATATGGAGATTAAACAACAACCAAAAAAAAAATCACTTAGCTCTCCTAAGGCTAAGTTGTTGGTGGCAATTTTATTTCCTAAATTGATGTATATTCCAAATTGTGAAAGTCAGCAGCTTGCAATAACTCCTTTGATATAGGGCAAGTGATACAGTTTTGTTAAAACAGTCCACCTGGATTATGGTCCAACCAGGACAAACTAGGTAGTATATACAGGTTTGGAAATAAAATAGAACTGAGTTCAAGCTCAAATTCTAATATTTTCTACATATGTGGCTTTGGGCAACTTATTAACCTCTCTGAACCTTTGTTTCTTCATTTATATAATAAGAATAATAATACTTGTCTTTATGGAGTTTTGAAAATTAAATGATATATGTGATAAAATTTTTAGCCCTGCCCCTAGCATTTAGTAAATGTTTAATTACAATAGCTATTAGTACCATCACATGGATTTGATAATTCTCAGAAGCAAACTTAGTCAATTCTTGGTTTATTTTCATACATGTCTACTTCTGCTTCTGCTCTTTAAATAGGAGTAATCATCACCAATATTAAAATATGTACTAGCTTCAGTTTTCAAGGAAGAATATGTAATTTACCTAATATTTTCCATCTTTAAAAGAAATTCCAAACTGCCTACTATATTGACAATGAGTGTCTAAACTAACATGAACTACTTCTGAGAAAGTCTCTGGGCTTCATTTATTAAATCAACCATTTCCTCCTATTGGCCTACTGCATAATGGACAATAACCCTGAACAAATCAATCCTTTATGTCCTAACTTAATAAATTTTTTAATGTACAGGTTTTGGCCAGAATATAATAAAATGTGAATCAAATAAGATTATGGGGAAAATAAGCCAATCATAGGAGGATTTTTTTTTTTTAAGTAATCATATGCCAGCTAGGGTCACCCTGCCCCTTAAAATGAAGATTAGCTTAAACCCCGTGCCATAACACTAAGAAATCTAATACTCTCTTTAAGATTCCTGCAAATTGACTGGAAACCTGGTCACTTGGTCTCCAATTATCTGATTCTGCTACAGATAAATTATTCAATTTATTTATAATTTCACCTTGATCCTTACCTTCTTCCAACACTGCACTGAGCCAACTTGAAACTTGGCCTCTTTTCTTGATTCCTATAGACAAACATCTCAAAAAGAGCATTTATATGCAGAGCTGACTTTACTGAAGGTTTACAGAGAAGGCAGAAAAGGACGCATTTAAGCCTCACAGTAATGCAAAAAAAAAAAGTTAAAATTATGAGACAAATTTCCCTAAAGTTCTTTTGTTGACTCTGCCACTACAGACTGTTTACCCTCTGCTGTGTTCCAGTTTATGTCCCAGACGCCAACCAATTTCTTTTTTTTTTTTTAAGAAAATAATAGAGAGAGAGAGAGAGAGAGTAGGGGGCAGGGGGAGGGGCAGAAGGAGAGGGAGAGAGAGAATCCCAAGCAGACTTCCCTCTGAGTGGGGAGCCAGATGCGGAACTTGATTTCAGGACTCTGAGATTATGACCTGAGCTGAAATCAAGAGTTGGACACTCAACTGACTGAGCCACCCAGGTGCTCCCCAGCCAATTTCTCAACACCGCTCTTCTCTCCTACTTCTCATTTCCTACTCCTTGTTGAAATGTCCCTGAAATCTACCAGTTCTTCTTACCATTTATCAGTATATTCAGTTCTCTCTGGCTATTATTTCTAAATATACTGCCAAATATACTTTATGTTGGATGAATCCCAAACTGATCGTGTGTTAAATATATCAAATGGCCGATCTATTTTCTTGGCAACACAAAAGGTCAGCAGAAACCTAAGCTTTCCTTTACCAGGGTCTTCCCTCTTAAAAATATTAATTTTAAATAGTGATTTCTCCTTGTTATGTAAATATTTAAGAGAGTAACTGGGAAGTGAGCCAAATAAAATTAAGCCAGCAACCTCTGTTTTGTATAATGTAATGGGAGTATGATTCTTCAAAGTTTAGAACTGTGACCACAGAGAATATTCAGTTGGATCCTTCATCGAGATTGATGTGGAGAAATTTCTATGCCTTTCCCCAATCTGATACATCGTTTGACATGAACATTTTATTGGTCTTAGATACAGAAATTTCCTTTCAATTTCCACTTATCCAGTACATCAACCCATGATCTTGAATAAATAAGAACACCTTAGAACCTCATGTAAAAATAGAAATCAGTTCTAGCTACATTACTTGGTTGGCTGAGGATCAGATGAAATAATACACACATAAGTAATTAACATAATAAATAATAAATACATAAGAGCTACTAGGAGACATAATTGAAGTCTTTAACATTTTAAAATATGGAAACCTACCCCAATAGCCCAAGGTGACAGAGGAGTAGGAGACCTTAGTTTCATCTGGTCCCAGGAATTCAGCTAGATAGCTATCAAATCATTCTGAACACTTGTGAACCCAGTGAGAGATCTAAGAAAAGAATAGCTACAGTTCTACAATAGAAAAGCGACCACTTAGGGCGCCTGGGTTGCTCAGTCATCAAGCGTCTGCCTTCAGCTCAGGTCATGATCCCGGAGTCCTGGGATCGAGCCCCACATCCGGTTCCCTGCTCCACAGGGAGCCTGCTTCTCCCTCTTCCTTTGCCTCTCCCCCTGCTTGTGCTCTTTCTCACTACCTCTGTCACTATCTGTCTCTCTGTATCAAATAAATAAATAAAATCTTCAAAAAAAAAAAAGCGACCACTTTCTGCAAGGTAGGAGCTGCAGAGAAGTGAATCCAAGGTGATATATCAGAAGATAAACCATGGGGGAAGGGAGCTGCCATAAGCCGGCACTGGAAAGTGATATAGCAGCAGAGCACAAAATCAGAACTTTTAGAAGTCTGCTCCAGTGAGGGATGTCCAGGCCTGAAGGGTGTTCAGGTTTTGAAGCGGAGTGGAGTCCTAGGTGAGACCATGTGGTCTCAGGAGCCCTGGGGTCACAGGAAGACCAGGAGTGCCTGAGTGTTGCCAAGCTCCCAGGTATCAGAGCAGGGAAGCCAGCTGCAATCAGTAAGCCCAGGAGTGGGCTCTCTGCTCTGGGTTGCCATATACCATAAATCATGGCATGGCTGGGTGACTGCAACTGCTCTCCAAGCAGGGGCTCAGAGAGCAGAAGAACTGAGGTGAGACCCCCGCTTCTTCCCCTGGGAAAAGCAACCATATCACAGGAGTCTGCAGCATTTGGAGACTCAAAACGAGGTCATGTGCCTGAGATAGAAACACTCAGTCATAGGCTGGGTGAACACGGAGTGCAGATGGAGACCAGGGAGACAGGAGTGAATGCCTGCTTTTCCCTGAGGGTGCACTGAGGAGTGTGGCCTCCACTTGGGAGGCTGCCATTTTCATTCTCATGCTCTAACACTGTGTGAAAAGCCTTCAGGGAACAAAAGCCACAAAGAGTAATCTGGAGCCACTTGCTTAGCCAGGATCCCTGGCAATGGTGGTGCAATTCCACCCAAGGCAAAGAGAATCAGCAAAACAGGCCCCTCCCCCAGAAGATCAGCAAGAACATCTGGCTAAGACCAAGTTTATCAATCATAGAGAACTGCAGAACTCCAGTGCTACAGGGAAATAGTATATAGAATTCAGGTGTTTTTCCCCCCATGATTCTTTAGCCTTTCAATTTTAATTTTTTTCTCTTTCTTTTTTCAACCAATTTCTTATTTTACAACTCCTTTTTAAAAACATTTTTAGTTTTCATTTTTACAGTTACATTCTATCCTTTCATTGTATTTAATTTTATTTTTGTAATACACACACACACACACAAAATAGTTTTTCTTTCTTTACAATTTTGGGATGCAGTTTCTTTTTTTTTAAGATGTTTTTTTTTATCATCTATTTGACAGAGAGAGAGACAGCAAGAGAGGGAACACAAGTAGGGGAAGTGGAGACGGAGAAGCAGGCTTCCCACCGAGCAGAGAGCCTGATGCAGGGCTCGATCCCAGGACCCTGGGATCATGACCTGAGCCAAAGGCAGACGCTTAATGACTGAGTCACCCAGGCATCCTGTGGTATGCAGGTTCTTCTAACAGACCAAAATACATGCAGAATCTAGTGTATGCCTCTGGTCTCTTCAACTGTCTGATCATATTCTCTCTCTTTTTTCTTCTTCATCTTTTTTTTGGTTAAAATCTTTTTTATTTTCATCTTTACAGTTACATTCTATCTTTTCAATGTATTTAATTTTATTTTGTGTATATATATGTTTTTTTCTTTTTTTTAATTTTTTTTTTGGTTTTGGGTCTCTTCTGATTTGTTAACTGTATATTTTTCTGAGATCGTTGTTGCCATTTTAATATTTTTTCTCTTGTTCATCTATTCTTCTCTGGACAGAATGACAAGACAGAAAAACTCACCTCAGAAAAGAAAACGAGAGGGAGTACTGACTGCCAGGGACCTAATCAGTATGGACATGAGTAAGATTGGAACTAGAGTTTCAGAATAACAGTTATAAAGATACCAGCTGGGCTTGAATAGAGCATAGAAGACCCTAGAGAATCCCTTTCTGGAGAAATAAAAGAACTAAAATCTAACCAAGTAGAAATCAAAAAGACTATTAATGAGGTTCAATCAAAAATGGAGGCTCTAACTGCAAGGATAAATGAGGTAGAAGAAAGAATTAGTGAAATAGAATTCAAAATGGTGGAGAATAAAGAAGCTGAGAAAAAGAGAAATAAACAATTACTGAATCATGAGGGGAAAATTCTAGAGAAAAATGATACCATAAAGCAAAAACAATATTAGAATAATTGGGAGTCCAGAAGAAGAGGAAAGGGAGGTGCAGAAGGTATATTGGAGAAAATTGTAGTGGAGAACTTCCCTGATCTGGGGAAGGAAATGGGCATTCAAGTCCAGAGGCACAGAGAACCCCCCTCAAAACCAATAAAAATAGGTCAACACCCAACATATAATAGTGAAACTTGCAAATCTCAGAGACAAAGAGAAAATCCTGAGAGGAGCTCAGGACAAGAGGTGTGTCACCTACAAGGGAAGAAAACATTGGGTTGGCAGCAAACCTATCCACAGAGACCTGGCAGGCCAGAAAGGACTGGCATGATATATTTGGGGTGCTAAATGAGAAAAATATGCAGCCAAGAATACTTTATCCAGCTAGGGTGTCACTGAAAATAGGAGTGATAAAAACCTCCCAGGAAAAAACAGAAACTAAAACAATTTGTGATAACCAAACCAGCCCTACAAGAAATATTAAAAGGAATCCTTTAAGTGAAAAGAGAGCCCAAAAGTAACACAGACCAGAAAGGAACAGAGACAATATACAGAAACAGTGACTTTAAAGGTAATAAAATGGCACTAAATTCATTTATTTCAATAGTTACTCTGAAAGTAAAAGGGCTAAATGCCAATCAAAAGACAAAGAGTATCAGATTGGATAAAAAAGCAAGACCCATCAATATGCTGTCTGCAAGAGATTCATTTTAGAACCAAAGACACCCCCAGATTGAAAGTGAGGGGATGGAAAACTATTTATCCTGCTAATGGACATCAAAAGAAAGTTGGAGTGGCAATCCTTATATAAGACAAATTAGATTTTAAACCAAAGAGTATAATAAGAGATGAGGAAGGATACTCTATCATAATTAAAGGGTCTATCCAACAAGAAGATCTAACAATTATAAATATTTATGCCCCTAACATCAGAGCAGCCAATTATATAAGCCAATTAATAAAATTAAAGAAACACATCAAAAATAATACAATAATAGCAGGGGATTTTAACAACCCACTCACTGCAATGCACAGATCATCTAAGCAGAAGATCATCAAGGAAACAAGGTCTTTGAATAATACACTGGACCAGATGGACTTCACAGATATATTCAGAACATTCCACCCTAAAGCAACAGAATACACATTCTTCTCAAGTGCACATGGAACATTCTCCAGAAAAATCACATCCAGGGTCACAAATCAGGTCTCAACTGGTACGAAAAGATTGGGATCATTCCCTGCATATTTTCAGACCACAATGCTTTGAAACTGGAACTCAATCACAAGAGGAAATTTGGAAAGAACTCGGATAAATGGAGGCTAAAGAGTAGTATCCTATTAAAGAATGAATGGGTCAACCAAGAAATTAAAGAAGAATTTAAAAAATACATGGAAACAAATGAAAATGAAAACACAACTCTTCAAAACCTCTGGGATTCAGCAAAGGCAGTCCTAAGAGGGCAGTATATAGCAATACAAGCCTTTCTCAAGAAACAAGAAAGATCTCAAATACACAACCTAAACTTACACCTAAAGCAGCTGTAGAAAGAACAGCAAATAAAGCCTAAACCCAGCAGGAGAAAAGAATTAATAAAGATTAAAGCAGGAATCAATGAAATAAAACCCTGGCCAGATTTATCAAAAAGAAAAGAGAAAGGACCTAAATAAATAAAATCACAAATGAAAGAGATCATGACCAACACCGAAGAAATACAAACAATTATAAGAACAAATAACGAGCAACTATATGTCAACAAATTAGACAATCTGGAAGAAATGAATGCATTCTTAGAGATGTATAAACTACCAAAACCGAACCAAGAAGAAATAGAAAACCTGAACAGACCCATAACCAGCAAGGAAATTGAAGCAGTAATCAAAAATCTCCCAACAAACTCTAAGAGTCCAGGGTCAGATGGCTTCTCAGGGGAATTTTACCAAACATTTAAAGAATTAACACCTATTCTTATGAACCTGTTTCAAAAAATCAAAATGGAAGGAAAATTTCCAAACTCTTTTTATGAGGCCAGCATTACCTTGATCCCAAAACCAAACAAACACCCCACCAAAAAAGAGAATTACAGACCAATATCCCTGATGAACATGGATGCAAAATTCTCATCAAGATATTAGCCAATAGGATCCAACTGTACATTAAAAAGATTATTTACCATGACTAAGTGGGATTTATTCCTGGACTGCAAGGTTGGTTCAACATCTGCAAATAAATGTGATACATTACATAAATAAAAGAAAGGACAAGAACCATTTGATCCTCTCAATAGATGAAGAAAAAGCATTTGACAAAATACAGCATCCTTTCTTGATTAAAACTCTTCTCAGTGTAGGGATAGAGGGTACATACCCCAATATCATAAAGGACATCTATGAAAAGCCCAAAGCAAATATCATTCTCAATAGGGAAAAACTAAGGGCTTTTCCCCTGAGGTCAGGAACACGGCAGAGATGTCCACAATCACCGCTGCTCTTCAACATAGTACTTGAAGTCCTAGCCTCAGCAATCAGACAACAAAAAGAAATAAAAGGCATCTGAATCAGCAAAAAAGAAGTCAAGCTCTCACTCTTCCCAGATGACATGATACTCTATGTGGAAAACCCAAAAAATTCCACCCCAAAATTGCTAGAACTCATACAGGAATTCAGCAAAGTGGCAGGATATAAAATCAAGGCAGAAGTCAGTTGCATTTCTATACACTAGCAATGAGACAGAAGAAAGAGAAATTAAGGAGTCGATCCCTTTTACAATTGCACCAAAACCATAAGATACCTAAAAATAAACCTAAGCAAAGAGGCAAAGGATCTGTACTCAGAAAACTATAGGACACTCATGAACAAAATTAAGGAAGACACAAAGAAATGGAAAAATGTTCATGCTCATGGATTAGAAGAATATTGCTAAAATGTCTATGCTACCTAGAGCAATCTACACATTCAATACAATCTCTATCAAAATATCATCAACTTTTTTCACAGGGCTGGAACAAATTATCCTAAAGTTTGTATGGAACCAGAAAAGAGCCCGAATAGCCAAAGAAATGTTGAAAAAGAACCAAAGCTGGTGGCATCATAATTCTGGACTTGAGGCTCTATTACAAAGCTATAATCATCAAGACAATATGGTACTGACACAAAAAGGGACACATAGATCAATGGAAGAGAATAGAGAGCCCAGAAACGGACCCTCAACTCTATGGTCAACTAATATTCTACAAAGCAGGAAAAGAATATCCAATGGAAAAAAAGTATTTTCAAAAATGGTGTTGGGAAAATTGGACAGCCACATGCAGAAGAATGAAACTGGACTATTTCCTTACACCACACACAAAAATAGATTTAAAATGGATGAAAGACCTAAATGTGAGAGAGGAATCCATCAAAATCTTAGAGGAGGACACAGGCAGCAACCTCTGTGACCTCAGCCCACAGCAACTTCTTGCTAGACACATCTCCAAAGGCAAGGGAAACAAAGGCAAAAATGAACTATTGGGACTTAATTAAGATAAAAAGCTTTTGCACAACAAAGGAAACAGTTAACAAAACCAAAAGACAACCTACAGAATGGGAGAAGATGACATATCAGATAAAGCGCTAGTATCCAAAATCTATAAAGAACTTATCAAACTCAACACCCAAGGAACAAATAATCCAATCAAGAAATGGGCAGAAGACATGAACAGACATTTCTCCAAAGAAGACATCCAAATGGCCAACAGACACATGAAAAATTGCTCCCCATCACTCAGCAGGAGGGAAATACAAATCAAAGCCACAATGAGATACCCCCTCACACAGTCAGAATGGCTAAAATCAACAAGTCAGAAAACAACAGATGTTGGTGAGGATGCAGAGAAAGGGGAACCCTCCTACACTGTTGGTGGGAATGCAAGCTGGTGCAGCCACTCTGGAGAACAGAATGGAGGTTCCTCAAATGGTTTAAATAGAGCTACCGTCTGACCCAGCAATTGCACTACTGGGTATTTACCCCAAAGATACAAATGTGATCTGAAGGGGCACATCCACCCCAGTGCTTATAGCAGCAATGTCCACAATAGCCAAACTATGGAAAGAGCCCAGATGTCCATTGACAGATGAATGGATAAAGAAGAAATGGTGTGTATATATACAATGGAATATTACTTGGCTATCAAAAAAAAATGAAATCTTATCATTTGCAATGACATGAATGGAACCAGAGGGTGTTATGCTAAGTGAAATAAGTTAATCAGAGAAAGACAATTATCATATCATCTCAATGATATGTGGAATTTAAGAAACAAAACAGAGAATCATAGGGGAAGAGAGGAAAAAATAAATCAAGATGAAATCATAGAGGGAGACAAACCATAAGAGACTCCTAATCATAAGAAACAAACTGAGGATGGCTGAAGGGAGGGTGCTGAGGTGATGGGTAACTGGGTGATGGACATTAATGAGGGCACATGATGTAATGAGCACTTGGTATTATATAAGAGTGATGAATCACTAATCTCTACCTTTGAAACTAATACATCACACATTATTGAATTTAAATTAAAAAAATAAACAATAGATGTGAAATAAAGAATGAAAACACAGTGATTATAAAGATGAATAAAAAAGAACTTGAGTTGTTTCAATTCTGTCATTCTAAATGACCACTTGAAGTTTTCATTTGTGTTTAAAATTTTTTGACTGTGGGACAATTGAAATCTGCTAGTATAGATTCTGAAGAAACAGTGACACAGGCAGGACTGCACTTTCTTTGTGTATGAAATGTGAATTTTTTGTGAATCTCCACTAAATCTACCTTTCAAGACTTCCCTCAACTTATTCGTATATCTGTTGTTTCATGTCAATTAAAATTAATTAAATTAATTATTTAAAATTAAGATTAATAAAAAGGTTCCTCAACTATGAGTGAAGAAAGATTGACAAATATGCTGTTACCATATATTGAGCAGGAGGATCAATTTTGACTTTGACAAATTTGCAGAATTTAAGGCTCAGCAACAGAATCTACATTATTATTCATTACTGCCACAACCAATATGTAGGTGCCGTTTTCTCCATTTTTATAAAAACTAAATTAAGGTACTTAAAAAAATAAACAAAATAAAATATAGAGACTCATAAGAAGGTACACAAACTTCTTGAAAGGCACAGGATGATCTACTCTTAAAATCTGAAGTAGATATATGGGAATCATGTACTAGGTTTTGCAGTAATGTTTTAGTTCACTTTCATGAATAATCACATTAAATACTTTCTTGGTACAGAGTATAGAAACCAGAATGTGAAGGAAGGTAAATATCAAAGTAGAGAGACCACCAGGAGAATCAAGCTTACACTAAACAAAGAAGATGATGGATAAACAAGATACCAATTATTATATTTACAATAAGGTATAGTACTTTCAATCAGCCTGGAATGCCCATTTTGTTGTGATAAGCACATTCTCTTCCAAGAGAGAACTCCTTGTAGAGCTAAGAGTGCATGGTGAACATGGGACGAAAGTAGGGAAATTAATTATATAATTCTTGCTTTGGTTGTTACCAAATGATAGTCCCAAATATCCATTTCCACAATAGAAACATACATGCATTTGGTATCAAGTGCTCATGTTAGTTACCAAGATATGGAATTTCTTTTACTCTAGAGATTGTTGGCATGGATCGAGGCCCTCTATCTCTGACCTTCCTTTCATACATTAACCAGTGACCAGCCACTTCTTTTTGTTATCTTCTTTTCCTGTATATGCAAATACCTTCAGTCAAGGCTAGTAGCCTAAGGGTCATTTGATCTATTAAATTGTCTTCACTTATTTCTGAAGGGACCAACTGTGCTACAATCCAAAGTTATCGTTTCACTCTCCAGGGTCTATACATTATTCCTCTTATTTTAAGGCACCTCACTGTTAGGACTCCCCTGCCCCCTCACACAGTCAGATGAATATGTTCAAAGAAGGAAATATCAGCTTGCCTATTACACCACCATCCACTTCCTCTCCAGGGTAGAAATTCACCTACACTCGTCTTTTGAAAAACCTGAGGGACCTCCCTCAGGGCAATGAACAGCAGTCTAAGAATAGTCTCCCTAAAAAAAATCAGAAAGTCCCTGAGTAATAGCAAGGCATAAATCATAAAGACCTCTAGAAGTTGGTCTCTAGAGGTTAAAAATAAAGTTTTAAGAAGTAGTGATAAAGAAACTAAGCTTAGGTTTTTGAATTCTCCTAGTGCTCTCCTTACTTTGCTCAAGATATTTCAAAATGGCAAAACTTTTAATGAACACTGTAAAAATAGGAACATCAACCAATGTATATTTCTGAGTACCAACTATATGCCGGTTCTTGTAGCTGTAAGCAAGATTAAGTTAAGGTCATGGTCCTAGCTCTCCAGGACTTTACATCTAAGGTAGAAGGCAGAAGAAATAAACCAACAATTAGAATAGAGGATGAAAAGCACTTTTGAAAAGCAAATAGCTAACCCCTTGGGAGAGTCTAAACCCTCAGCATCAGCAGGGGTAAAGAATGTAATCAAAGCAGTGGACTCTATTCTTTTCCCATCCTTGGGCTTTCTTCCATCTAACAATGGCCAGTTGGAACAAGAGGTAATGCATATTCATAAACATCCAATTTATTTACCCTTGTTATAACAGCTTTGGGAGAAAAGACAACAGATTTGCAATATTCCTAAAATTTCCCAGTCTACATGCTCCATTCAACCATTTACTTAACACCCAAGAAGATTTCTCTTTGACACGTCCTTTGTGCACCTCACAGAATCCTCCAAAACTACTTCCTTTAATTAGATAGGGTCAGTTAGATCATTGCTTTAAGCCTCTCATTAGAGCTGTGTGCACTCGTTTTTTTGCCATGTAACTCCCTAAAATGAGGAGGGGCCAGAAAAACTGAGAGAGAAGCCTATATATTTTGATCCTCATTAGACTCTGCTCCCTTAGGTTGAACTCCAATACTGCCCTTAACTCATCTGATGTGCATGGCCACAAAACTGTAAGCACACAATAATCTTACCCTCATCATCTTTGTTTTTACAAATGTCCACCAAGAGTTCACTTAACATATTCAATTTTGACATCAAATACAATATTTTCCTCCCTTTGTAGAATAGATTTTCCAGTTGACCAACCCTACCCAATGTAAGGGACTGTAGGGAATGAAGGAGAGACATCTACCCCAGTCCAAGAAGACCTCTGAGAAAGATGATAGCCAACATGGACTGAAGCTAGCTAGTTAGAGAAGAAGAGGAACGGACATTCAAGAAGAGAGATCACAACAGGGACAAGACCCAGAAGTGTGGGGAAAATGTGATTCTTTCAGGGAAGAACAAGTTTGGTAAAAAAAAAAAAAAATGGAGCATCTGGGATACAAAAGAGAAGGTCATAGAAGGGCATAAACAAACCCAGCAGCCAACTGATGAAGAGAACTTGAAATACTGGGTCCAGCTGTTTCTTTTTTTTTTTTTAAGATTTTATTTATTTATTTGACACACACACACACAGAGCACAAGCAGGGGAAGCAGCAGGCAGAGGGAGAGGGAGAAGCAGATTTTCTGATGACCCTGGGATCATGACCTGAGCCGGAAGCAGGACACTTAACCGACTGAGCCACCCAGGCGCCCCGGGTCCAGGTGTTTCTGTCTGTTAATCACCACAAAGGCAATGAACTGTGTAATTCTTGTCCACTGTCACAAACCCTAGAACGGAGTATGGCACAGAGTAGAAAATATACTTGATGAATGTGTGAATGATTGAATGAATGGACAAATGAATATAAGTTATCCTTTATGTATAGCACTCATACATGTAGTACTCCCAGTATAGCAGTCCTATCAAGGGAGCTATTACTGAAAAGCAAGAAAAAATTAGTGCTAGTAGGTATTCAGAGAAAATATGACACTTTGAATGCTCAGAATGCTTCTCTCGCCTAGCCTGGGTATGTAGCTAGAGAAGTCTACAACTTTGGCTGAATACTGGAATCACCTGGGGAATTTTTTAAACTCTTAAAGCCCAGTTCCCAATTAAATCAGAATCTCTGGCGGTAGAACCCAGCAGTAGTGTTTTCATGACTACCGGTGATTTTAATATGCAGCTGCAGCTAAAACTCCTGAGCCTGTGCGTTGACATAAGCCAGGGTTTAAAACAGAGGTTCTTCATCTTTGGCATAGATAGGAATAACCTAGAGACCTTTTTGCCCCCCAAAACCACATGCATATTCCCAACTCCTGACTCAGGAAGGGTGAGAAGGATCTTCACATGTGTGTTCTGAAAAACTCACTGGAGGATTCCGCAGCATGCCAAAATTTGAGCACCACACCTTTAGAGAAAGGATAGTCAGTTTGGCAAATATTCAAGAGCACCTAAAGGCCAAGAATAGAGATGAGAAAAGAACTCTATCTTCCATCATGAGCCATGAAACCATCACTGCCAGAGAGACACTGTGCAAGAATGAAGATGGAAGTTGCCATAAGACAAATGATTAAAAGCATCTCTTCATTCAGAGAAGTGGCGTGTTTATCTCTCTAGACACATGACTTGTTTCCTGGAAAATACATCAAGAGATGAGACCACCTATTGGGCTTCAAGTCTAAACCTAATAGTTGATCATCAGCTTGACTTATCTACATGTCTCTCAGGCAGTGGTAAGAAGAACCCCCAAGTCCTACAATGAGGGCTTCTGGGCACTCTTACTCGTATTGAGGCTATATTATGCATCACCTGCTCCTGCACTGCTGACTGTGAGCCTTGTTCTTTCTTTAATTAAATCCCTTGAGTGAAAGGATCTTTCCAATCAAACAAATTCTGGAATGCTCTGCAGAGGTAAGCAGATTAAAGAAAAGAAAAATAGGGTCAGCCAATTATTTGTTAAGAGAGTGGGAAGCAAGAGCTATCATGTACCTCTTTTTAAAAGAATGTGAATCAAGGAAGTAAAAATTTCCTAATAGTCCTCTGCATTGTCTTCTCCACAAGGCAAAAAAGACTTTTACAATTTTTTTCAAAGTCTTTGAAGACAGAATCAATGAGCTTCACTGCAGCACAGAGACAAGAGTTTCTCAGACTGTCAAAAAAAAGAAGTCAGCATTCATTAGTATTAAATTGAGCGTTTTCTCTTATCAAAGTCAGTATGCATTCTCTTGTCTTTTTAATACTGCATTTATTAGCTTGTCTACTTTGCTGTTATTAAGTAAATGAAAGTGCTTGCAGACCAAGTTACTTTGTTTTTATATAATTTGTTCTTGATTTCTTTTTTTTTTATCATGGAAAATGACTGAGAGTGTGTTGTGCATTGCTCTTATTATTATTTATAATAATTATTAATGAAATTTAACTTTCACATGTCTTTATATAGTACCATTTAATCAAGCTGCTTTGCAGTTGTTTTTTTATGCTTTGCTAGTTTTAAGACAAATAGTCTTATGCTCAGAAGCTGTGAGCCTGTCCCACACTAGAACAATTCATGATTCTATGAAGCTTGTCACTTGCGCACATTTCCTCAAAAGAAAAAGCTGTGTCTGGCTGACTGACCTCACATGCACTTCTGTCTACTTCAAAGGCCTTCTATTTCTAATGTCAGTAATTAATATTTGCCCCACTTAAGAAGGATTTGTGTTGGGTAGGGGACAGCAGCCTCTTTAACCCTAAGAACTCTGGTGAGAGTGGCTATCATTACTCTGCCACTGCAAAGGTATAAATAGGACCTAAATAGGGAAAAGGAGGAAAAAGAAATATATACTGACTTTAATAAGAAACCATTTAATACCTAATGAATGCCAATTTCTTTTTTTTAACAGTCTGAGAAAAAAGTAGCAAAAGTAATAAATGCTATTATTTATTTATTTATTTATTTATTTATTTATAAATGCTAATATTTATTAAACAATGGTGACAGGCTGGCATCTTGCTAAATCTTTTCCATGAGCTACCCTTCCTTTTTAATTTTATTTTACTATGTTATGTTAATCACCATATATCATTAGTTTTGATGTAGTGTTCCATGATTCATTGCGTATAACACCCAGTGCTCCATGCAGTCTGTGCCCTCTTTAAGACCCATCACCAGGTTAACCCATCCCCCCACTCCCCTCCCCTTTAGAACTCTCAGTTTGTTTCTCAGAGTCCATCGTCTCTCATGGTTTGTCTCCTCCTCCATGAGCTACCTTTATCTTAGTTATCTTCCAATAATTTTATAAAATAGGAAGCATTGTTGTCCCCATTATAGAGCAGAAAACTGAGGCTTAAAGAGATTTAGTGACTTATTTAAGGTTACACATGAACCGAATGGACAAGCTGCGACTGGAACCTGGATTAACTCAAAACTCTCATGGGAATGTCCTGAAAAATGTTCATGCTGCTCAGGGGGAGAAGGGTGGCACCTATTCCAGAATTTACTTTCCCATGCCATATCTCATTTTGGATAAAGTCAGTGTAGTTGATAATTGTGTTCTTCAAATTTTGAATTTGTTAAGTATTTTCTCTCACATAAGTGAATTTCAATCTCATGAAAGCAGCAATGTTCCATATTACATGGTTATAACTTTAAGCAGTGAAAACTACATTTTCTTAAAAGCCAACTTCTCTGGAGCTACTGAATGTCTATAAAGACACATTTGAGGGTGCCCGGGTGGCTCAGTTGGTTAAGCGACTGCCTTCGGCTCAGGTCATGATCCTGGAGTCCCGGGATAGAGTCCCACATCGGGCTCCCTGCTCAGCAGGGAGTCTGCTTCTCCCTCTGACCCTCTTCCCTCTCGTGCTCTCTATCTCTCATTCTCTCTCAAATAAATAAATAAAATCTTAAAAAAAAAAAGACACATTTGATTCTTTTTCCCAGAGTGACTGATCACCAAAAATAAGCTATAACCATTCTCAGTTATGCATGGACAAGCCCTCTTTTTAAAAAAATTTTATTTAAAATCAATTAATTAACATATAGTATATTATTAGTTTCAGAGGTAGAGTTTAGTGATTCTTCAGTTGCATATAACACCCAGTGCTCATTACATCAAGTGCCCTCCTTAATGCCCATCACCCAGTTACCTCCTCCCCACACCCATCGCCCCTCCAGCAACCTTCAGTTTGTTTCCTACAGCTAAGAGTCTCTTATGGTTTTTCTTCCTCTCTGATTTAGTCTTATTTTTTCCCTCTCTCCCCCTATGATCCTCTGTTTTGTTTCTTAAATTCCACATATGAGTGAATCATATGATAATTGTCTTTCTCTGGTTGACTTATTTCACTTAGCATAATACCCTCTAGTTCCATCCATGTCATTGCAAATGGTAAGATTTCATTTTTTTGATGGCTGAGTAATATTCTATTGTATATATATACCACATCTTCTTTATTCATTCATCTGTCCATGGACATCTGGACAAACCCTCTTTTAATTGCCATGGCACATTAAGGATATACATTCCAATCATTTTCTAAACCTAGAGTTGATTTGCTTTCAGTCTGTTTGGGGTATAAACATGCAGCATTTGATGGCTAGTGGATAAACTCAAAAAAGTTTTGCAGGATACCTGCTCTGTATTCAACAATGTGATAAATATGATAAAATAAACATAAGCAAAGGTCTTGACTTTGGAAATTTCACAATCTAATTGGTGAAATGAGACACATTCATATGAAGTAAATCATAAATGAGAAAAGCATGTCATAAAATGATAGTCATGTGTAAGAAATAATACTGTGATAAAGGTGTTGAAAATAACAATAAGATGAATTGTATATTTGTTCATTTATCAAATATTAATTCAATATTTGTCAGGTATTGTGAGATTTCAAAGAGGAATCAGATATGACCTCTGTCCCCTAGTCTATAAACTTATAACCTAGTTTAGGAAAATATAAACCTATGAACAAAAATAAATATAATACAAACCAAACATGATATGTCTGAGAATATATGATATGGAAAATCAGAGAAGCCTTTATAAAAGAGGTGCCAAATAAGCTTATCTTAAGGGCCAAGGAGAGTTTCAATGAGTGAAGAGATTTCCAGAAAGAAAATTATACACGTGAGCCTGTGTGTGAATACATATAAAGCATGCATACATTTTTAAAAATTAAGAAAGAAATGCATAAAACCTAACTGGTGATTTATGGGTGGGGGAACCACAGGGGACTTTACTTCTTGACAAATTTCTGAATTTTCCAAGTTCTTGACAGTATACATGCTTTTCTTCATAATCAGAAATTACTTTTTTCATTTTCAAAACCTTTTGCACACCCTTGGTAATAACAGGTAAAGGCTGAAACAAAAACCAGACAAAGCAGATATCCTTCTTACCTTGTTTAAGGGAGGAATGAGGCACCATGGGAATGGAAACGCATGGGTTGAACTTCCTTCTCCATCCAAAGTTGAGGTAGGTATAGTTCTTAACTCTATTATTACTGGCCCCATATCAAAGGAACTAATGTATTCTGTGTTGAGCTGTAAATAGAAAGTGTAATCCTGAGACCTTTCCAAGGCCTATGTCCTGTTGTATAACCTCTTTCAAAATTGATTTCTACTTGCCCCCAGTTATTCTGTATTATCAGCAACCTAGCAAAAGCCCTCAATGACCTGTGTCTTAGTCCAAGTACCCTAGAAAACAAGCTTGAGACAAGTTTTAAGTGTTGAGAGATATAATCCCCAAACAGTAAGAGAGACAGAGAAAGATGGGAAGTAAATATAAGGTGATATATTACTATTCCAGCCATTGCCTCACAAGTCACAAAGAGACATAGCTGGTCACTGAGCTGTATAAACATCTCCAAACAAGATGCATAGAAAACTATGTTTTGGTACCACCCATAAAAAGGAAGGAGGAAGAGGAATATCTCTGATGGCTTCCCATCCTCATCTCCTATCTCCCATTTGGTCAGAGTTTCCCCATAGAAAATCAACTCTTCTGCTCTTCCAGTTTACATTATTTGGTCACTTTTGACATTGTTGGGGAAGCCAGGTCCCATGCCCTGTGGCATGGAATCTGTTCTGAGTCCAGTGAAAAAGAAAGAAACCAGGGTTCATGGATCAGACTGGTCCAGGTTCACACCATGGTGGGTGCCATGGGGTCATTCTAGCTGAAGAAGTTCTGACGGTGTTGGCAACTGGCTTCCCATGATCCAGTGGCTAAAGTCCCGTAGACGTGATTCTGAGAAAATCTAAGATACTGCTTAATATGTGCCCAATACAGCTTGTTATCTGAACCTGGGATTTCTCTGGTAAAGCAGATTCTGAGACAGGGCCCATATGCAGGGAGCTGTTTTGGGATGTGATTTGGGCAACAAGAATGGAGAGGCGGAAAAGGGAGTGAAACAGAAAAGGAGAAAGCCAGTGTAAGTGTTCCTCTTGGTTCAGTCACCACTGTGTGCACATGCTGGATCAGTCCTGCTAGGACCTTCTGAGAAGCCGTGTAAACCATGCCTCAGAGTTGAACAACTTAGGGACAAAAAGGGAACATCTATTCCCTGGCTCCCAGTCTCTGTTGGTCAGGTGTTGCCCATGGGCTGCTAACTCCGTTGTACTTTCAGCCTGCCCATTATAGAAGTCCTGGGTGGATTCCCACAAGCTTCCCAGGCAACAGGGTCAGAAAACCCCATGGGAGAAGGTTGAAGATATGTGGTGTGACTAAAGGGAGGTCACACCAGCACACAGTTGGTTGCCATAGGAAGGACTGGGGTAAAATGTGGGCCAGGAGGCTATGAGGAAGAGTACACACCTGTCAACAAGCATTTAAACAATAGGATTATTCCTTATTTTTACTTTCAAGAACTGGTTAGATTTTTCATTGTCAATTGTCAATTTTTATTATTGGGGTATTTAATATGTAACTCTATAAATAGGGTATTTGCATCTTAACTGAAATTAAGCCATAAAAAAATAAGTGTGTTAATTAGGTTTATATTAAGGTAGTTAAACAAGGAAAGTATTTTTCTTTCTCTTTCCTCTGAAAGAAGAATCTGGGGAGGAAGAAAACTTACTTTTACTGTACTAAATGCTATTCCCTGTGCTAAGCACTTTGGACTATCTTAACTTTCCATAAACTCTATGAGAAAGCATTGTAACCCAGATGAGACTTTTTGCACCTCAGAGATTTCAGTTTATCTATTCTATTATACATCAAGCTCTGTGCTAAGAACCAGAAATTATGGGCACCGTCCATGCCCACGTGGTAGTCAGAGTTTTGTGGAAGAGACAAACATAATCATTATTCAAAGTGATAAGTTTAGTAACATAAACACTATCAAGTAGCAGAAGAAATAGCTGAGGCAGCCAGCAAGGCTTCAAAGAGGGATAATGCCTAATTCATATTTTAAAAGGATGAGGATGAGTTTATCATATGGAGAAAAGATGAAAAGATGTTCTAGAGGCCACATAATTTATAAGGTCACACAGGTAGGAAGTCCCATGATATGTTTGGAATTAACATAGTTTTAAACTGATAGATGCAAAGAATAAAGGGAAAGAAGTGTGAAATTAATTTGAATAGGTAGATGATGACCAGATGATGAAGTTTGGAGTCATGCTAAGGAATCTGGACTTCTCCTATGGATGGTGAGAGCTGGTGAAAGATTTGAAACAGCACCATGACATGACTAATTTTATATCATTCTGGTTACCACCAGCAGGGGTGGGGTGTGTGGGAGGGAATCAGAGACCAGTGAGAACAAGGGTAGGAAGACCCATTAGGGCTCCACTGCAATAGCCTAATTGAAAAAGGATTAGGCCCTAAACCCAGGCAGCAACACTGAGTATGAGGATGAAAAATAGGTTTTAGAACTAGTTAGGAAATGAAACTGACAGAATTTGGAGGCAAGGGATGTAGAGGGTAAGGGAGAAGTTAAAGTCAAGAATGATATCCTGATGTCTGGATGAGTGATAAAATGAGTAGTAAGGCCACCAACCAACAAAGGAAATAAAGGACAAATGAACGGGTTTATGGTGAGTGGTAGAAAAGGAGTTTACTTTCAGGCAAGCTGAATTTGAGTTGCCTGTAGAACATTATATTGGCTAGCTATTTATGCAGAACAACTCCAAAACTTATTTGTTTAAAAAAACACTTATTATCACTCATGTATCTATAAGCTAACAGGTTCAGCTGGGCAACTTTGCTTTTGATGGATGGGTCTGCTTCTCATTACAGGTCTTGGATTCGATGGGGATTCTCTACTCCATTTTTCATTCATTCTCCTTGAACCAGCAGACTAGCCATGGGGTTCTGTGTGTGTGTGTGTGAGGATAGCAGAGGTGGGAGAGAGCAGGTAGAAACAGACAAAGGCTCTTAAGACTTAAGCTCAAAACTGTCATTCTATTACTTCCACCCATATGTCAATAGTCCATGCAAGGCATACCACATGGCCAACCCCAAAGTCAAAGAATAGGTTATCCATTATCTACAAATCAGCTCTGGTAAGGATGTAGATGCAGACAAAGGTGAAAATTTTCAGTCAATAATATGTTGGCTGAAACACACTAGTAAAGATTTTAGGAAGGCAGTTGGATACATATGGAACAGAAGCTTGCAAGAAAAATCAGGGCTCAAAGTTATAGATTTGGGTTTGATTAGGGTATAACTAACAATTAAAGTGATTGTATGTAGTACATATAGTGATAAGAAAGATAGGCCAAAGACAGAACTCTAGGAATAACCAACATTTATGAGAAATCCCCCGAAGAAAATTGGGAAAAAAATGGTCACAAGGGTTGAAGGAGACACAGGAAGCTTTTTTGTTAAAGAAGCCAAATGCGTGGAGACTTTGAAGAAAGACACAGTAGTTAAAATTATATTACATCTAGTAGTAATAATAAAATATTTATTGTTTACTAAGAACCAAGTATTATTTTAAAATACAGATTTGAGCCCCACCCCAAACATGTGGTAGCAGAATCTTCATTTTAGCAAAATCCCTAAGTGAATTTTTGCACATTAAAGTTTGAAAAATGTTGTAATACTCTTCCCCTACTTCTTCTATTTTGCCTACTTATAAGGACGAAATGAAGTATGTAACATTACTATCTCCATTTTGCTGATATAGAAATTGAGGTGGATAAAAGTAATTTGTGCAAATTCACATAGCAACTTAAAACAGACTCCAGAACCCATACCCTGAAGATTGATACCATACTGTGTGTGTCTTTAGAGTGTCAAGTGCCCACTTTTCGGTCTTTGAAAAATTAATACTAAAAAATATTCATTTTTACCCTGATCTCTCCAACTCCTTGGACTTGTACTGACTGCACTGCAGTCACTGCAATAATGATTCCTTCACACATTTGGTTCACCCAAAGCCCTCCCCTAGAGCATGGGTTTTGAACTAAGGCTTGAGTTAGGAAGACTGCTTATCTTCTATAGTTTACTAAATGACTAAAAGAGTAAAATATGTGGATCATCTACCATTTCCTTTCTGATTGATATGAAATTCAAACATAGACTTGACAAGTAGAAATCAACATCTGGTAAATACCAGGAAGCTGCTGTTTCTTTTGGGAGACTGTGCTTGCTAGAATAGCTAACAAGTTGAACATACCTTGTCTACCAAATTCAATTCAATTGTACTCTATATGGACTTGGCTAGATCTTTTCACAAAAATCAAAGCCTTTGACAAATTCATAAATTTGATCTACATGATACGAGTTCACTCAAAGTGTACTTAAAAAGAAGATAAAATTTTATCCTGTGCTATAATTAAAACTATGTAAATAGTACTTGGTATAGATGGACAAAAATTGATAGAAACTATGGAAAATGAAGATCAATTATTGAGGAGTCCTTTTCATTTATAACATTTCTGTTATTTCATAGATAATGTTCATTCACTACATTAACCCTCTTTTTGTGTGTATGGTTTTGAATCTACTCCATGACCTTTTCCCTCCTAAATAATTCTTAAAGACTAAGCCAACCATAAAAGTTGCATATACTAGGTCTTTGTCACACCAAGTATAACCCCAGACCAGGGAGTTTGTTAAAATACAGATTCTTGAGGGTTGCCTGGGGGACTCAGTCAGTTGAGCATCTGCCTTCGGCTCAGGTCATGATCCCCGGTGTCCTGGGATCAAGCCCTGTGTCAGGCTTGCTGCTCAGCAAGAGTCTGCTTCCTCTGCTTCTCCCTCTGCCACTCCCTGGCTCATTCTCTTCAAATAAATAAAATCTTTTAAAAAAATAAAAGATAAAATACAGATTCTTGAGCCCCACCCAAAAATGTGGTACCGAGAATCTTCATTTTAGCAAAATCCCTAAGTGAATTTTTGCACATTGAAGCTTGAAAAACATTGTAATACATGACAATCTCTCTTTACCAAACTTATATTTTCTACATCCTTAGTCCTACAAAGTTGTGTTCTTATTCCTACATAATTCCTCTAGTTCATTCCAATGTATTCCCTACATTCTCCTGTATAGCTAGGGGCAAAAAGTCAATAACATAGAACAAAATCATCTTCATTATTCTATCCAGATCTTTACCTATATCCAGCTTGAGAAGTTTATTGAGTCAAGGATGCTACTCCGAAAGTTGTTATTTTGTGTTCTCATCTTACTTTTCCTTGCAGACAATGCCTTTGTTCAAGGCAAGGAGTGTGCTGTGTTGATCTTTGCAGCCCTAGAAGCTACCACAACATCTGGCATACAGAAGGTAACAAATAATATTTTCTGAATAAATAAATGACTCTTTTTTCTTGCATATATTTATTTTTTTGAATTAACTTTCTTGTAAGATGTTGGAACCCTGGGTAGTAGATCTCTGGTCTTACCCATCTTTGTTTACTCGTCCTATCATCTAGCAGAGTAACTTGTGTTTAGTACATCCTTCATAAATGTTTACTAAATTGAATTGAATTGGTCACTGGGTATGAAAAACAAAAGAACATTTACTAGGGGCGCCTGGGTGGCTCAGTCGTTAAACGTCTGCCTTCGGCTCAGGTCATGATCCCAGAGTCCTGGGATCGAGCCCCGCATGGGGCTCCCTGCTCAGCGGGAAGCCTGCTTCTCCCTCTCCCACTCCCTCTGCTTGTGTTCCCTCTCTCGCTGTGTCTCTCTCTGTCAAATAAATAAATAAAATCTTTTAAAAAAAAAGAACATTTACTAAATTAGAAGATTTAATCTGAGAGTGAAGTTGAACCTGTAAGCAGGATGGAGAAAGCATCAGTGAGAACACAGTAATTACTATCATTAAAATGTAATAGGATAAAATCCTGCCTGAGGGAGGAGAAAAGTAAGGGACATTAATTCTTTAGTAACTTAGTGAGTTCAGGATTATTTTTTGACTCTGATGTGTTTTGATACTTATGCAAATGAGATAAACTCAACTTTTTAAAAGACAGTGTGATATTGTGAAAACGTCCATAGGCATTTTCCTTTCTGTGTAAAACAGGAGCAATGATAATACATCACTTATAGGATGGTATGAGGATCAAACAAGACTCTATAGTTAAAGGGCTCAACACAGTTCATAACACATATTAGGTGTTGAATAAATGTTAGTTTCCTTCTTTGCTGAATTAAATCTAATGCATTTAGTATACACTGTTCATTCAATTATTCATTCCCTATATAGTGGAGATCTACTCTGGGATCAGGAAAGGTTTCATGGAGGAATGACACTTGTTTTGAGCCTGGAAGGACAAAGGATTTTAATACACAGAGAAAAAGAAAGAGAATTCAGGTTGAGAAACAACATGAAGAATAGTACAGAGTTAGGCGTGTTTAGAATACCAGGTAAATTAAAAACTAGTAATAGAATTTGAAACTGAAAAACCAATAGATGAGGACAAAAAGATGGGGAGGTTTGAATGCCAAAATGAGTATTTGGGTTTGCATGCTGTATGCTGCTGGAAACCATTGGAGAATTCTGACATCAATTGTGGCTGTCTTCTAAACTTTTTCTCACCTCACTCTCCACAGTTTTCTCTAGATGATGTCATCTACCCCTATGTCACTGTGATAGCCTGTACAATCTAAATCTACATCTTCAGCCTAGACCCCTTCCCTGAGTTCACATCCATGAATTCATACCATGCAACTGCCTGAGGACATCTCCCTGTGGAAATATCACAGACAAACTTTCAGCTGACATTGCAAAAATCAAACATGTATCTGCCCCGACTGTTTCTATATCAGATTAATTCCACTATCATCCATCCAGTTCTTTAAATCCAATACTTAGAGTCCATCCTTGACTTTACCCTCTCCCCCACCATCTATATCCAATCATCTATATTCAATCTAGAATCAAATTCCTAAACACTTCTTGAATCTTCCCGTTTCTCTAAGCCTAGCTGAATCAACTTTAGCACAAGTCAATGTTATCTTTCACCTGGATGAATATGACAGCCTAACTCGTCCTCCACTTCTGCTTTTGCCCCCTGTCCAATTTATTCTCCACACAAAAATTAAGGTGACTTTTTAAAAATGGCAATCTGTGCACATTGCTCCCCTGTTTGAAATCCTTCAATGTCTTCCCTATCACAGATAAGTAAAATTGTAATTCCTTAAAGTGGCTTGCAAGGCCCTGGACAGTTTGGACCAGGCTCATCTTCATATTTATTTCTTGCTATTTTTTCCCTTTGATTACCACACCCCAGTTCAACTCTCCTAATGTCATGGTCTTTACATATGCAATCTCCTCTTCTTGAAAGTTCTCCTCTCTTTTCCCCCCACCAGTGTGGCCAACACTACCCCTGGTAGTAGTGCATCAAGTGTATAATGTCTTGTGCAATGTCTGTCCTCCTGAGAAGATTGCACAAAAGCAATCTCAACCATCTGTGCCAGTGCCTAGATAATGCCTGGGAAATAGTAGCTGCTCAATAAAGACATAAGTAAAGAGGAGTGGCACCCATCAGAGCTGTGTGGAATCCCTCTGATGTCAGAACAAAAGTTGTCCCGTTTATCAAGTTAGATGAGTACCAGGCCCAAATTAGATAACCTGGAAAAAGAAACAGATATCTTTGTATAAATATATGAAATGGAACTTAGAAGTATTGTCCTACACCTGGACCTGCTTAGAAGGCACTGATTACTCTAACAGCTCTTCATGATTCTGTAACTTTCACCATTCTCTCTGAGAAAGGGGCCTACATTCGGGACTTTACAAATCTATTCAATCTATAAAAATTGCTTATAAGTCTAATTAACTGCCTTAGAAAATGGCCCAGAGAAGATTTCAAAAGCCTTTTTAATCTACCTCAAGAGAGAAACTGATTACTTGTCCTTCTAGAATATCTACACTATTTCTTGTATTACACTTGATGTAAAACTAGAGGGAAATATCTAGTAATGGAAAATAAATCCAACAGTATTGTTCAGTATTGCTACTTGTTCACAGCTAGTTTTGAAAGTTTATTGAAGATGATACAAGTGGAAAGATATTCCATGCTCATGGATTGGAAGAACAAAAATTGTTAAAATGCCCATAATGCCCAAAGCAATCTACAGATTTAATGTAATCCCTATCAAAATACCAACAAAATTTTTCATTGACTAGAACAAATAATCCTAAAATGTGTATGGAACCACAAAAGACCCCAAATAACCAAAACAATCTTGAAAAAGAAAAACAAAGCTGGTTGTATCACAATTCCAGATTTTAAGTTATACTACAAAGCTGTAGTAATCAAAACAGTATGGTACTGGCACAAAAAATAGACACATAGATCAATGGAACAGGATAGAAAGTCCAGAAACAAATCCATGATTATATGGTCAATTAATCTTTGACAAAAGAGGTAAGAATAAGCAATGGGAAAAAGACAGTCTCTTCAACAAATGTTTTTGGGAAAATTAAATGGCTACATGCAAAAGAATGAAACGAGACCACTTTCTTACATTATACACAAAAATAAACTCAAAATTGATTAAAGACCTAAATGTGAGACCTAAAACCATAAAAATCCTAGAAGAGAGCACAGGCAGTAACGTCTCTGATATGGCTGTAGCAATATTTTTCTCTATTCCTGAGGGAAAGGAATCAAAAGCAAAAATAAACTTTTGGGACTACATCAAAACAAAAAGTTTCTGAACAGCAAAGGAAACAGTCAACAAAACTATAACACAACCTACTAAATGGGAGAAGATATTTGCAAATGACATATCTGATAAAAGGTTAGTATCCAAAATCTATAAAGAACTTATAAAACTCAACACCCCCAAAATGAATAATCCAATTAAAAAATGGGCAGAAGACATAAACAGACATTTCTCCAAAAAAGATACAGATAGCCAACAAACACATGAAAAGATGCTCAACATCACTTATCATCAGGAAAATGCAAATCAAAACTACTATGAGCTATCATCTCGCAGCTGCCAGAATGGCTAAAATTAACAACACAAGAAACAACAGGTGTTGGTGAGGATGTGGAGAAAAAGGAACACTTGTGCACTGTTGATGGGAATGCAAACTGATGAAGCCACTGTGGAATACAGTATGGAGGTTCCTCAAAAAATTAAAAATAGAATGACCCTACAATCCACCTACTGCACTACTAGATTTTTACCCAAAGAATACAAAAACACTAATTTGAAAGGATATATGTGCCCCCATGTTTATTGTAGCATTATTTACAATAATCAAATTATGGAAACAGCTTGGATGTCCATCAATATAGGAATGGATAAAGAAGAGGCGGTATATATACACAACAAAATATTATTCAGCCAAGAAAAAAAAGATTAAAGTCTTGTCATTTGCAATGACAAAAACGTGGATAGTGCTAGAGAATATTATGCTAAGCAAAATAAGTCAGTCAGAGAAAGACACCATATGATTTCACTCATATGTGGAAGTTAAGAAACAAAACAAATGAACAAAGAAAAGAGAAAGTGAGACACCAAGAAACAGACTCTTAACTGTAGAAAACAAACATATGGGGGCGCCTGGGTGGCTCAGTTGGTTAAGCGACTGCCTTCGGCTCGGGTCATGATCCTGGAGTCCTGGGATCAAGTCCCTTATCGGGCTCCCTGCTCAGCAGGGAGTCTGCTTCTCCCTCTGACCCTCTTCCCTCTTGTGCTCTCTGTCTCTCATTCTCTCTCTCTCAAATAAATAAATAAAATCTTAAAAAAAAAGAAAACAAACATATGGTTACTAGAAGGGAGGGAGGTCAGGGGATGGGGAAAATAGGGGTTGGGGATTAAAGAGCACACTTAATCATGATGAGCACTGAGTAATATATACTGTTGAATATATTGTATACCTGAAACTAATGTAACACTGTATGTTAAGTATACTGAAATTAAAATAAAAAAAAACTTTTTAAAAAAGAAAGTTTATTTGTTGCAGGAATATTTTTTGGTATCTTTGCAACTATGAGCACTGATTACTCAGTGAATATGTTATTATGATGCTTAAAGGGAAAAGGCATATTGAATAAGCTTTTGGTCAAATCCCAGCAAGCTAAGAATTTGCTGATAAGCTATTTTTAAATTATTTCAGAGCTTTAATCTTGTATGGCTGAATATATTCCTAAAAAGCTACATAAATATCCAGATAATAAGATCTTCATTCCTATCCATTGCTCTGGACCCATCACTAAAGAAATGCTTTCTTTAAACCAGGAAAAAAGGAAACAAAAACTTTTAGAATTCTGTAAATTAGGTTTGAAGGTAGGGGTGGTGTTTAGCAAAGATTTATCCAGCGAACAAGTCATTTTTCTGCTCTAGTTGTTTGTCTTATTTTCAAAAATGAAAAGTCAGTCAGATGATCATTAAGGTCTCTTGCTCTTGGAAATATATCTCACAGTCTAAAAACAGTTACTCGAAAGATGGCAGAGGAGTAGGAGACCTTAGTTTCATCTGGTCCCAGGAATTCAGCTAGATAGCTATCAAATCATTCTGAACACCTGCGAACTCAACCGGAGATCTAAGAAAAGAATAGCTGCAACTCTACAAATAGAAAAGCGACCACTTTCTGCAAGGTAGGAGGTGCAGAGAAGTGAATCTGAGGCAATATATGGAACGATAAACTGTGGGGGGAGGGAGCCTCCATAAGCCAGCTACCGGAAAGTGATATAGCAGCGGAGTGCAAAATCAGAACTTTTAGAAGTCTGCTGCGGGCGAGGGACTTCCCTGTCTGAAAGGCATTCAGACAGCGAAGCTGGGGCGGATTCCTTGGTGGGACAGTGTGGTCTCAGGAGCCCCGGGTTCACAGAAATACCAGGAGTGCCTGAGTGCTACAGAGCTCCCAGGCATCAGAGCAGGGAAGCCGGCTGTAATCAGTGAGCCCAGGAGTGGGCTTTTAGCTCAGGGTTGCCATAAACCACAAACTGTTGCACAGTCAGGTGACAATGCAGAGCACTAGTAGGAAATGTTACCTCCTTGATTCACGTTCTTTTAAAAAGAGGTACATGATAGCTCTTGCTTCCCATTCTCATAACAAATAGTTAGTGGACCCTATTTTTCTTTTCTTTGATCTGCTTATCTCTTCATGGAAAACCCAAAAGACTCCACCTCAAAATTGTTAGAATTCATACAAGAATTCAGCAAAGTGGCAGGATATAAAATCAATGCACAGAAATCAGTTGTGTTTCTACACACTAACAATGAGACAGAAGAAAGAGAAATTAAGGAGTTGATCCCATTTACAATTGCACCCAAAACCATAAGATACCTAGGAATAAATCTAACCAAAGAGGCAAAGAATCTGTACTCAGAAAACTATAGAACACTCATGAAAGAAATTGAGGAAGACACAAAGAAATGGAAAAATATTCCATGCTCATGGATTAGAAGAACAAATATTGCTAAAATGTCTATGCTACCTAGAGCAATATATACATTCAGTGTAATCTCTATCAAAATACCATCCACTTTTTTCACAGAGCTGGAACAAATAATCCTAAAATTTGTATGGAACCAGAAAAGACCCCAAATAGCCAAAGGAACGTTGAAAAAGAAAACCAAAGCTGGCGGCATCACAATTCTGGACTTCAAGCTCTATTACAAAACTATAATCATCAAGACAGTATGGTACTGGCACAAAAATAGACACATAGATCAGTGGAACAGAATAGAGAACCCAGAAATGGACCCTCAACTCTATGGTCAACTAATCTCTGACAAAGCAGGAAAGAATATCCAATGGAAAAAAGACAGTTTCTTCAACAAATGGTGTTGGGAAAATTGGACAGCCATATGCAGAAGAATGAAACTGGACTATTTCCTTACACCACACACAAAAAAAAGGCTCAAAATGGATGAAAGACGTAAATGTGAGACAGGAATCCATCAAAATCTTAGAGGAGGACACAGGCGGCAACCTCTGTGACCTCAGCCCACAGCAACTTCTTGCTAGACATATCTCCAAAAGCAAGGGAAACAAAGGCAAAAATGAACTACTGAGACTTAATCAAGATAAAAAGCTTTTGCACAGCAAAGGAAACAGTCAACAAAACCAAAAGACAACTGACAGAATGGGAGAAGATATTTGCAAATGACATATCAGATAAAAGGCTAGTATCCAAAATCTATAAAGAACTTACCAAACTCAACACTCAAAGAACAAATAATCCAATCAAGAAATGGGCAGAAGACATGAACAGACATTTCTCCAAAGAAGACATCCAAATGGCCAACTAACACATGAAAAAATGCTCCACATCACTTGGCTTCAGGGAAATACAAATCAAAGCCACAATGAGATACCACCTCACACCAGTCAGAATGGCTAAAATTAACAAGTCAGGAAACAACAGATATTGGTGAGGATGCAGAGAAAGAGGAACCCTCCTACACTGTTGGTGGGAACGCAAGCTGGGGCAGCCACTCTGGAGAACAGAATGGAGGTTCCTCAAAAGGTTGAGAATAGAGCTACCCTATGACCCAGCAATTGCACTACTGGGTATTTACCCCAAAGACACAAATGTAGTGATCTGAAGGGGCACATGCACCCCAATGTTTATAGCAACAATGTCCACAATAGCCAAACTATAGAAAGAGCCCAGATGTCCATCGACAGATGAATGGATAAATAAGAAGTGGTATATATATATATATATATATATATATGTATATATATATATATATATATATATATATATATACATACAATGGAATACTACTCAACCATCAAAAAAATGAAATCTTGCCATTTGCAATGACGTGAATGGAACTAGAGGGTGTTATGCTAAGCGAAATAAGTCAATCAGAGAAAGACAATTATCATATGATTCACTCATATGTGGAATTTAAGAAACAAAACAGAGGATCTTAGGAGGAGAGAGGAAAAAAATAAAGACAAAATCAGAGAGGAAGACAAACCATAAAAGACTCCTAACTATAGGAAACAAACTGAAGGTTGCTGGAGGGGAGAGGAGTGGGGGGATTGGGTAACTGGGTGATGGACATTAAGGAGAGCCCATGATGAAATGAGCACTTGGTATTATAGAAGACTGATGAATCACTGACCTCTACCTCTGAAACCAATAATACATTATATGTTAATTGAATTTAAATAAAAGTTTTAAAAAGAAATAAATAAAAAGAGAGTTAGACTTTACAAAACAAATAATTGTCATACAATGTGATGCATATAACAACAAAACTCAGGGGAAACTGGTACTATTTCTCCATGGAGTTCTTGGCAAAGGAAGTCTTCAAAAGAGAAAAAAGGCTGTTCAGTTGAAGTCTTGAAGGACAAATAGGAGTTGAACAGAATGACAAAGTGGAAGAAAGGTATGCCAGGCAAAACAAAATTGAGCAAAGTCCTGGAGGCCTGAACCATCATGTGTTTCCATGAAACAGCAAGGGATTTATGTTAACGGGAACACAGCCTGCCGGCAATAAAGCTGCAAGGAGTGAGCTTACCAAGCTAGACTGGAACCAGAAGAGTTGATTTGGATAGGAACTGGGCAGGATGTACATTAAGGGATTTTAAGGAATGAAGAAATATGAAAATTTTTTCACTCTAGATAAATCACTCTGGAGTAAGAACAGAGGATACAAAGAAGGTAGGTGAGATCAGATGCAGGAAGACCAACTAAGGCGATTGTTATTGTGAAGTTGTAAAATGGCGAGTGACAGTGAGAATGAAAAGGCATTTTTAACACTTACACATACACAAACCTATATTTTCAGGGCTCAGTGAGTGATTAGATGTTGGAGTTACAAGACAGGGTAAAGCTGATGCTAATTTGCATGAGGAGAAAAGACAACAAGCATAATAACACACTGTTAGTGGTAGTATAAAATGGTGCAACTACTATAAAAAGTCTGGCAGATTCTGAAAAGATTAAACGTAGTTACCATATGATCCAGCCATTCTACTCCTAGGTATATACCCAAGAGAAATGAAAACATATGTCTAGCAAAATCTTGTCCAAGAATATTCATACCAGTATTATTCATAACAGCCAAAAGGTGGAAATAGACCAAACATCCATCAGCTCATGAATGGATAAATAGAATATGGAACACCCATATAATAGAATATTATTTGGCAACAAAATTGATGAAGTACTGTTGCATGCTACAGCATGGAGAAATCTTGAAACATTATGTTAAGTGAGAGAAGGTAAGGACAAAGGACAACATATTGCATGATTCCATTTATATGACATGTTTAGAATAGGCAAATCCATAGAAACAAAGTATATTAGTGGTTTTGTAGCACTAGGAGGCTTAGGCAAAATGGGGAGTGACTGCTAGCAGATACAGAGATTCTCTTTGAGGCAGCAAAACTATTCTAAAATTGACTGTGTTGATTATTGCCCCACCCAGGAATATACTGAAAACCATTGAGCTGTCACTTTATTTATTTTTTAATTTTTTTTAAGATTTTATTTATTTGACAGAGAGAGACACAGCAAGAGAGGGAACACAAGCAGGGGGAGTGGGAGAGGGAGAAGCAGGCTTCCCGCTGAGCAGGGAGCCCAGTGCGGGGCTCGATCCCAGGACCCCGGGATCATGACCTGAGCCGAAGGCAGGCGCTTAATGACTGAGCCACCCAGGCGTCCCTGAGCTGTCACTTTAAAATGGATGAAATGTATGGTATGTGAATTATTTCTCCATAAAGCTGTTACTTAACAAGTGCTGGCAGTATCCATTCCCAGTTATAACCTCTTCAAGGGTAAGAATTATGCCACAGACAGGGGTCCCTGGGTGGCTCAGTCAATTAAGCATCTGCCTTCAGCTCAGGCCATGATCCCAGAGTCCTGGGATTGAGCCCCACATGGTGCTCTCTGCTCAGCGGGGAGCCTGCTTCTCTCTCTCCCTCTGTGATCTCTCTCATTCTTGTTCTCTCTCAAATAAATAAATAAAATCTTAAAAAACAAAAAAAGAATTATGCCACAGACATAGTAGGGACCCAGGAAAATGTTTACTGAACTGAAATCACATGGATAGATCAGAATCAAAGTGAAGGCAATAGCTAATCATTATGATACCACAGATTGCAAAATCTTTTAGACTTTGGTCATGCACCTAAATTAAGAACTATCCAAGAAAATACCAAAATGATGCCATGTGTTCTTTGTTCCACCTCTCAGGTATTAACCAGCATCAGGGTGTCCATAGCATCCTTGGTCGAATCATATATAGATGATATGTCCCCAAACCTGCTCTTTTAATTGAATCTAATGACTGTTTCTCCTAACCCATGGATGGGTTACCCTGGAGGACTGAATTGCGAAGTAAGGGAAAGGAAGTGGAAATTGGAGTTGAGTTTTGTTTGTTTGGCCGGTGTTTGCTTTGGTTTGAATTATTTGATATGGTTTGGCTTTTGGAAGCAATGAAAAACATAAAGGAAGATTTTAACTTTATAAGAATGTAGTTCACCCTTATAAGTACTGCTTAAGACATGATATGACTTTACCGATCAGCCCAGACATTTTTGATTTGATTGATTTCTTTGCATGTTGTGCTTTGTTTTATTTAGCCTTGCTTTGTCTGGCCTACCCTGGCTTGGCTTGGCTTGGCTTTGTGCATGTTTGCTTTTGCTATTCAGGGATATTTACCAAACCAGGCACTAGAATAGTAAGTCTAATGTTTATGGGAAAACAAAATAAAACCAAATTTAGCCATTTCATATACAACCTGTGGGTAAAAGATGAGAAGGACCTTTACTTCCAGATATTCAAGGCACCACTTCAAGAAAATACCAGAAAGCAAACAATTCCTAAAATAATTCATAAGTAAATCTGCCCCCCTCCACAGCACATCAGTTTACATCACTCTTGGCGTTCTCTTATTTCTCCAGAAAAGCCATGAGTGTACACAAGGATAGTTTAAACAGGGAATGACTTTATTATAACCTATAACCCTGAGCCCCAGAATAGAAATATGGGGAAAGGCTAGGTCAAAAGTGATCATTTTCATCACAGTATACCTTGAGAGAGTTATCCAATTTATTCTCCTTGTAATTATTTGATACTAACAGGAGCTTTCCCTTTGGGTTGTCATCTGTCTCCAGAGGAATGTGGTCCATAGAAAATCATTCCTTCCATTTGTCAACCATCTAGGTAGAACTCAGAACCCACCCCCCTATCATTTAGATCTCCAAAAATAACTAACTCTATAGTGGGACCCATTAAACAAATAAAAATTGAAACATTGTCAAAATGTGACTATACAGCATAGCTGGAAACATACCTCAAAAGGAAGATCATAAATATGGCAAATTGCATCCAACCTGTTTACACACTGAATCTAAACAGATCTCTTCTACACAACAGTAGAAATAAGTTTGCCTTTTCTAAGAAGATGCAACAATGTCAAAGTTGGAATATACATTTTCTAAATTCCATCAGTATAGTCAATTTATTAAGTTCTATCCTCAGGACTGACTCCACTGTACCCTGTTTCATGGTTGTAAAGCACACCAGGAATCTATGCAATGTAAGATAATGATAATCAAGCAAAATTTGTCTTTTATTAAGTGCTTTGCAAGCTCTTTAAGGCTGCCTACTGTGTTTAGTAGAATAGCAGTAATAATAATAAATGCTTATTAGTGTTCACTCTATGTCAGGCACTGTCCTAAGTTCTAAGAACGTACTAACTCATTTAATTCTTATAACCCTACATAGTAAATACCATTATTATACCTATTTCACACTAAAGGACTAAGGCAGAGAGATACTGAGTAACTTGTCAAACTCACACCTAATAATAGCAATCTGGTTGCAGAGTCCCTATTTTTCCTGTTTTATTGAGATATAATTGACATATAACATTGTGTAAGTTTTAAGTGTACAACATGATGATTTGATACATTTATATATTATGAAATGATTACCACATTAGGATTAGTTGACACTTTCATCAGGTCACATAATTACCACTTCTTTTTCTCATGGTAAGAACATTTAAGATCTACTTTCTTACCAACTTTCAAGTATACAATATAGTGTTATTAACTACAGTCACCACACTGTACATTAGATACCCAGAACTTATTAATCTTATAGCTAGAAATTTATACACTTTTATACCCAACATCTCCCCATTTCCCCCACTCTTCAGTCCCTGGCAACCTCCTTTTTACTGTCTGATTTGTGAGTTTGGCTTTTTTAGATCTCACATACAAGTGAGATCATACGGTATTTGTCTTTCTCTGTTTGATTTGTTACATTTGCATAATGCCCTCCAGATCTACCCACAGATGCAGAGTATGTGCTTTTAAACATTACACAATACTACCTCAAAGTATAAAGTGGTCTAGGACCACAAATGTCTAGGACCTGGAGTATAGTATCTTTGGAGTTTAGATATTTTAATTCTAATATAACTCAATGATATATAAAATAAACTTTGAAAAGGTATAATAAATGATAATATTTGCCCTTTATTAAGTCCTAAAATGTAACAGGCACTTTATTAGATATTCTTACTTATAGTACCTCATTTAATATTAACAACATTCTTGGGGCGCCTGGGTGGCTCAGTCGTTAAGTGTCTGCCTTCGGCTTAGGTCATGATCCCAAGGTCCTGGGATTGAGCCCCGCATCAGCCTCACTGCTCTGCGGGAAGCCTGCTTTTCCCTCTCCCACTTCCCCTGCTTGTGTTCCTTCTCTCACTGTGTCTCTCTCTGTCAAATAAATAAATAAAATCTTAAAAAAATATATTAACATTCTTATGAAGTAGGAATTATCATCTCTATTTTACATGTGAAGAAATGAGACAAAGAAGGGTTAAATCATTTAATCCTTTAATAATAATTTAATATGCAAATTCAATATGTGTATATTTAGTTTACAAAATCTTTCACTTAATATGAATCTATCAAACAAATTGAGTGAAAAAATATTCAAAATACGTGTAATTTTCCATCAATCAAAACTCTGTGTCTGAAAAGAGGGAAAAAATATGATATTTTATATAAAATGGTCATTGAGCAAATGCATTTACCAGTCAATTTTGCATTGAAAATCAAGTTTGTGATGCACACTCATTTCTTTAAACCCTTCCCCACAAATATGATGGAATAACAAGAATAAATAAATGTTCAGGAAATCATTAATCATTTGTGGTATCGGCATCTGCAGAAACTGGAGGAGATTAAGTCTCTACATATTAAAAGATTAATGAGTATCATCAGCTTGTTCTTGTACCCCCTTCTTTTTCAAATTTTTTTCAGCCCAGACATCTACAGTATCTTCTGCTCTGTGTAAATGACCTTAGTTCCATGAATTCACAAGACTCCCACAATGACAACCTGCTTATTAATGTACCTCTATTGGCTTCCTTCCCTTCCCTAACTTCCCTACTTCCCTATTTGTGGTTTTTGGAATTATCTCCCATATGAAATACTCTCAGTACTCACATCCTTCTCTTAGAGGGAAATCCAGCCTAAAACATTTTAACATAGACCTTGTTTTGCCATATGAAACTACCTTTTTATTTGTCATTCTTAATCTCAGTCACATTCATCATTTTATCTCCAGCACACTGCCTGGTACATAAGGGTCTCTTTCTAGATATTTTCTAAATAAATAAATAAAAGAATAAAGGAATAAGTTTCAAATCAAGTTTCAAATGTCCTTATGTCAGAATGCTACTTTATCATTAAAATCTAGCTTCTGCCTCCAGTACGGTATTGGGGGCCAACTATTTGGGAGCTACACACCATGTGTGGTCCCCTACCCAAGAAAATCTATGTATCAGTGGGATTCTGTTTTCAGAGTCACCCAAAGCAGGAGATGTTCTCCTAACAAGAGACCCCGACTCTTAAGACCTCTCTGCCACCCTCCCTCACCCTCCCAACCCCTCTTTCACCCTACCCCATCTATGATCACTCAGGCAAAAAATCTGGATTAATTTTTGTCTTCTCCTCTCCAACATGTACATGGTAACTAGAACTTGTCACCTTCAGTTCCTCAGTCACTGGAATCTGTCCATCTCTCCATCCCTATTGATTTGGCCTTAGTTAATGCCTTCATCATTCCTTGAACAAGGTATTTTAAATGACCCTTTTGGTCCCCTGCCTTTAAAACATTTTTCAAATTGCAAGTGAAGTAATATTTTCTTTTTAAATATACATCTGATTCTAACATTCCTTGCTTAAAATCCTATAATGGTCAGGAAACAAACTGAGGATTGCTGGAGTGGTGGGGAATGGGAGGGATGGGGTGGCTGGGTGATAGACATTGGGGAGGGTATGTGCTATGGTGAGCGCTGTGAATTGTGTAAGACTGTTGAATCATAGACCTGTACCTCTGAAACAAATAATACATTATATGTTAAAAAAAAAAAGAAGAAGAAGATAGCAGGAAGGGAAAAATGAAGGGGGGAAATCTGAGAGGGAGACGAACCATGAGAGACTATGGACTCTGAGAAACAAACTGAGGCTTTCAGAGGTGAGGGGTTGGGGGAATGGGTTATTAGCCTGGTGATGGGTATTAAAGAGGGCACGTACTGAATGGAGCACTGGGTGTTATACGCAAACAATGAATCATGGAACACTACCTCAAAAACTAATGATGTAATGTATGGTGATTAACATAACATAATAAAAAAATGCATCTGCAAAAAAAAATCTTATAATGGATTTTGCCCACAGAATACGTCCATATCCCTCAACATAATTTATAAGGCTTCTCTTGGGGTAGCTCCTCCTGTATCTCCAGGCTTCTGTCTCACTGCACTCCCCTGACACTTCAGATCCAGCAGTTCAGCTCACAGAGGAATTAATAGTCCCACCAAAGACTCCATGGTTTTTTTACACTTGCTATCCTTGACTGTTTGAAATTCTCTACTCCAAGCATTCCTGGAAATGACTTCTCATTTTTTAATTCTAAATTCAAATGTCACTTCAATGAAACTTTTCCCTCTCTCTCTTTCCCAAGGAGAATTACTCACTTTCCCTTGGCCCTACAGAGTACTGATACCTACTTTCACTTTTGGATTCCATAAAAGTGTAGTGCACTTTTTTATGTGTCTAGGCTGTATCTAGCTACTTAAATGATCTCATTAGCTAAAAGAATGCTGGCTCTATTCCAGGAAGTGAACTGATGATCAATCTTCATTTATTTTACAAATAGTTAGGTTTGTGTTCCTTCTGTTAATCCATGATTGTAAACAAAAGGAAACTGAGGGTAGTGGTTCTTTGGTTCCTAGCAATAATAAAGCACTGTTCCTAAAGCCTGCCATTCTTCTACCTATTATTGTTATGAAAACAATAGCAGTGTTTCAATCTGTTCAGGTCTTAGTTTTCCAAAAATATACAGAGGAAAAGGTATCTAAAAAGGTCGACTAAATAGTCATTATTGGATAGACAGCACAGTTGTTTCCCAGGAAGATGCAAAAGTTTATTGGCATTGGTGACATGGAAATGTCTTCTGAAATATTTCAGATAGGCGGTCTCTCTTTTAATACAGTCACCCATTGTGACTATAATAACACAATTCCTTCCAGAGGGAGACAACTCCAACCCAGTAAGGAAATGAAAGAACAAAAAAAATCAGAATAGTGCCAGGTGAAGAAACCATTAGGGGTCCTCTGTCTGAGAAGTAGAAGCTAAAGGAAACTCAGCTACAACCCCAGGGGGTCCTCTGGCAGGAGAAGTTATTGTATGACACCAAAGGTTTATTCACTAACTAAATTATACTTCAAGTTTTCAGTAATTATTTCCTGAGCCATTTGATAAAGAAATGGAATAAGAAATTGTCTATCAGTGCATTTAGCCTGAATTTTTATTCCTCTTTAGAAAATGCCAACTCATATTACAAGTGCTGAGGTTAACAAATGTGGCTCTGAGTTTAAATTTTTCAAAATCCAAAATGGAAAAGATGGACCACAAAGTGAGAAAAACCCCTGCTTTTCTCTGAATTTGCAAATGGGAAGAGGGGCAAGAAGGAAAAATCAGACCCCACAGGAGTATGTAGTGATACATTTGTGAAGTTAGACTTTTCTCATAAAAGGTCTCTTGCACCCCTTTAAGTTTTGCTTTCAAATGGAATTCAAAGATTCCACCCAGTGAGTGTATCTTCTGACCCTGAGCCAATGCAGAGGTGCTGTGATTGAATCACAGACATGATTTAGGTGCAGTAAACAGATGAGGTCTGTGTAAGCTCATCAGGCAATTTTGTTTTTAGGCTAAATTAACAACCTTCTCCTTATCTCTTGTAATTTCTCTACCTTATTTATTCCCCATCCATCCCAGTTCCCTTTTCCTACCCGGCTTCTCCCCCTAGTTCTTTCCCTCTACTTATTTCCCTATGTTTCACTTTCTTCACCTCCCTTCCATGCCCTTCCCATTTATACTAGTTAGGATTCCTGCAGAAACAAATTCTCAAAGATTCAAGTACAAGTAATTTGTTTGGAAAGCGCAGGAAGTCCTGCAGAAGGGTGGGGAAAGAGGTCAAGGAAGGGGAAAAAAATCAATAAAGGGTGTATATTAGGTAAGTGAACACCGGGTAACTGGAGTTTAATCCCACAAGAAAATTCTGGAAAATCGTGTAAAATCACAATGCCTTAGATTTTTCCCAGCTGAGTCAAAGCAACTCTCAGCAGTCACTGGCTGAGGTCTGGTCCTAAGGAAGTTCATTTCCTGCTACCTCAGACCTGCCCTCAGGCAGAGGTCTTCCCTGGCTTGAGAAAACAGGCAGAGGTACAGAAACTGGTAACTGGAAGTGGCAGAAACATACTGAAGTTATAAAGCCCTAGGATGGGGCGGTAAAAAACAGCTACCACCCCTGTCCTCTTTCCTCGGATTCTATTTCCCCCCATCGTAAAAATGACCTCCATCAGTGGTAATAAGGTGTTAACAGCTGGCAAAACAAATCAGAGGAGGCCTCCATTTTATGATACAGTTATTAAAGGACTTTAGGATATGACCAGTGATAATATGGATGGGCCAAATCTGGATTTCCATGGTTTAGAATGTTCTATAAGCCTCAGAAAATCAGGAAGCCACTTAAAGCTTCAAGGCCTCTATGGCAGCAGTGATAGACGAGCTGCCAGAGGACTATCAGAGCACCACAGAGAAATTTCAGTATCAGGCAGTGAGGGTCACTGGCAAGCATCGGTGTATATTAACCTTCATTTTAGAGCTAGCTGTGTCAAAATATGCTATGTTGACAAAAATGGTGTTTTCTTTAAAAAATCAACATCTGTCTACCTTCCTACAGTGCTTGGCAGAGAAAGCTATTTTGCATAGTACATGAAAGTATAAGATAGGAATTAGACCAATCAAATACGAATGCCAGTTTTGCTTCTTACGAAAGCAATTTATTCAATCTCTCTATCTCTGTTTTTCTATCTATAAAATGAGGATAATAATCTTTCAGAGAATATTGTAATCTATATATGAGTATATATATAATGTGCGTGTGTCTGTATTGTGTTCGGCAGAATGCTTAGTAGTCCTGAATGTGCTCAATACAGGAGGTGTGGTAGTTTTGTAGTGTCAACTTCTCAACAGCTAGAGCTAGAATAATGCTTCCCTTCTCTGTATAATTCTAGGTTAGCACTGGCCCCAGAAGAAATTCACACAAGGTTTGGAAGGCAGGGGTGAAGCAGTAGCCATTGCACTCTGATGGTCTGTGTAGAGCACCAGGCACTGTGGCAGCTCACACACACTCTCACTGACCTCTGACCTGCTTGGTCGTCATGGGGAAGCACCCAGATCTGCAGATCTTCAGGTCCCACTGGCTCTCCTCCTTTAGCTTCTCTGGGGCCTGGGCCAGATGCATGTGCATCTAAATAGTGAGGGGCACCAGCTTTTTGCCACTCACGTTGTCAAGACTGGGGTCAGCGAGAGACAGTCATGGGTTCCAGTTCATCTTCATGGGTTCCCATCTCTCCTTGCTATCATTTTCATCCAAGATTCCTTCCTGATTATAGATCTGACTGATCTATAGAGACTTCCAGCCAAATATTGTACCAAATGGGGAGGCAACAGCCTGCAAAACTTATCCCAGCAGCTCCCACAATTATATAAAGTCTAACCCAGTAACGAATCCCTTATTCTATGTCACAATCTGACTAATACAACATGGTAATTATGTGATAAGATGTTAAAATGAAACTATTTCAGACTCAGTAGTACCTAAGTGGTGCCGTACATAAGCCTTCAGAGAATAATAATGTAAGGTGTCTGAGATAAAGGACAGGTGACAGTAAAAAATGATGATGTCATTTCTCTATTTATAATCCATTAGGGCTTTCCCATTGCACTCAAGATAAAGTCTAAACCTGTTAATATAGCACACAAGGACCTCTGTGGTCACAAATTCCGCTCTCCAGCCAAGCAGAAACTGCCTTCAATTATCCAATTCTTTCTCCTCTCCTCCCTTCCCTGCCCTTCCATCCCATCCCCACGCCTCCCTCTCCAGCTCTCTCTATTTCCCAATCTTCTCATAAGCTCTTCCATCTATAACACCTGCTCTTCCAAAACACACACACACACACACACACACACACACACACACCTCTTTGACCTAGCTAATCCGTTTATACCTTACCCCTTTTAGGATAGCCAGGTTACTGGTTCCAAGAATATAGTTTGGAAGTAATTCCCTAAGCGTTCCTTATTTTCTCACCTCCTGACTTTTACCTTACTACCACCTCATCTTTGTTCCTCTAATTCCCAGTGATCTCTCAGAACTCAGATGCTACGGCTTCTTCAAACTTCCCTTAAACTACATTAAGTTCTCCTCCTGTGAGACACTTACTCTTGTCTTTATCACACAATATAGGAATTGGGTATTCAATTATTCAACTGCTGCCCTTAGTAGACACTTAACTCTGGCTGCCATTTGTGATGGATACTGTGATGTGCTTCCCAGGTTTCCCTTCAAAAATACTGACTTTGTACTTCAGTTTCTGGGAGACCTGCTGGCAGAGAGCCCTCTGCTGCCTGCCACTTTGGGGGATCATAGAAAGTTGAAAACTGAAAAGAGCCACCTTGCCCAAAGTTGCACCCCCTACTAGAGGGAACCAACATTGATACAGATGTATAAGACCCAGCCTTCTTGCCCCAGCACAGAACAGCTCTGAAGAGTCATTCTTCAGAACTCCCCAAATGGTTGGCTGAAGCTTCCTCTGAGACCACATCATGGTTCAATCTCTCCATCTACTCCATCTAGCTCTTTCCCTTTCCTTCCACAGGGTTTGATCCTAAGAACCTGCCCAAATATGCCTCTTGCAAACTAATATCTGTCTCAGAGTCAGCTTCCCAGGGAGCCCAATCTTATTACAGAGCCTAAAATGGGGTGCTATTCAATAAATATTGGTTGATTAAATACAAGACACAGATGGTGAAGACCCTGATCATCAGAAACACTGGAAGCACAGGGGAATAAAGCTGAGAGACTACTATTCAGCTGCCTCAACTACTTCAAGTGCTCTCTGGAAGTCTGAAAACATGTGGTTGCCGAGTTACATAGACTGATCTACCCCCTACAAACTTTCTGTTGCTATAACCCCAGCCAGTAGCTCATTTAATTATATAAGGACACATAGCCTGGTTGAAGAAACCAAATTCTATCCTAGAAAACTTGTGTTATTACTGGAAAACTAACCAAAAACTATGAGAATTCCTTCTTAAATGACAATAGAAGGAAAAGACATTCTAGAAAGAGAAAATGTTGGGAAGGAAGAACCAAAAAACAAAACCAAAAAAGCAAAGTAGTCTTTATGTTCAGGAAGGAATCAGAAGTTCACACTGTCTGGAATTTATAACAGAAAGTGACAGAGAATGAGGTGGGAGTCATACACAGAGCTGAGTGATAGATGAAGTTAGTTGTAAAAAATTAGCCTTAAAATATCCTAAACTTTCATTCAAATTAGTAACAACATTTATCCACAAATCAATTAGTTACCTTTTAATGTTGATTGTTTTCCAAAAAATACTTTTCCATCGAGGCCCCTGGGTGGCTCAGTCGGTTAAGCATCTGCCTTCGGCTCAGGTCATGATCCCAGGGTCCTGGGATGGAGCCCTGCCTCAGGCTCCCTGTTCCGTGGGGAGCCTGCTTCTCCCTCTCCCTCTGCTTGCCACTCTGCTTACTTGTGCTCTCTATCTCTGTTAAATAAATAAAATTAAAAAAAATACTTTTCCATTAAAATCATTAAATCCATGTTTAATGGATTCACTCCCTATAAATCTAATCTACTCCCAAAAATTAAGTTATCTTCTAAGTACTTTAGGTTCAGATACCATCTTACTTGTCATTTAATACAATAAATCAAGTATATTAATAAGCAGAAGATATGGAATATGATAGATAAAGGTGAAGTTTTGTCATGATATCTAAGCAATAAAAATCAATATGTAGGGACCCCTGGATGGCTCGGTTGGTTAAGCATCTGCTTTTGGCTCAGGTCATGATCCCAGGGTCCTGGGATCAAGCCCTGCATTGGGCTCCTTGCTCAGTGGGGAGCCTGCTTCTCCCTCTGCCTCCTGCTTCCCCTGCTTGTGCTCTCTCTCTCTCTTTCTGACAAATAAATAAATAAAATATTTTTTTAAAAATCAATATGTAATAATCTATTGTGAATTCTGTTAGAAGACAAATGTTTGCTAAACAATTCTATATCCTTCTAAAAATGTCAAGTACAGAGGCTTACACTGAAAATTTCCAAAATCTTGTCCATCTGCTTGCATCCAGTAAAATAAGGAGCATTCATTTGATCTCTATCATAGCAGTTTCCACAATCTAGGATTATTTGTGCTTTATTTATTTATATACTGTCTCCTTATATTAACTCCTTGAGAGCAGAAATTATGTTTTATTTGTTTTTTTTTTCCTGATTTTATCTCTAACACCTAGCTTAGCACCTCTCTCACAACTGACATTCAATAATTAAGTGGGGGATAAGAATAAGTGAATGATGAATAATTATGAACTGAAAAAAAAAGTCATTTTGGAGAACTTTAATTATATTGCTAGCAACCTTAGAGACACTGATGAAACTGAGTTGGAGCCACTGAAACCCTGATTTTTAATTCTCAACAAGTGAATGGTAAAAAACAACATGTGTTTACTACTCACACATTTTTGTGCCTCCATCAAAATATCATCCCCATCAGCATGTTAGAGTTGAAGAAAGGGAGAACGGATGGTAGATAAACCCATTTTATGAGTTAGGGTTCTTTGGTGACAAGTGACAGAAACCCAATAGCTAACTTAAGCAAAGGCGAATTAGGTTACCAAATCAAAAAGCAAAACAAGATGAAACAAAAACTAACCACAAAACCAAAAATCCCTATTGGGATTTTCACTAGAATACATTGAATTTGTAGGCCAATTTGAGGAAAGTCGTCATGTCAACTATGTTTCAACTATGTTGAAATTTTTATAAAAATTTTTCTCTTCATTAAGAAATTTTCTATAATGTATTTCAACAATTTTTTATTTTTCTTCATAAAAGTATTACATGTTTTCTGTTATACTTATTTCTAGATTTCTCTACATAAACATATATACACACAAGTGTGTGTCAACATTTAAGTAACATTTAAGAATTATATATTCTAGTAGTTATTTGCCATATACATGAAAATTAAATTGAATAATGTACACTGAATTTACATCCTGTATAGGCCAGCCAGAGATGTGCTACAAACCTCAAAACTCAATGGTTGTGTTCTTGTGCCACTTTTATGAGAACAGAAGATATTTACAATCTTCCATGTCCATGAGGTGTGAGGTCTTTGGTCCATTACCTTGTACAGAGTACAAATCTGAGTAGTTGCTGTTCCATGGGGAACAGGCAGTCACAACACTTAGTCCTAAGCCAGCCTTGTTCTAAGTTAAACAGGAACGTGGAATATTCTATTTTTTAAAAAGACCACAATAATGTCTCCTATTCTTCATGCTCTTCTACAGTGTGACCTTGCCAGTAACTTATCAAGAGGTGGCACTTACTTCCCTTCTCCTTGAATTTGGGTGGACCCATGATGGCTTTGATGAATAGAATATGGCAACAGTGACGTTCTATGACTTTTAAGGCTAGATCATAAAAGATGATGTGGCTTCTGCCTTGTTCACTGAGACATTCATGTTTAGACATCTGAGACATCCTATAGGAAGTCCAACTACTCAAAGGCCTCCATAATGTGAGGAAGTCAATCCCCATGGGAAAAGACTGCATATAGATGCTCCACTTAACATACCAAGCCAAGGTTCCAGCCAACAACCAGCACCAACATCCAGACATGTGAGTGAAGAGCCATCTTTAGAAATGGATTCTCTAGCTCTCAGCCATGTGAGTTTTCCCAGCTGAAGTCCTATCACAAAGCAAAGAAATCTATCCCTACTATGTCCCTATTGAATTGCCAACCCAAAGAATTTGGGGCTTAACAAATGGTTGTTATTTTAAACCACACAGTTTGCAATGGATCACTATACAGCAATTGTAAATGGAGGAGGGTTTAACCAAATTTTTCTGAAACCCCCAGGGACTGGGGTCTAGAGCCTTATTTCTAAATTCTGCTGCAGAGTGAATCATGTCAGAGCAAGGCTATGGAGAATGCTAGTATCTAAATTCCAGCCTACTAGATCCAGGTTGAGAAACGACTCATTTGCTCTCAGGATGTTGCATATTCAGAATCTCAAGGTTAGTTCTTTTTTGAGCCTCTGTTTTTCCAATCAAGGCCATAACACCTTTCCAAGAACTTGAGTGCAGGATCAAGGGAGCCTACAGAAAAGACAGCCATGCCCACTGTATCTCTGAATAACTGACATAGCCAAACTTCAGACTGAGCCTGGCTCAGTTACTTTAGCTTCACTTTGTGTTTTCTGAAAATATGCTTTGCTCAGCTACTTTTATAATTTTCTTTTTAACAGGATAGCTGAAAAAGAAACGAAGGGGGATGGGGGAGAAGCTGTTAAAAACACACATTGTGTCAAATAATTAATTGCTCCCCAAAATACAGTTTAGCTGACAGAACCGAAAATGAAGTCGAACCTTATATTGTCTTCCATGTTCTTATGTCGATTCTTCCTTTTGGATCCCTAGAGCAACATTTCTCTAACTTTCTTCTTTGACTGGAACAGGGAGAAAAACATTCACAGTCCTCTTTGTTATAATTTCCTCTTTCAAAGTAATTGCTTAGAATATCACCCCAGTAAATTCAGAAGGTTTTCTTTAAAGTGTTATTCCTTACTTCCAACATGAGTAATTCATACAAATATAAAAGCCCAGCTCCCCATAAAAGATGATTATGTGCTAAAAAGACTTTATTTGATTGTAAAACTCTGAAGTTGCTGAGTGGGTTGCAGAAGGATGCCAAAAGAATCCTTTGAGGGGAAATGTCTTTTCCATCTTTTCCTGAAATTGCTTGTTTTCACTTTGGAAGGAAGATGCAAGTGTCTCAGCTTCACAGTTTGAGGAACTTTACCTTAGATGCAAGAATTCTAGCTATCAGAATCCCAGGATAGTAGCACTAATCAAAAGGCCTCTTGTTGGGAGACATAAGCATCCCATGCAAGATAAGAGTACCAGTTCCTTGTGCATCCTGCTGACAACTATATTTGCCTCCTTCTAGAATAAGAGGTCATCCTAGGTTTTTCAGAAGTCTTATTTCTAGAAATCAAACCCAGGTCACTTCTGTTAATAGGAATGTTCTGGCAGCTTACAGCTTTGCTTTTAATGGCTTTTAAATCTCACAGAAGGATATTCTGAGGTGGGAAATTATTATAGAAAGAATCATAGTGGAGCATCTGGGTGGCTCAGTCATTAAGCGTCTGCCTTCGGCTCAGGTCATGGTCCCAGGGTCCTGGGATCGAGCCCCACATCGGGCTCTCTGCTCGGCGGGAAGCCTCCTTCTCCCTCTCCCACTCCCCTTGCTTGTGTTCCCTCTCTCGCTGTGTCTCTCTCTATCAAATAAATAAATAAAATCTTTAAAAATAAATAAAAATAAATTAAAAAAAAAGAAAGAATCATAGTACCGGGAAACTGGGACCCTATAGAGATGGTGACTCATGTGATAACTAGTCTCCAGGATATTCTCCAACAGTCTCTCACCCTCTGTTTGCATAAACCAAGCCTGCATGCTAATACCATTGTCCTGGGAATCTGCGCTAGATTTTCCATTGCTTTGACCAACTGAATGATGAAGAAGCCTACTAGATTTTTTTTTGGTAATCTCTTTCTCCCTCAAGGACCCTTGAGCTGCCATGTAAGAAATCCAGGTTACCCTGCTGAAGTGAAAGATGAGACACCAAGTGGAGAGAAAGGTCACATGCAAAAGCACCAATGTGCAAAATAACTACTGTTTGTTAGCACTGCGTTTCATCAAATTATTGAACTTTCCTGAACCCCAATTTCTGAATTTGTAAAAATAAGGACAATACCAATTTCACACTCTTGTGAAAATCAAATGAAATCATTCTCTCTTCCTTAGGTTTATTGAGTACCTACTGAGGTGCTGAGGATACAACAATAAATAAATTATGAACATTGCTTTACAAGAGACTGCATTCTAGAAGACACATATAAATCCCTGAGCTTAGTCTCAGACTATACTTTTAAAAAATTAATAAAAATGATAATATGGTCTCAAGTTGTACAGCACACTGAGGGACTATAAAAACAGAACATATAAGGTGTGAGCAGGGCAGGGGCTGCAGAGGGAGAGAGAGAATCTCAAGCAGACTCCATGCCCAACATGGAGCCCAATGTGGGGCTCAATCTCACGACCCTGAGATCATGACCTGACCTGAAACCAAGAGTTGGACATTTAACAGACTGAGCCACCAAGGCGCCCAGCATAACTCTTATCTTTAAGAAGCTTTTAATCTAGTTAAAAATCTAAGACTAACAAAACAATAAGAATACTGACTACATATTATTATGTTCTAAATTCTACAAATGCTGCCCAAGAAATTTAAAAACTGGAAAATTAAGTGTGGAGTAGTAGTCTTTCAATGCATGATAGAGGTGAGAGCAAGCCAAGTTTCAGTAGGACTATAGGTTTTGCAGAGGTAGTGATATGGGAAGGTGATATTCCTAGATGGGAAACAACTTAAGCAAGGAAATAACTAGAGCAGTGTTGTCAATAGAACTTTCTGCTGCAGTATTATATATGTGCTGTCTAATGTATTAGCCCCTAGCCACATGTGACTATGGCAGAGTTGACATGTGGTCAGTGTGATCAAGAAACTGAATTTTTAATTTATTTAATTTTAATTAATTTTAATTTAAATAACCGCTTGTGGGTAGTGGTTACCATATTGTAAGGCATATATTCAAAGGACTTGGAGAAAACCAGCCATGACTTTTTCTATTACTTTGAGTGATGCCATCCAAGCTCAGTTGACATAGTAAGATTATTTGCCTGCCAGTACTTCACCCCAACTATCCACTCCAAAGTATAAAACAAACTGTCAAAAATAAGTCTTTCCCAGGGCACCAGAGCATCCAGCTCTTGATTTCCACTCCAGTCATGATCTAGTCAGGGTCATGAGATTGAGCCCTGCTTGGGGCTCCATGCTGAGCGTGGAGCCTGCTTAAGGTTCTCTTTCTTCCTCTCCCTCTGCCCCTCCCCACCCCACTCACTGTCTCTCTCTCACAAAAAAAAAATAAATAAGTGAATAAGTCTTTCCCTGCAACATAAATCCAGAGCAACCTCATGAATTGCCAAAGTTTTATTCTATTCTCACATCCACACTTTGGGTTTATCTGAACCAAAAGTTTCTCCCTTCAAAGGAGTGGTATTTCCTATAAAATCCAGAGAAGAATGGAATTTGTGTGTGTGTGTGTGTGTGTGTGTGTGTGTGTGTGTGTGTGTGTAAAGCAATAGAAGTTTATTAAGTGAAGATACAGAGAAAGTTCTCAAGAGTGAGAGGTGTCCCAACAGGGTTGCCAACAAGGGCCTTTAGGGTTGGTCTTTTATAGAAAGCTAACCAGGGCATTTAAATCCTTTTAACATCTCTATTGATAACACCTTCAATGGCTTACTTCCTTTTTAGCGGCTGGTTCTTCTTTGTTGGTCACAGGTGATTATCATAAAGACACCCACCCCACACCACCCACCCCACACGCCTGGGGCAGGGTGATCCTTCACCCCACACACCTACGGCTGAGTGGTCCTCCACCCCACATGCCTGGGGCAGGGTGGTCTTCCACGCCACTTACAAAACGAACTAACAAACCAAAAACAACCAGCAATGAAGAAAACAACTAATAGCTTTTAGTATGTATGTATCAGTTTCCTTGGTTACAGGTAATAAAGAAAAAGGGGAGGAGCAAAAACATTTGAAGTACGAATAGCTGGACCAAGAGACCAAACCAGATAAAGGGCTCAAAGCTCACGGTAACATTTAAGCCACTAGCAAAGCAGAGTGAGAAAATCAGGCAATTATCCTGATGGTCCAAGCAAAAATGAAATCTTTCACCTGGAAACTACCAGGTAATTTCACGTGAAAGGATTTTTTGGTTGTTGTTTTCTGTTGCGTTGAACTGATAATTGCCAGGGCTTGTTTTCTCAAAATACCTTCGGCATAGCTATAGATAAGGAAAGCGCAGAAGGGCCTGTCAGGAACTAGAGTCTGCCTGTGATGAATATGATGGGACCCACATCCCTTTAGGAACTAAGTCATGGCCAAATGGGCAAACCAGAAGAGAATATATACGAGTTCAGAAGCCCTGAGGAATATAAGATGAGATAGCTGTTTTGTTTTGTTTTCAAGAGGCTTTCAATGATGCTTCATGTCCAGCTGTCAACACTAGGTCTAAGAAGGCCTGAGTTGGGAGGGAGGGAGATGTCATTCCAGAAGCACTGCACCAGCCATCTGCATCACTGCGTTGGTTCACATTAGTAGGCACTGGCAGGCCATTTTGTCACGACTTTCCTATTTCTCTCCAATAGGCCTAAGAGAAAGTCTCATTAGAGTGTGGAAAACATGCATATGGATGCCCTGATGTAGGGAAATGGCCCCTAGGGAAAAGTGTATTCATTAGACTAGTTAGTGAGGAGGAGAAATAAGCCAGACAACAAGAAATCAACTCCAGAATCAGTGTTTGGATGACTGTCTTGGATTTGAAATGCCTGTCTGGCAAGACCCAAGGGATCTAGAAAACCAGAATAAGTGCTGTAGTATAGTATACTAGGGAAAACTCAAGTAACGGATTAGCCAGTGTAGGACAGGTAGCTGAGACTGGCTTTGCCCTCCAGCAGGTTAAAAGGCCAACACAGTGGAGGGAGGCTCTTTACGTGTACATCAACCACAAAAGAATCCCCCTCACTGTTCAGCACATTGTGCTGGAGCAGTCAGATTTCCAGAAATAGACTCGCCCAAATCCCCTTTTTATATTTTCCAGAGCTGAAGCTGAACTTTCAAGGGGCATGACTTTGCTTTTATTTTTCACTCTTCTTTTCATCAATGATTGAATTTCCTAGTGTTGCTTTCAGATCAGATGTTATTTTGGGCACAACTCAAAGAAAGCCCTCCATATACATGGAGAAGCAGTGGGTGGCAGAAAAGTTCATCTTCATTCCTGATTAAGCAAAGAGACACATCAGGGGGTCCAGGAGAGGGGGAGAAATGCTAAAGGCTCCAAAGTCGTTGGAATGAACAAGTATTTAGCTACATAGGATGATGCTGGCTGATGTCCAAAGTCTACTAAGTTTTAAAGAAGGATTTTCAGTTTTTCCAATACCAGAGCTATTGTTCACATTTGCTATCACAGACAACATATTTAACCATTACTCCTGTAATTAAAAATTTTAGGGGTGCCTGGGTGGCTCACTCTTTTAAATGTGTGACTCTTGATTTTGGCTCAGGTCATGATCTCAGGGTCGTAAGACTGAGCCCCAAGTCAGGCTCCCTGCTCAGTGAGGAGTCTACTTGTCTCCCTCTCCCACTGCCCCTACCCTGCTCAAGCACACACTCTCTCTCTCTCTCTCTCTCTGGAATGAATAAATAAATCTTTTTAAAAAAAGAAATTAAAAATTTTAACAGTAGAAGCTATACAAAGTCACCATGGTTTTGCAGCTAAAACCTGAGCTAGCCTTCTCTCAATAGCAGAGCAACTCTCCAGTCCTTGTTCATAACTTACCCTCAAAATTCCATTCCTCCCTCTTGTCTGCCAGGAGATATTTGTTAAGTCTGAGACCCCGTGCAAAACCATTGCCTAATTGTCTTACTTAATTTTCATGATCACACACTGAGGGAAAATTGGGGATCAGGCAGATAAATAACTTGCCCAGGAATAGAGAGATCATAATCAGATCTGATGTGAAATTTATACTCAAAAGCCTTCTGTTTGACCACAAGGAGAGAGGAGCATTTACTTTGAATTCAATATTTGAAGATTTTGATATAATGGCCTGAGGGGGGAAGTCCCAGTACTTCCAGTGACTTACCCACACGAAGACAACACAAGTCATTATTTTCCCTTTATTGGTTCCAAGGTGTATTGGAGAAACAATATCACTTTAATTTACTCCCCAGGGAAAAATAACAAAATATGCTGGCATCTTGAACCTGCCAAAACAGAACTGAGTTTTTTTTTTTTTGTTTTTTTTTTTTTGGTCATTCTTTCCTTCCTTGGAAGTCTAATCCATCAGGAACCACCTGGGACAGCACCCACACCCACTACAGCATCACTTCTCTGCTGGGCTCCTTCCCTACAAGCTCCTCAGCTGGATCCTAGGCAAAGAAAATGTGTTTTTGCTTGGAGAAAAAATAACAACAGAAACAACAACAAAAGGAAAAACCATAGCAGCCCACCCACATATCCACCTTAGGGAGCTAAAATCAAATGAGGTGAATAACTGAGAACAAGCTTCATATATTCAGACCTAGAGTTTAAAAAAAAAAAAAGATTTTTACCTACTTTATACATGTAATGAGAACCCTTAAGCTCTCACTGAAGATGTCTTCAAACAAATGGGGAAGTATTCCCCAAATATATAACTACTTTGTTTACCCTGTCTTAGCTTCCAGAGATGTTTGAAGACAAGAAACTTAAGCCCCACTTTTCTCTTTGACATTTCTTGGTAGCAGAGTGGTAGACTCAGGATGAAAGAAGATCATTCTCTTGTTCTGAGCCATCCTTAAGAAGAGGAAATATATTAAAATATGACTATCCAGGGGATGGTGACAAGTTTGTGGATGATTTTTATATCTATCATTTTTACTAATCTCTATTTCCTATTTCTAAATGATTGCCTTATATCGTTAAAGGCTGTTTCATTTAGAAAGGAGAGTTAAAACTTGCATGTAAGGAAATAAACAAGAAGAAACTGATATGTTCCTATAACTTCAAAGATCACTAGGAAACAATTTTAAGGCTTCAGTGGGTCCCTATAGTTCTCAGGGCTTTGCCTTTGGGAATTCAAAGCTTGGGCATTAATAGAATGTCGTGAACATCTCCCTGGAACAGAAGGCAGCAAGTCAATTCAGCAGTGGGATGACCTTGAGCAGATCAATTAACTTCTCCAATTCTTGATTTGCTTATTAGAAGAAGATACACTGTATATACTCTAAAGACCTCTTACAGTCCTAACTGTACTCAGAATTCAATGCAATGTGCCATATTTAGACTGTAATGAATGCTGCTGCTGCTGCTTGAGATAATTAGGTATCCTTTGGGACTGCAAGATGGTAAATGGATGCCTGTTTCTCTGAAAGGATATTATTCCCCCATCTGCCAATTCCCTTGAGCCAAGATAATAATCATTAGTCCTTTCCTGAATTTGTTCTTGTCTCTTTTATTACACATACAGTTTGAAAATGATGTACACTCGCTTATCCCATGCTGAGATATATTTGAGAAAGCAAGGCACACAGTATTGTCTGGCTTCTTACCATTTCTATAGTCAAGTGGCCATCACCCTTAACCTGCTGGAAACCACCACAGAACCTCAAAAGAACTCAAAAACAGAGTGGTTAGATGTAATGTCATAAATACAATGATAGCAGACACCTGGGGAAGGCCATTTCTATATGGGCTGGCCAGAAAAGTCCTCTCTGAAGAGGAGGGATTTAAGCTAAAATATGTTGGATAAAGAATCAGGCATGAGCAAGGCAAGGAAAGAGCTCCCCAAGAGGAAGGAACAGCATGTACTAAGATCCCGAACACTGCCATATTCCAGGAACTCAGAGAAGTCCAGTGTGATCAACCGGAGAGAAAAGCACGTGAAATGAACTTAGAGAGTCAGGAAGACCTGGTTCATACATCACACTGCAGGCCATGCTAAGGTTTGCTGCTGAGCACAACCAGAGCCATCCCACAGAGGTATGTCATCAGATCCAAGTCTCTGAAAGAAAAAGTACTTGCTGCTGTGTGGGAAATCAATGTTGGGAGTGTGGGGTAGCAAGAATAAAGGTGGGAAGAACAGTGGGAAGGGCTCAGAGAACTCTGCAATAGCTCCAAGAAGAGTTGACTGGCCCCCGATGGTTATGGAAATGGGGAAAGTAAGTGATATTTGGAGATATATTTGATATAGATATAGATATATAAATAGATGATGATGATAGATAGATGATAGATAGATAGATAGATAGATAGATAATAGATAGATATCAAACTTCTGGGTAGCATTAGACCTAGTTTACCGTATATATATATTTAATATATATATATATTCTACTTTTGGAAGTAGAAACAACAAAACTTGATGGGGGTGAGTAGCTGAAGGGAAGTGATGACTCCTCAGGTTCTGGGTCAAGTAACAAAAAGATGAAGAAATTTAATGACATAGGAAAAACTAGGAGAAACCCAAGTTTGTGTCATGAAAGCAAGACTATCTGTGTACAGATGATGTTTAAACAATGAAAATAGATGGGTTTCCCTAGGGAGAGAAGACAGAGGAGGGTGGAGAACACAAGACTAGAACATTTACAACACAGAGTGAGATAGAATAACGAGGTAAAAGGAAACCAAGAGGGGGTATTGTCCCAAAACCCAAGAGTGGAGAGTATGTCAAGAGGGAAAATAGTAAACTAGGTCTAATGCTACCCAGAAGTTTGATAAAATGAGACCTGAAAAGTGACCACTGCATATGGCAACATGGAAATCATTGGTGACCTTAACAAAACCAGTTTTTAAGTATTTAATTAAGTTTTTAAAGGTATGCTGGGGAAGTCAGCTTCGCTGTATCAAGGAATGAATGGGAAGAGAGAAAGCAAAGGCAACACACACATGCAATTCTTTTGTTATTTAATTTGATTTTTGAATAAGAAATATATTAATGTGACTCAAAATTCAAACAGTACAATATAGTATGGAGCGTGAAGTCTCCCTCCCACACGTGTCCGTATGCCCCACTGTTCTTCCTGAGCTACTCTATGCCTAATTATGCAATGTGCTTGCCTTTTTTGTTTGCTTTTTATACAAATGACAGTGCACTATATACACAGTTCTGAGCCTTGCTTTTTTCATCTAAAAATGATCCTAGAGATCATTCCATATCACCATATAGAGTTTTCTTAATCTTTTAAAAACTCTAGTATTCCATTGAAAGGATCTAACAATTTATTAGTCACTATTTGATGTTTTGCTATTAAAAGCAGAGATGCAATAAATATCTTTGCATGTATGTCATTTTGTAAATGTGCAGTTTCACCTACTGAATAAATTTGGTTGTGGAATTGTTATCTCAAAGAGTGTCATTTGGGAACAAACAGGGTTTTAGAGGGGAGGGGGAGGGGGGATTGGTTAGCCCGGTGATGGGTATTAAGGAGGGTACGTACTGCATGGAGCCCTGGGTGTTATACGAAAACAATGGATCGTGGATCACCACATCAAAAACTAATGATGTATTGTATGGTGACTAACATAACATAATAAAATTTAAAAAAAGAAAAAAAAGAAAAAAAGAAAAAGAAAATACCATCATATGCTACAGATGCAGAAGACTTTCTTGTTTGGGGTTGGACAAGGTAGCCCAGAATTTTTCCAAACCTCTTAAACTATGATGGCAAGGCCCCTCCTTCATTCTTTTCTGCAAATTGCAAAATTAATTGGCACAGGGTACCATCTTTAAAAAATTCCAAATTATTCCACCTTTAAACATATTCCAAATCAGTTGTTAATAGAGAAATTGGTATTTCCTAAATAGGTAAAATTTTTGTTTTCAGTACTCTGAACATCATAAGATTAAAGCAGCAAAGTAGAAATTCCTGATAAAGTTGTTCATAACACGAGACCAATTAAACAAAGTTTCAGGTGACAAATTAATATCCAGTGAGTTTCAGGGCATTTTCTTCTTACATTCAGTCAGTTTGTTTTGTGACTATAGAGGCTTTTTGTGCATAATGCTTGATATTGAAGAGGATAAGATGTCTAAAAAAAAAATTAGCTTTCTTTTTGTTTTGTTTCTATTTTTCTATTTTTTTACAATTTTTTTTTTCTGATTGTGCTTCTGTTACATAGGAACATGGCCTTCATCTTTCAAGAAGATTCTCTCCCCTATTTGCTCTGAAGAAGCAAGTGGACATGTTGTGAGGTCCATGTGGCAAGGATCTAAGGACCATCTCAGGGCACTGAAGGTAACCTCCAGCCACTAACAGCAAGGAACTGGATCCCTCCACCCTTTAACTATAGGGAACTGAATTCTGCCAACAACCGAGCAAGCTTAGAAGCACATAACCCCCCACTTGAATCTTCAGATAAAAACCCAGGCTTGTTGGATGCCTTTACTGCATCCTTGCAATGGACCAACTAAGCTATGCCTGGACTCCTGACTCACAGAAACTGTGAGAAAATACATTTGTGCTTTTTAAACCAATACATTTGTGTTATTCAGCAAATCAAATTAATACAGCATGATTTTCATAATTGGGAAAAACTTAATTCTGCCATATTTCATAAAGTAGAGTAACTTTTAGCTCCAATTATAACCCAAAAAGAGTTTGAACATGTTTTAGTCCAATTAATAAAGTTATGATTTCCCTCTAAATAAGTCTCACTTTTATAATTCAAAATGTGAACTCTGGTAATTTTATGATGCAAGTCATTTTACATAATATATCTTTCCATTTCAAAACATGCAAGATAAATGAAGATCTGAAGTGGATGCTAATAAGAAAAGTATAGGCATTGCTCTGACTTTATTGTTTCTCTCTTTGCTATGACTTCCAAACTTGCAGAAATTTTATTTCTCTGATTCGGGGCTACAGAGTAGAAAAGGTGAAAAAATAAATTAGCGTTTACTCTGTGCCTGCTGTATTCCAAAACCTGGACTAGATGTTGAACATATACTCTTTCCTTTAATTTTCATAATTGCCCTGCAAGGCAGGTGTTAACTTCACCATTTTACTGATGAAGAAACTGAGGTTCAGGGAGCTGACATTACATATGTAAAGTATCACAAGTAGTAAATAGCTGAGTCATGGTTCATACCCAAAGGGTGTTTGTCGCCCAGTCCCGTGCTTTTTCCAATCTACCACCTTAGAGAGTAGAATATTATTAAAAACAAAAACAAAAAACAAAAAAATATGCATCTGAATATTGCTAAATTCTGTGCAAGTCACACTAAGGAAAATTTTTAAACATCCTTTTCCTTCGTTTATATTTATTTCCTTAGTTTAGTTTATATTTCCCTAAATAGTTTATATTCTAATAGGCTTGGGTCACTTGGGAAGGGGCAGGAGAGGTGGGAGACCCAGGGAAAACTGACCAACAACATTGGAACCATCTGGGAGCTTGTTGGAAATGCAGAATCAGGCCCCACCCACACCTACTGGATCAGAATCAGCATTAGCAAGATTCCTAGGTGGTACGTATTAAAAGTTGCAGAAGCGCTATGGTTGAGAGATTAAGAAATTCTTCCTCTCTCTGGACTGAATGTCATAAAAAGAAAGGAGCTGTTTTCTATTTAAATTTTAAATGGGAAAAGATACATGGATGTTGATTTTTACAGGATATTGGGATTTTCCCAGTCAAATCTTTAAAGTTATCCTTAGAAATAGAAGGGTCCATGCCTGTAATTTCTCACTGGCTATCTCTAAATGAAATCCCCTTCTTTGCACATCCACACCAAGTTATATCACAGTACATAGAAGTACATGTGTTTTGTGTTTTATTCTTCAGATGGACAATAACAACTCGCTTCTATATGCCTCCTAAAGATCCTCTTAGCTCATGGATTACTAAAGCAACCTAACCAAAACATTTTTGGTACACCTAAGAGATCTAAAAAGATACTTCTTGAAGAGGCAAGAAATATAATGCTATTTGCCAATCACCTAACCAAAACAGCTTAGTTTTCCCACTCTGCAGTGAATGCACTTAGAACAACTGTGAAGTTAACTACAATTAATGCTCAACCTTGATTCTTTTTTTTTTAAGATTTTATTTATTTATTTATTTGAGAGAGAGAGCTCGAGAGAGCAGGGTGAGGAGCAGAGGGAGAGGGACAAGCAGACTCTGCACAAAGCGCAGAGCCCCAAGTGCCGCTCCATTTCACAACCCTGAAATCATGACCTGAGCCGAAATCAAGAGGCATCACTTAACCAACTCAGCCACCCAGGTGCCCCCAAACTTTCTTCTTTTAACCTAAGTTGATATGCAAAACACAGCTAAATTCCATTAGATTTGAAATGATCCTGATAAAGAGCACATTCTTCATTAAATTTTAACCAGGGGCTCTATTAATTACACACTTCAAAACAGACCCTTGATAGCTTGATTAAAAGGTTTCTTGCTTCATGTTGTGAGACTCCTTCCCATGTGGTTTCCAGTTTTATTAACAGGGGAACTCTTTTTTTTTTTTATCATTGTTTGCTAGGAAGGGCATTCTGGTTTAAAACTTGAATATCCAAGGATTTATTTCAAACCGCTTTAAGACATTTGGTATTCGAAAGGATTTATGTACCAAAGTGTTAATAAGGTAAGTACAAAGCACAAATGCTTGAATCCTAAAGAAATCATATGTCTTCTGGTTTCCCTTCTGTCTACATTATTGAAACCCCTTCAGTGTAAAAGCTCCAATATACACATTATGGTTAATAAACAAAATATAGTTTAAACCTCATAATTGATTTTTTAAGGAAGTTTCATATTACTGCATATAAGTAACATGGAGTGTTTGTTTTTTATGCATTCTCCTCCATATTCTGACTTAAACCACTACCACCACAAATGAAAGATTTTTTTCCTTTTTTAAATAATTTTTTGAACTAATAAATTTTATTGTATTTTATGTGGAAAGCAAATTTTTAAAAAATTTATTTTAAGGTCTGTCATTCAAAGAAAGCTACTGTTTTCGCTGTATTTCCATCCAGTCTTTAAATATATATTTGTGTGTGTATATATATGTGTGTGTGTGTAGAGTCTTGTTACAAAATTAATGCATATTTATCATACAAGAAAATATAAATTTGAAAGTTAACATTCCCTATAATCCCACACTCAAAGATAACTATCACTGATAATTATTTCTAATATTCCATTATTCTCTTCCATATTCTAATCTTATACTTATTCATTTAATATTTACTAAGTATCTACTATGTATCAGGCACCATTTTCTATACAGTAAAAATTACAGTACCAAAAAATTGACAAACTCTGCTTCCATGGTGCTTATATTGTTTATTTATGTTTTTATTTTTTATTGTTATGTTAATCACCATACATTACATCACTAGTTTTTGATGTAGGGTTCCATGATTCATTGTTTGTGCATAACACCCAGTGCTCCATGCAGAATGTGCCCTCTTTAATACCCATCACCAGGCTAACCCATCCTCCCACTCTCCTCCCCTCTAGAACCCTCAGTTTGTTTTTCAGAGTCCATCATCTCTCATGGTTTGTCTCCCCCTCCAACTTACTCCCCTTCATTCTTCCCCTCCTGCTATCTTCTTCTTTTTCTTTTTTCTTAACATATGTTGCATTATTTGTTTCAGAAGTACAGATCTGTGATTCAACAGTCTTGCACAATTCACAGCGCTCACCATAGCACATACCCTCCCCAGTGTCTATCACCCAGCCACCCCATGTCTCCCACCCCCACCACTCCAGCAACACTCAGTTTGTTTCCTGAGATTAAGAATTCCTCACATCAGTGAGGTCATATGATACATGTCTTTCTCTGATTGACTTATTTCACTTAGCATAACACTCTCCAGTTCCATCCACATCGTTGCAAATGGCAAGATCTCATTCCTTTTGATGGCTGCATAATATTCCATTGTGTATATATACCACATCTTCTTTATCCATTCATCTGTCGATGGACATCTTGGCTCTTTCCACAGTTTGGCTATTGTGGACATTGCTGCTATAAACATTGGGGTGCACATACTCCTTCGGATCCCTACATTTGTATCTTTGTGGTAAATACCCAGTAGTGCAGTTGCTGGATCATATGGTAGCTCTATTTTCAACTGTTTGAGGAACCTCCATACTGTTTTCCAGAGTGGTTAATGGTGCTTATATTGTAATGGAAAGAAACAACTATAATGAATAGAAAAGCAAACTATATAGCATGTTAAATGGTGTTCATTGCTACAGAGAAAAAGCAATGAAAAGAAGCCTATAATTCAAATTTTTGATGTTTTAAATCTTAACTTTTCCCATACTTAACCTTATAATGTATTCATGTCTATGTTATTAACATAATTTAAAGTCAAATTTCAACATGTAGATATCTCAGTTAACTATTCACCCATCGTTAAAGATTTGTATTGTTTCTAATTTTCCACTGTTTTAAACAATTTGTAATTGCCTTTCATTATTCTGTTTACCAATATGTGGTCTTCCTACCTAGGTTTTTTTAATATTTTATTTATTCATTTGAGAGAGGAAGAGAGTGAGGGATAACATAAGAGCAGCAGAGGGAGAAGCAGACTCCCCGCTGAGCAGGGAGCCTGATATGGGACTCCATCCTGGGACTCCAGGATCATGACCTGAGCCGAAGGCAGATGCCCAACTGACTGAGCCACCCAGGCACCACCCTACCTAGTTTTTATTTTTTTTATTTTTTTTAAAGATTTTATTTATTTGACAGAGAGACACAGTGAGAGAAGGAACACAAGCAGGGGGAGTGGGAGAGGGAGAAGCAGGCTTCCCGCAGAGCAGGGAGCCTGATGCAGGGCTAGATCCCAGGACTCCGGGACCAGACCTGAGCCCAACGCAGACGTTTAACAACTGACCCACCCAGGCGCCCCCCTACCTAGTTTTTAATCAATCATACAAGGATGATGTCACCTTCAATCTTTATGTCCAAAGAGTGATCCCCTATACAAAGCTCCTTACTCATCTATACTCAGTGAATGTTTTCTGAATGATAAACCTGCAGCCTAAGGATAAGTTAAAAATTAATTACAGAAATATAAGTCCTCAAGGGATACTGAAGTAACATTGAAAGTAGCTCCAGGCTAAACAAGGACAATGGTAGAATAGGGGCACACCACGCTTTGAGAAAATTCTACAGATAGAAAGCTTCTATCTAGTCATATCACTGGGGAAAGAGAATTATGCTTGAAACTGTGAAGCACTATTCCAGCGATTTATGAAAGCTGTTTAATAGTATATATGCTCTTCCTACTAGAAACCATATGTAGTATGTTAAATTGATAGAAAAGCCTGAAATGGGACAGGGCATAGTGTGTGGGTGAGAGGAGGGATAAAAGGACCTACAGATCATCCTGTTTGGAAATGTTTTGAGAAAGCTTTATTCTCATGTCAGAGATAATTTACCAGTATTGCTACCTGAAAGCAGTAAGAGGGACCGGATCTCCACTGAGTAGCTACTGTGTGCCAGGCACACTAGTAGGCACTGGGAGAGACAACAGTTCTTCATGGAGTTTAGAGATTGGAAACAGAATGGAAGTGGGCAGTGGGCAAGGGAGACAGACAACCACAACTTAAGCAAACAAATAAATGATCGAAAATTGTGGTAAGTGCTCTGACACAGGTCCCGGGAGTCATTTGGTGGAGGCAGGTGTATACTTAAAGTAAGAACATTTCTGATGAGAAGACACTAGACCTAAGACATAAACGATAAAATAAGTCACCCATACAGAGAACGAGGGCAGAGTGTGGAGTGGCAGGAGGAAGAAGAATGATCCAAGTAAAGACCACAGCATGGGCTTGGCTGTGGAGAAGCCAATTTAACCTCAGAATGTTTCCCATTCTCCTTTTTCATTTGCACAACCCAGGTGTTCCCATCCTGGCTTCCTGCCTCAGCCTATGTTCAACAGCCTGTTTCCCAATTAAATTTTAACTTGTGTTTCAGTGACTTAGCATCGTGTTCTCTAAGAAAACAATTTATTTTGATGAACTCAGACTAGATTAAATCCCATGTAATACAATATTTTTGCAGGTTTTAATTTTTCTTTGTAACACCAATCACAATTGTGGTGTGTGTGTGTGTGTATGTATGTAGACTTATATGTAAAAAAAATTCTAAGCAATATTTCCAAAGTCTAGCTATGGGTAATATTTATGTATTTACATTCAGTGAAAGAATACCTAAGTATTCAATGATCACAGGAAAACTTCACCTTAATATTTAAATGTTGATAGTGTCTCAGAAAATCAAGATTCTGTATGTTTTTAAATTGCACTATTACTTATTTACTTGGAAAATAAGTTTTAAAAGCTAGAGGCCTTTTGATATTTTCTTAATATAGAGAAAAATCCTCAAATCCTCACAGCTTTTTTAAAGAGCTGAACTCATTCAAATTTGTTAATAAGCTCAATGAATTATTACAACGTTGATGCATAAAACCAATCTGCTATTGCAAACTTATAAACTAAAATAAACAAATACAATTTTTTCCTGCCACAAACACTGTAACAAATGAATTTTCCCACAACATTCAACTCTGACTTACAACCCAGTTATTGAATTATTACAATAAAATTTTCAACTTTATAGGAAACCTCTGGAAACAAACATAAATTTAAATTCAACAAAATATATTTGATTTAACTTTAGTACCAGGGTAAATACTATGGAAGTGTTCACTTTTTTATGTGTGGTCAATGGAAACAAAATGTAATGCCTAACTGCGGCCTTTAAGTTCTCAAACGTTCTCACGTCCATTGTTCTCTCCAGGTTCCTGTTACTGAAAATAGTAGCCTCTAATCTTAATTTAATTTTTATTATTTTTATTAATGTTCAATAGATACAAAGGAATAATTATCAAATATGTGTAAGGCATAAAGAAGAACAAAAGAGGAATCCATTTGTGCTCATGCACTCATCAAGTTATTTAAGAAATAGAACACTTCACCTCAAATTAACCTCTGATGTTCTACAATGCATAACATTAAACATGTGTCACTAGTTCTGAAATTAAAATATTATATATAGGAGTGCCTGGGTGGCTCAGTCGTTAAGCGTCTGCCTTTGGCTCGGGTTATGATTTCAGGGTCCTGGGATTAAGTCCCACATTGGGGTTCCTGCGAGGCAGGGAGCCTGCTTCTTCCTCTCCCATTCCCCCTGCTTGTGTTCCCTCTCTCACTGTCTCTCTGTCTGTGTCAAATAAATAAATAAATCTAAATAAATAAATAAAATGTTATATATAAAAGAATTTAGATGTTTCTGTTTTCCTGAACATTGGTTTACTTAATCAAATAACTTGTGTGTTTCTGAAAGTTTAATTACACAACCAACATTCAAGCATTTGAAGAAATGTAAAAATGGCTGAGTAATATGAAAAACTAGAAGAAAGGGTACCCACAGAAAAATAGATCATTTATGGCTCTCTGTGAAAATCAGGATAAACAGGTGATGAGAAGAGTAAATCAAAATAGGATTCATGAAACAAAACACAGTCAACAGCTGATCATTGCAGAAAGGCTTGAACTTGAACTCTAAGCTCTATTTTTTTATACAGATTATTTATTATTTATTTATTTATTTATTTGACAGAGAGGGAGAGAGAGAGAAAGAAAGAACAAGCAGGGGGAGAGAGGGAGAGGGAGAAGCAGACTCCCTGAAGAGCAGGGAGCCTGATGCAGGGCTAGATCCCAGGACCCTGGGATCATGACCTGAGCTGAAGGCAGATGCTTAACCAACTGAGCCATCCTGGTGCCCCTGAACTCTAAGCTTTAAAATGGGAAATATCTGGGACAAGAATTCAAAAATCTAAAATGAACACAACAAATGCTGTTTGAATGAAAGTGTTTGATATCAGCTCTTTTATGGGAGTTGCTTACAAGAAATACATCTAGGAAAAAACTACAAGGGATGTATGTGTAGGATGACTACCAAGCCAAGGGATATGCATTAAATAGGCACCAAGGGTCACTCATTGTCTGTATTACTCACAGGTAACTATATGTTGGTTTCTCCTCAGAATTTTATATCTTAAATGTATAGATAAGGAAATGAAATACATCAACATTTTGTTTAGCATCAGGAGCCTCTAGAATAACTTATATTAACATTATGTGCAGCTATTTTTTCAATGTACCCCTTTCCTTCCATAAGTTTCATAAGAAATGACCCTGACTTCTTCATTACTATATCCCAAAATGCCCAGCTCAGTGTCTGGCATATGAATATGCTCATTAAATATTTGCTGACTGATGACAAATAAGTTAACTGGTTCAAGATATATCTTCAAAGGGGCAATATACCTGATTTTTAACAATAGTCCTCAAATTTTTCAATATTCAAAAGTCTTTATTCCAAATCCACATCAATCCCCATTATAATCAATAATGTATCTCATCTTTAAACAAAGGCATTTAATCCCAATCAGTACTTCCAATTGCCTCCAAAAACCAGTATTATCTCCTTAAATTCTATAATACCAGCCAAAATTAAGGAGCTATGATGTTATAAAAAGTCTGTATTGCCTAATTACCAAAGAATTTCATTTAGGCTTTTTGGAAATATTGAAAATAATTCAGGACTGCCCAGCTAGATTCTTCTCTTGGCTCAGTTTAAAATAATCCCTTTTTGGGGCACCTGGTGGCTCAGTCGTCAAGCATCTGCCTTCAGCTCAGGTCATGATCCCAGGGTTCTGGGATCGAGTCCCACATTGGGCTCCCTGCTCAGCAGGATGCCTGCTTCTCCCTCTCCCACTCCCCTTGCTTGTGTTCCCTATCTCACTGTCTCTCTCTGTCAAATAAAATAAAATAAAATAATCCCTTTTGCTTACATGCCTGCTACAACCTTCAAAATTGCCCTCAATCCTACTCATACAAAAAAATTATCTTCACATTTCACAAAAGACAAATTATTACTCTGTACTGCCTCTCCTTCCTCACCCTCAAAACCTCATACTGCCCTTACAATGCCGCCCCAAAGAGAAAAGGAATATTACACTCCCATGGGCCCAGTTACAGGGAGAATGTTACTAGTTTTAAGAATATGGCCTTTCCCCAAAGAATCTGTACCCAGAAAACTATAAAATACTCATGAAAGAAATTGAGGAAGATACAAAGAAATGGAAAAACGTTCCATGCTCATGGATTGGAAGAACAAATATTGTGAAGATGTCAATGCTACCTAGAGCAATCTACACATTCAGTGCAATCCCTATCAAAATACCATCCACTTTTTTCAAAGAAATGGAACAAGTAATCCTAAAATTTGTATGGAACCAGAAAAGACCCTGAATAGCCAGAGGAATGTTGAAAAAGAAAAGCAAAGCAAAGCTGGCAGCATCACAATTCCGGACTTCCAGCTCTATTACAAAGCTGTCATCATCAAGACAGTATGGTACTGGCACAAAAACAGACACATAGATCAATGGAACAGAATCGAGAGCCCAGAAATGGACCCTCAACTCTATGGTCAACTAATCTTTGACAAAGCAGGAAAGAATGTCCAATGGCAAAAAGACAGTCTCTTCAACAAATGGTGTTGGGAAAATTGGACAGCCACATGCAGAAGAATGAAACTGGACCATTTCCTTACACCACGTGCAAAAATTGACTCAAAATGGATGAAAGACCTAACTGTGAGATAGGAGTCCATCAACATCCTAAAGGAGAACACAGGCAGCAACCTCTTCCACCTCAGCCACAGCAACTTCTTCCTAGAAACATCGCCAAAGGCAAGGGAAGCAAGAGCAAAAATGAACTATTGGGACCTCATCAAGATAAAAAGCTTTTGCACAGCAAAAGAAACAGTCAACAAAACCAAAAGGCAACCGATAGAATGGGAGAAGATATTTGCAAAGGACATATCAGATAAAGGGCTAGTATCCAAAATCTATAAAGAACTTATCAAACTCAACACCCAAAGAACAGATGATCCAATCAAGAAATGGGCAGAACATATGAAGAGACATTTTTCCAAAGAAGACATCCAAATGGCCAACAGACAGATGAAAAAGTGCTTCAACATCGCTTGGCATCAGGGAAATCCAAATCAAAATCTCAATGAGATACCACCTTATACCAGTCAGAATGGCTAAAATTAACAAGTCAGGAAACAACAGATGTTGGCGGGGATGCACAGAAAGGTGAACCCTCCTACACTGTTGGTGGGAATGCAAGCTGGTGCAGCCTCTCTGGAAAACAATATGGAGGTTCTTCAAAAAATTGAAAATAGAGCTACCACCATACAATCCAGCAATTGCACTACTGGGTATCTACCACAAAGATACACATGTAGGGATCCGAAGGGGTACGTGCACCCCAATGTTTACAGCAGCAATGTCCACCATAGCCAAACTGTGGAAAGAGCCAAGATGTCCATTGACAGATGAATGGATAAAGAAGATGTGGTATATATACACAATGGAATATTATGCAACCATCAAAAGGAATGAAATCTTGCCATTTGCAATGATGTGGATGGAACTGGAGAGTGTTATGCTGAGCGAAATAAGTCAATCAGAGAAAGACATGTATCATATGACCTCAATGATATGAGGAATTCTTAATCTCAGGAAACAAACTGAGGGTGGCTGGAGTGGTCGGGGGTGGGAGGGATGGGGTGGCTGGGTGATAGACTTTGGGGAGCGTATGTGCTATGGTGAGCGCTGTGAATTGTGCTAGACTGTTGAATCACAGATCTGTACCTCTGAAACAAATAATACATTATATGTTAAAAAAAAGAAAAGAAGAAGAAGATAGCAGGAGGGGAGGCATGAAGGGGGGAAATTGGAGGGGGAGATGAACCATGAGAGACGATGGACTCTGAAAACAAACTGAGGGTTCTAGAGGGGATGGGGGTGGGAGGATGGGTTAGCCTGGTCATGGGTATTAAAGAGGGCATGTTCTGCATGGAGCACTGGGTGTTATATGCAAATAATGAATCATGGAACACTACATCAAAAACTAATGATGTAATGTATGGTGATTAACAAAACATAATAATAAAAAAAAAGAAAATAGATGGATATATGGGAAGGAAAAAGAGAGAGAAGTAAACCATAAGAGGCTCTTATGTATAGAGAACAAACTAAGGATTGATGAAAGGATGTGGGTGGGAGATGGGCTAGATGGGTGATGGGTATTAAGAAGGGCACTTGTTATGATGAGCCCTGGGTTTATAAGTAAGTAACGAATCACCAAATTCTACTCCTGAAACCAATATTACACTATATGTTAACTAACTAGAATTTAAATAAAAATTTGAAATAAACAAAAATATGACTTCTCCCAATGTAAAACTTTTTCAAAACTTTAATTTTGTAAATTTTCATGAAACATTATACCTCATTAATTTTGTTATATATCTACTGGCACTGGATAGTTTTTTTTTTCTCATTTTTGGCAAAGGAACTCCAGGATATTCAACTTTCCATAAATCTTAATTCTTTTTATATACAGACAGATAAAACAAATTGTTTTTCCTAGAAAATCAGCTTGAAAGATAGAGAAATAAAATTCCCACTCTTTAAAAAAAAAAGAAAGAAAGAAAAGAAAAAAGAAAACCCTCACTGTTTAAAAATATAAATGTTAAGGCTTCTATTTACCAAGGATGGTTCTACACTTGAATAACAGTCATTTATTTCCCTGGCACTTGTATATTGTGTTGGACATTTGGGAAGAACTTACAACTTAAGTAGCAATATCTCCTTTCTGCAGATTCTTCCATCATTTGTGTTTTTTCAGGAGCCTCCTCATCACCAAAGTTTCAGTTTACTATTCTATAAAAACTTATTCCTCACCCAGAATTCCGGAGGAGTTATAGATGTTTCCCCGAATCTGTCCCCAAATGACAGTACAGTTGATATCTAACTCTTAAAGTAGTCACATGAGCGCCAACTGTGATGTAGGTTTTTTCTTTTAAGTGTCAATGAATTTCGTGTGATATTCAATTGAGTATGATTACAATTTAGGCTATAATCTGAGAGAAGGCTACAGGGATATCGGTGCAATGAATATAACTTACATCACTGAATTCTAATCCTTTGCTACTCAAAGAGTGGTGCAGGAACCAGCAGCACAAGCATCACTTGAGAGCCTACTAGGAATTCAGGATTTTAGATCACATCCCAGTCCTATCAAATTAGCAGCTTCATTTAAGCAAGATTCCAGGTGATTTCTATTCACATTACATTTTTGAGAAGCACTGTTTTTTTATTTTTTAATTGAAGTATAGTTGACATACAATGTTATATTAGTTTCAGGTGTATAACATGGTGATTTGACAATTCTGTACATTATGCAATGCTCACCACAATAAGTGTAGTCGTTATCTGTCACCACACAATATTACAATGATATTGACTATATTCCCTAAGTTGTATTTTTCATCCCTGTTATTTATTTTATAACTAGAAGTTTGTACCTCTTAATGCCCTTCACCTATCGCCCCCCCACTTCTAGCAATGATCAGTTTGTCCTCTGTATTTATGTTTTTTATTTTTTTAATCATCTCACACCAGTCAGAATGGCTAGTATCAAAAAGACAAGAAATAACAAGTGTTGGTGAGGATGAGAAAAAAAGGAACCCTCACAAAATAGTGGTGGGAAAATAAATTGGTGCAACCACTATGGAAAACAGTATGGAGGTTCCTCAAAAAGTTAAAAATAGAAATACCATAGGATCCACTAATTCATTGAATTAGTACCAATGGGTACTAATTCAAAAAGATACGTGTACCTCTATGTTTAGTATTGCAGCATTATTACAATAGCCAAGATTTGGAAGCAACCTAAGGGTCCATCAATAGATGAATGGGCAAAGAAGATGTGGTATATATATTCCATATGTGACATATATATACACACACACCATGAAATACACACACACACACACACACACACACACACACACACCATGGAATATTACTCAACCATAAAAAAGAATGCAATCTTGCCATTTGTAACAACATGGAAGGGCCTATAGGGTATTGTGCTACATGAAATAAGTCAAACAGAGAAAGATAAATAGTATATGATTTTACTTATATATGGAATCTAAAACACACACGCACGCACACACACACACACACACACATGCACACAACAGAGAAGTACTGTTTTAACTGACATAATCCGTCAGAGCCAACAGTATTCAGAGCCATGTTATAAATCTGCCAACAACCACTACCACTAACTTTTTATACAAAACGTGTGTCCTGTGTCTTCAACAGTGTTAGTAAATAATTTTGCATATTCCTGAGGATTGGCTTTTGCATATTGATATGAAATATTCACAATAAACTTATTCTTGGGTGGAGAAAATTAATACTGTAAAATCAGAAATTGATTTTTATAAGCTAATATTTCTTACATCTAAAATGGAATTCTAACTCAAACAGTAATATGTAAGCATATTACTTAATTTCTCTGGAGTTCACTCCTCTCATCAGCAAATAGAAATAGCAATAACCTGATGGGTTATTGTGAGGATTAAATGAGATCATATAAATGCAGCACCCTGCATCTCAAAGCCTCTCTCTTCTTGACACTCTGGTCACTTTTTCTCCTGCTGGAAATGACTCCCTGCATGCAGCCAGGGGACATGGCAGCAGGCTTATAACTTCAGCAATTCATAACTCCTGATATCTCCAGCTAAAAACTGTCAGAAAGGATGTTGATTAGTCTTGATAGAATATTCCGAAAAGCAAATCCTAGGTCACAGTCCTAACCACAAAGTGGAAATAGGGATAGGGTTAAAAGAATGAAATTCTCTCAGTCCAAATTATGATTGAAAAATGAGACAGGGGAGCGCCTGGGTGGCTCAGATGGTTAAGCGTCTGCCTTCGGCTCAGGTCATGATCTCAGGGTCCTGGGATCGAGCCCCGCATCGGGCTCCCTGCTTGGTGGGGAGCCTGCTTCTCCCTCTCCCTCTACTGTTCCCCCTGCTTGTGCTCTCTCGCTTTCTCTGTCAAATAAATAAATAAAATCTTAAAAAAAAAAAAAAGAAAAATGAGACAGGATTCCTTTGCAGAAGAATAGCCAACAAGTTACATGTACCTAACCACTTCCAAGATCCATTGCATAGAATGTTGTACTTGGAAAGGGAGGAAGCTGAACCCAGAAGCAAAGCAGAATAAAGTGGGTAAGGGGATGAGGTTGCATTATTAGTCAGAAGGATCAACAGATGCAATAGAGTAGAGATGGTAATATGAGTGTTTGAGGTCAATGGGAGGACATAGAGGGGTTTTAAGCAGACTAATTAAGGTATTAAGGATTTGGCTCTCCATGCTGTATGTGGGATGGTGCAGTGATTCCCAAATTTGACTGCACATTATAATAACTTGGGGCAACTATTTAAATGCCTCATACCCAGGCCACACCCCAGACCAATTAAATCAGAATCTCTGGGGGTGTTTTTTGTGTTTTCAGCTGAATCCAATATACAACCAGGTTAAGCCCCACTGACCACTGGATGGGGGAAGCAAGAATGAGGCCGGGAATCCAAAGAGGAGACGTGCATTTGTCCACATGAGAGAACATTGAAGCTTGGATGAATTTGATGGAATGGAGATGGATAGTTCTTGGCTATATTTTAGAAAGAATCTACAGGAATTACCCATGAATTGATGTAGAGCAGGGATAGAATGTCAGAGAAAGTAAAATCAAGGGTGGTTCCTATATGTGCATGTATGGTGGCTGTTCCCTGATAAAGGAAAAGATATGGAGAAAAACAAGTTGGAAGGGATGGATGAGTTCAGGACATTTAAATTTGAGATGTAAGTGAATCACCCAAGTGGAAATGCTAAGCATGTAGTTGGACTCAGGTAAAAAAAAAAAAAAAAAACTGGACTGGAGACATAAAACTGGGGATCATCAGAATATAGGTAATATTTTGAGCCTTAAGAATAGGTGAAATATGTCAGCAAAATGCAAGGAAAGGGGGCACCTGGGTGGCTCAGTTGTTAAGCGTCTGCCTTTGGCTCAGGTCATGATCCTGGGGTCCTGAGATAGAGCCACTCACCGGGCTCCCTGCTAGGTGGGAAGCCTGCTTCTCCCTCTCCCACTCCCCCTGCTTGTGTTCCCTCTCTTGCTGTGTCTCTCTCTGTCAAATAAATAAATAAATAATCTTAATTTTAAAAAAATAAGGAAAGAAAGAAGGAAAGTGTTGCATGTTAACCCAAGAAAAGGCACAACGTGTTGATGTAAATCTGTGTAGGTTTAGTCTTCCAGGTGATTTGGATAATGAACCAGGCTTGAAACCACAGTTTTATATTTTTTTCTAAAAAACTCTCTGGCAAAGGTACTTCTGCCATGTTTCAAATAACCCCAAGAAATCTAGGAAGGGGAATATGCTTCTCAAAACTCAGTGAAAATAATTACTGGGGTAATTCACGAAAAAGAAATCATTAAGGCAACAGAGAAACAACAATAGGGGGGAAAGTATGACGTGTATTATGACTAAGTTTCTTAAAGAAGGAAAGATGACTAATTGGATGGATATGAACATTCTGAATATCCTGGTTTCTTGTACCAGCCGTTTGAGACCACATAATTAAGCAAATGCTCTCACAAAGTATTTTTTCCAGACACTTGTACCAAACTTTTAGATCCTGCTAATGTCAGAAGGAATCATGAAGGGACGAACGGAAGCTCTAAAATGGAACTGTAATTACAGTAAAAGAGCATAACTATTACTTATAATTACATGCTTCTCAAGAGTTTTTCTTTCCTTCCATTTCTAGAGATTTGACCCCTTCTGAGGGAGTAATTATAAATTCTAGGGAAGAAAGATTTAAAGGTTATCTGTCGGGGGGCGGGGGAGCATATACTTCACACATTCTTATAGTTTCATGAAAGGAGACTAAAAAACACATTGAATATCATCTTAAGAAATAGGTGTTTAAAGTCAGAATGAATATAAATAATTTATTTAAATGTTATATTGCAGGGCAATACCTATACCTTCTAATGGATAATAAAGTAGCACAAAAAGTAGTTTCATTCCAAATAATCTGCTAAAGTTAAGGGATCTCCAAAGAAAAGTTTGGTAGCCAGACACCAAATAAGCATATCAAGATAGCATATCAGTTGTCTGAGCAGCCATTTTTCATTTTAACCTCCACCAAGTGAGGAGGCTACTCTATCCAAAGACATATGCTCTCTCTCCATCCTCTTCCTAGATAATCTCATTCTCTCACAACACTCATGTTTATGTGGGTAACCCCCAAATTCAGACTTCTTTCCCAATCTCTAATCTCACATTTTCAATGGCCTGCTAGATAATTTTACCTAGACAATTTCAAGATCACTCTGTTCAACATTGATTGCATCTTCTTCCTTTGCCAATCTGCATCTCCTCTGTTACCTTTTTCTATTCATGTCATCACCACCTTCTAAACTGTAAATCTCGGATCCATCTTTGTCTCCTCTCCTTTGCTTCCAACAGATAATGTAAATATGTGCATTTTTAGTTTGCTAGTTGACAAGCCCTACACTTTAACCTCTATAGACTCTGATGTTTGTCCCTTCTTCCCAATTCCCTCTGCCATTTCCACATCAACTTCTTGTTATCTCTTGCCAGTACAACTGTTTCTGCCACCCCACATAATACCACCCACAGAGGGGATTTTCCAGGAGGCTATGAAACTTAAGTTTGGGGGCCCAACACGTATTTGAGCCCCTTCTAAAATCTTATACCTATGTCAAATGTGTAGTATTGTATTCTTTTTCTTGAAGAGTACCCCTAACTGTTTAAGCTTCAAGACCCCTAGAACACCAGACTTAATTTTCCTAAGGCATGACTGACCATGCCACTCTGTGACTCAATGGTTCTCCAACAGCACTCCCAAGTTGACAACATAATAAATCCATTCTCCTTTTTCTAATTGTAAAGCCTTTCTTGGTCTTGCCCAAACCCTCCTTCCCACCTATGTTTCTATTACTCCACTTAACATATACTATTCTTTTTGTTTGTTTGTTTGTTTGTTTTTAATTTTTTATTGTTATGTTAATCACCATATATTACATCATTTGTTTTGGTGTAGTGTTCCATGATTCATTGTTTGTTCATAACACCCAGTGCTCCATGCAGAATGTGCCCTCTTTAATACCCATCACCAGGCTAACCCATCCCCCTACCCTCCTCCCCTCTAGAAACCTCAGTTTGTTTTTCAGAGTCCATCATCTCTCCTGGTTCGTCTCCCCCTCTGACTTACTCCCCTTCATTCTTCCTCTCCTGCTATCTTCTTCTTTTTCTTTTTTCTTAAAATATGTTGCGTTATTTGTTTCAGAAGTACAGATCTGTGATTCAACAGTCTTACACAATTCACAGCGCTCACTGGAGCACATACCCTCCCCAATGTCTATCACCCAGCCACCCCATCCCTCCCACCCCCGACCACACCAGCAACCCTCAGTTTGTTCCTGAGATTAAGAATTCCTCATATTAGTGAGGTTATATGATAAATGTCTTTCTCTGATTGACTTATTTCACTAAGCATAATACCCTCCAGTTCCATCCACGTCGTTGCAAATGGCAAGATCTCATTCCTTTTGATGGCTGCATAATATTCCATTGTGTATATATACCACTTCTTCTTTATCCATTCATCTGTCGTTGGACATCTTGGCTCTTTCCACAGTTTGGCTATTGTGGACACTGCTGCTATAAACATTGGGGTGCACATACTCCTTCGGATCCCTACATTTGTATCTTTGGGGTAAATACCCAGTAGTGCAATTGCTGGATCGAATGGTAGCTCTAATTTCACCTGTTTGAGGAACTTCCATACTGTTTTCCAGAGGGGTTGCACCAGCTTGCATTCCCACCAACAGTGTAGGAGGGTTCCCCTTTCTCCACATCCCCGCCAACATCTGTCGTTCCCTGACTTGTTAATTTTAGCTATTCTGACGGATGTGAGGTGGTATCTCATTGAGGTTTTGATTGGGATTTCCCTGATGCCGAGCAATGTTGAGCACTTTTTCATGTGCCTGTTGGCATTTGGATGTCTTCTTTGGAAAAATGTCTGTTCATGTCTTCTGCCCATTTCTTGATTGGATTATTTGTTCTTTGGGTGTTGAGTTTGATAAGTTCTTTATAGATTTTGGATACTAGCCCTTTATCTGATATGTCATTTGCAAATATTTTCTCCCATTCTGTCGGTTGTCTTTTGGTTTTGTGGACTGTTTCTTTTGCTGTGCAAAAGCTTTTTATCTTGATGAAATCCCAATAGTTCATTTTTGCCCTGGCTTCCCGTGCCTTTGGTGATGTTTCTAGGAAGAAGTTGCTGCGGCTGAGGTCGAAGAGGTTGCTGCCTGTGTTCTCCTTTAGGATTTTGATGGACTCCTGTCTCACGTTAAGGTCTTTCAACCATTTGGAGTCTATTTTTGTGTGTGGTGTAAGGAAATGGTCCAGTTTCATTCTTCTGCATGTGGCTGTCCAATTTTCCCAACACCATTTGTTGAAGAGACTGTCTTTTTTCCATTGGACATTCTTTCCTGCTTTGTCAAAGATAAGTTGACCAGAGTTGAGGGTCCATTTCTGGGCTCTCGATTCTGTTCCATTGATCTATGTGTCTGTTTTTGTGCCAGTACCATACATACTGTCTTGATGATGACAGCTTTGTAATAGAGCTGGAAGTCTGGAATTGTAATGCCGCCAGCTTTGCTTTTCTTTTTCAATATTCCTCTGGCTATTCGGGGTCTCTTTTGGTTCCATACAAATTTTAGGATTATTTGTTCCATTTCTTTGAAAAAAGTGGATGGTATTTTGATGGGGATTGCATTGAATGTGTAGATTGCTCTAGGTAGCATTGACATCTTCACAATGTTGGTTCTCCCAATCCATGAGCATGGAACATTTTTCCATTTCTTTGTGTCTTCTTCAATTTCTTTCCTGAGTATTTTGTAGTTTTCTGAGTACAGATCCTTTGCCTCTTTGGTTAAATTTATTCCTAGGTATCTTATGGTTTTGGGTGCAGTTGTGAATGGGATCGACTCCTTGATTTGTCTCTCTTCTGTCTTGTTGTTGGTGTATAGGAATGCCACTGATTTCTGTGCATTGATTTTATAGCCTGCTACTTGACTGAATTCCTGTATGAGTTCTAGCAGTTTTGGGGTGGAGTCTTTTGGGGTTTCCACATAAAGTATCATATCATCTGCAAACAGTGAGAGTTTGACTTCCTCTTTGCCGATTTGGATGCCTTTGATTTCTTTTTGTTGTCTGATTGCTGTGGCTAGGACTTCTAATACTATGTTGAATAGCAGTGGTGATAGTGGACATCCCTGCCACGTTCCTGACCTTAGGGGAAAAGCTCTCAGCTTTTCCCCATTGAGAATGATATTCGCTGTAGGTTTTTCATAGATGGCTTTTATGATAATTGAGGTATGTACCCTCTATCCCTATTCTTAAACCAAACTGAGTTGCCATTATACACCCACTAGCTAACCAACTCCACTGTGCTTCTATTTACATATTTTCCTCTACCAAGAACATCCTTCCTGCCTCAGCCTCACCTTTCTCCCTATCATATCCCCAAATTTATATTCTACCCAACACTAAGGTTCCAGATTAAGTACCATCACTCCCATGAAGTCTTCGCAGATGACGGCTGTCTGGATGTAAGCTCTCCCTCCTCTAAACCCCTATTTATTGGAATTTCTGTAATGAAATTATTACTTTTTACCTTTTGGGTATAAGCAAACAATGGCCCATGTGTCAAATCCAGGCTGCCACCTATTCATAAAGTTTAATTGGAACAAAGCCACACCCATTTCTTTACCTACTGTCCTGTGGCTGCTTTTGCACTACAGCAGCAAAGCTGAATAGTTGCGACAGAGGCCATGTGGCTGCAAAGCCTAAAATATTTAATATTTGGCCCTTCACAGGGCCAAAAGTTTCCAAACCCTGTCCCAGGTTATTTCTGTACTCACTTAACTTCTCTTGTAGACAATAGCATGAGCTACTTGAGGAAAGAATCATTGTCTCTTTTTTATTGATATCCTCCACAATGTTTAGCCCACTTACTGAAAAAAGCATTCAATAAATGTTTGAGGAGGGAATGAATGAATGAATCCTATATACTTTTTCAAGCATATTCACTGCTGAATGTTTTTAAATAAAATATTTCAGGTATTCAGATTTCAATCCCAATTAGTACTGGGAACTTAAAATATTTCGAATACACACACCCATTAACACTATTCATCTTGTAAATTTCATCTTTTTAACTTCCTAAAATTAAGGAGTTTTCTTATTAGATAATAATTAAGTAGACTGATTTATTATACCAATTTTTATTTGTTATTTCTTGCATCCCTGGTGAAGGGAACAGTGTGTACAATGATCCCTGGAATGTAAGAAGTAAGAAGGGACACTAAGATGGTGGCTGTGTACAATGGAAGGACATTGACTGATTTATGCACTAATAAAATCATTCTTGATAGAAGAGGGGTTTATGGGTATAAAAATCCTACATCAAAAGTGTCTTACAATGTAGACAAGGAAATGTGATGCCTAGATAACTTGTCAAGAAAGGACTCACTGCCCAGCTATGAGGAGAGTGGTTTGCTGACAGCCTTGCCAACACAATGGGTACTCTAAGTTGCTGACCTTTTCCAAATGATAGGTGAGAAATGGCATTTCAACATGCATTTTCCTTACCATGAATAAGAGTACACACTTTCTCATATGCTTATTTTTTTTATGTTTAGGAATAATGTTGTTTCTGGGCGCCTGGGTGGCTCAGTCGTTAAGCGGCTGACTTTGGCTCAGGTCATGATCCCAGGGTCCTGGGATCGAGCCCCACATCGGGCTCCCTGCTCAGCGGGAAGCCTGCTTCTCCCTCTCCCACTCCCCCTGCTTGTGTTCCTGCTCTTACTATCTCTCTCTCTCTGTCAAAGAAATAATAAAGTCTTAAAAAAAAGAATGATGTCGTTTCTGTACGGTGTCTCTTCATATCCTTTGGCTGTGTTTCAATTGGACTGTCTTCATAATATTGATTTGTAAAAATTATGTTTTCCCTTTTTTAAAAACAGCTTTATTGAGATATAATTCACGTACCAAACATTCAAATTTAAAGTGTATAATTCAATGGTGTATTAATAGCATTGTGCAACTATCACCGCAATCAATTTTAGAATATTTTCATCTCTGCCCCATCAAACTCCACATCTCTTAGATATCACACCCCAATTCTCTATCCCCCCATAGCTCTAGGCAGCCACTAATAAACATTCTTTATATGTTAGGGAAATTGACCTTTTTTCTACAATGTAAGTTACAATTCATTTTCCTAGTTTGTCACTTGTCTTTTGACTTTGTTCATGGTGGCTGTATTGTGAGGACTAATTCCTGCAGGTCTGGAATTAGCCTGAACCCTTTTGCTGAAGTACCTACACAACACTGACCCTTAGGTGAAAGTATGAAATGAACTGATTCATAGTGTTGCTTTGTAACTACAAATTTCAGGTGAGTTGGGGAGTAGTTTATGCCAGCTTGTTAGCATTGTTGATTGACAGTTTATATCTAGTCTCTTTAAGACCCCTAGAAATGCTCTGACATACAGGTTGGTTACATGGAAGTGACATGCCTACATGACCAGCAAGGTAAAAGAAGCCCCATCTGAGACTCCAGTTGAGGATCCCTGGTTCTGAGATATGTTTGCACATGTCAGTGGTCACTGATCTGGGAGATAAAGTGCATCCTGGTACAGCCCTCCAGACCGTATAGTTGGAGTTGGCACCTGGCCTCTCCAGACCCCTTGCTGCCAGGCTGCTATTAGCTATGGTGCATATCCTTATTTTAATGCTGTTGCTGTATTATATCATTTTCCCGCAATGAACTGTGGATTTGAAAACCCTGTCATCTGGGGTCTTGTGAGTCTTCCTTAGCAAACAAATCCTAATCACCCCTGTCAATGCAGTGACTTTTACAATACAAATTTTCTTTTATCTTTACACAGTCAAGACTGTCAATTTGCTTTACAGCTTTGGGATTTGTTGTCTATTGTTTTTATCTGGACTAATTTTTTCATCTGATTGTTGATTTATTTTACATTCATTCTTAGCTTAAAATTTCTTCATTTGTTGTAGAATTTTGAGTCTCAGACTCTTTTTGAGGGGGAGTTTTGGTTCTTCATGTGTGTCTGTCTATGTCTTTCTTTCTCTCTCTTTTTTTCTCTCCATTCCAGGTGAACTTATATTGATAATTCAAAGGGTTTACCCGAGTGATTTGGGGAAATGCAAAAAAATCCAGTTCAGTCTCCAAGCCAGTGGGAGGCTTGTTCAGTAAGGCTGAATCCCAACTTTCCCAGGCTCATAAATTCCTATTAGTCATAAGCCCACAATAGTCTCTTTTCCAGAGCAAGGGACATTAAACAGGAAGCCCCATATAGTCCCTATTTTCATGTTCACCCAAAGCCCAGCAAATCCACAGTGTGAACCTCAATCAAACTTTGATTTTTCTGCCCATTGAAATGTTCCTCTATATTTTGAGCCCATCTATGTCTTTTATACTTTATCTATAATTCCAACATGTTTGAAACAAAACTATATCTTGACCAGAAATACATAACAATATGCAAATATTTTACTGTATTTCTCCTTCTATATGTTTCTATATGCTGAAAGGAAGAGAATGTTATATATATCATATACATACTTTACTATCTGTTTAGCTATGGTCCCAAGAAGGACTCTTTTAAAGCTTTTAAAACCATGACCAAGCGAACAAAGAGTACCCCTCAGAAAAATTTTTGATTAATATTCTTTAATCTCTCTCTCTATCAGGACTCCAGCCAAAATTTCTGACACCGCTGTATATTTTAATAATCCCACTACTCACTAGACAATCTCTCCATGTAACAACAGATCACTGACCCACCACTCGGACTAAAGTTCTGAGTGTGATGTTTTGATTATAAAAACTAAATTGCTAAGCATTGTACAATAAAAATCAGGCTACTATAATTATGGGTTTAAGTAGCTGAAAGCATCTGAAAGAACAGCCTCTGATCTCTTCTTTCATTGATATAGACAAGAGGATTAAAGTCAAAAGACCATCCAGAGGTTTGATGTCTGAAAGAATGGAGAGATGAAGTACACTGTGAAGTGACTTTATGATCCAAGTAAGATCCTATCTAAGAGTATTAAAGAGTAAAAAAAAAAGAGTATTAAAGAGCAAAATCATTTGCACCTAGAGAAGGCTCCGAGACTCAGCTAAATCACTAGAGAACTATTGTTCTCCCATAGTAATTAAGTGGTGAAAACTGTGTTTGACAGAATTCGTTTCCAGAGACAGCACTAGCTTTGTATGGAAACAGTTCCTCAACCAGCCTGCCTAAGGTAGAGGCTGAGACCCACAGGGAACCTGAGAGTATGCAGGAGTGACCTGGAAGAAATTCTTAGTTATGCCAGACGGAGAGGGGGAAAAGGAAGAAAAAAGAGAAGGGCCATAGCAAGTAATTCAGTAAAAGTCCTCAAAAATATATAAAGACTTGATAGTAATGACTTTTTTTCTCAGTGGAAGCAATGAAGGGATGGCCTTATACAACAAGAATGTCCTGAAATAATTAAGAAACAGTCCACATGGACAAAGGAGTACAGGAACTAAGAGAAACACAAGTCTAGTCCCAGATTCAACAAATATTTTCTGTTAAGAGCCATAAAGTAAATACCCTGGGCTTTGTGGACCATATAGTCTCCTGCTAATGTCACATGAAAGCAACTGTGGACCATATGTAAAAGAATGTTCCAATAAAAGTTTACTTATGGACACTGAAATTAGGATTTCACATAATTTTTCATGTGCCACAAAATATTCTTCTTTTAGTTTTTTGGTCAACCATTAAAAATGTAAAAGCCACTCTTAATATATGGACCATATAGACACATAAAGTTTGGCCCATGAGCTACAATTTACCTCCCCCTACTCCAGGCAGTTCTATAAATAAAGAGGTAGTGAACTCTAAATAGCTTCTTAGTTACCTTAGCAGACCCTCCCTCTTGGACTCTCTGCACATCTTTCTATCCAGTCTAGATTTATGTAACACTCTTGTCTTATTTAAGCAAAACAAGTATTTTTTAGGACTAGGTAGGACATGGAGAAAAATTTTATAGAAGTGGAAAGAAAGAATAATCAAGTGACACAAATTTGGTTTTTCAGAACCCAGGATGCAGTTAGATCCCAGGCATAGACTCAAAGACTTGAATTCGTTATATAATTGAATTAGTGTCCTAGGACCCTGAGGATGAAAGTTCTTCTTTCCCTAACTCCTTTGAGCCACACATTTCCTAAACTAGGAGGTAAGTGAAGAATCAAATAATTGAAGTTCCCACTGGGCTTCCAGGCAGTGGGTGGAAATATCTGAGATAGGGAATGAAATCCCAGGTGTTCCTGATTTCACTCGGAAGAAAAGCATTCAAAAGACAAAAGCTGCATGTTGAATTTGGATTAATAGAAAAAGGAGTATGTGGGGAGAGGAAACAAGGAGGTGAGGATAGGCAGATAAGTATAACAAAAGAAATAAAGATTATAGGGTTGACTTCATTTCAGTTTCTAATTCACTGGTGTTTTTCTTCCCCTTGGCACTTAGAAAGTCAATTGTATATCCAATGTAAAATTGCCTTACAGTTTTAAAACACTGTAATGCTTAAAACCATTGCTGTTAAATTTCTTGGAATTCAAAGCCTTCTGGAAAATATGTAAATCCCATTATCCAAATTTGACTATATAATGTACTAATATACCCAACAGATCGGAGAATCTCTATACCTTTCCTTAAACTGGCCTCAGTTAAGGACTTAACAAAATACTCAGGGAAGGTCTTCTCTGTCTCTGATGAACGAATAATGAATGTTCTCCCCTCCTCCAGAAACATCAAGGGGACCCGCCCTTTTCTTTCCAGTCCCAAGATGCTCTAAGGGCATCCCCTTGAATCCAGCCTCATAGTGTTCTTCAGTTTTTATTCAGGTCTTTACATCTTAAAACACATTTGGGATTGCTTACAATAAAAACAGAGGCAGAATAAGATCAAAGATGATTAAAAGAGGACCAAAGACAGATACAAGCAAACCAGGGAATATCAAGAAGCTGTAGAATTGTTAATCAAAAATGTTGCTGAGTTTCTAACAGAGAAATAGGGGAATAGGTTATATTACCTTTCATTATTTTTTTATGTTTCATTATTATTAGAAGAAAATACAGGGGTACCTGGGTGGCTCAGGGAGCCTGCTTCTCCTTCTCATTCTACCTCTCTCTCCCTCTACCCTCCCTCTCCCTCTCCCTCTGCCCTCCCCTGAGCACTGGTGCTCACCCAGCTTGCTCTCTGTCTCTCTCTCTCTCAAATAAATAAATAAAATCTTTAAAAAAAAAAAAGTCATGGAACACTGGGTGTTATGCACAAACAACGAATCATGGAACACTACATCAAAAACTAATGATGTAATGTATGATGATTAACATAACAATAAAAATTAAATTAAAAAAAGAAAGAGAGAAAATACAGCAATTTATTTCAAAGATTCAACCCTTTATTTCACCCTAAGTTTTGAAATGAATTTTATTAGTAACCACATGGATTTATTTACCAAGATCTATCTATGTCTGTGCCTCCGTGTTAGGCAATAGGGAAACAAAGGTAAATAGAAAGTATTTCTTGCCCTCCAGGTCTTCATAGTATTAATGAGGGAAATAGATATCCAAATAAACTACTAATATTGATTAAGATTCCTAATGAAACTATATACAAGATGTTGTAATATACAAAGATAAAGGCAACTAACTTTGTGGTTGGCTAGCAAAACTTCCTGGAGAAAGGGATATTTGAAAGATGAGCATAAGTTCATCAAATGGATAAAAAGGAACAAGTATTTCACACAGAAGGAAGAGCAAACATGAAGATGTAGGGATTAATGGCTTCTTCAAAGAAATGCAAAGAGAAATGCAAGAAAAATACAAGTCTTCTATAGAGCAGGGTACAGGGGTGGGGGGTGGTGAGGCCAAATAAGGAACAAGAGTCAATTTATAGATTTATAAATTATGTCCACAATAGGAGATTTTTAAGAAATGCCTCAGGTCTTCAATAAAGTATATTGTTTTCAAATCATCTAGAAAGTTTTAGAAGGGCACTTCTATAAGGAATCCTACCTGATATATAACTTGAGCATTTAGCTCTCCAGACAGATGACTGTGATCCATATGCACCTATCCTTCTTACAGAAAGTTTTCGCTTCACCCTCACCATTAAAATGGGACTCAGCACTCTATAAAAAATCATAAGAAATTAGATTATACTGAAAAGTTGTAAAGAGGAGAGATTTATATTACTTATATACTTCCATAATTCTCATGGAAATTTGAAATTCAAAAAAACAATGGACTAAAATAATCTTTAAATGTTTCCCAGCCAACAAAAGCCTAGAAATGCTACATAAAATATAACCATCTCTGATTTGGGTTTTATTTTATTTTTTTAAGTTCACAGGAAGTAAAGGGAAATCCCCAGGTACTACAAAGGAAAAAGAAGCTAAATATTATGGTAGTAAGGGTTTGCCCTGATATTAGCTTTTCCTGGAGGATTGGTGTGGATCTTGGTAATTAAACCCTTAAGTTTGCTCTGTTTTGTTTTGGTTTGGTTTAATCGACATTATTGATTAATAATTTATATACAATAAAATGCACCTATTTTAAGTGTACAGTTCAATGAGTTTTGAAAAACTATATACATATACATGCTTATAACTACAATGATTGAAACATAGAATATTTCCATCACTCCAAAAGTTTCCTTGTGCCCACTTGCAGTCAAGCTTTCTGAACCCCCCAGCCCCAGATAAACATTTATCCGCTTTCTGCCACTGTAAATGAGATTTCCCTTTTCTTTACAATTTCTTGTAAATGGAACTGTACACTATGCAACTGTTGGGGATAAAACTTCTTTCTTAATAAAGCTTTTGTGACTCCTCCATGTTGTTGAATATATCAGTAGTCCATTCCTTTTTATTTTGGAGTAATACTCCATTGTATGGATATACCACAGTTCCCTTATGCATTCACCTGTTGTTGGACATTTGGGTTTGCTCCAGTTTGGGGCTAATATGCATAAAACCACTATGAACATTTGTGTACAATTCTTTATTTGGACATATATTTTCTTTTCCCCCAGTAAATACCTAGAAATGGAATTGCTGTGTCATATGTTTAACATTATAAGAAACTACTAAACTGTCTTCCAAAGAAGATTGTGCCATCTTACATTCCCAATAGCAGTGTATGTGTGTTCCACATCCTCTCCAACACTTAGTATTGGTAGATCTTTCCTTTTAATTTTAGCCATTCTAGTAGGCATGCAAAGCAATCTTACTGTGACTTTAAATTGTATGTTTTCGTGCTAACAAATATTGTTTAGCATCTTACATGCACTTATTGGCATTCAAATATCTTCTTTGCAAGGTGTCTATACAAATATTTTACCCATTTTTATTGGATTATTTAACTTCTTATTATCAAGTTATAGAATTTATTGTGTATTCTGGACAGAAGTCCTGGGTGGGATATCTGTATTATTAGTGGTTTGCATCTCCATTTTTGTCAGTTCAGACTGCTAGATGAGATTAAACTAAAAAAATCTCCTGCGATTATCGGATGATCCATGGATTCCATGTTTCTAAAGTCTCAAGGAGACTAGCGTCAACTGATATATTATACGTAAGGAACAATAAATCTGAGGTTGTCTTATTAAAGTCCTATTAGGAGCTAGGCACCTAGGTTTCATCAGATTTTCTAGTACAGTGCTTCCCAAGCTTAACTGTATATAGAATCATCTAGAGATATGCACAGCATACAGATTCTGATTCAACAAGTCTGAAGTAGAGTTTCAACTTCTACATTTCTAACAAGCTCCCAGATGATGCTGATGTTGTTTATCCAGAGGCCACACTTTAAGTAACAAGGCTCTAGTAGAGACAAAACAGTTTTTTCAAAAACAAACAAAAATGAGCATTCATTCCCCAATTTATACCTAAATGTTCTAGGACCAACCATAAAACTGTTGAGTCCCTCCTATCAGCATCATTATCAGCATGCATTCTAAATACCTCAACCCACATCATGCCACAAACTGGGATTCATTAAAGAACAAAGAAACCTCTGAAGTTGGTATGGAAGGAAAGGCAGGGGAGAGCAGAAAGAAATGAGAAGGGCCCACAAAATGTTCCATTCAAGTTGAATGCCAGGTTAAATAGTCAACTTTTCATATTTTTACATCTACAAGCTAATATTTTCGATGACGATAAATTGGCCAACTTAGGACATATTACAAACACCACTTTAGAAGCACCAGGGAGCCCAAAAAGGCTCTATTCCAACAACTCACATTTAAGGAGACTGAACACCTTAAACGTTTTCTAAAACAGGGCCATTTACTTTAGCTATTTTAGTTTTTATTTTTGCAGTTATTCAGCAACTTATTAGACACAAAGATTCTGGGCGCCTGGGTGGCTCAGTTGGTTAAGCGACCGCCTTCGGCTCAGGTCATGATCCTAGAGTCCCTGGATCGAGTCCCGCATCAGGCTCCCTGCTCAGCAGGGAGTCTGCTTCTCCCTCTGACCCTCCCCCCCCCATGCTCTCTCTCTCTCTATCTCATTCTCTCTCTCAAATAAATAAATAAATCTTTAAAAAAAAAAGAAAAAAATAGACACAAAGATTCTGAGAACATTTTAAATGAAGATTGGAAATGCTTTTTTTTGTGAACTAATACTTTAAGTCCTGAAAAGGATTGATTACCTCACATGTTTCAGGTAATGTTCTGTTAAAGAAACTTCTCACGTCAAGAAAAACAAAAAATGAACACAACTGTTGAAGAGCATGAAATGACTGGGCAAGAATGTTTGACAACAGTTGGTATCAAAAGGTTCATCTTCAATAAGCAACACTTGATAAATTCCTATTTATATTTTTTAAGATTTATTTATTTATTTTAGAGAGACAGAGAGAGCCCTCAAGAAAGACAGCAAGTGGTGGGAGGGGCAGAGGGAGAGAATCTTCAAGCAGACTCCCTGCTGAGCATGGACTCTAATTCAGGGCTTGATCCCAGGGCCCATGAGATCATGACATGACCCAAAACCAAGAGTCAGACACTTAACAAGCTGATATATTCCTATTAAAAAAACTCAAATGTCTCAGAAAGTCATTCATGTCTGCTATTGTTTTAACACTCAGCAAAGCAAAACTCTTTGTGTCTGTGCTTTGGAATCCACAACTAACTGACCAGACAAATGGGCAACAGTCAAGTAATATATTTCTGACTGATTCATAAAAAAAGAGATGGGAATTATGTCGTGTCAGCTACCCCAAACTGGAGTAGAGATTTTTCAGGACTAACTAAACAAACTCTTCTCAGTATTAAAATGTGTAAAATCTCAGATTTGTGAAAGCAGCTTAGCCACATTAAGTCATTTATGAACAATAGATAGCAAAGATTTCTGGAACTCACCCCCCAAAATTATTTTCTGTCCTGTCAATTCCAGTATTGCATTACCAGTGGAGACTGCCAATGGTCTCACAAAATCCATTCTCCTGCTCTTCCACAGTAATAGAGTTTAAGCAATAGTTGCCCAGTTAATGTTGATCACCCTTAAAGCTCAGTATAGCCATATAGCTCTTATCATCAATTTAACATAAGCAGAAGTAAGGTGTGCAAGTTATGTTTCACTTACTTATGAGAAAAGATTATTTGTGCTAAATGTCCACTCCTCCCTGTCTGGTGTGCCTAAGATTTAGCTTGACCGTATAAATGAAGACAAAGCCCCAGAATGTAGAGGAACGCACAAGATGAAAGAAACCTGTATCATTAGTGACTGTGTAGGGCTGAGCTGTCCTCACCTGGACTACTCACCTCAAAACTCCTTCGCTAGACTTGAATAAGCTACATTCTTTGTAAACCACCATGATGTTCCACACTTCCCCATGTTATAACAGCTTTGCCTATATGTATCCTCTGCCACAGCCTTCTAAAGAAGTTGTCAAAAGCTGAGTCTCACTAAATTAATCTGATAAAACAATTTCAAACCTTCCTAAGGAAACTATATCAACCATCCATTAGAATTGTTTGTGTGTTCAATAATAAAATTGATGTATTTATGGGCAAAACTATTTTTAAAAGATTGGAGAAGTTAGACATTTATGTCACTGTTAAATCACTGTGCTTTAAATAATTAGAGAAATATATTTAAAGGCAAAACATCTTAAAAGAAATTGAAAATAGCCATTTATATCACTATCAGTCATTTTTATTTCCTGTTATTCAGCAAAAGATGATATGTGGTATAAAAAGGGGGAAATTATTTGTATAAATTATCAACGCCAACTCTCTTTCCAAAATCAAAATGAAAACTGATTCATCCTACCCCTCTGATATATAGCTCATGCACTGAAGAGCATATTATTGGCATTTTTCATTAGGCAGGGTTTCCTGATATAATCTCCTCTTTCTATGGCCCCATGGATTAAGGGGAACAATTTTCATTATAAAAACAACCTCCATTTGAACATTGGATTTATCTGTTCATTCATTTAGCACTAGGGATTCAAAGATGGATATGGTTCTGTCACTACACTCAAGGAACTCACAGCCCAGAGTGGGAGACAGACATCTAAAAAGATTATTACATACAGAATGAGATATGCAATGGCAGAGGAAAGCAGGTGCTTCAAGAGAAGCCAAAAGGGCAGCTCATCCATTTATAAAGGTCAGGGACCTAGTCTGTCTTCTTCCACCATTGTACCCCAGTTTCCCCTCAATATATTCTGATCAAACTGAAGTGAATTTAATTTAGACATAAGCTACATCTACAGGAATTCTGTAGCCTTAAATGAGATGCTTCTTGCCAGTAAAATGAAGAAACTAATACTTACCTCATAAGATTGTTTTGAGAAGTAAATGAAATAAAATATATAGAGTGCCTATACATAATAAGGACTTAATATATTAAGGTTCCCTTACCTTCTCTCTCCCTTCCAACAATGACATCACTACTATATTTTAGCCTTCAAGCAAGAAATATTAATGTATATTAGATTTATTAACAATTATTATATTATATATAATATAATACACAGTATATATCATATATTATATATACTATATATAACAATTATTATATCTAATGTATGTTAGAATTATTAACAATTTTCCCACTTTCACTGATTTCAGTAAATACTCTGCCATGTATTTCTAGTTTCAGTCTATAAAACCCTTGCAGATATATGTTCTAATAGTTCATTACCTTCTATAAGTAATAGTATTTCCATATAATGGGTCTAAATTTGCATCATCAAGTGTCTTTTTTTAACACATTTATTAACTTATTGCACAATTCTGTTCACATGATCCACTCTATAATTTCATCAACTAAGTCCAGACACAAGGAAAACAGTCTATCTTCATTGACATCAGAAAATCTCAACCCACCAGCCCAAAACTGCAGCATAAATTAGTCACCCAACTCAAACCATGAGTGGAGACAATAAGCTGAAAGAAATCAGATCTTGTACTATGTATGGGTGAAATTCAAATGTGGAACAGTAAACATGTAATCACAGAAACCAATATGAAAACTGATACAAAAATGGAGTTCCAACCAAAGCAAAAATGAAATTGCCCTGCAGAGAAGCCTCCACTAATAAAAACATACACAGGACACACACACACAACACATATAAACATGTATGAAAGATAACTTCCTTTAAAGAACTCATAGAAATTATAAAATATAGAAGATATTCATGGTGTTATAAAATTCTGGTGCCAAAAAATACATAATAGATTATGCATTCATGATATATAGTTGATATGATATGATTTGATAGAATAGCTTGTGGAAAAACAACTCTTCCTCCAAGAATTAATTAGAAAAATTGAATACAACACCAAAACAAAACCTATTTAAAGGCTAAGAGAGCCACCAAAGCAATTTGGACTTGAGAAGCCAAGATGTCAGAAAGGTAACCCAGGATGGACACTTTTACCTTCAAAACATTTGCAAATACTTTGTATGGTATCAGAATTTGGAAAAAGAACAATAAAAGTAGGACTTCTGACAAACTCATCAGTGTAAAGAGACAAAAAGTAGAACTTGGGCCTCTATGGCAGCCAATAATTGAGCACCCAAGTTCCTAAAGAGAAAGAGAAGGAAGAGAAATTGAACACATAATGGTATTCCACCCGAGCATTTGTTGGATGCTTACCCTGCATAGGGCAAAAATCAAGAAGCTAAATATAAAGATGCTGAAAAGAAAATAAGAATTGTTGGCAGTCTCAAGTGCTAAGGAAGCAAAAATAAGAACTTAAGAACTGAAAAGTATAGGGCCCTAGTAAACACCTCATCTGGACTCTCAACTGGAATCTTAAAATGGCAATATCCCAGGGATAGGAACAAACCCATGTTTGTCCTCCATAGAAGGAGCACATCCTGAACTTGTGAGCACAGTTCCTAAATTGATGAAATCTGCACCCATCCTATCTGCCTACCAGACAATGGTGTGAAGTCTCTTTGGATAAAGACAGCATCATCAAGAGCTTCTATAATTTTTCATATATAATACTCATCATTAAATTGAAAATGACCAGGAATGCCTAGAAATAAAAATAGAGGGGCACCTGGTGGCTTAGTTGGTTAAGCATCCAACTCTTGGTTTTGGCTCAGGTCATGTTCTTGGGGTTGTGAGATCAAGCCTCACCTCGGGCTTCCTGCTCGAGGAGTCTGCTTGGGATTCTTTCCCTCTTCCTATCCCTCCCATTCTGCCCCTCCCTGCACACACACACACACACAAACACACACACACACATACCACACACACACACACACACACACAAACACACACTTGCCCTCTCTAAAATAAGTAAATAAATAAAATCTTTAAAAGAAATAAATAGACCCACAGAGGAGCCACTTATTGGAGTTATCTAACACAGAGATTAAAGTAAATGTGATTAATATGTTTAAGAAAATAGATGACAAAATGGAGAATATTAGAGAAATGGAACTTATGAAAAATAATTAAAGGGAACTTTTAAAACTGAAAAATGTAGTAATTCACATTAAGAACTTGGTATCTATATTTAAAAGCAGAAGAGAGGTGCCTAGGTGGATACGTTGGTTAAGCATCCAACTCTTAGTTTCAGCTCAGGTCATGATCTCATGGGTTGTGAGACTGAGCCCCGGGTAGAGGCCCTTGCATGGCTCTGTGCTCAGCAGGGAGTCTGCTTGAAAATTCTCTCCCTCTGCGCCTCTCTTCACTCGTGCACACATGCTCGCTCTCTCTAAAATAAATTTAAAAATCTTTAAAATATGAATTAATAATAAAAGCAAAAGAAATTGTGAATTATAAGGTGGGTCAGGGTAAAGCACAAAAGATAAAAAATAATAATAGAGAAATGAATGCAAAATATATCTGAAACATAATAAAATATCTAATTTATATGTCATTAGAGTCCCAAGGAGGGAGAAGAATGAGAACACAACAGTAGAAATATTTGAAAAGGCAATGGCTCAGAATTTTACAAAACAGATGAAAGACATCAAGCCATCAACTGAAGACATATTACAAACCTCAAAAAAGATAAATATATAGAAACCCATAAATAGACCCATCATAGTAAAACTGCTGGAAACCAAAGATAAAAATATTAAGTCAGGGGCACCTGAGTGGCTCAGTCAGTTAGGCATCTGCCTTCGGCTCAGGTCGTGATCCCAAGGTCCTGGAATCGAGCCCCACGTCAGGCTCCTTGCTCAGCGGTGAGCCTGCTTCTCCCTCTCCCTCTGCCTGCTGCTCCCCCTGCTTGTGCTCTCTCTCTGCCAAGCAAATAAAATTTTAAAAAAATATTAAGTCAGTCAAAGATCCAAATTCTCTACAACATACTCTGTTGGTGAAACTGTGGGAAAACAAGCACTCTCATACACTTCTAGTAAGAATTCAAAATGGTACAATGCCAATGGAGGGGAATCAGACAATATCTAGGAAAAGTACATGTGCTCCTAAGAATCTAACCCAAAGATATAGTGGACAAAATATGAAAAGACATATACCCTGTGTTATTCATTGCAAAAATATTTGAAACAGCAAAAAAAAATAGATACAAATGTGCATCAATAATAGAGTGGTTGAAAAAACTGGTATATCCATACAATGGAGTACTCTGAAGCTATAAAAGTGAATGGGGAATATGTCTCATAGAGTAATCACAAGGATATATTAACTGGAAAAAGAAGGGTTTGTACAGTGTGTTACTGATTATCTAAGAAATGAGAGATTTGAAGAATATATTTTTTAATTAATTTTTAAATGAAAAAGAAAACCATAAAAATATAAATGATCATCTACATGGGAAGAAGGGAAATGGGTGTAAGGAAGAGGGATATAAGCTAGATTTTGTTAAATATAACATATTGTATAGCTTTGATTTTAGGGCCATGTAATTATTTTACACAGTAATGACACAAGGGTTGTGTGAAAATGGCTCAGGGAGTAACTTTAAAAATCTACCAATGGGCAAATATGGCATAATTTGAGAGTCAGTGCAAATTATAAGTACATTTGTGTGAAATTATACCTAAAAAAAAGTGACTATCATTCAAGGAAATGAGTAAAGCACTAAATTATTTTGGAAAACTTGTAAGTAAAGGGAGAGAATCAAGCATTTATCTGCATTTCTTACATAAACTGTATCACTGGGTTATTATACAATAGAATTCCAACTAAAAAAATTAAAAATGATAGAATTTCACATTTTGGCAACCTCTAATTAATTATATACTCTCTGTACATTGAGCACCAATGGCTGCTAACATCACATAGACCACCATACATTATGTAGCTTGCAATGAAAGAACTTAATTCCACCCATGGAGTATTCTTGCCCAAAAACATAAAGCCTGAATCTGCCTCCAACCACCGTATTACAGGAAACACAGATAACTGTGGAACTGTTAAAGAAACCACAGGGCTAGGGACACCTGGACGGCTCAGTCAATTAAGCACCTGCCTTTGGTTCAGGTCATGATCCCAGGGTCCTGGGATTGAGTCCCGCATCAGGCTCCCTGCTCAGCGGGGAGCCTGCTTCTCCCTCTGCCTTCCCCTCCCCCTGCTTGTGCTCTCTCTCTCTCTGACAAATAAATAAATAAATAAAATCTTAAAAAGAAAAAAAACCACAGGGATGCATTTAGCAAAGTACAGACTGTATAAAACTCCACACACACACACAAACGACCCCATTTCTTTAACAAATTGCACAAGATGAAAGAAATAAATAACGAAGGAGAGAGAGAGAGAAAGAGACAGGAAAATATCTATTAAAAAACTTTAAAAATATCTCAACCAATCCCAACAATAAATCTTATCTGATTCCTGATTCAAATCAAAAGAATGTTAAACATACACACATATTCACATATGTTTGATATATGTTAAGAATGTATGTGTAGATATGTAAGAATGTATATGTGTGTGTGTATATATATATATATATATGCACATATTCCCTATATTTTCAAATAATTTGAAGTAGTTATTTGGTCGTACTAAGGAACTATTATTTTCAGGCATGATAATGGTATTGTGGTTAGGTGTTTTTAAATAAATCCTTAGCTTTAGAGATACATACTAAAATATATACAAATTAAACGATAAGTTAATTAGTTGATATGTTGACATTGACTCAAAATAATAAGAAAAAATTGGTGGAACTAGAGATTAAAGAAGATTAGCCACAAGTTAATAATTATCAAACCTGAATGATGGAGAAATGGGGTTCATTATAATATTCTGTAAAATTCTGTAGTTGCTTGAAATTTCCCACAATAAAAAAGCTTTGGCTAAAAGCAACCAGAAAAAGGTGGTGTAAGATATTATCTTCAAAACAGCAAATAAGACTGGAAGCTAGAATACAATGACAAGATTTTTTTTAAGTTTTTATTTAAATCCCAGTTGGCCAACATACAGTGTAATATTAGTTTTAGGTGTACAATATAATGGTTCAACACTTCCATACATCACCAGGTGCTCATCACAAGTGTGCTCCTTAATGAGTGAAGTCATATGGTATTTGTCTTTCTATGACCAACTTGTTTTGCTTAGCATTATACTCTCTAGCTCCATCCACATCATTGCAAGTGGCAAGATTTCATTCTTTTTGATCACTAAGTAATATTCCATTGTGTATGTATGCCACTTCTTTATCCATTCATCAATCTATAGATACTTGGGCTCCTTCCATAATTTGGCTATTGTAAATAATGCTGCTATAATCATAGGGGTGCATGTATCCCTTTGAATTAGTATTTTTTTATTCTTTGGGTAAATACCTAGTAGTGTGGACAATCACAAAATCTTTAATGTGGTAAAGAAACTTTTTAAAAAATGACTGCCAACACAGAATTCTAAGCCCAGTGAAATATTCTTCAAATGTGAAGATATTTCCAGGCATCAAAATTAGAAAATCTGTGGTTAGAAAAAAAAATCTGTTGTTACCATACTAATACTAAAATGTTTTTCGACAGAAAGAAAATGACCTCAAATAGAAATATGAAAATAGAAGAATAAAGAATAAATTAAAGGATAAAATATGAGTAAAAACGAATACTGACTGAACAAAATAATAGTGATAACCTGTTTATGGGAATTAAAACACATGTAAATTTAAAATCTATAACAAGAGTAACATAAAAGGCAAATGAAGTTACAATATTCTTAAGTACTAACATTGTCATTTTAGTGATAAAAGTACCAATATATATTAAATATCAATAAGTTAAGGATGTATGTTGTCATTTCTAGGATATCTGATAAAATAGTAAAATAAGGTTTGACTAACAAGGCAGTAGAAAAAATGAAATATGAAAATAAATGTTAGATTAAGACAAAAGAGGAAAACAAACAGGAGCAAAAGTGACATAACACGGGAGGAACAAATGAAAAATAAATTGTAAGAAGATAGGAATATATAGAGAGATATATCATATCTCTATATATAGATAGATAGTAGTTACATTGAATAAAAATGGACCAATTATGAGGCAAAGATTATGAAAATGGAAAAATCAAAGAGCTTACTACATGTTTAAAGAGAATCATTTTAAATATAAAGACACAGAAAAGTAGATTTCAGAACAAGCAATATGATCAGAGATCATTATATAGTGATATATATATAATGATATATCATTATATAATGATAAAGGGATCAATACACCAAAAAGACATAAAAAGGTTAGAAGTATATGCACTTAACAACAAAATTTCAAATACAAAAAGCAAAATTAATATAACTGAAGGAAGAAATAAGTCCACAATTATATTGGAGAATTTGACACTACTCTCTCAGTAATTACAGAACAAATGGATCAAAAAAATAGCAAATGTATAAAAAATCCTGAATAGCATTACCAACCAACTTGACATAATTGACATTTATGGAACATTGCACCCAACAAAACAGAATTCATTTTCTTTTCAAGTGCACATAGAGCATTCTCCCAAACAGACCATATTCTGGGCCATAAAACAAAATTATACAAAATACCTGACCACAATAGGATTGAACTAGAAATCAATCACTAAAAGATATCTGAAAAGTCCCCAAATATTTGGAAATTGAACACATACCTAACAAACTCATGTGTCAAAGAAGTCTCAGTGGAAATTAGAATACAAAATAAGTCAGTCAGAGAAAGACAAATACCATATGATTTCACTCAAATGTGGAATTTAAGAAACAAAACAAAAGAGCAAAGGGAAAAAGAAAAAAGAGAGAAAGAAGCAAACCAAGAAACAACTCTTAACTACAGAGAACAAACTGATGGTTACCAGACAGGAGGTGGGTGAGGGAATCGGTAAAATAGGTGATGGGGATTAAGGAGTCCACTTGTGATGAGCACAGGGTGATGTATGGAAGTGTTGAATGACTATTTTGTACCTGAAACTAATACAACACTGTATGTTAACTAACTAGAATTATAATACAAATTTAAAATAAAAACAAATAAATAAAGGAAATTAGAACACATTTTTAATTGAATAAAAATGAGAATACAATATATAAAATTTTGTGGGATGCAGCTAAAGCACAACTTGAGAGACATTTATAGCATTAAATACTTATACTAAAAAGGAAGAACAGTTTCAGAAACCAAATGATCCAACTTGAGAAATAAAAAGAGAGAGAAAATTACATCTAAATCAAATCAACTAAAAGGAAAGAAATGATAAAGATAAAAGCTAAAAATTAATAAAATTGAAAACATAAAGCAAATAGAGAAAAATCAATGAAACCAAAATGGGGTTCTTTGAAAAACCCCAAAATATTGATAAAGCTCTAGCCAGTTTGATCAAGAAAGAAAGACAGGAGACATAAAATCAATACCGGGAATTAAATGGAAGTCTATCAAAACAGATACACTAATATCAAAAGTTTAATAAAGAAAATGTATAGGGGTGCCTGGGTGGCTCAGTCGGTTAAGCGGTTAAGCATCTGCCTTTGGCTCAGGTCATGATCCCAGGGTCCTGGGATCAAGCCCTGCATCAGGCTCTCTGCTCAGTGGGGAGCTTGCTTCTCCCTCTCCCTCTGCCTGCCTCTCTGCCTACTTGTGATCTCTCTCTCTGTCAAATAAATAAATAAAATCTTTAAAAGAAAAAGATTTAAAAAAAGAAAATGTATGGATATATTATTTTCCAATAAATTCAACTTCTTAGATACATTGAACAAATTCCTTGGATAACATAAATTAGCCTCTAGCCTTTAAGCCATCCCAGTTGATACCACAGAACCAAGACAAACTGTCCTCACTGAGTTCGGTCCAAATTTCAGATTTAAGTGCAAAATAAATGATAGTTTTAAGTCACTAATGTTTGGGATGGCTTGTGATATAGCAACAGTAAAACAACAAATGCTGTATTCAAGCACAAGAGAAATATTTGAGTGAAATAAAATATTTACTCAAATGAACAAAAAGCTAGTTCATAAAGCAAGTCAACAAATTTCAAAAGAATTAACATCATTCAGAGTATATCTATAAAATTAATCTGTAAATAACAAAAAATAATTAGAAAATCTCAAAATATTTGTAAATGTAGATTACTTTTCTAAATAACATATGCACAGAGAAAAATTATAATGAAAATTATAAAATATATTTAACAGAATGATAATGAGAATATGACATATTAAAACATATGAAATCCAGCTAATGCTGTGCTGGGTAAAATTTATAATTTCAAATGCATCCCTTAGAAAAAAATAAAGGCTAAAGATCAACTACTTAAGTATCTTCATGAAATTTTTAAAAAAGGCAGAAAATCAGTCTGAAAATAGAAGAATGATGAATACAAGAGCATAAACAAGGACGTATAAGACATACGTATAATAGAGAAAATAAACGAAGACAAACGTTGGTTCTTTGAAAAGATTAATAAAATGGATTAATCTCTAAGAAGATTAATCAAGAAAAAAATGGAAAAGTTACAAATTACTATTGTCAGGAATGAAAGACACAGACTTTAAAAATTGAACAGACTATTATGAACAAATTTAAGCAAATAATTTTAAAATTTTAAAAAAATAATCAAATTTCTAGAAAACACAACTTACCAAAATTGACATAAGAAGAAAGAGAATATCTTAATAGTCTATATCTATACTGATTTGGATGCCTTTTATTTCTTTCTGTTGTCTGATTGCTAAGGCTAGGACTTCCATTACTATGTTGAACAACAGTGGTGAGAGTGGACATCCCTGCGTGTTCCTAACCTTAGGAGAAAAGCTCTCAGTTTTTTTCCCCATTGAGGATAATATCCACTGTGGGTTTTTTGTATATGGCTTTTATGATACTGAGGTATGTTCCTTCTATCCCTACAGTGCAGAGAGTCTTTATCAAGAAAGGATGTTTTATTTTGTCAAAAGCTTTTTCTGCATCTATTGAGAGGATCATATGGTTCTTGTCTTTTCTTTTATTAATGTGGTGTATCACATTGATTGATTTGCAGATGTTGAACCACCCTAGCAGAAGTCATACTCTCACTCTTCACAGATGACGTGATACTCTATGTAGAAAACCCAACAGCCTCCACCCAAAAATTGCTATAACTGATACAGGAATTCAGCAAAGTTGCCGATCTAAAATCAATGCACAGAAATCAGTTGCATTTCTATATACTAACAATGAAGCAGAAGAAAGAGAAATTAAGGAATCAATCCCATTTACAAATGTACCAAAAACCATAAGGTACCTAGGAATAAACCTAACCAAAGAGGTAAAGGATCTGTACTCTGAAAACTATAGAACACTCATGAAAGAAATTGAGGACGACACAAAGAAAAGGAATAACATTCCATGCTCATGGATTAGAAGAACAAATATTGCTAAAATGTCTATGCCACCCATAGCAATCTACACATTCAGTGTAATCCTTATTAAAATACCATCAACATTTTTCACAGAGCTGGAACAAATAATCCTAAAATTTGTATGGAACCACAAAAGATTCTGACTAGCCAGAGGAATGTTGAAAAAGAAAACCAAAGCTGGAGGTATCACAATTCCAAACTTCAAGCTGTATTATAAAACTGTAATCATCAAGACAGTACAGTACTGGCATAAAAACAGACCCATAGATCAATGGAACTGAATAGAGAACCCAGAAATGGACCCACAACTCTATGGTCAACCAATCTTCGACAATGCAGGAAAGAATATCTAGTGGAAAAAAGACTGTCTTTTCAACAAACGGTGTTGGGAAAATTGGACAGCCACATGCAGAAGAATGAAACTGGGCCACTTTCTTGCACCATACACAAAAATAAATTCAAAATGGATGAAAGACGTAAATGTGAGACAGGAATCCATCAAAATCTTAGAGGAGAATGCAGGCAGAAACCACTGCGACCTCAGCCACAGGAACTTCTTGCTAGACACATTTTCAAAGGCAAGAGAAACAAAAGCAAAAATGAACTATCGGGATCTCATCAAAATGAAAAGCTTTGCACAGCAAAGAAAACAGTTAACAAAACTAAAAGGCAACCTACAGAATGGGAGAAGATATTTGCAAATGACATATCAGATAAAGGGCTAGTATCCAAGATCTGTAAAGAACATATCAAACTCAACACCCAAAAACCAAAAAATCCAGTTAGGAAATGCACAGAAGACTTGAACAGACATTTCTCCAAGGAAGACATACAAATGGCAACCAACACATGGAAAAGTGCTCAACATCACTCCACATCAGGAAATACAAATCAAAACCACAATGAGATACCACCTCACACCAGTCAGAATGGCTAAAGTTAACAAATCAGGAAACGACAGATGTTGGCGGGGATGCGGAGAAAGGGGAACCCTCCTACACTGTTGGTGGGAATGCAAGCTGGTGCAGCCACTCTGTAAAACAGTATGGAGTTTCCTCAAAAAAGTTAAAAATAGAGCTACCCTATGACCCAGCAACTGCACTACTAGGTATTTATCCAAAGGATACAAGTATAGTGATTCAAAGGGCACTTACACCCCAATGTTTATAGTAGCAATGTCCACAATAGCCAAAATATGGAAAGAGCCCAGATGTCCATTGACAGATGAATGGATAAAGAAGAAGTGGTATACACACACACACACACACACACACACACACACACACACACACACACACACACACAACGGAATATTACTCAGCCATCAAAAAGAATGAAGTCTTGCCATTTGCAATGACATGGGTAGAACTAGAGGGTATTATGCTAAGTAAAATAAGTCAGTCAGGAAAGACAAATACCGTAAGATTTGATTTCACTCATATGTGGAATTTAAGAAACAAAACAAATGAACACAGGGTAAGAGAAGTAAAAATAAAATAGGATGGAAATTGAGAGGGAGGCAAACCATAACTGACACTGAATTTTAGGACACAAACTGAGGATTGCTGGAGGGGAGGTGGGTAAGAGAAGGGATAGTTTGGTGATAAATATTAAGGAGGGCACTTGATGTAATGAACACTGGGTGTTATATGCAACTGATGAATCACTAAATTCTACCTCTGAAACTAATTTTAAAAAGCATTAAAAATATAGTCTATATCTATAAAAAATAAATACACTCCCACAAAGAAATCTCCCAGCCCAGATATATTCACTGGTGAATTTTGTCAAATATTTAAGAAAGAGTAACAATTTTACAAAAACACGCCTATACCCTAAGAAAAGAGAGGTCCATTTCTTTCAGGTCAGCATAACCTTAATACTAAAACCTGGCAGAATTCTGACTTAAATAATTATAAAATAATAATTTTATGGCATTTAAAGCCACAAAGTTTGGGGTACCTGGGTGGCTTAGTTGGTTAAGAATCGACTTTTGATCTCGGCTCGGGTCTTGATCTCAGGGTCATGAATTCAGGCCCCCAGATTGGGAGTGAAGCCTACTTAAAAATAAAAAAAATAAAATAAAATAAATTTTAAAAAGAAAACAGTCCTGGGGGTTATAAAAGACAAATTAAGGAAATTCCAAACAACATACTATGATAGCAATGACCAATCAAATTAATGATAAAACTCTTACCAAACTGAGCATAGAAATGAAATCCTTAATCTGAGAAAGAGTATCCACCAAAACTTTAGGACAATTCACATATTTAATGATGAAATGTTGAAAGCTTTCTTTCTTAGGTTGGGAATGAGATAAGGATGCCTTCTAGCATTATTTTTATTCAACATTGTACAGGAGTCCCTATCCATAAGACAAGGTAAGGAAAAATATTCAAACTGGAAAGGAAAGGAAAGGAAAAAATAAAACTACAATTATTCACACATAAAATGATCATGTTCACAAAAAAAGCAAAACAACCTAGAGGCAAACTATTGGAATTAATAATTCAAGATAAAAACACATTAACAATATGCAAAGAAGATTCTAAGGTGCTGGACATGTATTGTTCTTTGATCTGGGTACGAGTGCATTCATTTTGTGAAAATTCACTAAGCCATTCCATTATGATTTTTTAAATAATTTCATATATGTATGTTCATACTTCAGTAGAAAGATTATTGGGGGGGAAGACACACAAAAGGCTGCATTGAATAATGATTATGAGTGTGTACTCTGAATCTAGACTTCTTCCTGACTCTGCCTTTTCTATCTATGTGTCCTTATAGAAGTTACTTAATTTCTCAACTCTTCAGTATCCCTATCTAGAGTATGGGATGATAGTATCTACCTAATATCTTACTGGAGGATTGAGATAATGCAAATAAAGTGCTCAAGACTCCCCAGTGAACAATCAGTAATTATTAACTATTATATCCCATAGTCAAGAGATAAACCACAAACTTAAGAAATAGAAGAATTCACACTAGAGGAACAGAAATAATCAAAGAATCCAAAAGTGACTTCAAAATAAGTATAATTAAAAACTTCAAAGGGAAGCCTGGGTGGCTCAGTCAGTTAAGTGGCTGCCTTCAGCTTAGGTCATGATCCCAGGGTCCTGGGATCAAGTCCCATGTTGGGCTCCCTGCTCAGCAGAGAGCCTGCTTCTCCCTTTCCCTCTGCCTGCCTCTCTGCCTACTTGTGCTCTCTCTCTATTCTCTGTCAAATAAATAAATAAAATCTTTTTTAAAAAGTTTCAAAGTATTTCAGAACATAAAAACAGAAATTTATGAAGGACATTTGTAAAAAAATAATCAATTGACTATTTAAAACTTTTTTACTTTTTTCTTTTTTTATTATTATGTTATGTATATCACCATACATTACATCATTAGTTTTTGATGTAGTGTTCCACGATTCATTGTTTGTGCATAACACCCAGTGCTCCACGCAGAACATGCCCTCTTTAATACCCATCACCAGGCTAACCCATCCCCCCACCCCCTCCTCTCTAGAACGCTCAGTTTGCTTCTCAGAGTCCATAGTCTTTCATGGTTCATCTCCCTCTCCGATTTCCCCCCTTCATTCTTCCCCTCCTGCTATCTTCTTCTTTTTTTTTTAACATATAATGTATTATTTGTTTCAGAGGTACAGATCTGTGATTCAACAGTCTTGCACAATTCACAGCGCTCACCATAGCGCATACCCTCCCCAATGTCTATCACCCAGCCACCCTATCCCTCCCACCCCCCACCAGAAAAGCATAATCATTGAAATAAAAATTTTAGTATACATATTAAATTAATTACATGTAAATTAATTATAGGTGAAAACAATTAATAAATTAGAAGAATAAACTAAAGAAAAACCCTAAATGAAACAAGAAGGATAATAAATTTAAAAAATGAACAAAAACCATGGAAACTACATTTAGATGCTCCATATTACATCTAATCAAAATTCCAGAGGGAGAGAATAGGGAAGAGGTAATGGCTATTCCCATTATTCCGAGATTTTTGAAAAGCAGAAGAAAAATTTGATTCCTTAGATGAAAAGGCATACTGGGTCCCAAGTAGTACAAATAAAGGTAAATTCATGACAAAATATCATTTAAGGGGAGGTCCCTGAGTGGCTCAGCTGGTTAAGTGTCCGACTCTTGATCTCAGCTCAGGTCATGCTCTCGGGGTCGTGAGATTAAGCTCCCGTTGGGCTCCAAGCTGGGCGTGGAGTCTGCTTGAGATTCTCGCTGTCCCTTTTCCTCTACCCTCCCCCCACACACTTTCTCTCTCAAATAAATAAATAAATAAATCTTTAAAATATATAATCTAAAACTTCAGAACATCAATAGTAAAAGAAAGCCTTAAAAGCTCCCAGAAATATTACCTAGAATAGAAAGATAATCATACTGACATAAATTCTATTCAACAACAATAGATGTTATGACATGCTGGAGCAGGCCTGCACCAGCTCAAAAAGCTGGTCATCAAAATTCTGGGAATCTTGTGAGCCACTCATTAAAATGTCAGTAGCTTGAAATAACCATGTTGGGAATATTTATACCACAAAAACTGACAAATGCTACAAATCAGGATTCTTTCCTCAACCTCCAGAAATCATTTACCAAAACATTACTGAATAAATATCAAAGATAATAAAAATCTCCAAAATACTGATGGAACATGGATCCTAATATCCTATACTACTTCAAACCATCATTTGAGACAGAGGGGGAAAAGAAAGCATTTCCAACCTAACCGAGACTAAAAAACTCTTTTATCCACAGATCCATGCCAAAAGAAATACTAAAAGCTATATTTGGGTAGGAAAAAAATAAAGCCAGAGGTAAGGAATAAAGAAATCAGCAAACTATATTCTTAAATGCAAACAAGTATTAATGATAAAAGAGTATAAATAATTAAATTTGTATTTAAAAACAATGTGGAATCAAAATCGTTCGCAATAACATGGAAGAAAACAATAACAGTAATCAAGGGGATGTTGGAGGGATGTTTAATAGGCTAAAACTTTGTTGTTAAGGAAGAGGATAAAGCAATTGATTAATTTTTAGACTTTGTTATAAAAAGTTTCCTATGTTTGAGAATACGTTGGACATAGCCTAACATATAGCACATGCTTAATACATATTTGCTGCATCTACCAACAAAGAAATGAAATCTTTCTTATTTTTCTTGAGTTTAGAAAACAGCACTGCAGAAAATAATGAAGGATTGAGCGCACCATATTCTGTACAAGCACAAAATGACATTAAGATTTGCTGTTCATGGGGTGCCTGGGTGGCTCAGTTGGTAAGCGTCTGCCTTCAGCTCAGGTCATGGTCCCAGGGTCCTGGGATTGAGTTCCGCATCGGGCTCCCTGCTCAGCGGAAAGCCAGCTTCTCCTTCTCCCACTCCCCCTGCTTGTGTTCCCTCTCTTGCTATATCTCTGTCAAATAAATAAGTAAAATCTTTAAAAAAAAAAAAAAGACTTGCTGTTCATTATAGCCAAAAGAGATATGAACATTTAACATCGTAACCATCTGGACATGAAATTATGATAACATGCAATCTTGGTCATTTGTATTCAGTTTCAACTTGTTCTATTCCTCTTCCATGTCTACATCTCTGAGATGGACTATAAGAGCCTGTTATTCTCTCAAAACAAAATAGTTCTCAGAACATCATGGATCTGATTTTTTTCTTTACCAACCATACTTTAAGTAGTTCTATACAGGATGAGAATTTTTGGCATTGCTGATCCATTTCCATTCGGATGTACAGAAATATAATTGTCTCTGTACCAGATTCTGATAACATGAATTCTCCTAGTCAATTATTCTTTCCTAGAATTATACATTTAATAATGCTGAGATTAAAAAGGGATCTAGAGGGAAAAAAATAGTTGGGGAGTAGGATACAGAGGTAGAAAGTGCTTTCGAGTGGATTTGATTAATTCCCCTGTAACTTGGGTTTTTTTTAACCTTCATACATACAAAGATAAATTTGCTATGGGATATACCATCACCAACAAAGAAATGTAGGGTAATAGAAAATATTGTCCTGCAGTTATTCTGAATTCTGATTTCCTCTTATGAGCTTTCTCATCTACATTATAATGCCTTTAATTTAAAGCAAATTTAATAATATTTAATATGAACAGACTCTGCAAAGTTCTCATTGAAAGCATCAGCTATTGCCCTGTCCTTGCCCCATCCAGCAGTTCCTTGCAACCAGGGTGACCCAGTTTGCCTGGGATATTCCCAGCATACGACTCTCATCTGGCATAAGTATTAATAATGCCTCAGTGCACACTCAGAAGTGTCCTCATTTAGACAAAATTTTATGGTCACCCTCCTTATGAGCACACATCTCTGCCAAGTCCTGCCAGGATTTCTTGACCCATAGAATTGTAAGCAATGAATAGGTATTGCTTTAAGATACTGAGATTTGGGGAGGTTTGTGATAGACACCTGATAAACCATGTCTTTCCCCACCTCCTTATCTCTATTACTCTACTGCACACCAGATCTCATCTTTCTGAGTCTTTTAGGAAGCCAGGAAATGATGCCTAGGAAAGGCTGGCTTGGAACCAAAATGGACCAGTAGGCTTATCTACTGTCAACATTTCCCAAGCCAGCCATGTTCCACTTCTACTTTCCTTTGTCTCAGATAAAATTCTAAGGATTTCTCCATTTCTGCTTTATTTTGCTATACCTCTACCTCATAATTCCAAGGCCACTATCATATCCAGTTTGGTTCTTCCCTCAAGGATCCTAAAACTACAATTTTCATATGGCTATTTTTTAGCCTAAGGAAGATCTGTAAATGTGTGTGTATATATATCTGTGTGCATGTACAGTTTTCATTTATATTCCCTAAATCTCAAAGTCAAAATTACATTTAATTCTATATATGGTGGATTCATACAACATAAATGTCTAATCTCTTTATATGTCTCCCAGTGCCAATTAATAATGTGCCAATTTCCAATAAGAAGCCGCTTTTATTTCTCTATAAAAAATTTTTTAATCCAATTTGATTCATTCGGTAGTCACAATATGAATATGGTACATTGACCTGAAGAGCTTATTCAGTATTTTAAGAGATCTTAACTGTTGTCAATGGCAACCAGAGAATTAGCTTTACATCTCAGACTATAAAAACCTTACAGTCCATCTATATGATGAGCCCAGCAGAGAACTGGAAGGTTTATGACATTTTAATCATTGATAATTTTGGTTGTTGCTGATGAAAACACTTTTTAATGTGAGGAACTTGGAAAGGGTTCCAAGGAGAGTTGCCAAGGTAATTAAAACAGCCTTGTAAATTGGTTTGAAAAATATGCCAGGCTATCAAAACGACCATCAGCCTATCTGACCCTCCCCTCCCTGGCCACCCCATCTATTCATCAGATGTTCTCAGCCTTAATTGAAATTGACAACACAATGAGGACAAAAATGTTCTATGGCTCATGCAGCACATACTACTTCATAATCCCATAGAGGATGTGACAATAAATAATGAGATAGATCATTTATGCCCTGCAGACTTCTGAAAGTTTTAGGTAGCTTATGTTAAAAGTGCAATGAGAATAATGCACAAAATTAATATAAAGCAAAAGCCAGGCTTGGGCATTTTAAAATGCATAAGAGAGGAAGTAAAGGAGTAGAACTTAACCCCCCCAAAAATGCTAAATAAAGAGATATAAGCTACATGAATATAAGTATAGCCTTGACTATATAGCATGGAGAAGAGGTGGTAGGAAGAGAAAGGAAAAATACACTCACAGTGAGATATCATGGGAAGATGGGAGGAAGAGAAAGTGGAGGCAGAGTACCAAAATACACTGGGTCCCAGTCTCCATAAAGTGCAGTTTTAAAACTTCCAAGTGTCTCATTTAATCTTCACAGGAATTGATAAAAAAAAAAAAGTTGATTCCCAGAGCCCTAGTGACTTACCCCAAGTCTCACAACCAGAAAGTACCCAACCTCTATGTCCAATCTAAAGCCATATGACTCCAAAACCAATATTCCTTCTTCCCAAACATTCTCAGTCAACAAGGAATTCATTCAAGGGTACTAAGCAATAGGATAAATAGTTCTATGCAAAGCAATTCTTTCACCCATGCAAAGGTGTTCCTTATGGGTCCATTTTCAGAGGACAAGTATGCTCCAGTGGTAAGACATTTGTATACAGTGATTAGGGCAAAAGGATACAGAGTAGGCAAAGAAAATTTGAATCCCAGTAACATCACTTCCTAGCTGTGTGACCTTTAGCAATTTACTACACCTCTTGGAGCTTCTCTGTCAAAGAAGTGAGAGCCATTATGACTAGTTGATTAAATGGTGAAAGGATGACATAAAATAACATGATGCAAATTGCCTGGCATAGAGTTCTGAACACAGTAGAACATAATAAATGTAAACTACAATAATCTATTTTATCTTCACCCCCATATCTATGAGTATTAAGCTAAAATGGCCAATGATTTTATTGAAGTATATACAGGTAAAATGACATGCTCTCTGGGATTTGTTTCAAAATACTTTAGCTTAAATAGGGAGGTGAGGGGAGTATTATGTGAGAATAGAGAAAACAAAACCAACAAATATTGATGACTGTTGAAATTAGGCGAAACTGGTACAGTGAGTTCATTATACTATTCTCTCTACTTTTGTGTATATTTAAATTTTTCCACAATAAAAAGTTTTGAAAAATGTTCATGGTTAGTACCTAAAGGACACACATACGTTGGTTGAAAATTGCCAGGACTAAACACTAAGAAAAAGATAAGACTGAATTCAGTGGAAGCCTGGCCTCTTCTCAGAAGGCCTCATGGATCTGCTCCAGGCCTGGAATGAGTACACTCTTAAACCCAAGCTGTGCAGCATGATATTGGAAAGGGATGACATTGTCCTTCAGAAGTTTGAAGATAGAAGTTACCAGACAATCTCCAGAGCTAAAGCTAATTATTTTCCCAACATCATCAACTTGGTTTACCTTCTCCCCATTTGTATCCATTGGCATCATCCAGCATTTTTATTCTTTCTGTTCCTACTATGGACCCCTCCTCCCAAAAAGACACAGCTTCCCTGTCCCATAAACATCCTTCTACCTGCCCAGGATTACCGCCAAAGTTTCTAAAGCAGGTCTTTCCCAAAATTCCTGCAAATGATCTTTTCTCAATGGCTTTGAATATTTGCAATGCATTTCTTGAGTTAAACAAAGTAGCATCTTTTAAAGGCATATGTGCTTTTAAGAAGGAAAACACGTTGTTACCCATTTGTAAAAATTAATTGATCATAAATTAAACAGCATGAGAGTCCAGAGTGTGGAGATTGTGGAAAGGAGAATGTGTTCAGAAAGAGGAGGTCATATTGAGAGGCAAATTTCGCAGTTTAGTTCTACTATGCTTCCCCAAAACTTTCTTGTGTCTATATCCTATACTCCTGCTCCTTACCAAGACTTACCCGTGCATTGTCACATAATAGTCCACTTTGTGTTTTCTGAGCTAGATAATAATGACCAGCTTATACTTGGTAAGGTAAAAATGACTAACACATGGGGGCATCTGGGTGGCTCAGTCATTAAGCATCTGCCTTTGGCTCAGGTCATGATCCCAGGGTCCTAGGATCGAGCCCCACATCGGGGTCCCTGCTCCGCGGGAAGCCTGCTTCTCCCTCTCCCACTCCCCCTGCTTGTGTTCCTGCTCTCACTATCTCTCTCTCTCTGTCAAATAAATAAATAAAATCTTTTTTAAAAAATGGCTAACACAGTATACATATCAAGATGGGAACCTCCTAGGGAGACATTGGGCCCATGGATTAAAAACATAATACCTAAGAAAAGATAGAAAACAATTGGTCCTCTATTTCATTCATTAGTGGCATGAGATAAAATGCTAGACTTTTATCTGTGCATTTGTTTCCTGAAATTAGATTGGACTATGAAGGTGCAGCCCTTCACCAGCTAATTTTACCTCTTCATTTCACCATGTCAGTGTGTCATTATACAGCCATATGGGAACTCATCTTAACAAAGTGGATTTTTTTTTAAAGATTTTATTTATTTGACAGAGAGAGACACACAGAGAGAGGGAACACAAGCAGGGGGAGTGAGAGAGGGAGAAGCAGGCTTCCTGCCAAGCAGGGAGCCCGATGCGGGGCTCAATCCCAGGACCCTGGGACCATGACCCGAGCCAAAGGCAGCAGCTTAACAACTGAGCCACACAGGCGCCCCAACAAAGTAGAATTTAATGTATCCCGTTCCCTTTAATATTTTCTCACAAGCATGAGTAGTGACAGGACTAGTATTTCTAGAACCTCTGTAATGATTTGTAGCCAATAGAACAATATCATTATTTCAGATTCATCCAAATTCTGCAATTTATTCAATCATTGTCTCTGGCTCTTTGCATAAGTAGATTGAAGGTATTTGTTTCCAGTTAAATTCTTTTATGAAATTTGAAATTACTTTCAGTATTAGTGATATCTTTGGGAAATCAACAGCTTAATAACAAAGAAAAAATAGCTAAACATCATCTTACTTAGAGATTTCAGCCACAAAAAAGGTTTATTTATTTATTTATTACCAACCCAACCCATCCATTCTCTATCCCTTTTTTATTTTTTTTATTTAAATTCAATTAGCCAACACACAGTACATCTTTAGTTTCAGATGTATTATTCCACAATTCATCAGTTGCGTATAACACCCAGTGCTCATCACATCTCTATCCCTTCTTTTAGACAGAAGCCATAAAAGGTCAAGTCAAAGCATTGTATTAAGAAACAAGGGAGCTTGGACTTAGAATACACATGGCCAGAGACACTGCCAACCAGGAACCTGGAGCAGATCAGAGGCAGTGAATAATAGTTCTTCAAGTCTGCAATAAGAAATGGCATCCAACAAACCAAAAAAGAGACTCTTAACTATAGAGAACAAACTGATGGTTAAAGAGTACACTTATCTTGATGAGCACTGAGTAATATATGGAATTGTTGAATCACTATATCGTACACCTGAAAAAATATAACACTGTGTATTAACTATACTGAAATTAAAATAATTTTTTTTAAATGTCATCCGATTGGGACACCTGGTTGGCTCATCAGTTAAGCATCTGCCTTCGGCTCAGATCATGATCTCAGAATCCTGGGCTAAAGTCCTGCACTGGGGTCCTTGCTCAGCAGGGAGCCGGCTTCTCCCTCTGCCTGCCACTCCCACTGCTTGTGCTTGCTCTCGCTTTCTTGCTCTTTCTCTCTCTCTGACAAATAAATAAATAAAATCTTTTAAAAATAAAAAAAATCTTAAATGGCATCCAATTAAACTACATTGCAAAAAATGGGAGAGAAGCAGAATGGAAAGAGTAAAACATGGAAGAGGCAGAATCTTTAGAATCTTGGTGGAAAAAGTACTGTACCGATGGGAGTGGGAAGGTGGAGTATTTCCTGCAGTGGAAGGGACTTACTGACAATGCCAACAATACTTGTGAACCCGAAGAAAATTTAGATTGTCCAGAGTTAATTGAAGCATTTACTAATTCTCAAAAAGCTGATACAGAAAGAAAACCTTTATCTGAGAGTGAATGTAAAAATAGCAAATCAAAGAAAAGAGATTCTGCTGACAAACCAGTCTTGATCCCGAACAATTAGTGCCACAGACAGCAGTGGTGAATTAATGTTCATCATGACGTGGAAAGATTCAGATGAGGCAGAGCTGGTGCTGGCAAAAGAGGCAAATATGAAGTATCCTCAAATTGTAATTGCTTTTTATGAAGAGAGACTAACTTGGCACTCTTATGTGGAAGACAAAGCTCAAGAATTGTTTCCATGGCTATATATATATTCATAGCCTTATATATAATCTGGGTCTTGGCTTTTTATATTTATTAGTGTGAAGATATAACAACATTCTAATGAAAATCAAGTTTCATATGTTTGTTGTGCAGTATTATTGGGGGAGTCATAGGGGAGTTTTTTGCATCTATAGCACTGATTACGTTGTGGATCTTTGGGGGTTTTCTGTAACCTGCTTTTTTTTCAAGTTTTCATTTAAGTCCCAGTTAGTTAATATACACTGTAATATTAGTTTCAGGTATAGAATTCAGTGATTCATCACTTACATACAACACCCAGTGCTCTGATGAGTTCCCCCCTTTAAGCCCCATCCCCTATTTCACCCACCCCCCACCCACCTCCCCTCTGGTAACCCGCAGTTTGTTCTCTATAGTTAAGAGTCTGTTTCTTGGTTTGCTTCTTTCTCTCTTTTTTCTTTTTCCCTTTGCTCTTTTGTTTTGTTTCTTAAATGCCACACTTGAGTGAAATCATATGGTATTTGTCTTTCTCTGACTGACTTACTTCACTTAGCACAATACCCTCTAGTTCCATCCACATTGCTGCAAATGGCAAGACTTCACTCTTTGACAGCTGAGTAATATTCCATTGTACATATGTACCACTTCTTTATCCTTTCATCAGTCGATGGATGTTTGGCCTCTTTCCATGATTCGGCTATTGTTGATAATGATGCTATAAGCATCAGGGTGCATGTGTCCCTTTGAATCTGTATTTCTGTATCCTTTGGGTAAATACCTAGCAGTACAATTGCTGGATCATAGGGAAGTTCTATTTTTAACTTTTTGAGGAAACTCCATCCTGTTTTCCAGAGTGGCTGCACCAGTTTGCATTCCCACCAACAGTATAAGAGGGTTCCCCTTTCTCCACATCCTCCCCAACATCTGTTGTTTCCTGTGTTGTTAATTTTAGCCATTCTGACTGCTGTGAGGTGATAGCTTTTTGTAGTTTTGATTTGTATTTCCCTGATGATGAGTGATCTTTTCATGTGTCTGTTAGCCATCTGGATGTCTTCTTTGGAAAAATGTCTTCATGTCTTCTGTCCATTTCTTAACCGGATTATTTGTTTCTTGGGGTGTTGAGTTTGATAAGTTCTTTATAGATTTTAGATACTAACCCTTTATCTGATATGTCATTTGCAAATGTCTTCTCCCATTCTGTAGGCTGCCTTTTAGTTTTGTTGATTGTTTCCTTTACTGTGCAGAAGCTTTTTTTTTTTTACAAGGGTATTTGCCCTTTTTTTTTTAAGATTTTATTTATTTGTCAGAAAGAGAGAGCACAAGCAGGGGGAGCAGCAGGCAGAGGGAAAAGCAGGTTCCCGGATGACCAAGGAGACCAATGTAGGACTCGATCCCAGGACCCCAGGATCATGACCCGAGCCGAAGGCAGACGTATAACCAACTGAGCCATCCAGGCATCCCTGTGCAGAAGCTTTTTATCTTGATGAAGTCCCAATAGTTCATTTTTGCTTTTGTTTCCCTTGCCTCAGGAGATGTATCTAGTAAGAAGTTGCTATGGCCAATGTCAAAGAAGTTACTGACTGTGTTCTCCTCTGGGATTTTGATGGATTCCTGTCTCACATTTACGTCTTTCATCGATTTTGAATTTATTTTTGTTTATGGTGTAAGAAAGTGGTCCAGTTTCATTCTTCTGCATGTTGCTGTCCAGTTTTCCCAACACCATTTGTTGAAGAGACTGTCTTTTTTCTATTGGATATTCTTTCCTGCTTTGTTGAAGATTAGTTGATCATATAGCTGTGGGTTCATTTTTGGGTTTTCTGCTCTGGTCCATTGATCTATGTGTCTGTTTTTATGCCAGTACCATACTGTCTTGATCACTATAGCTTTGTAATATAACTTGAAGTCCAGAATTATGATGCTTCCAGCTTTACATTCCTTTCTCAAGATTGCTTTGGCTATTCAGGGTCTTTTATGATTCTATACAAAGTTTAGGATGGTTTGGTCTAGCTTTGTGGAAAATGCTGATGGTATTTTGATAGGAATTGCATGAAATGTGTAGATTGCTTTGGGTAGTATAGACATTTTAACAATATTTGTTCTTCCAATCCATGAGCATAGAATGTTTTTCCATTTCTTTGTGTCATCTTCAATTTCTTTCATCAGTGTTTTATAGTTTTCAGAGTACAGGTCTTTTACCTCTTTGGTTAGTTTTATTCCTAGGTGTCTCATGGTTTTTGGTGCAATTGTAAATGGGATCAATTCCTTGATTTCTCTTTCTGCTGCTTCATTATTGGTGTATAGAAATGCAACAGATTTCTGTATGTTGATTTTGTATCCTGTGACTTAACTGAATTTGTGTATCAGTTCTAGCAATTTTTTGGTGGAGTTTTTTGGGTTTTCTATATAGAGTGTCATGTCATCTGCAAATAGTGAAAGTCTGACTATTCCTTGCTGATTTGGATGACTTTTATTTTTTTTTCATTGTCTGGTTGTTGAGGCTAGGACTTCCAGTAGTATATTAAATAACAGTGATGAGAGTAGACATCCTGTCTTGATCTTGACCATACAGGAAAAGCTCTCAGTTTTTCTTCATTGAAGATGATATTAGCTGTGCCTTTCTCATATATAGCCTTTATTATGTTGAGGTATGTTCCCTCTATCCCTACTTTGTTAAAGATTTTTATCATAAATGGATACTGTACTTTGTCAAATGCTTTTTTTGTATCTATTGAAAGGATTGTATGGTTCTTATCCTTTCATTTGTTAATGTGGTGTATCAGGTTGATTGATTTGTGAATATTGAACCACCCTTACAGCCCAGGAATAAATCCCACTTGAGTGTGGTGAATGATTCTTATATTGTACTGTTGGATTTGATTTGCTAGTATCTTGTTGAGAATTTTTGCATTCATGTTCATCAGGGATATTGGACTATAGTTCTCTTTCTTAGTGAAGTCTTTGTCTAGTTTTGGAATCAGGGTAATGCTGGCCTCATAGAATGAGTTTGGAAGTTTTCCTTCCATTTCTATTTTTTTGAATAGCTAGTGAAGAATAAGTATTAACTCTTTAAATACTTGGTAGAATTCCCCCTGGGAAGCCATCTGGCCCTGGACTTTTGTTTGTTGGGAGAATTTTGGTTGCTGATTCAATTTTTTTGCTGGTTATGTTGTGTTTGACTTCACGTTTCCTAGCATTGTGGTCAGAAAATATGCATGGTGTGATCTGTCTTTTTGTGTTTGTTGTGGCCTGATTTTTGACCTAGTATATGCCTGTGGAAAAAAAAATGTGTATTCTGCTGGTTTAGGATGAAATAATCTAAATATATCTGTCAAGTCCACCTGGTCCAGTGTGTCACTCAAAAGCATTGTTTCCTTGTTGATTTTCTGCTTAGATGATCTGTCCATTGGTGTGAGTGGGGTGTTAAATTCCCCTCTGATTATTGTATTATTATCAATGAGTTCCTTTATATTTATTAATATTTGTTTTATATAGTAGGGTGCTCCCATGTTGGAAGCATAAATATTTATAGTTCTTGTGATTCATAGTTCTTCTTTCTCTCTTTTGTTCAGCTTCATTATTTTCCATTATTCTATCCTCTGTATCACTTACTCATTTCTCTATTTATATTCCTCTACTTCTTCTATCCTTGTGGTCATTACATCTAGTCAGTTTCAAATCTCGGCTATCACATTTTTCATTTCTGCCTGATTGGTTTTTTAGCTCTTTTATCTCTGCAGTAAGGGTCTCCCTGATGTCTTCCATGCTTTTCTTAAGCCCAGTGAGTAGCCTTATGATTGTTGCTTTAAATTCTTCATCAGGCATATTACTTATATCTGTTTCAATTAGATCTCTGGCCACGACCTTCTCTTCTCCTTTTTGGGGGATGAATTCCTCCATTTTGGCATTTTGTCTAGGTCTCTGTCTTCCTCAGTGTGTTAGAAAAGCCTGTTATGTTTCCTGCTCCTGAGAGTAATGGCTTTATGAAGAAGAGGTCATACATTGTCCAGGGCCTGGCACTTCAGTGTCACTGGTGTGTGCTGTGTGCACTCTGCTGCTGTGTTTTGGCTGCTTTATCCCTCAAGTCAGTCATCTTCAGAGTCTCTCCTTCCCTATAATGGGCAGTGTTTGGACCTTGCCAGAGTGTGGAGAGTTTTAACTAGGCATGCTCTGGTCTGCTTGCTAAATGGGACCTGATGCTACTTCCACTAAAACTGAAGCCTTGCTGAACTTTTTTTTTTTTTTAGTCAGTAGACATAGTACATGCAAATGTCCTGCTGGTCTTCTGGGGAGGGTGCCTGCTGCAGTGGTCCTCAAGCACACTTGTCCAAGAAAAGCAGTACCAGCAGAGCACAGGGGTACAGGACATGGTGTAAGCAGGTTAGGCAGCCAGTGTTGACATTGTGCTGTTTACTAAGTTGGTTTATGCTGAGGGGCGGGGGAGGGAAATGGTGTGCCAGCCAGCTACTTTGTCCCCAGAGAGGGGCCTCCATGCTTGCTGCTCTCAGGGAAGCACTCCCAGAAGAGTGCATACTTTCCCCTCTTGCATCCCAGGCATTTTTCAGATGGCTATTGTCACGCTGTCTGCCTCCAGGATGCTTGCCTGTCTAGAGCAGCGCAGTGCATTTTGGGCTCTATCCCAAACAAGCCTGCTGACTTTTAAAACTCCAAACTTTAGAGATGTGCATAGCGAGGGTTTGTGCTGGTCTTCTGGGGGAGGGTCTCGCTCTGCAGGGACTGATACAGGTTTGACCAAGAAGGGCAGTTGCACCAAAGTGCAGGGGCATGGGATTTGGAGCAAAACAGGCTAAACAGTCAGTGTCTGGATTAGCCTCCCTCAGCAGGTGTCTCTGGGCTTATGCTGAGGGGTTGGGGAGGGAATTGGAACCCTCCAGCTCTTTTGTCCCTGAAGAAGTGCCACCTCTCACAGATGTGTTCCAAGAAGAGTGAACAGTCTCTCCCATGTGCCTTAGGAGATCATCAGACCATACCATCTTGGGCGGTGGGGGGGGGGGGGGATATTGCTTACTTGCCTTCTCTCCAGGAGTAGGACAGTGCCCCCAGGGCTCTATCCTTGCCAAGCCCCCACCCATCTCTAAAACTCCAGTCTTTGAGCTCCTCCTCCCCCCATCCCCCCACCCCCGTTGCAAAAACTCATGAAAATCAGCCCCTTTCTTTCTCCCAGCCAGTGGCTTTGCGGAAGTCTCCGAGTGCATATCCTGTGTGCTCTTTTCTCTGCAACCAGGGCTCCCTCCCCTCTGTAGCACCTGTGTACATTTCTCCCCCCAAATCATGTCCCCACACTTCCGACCTTCCTCTATGTGGACTCTCCTCTCCCTCTAGTTGTGCAGTTTGTTCTGTCAGTCCTCAGATTGATTTCTTGGGTATTTAGAATGATCTGATATTTATCTGTGTTCCAGGGATGAGGCAAGCTTAGGGTCCTCTTAGCTCTCTGTCTAGCACTGGTTACTTGAATAAATAAAAACTTTCTTAGTTGCTTTCTTTATCAGAAAAGAATATTTGAGGCCATATATTATTTTGACCATTATATTATCATTTGAAACCATGTATTATTTCCTTTGCACTAGAGAACAACTTTTCTAAGTATCAGGGAAAATCTCCATAGTAATTACTCAATCAGAATTTATATTTAACTCCTATATGCCTAAGGACCATTCTGGGTTTTTTGTTATTTGGGTGTGTGTGTGTGTGTGTGTGTGTGTGTGTATAAAACACACACATAAGTGGCTTCCTTTCCTTTTCTTTTCTTTCATTCGTTCGTTCATTCGTTCATTCTTTTTAAACATTCACCAAAACAAAACAGCATTTCATGACCATGGATAACCCATGTTTCTGGGATGCTATCATTTTGAGCAACCTAAGAAATAAATCACTTCAAGTTAAGTTGAAATTTTTCCTAAAGCTCTAACCTTTCAAATCAAATAGATGATTTTGTAATGAATTGAACAATTTAAATATAATATAAATGATTTAAATTGGACAACTTAAAAGCAGTCATATCAGAATCCATGTCCATATCTACAGCTATATAAATGCAAGTTTATTTGCAAAACCCCTTAAAGGAAAATTTTATCATACCAACATCTTCTCCCCCCAAATGAGAAAACTAGAGAAGTCCTGGTGTGTTTTAATTAGGTAAGCAAAATTAGTTACATGGACATTTACAAATTTCCTTTAGTGAACCATTCTTTTGCAAGTTGAAATCCCTAAAAGAGACTGACTAAATGGAACAAAATGGGACTAAAAGGTCATGATTCATGGAATGCCTCAAACTTCATTCATGGAAACCTAATCATAATCAGATGGCTGGAGATGTTGGCAATTGAGGACCTGCTGGAATAAATGGGCGAACAGACTTTCGCAGTCCAAATTCTTGACCTGCATGTGTTTTCTTTATTCCAACTCATTTCTTACACGTAGGCTCAATCTTCTCAGTATTTTGGTTACTGGTTCAGCAGAAGCCAGGAAAAGACAATAACTTTGTAGCAATCAGAGTGTTATCCAACTATATATTGCTTACTTTATTGTAAACAGTAGTCAATAGACAGTCTATATTCAAAAAGAAAAAGAAAAAAGAAACAATGTATTCTTTCCTAAAAATTCTAGATAAATTCTTTGGTCTTTCTCTTTTTTTCCTCACAGATATAACTGAATCCCAGAGATATTTAGATCTATTCCCTTAGTCTGCAATTACCTTCATGGCTTGCTTGTGATTGAAAGCTTTCCCAAAACCATTTGGGTCTCTGCATCACTCCAGTGACCACATGTTAACCTAAGTAACTAGACTGCAGCTAACATACCTCACATGTGTGTTTTTCTTGCTGCCAGTCTTTCATGCCCACACATTATTACTAAGGCAATTCAAAGAACTGTATTCTGAAAAGGAAAAAACAAAATTTTTTGCATGTTATTTTTCCCTTCTAGGTTTCTCACTTCAGTTGAATGGGGGGACATGCTTACAGCCCTAACCGGACTGATTACCCCCTTGTGCTACTCCATCTATATATGTGTAGACTCCATTGTTCCATTGATCAGCCTTTGATAGCAGTTGTTCACTAACCTGTCTATTGCCCCTTCCAGACACGGAATTTCTTTAAGGCAAGAGTCATCTCTCATATGCCTCTAAATCCCTGGCACAATGCCTGGCACACAGGAAACACTCAAGTTAGTGTTGACTGAACATATGACCCATAGAACATAGTGTCCTGTGAGGTAAAATCATGTTTGACACAGAGGAATTTTCATATCAACTTTGCTATTCTTTTCTTTATCTTTATCTTTTTTTTTTTTAAGTAGGCTCCATGCCCAATATGGGGCTTGAACTCACAACTCTGAGATTAAGAATCACATGCTCTGCGGACTGAGCCAGCCCAGCACCCAATATTCTTAACTTTAACTGCTGGGTGTCTAAACATGGATTTAAAGTACATATTTATAGGGGCGCCTGGGTGGCTCAGTCGTTAAGTGTCTGCCTTCAGCTCAGGTCACGATTCCAGGGTCCTGGGATCGAGCCCCACATCGGGCTCCCTGCTCCACGGGGAGCCTGCTTCTCCCTCTCCTACTCCCCCTGCCTGTGTTCCCTCTCTCACTGTCAAATAAATAAATAAAATCTTTTAAAAAATAAAAATGAAAATAAAGTACATATTTATATTGTTTTGTAGGCCCTTTCCATCGGTCTTCCATTCTAGGAAATTTCCTTTATTTCTCTGAGTATATTCTTCACTCTATTTCTCATTCCAAGAGATTAGATTTTCTCCTAAAACTCCTACTAATCAAATGTTATAATTTCTGTATCTGTTCTCTCTTAACTCCATATTCATACATTTATTTATCTCTTTATCTCTTTGTGCTGTGTTCTAAGAGAAATTTCTTTAGCTTGAGTCCTCAGCTGTATCATTGGTTCATCCATTAAATTTTTTCCCAATACTATATTTCTACGGAAGTAATTTACATACTGAGATATGTACAGGTTTTAACTATAAAGTTCAATGAGTTTCAGCAAATGTATTGCCCTGTGGGAACTTTGATCCAGTGATTGCTATCCTCCTTTTCCAAAATCTACCTCTTAGAGACTGTTCCCATCAAACTTCCAGGGTTGTTAAAATTTCTAGAAATAATATACATAAATACTTGGCACAAAGCAACATCAATGGATAGTAGCCATGTAACAACATTTTTAATTCCTCTTTGAGAAGACCTAAAAATCTTAACTTCATTGTAATTTAAGAACCCCTCTGCAGATTCATTAAAATATATACTGGTAATATAGGACCAGGGACTGACATCAGAGCTTTGAAGAATAGAAAGAGGAAATAAAACATGCTCTATGGCTTCACAGAGCTTTACCATCTGCTACAATGATTCTCGAATTTAGAGACACATCACAATCATCTGGGGGACCTTGGGGAAAAAATACAGATCTACGCACCACACTAGCAAACTTTGATTCAGCAAATGTGAAGTAAAATCCAAGAATCCAATTCCACTATTCCTACCTATGTACAATGACTCTGATGGACACCAAAATTTAAAAGCCACTGATTGCGTAAATGAGAACTCTTAGCAGAATTTCCTAGTCCATGGTCCAGCATCACAGCTTGGTAGGGAAGGGAAATAAAATGTTAGGACTGCGGGGCACCTGGGTGGCTCAGTCTAGTTAAGCGTCTGCCTTCAGCTCAAGTCATGATCCCAGGGTCCTGGGATCAAGCCCCGCATCTGGCTCCCTGCTCAGCAGGAAGCCTGTTTCTCCCTTTCCCACTCCCCCTGCTTGTGTTGCCTCTCTCACTGTGTCTCTCTCTGTCAAATAAATAAATAAAAATCTTTAAAAAATAAAATAAAATAAAACATTAGGACTGCTGACCATGACAGTACTTCTCAACACTCATTTCCCTCCACATGGATTATAATCCAAGAATTGTATTCCATACAGCAACACAGCTCAGGGGAAAATGAGGCATGTTGCCAGGAAGGTGTGATAGGAAATAATCCACCATAACTTTCCAAGAAAGTACAGAACCTTCTCTATGGCTCTTAAGTCATAAACTAAAAGAGATCATAGAAATTATTCTGGAATGATGTCACCAAAAGGTAAAGTAGCCCCAACCTAGGTGCCTGACAAAGATCAACAATTGGATAGCTATCCACAAACAACAGAAGCCCCAAGAGCGGTCAGGAGTCCACTCAAGAAAGTTCAGCAACACAACAGAACAAAAAACCTGAGAATAACCACACAAAAAGATAAGGAAAAACAGCTTCATTTTGCCAGCAGCATCCCATTCCCCAGGCTGGTACTGCTCAGCACAAGAGGGAACTCCCCAGCTAGAAAGAGTTCTCCCCAGAAAAGAGAGAGAAGAGTGCTGCCTTTCAGGATCGCTTTGGTTTTACTCCATCCATAGACTGACAAAGCAGAGGTAGTTAGAATTTGTTAGGAACAAGGATGAAGGGCAAGAGCTACCAGCATTGGCCATGGGCAGAAGTGAGATGGTTCCTGGTTCCCTGCTCTGCAGAGGACCCAGCTACTTTCTCCACTGAAGAAACCAGTAACCGCTGTTGCTATGGACCCCTGCAGACTTCACTGATTTTTACCCCACAGGTATTCGCATTCACAGATGCCAGACATCTAAGTCCCTTCTGGCCCCCAATGGAACCTGGGATCCATGTCAGCAGCCAGCCTAGTCCTCTGCAGCTGCATGAAAGCAAGATACAACTAGATACCTACAGCTGACCCACACCACCGTGTGCACACTTGGGGCTAGCTCATTCAGCTGTGTACTTGCATGCCACAAGTCTGACTCTCATGACGGGGCTCTACTACTGTTTGCATGCCCATGGGGAGATCTTGCAGCTGTGGAAGTATATACAGACAGCCAAGGCCCCACAGCTGCTTGTGGATCTGGATTCTGCCCTACCTCCAGCTGGTGGCCTGTACCACTGCATGCACTTATAGCAAGCCCCCCAGCAATGCACCTGCATGCCTCCTGCCCAACGCTTGTCACCAGACTCCACTGCTTTGTGAATGCTGTAGGGAGACCCTGTCACTGCAGGAATGCACACCAACAGCCAAGGCCACCCCAGCTACCAGTGCATCCACAGTTGACCCAAGCTTTGCTACTGGACCTAGCCCCCACCAGTACACGTATGCCTCCAACCATCCCTTCTCATTATACAAGCAGCTGCAGCTGGCCCCCGTAGTTGAGTGCATGCACACAACCAGCTCTGGCCACCACCACTGCCCATGCTGGTCCTTAGCTGCTGGACCTGGAAGCATTGCTGAGGACCCCAAAGCCCTTGCAGCCACTGTGGAGCCCCAGAACACTTGACAATGCTGTAGACCAAAGCAGCCTAACATCACACCCTCCTGGACCAAGAGTACCTACACATCCCTGTACTTAGTATTCTGCATGACTAGACCCAGGGTCACAGTACATTCCAGCATGCCCCCACCTGGCAGTGAAGGCCTTTCTTTATGGAAGCCAGTTCATAAAATCTTGAAGAGCTGACTGCTTCTCCAAATAAAATGAAAGACAAAAAATCATATGATCATCTCAAAAAATGCAGAAAAAGCGTTTTACAAAATATAACATCCTTTCATGATAAAAATGTTCAACAAATTAGGTAGAGGGAATACACAGCAAAATAACAAAGCCATTTATGACAAGCCCACAGCTAGGATCATATGAATGGTGAAAGGTTGAAAGCTTTTCCTCTAAAATCAGTAACAAGGCAAGGGTGCCCACACTCATCACTCCTATCAAACAAAATACTGGAACAATTAGGCAAGAAAAATAAATAAAAGACATCCAAATCAGAACGGAAAGAATAAAATTATCTTTTATTGCAAATGATATGATCTTATATAGAGACAATCCTAAAGACTCCACCCAAAAACTGTTAGAACTACTCAACAACTTCAGTAAAATTCCAGGACACAAAATCAACATATAGAAAGCAGTTGGGGGTGCCTGGGTGGCTCAGTCCTTAAGCGTCTGCCTTCAGCTCAGGTCATGATCTCAGGGTCCTGGGATCGAGTCCCACATTGGGCTCCCTGCTCAGCAGGAGGCTTGCTTCTCCTTCTCCCACCCCACCCCCGCCCCCGCTTGTGTTCCCTTTCTAGCTGTCTCCGTCAAAAAATTAAATCTTAAAAAAAAAAGAAGAAATCGGTTGTGTTTGTGTACACTACCAAATAGTATCTGAAAAAGAAATTTAAAATCCAATACCACTTACAATAGCATCACAAGCAGTAAAACACTTAGGGATAAGTGTAACCAAGGAGGTAAAGATCTGTACACCAAAAACTAGAAGACTTTAATGAAAGAAATTGAGGATGACACACAAAAAAAATAGAAAGAAATCTCACATTCATGGATCAGAAGAATTAATACTGTTAAAATGTCCACAGATAGCTATCCAAAACTATCTGGATTCAATGCAATCCCTATCAAATTTCCAATGGTATTTTTCAAAGTAATAGAAAAAAAATCCTAAAATTTATATAGAACCACAAAAGACCCTAAATAGCCAAAACAATCCTGAGATAGAACAAAGTTGGAAGTATCACACTTTCTGATTTCAAACTGTCTTATAAAGCTATAGTAGCCAAAACAGTATGGTTACTGGCATAAAGATGGATATATAGACTAGTGGAACAGAACTGAGAGTCCAGAAATAAACCCTCAATATGCAGTCAACTAATATCTGGCAAGGGAATTAAGAATACCCAATGAGGTAAGGATTGTCTTTTCAACAAATAGTGTTGGGAAGAATGGATAACCACAGGTAGAAAAATGGAATTAGACCTCTATTTTACATCACTCAAAAATGAATTTGAAATAGATTAAAGACTTAAATTTAAGACCTAAAGTCATAAAATTCCTTGAAAAAAACTTTGGGATATAGCTCCTTGACATCAGTCTTGGCCATTATTTTTTGGATGTGGCAACAAAACCCAAAACCAAGTGAGACTACGTTAAACTATAAAGTTTCTGCACAGCAAAGAAAACCACCAACAAAATGAAAAGGCAGCCTACAGAATGGAGGAAATATTTGCAAACCATATGTATGATAAAGGATTGGGATCTAAAGTATAAAAGAACTTCTACAACTCAACAGCAAGAAAACAATCGAATTAAAATTGGGCAGAGGAGTTGAATGGACATTTCTCTTTAAAAAGACACACAAATGGGGCGCCTGGGTGGCTCAGTTGGTTAAGCGACTGCCTTCAGCTCAGGTCATGATCCTGGAGTCCCTGGATCGAGTCCCACATTGGGCTCCCTGCTCGGCAGGGAGTCTGCTTCTCCCTCTGACCTTCCCCCCTCTCATGTGCTCTCTCTCTTTCTCTCTCTCTCATAAACAAATGGAATCTTAAAAAAAAATGTATTAAAAAAAAGACATACAAATGGCCAATATGTACATGAAAAGATGCTCAACATCACCAATCATCAGGGAAATGCAAACCAAAACTACAATTGTTAGAATGGCCATTATCAAAAGCAGAAGAAATAACAAATGAGCATGTAGAGAAAAAGGAATCCTGATGCACTGCTGCTGGGAATGTAAATTGGTGCAGCCACTTTGGAAAACAGTACGAAGGTTCCTCAAAAAATCAAAAACAGAATTACCATATGATCCAGCAATCTCATTTCTAGATATATATCCAAAGGAAATGAAATTGCTATCTTCAGATATCTGCTATCCCTCATTCACTGCAGTATTATTCACAATAGCCAAGATATGGAAACAACCGAAGTGTCCATCTAGGGATGAACGGAAAAAGAAAATGTGTCATATATAATATATGTGGCATATTTTATACATATATATAATATTCAGCTATGAGAAAGAGGAAAATCCTGCCATTTGTAACAACATGGATGGTCCCTTGAGGGCATAATGTGAAGTGCAATAAGTCAGACAGAGAAAAATACCATATGATTCACTTCTTTGGTATATTCACACACACCAATTCACTTCTACGTAGAATTTAAAAACATTAAACTCATAGAAACAGAGAGTAGAATGATGGTTGCCAAGGCCTGAGGGGAGTGGAGAAATGGGGAGATGTTGGTCAAAGTGTACATACTTTCAGCTATGAGATGTTCTGGAGTATGTTCTAGAGATCTAAGGTACAGCATGGTAACTATAGTTAGCAATACAGTACTGTATACCCGAAAGTTGCTGTGACATTGGAGCTTTCATATTCTCACCATATCAACAACAATAAAATAGTAATTATGTAAAGTGAAGGATGTGTTAACAACATTATTGTGGTAAACATTTCTTAATACATACATGTATCAGATCATCACATTGTACACCTTAAACTTATACAATGTTATATGTCAATTATATCTCAATAAAGCTGGAGACAAAAAGAGGAATCATTCTGTCCAGTGTATCTCTAATCATGGTCTATGGACCACTACAGGGTCTTCCTAGAGCCAAACACTGATGCTATGTTTCCAGGAAAGTAATGTGGAATTATACATACTTTCTTTTTATATGGTTTAATAACATACTAGTTATTATGAATTTATAAAAATTTGGCATTCACAATTTAAAATTATGACACTACTAGGATGTACTGAGGCCTCCAAATTCAGTGAGAATTCCTTAAACAAGTCTGCCATGCACCATTTGGCGATGTGGGAAGCTCCTCTCTGGCACGTGAGCATGCAGACGGTCAGCACTCCCACGATTTTCAGAAAGATGCTGTTTTGGTGCCTCAGCATTGTAGTCCTGAGCCAACTGTGGTATGCTGCCTTTTCTATCTTAGTTAATATATATTTAGAATTAATTTAATGTCGGGGTGCCAGGGTGGCTCAGATGGTTCAGCATCTGCCTTTGGCTCAGGTCATGATCCCAGGGTCCTGGGATCGAGCCCCGCGTCGGGCTCCCTGCTCCGCAAGAAGCCTGCTTCTCCCACTCCCTGAAGCTTGTGCTCTCTCTCTCGCTCTCTCTCCCTCTCTCAAATAAATAAATAAAATCTTTAAAAAATAGAATTAATTTAATGTCTTACTTTTATGAATTATTTTGTTTTCATATGTTCTTGGCATTCTGATTGTAACTTTGTTCCTTTTTTCAGGTTTTTGATACATTCTTCTTTTTTTTAATACCCGTTATTAGTTTCCTATTGCCCCTATAACAAATCACCAAAAATTTAGTGGCTTACAACAGCACAAGGTTATCTCTCACAGTTCTGGAGGCCAGAAGTCCAACATCAGGGCCACAGTCACTATGTCATAAGGGCTGGCTCCTTCTGTAGGCTCTGAGAGAAAGATCTATTTCATTGACTTTTTTTTTCCAACTTCTAGTGGCCACCTGTATTCCTTGGCTTGTGTCCCCAGGCTCAGTCTTCTGTCCCATCATCACATTACCTTCTTCTCTCCTGTGGTCAAATTTCTCTCTTACCTCCCTTTTATAAGGATGCTTGTTATTACATTTAGGGCCCATCCAGTCATCTCCCCATCTCCCCCATGATTAAGTGCTTAATCATATCTGCAAAGCACCTTTGCCATATAAAATAACATTCATGAGTTCCAGAGATCAAGGGCAGGGGAAGGAGAATAATTCAGCCTCCCATAATAGCTCCTGCTTTTTATTTTTGCTTTCTTGCCCTTTTTCAAGCTTGCCCAATTCCGTATCACATTTCCATCCATGTAACACCTACATATTGAGTGACTATTAAGTAATAGGCATGGTGGTAAAAGCCAGATATCAAAGTAAACCAGACATAGTGCTTACAGCGTAGCAAGAAAGCTAACTTTGAACAAGTTGTTACATGTATAATAATGAATGTTGCAGAAGATCAAGTAAAGGGTGCTGTGAATATGACTGATCAGGCAGCTACCCCAAGCTGTGGTGTTAGGGAAGACTTCCCTAAGACTGATATTTGAGCTGGGACATGAAAGATGAATAGGACTAGCTAGGTGGAGGGGTTCAGGTGGGTTGGGAAAGTTCCTTTTTAATTTCTCACTGGCAAAGGGAATGAGTAAGATAAGAGAGCTTCGAAGTTTTTGTGCTACCTACCTAAATATGTGAATAAACTGAGGTCCACAAAATTCAAGTTACTTCCTAAAGGTCCATTATTTTGACTAAATCTTAAAAGTGCTTTGAGAATTAGAAAGAATGATAAGAAGATAGTGTTAAACCAAGAAACTTGGGAACATTCAAATCCTGCCTCAGACCAGCTACTTCTCCCCATCACAGTATCTTAGGAAAATACACCCACAGAGGGCAACCCATGGTTATTATTAGGCTTTGGCCCCAATATCCAGTGCCGAACTCTTTTCGCTTAGGTGGAAGGGAGCCATAAACCTAAAACCAAAGTTGGACAAGCCCATAGTCTCCAAATGTCTCCCCACAAGATACTAATTACAAAAGAGAAAAATAGTAACTTTTCAGTATAGAAACCTGCAAGACACTACTTTAGCCAAGTGATCAAAGTTAATATCACCAATAATGAAACATAAAAATATCATATATCTCCCAGCATGATGCACTAAGAAAGACACATCATTTCTATGGTTTTCTTGTCAGAAATGCATAATTTCAATCAAGTCATGAGAAAATATCAGACAAACACCAAGTGAGGGATATTCTAGGACATAATTGACCAAGGATCCTAAAAAGTGTCAAGGTTACAAAAGTCAAACACACACACACACAAGTTGTCACAGACTGGAGACAAGGGAAACAAAACAACTAAATGCCATGTAGGATCCTGGATGACATCCTGGACCAGAAGAAGGTCTGTACTAAATAAATTATAACTATGTTAATTTCGTGGTTTAGATAATGGCATTAGTAGCAGTAGCAGTACATAATCTATTATCATTAGGAAAACCTTAGTGAAAGGTAGAGGGAGCTCTTTGAACGATTGTAACTTTTCTGATGTCTAAAATTATTTGAAAATAAAAAGTGATAAAAAGAAATACTCTAAGCAAATTGGAGCCTCAAATGTGGACTTTATAAATGTTTACAAATAATAAAAGCAGGTTAAGTCTCCATGACAAAGTAAGAGCAAGAGAGTCGGGTCTTTCATGAGACTTCCCAAGGTTGGAGACTGCCTCATCTAACAATCTTACACAAACTGACTGAAAAGTACACTGATCCCTGTTACCTAGACCTTTGTTACCTAAATATCTCCAACCAGAACACAAGGGTCCAAAATACATCCTGAACCTTGTAGCCTTAAGGTGAAAATGTCAGATGGGAATGGGCAGGGATGGGTGTAATGGCAAGAAGTGATCAAATGCTCCACTCAGCCTATGCAATTTCATGTTTCTCCCACTGCTAGATTCTTTTTCAAAACTTAAAATTCATCCATTAACTTTTGACCCTATGTTGATTTTCCAACAGGAGACAGGCTAAACCTTAGTTGCTTTGAAAACTGGTAAAGCTATGCATGAATGTCAGCATCAAGAAGGGGGAAATGAGCTTTAGAATAAAGACAACTAGGATTCAGACCCTGGCTCAGCTTAAATTATAGTCTAGATCTGTGACAATGAAGAAAAACTCTTTCTAGGGGCGCCTGGGTGGCTCAGTCGTTAAGCGTCTGCCTTCGGCTCAGGTCATGATCCCAGGGTCCTGGGATCGAGCCCCACATCAGGCTCCCTGCTCGGCGGGAGGCCCGCTTCTCCCTCTCCCACTCCCCCTGCTTGTGTTCCTGCTCTCGCTGTCTCTCTCTCTGTGTCAAATAAATAAATAAAATCATTTTTAAAAAACTCTATAAAATCCTTCTTCTGCATATTGGCAATGATAAAGAGTTGTTATGTAGATCAGATATGATGTGTATGAGAAGCTAACAGAGTTGATGAGTTCACAGAGAGCATTCAATAAAGGATTGCCCAGTTACATGAAAGAGGTTTTTTTGTTGTTGTTGATATATGTTTATTTTTTTTAACATAAAATGTATTATTTGTTTCAGGGGTACAGGTCTATGATTCATCAGCCTTACATAACACCCAGCACTCACTACAACACATTACAGGAAAGAGTTTTTAAGAAGAGTTGGTATTCTAGAGTTTAGAAAAGGGTTATTCTTACATTTTTTTTACCATTCATTTCCATCCTCAGCTACCACTTAATTCTACCTAAAGTAGTAATGTTTAACCTCCAGGAAATCTAGACTATGCTGAGTTCCATGCTGGGCATATTTTCCCTGTAGGGCCTACAGTGGAGGTTTGGATCACTCAAAGTCTGGCAAAAAATTTCCAGATAATTGCCTGTCTACTCAGTGACCTTTTTTAGAACAAATAGAAGAATTAGTATAGATGGAAAAGGCCAACACATTTGAAGTTTAAGAATGACTTTAGCAGATTTTCAAATGTTGGCTTATATTCACTGATAAAGTATCCTTACATACACACTTCAATTAAGCTGATAAACTCAGATTACCAAAATAAACATGACTAAGGGCAGCTATATAAAAATGCTTGTGTATACTGGGAATATTTGTGGAAGGCTGCATAAGAAACCAGTCACAATGGTTGTCCCAAAGCAAAAAACAGGCACAAGGGTCAAGAGCAGGAAGGAGAGTAACTTTTCAATGGACACACTCTTATACTGTGTGATTTTTAAAACCATATTCATATATTACTTGTTAAACACAGTATTAAATATATAATTTGAAAGTAAGAAAAATGTTCCCATAAACCCTAATGACTCCACTAAGCAGCTAGGCAGGTGGAGAATAGGAAGGGGGTCATTGCTAAATTCCCATGACCTACAGGGAAGAATTCCAGTTCCTACATAAATAAATGCGTCCACTGTCTTGTCTCCTCCAGGTAACAGACGTGGTGAACAAAACACCTGGGCCAACACTCAGGATACGTTTCTGCAACACCCTTTTTGTCTTGTGCATGGGAGAGGATGCAGCCTTATAAACCAGCCAGTTCCAACTTTTGTGGAGGATCTGTTGTGCAGAGACAGGTACATTTCATCCAAATGTCCATTTGTAAGTAGAAATAAGTGAAAACCCCCACAAAAATGTCACTAGAGGTAAGAACAGCAGAATAAAAATAGAGGGCTGAGCACTGAAATTGGCTTCCAGGGTGGTAAAAAAGTGTTTGCCTTTGGGAGGCCATTAAGCAGGCAATGACTGTCTGCTGTTCCGCCTGCAGCCTCTGCAGTCATGGCTCTTGTGAAGGTGGCTATTAAAGTCTAGATGAGATGTCACAGAGGGGCATCATGAAAGACTTTGCAAATGAACATAAATGGCAGGACTTTCAATGGAGAACTTGTTCTGTTACATCCATGTCCTCTTCCCACCTGAGCCACAACCTGTAAGTCCCACCCTCCCTGACTTTCTGAGGGGAAACTGTTGCAAAGGCCCCAGGGATTCTCCTCACTCTCTGATTCTCATTGAGTACTTACAACAAATCACTTTGCATGGCTTGTAGTCATATTTCAAGCATTAACTCTACTCTTCCATTTTGACGTTATAATCCAATGATCCCTATTTTCTATGAATGAATATTTCAGAGGAGATATATTCATAAAGAAGATTCGGGATGTAAACTGACTAGTTGCTCTGGGGAACTTGAAGCATAAGGCCTTATACTCAGAAGCTGACTATTAACATTACTTGTCCGTCACAACCCTGACAATAGAAACTTAAAAAAAAACTTAAATTCTAAGATACATAAAGTATACAGTTTTAAGTTTACAACCTGATGATTTTTTACATATGTATCCACAGGTATAACCACATCCCAGATAAAGTTCTGACTTCTGTGATCAAAGAATACACCCTGCATGAATGCAAATTGGTGCAGTCACTCTGGAAAACAGTATGGAGGTTCCTCACAAAGTTGAAAATAGAGCTACCCTACGACCCAGCAATTGCACCACTGGGTATTTACCCCAAAGATACAAATGTTGTGATCCATAGGGGCACATGCACCCCAATGTTTATAGCAGCAATGTCCACAATAGCCAAACTATGGAAAGAGCCCAGATGTCCATCAACAAATGAATGAATAAAGAAGATGTGGTATATAAACACAATGGAATACTACTCAGTCATCAAAAAAAAATGAAATCTCGCCATTTGCAACAACATGGATGGAACCAGAGGGTATTATGCTAAGCTAAGTAAGTCAATCAGAGAAAGACAATTATCATATAATCTCAATAATATATGGAATTTAAGAAACAAAACAGAGGATCATAGGGAAAGAGAGAAAAAATAAAACAAGACAAAATCAGAGAGGGAGAAAAACCATAAGAAACTCTTAATCATAGGAAACAAACTGAGGGTTGCTGGAGGGGAGCAAAGTGGGGGGCTGGACATTAAGGAGGGCATGTGATGTAATGAGCACTGGGTATTACATAAGACTGATGAATCACTGAACTCTACTTCTGAAACCAATAATCCAGTATATGTTAATTAATTGAATTTGAATTTTTAAAAAAGGAAAAAAAATCTTTAAAAAAAAAAGAAAAGAAAACAGTATGGAAGTTCCTCAAAAAGATAAAAATAGAAATACCCTATGATCCAGCAATTGCAGTACGAAGTAGAACGGGAAAGCTAGGTTCTTTTCTCACAGGGTCAAAGAATGAATCTCGTGGACAAAGGAGAGTGAGTAAAGTGATAGAGTTTTATTAAGTGAGGATACAGAAAAAGCTCTCAGGAGTGAGGGAGGAGTCCCAACAGGGTTGCCACTGAGGGTTTTTAGGGTTGGTCTTTTATAGAAAGCAAACCAGGGAACTTAAATCTTTTTACCATCTCTGTTGATAGCACCATTGAGTAAGGACTAGTGATAACACCTTCAATGGCTTACTTCCTTTTTTAGGGTCCGGTAATTCTTGGTTGGTCCCAAGTCGCTGTTGAACCAAGACCCCGCCTCTGACCCCTAGGACAGGGTGGTCTGGTTTGTTCCCTTATCTCTGGTCTCCTTACACCTTCGCGTTTTGGGGATTTTTGTGAGCCTGATCCCGTGGCCCCCATCTATCTCTCCCTACCTAGCCCCGCCTGTCCCTTACTCAGAAGTATTTACCCAAAGGATACAAACATATTGATTTGAAGGGGCACATGCACCCTGATGTTTACAGCAGTATTATCAAAAATAGCCAAATTATGGAAAGAGCCCAAATGTCCATCAACTGATGAGTGGGTAAAGAAGATGTGGTGTATATATACAATGGAATATTATTCAACAGTCAAAAAAGAATGAAATCTTACCATTTGCAACAACATGGATGGAGCTACAGTAATAATGCTAAGTGAAATAAGTCAGTCAGAGAGAGACAAATACCATACGATTTCACTCATGTGTGGAATTTAAGAAACAAAACAAATGAACTTAGGGAAGGGAGAAAAAAGAGAGGGAGGGAAACCATAAGAGACTCTTAACAATAGAGAACAAACTAAGGGTTGCTGGAGGGAAGGTGGGTGGAGGATGGGCTAAGTAGGTGGTGGGGATTAAGGAGGGCACTTGTTGTGATGAACACTGGGTGTTATATGGAAGTGATGAGTCACTAAATTCTACCCCTGAAACCAATATTACACTCTATGTTAACTACTACAATGTAAATAAAAAAATTGATATAAAAAATAAGAAATATTGGGGGGGGGGGATACACCCAGCATGTTTCCATTTAAATGATGTGGAAGAACAGGCAAAGTTAATATACTTGTATATCCACCACCCAGATGAAAATAGAGAGCATTTCAACATCTGAAATGATTCCCTCTTGCCTGTTTTCAGTCAATACCATCTCTACCAGAATGAACTACAATTCTAACACCATGGATTACTTGTGCCTATTACTGAAATTCATCTAAATGGAATCCCACAGTATGGATTCTTTGCATTGGTGATTCACCCAGATTGCTGCACGCATCAGTATTTCTTTTTATACAGAACAGAATTCCACTGCTTGAATATACTATATTTTGTTTATCCATTTTCCTATTGATAGACATTTAGGCTGATGCAAGTACTTACAATGTTGAATAAAACTTCTGTGATCATCCTTGTATATCTTTTTGTAGACGTGTACTAATTTCTCTGCTAGATAGGATTGGAATTACTGGGTCATTGAGTGAGCATTTGTTTAGCTTTAGCAGATGTGACCAAATGGTGTAAACTCTTTTATGAAAGTTCATAGAATTTGGGAAACTATTCACCAACAAGAAGAAAATCCTTTTCCTCCAAATAGCCTTCCCAGGTGCCAACAGCCCACACTGGCCTCTACCTTCCTAACTCCTACCTTCTCTACTTTCCTGACTCCTCTATATCTGCTCGGGGTGATCCAACCTTTATTCCCAGAGTTTGGCCTGGGAAGCATGAGTGATCTGTACTTTTAAATTCTGCACATTTTCATAAGAGAAGGAGCCTCTCCAGAATGACACTTCACCATTTTCTAATCAAGGAGAAATAAACCAACACATAAGAAAAGGTCCAGGACAGGGGCACCTGAGTGGCTCAGTCGTTAAGCGTCTGCCTTCAGCTCAGGTCATGATCCCAGGGTCCTGGGATCGAGCCCCGCATCGGGCTCCCTGCTCCACGGGAGCCTGCTTCTCCCTCTCCCACTCCCCCTGCTTGTGTTCCTGCTCTCACTATCTCTCTCTCTGTCAAATAAATAAATAAAATCTTTAAAAAAAAAAAAAGAAAGAAAAGGTCCAAGACTATAGATTCTCAGAAGCTAAGGGAAGAGGCAATTAAAGAAAGAAGGGACATTGAGTTAAATTAAACACTTCAAAGAAGTCAAAAAGAATGTGAATTAAGAAAAAAGTCATGGGAGTAGAAAGGATGAAGAAACCAAGAATGGCAATATATTGATGACTGTTGCAGCCAGCTGATTAATATATGGAACTTCAGGGCGCCTGGGTGGCTCAGTTGGTTAAGCGACTGCCTTCAGCTCAGGTCATGATCCTGGAGTCCCGGGATCGAGTCCCACATCGGGCTTCCTGCTTGGCAGGGAGTCCGCTTCTCCCTCCGACCCTCTTCCCTCTCGTGCTTTCTATCTCTCATTCTCTCTCTCTCTCTCAAATAAATAAATAAAATCTTAAAAAAAAAAATATATGGAACTTCATTATACTAATCTCATTACTTTTGTATATTTTTGAAATTTTCCATAATGAAAAGTTTGGAGGCATTAAATTTAGTCATTTTAAATTTTTGATAACTTTTTAAAGAATAGTTTCATTTATTAGAGTAATTGTCTAAGAAGCATGCTTACAAGAGCATGGGCCATGAGAAAGGAGCAATGCAGAGTCTCTTTTAAGAAGGTCTACCAAGGGGGCACCTGGTGGCTCAGTCAGTTAGCTTCTGACTCTTGATTTTAGCTCAGGTCATGATCTCAGAATCGTAGGATTGAGCCCCAAGTCAAGCCCCAACTCGAGCCCTGTGCTTAGCACAGAGTCTGCTTGTCCCTCTCCCTCTGCCCTTCCCCCCGCTCATGCTCTGTCTCTCTCTCTCTCTCTCTCTCTCTCAAGTAAATAAATAAATAAATAAAATCTTTTTAAAAAATGTTTGCCATAAACATCTAGAAGGAGATTCTGATAGACTGGGTAAAATAAAGGAATGAAGGAAAGATGAATTGGGCATTTTAAAAATCTGCCTAAATATTGAGTAAGCATGAATATATTTTTAGACAGAGAGATAGAAGCCAAATGATGCTATTCAGCTAGAGACCAGACTGTCAAGAGTAACACATTACAGAAAAGTGTTCCTAACCCACAAACTGAAAAACCCATCCTTCTCAGACCCCAAAATGTCCCATCTGCCTGCCAGTCCCTGATGCTCCCCCTTTCTCCATTCCCTAATGTGGGGGGATGCCATATTTACTGAATAGTCTCTTTGGTGAGTCACCTGATAAAATAAAAAAGAAGATAGTAAAACAACAATTTTGTGACAATCTTTTGGTACTTAGTCCAGTTTCCGTAACAGAACATTTCCTATCCAAGAAGGAAGAGAGAGAATTAGTCACAAAAAAAGTTAACAGCAAGAAGGGTGAAGTGAGGGGCGCCTGGGTGGCTTAGTCGTTAAGCATCTGCCTTCGGCTCAGGTCATGATGTCAGGGTCCTGGGATCGAGCCCCGCATCGGGCTCCCTGCTCAGCAGGAAGCCTACTTCTCCCTCTCCCACTCCCCCTGTTTGTGTTCCCTCTCTCACTGAGTCTTTTCTCACCAAATAAATAAATAAATAAATCTTAAAAAAAAAAAAAAGAAGGGTCAAGTGAGATCTCCAATGTGCTCTCAGAACTGGGGTTTTTGAGAACTAAGGTCCAGGCACCCACCCACCAGCTTCCCTTCATGTTGCCCTTGCTGTGCTATTATCAACCAAGCACAGTCTTGCCAGAAGTTAGCTTTCCAAGGCTACCAGTACTGCTGTGGCTTCCATGGAAGAGCTGTCAAGGAATGTGGCCACAATCACATGGGCAGCAGTTACACAGGATCACGTGGCACAGGTGAGGAGGCTTCCTAAGAAAGGTGGAGAGGTTGGTGATGTTGCAAACAAAAGGGATGCCTGAAGGAGTATAGGTCCTGACAGGTTTTGAGGGTATAGGCCAAAATGTCAGCCCCCAGACATACAAGGAAAAGACTGGAGCCACATTTTATTATTTTTACTTCTAATTCACTGAAGAAGCTCAGTAATTATAGTCACGGATAGTGGCCTTCAATTCTTGACTAAAATCAACAGAAAAAAGTGTATGTATGAGTGTGTTTGTATGTGTGCACATATACACATGTAATACATAATATGTACAAAATACACTTATACATATATATGTATTTTTCTACTTTTAATTTTTATTAATATCCCAACCCTTGATATGAAAATCACTCCTCCAAAAAGGTCTCTGGGAAAAAATTCATCTGGCAAATAGCCCCTTAAATGCCCGTATGTTTCACAGGAGCTGTGATCTTAAATGCCTTTTGGAACCAAGTAGGAACTTTAACTGTATGAAGTACCTGGCATAAATAGAAAAAAGTAATGGAATAAAATGAACTGAAACAGAAAATATCAGCTCATTCCGCATGGCAAAGTTCAGTGTTGTTTCATGAAGTCTGCATCATTTATGTGAGTGTATGTGTACTGGCTCGCAATATAAAATGTGTTTTTTATTGGGCACCATAATCACAAAAGTTTGAAAGCCATTCTTAGAGCAGAGTTGTAGGGCTTCTCCAGGGACTAAGCAAAAGGAGCTATGTCTAAAACATCAAGTGGGTGATTTGATGCCAAGTCTTCTTTACAATACAATCAAAGGAAGTGAAGGGCTCATTCCCTCATATGGAAATGATATTGGGTTGCACTACCCAGAAGATATCATTGCTCTCCTCCCCACTATCATCAGCTTTTTGTCTGACAGAACAAAACTGCCTCCTTCATCAAGGTTGGAATCTGAGCCTCCCAGAGTGGCATTTCTTTTTCAGTCTTTCATACAATTTTATTTTCTCCCTTTAACCATAATAATATGATATCCAAATTTTATCTTAATCAGAGGTTCTGTAAACACAGTCTTATCCAGCCCACTCACAGGCAAGGCAAATGTTGCTTCTTGAAATTGTCCCACCATGGAACCTCCGGTCATCCAACCCAAGTGTCCCCCTTGCCTGGCTTTATCTTCACTGTATTGTACAGCCACTTCATTGAATCTCATTGCAGACTTTAACTTTTCCATGGCTTCCATGATTTTCACATGTTTTTCCCACAGAATGTGTCTGACCGGGATGCTTGGGTGGCTCAGTCGGTTAAGTGTCTGCCTTCACCTCAGGTCATGATCCCAGGGTCCTGGGATCAAGTCCTGCATCAGGATCCTTGCTCAGTGGGGAGCCTGCTTCTCCCCCTGCCTGCTGTGCCTCCAGCCTGTGCTCTCTCTCTCTGACAAATAAATAAATAAAGTCTTAAAAAAAAAATGTGTCTGACCTTTACTCTGTTGCCACCACCTTTGGGGCCTTGAGTCTTCTTGTCAGAACTGTTAATCCTGGAAGTGCTCTTTCCCTTGGGTGGCATCTTTGAAACTTGCAGTTGAACTCTCAACTCCACAGTGGCATTTTTTTTTAAATGTGTGATATAAAGGTACTGACATCTTCAGATTTCTCAAAGTATACGAAAAATATTTGCAATATTTTGCAAATGATACCAGAATTCTTGATAAAAAGAATTCAGTTTATCTTTTTATCTTTTGTACTTGAAATTAATTCTACCAATATTTTTTCAGGGTTTTTTCTTCCTTTATTTCATATTATTTTGTCAAATCTATTCTTTTTTTAAGTAAACTCTACCTCCAAAATGGGGCTCAACTTCACGACCCCAAGATCAAGAGTCTCATGTTCTACCAACTAAGCCAGCCAGGTGCCCTGTATTTCATATTATTTTAAACCAATCTTGCTGCCCAGAGTCAAGTTAGCATGATGTGGAGGCCCCACTCTGTCCCATTATAGGGCGTTCTTTGTAGGAGTATACATGCTCCCTATATCTTTTGCAATTCCTATTTGTACCAGTATGGTAAACATAAACCTTGATTTCCCTAAATACTGAACTATATTCTAATGAGCTTTGAACATACAGAATACAAGACACTTTGTTCATTTAGCAGAAATGGAATTCCTCAACCAAAAGGTATTATCTTAACCTGGGGGTTGGTGCACAAACTTGATACAAAAAAACATTACACCTTTATTTTCACATCAAACTAAAGTTTAGCACTTTGTTCCATTATAAATGTAGGCAACAAACCTCAATATTATTTGCAGTACCTATGGTTGTGTTACAGATATTTTCATGTCACATGAAATATCTTACAAATATCTCAAAATATCATTCATACTCATCATTACTTTGAACTATGACAGTTAAATGACCTAACACTATGTCTATTTAATGTGTTAAGTATTATATGTATTGTGATATTTTTGAGATTTTTTTTTTATTCTTTTTTATTTATTTGACAGAGAGTGAGAGCACAAGCTGGGAGACAGAGGGAGAGGGAGAAGCTGAGGTGAAGGCAGACATTTAACCGACTGAGCCACTCAGGTGCCCCAGTGATATTTTTAAGATTTGACAATGTTATTTTAATACAATTGATTTACTTTATAATCCTATATATTTTATGTTATGCATTTTAAAAATTACTGTGAGAAAAATCCATGGGGTTTACCAGATACCTAACATGTGTCAAGTGCTTAGAACATGCCCAGCTCATATTAGCACAATATAAGTTTTATTTAAAAACAAAAATAAATTTGGGGTGCCTGGGTGGCTCAGTCGTTAAGCATCTGCCTTCGGCTCAGGTCATGATCCCAGGGTCCTGGGATCGAGCCCCACCTCAGGCTCACTGCTCCGCGGGAAGCCTGCTTCTCCCTCTCCCACTCCCTCTCTCACTGTGTCTCTCTCTGTCAAATAAATAAATAAATAAATAAATAAATAAATAAATTTAATGGGTTACTGGTGAGGAGTGACACAGAGTCATGGTCTGAGAAGGCTAGGCAATGGAGGGAAGCAAGTTAAAAAGAAAATGGGAAAAAAATAATTTCACTAAGTAAAACCCCACTATGTACTACGTGATCCCGTTAATACACGTTTATATAATTGTATGCTTATTTATAAAGCAAATCTTCAAAACAAAAGAGCACATTTAAATCTTTTAGGTGTTTGAAGTCACTCTTTTCTAACACTATATTTTTTTGAAATATTTTATTTATTTATTCATGAAAGACAGAGCGACAGAGAGAGAGGCAGAGGCAGAGGAGAAGCAGGTTCCCTGCGGAGCAGGGAGCCTGACACGGGACTTGATCCCAGTCCCCTGGGATCATGACCTGAGCCGAAGGCAGATGCTTAACCAGTTGAGCCACCCGGGCGTCCCTCTAACACTGTACTTAGAGCTTAAAGATAAAATACTCTTCACAAAAAGCCAGGGACAGGGCATCTGCAAAAAGGCAAACTACAGCAAATTCAAACACTGAGACCACACCCTGCGTTTCTTAGTGTAGAACAAGCCCTAGTTATTGAACTATAGCAGATTTTTATTAAAAAATAAGACAGATGGGATTTAAGAAAAACATTATCATCTGCACTGTGAAAATCTCTTTAACCGTGTGGCTTTTGGGCAGCTCACTTAGGGACCAAAAAAAAAAAAAAAGGCAAGTAATATTTTATAAGATATATTATAAGAAAGCCAAACCACCACCTTTATACTCTACCCACGTCCTTCCCCAGGACACCCCCCATCAGCGGCAGACCACCTGGCATGGTGATACTCTCTGAACTTGCCATGTCTGAGATTATTCTCTTTCACACAGTAAAGTCCAAAGTGGGCCTCAGTCTTTCTGAGTTATCTTTTCTGCAAAGTAAAGAGTCATGTCTCAAGGTTAGAGTATGAGCACTACTCACTAGGCTTCTATCCACCCTCAATATATTTTCCTTATGCAGCCAAAACCATTGTTTCTAAACTCATATGTGATCCTCTCAATCTCTCCTTCCAAAACCCTTTTCAGCTCCCATCTCTCTTAAGATCTGGACAAAAGTCCTTCATGTGGCCTAAATAGGCCTGCGCAGCCTCACCTGAGCCCTGCCCTCTAGCCTTGCGCACCACCACACTCCCTGCTTTACTGCTCCAGCATCCCAGGCCTCTCCAGTTTCCTGTATTCTCTGTATCTCCCCCCTCTGAAGGCCCTTTGTATGTGCTCATGCCTCCAACTAGAATGTTCTTCCCACCCTCTTCCCGAAGGTAAAGCTTTTTTGTCCGTCAGATCTCAATGTCAGTCCATGCATCAGTGTATCAGGAAAGCCACCCACACCACCCTGATTACAATGTTTCATCAAGTCAGTGATGCATGTTCCGTTCCCCTTAAGCATGAGAGTATGTCCTATAAGTAAATGGAGCCTCCCAGTCACTGCTGGCCCAGATTAAAGTCAAATTCTTCCAGCAAGATTTGCATTTGTTTCTACCAGTCATCTCAAGGAACTACTAACCTGAAATCCCTTTAAATTATCTGCTTGAGTTTTTTGGACACAGTATCAATGTGAATTCGGATTGAAAACCCTTTAGTACTGACTTGGCATTGGGATTCTTAGGGGAGTCTTATTTTCCTCCTACCACCCAGTGCCAAGATTGAGACCAGCAAGTTGCCCTGCTGCCCCTTACTGTGAGATCATATTTTCCTCATTTACCCTTTTATTGAGCAGGACAGCCCTTTGGTACCCCAGCTAAATGTGACATTCCCTTTTAGGGTTTCCATTGTGGATCATTTTTTTCTTAGTGGTATACAGAATAATCATGCATTATATAATGATTGCCTCTAAATTTTGAAGAAATACTGAGGTTTAAATTCCCCAGCTTTCTTATTTGCCACAGTCATACTTTCAGCTTTGTTCCTATTATGTGACAATTCTATGTCCCTTATTAACACTATAAGCTCCATGAGGACTGGGACATGAGACCTCATTTTTTTCATCACTGCTAACCCTAGAGGCTTACACAGAGCTTGACTTAAATATTAGGTGCTCATTTAATATTAACTGAATGAATGAATGAGTTGATAGAGGAATGGATGAATGAAGGAGATAATTAATACACATACTGTCAAGATCACGGCCCATTTGACTTACCACCTTTCCAAATCAACAAGACCTGTGATCCTTTAGATTTAGTGCCACAAGAACTAGGGTCCCTGGGTCCTGGTATTGAGCCCGGCATCACCTGCTTCTCCCTCTGCCCCTCACCCCACTCGTTCTCTCTCTCTCTCTCTCTGAAATAAATAATTTTTTTAAATCTTTTAAAAAATTAACTGGTGATCTAGATAAAAGGTATAAGGTGTTCACTACAATGTTTTTTCATCTTTTCTGTAAGTTTGACACATTTCAATATAAAATGCCAAGGGAAAAAGTATAAAAGAATGATGTTGTTTCTTTTGATATTTAGGGAAGAAGGAGGTTGAGAAAGGATTTGTGACAGTAAAAAACATAGCAAGGAGAATGGTGTTTAAGATGGAAAGCACTCTACCTTCCAAGAGCTTCTCAAAGAAAAGTGATGCTGGTCTCTTATTTGTACTGAAAGTCCCTTCCTTTCTTGCAGCAAGCAGGTGCTGAATGGTGAGATGTATACAGTGCTTCACAGCACTTCAACTACATTAAGCAATTTGACTGATGACCAATCTGTGAAGGAGGCAGGACAGGCAGTTACATTCACCTTACAAATGAGGAATCAGAACCCGAGAGAGGTTGTATTTGGCTCCAGTAACTACAGCTTAGTACATGGCAGAAGTAGGTCTTAATCCCCAACTCCACTCCATCCTGAGTCAGTATTTTTCCTCCACAACAACTGCTGTTCACAATACCATGACTATTCATTCATTTCAATGACTAGGGGCTGCCTGGCTGGCTGAGTCAGTAGAGCATGTGACTCTTGATCTCAGGGTCATGAGTTCAAGCGCCACGTTGGGTGCAGAGATTTTAAAAACCACATTATAAAAAAATAGATGACTCTCATTTCATTGACTAATATTTTTTATGTGCCAACCATATGTTCAGGACTATGGATTTAAAAAGCTGAATAAAACATTTGTTCAACAATATTCATAGAGCGTTTATTCATTCAAAAAATTCTTATTAGGTTTCAAATGTCAGGCTTTGGACTGGGTGTGGGGATACCATGCTAAATGAGACCTTCTAGGGGAGCACTACCAAGAAAGGGAGACCGAAGCTTCAGACACAATGTGAAGAATGCCATCAGAGTGGAAAACACAAATGTTCTGGCCAAATGAAAAACAGTACTTCTCCCTCCCTTAACATAATGATAATCCCACTTTATTGTAATTACTTGCTTTAATATCTTTATTAAAGCATCTACTAGAGCTTCTTTCCGCTACAACAGTCCCGGTTTATCCACCGAGGGATACCTTCTTCACCTACTAGAGCATCTTTCCGCTACAACAGTCCCGGTTTATCCACCGAGGGATACCTTCCAAGACCCCCAGTGGATACCTGAAACCGCAAATAGTACCCGAACCCTATATTTACTGTTCTTTTCCTATACATAATGATTTTTCCCTACTTACATACCTATGATGAAGTTTAATTTATAGATGAGGCACAGTAATAGGGTAACCACAAAAACTAATAATAAAACAGAACACTTACAAAAATATACTCTAACAAAAGTTAAGCGAATATGGTCTCTCACTCGCAAAATATCTTAACTGTGCCGCATTTACCCTTCTTGTAATGCTGTGAGATTATAAAATGTCTACGTGATGAGGTGACGTGAGGGGAATGTCGCAGGCATTGTGACGTCAGAAGGAGGCTGCCCTGCTTTACCACGAGGTTAGCGGCAGAACCGAAACCGCGGAAGACCAAACGGGTAATAAAGGAGAACTACTTCACAACCCAAGCCCTGAGCCACAGTGTCAGAAACAGAGGAGGTGCTGAGTAAATATGTGGAAAATAAAGAAGAGGGGGGAGGGAAGGAGGATGGGGGAAGGAGAAAGGAAAAGAAGGAAGGAGAAAGGGAGGGGGGATGGAAGGAATATCTTACTCTGAAATCCAATCTACCCGGTCGGGTTAGGACATTTATAGCACTCTTCTCACAACCCACTTGCCAACCAGCAGGGATCCATGTCTCGTTGTCTTTGATGCTACCTCTCCAGAGAAGTGAGGAAGAAGACACTGTGAGTGAGGCATGTCCACAAAATCAGCAAATCTCATCCAGGAGCCCACAAATGCTCCTGAGGGCAAAGCTTCATGAATTGCTTTAGGTATATCCATGGATGTTTTAGGATAGTTCACAGAACCCTCTCAGTCAATCCCCCTGGCTTTATGCTCTGTTAAGAGCTAGACTTTTTGTCAGTGCTCCTATAAATGGAACTGAAGAGTTGTAAAGAAGGAATTAAGTCATCAGAGCCATAATGTGTGTGTGTGTGTGTGTGTGTGTGTGTGTGTGTTCATCAATTACCTATCTTCAAGTAGAGACCCTGCAGAAATCAAAGCTCTAGGGCCTCCCACAAATATCTGACCTGTGCCAAGTTTTCAGTATTTCAGCAGAAGAGGAAGAATATGAGGCTAAAGAGTCCGTCAAATATTTTTCCAGCTTATACCTACTTTGAACTACTTTACGCAATTCTGTAATTAGAATTATCATTGTCATTCTAAAGAGTAAGAGTATAATTCAAATGCACAGGATATCACAGGACAATACATACCATATCCTCAAGTCCTCAAACATGAGGATATGAATTGACCAGATCAGGAGAGCTGTGGCAAAATCCAAACCCAAGCTGGGGCCACAATTTCCATGTTCTTAGTACATAGAGGCTTTCTACTTTCGGCAAATTACAACTTCCCAAAGTTTCCCAACTTGGCTAGCACTTACTGTCCACTCCTCAAACCTGAATCCCTTGAAAGCAGAGCTCTCTCCTTTGTCAATTACACCTTTATGTGTTATTCCAAAATGGAAAAGATGAGCTCAGTTCTTTCTCCCTGCTTCCCCATCACCTTATAAAACTAAGCATGTTCAGATATTTCACCAACTCCTTCAGGTATCATATAAGAAGGTAATGCTTATGGGTATAAAAATCATTTAATACATTAATACATTTTCTGGGGCACCTGGGTGGCTTAGTTGGTTAAGCAACTGCCTTTGGCTCAGGTCACAATCCCAGGGTCCTGGGATCGAGCCCCACATTGGGCTCCTTGCTCAGTTGGGAGCCTGCTTCTCCCTCTGCCTGCCGCTCCCCCTGCTTGTGCTCTCTCTCTCTCTCTCTCTGTCAAATAAATAAAATCTTTAAAAAAAATACATTAATACATTTTCTCAAGGTTAACATTTTACTAAAATCTTTAATTTCCCAAAACATGGAGTGAAAAGGAAAGACAACTTCTTAGTTAATACTAAGAAGGCATACTGGTTTTTGCCTCTTAGGAAGCAAAGATGACCACTATTTTCTTTCAAATAAAGGAAAGCAAATAGATGTTCTGGGGCACCTGGGTGGCTCAGTCGCTAAGTGCCTGCCTTCGACTTAGGTCATGATCCCAGGGTTCTGGGGTAGAGCCCACATCAGACTCTCTGCTCCGTGGGAGGACTGCTTGTCCCTCTCCCACTCCCCCTGCTTGTGTTCCCTCTCTCACTGTGACTCCCTCTGTCAAATAAGTAAATAAAATCTTTAAGTAATAATAATAATAATATTTTGTTTAGGGCTTACAATGTAAGGTATATACTATTATGCCTTTTAATAAATGGAGAAATCATAGCTTAGAATGGTTAATACTTCCCCCAAGGTCATAAACCTACCAGGTGATGGAACTAAAAGTGGAATCCAGGTAGTCAGATGCCCTCAATGAAGGAATAAATTTCAAGGCAGAAAATAATGACTAGTTTCTCACTGCAATGAAAGTATGTTTCCATTAAACCTTAAAATAATTCATCTATCCATAAATATAGGTAATTAGAATATACCTTGGGAGAACGAGGCCTTAAAACATAGCCCCTAGCTCCCTTTCTATGATGGAAAATTTGGTTGTCAGTATTGAATAGTCAGAAGTTATTTCCCTCACAGGCCAAAACCATTTTAAATCTTCTGAAAAAGATAAACATCAAATTCTAAGGTAAAATCCTTTATTTACTAGTGATTGTGCACATTTTCTTGCCATTTGTAGTTTTTTCCTGGGCTTTTTACATTTTTTATTGATCAGTACATAGTAGACATTCATTAAATGCTGCATTGAAAGAATGAATGAATGAATGAATATCACTGGCACTCTGTCTTGAGCAACTATTTAAGACCTACTGACTGGGTGTGTGTGTTTTTTTTTTAAAGATTTTATTAATTTATTTGAGAGAGAAAGAATGAGAGATAGAAAGCACGAGAGGGAAGAGGGTCAGAGGGAGAAGCAGACTCCCTGCTGAGCAGGGAGCCCAATGTGGGACTCGATCCCGGGACTCAATCCCGGGACTCCAAGATCATGACCTGAGCCGAAGGCAGTCGCTTAACCAACTGAGCCACCCAGGCGCCCCTGACTGGTGTTCTGATCCTTGGCTATTTCAGTTACCTTTTGCTGCCTAACAAGTTACCCCAAAACTTAGTTGGTTAAAACAGTAACAATTTATCATTTCTTATGTTTCTACAGGTTGATGTGTTCAGCTGGGCAGTTTTTCTGCTCCACATGGTATTGGCTGTATCACTCATGTGGCTACATTCAGTGAGGAGCTGGGCTGGGGTACCTCAGTGTTCTTCCACATGGGAAATCTCTATCTCATCTTCTAGGAATTCTACACATGGCCTCTCCGTGCAGCAGAGTATCCTCGACTTCCGTGCAGCAGCTGGGTTCTAGAAGAAAGTCTTCCAAGAAGATCAGGCCCAAAATGCAAACACTTATCAGGTACTCATATGGTTAAACCCAGACTCGATGTGGGAGGGGCCAATGGAGAGCATGAATCCAGGAGGTGGTTCATTTAAGCCACTGGTATAATAGTCTACCTCATAGGCCAGCTTGTTTCCACTTCTTATCTCTTTGGTATGAACTGGTCTGGAATAGTAGAGTTATAATTGTCAGGATCCTATTAGTTAGAAGTAACAAAAATTCAACTCAGACAAACTAAAGCAAAAACCAAAATATATGGACTCATGTAATTACAAATTCAGGCATAGTTGGATCCAGGTACTCAAATATTGTGTTTGGGACTCTTTCCCTCCATGTCTTGGCTCTACTTGAGTCCATGTTAGCTTTATTTTCTGAAAGACAATTGCCATGTGATGAAAAGAAATCAACAATCCATATTTAAATGGTCTTCATAGCTCACAATCTCAGGAGAGAGCCCTCATGACTTTTGATTTCTCCAAAGAAACTATTTCCAATGAGTCAGTGGAAAGGATGCTTTTAGTCCATTTTTTACTGAAAGAATAGTGGTGCCAGGTGCTATTGCTGTATAACAAATTGTTATAAAACTTAAGTGGTTTAAAATGATATAAATAAATATAAAATAAAGTCATTTTATTATTTCATGGTCTCTGTGGGTCAGAAATTTGATACTGGTTCTGTTGGGCAGTTCTGGCTCAAGATCTCAAGTGGTTATAGTCATACAGTGACTGGAGCTAGAAGTGAGTTTGGGGTGTGGCCTCAGCAGGAGCAGATGGGAGCTGGCCAGGCATCTCTCCCTATGTATAGTTTCAGGGCTTCTCCATGAGGTCTTCCACATGGAGCTTCCTGATAGCATGATCGCCTGAGGGCAGGGGGACAGCTTACGTGGCAGCGCAGGCCTCCAGCATGAGTGTTCCAACAAGCAAAGTGAAAGATGCATCATCTTTTGTAATCTAGACCCAGAAGTCATGCAACGTCACTTCTGCATTCTGTTGGTTATAAGTGAGACATAAGAGATTCAAGAGAAGAGGAATTAGACTCCATCTTTTGATGGTGGGACAAGTATCTATAAGAATATGTGGACTGAAAATATCCTTTTGGCCATCTTTGGAAAATATAATTTGCCACAGCAGCCTTTATAGGGCTCTGGCTTGATACAAGAGTCTCAGTCCTAATGTATACCTTACATAGGCCCAGGTTATCATGATGCCATGCTACAAACATGTTTCTCTGATTTCAAATTACCTCTTTGTTTCAAGCATCCAAGGACTTCCATTTCTTTTTTTAGAGATACTATTTAGTTGTGTTTCTGTTCTCATATTTTATCCATCAGGCCCATGTGTTAGTAGTGGGAGGAGAAACAGTGTTAGCCCAGTCCATATGCTCAAAACTGGATTTCAACTCTGTTCCTTGTCTCTGGAAACTTCAGTCCCATTTGGCAAAGATTGCCACCAAATTTAAATTAAGTTTATTCTCAAGTTTTAACTTGAGAGAATAAAGTACATGAACCTCGTTAGCTCTCTTGCCAAAGGTGAACCCAGATATAAGAAGTACAATGAGTCTTGAGCAAAATAGAATCATACCTATATGGCAGTGAACTACAGAACATAAAAAATAGAAAAAGTCTTGAAAACAAGAAGAGAGAAAAAATATATGACGTCCAAAGAAACAATTAGTCAAAATCAGTTATTTCAAAAGTAACAATGTAAACTAAAATACAGTGAATATTGCCAACATGTTGACCAAGAATAATTATCAGTTAAAATTCTATACTGAGCTAAAACATTATGTGATTGAAAATGAAAATGAGGGCGCCTGGGTGGCTCAGTTGGTTAAGCAACTGCCTTCGGCTCAGGTCATGATCCTGGAGTCCCAGGATCGAGTCCTACATCGGGCTCCCTGCTCGGCGGGGAGTCTGCTTCTCCCTCTGACCCTCTTCCCTCTCGTGCTTTCTATCTCTCATTCTCTCTCTCTCTCTGAAATAAATAAATAAATAATTTAAAAAAAAAAACAAAAAAACTCAACTGCTTCTTTAAAAAAAAAAAGAAAATGAAAATGAAACAGACAGATTGAATTAACAATCATTACTCATTGCAGAAAGAACTACTGAAAGGGAAAGGAAGGAAATTAAATCCAGAGGGAAGAAATGAGTTGTAAGAAGCAACAATAAGCATAGAAATTGTAAACATATGGGGCATAAATCAGTTCATTCAGAAGTTCTTTCAAGTCATTAAGGTACAAATTAAAAGGAAGTATGGCCCAGACACATTCTTGATACATTCCTTTCAACATTTATCTGATCTATTAGGTGGTGGTTCATTAGTGCCAACCCTCGCAGAGGTGACCATGAGATACTGTAACTGTACATTAGACATCTCTAGTAATTATGACAATAAAGACATACAAATAGTTACATGCAAATTAAACTCTCAAACAGGTAATTTAAAATATCTATGATTTAGGGGCACACGGGTAGCTCTGTCAGTTAAGTGTCCAATTCTTTATTTCAGCTCAGGTCATGCTCTCAGGGTCCTGGGATTGAGCACCGCCCCCCACTGCCATGCTCAGTAGGGAGTCTGCTTGAGATTCTCTCTGTCTCTCCCACTTGCTCACTCTCTCTCAAATAAATAAATAAATCTTTAAAAATAAAATAAAATATCTATAATTGAATATATTAAGGACTATTAAGAGTAGACAACATGCAAGAACATCTGGATAATATAAGCAGAGAGATGAAAACTCAAAAAAAGAATTAAAAGGAAATGACAGAAGTCAGAAACACTGGAACAGAAATGAAGAATGCCTTGGATGGGCTCATCAGTAGACTTGACATGGCTGAGAAAAAATCATGAGCTTGAAGATAGGTCAATAGAAACTTCCCAAACTAAAAGGCAAAGAGGAAAGAAAAGAACAAAACATCCAAGAGCTGAGGGAAAATTTTATTTTCAAAAGGCCTAATATGTGTGTAATTTGAATACCAGGAAAGAAAAGAAAGAGAGAGAAAGGGAGGGAGGAAGGACATCAATATAAGCTCATTTTTAGTTTAATATAGATACAGATGTTTACACATAGAAATACTTGTAAATATGTGTATATACACAGGATAATATACACATGTGTATTTGCTTGCTCTATTAGCTAGGAGGGCATGGAAGCAAGATAGCCCAGTAGCAACTAGCACACTTAGTGCTCAGAACTTGATTTCCAGTACCATTCTCTACTAAAAGGGCTGGTTAGGATTCTTTGGAGAAATGGCTAATTCTATTGACTAGAGTAGAAAATACACAAAAAGAGCCTAGAGCATTTCTGTAGTGCCAGAAAGTTAAAAAGTACTAAAACACAAAACCACTGGAAAATTTTGAGCACCACAATAAAGCAACATATAAAATAAATATCTATGATATAAATAAATATAAATGGGGGCGGGGTGGACAAATCTATGCAGAAGTATTGGAAATAATTTACATAGATACTCTGCTCTCAAAGAGATGGAACATAACTTCCCACTTTTAAGTGTGGGCTGTGCACAGTGACTTCCTTCCATAAAGTACAGTACAGAAAATGGGAGGGAAAGAGGAACCCAATAGCAAAGAAACTTGACAAGCATTACCTCATACAGGTAATTAAGTTTAACATCAACAGTGATAAGTGATGGTGATAGTATGTTCCTTAGATACGATGTGATGGGAAGGGTACTTTACCTCTATGGTCTCCCCCTACAAACAAAACCACAGTCTAATCAGAAAAACTCAGACAAATCTCAACTGAAGGGCATTCTACAAAATACCTGACCAGCACTCCTCAAAACTGCCAAACTCATCAGAAACAAGTAATGTCTGAGGAATCTCTCAGAGCCAAGAGGAACCTAAGGAGACATGACAACTAAATGCAATGTGGTATCCTGGAATGAGATCCTGGGACAGAAAAGGGACATCAGGTAAAGGCTAAGGAAATCTGAACATGAACTTCAGTTAATAATAATTTATCACTATTGGTTCACTAATTGTAACCAGTGCACCTTACTGATGTAAGAAGTTAACAGTAGGGGAAACTGGGTGTGGGGGGCAATATTTATCTTCATAAATTTTCTGTAAACCTAAAACTGTTTTAAAATTAAAAGTTAGGGGCGCCTGGGTGGCTCAGTCCCTTAAGCGTCTGTCTGCCTTCAGCTCAGGTCTTGATCCCAAGGCCCTGGGATGGAGCAGCATTGAGCTCCCTGCTCAGCTGGGAGCCTGCTTCTCCCACTTGCCCAGCTTGTGCGTGCGCTGTCACATAAATAAATAAAATATTTTTTTAAAAGATTTTATTTATTTATTTGAGAGAGAATGAGAGAGAGCATGAGAGGGGGGAGGGTCAGAGGGAGAAGCAGACTCCCTGCTGAGCAGGGAGCCCAACGTGGGACTCAATCCCAGGGTTCCAGGATCATGACCTGAGCCGAAGGCAGTCGCTTAACCAACTGAGCCACCCAGGCGCCCGATAAATAAAATCTTTTTAAAAAAATGATTGACATCTCAAAAAAAATGATGGGCATCTCTTTAAAAAAATAAAATAATAAAAATATTAAAAGTTTATTTTTAAAATTAAAATTAATGCTACCAAAAGAGAGAACATGTGCACACAGGAGCAGAGAATAGAAGGAATGTAAATAGTGAAAGGTCCAAGGTCTGTATAAACCTGGAGAGTGAATAATTGAGAGCTGATCTGCATAAAACAAAGTCACAGAATTGTCAGAAGACTTAAAGTTTTATCACTCCAGGGGAAACTTTAGAAATGCAGAATCCCAGGCCACAATGGGGGATCTACCAAATAAGAACCTGCATTTTAACAAGATCTACAGATGATTTATATGCACATTAAACTTTAGAAGGCACTAGCTTAGTGGCTATCAAATATAAATTGCCTATCCTCACCTCCCCCCAGCAAAATTCTTCTACTAGTAAATCTCAAGAATTCAGTTTTTCTGATAGACACATTTGCCTACAAAGGTTGATAAACTTGCCTAGGACTGTAATTATTAAAAAAAAAAATTTTTTTTTTGACAGAGAAAGAGACAGCGAGAGAGGGAACACAAGCAGGGGGAGTGGGAGAGGGAGAAGCAGGCTTCCTGCGGAGCAGGGAGCCAGATGCGGGGCTCGGTACCAGGACCCTGGGATCATGACCTGAACCGAGGGCAGACGCTTAACGACTGAGCCACCCAGGAGCCCCTGTAAAAATATTTCTAAAAGACAAACTATAGCCTAGCTCTCTGAACAAAGAAATTTTTTTAATTGCATTTATTTATTTGACAGAGAGAGAGAGTACAAGCAGGGGGGAGCAGCACAGAGAGAAGGAGAAGCAGGCTCCCCACTGAGCAGGGAGCCCTAAGTGGGGCTCGATCCAAGGACCCTGGGATCGTGACCGGAGCCAAAGGCAGACACTTAACCGACTGAGCCACCCAGGCGCCCCTAGACAAAGAAATTCTTAATCTGAAATTCTGTCCGAGTTAACCATCCCTCTAACAACTTAGAGAGTTAGGATGGGGAGTGCCTTTTTTAAAAGCGAAGTGTGTATTGATCATTTCAAGATATTGATATACATGGGCTCATTCCACATGAGAAAGGAGGCTTTTTCCTCTACCCAGGTGAAGGTGTGTTCACCTCAATCTACAGCGTGGAAAATCAGGCAGAGTAATTACACATGGAATAAGGACTATAAGCTCCAGATTACTCTCAGGAAACATTTCTGAGTCTAAATGCACTTTTTAATTAGCTCTTCCAATAGCATCATGCTAATTGGCTAATTTGGAAATGATATGAGACCCTGTGTGCTTTAAAGAAAATCTGTTTGTTGATATATTTATTTGCACCTGAGACTGTCTTATTGCTGGCAGGACAGATATTATTAAAACAGAATCACCTGCTTATTTTAACCAGATTTTTTTAACAAACACACATGAATTGGATTATCTCTAGGGTTTCAGGAGGAAGTATTAGCATTTTGAGTGATGGGAAATTGCCACTTAGCTGGGAAATAAATGAGCTTTAAATAGATCCCATTATTTTTTACAAGGTTATTATTGTAAATGTTTCATAATAGAAGAAATGCCCTTCAAGTCTATCTTCATTGTTGGTTTATGATTGGGGTGTTAACCTCTAAATAGCCTGGCTCTTCACATCAAGCCACAGTGAGTTTTCATATTTTTAGTATATAAAATAAAATTACCTTTTATTGGTCCACATAATATTTCCAACAAGTTTCTCTATTAGCTATGTTGTGAAGAAAATGTGTTAAGTTTATTTGCCTGGGCTAGGGAATAGTGGCTTTTTAAAATAGTTATGGGTTTAATATATTTTACTATTAACAAGACTATCCTGAACACTATAGAAACATGGATTCAGGTGAGAACATGGTGATATATTTGGATATTTATTTTTATCTCACTTGAATATTTCACACTGCTTTACTTGTTTCACTAGGAGATGATACTTTATAATCCAAAGGAGCCCCCACTCTAGCTTACTATTTAAAATGTTCCTTTCCAGCCTAATTACTGCCACAAAATAACAAAGAAGAAACTGCATGGATCACCCTGGATTTTGGAAAGTGCAGTGGTAAACAGTCTTCTCTCTCCAGTTTAACATTCTCCTTTTTATTCAGTATTACTGAGCCTCTGCAGCTATTCTGCATTGTGGACGAAAGCTCCTAAGTTTGGAAATGCTAGGGTGTCCCCTACCGTTGCAAATGGGGAAGCACATTTCTTTGCAGCTCCATTCAGAGAACAGGATTCTTCCGAAAAGGAATTTAACCAAAGTTCAGATACGGCATGGTTAGTCACATGGTGGGTGTGGGTGGAAGGAAGGAAGGAAGGGAAATTAGGGACATATATAGGAAACCTACCTGAGGATATTTTTTTTCAGTATTTGTCAATTAAATTTTTTTTGTTTTATTTAAATTCAGCTGAATTAACATACACTGTATTATTAATTTCAGAGTAGAATTTAGTGATTCATCAGTTGCTTATAACACCAAGTGCTGTCCTTAATACCCATCACCCAATTACCCCATCCCCGTGCCCACCTTGCCTCCAGCTACCCTCAGTTTGTTCTCTCTAGAGAGAAGAGTCTCTTATGGTCCCACTCTGTTTTTATCCTATTTTATTTTTCCTTTTTTATTATTTTTTTCTATTAATTTTTGAGGAAGCTCCATACTGTGTTCTACAGTGGCTACACCAGTTTGCATTCCTACCAACAGTGCACCCAGAGATTCCTTTTTCTCCACATCCTCTCCAGCACTTGTTTTTTTGTGTGGGTTTTTTTTTTATTTTATTTTAGTCATTCTCATATGTGTAAAGTGATAATCTCATTGTGGTTTTATTTGCATTTCCCTGATGATTAGTATTGTTGACCATCTTTTCATGTGTCTGTGGACCATCTTAATGTCTTCTTTAGAAAAATGTCTATTCAGGTCCTCTGCCTATTTTTTAATTGGATTACTTCTTATTATATTTTAAATTTTATTTTATTATTAATTTTTTTGGTGTTTAGTTGTATAAAATCTTTTTATATTTTGGATGTTAACCTGTCATCTGATATATCATTTGCAAATATCTTCTTTCATTCAGTAGGTTGCCTTTTTTGTTTCGTTGATGTTTTTGTTTCTGTGCAAAAGCTTTTTACTTTGGTATAGTCCCAATAATTTAATTTTCCTTTTGTTTCCCTTGCCAGAGGAGACATATCTAGAAGAATGTATCTATAGCTAATGACAAAGAAATTACTGCTTATGTTTTCTTCTAGGAATTTTGTGGTTTCAGGTTTCATATTTAGGTCTGACCCATTTTTAGTTTGTTTTTGTATATACTGTAAGAGAGTGGTCCAGTTTCATTCTTTTCCATGTAGCTTTCCATTTTTTTCAATACCATTTGTCTTCTTCCCACTGTATATCCTTGCCTCCTTTGTCATAGATTAATTGACCATAAAAGCATGGGTTTATTTCTGGACTATTTATCCCGTTCTATTATCTATGTGTCTATTTTTTGCCAGTACTATACTGTTTTGATTACTACAGTTTGATAGTATATGTTGAAATCTGGGATGTGTTACCTCCAGCTTTGTTTTTGTTTTTTTTTCCAGATTACTTTGGCTATCCAGGGTCTTTTGTGGTTCCATATGCATTTTAGGATTATTTGTTCTAGTTCTGTGAAAATGTTGGTATTTTGATAGGGACTGCATTAAATATGTAGATTGGTTTGGGTAGTACAGACATTTTAACAATATTTGTTCTTCCAATCTATGAGCACAGAATATCTTTCCATCTGTGATTTCTTATTCTTTCAGCAATCTTTTATAGTTTACAGAGTACAAATCTTTCACCTCCTTGGTTAAGTTTATCCCTGGGTATTTTATTATTATTTTTTGGTTCAATTATAAGTGGGATTATTTTCTTAATTTCTTTTTCTGCTTATTCATTGTTAGTGTATACAAATGCAACAGATTTCTGTACATTAATTTTATATCCTGTGACTTCACTGAATTCATTTATCAGTTCTAGTAGTTTTTTGGTGGAGTCTTCAGGGTTTTCTATATATAATATCATGTCATCTGCAAATATCAAAGTTTTACTTCTTCCTTACCAATTTAGATATCCTTTATTTCCTTTTCTTATCTGATTGCTGTGGCTAGGACTTCTAGTACTATGTTGAATAAAAGTGGTGAGAGCGAACATCCTTGTCTTGTTCCTAATCTTAGAGGAAAAGCTCTCAGTTTTTCACCATTAAGTATGATGTTAGCTCTGGGTTTTTCATATATGACCTTTATTACATTAAGGTATGTGAACCTAACCTATTCTATTGAGAGTTTCTGTCATGAATGGTTATTGTACTTTGTCCAATGCTTTTTCTGCATCTACTGAGATGATATCATTTTTATCCTTTCTCTTGTTAATGTGTTGTGTCACGTTGCTTGATTTGCAAATATTGAATCACCCTTGCATCTCTGGAATAAATCCTACTTGATTGTGGTGAATGATTTTTTTAATGTATTGTTAGATTTGGTTTGCTAACATTTTTTGAGGATTTTTGCATCTGTGTTCATCAGAGTTATTGGCCTGTAATTCTCTTTCTTTGCAGTGTCTTTATCTGGTTTTGGTATCAGAGTGATGCTGGCCTCCTAGAATGAATTCGAAAACTTTCCTTCCTCTTCTATTTTTTGGAATAGTTTAAAAATAGATGTTAACTCTTCTTTAAATGCTTGGCAGAATTTGCCTATGAAGCCATCTGGTCCTAGACTTTTGTTTGTTGGGAATGTTTTTATTACTGATTCAGTTTCATTGCTAATAATTGGTCTATTCAAATTTTCCATGTCTTCCTGATTCACTTTTGAGAGTTCTCTGTTTCTAGGAATTTATCCATTTCTCCTAGGTTGTCCAATTTGTCAGCATATAATTTTTCATAATATTCTCTTATAATCCATTGTATTTCTGTGGTGTCAGTTATTATTTCCCCTTTTTCATTTCTGTTTTATTTGAGTCCTCTCCTTTTTTTGATGAGTCTGGCTAATGACTTATCAATTTTGTTGATCTTTTCAAAGAACCAGCTCCTGATTTCATTGATTTTTCTATTGTTTTCTTAGTCTCTATGTCATTATTTCTGCTCTAATCTTTATTATTCCTTTCCCTCTACTGGCTTTAGGTTTTGTTTGTTGTTCTTTTTTAGCTCCTTTAGGTGTAAGGTGAGGTCATTTATTTGAGATTTTTCTTACTTATTGAGGTAGGCCTGTATTGCTATCAACTTCCTTCTTAGAACTGCTTTTGCTGCATCCCAAAGATTTTGGACCATTGTGTTTTCATTTTCATTTGTCTCCATATATTTTTTGATTTCCTCTTTGATTTCTTGGTTGACCCATTCATTGTTTAGAAGTATGTTATTTAGCCTCCATGTATTTGTGTTCTTTCCAGATTTTTTATTGTGGTGGATTTCTGGTTTCATACCATTGTGTTTAGAAAAGATCCATGACACAATTTCAATATTTTTTAATTTGTTGAGATTTGTTTTGTGGCCTAACATGTGATCCATTCTAGAGAATGTTGCAAGTGCATTTGAAAAGGATGTGTGTTCTGCTGTTTGGGGATGGAATATTAGGTCCATCTGGCCCAATGTGTCATTCAAAGTAAATAGTTCCTTATTGACTTTCTGTCTGGATGACCTGTCCATTGTTGTAAGTGGGGTGTTAAAGACCCCTACTATTACTGTATTACCGTCAATTTCTTCCTTTGTGTCTGTTAATAGTTGCCTTACGTATTTAGATAATTCCATGTTGGGTATATAAATATTTACAATTGTTATATCCTCTTCTTGGATTGTTCCCTTTATCATTATCCTTCTTTGTCTCTTGTTACAGGCTTTGGGTTTTTGTTGTTGTTTTTAATTTTTATTTAAATTCCAGTTAATTAACATACAGTGTAATATTAGTTTGGGGTGTACAATTTAGGGATTCAACACTTATATACAGCACCCAGTGCTCATCACAAATGCACTCCTTAATCCCCATCACCTATTTAACACATCCTCTAACCTACCTCCCCTCTGGTAACCATCAGTTTGTTCTCTATAGTTTAGAGTCTGTTTCTTGGTTTGCCTCTCTCTTTTTTTCCCATATGATCATTTGTTTTGTTTTTTAAATCTATGTATGAGTGAAATCATATGGTATTGTCTTTCTCTGACTGACTTATTTCACTTAGCATAATATGCCCTAGCTCCATCCATGTTGTTGCAAATGAGAAGATTTCACTCTTTTTTATGGCTGAGTAATATATACACACCCCTTCTTTTTTATCGATTCATGAATCAGTGGACATATGGGCTTTTTCCATAATTTGACTATTGTTGATAATGCTGCTATAAACATTGGGGTGCATGTATTACTTCGAATTTGTATTTTGTATTCTTTGGGTAAATACCCAGTAGTGCAATAGCTGGATTGTAGGGCAGTTCTATTTTTAACTTTTTGAGGAATGTCTGGCAACTGTTTGCCAGAGTGCCTGCACCAGTTTGCATTCCAACAGTGTAAGAGGAACCCCTTTCTCTTACAGAGGAAGAGGAACATCCTCATCAACACCTATTCTTTCCTGTGTTGTTGATTTTCTGACATTCTGACAAGTATGAGGTAATATCTAATTTTAGTATTGATGTGTATTTCCCTAATGATGAGTGATGTTGTGCATCTTTTCATGTGTCTGTAGGCCATCTGTATGTCTTCTTTAGAAAAATGTCTATTCATGTCTTCTGCCCATTTTTAATTGGATTATTCATTTTCTGAGTGTTGAGTTTTATAAGTTCTTTATATATTTTGTTTTGTTTTGTTTTTTTAAAGATTTTATTTACTTATTTGACACAGAGAGAGAGATAGCGAGAGCAGGAACACAAGCAGGGGGAGTGGGAGAGGGAGAAGCAGGCTTCCCCCTGAGCAAGGAGCCCAATGTGGGACTCAATCCCAGGACCCTGGGATCATGACCTGAGCCAAAGGCAGATGCTTAATGACTGAGCCACCCAGGCACCCTCTTTATATATTTTGGATACTAACCCTTTATCAAATATGTCTTTGTAAATACCTTCTCCCATTCCATAGGTTGCATTTTAGTTTTGTTGATTATTTACTTCACTGTGCAGAAGCTTTTATTTTGATAAAGTCCCAATAGTTCATTTTTGCTTTTATTTCCCTTGCCCCTGGTGGCATATGTCATAAGAAGTTGCTATGGCTGAGGTCAGAGTTTATTGCCTGTGTTCTCCTCTAAAATTTTGATGGTTTCCTGCTTCACTTTTAGGTTTTTAGTCTATTTTGAATTTATTTTTGCGTGTGGTGTAAGAAAATGGTCCAGTTTCATTCTTTTACCTGCTGCTGTCCAATTTTCCCAACATATAAGCTTTGTTTTTAAGTCTGATTTGTGTGAGAGAAGTATTACTACTCCAGCTTTCTTTTCATTTCCATTTGCATGGCAAATGTTTTTCCATCTCTTCACTTTCAATCTGCATGTGTCTTTAGGTCGAAAATGAGTCATCATACAGATGGGTCTTGCTTTCTTATCCATGCAGTTACCCTATATCTTTTGATTGGGGCAGTTAGTCCATTTACATTCAGAGTAATTACTCATAAGTATATACTTATTGCCATTTTGTTATTTATTTTACAGTTGTTTTGTAGTTCTCTCTTCCTTCCTTCTCCTTCTCTCTTCCCTTGTGGTTTGATGGCTTTAGTGATATGCTTGGATTATTTCTCTTTATTTTTTGCATATCTATTACACGTTTTTGACCTGTGGTTATCATTAGGGTCATATATAACATTTTATACATATAGCAGTCTGTATTAAGTTGATTGTCATTTAAGTTTGAACCCATTCTAAAAGCACTAAATTTTTACTCCCCCCAGCACCATGTTTTATGTATATGATGTCATACTTTACAACCTTTTATTTTGTGAACCCCTTGACTGATTTTTGTATAATTGATTTTACTATTTTTGTGCTTTAACCTCCATACTGGTTTTATAAGTGATTAATCTACTTTTATTATGTCTGTATTTACCTGTAAAATTTTTTCCTTTCATAATTTCTTGTTCCTGATTATAGCCTCTTCTTGCTACTCAAAGAATTCCCTTTAACATTTCTTGTAAAGCTAATTTATTGGTCATGAGTTCCTTTAACTTTTGTCTGGAAAACTCTTTATCTCTTCTATTCTGAATGATCACCTTGCTGGGTGAAGTATTCTCAGTTGGAGGTTTTTTCCTTTCATTGCTTTGAATATATCATGCCACTCTCTTCTGTCCTGCAAAGTTTCTGCTGAAAAATCAGCTGATATCCTTATTGGGGTTCCCCTGTATATAACTGTTTTCTTTTCTCTTGCTGCTCTTAAAATTCTCTTTATCACTACTTTTTGCCCTTTTAATTATTATGTGTCTTAGTGTGGATCTCCTTGGGTTGATTTTGTTGGGGGCTTTCTCTGCCTCCTGGATCTGGATTTCTGTTTCCTTCTCCAAATTCAGGAAGCTTTCAGCTGTTGTTTATTTAAATAAATTTCCTACCCCTTATTCTTTTTCTCCTCTGATATTCTTACAATGTGAATGTTATTACACTTGATGGTGTTGCTGAGTTCCCTTAGCTTATTCTCATTTTTTATTATTATTCTTTTTCTTTTTCCTATTCAGCTTGGTTGCTTTCCATTATTCTGTCTTCCAGCTTGCTGGCCCATTCTTCTGCCTTCTCGAATCTACTATGGATTCCCTCTAGTGTATTTTTAATTTCAGTTATTGAGTTCTTCATCTCTGACTGGTTCTTTTTTATATTTTGTTTTTGTTGAAGGTCTCACTGAGGTCCTCCACTCTTTTCTTAAGTCCAGTATCTTTATGACCATTGTTTTAAAACCTTTATGAGGCATATTGTTTATCTTCATCTCACTTAGCTCTTTTATTATGGTTTTGTTCTGTTCTTTCATTTGGGACATATTCCAGTACCTCATTTTGTCTAACTTCCTGTGTTTTTATGTATTAGTAAAGTCAGTTATGTCCTCTGATCTTGAAAGTAGTGGCCTTATGAGGAAGATGTCCCATGGTATTCTATAACACAACAATGTTCCCTGTTCATCAGAATGAGGTGCTTCAGGGGTGTGTCCTATGTGGGTGGTATGTGCCCTACTATTGAGTCTGAACCACATTTGCCTTCAGTCCAGTCAGCTGCAATGGCCCACTTTGCCTGTTGGGGGCAAGGTTCTGTCCTTGTGCTGTTAAGAGGCCAGTCTGGGGCAATCATGGCCTTATAGTTGGATGGTGTCAGCAGTCAAACCAGATGGGCTGCCTTCAGCCCTTTTGCTGGGGCTATGGTCACAATGAACTGCAGGGCACTCTCCCTGTGTTGTTCCTGGAGCAGCTTTCATTGGTGGGCAGGACATGCAGACAAACCAGATAGATACCTGCCCCCAGTCCATCTGTTGGGGCTGCAGTAGCACCAACCTGCAGGATGCTATTCCTGCCTGCCCCCTGAGAAGCCTTTGTTGGTGGGTGGTGTCAGCAGTCAGACTATATGCCTGCCCCCAGTCCATCTGCCTGGGCTGCAGTGACCCCAAACCGCAGAGCATCTCCCTGTGCTGCCCCCTGAGATGTTTTTATTGGTGGGTGAGACCTGCAGTCAGACCATCTACTGGGACTGCAGACATACTGATCAGCAGGACACTCTCTGCACTGCTAATTACAAGGTTCAGCTGCTGTCACTGCAGCTGAACGGGTATGTGTGGTTATCTTCCCCTCTCACCAGGGCAGGAGTCACTTTGCAGTGGTGATGGTCCCTGCTGGGGCTGCTTGCAGGATGAGATGCGGCAGGAGCCACTTTGGAGAGACTCCCGACGAGTAGGGCAGGTTGGATGGGGTGGATCCACAGGAGAACACAGGCGCACACAGTGTTATCAAGGTAGGTAGTGTTTCCGTGGTTCCCACAGGTATCCAACTATCTAGGCTGGGGACTAGGGAGGGAAATAGCATCCACCAGCTCTTTTGTTCTTGGAGAAGTCTCCTAAAGATCTCTGCCCCTCCAGCACACATTCTAAGATTAGTATATAAATCCTCTTAACAAACCAACCAACAAAAACAAAAACAGACAAACAAACCTCTAACTACAGTCCAGGTGCTTTTCAAACTACTGCTTCTATTCTTATTTCCCTGTGTGTGTAGGTGGGGAAGGTTGGGGCGGGGGGGGGGGGGGGGTTGTTTTGCTGTCTCTTAAGGGTGATGACTGTTTCTTATTGCCCTTTGGCTCTCCCAGAGGCAAGCCTGCTGATTTTTAAAGTACCTGGAGTTAAGCCCCACTGGTTTTCAAAGTCAAATGTTATGGGGATTAGTCTTCCCAGTGAAGGTCTCTCATGTCAGGGGTGCCTGTTTTGCCAGGTGTGGGTTCTCTTCTCTTGCTTCTCTGTGCTAGTGGTGTCCCTCCCATTTGTGGTTAGTCTCCCTGGGAGTTTGGTTCCCGACGGTCTCTACCCCTCCTACCCTGTTCGATGACCTCCTATGATTAACTGTGGAAAGTTTGTTCTGCCACTCTTCAGGTCATTTTCTGAGTTGCTGGAACTCATGTGGTTGTTTCTAGGTGTGTCTGTGGAACTGAGACGAGGTGAGCCTAGCCTCCTACTCTGCCATCTTCCCAGAAGTCTTTAAAGGCTTCTTCTTGGGGCCCCTGGGTGGCTTAGTTGGTTAAGCATCTGACTCTTGATTTTGGCTCAGGTCATGATCTCAGGGTCGTGAGATCAAACCCCACAGTGGGCTCCATGCCAGACATGGAGCCTGCTTAAGATTCTCTCTCTCCCTCTGTCTCTGCCCCTCCTCATGAGCTGTAAATAAATAAACAAACAAACAGGGCTGCTTCTTTAGTGACAGTACTATGTATACAGTAAACAGGAAATGTTGGCTTTCACAAAAGATAAACTGGAAAGTTTCTAACTGCCCAGATGTTAGGTAAGACAATCTTTATAAAGCTACAAGGGGATCCTGGTGATACCACAAGCCATAGAGGTACTCTCAGCCAGACATCTGGCAAGTGAACCCCAGCCAGCAGACCTGTAATAGCAGAGGCAGCCTCAGAGTACAGCCTGCCACAACCTGACTGTACATTTCAGTTACAATACTAACTGTACTTGTGAGTGGCTGTGGCCTCGGCCAATAACGGATTGCCAAGGCCCAGTGGGAAGCAAGTAAGGCAAGGATTCAATTCTAGAAAAGAAAGTCTTTCCATGTATATAAACCCTTTTGGACATTAGGTAGTGAAACTTTTAATCCATAAGTCAGTTCAGATGCTTTTATCATAAGGCTCTAGCTTTTTTTTTTGCTTTTTGCTTTTTTTTTTTTTAAGTAGGTTCCACATCCAACACAAACCCCAATGCAGGCTTGAACTCATGACCCTGGGATCAAGACCTGAACTGAGATCAAGAGAGATGCTTAACCGACTGAGCCACCCAAGCACCCTCTGAGGCTCAAGGTTTTAAATAAGGCTTACCCAGATAGGCATCACTAGGTCCATCAAAGCTATCTTGCATTCAAGGGCAGGGAGCAAATTATCAATCAGCTTAACTTGGATTCATGTGGCTCAAGGATCACTCCAACCACATGCCCCACTTTGACGCTGATGATTTAATTCATGGGAAAAAGAAACCTTCACAGAACGTAGGTTTCTGAATCCTAAGCAACTCCAACCCAAGAAGCAATGGAAACAGTCTTGGGCACAAGACTGCAGGAGCCTACTCACAAGAGAATATTGACAATAGGCTGTGGTGTAGCAACAACAGCACCTCTAGTCCCTGGAGGCTTGGATTACATCAAGGGTCATGAAGCTTAAAGAGAGAATTATTTCAGATTAGTGGAAACTAAAGAGACATGACAACTAAATGCAGCATGTGATTATTGATTGGATCCAAGCTAGATCAAGAAAAAAGTTTTTCACTGTAAAAAACATTAGCATCATAAAGAATTTGGGGGAAAATTTGAATAAGGTCTACAGATTAGATAATAATGCCATAGTAATAATAATTTCCTGATTTTGAAAATCACACTATAGTTGGCTAGTAGAATACCTTTGTTTTCAGGAAAGACACACTGAAGTACTTGGAAGTACAGTGTGCATGTGCAGATGGGTGGGTAGGTGGATGGATGGATGGACAGAGTTGAAGAAAACAGAGCTGGACAGTAATCAAAGCAGTAAAAGACAGGTTTTCTTCAGGAACTACTGCAACAGGGGAAGAGAGACCTCAGTTAAAGAACTGGGTTCAATTCTGAACATAACAAGGAAAAGTTGGTATTTATAGTCAAGAAGCAGGTTGGGGGAGGTCGGTGCATGGAAAATTATTTAAAGAAGACATCAAGGGTAGGGGTAATTCTTGCTAAACAGACTTAAGAATTTTTGCTAAAGGTAGGCCAAAGTTTTATACATCAAAGATGTGGGATGAGGAATTTGATCAGATATCAAGGTAGGGAGGGTAGTCAGATATCAAGGGTAGGAGGATTCACTCTAGACTTAGCAAGATTCTTACTAAAACTGAGCAATGCAGGCTGAGTAAGGACAGACACAGAAGGATAGATAGATAGATAGATAGATAGATAGATAGATAGATAGATAGATAGATTTGTGTTTATAGATGTTTAATAACTGGCTCTTAATAGGGGGAAAATCCATGATCCATAGCATTTGTTTGTTTCCTTAGTGTAAATACTCCCACTGTAGGTAGTTTCAAACCATCAATGTGGAGTCACTGGATGCAGCAGTGGGAAGAAATGCTCTCAATTGACTAGAGTGAACCATTAACAGTGGTTCTAGCACACCACTGCATGATGCTTTGGACTACTTTTGCAAATCTATAAGTCTGAAATTATATCAAAATAAAAAGTTAAAATTTTTGACAAGTGTAAATTACCTATATAATAAATGAATTATAAAATTACTTTTTCTAGAGATTGGGTAAAGCATTTTTAAACTTAGGTCCCTCTCTTTTATAAGTAATGGTAGACTCCATTATAACCATAATATCTAAGTTAAACAGTAATTTTTCATACTAATAGACAACAAGCAACAAAATTCAAGGTCTGTCACAGAGAAACATTGATAGAATATATGTTAATCAAGTTATATCACTGATCAAGTTTCAGTGCTGGCTTCAACCCACACCTGGTGCTTCTGATGTAATAGAAAGAACACACTATGTTGAGGTCACACCCTCCCATCATCCCTACACCTCATCCAGACCGGGAAATCAGAGGGCCACGGCACAAGGGAGGGAATGATTCAACACAATTTGCCCCTAATAATCTCTGAAGCTACATGTCATGGTGGGTCAGCTGTGTCCTCTTTAAGGACAATATGCTTTTTTGGCCATAGGAAGATAGATATTTTTTAAGTTTTATTTAAATTCCAGTTAGTTAACATTCAATGCAATCTTGATTTCAGGTGTACACTTTAGTGATTCAACACTTACATACCACACCCAGCACCCATCACCACAAGTACACGCCTTAATCCCCATCACATATTTAACCCATCTCCGCACCCACCTCCCCTCTGGTAACCATCAGTTTGTTCTCTATAGCTGAGTCTGTTTCTTGGTTTGCTTCTCCCTTTTTTCTCTGTGCTTGTTTGTTTTGTTCCTTAAATTCCACATATGAGTGAAATCCTATGGTATTTGTCTTTCTCTGACTTATTTCACTTAGCATAATACTCTCTAGCTCCATGCACATCGTTGCAAATGGGAAGATTTCATTCTTTTTTATTCCATTGAATATACATATATACACCACATCTTCTTTATCCATTCATTAGTTGATGGACACTTGTGCTGTTCCCATAGTTTAGCTATTATTGATAATGCTGCTATAAATGGCCGAAGGAAGATATCAAAATTAATGACTATTCTGTCATTGATGGAACTCCAGCTTTTGTTATCAGAATCCTGCTCCCTGTATGTATTTGTTTTCCTCAGATGCTAACAGAGACTGAAAACTTGCTAAGCTTATTATGTTCTGTTATAGTGACATCTAAAGAGAAAAATAACAAAAGGTTGAAAGCAAAATTTTGTCAACCTGGTATCACAAACTAGACTTTGAATTTCAGTCAACCAACTAGAATGCATAGACTTCTGGGACACCTGGGTGGCTCAGTCGGTTAAGTGTCTGCCTTCAGCTCAGGTCATGATCCCAGGGCCCTGGGATCAAGTCCCGCATCGGGCTCCCTGCTCGGCGGGGAAGCCTGCTTCCCCCTCTGCCTGCCCCTCCCCCTGTGTGCTCTCTCTCTCTGACAAATAAATAATATCTTTAAAAAAAATAAAATGCATACACTTCTTAAGCATTCTAAACATTACAAATGTCCCCTATCATTCTGAACTAGGTCTTTGGTAAGGTAAAGAGTTAACTCTAAGCGCTTATCAGGTTCTTTGGTGTTTTACAGAAAACAATAAATCTTAAAAACCCCAAATCAAATTTATTAACAACCCACACAGGCATAGGAGTCCTACTACAGTGATTGCTGAATTCTAATGTAATATCTAAAACCAGAATGGACTGAACATTTTTGATGAATGCAGATTTAACAATTCTTTTGTTTAAATGAATGAACTCCAAAAATATCACATGGTTGTTTTACACTTGACCCAGTCTGCATGTTGTAGCTCATCCAGAACGTTTCTGATGGTTTCAACACAAACTTCTCCTCTGTGATGTTTTTTTGATGCAAGATTCCATACATTTTCAAATTCTTCATCAGAAAGCTTGACACCAATATTATATAATATCTCTGCAATCTAGGGGGAAAAAAACATTTAAAGTCATACTAAGACTTAAATTTGTATTTTTAAAATATCTTTATAGGGTGCCTGGGTGGCTCAATCGTTAAATGTCTGCCTTTGGCTCAGGTCGTGATCCCAGGGTCCTGGGATCAAGCCCCGCATCGGGCTCCCTGCTCAGAGGGAAGCCTGCTTCTCCCTCTCCCACTCCCCCTGCTTGTGTTCCCTCTCTTGCTGTGTCTTTCTTTGTCAAATGAATAAATAAAATCTTTAAAAAATAAATAAATAAATAAATAAATAAAAATATATTTATAACTTCTAAGGCTGTGGCTGTTTATCCCAAAAAAAGTATGCGCCCGCACATGTGTTTATGTGTGTGCCTGTTACATATAATAATAAGCAGATGTCAAAATTCCAGTATTTTCAATTCAGGAATCATTTTGTTAATATGAATATGAGGATATTCACCTATACTAGCCCATATATAAAATGACTTCCAACTCTTTAAGTGTTTCTGGTTATTTTAAAGGGAGGCAGCTAAATTCAAGCAGAAAGAGTAAAAAAGTTAAAGAAAGAAGATTCCTGGATTTGAATCCTATCTCACTTCTTGTCACTAGGATCTTGTCTATGTCATGTCGACCCCTTGAAAATTAGTTTCTCTTCTCTAAAATATGATTATTTATAAATGTCTCTTACTGGCCTGTTATAAACTTTACAGTTGTAGGTGTGCAAGTGCCAGAAAGACTGAGCATGCATGAGCAAACTAAAATCCAAGCATATTGAAAACCAGCAAATTTGGTTTAGTAATCTCTCTGCAATGATAATTATTATGGGAAAACATGTTTCTTATGTCCCAGGAAAAATTTAAGAAAGGAAAGATAAGATCTAGCAGTGGAAAGAAATGTTAGAATGAGTAGAGGACATAAAAGATTTGAAAAAAAAATGAAACTGCATTTATTTTTTTTAAGATTTTTTAAATTTCTTTATTCAAACAAGACAGAGTGAGAGAGAGCATGAGCAGGAGGGAGGGGCAGAGGGAGAAGCAGACTCCCCGATGAGAAGGGAGCCCGATGTTGCGGGGGAGGGGGGCTCTATCCCAGGACCCCGGGGATCATGACCTGAGCCCAAAACAGACATTTAACCGACTAAGCCATGCCGGTGCCCCAAAACTAAATTTAAAAGAGGAAAAACATTTACTATGAGGCATACAGAAAAAAAGCCAAGAGGGAAATGGAAAGAAAGGTTAGACAGCGAATAGGAAAGCCAAAGAAATAGAAGAGTTGCAGAATACATCTATGAAACAGAATCTTAACAACAATTAAAAGAGCCCCTAGAAATGATGTGCCCTCATGGGAAATTAACAGTATAATCAAATACACTTGAAATTCAGAAGAGCAAAGCTGCCAACAACTGCGGTTGTACAGCAAAAATACCTCAGGGCCCCTGTGCAGAGCTGTGATTTCCCCCCATCCAGTGGCAGGTAATGACTGCTCCCACAGAGTGAACTCCGGAAGTGCCCTTGGTCAGTCCTGAGCATCCCAGCCCTCCGCCTCCACTTCCTTTCCCACTCCACAGGAGGCATCCCTCCCCTAGTTCCCTATTCCATCACAATACACTGATTCGCTAATATTTTCCAGAAGCCCATCCACTCTCAAATTAGCATTATTACTCCAACCACTCATCTGGGCTCTTTCTTTTTTTCTAGAGTTAAAGGATGATTTCCTAGTTAAAAGAATTTTAGGCATCATGCAACAAGCAGGAGGTTTTTGTTTCTTTTGGCAACCCTGTACTTTTTTCTCTCTTTTTTTGGATGTAGTGTTCCATGATTCATTATTTGCATGTAACACCCAGTGCTCATTATAACACGTGTGCCCTCCTTAATACCCATCACCAGGCTACCCCATCACTGTACTTCTATTTCATAGGGCCTTTAGAGTAATTAAGGGAAGTGAAACCATCTGGGAGTGTCCCTTCTCTGTCCCTGGGGTGGACCCTGATTTCCTCCTTTGGGAGCAGCCAGCGAGCATCTCCTCTGAGTTTCTTCTCCCTTCTTCCTTCTGTCCCCTACCTCAGTGGGGATGAAATGCTGGAATGAATCTGTTGTAATTAAGGTAGTAGTTAGTAAGTTTTCAAACCATCAACCCTTCATCTGAAGTTACAGAAGCCATCATATGTCTAATTATGTCTCCTCAATCATTCCTAGTTCTGGATATGAAAATTCTGAAGAAGCAGTTGCACCCTAGATTACACCCTGCTTTCTACGAGTCCAGATCAAGACAGGCTGACCAAGCATTGCTATTAATCCTTGGCCCTTAGAATCCCAGTGGCTATTCTGACCTAGCTGGTTGCTCCTGTTTTATAACCCATCTAGGAAGAAAATCACCTAGAATATGAGGACCATGTTTTCTAACAAACAAAAACAAGATACGTGGTCTAACAAATGGTGTGGCGACAGGACAGAATATTTTAAATCAGTGCTTTCACAGATAACCTAAGACATAAGATAGCAGCAGTACATAAGGAGGGGGCAGAGTGGTCCTTCTCATACTTACCTTTGGTTTTGGAGATATAAAACCACGAGATACTTACACAAGGAAGGGATTGATCCCTTTTGCTTCTTCTCAACTGAGAATAGTGTTGAGTTCCTTAGGGAAATATTTTTCTTTTCATACATGGGTCATAGTGGATATATGATGTAAATTAATGTTTCCTATCATAGAAGAAAAACTGCTCCAAGAATCGTACCAAAATGTCACAACCAAACTGAACGTTATCCTCAAGAATCCTGTATTTGAGGATCCTGATGACTTTTGTAATATCAAAGCTCATGTTTTAAACAGTCTAAAATTAAATAGTTGTTGATAAATAAACATTTTCATCTTTGTGTGTGTGTTTTTTTTTGTTTTTTTTTTTTAAAGATTTTATTTATTTATTGGACAGAGAGAGACAGCGAGAGCAGGAACACAAGCAGGGGGAGTGGGAGAGGGAGAAGCAGGCTTTCTGCTGAGCAGGGAGCCTGATGTGGGACTCGACCCCAGGACCCTGGGATCATGACCTGAGCCGAAGGCAGACGCTTAACAACTGAGCCACCCAGGCGCCCCATCTTTGTGTGTTTATGTGAAGTTGACATTTCTTTCCACTCCTTTGAAATAATATGCTGTACCTCTTTTTTTGATCTGGTCTTGAAGAAGTCTCTTTCAAACACTCCTTTCTGGCCAAAGATGGAAGGATGTAGTAACGAATAGGCATTGCCCTCTTCACCATAATTAGTTCTATCACTGATACGACGAATTCGGGGGGCAGGAATATCAGACCGAATGGTTGGAACACCATAAATGGGATAACCTAGGACACCAATGGGAAAGGAAAGCAGCCATTCTAAAACTGAGCTGTAAAATACAGTAGCCACCAGCCACATGTGGCAATCGAGTACATACTTGAAATTGGGCTAGTCCAAACTGAGATGCGATGTAAGTATAAAACACACACTGAATTTCAAAGATTTAGTACCCCCCAAAAAGTGGAATATTTAATCATTTTATATTGATTAATTGTTGAAAAATATTTGGAAGATCTATATGTTATATATAAAGTATATATACTATAAAAATTAATTTCACCTGTTTCTTTTTCTTAATGTAGCTACTAAAAATTTTTAAATACCTATAACTCCAATTATATTTCTATTGGACAGCACTATTCTAAGGGGAGTAGCAAGAGCTCATTATACCAGAATATAAACAGCATGTCTATAAAATCCAGTTAAGAAAAATACATAAATCCTTAATCATGTCCTTAGTCAAAGGAAGTGATCTTAACCCACATAAAATAGTCTCTAACTAACCAAGAGTGCTCATGCTCAATAATGAGATATGAGGTGTTATGAGTTGAACCATATTCTCCCCCAGATTGTATGTTAAAATCCTAACCACCAGTACCTCAGATGTGACTTTATTTAAAAACAGAGCCATTGCAGGGTGCCTGGCTGGCTCAGTTGTTAGATCTTGAGGTTGTAAGTTAGAGCCCCATGTTGGGTGTAAAGATAACTTAAAAATAAAAAATCTTAAAAGAAAAAGAATCATTGCATTTGTAATTAATTAAGTTAAGATGAAGTCATACTGGAGTAGATAGAGTAGGCCGCTAATCCAGTGTGACTGGGAATCCCTATAAAGGGGGTCATTTGGACCCAGAGTCTCACACAGGAGGACACCATGTGAGGATGAAGGCAGAGATCAGGGTGATGCAGCAGAAGCAAAGGGACACCAAAGATTGCCAGCAATGCACCAGAATCTAGGAGAGGGGCCTGGAACAGATTCTCCCTCACAGTTCCGGAAGGAACCAACCCTGCCAAATACCCTGGCCTCAGACTTTTCAGCCTCCAGAACCATAAGATGATAAATTTCTGTTGTTTAAGCCATCCAGTTTGTGGTACTTGTTATGGCAGCCCTAGCAAACTAACAGATGGAGAATGAGGATACAGAGAATAGTTCTGCAAAAGCTCTTCAAATATTTGAAGGTAATCTGCTTGTAGCTAAGAATAAGATGGCTCATGAATCTAACACTTGGTGTAGTCTGTGTAACATTCAATGTTCTGATCATCATAGATCAATTTCATTAATATTGAGAGAATCATTTTACTTGGGTCATCATTAACAATAGTTCAGTTTAGCCTACATTTATTGAGACCTCCTGGATGGTTCAAATACAGAACTGAATGAAAGGTGTCCTAGGCTTTGAGAAACAGCCTAATGAAGATAGAGGCCGGGGACAATACAAGGACAGACAAAGGACACTTCTATGTTTGCTGATCTTACTTTTAAAACTCAGAAAATAACGTGACATACTCACAAGTAGAAGGAACAGCTCCTACAACCGCACTGATCTCAGAAGAAGTTGTCTTATAGTGATTAGAAACTTTGTCACTTGGCCTCAGAAGTGTCCGGAGAGTCTTTTCTGAGCTCCCTGGTTCTTTTAAGACAATATCTTCGGGCTTTATCAGGAGAGTTGGTTCAGATTCTTCAACATTAGCCTCAGCAGGGTTTGTACAATCTGGTTTTCTACCTTGAAGCAAAGAGTTGGGGGGTGGGTAAAGTACAGGAAGAAATCACTACGTGGTCTTGCAGCTCTGCAACAAAATCAGTTTTCCTGGTTAGCCTCTCCTTGCTGGTAGACACTGAGACTGGGCTAGGGAAGCCCTCCCCTGATGCCAGCGCCCCACTGTGGAAGAGCAAGGGCAGGCCAATGTCATATACCAGGAAATCCAAATGTGGCCTGTTTCTTCTCGCCACTCCACCCACTTTACTCTAGAATAAAGCTTTTAAATCAGAAACCAAATGAAAACATGGAACCTATTTTTCCCTTTAAAAAAAAAATAGAGTTTATTTTTATATTTAACTTGAACTACAGGATTACCAGAGTTTTTTCCAGTGTTGTGCTCCAAGGAGAGACAGAAGCAGACACATTTGGAGTTGTAAATTCCACACATACCTCGTGGTCGTGGGGAGCCCCATGTATTGCAACATTTGGAGAGGCAATGAGAACACAGCGTGAGCTCAGGAACCGATGATATAAATAACCCTCTTCACATCCGTGTATAAAAGAAAACCCTGAGGTAAAACTCAAATTGTAAAACTCTGTCCTTTTGAAGATCTGCTTTGTTGAGTCATTCTGAAATTTAGGAGTAAATTCCTGGCACATCTTTTTCATCGAGCGGGTAGCTCCACAGCGAGCACTAGAGGGCGCTGTGGTCTTTCAATCTCTCGAAGAACTCCCAGGGTTCGGGAAAGCCCAAGCAAGGGTTGCAAAGGCAAATGGGGCCCCAGTATCAGGTTGGGGTGGGAACCGTGGCAAACCAGAAAAGACATGCCTATCCAAAGTCTGCATCCCCCATTCAGCTTCTGCCAATCATTGCCATGAACACATTCATGCCCTGTGTTCCAAAACCTCTAATTCCCTCCCTGTGCCCCACAAAAAGCAGAAATCTGGGCCAGTATGAGAAAGTGTCTCAAAAACTGTTTGAAAGCCACTGCCTTAGAATACTTACCCCTTTCCTCTAGAAGTCAACAGTAAGTAGAATTGAATATAAGAAGATTCCTGGCAAAACATTCCTGAGCCCCTTCTGACTGAACCACTCACTGACCACTATCTTAGAAGGACAACCTCAAGGACAATGAAAGTGACTTATGAAGTCAGAATCCAAAAACCAGGAACAATTTGAAAAACGATCTGGCTTGAGAACAGGCTTCTGCTTTCCCCCACTACTTCATGAGTTGTGCCAAGAAGAAAAAAACTCTATCTCCCCTTTGTATTTCTGAAAGCACTAGGGTAGAATTGTTTTCTATAAAATCTTCATTAGGTAAAGAAGAACCTCCTGCTGTCCTAGCAGCTCTAATAGAAAGGCCATCTCAGAAACTCATAAGGGTTCACATCATCAATAAGGCCCCAAATTTGGTTTTGGCCTTGCAGAAAGGCATGACCCAGGAATAAAAGTAAAAATAGTAATAGCTTCACCTTTTAGAGAAAAATATTCCAGAGGAGATAGAAATGTAAACAATTTTTTTAAAAAGGTAATCCTCTGGGCACCTGGGTGGCTCAATCATTAAGCGTCTGCCTTCAGCTCAGGCCATGATCCCAGGGTCCTGGAATTGAGCCATGCATCGGGCTCCTTGCTCCTCGGGAAGCCTGATTCTCTCTCCCCCACTCCCCCTGCTTGTGTTCCCTCTCTGGCTGTCTTCTCTCTCTGTCAAATAAATAAAATCTTTAAAAAATAAAATAAAAAGTTAATCCTCTCTAATAACCAAGATTTGAACATTAAAGTGAACAAAGTATCATAATAACAACTAAATTACAAGAATGTTTGAAATAATACTCAGTGGTAGCAAAGTTAGAGTAAAACCTCACAGATTTGACTGATAAAATTGCAAACTGGTACAATCATTTAGAAAAGCAAAATGAAAATAGTTACTTCTGGGACAATAATAACATTCATAAGAAATGAGATATAATTAGAAACAAAGATTTTTGAGAGATGATTATCATTATAGCGTTACCGATATTACTTTTAAAATATCTGGAAATAACCTAAATTTCAAAGAGTGAGGAAATGGCTTAGTAATTCATCATACATCAGCATGAGGGAACTGAAAATGAAGTTCATAAAAAAGTTTACCATAAAACTATTTCTTAATTCCATAGAAATTTGAAAGCTAAATTTTAAAAAGCCAAATAAAAATGGTACATTCCCTGTGATTTTATATATATGTGTGTATATAGTATAAATCTATGTGTGTATGTATATATATATAGTTAGTGATGCAGGAGGTCAATGAGAAAACATGAAAATATTTGAATAAAGGTAAAGATTGCTTTTATTTTTCTTATAAAATGTAAAAATAAATTTTCTTATGTCAAATCCTATTTTACTTTTGAGTTTTCCTGGGGGAGGGGAGCTAATTACTCTAAGACAATGGTTTTCAAACAGCTTTCTGAGGAACTGTCTTTCATATTTTGGATTTCGGCGTAAACTGTTTTTGCTTTTAATTTTTTTTCTTTTGAAAGAGCAATACATGGTTCCAAATTCAAAGACATAAACACATAGATTAAAATGTGAGTCTTGCTGCCGCCCTGTCCCTTAGCTACCTGGTTCCCCTTAAACATCATCAAATTCTTTCCTGTCCTTCCACATAGTCTATGCATAAATAAGCAAATAATATGTATATATGTACATATTTTAAATATTAAATATTAAAGTTGACAAGAGTCAACTCCTAGAAAACTGAAAATATAAAAGTCCATTTAAGAATTCAGAAAACCTTCAAAAATTAAATACCTTTAATAATGACCCTCTCTTCATACTCTTTAAGAGGCATTTTATCCTTCCAGTTAAGAAAATTTGCAAATTCTAGGTAGTCAATCAGCCCATCCTTATCCACATCACAGTAGTCAAATAGCTGGTCCAGGAGCTTCTCATCTAAGTGCAAGCTGACCTGTTCACAAGCCTCCCGAAGCTCGGCTTTATCTATCACCCCATCTCCATTCTGTTAGACACAAAGCAGAAAAAGATGAAGCACGCAATCACCTTTAAGAGCAGAGTATGCAACATCTATTATTTCATTTAAGAAAAAGGAGACCTATCACATAAATTCAAAGAATTTGTCTTATTTTTTACATAACAGCAGTCAAATATTAAGCGAGCTCCTCATTGTGTCAACCTGATATGTGCACAGTAATTTCAACCCTGGTTGGAGCGGGGTGTGACTCAGAATCTTTGTTCATTCTACTTTAACATTTTTTTTCCTTTAAAGCATGCTGTTTACACTGTGGCAGGGCAGGTGTAACCGTGATTTGTGCTTGACGTTGCATTTAACCAACAGTGTGTACTTTTTGATAGCTTTCTACATTTTCCCATGCTTTCAAAGTTTTTAACACCTCTGATTTTCCAACTGAGCACTAAATGATCCTCCACTCTGTTGTCTGGTAGTGAGGGGAAACTGGAGAAGTAGTTGTAGGCCAAATACGGGGAAGCAGAGTCAAAGACTGTTGCCTGCTTGTTGTTAACACTCCTGTGGGCAAGAGGGACATGCTACCAATCTGGCCCCACTCTAATAATTAGCACTAAAATTCATCCTGGTAGGGGTAGCAGGGTAAGTTCCACCTTCTTCCAGACAAAGACAGGAGCACCTACACTGAGTGAGAAAGGAGGGAAATTGATGAAGGCTTTGGGCAGGAACTAGTTGGTTCACTTGGGAGATAAAGAGGTAGTCTACGTCCGTTCCATCTTGAGTGCTCCTGATCTCATCTGATCTTGGAAGCTAAGCAGTGTCGGGCCTGGTTAGTACTTGGATGCGAGATAAAGGGTCTGAACACATAATGCTTGTTTATTTGTTTGTTTTTTAAAGATTTTCTTTATTTATTTGACAGAGAGAAACACAGCGAGAGAGGGAACACAAGCAGGAGGAGTGGGAGAGGGAAAAGCAGGCTTCCCATGGAGCAGGGAGCCCGATGCGGGGCTCGATCCCAGGACCCTGGGATCATGACGTGGGCCGAAGGCAGACGCTTAACGACTGAGCCACCCAGGTGCCCCTGTTTGTTTGTTTTTAAAGATTTTATTTATTAATTTATCTGACAGAGAGAGAGTACAAGTAGGCAGAGCAGCAGGCAGAGGGAGAGGGAGAAGCAGGCTCCCGCTGAGCAGAGAGCCCAGTGCGGGGCTCGATCCCAGGACCCTGGGATCATAACCCGAGCCAAAGGCAGATGCTTAAACGACTGAGCCACCCAGGCGCCCTGTTTGTTTGTTTTTTAAGATTTTGTTTATTTGAGAAAGAGACAGAGAGCAGAGCAGGAGGGAGGGGCAGAGAGAGAAACAGCAGAGCCCATGTGGGGTCTCCATCCTGGGACCCTAGGATCATGACCTGAGCTGAAGGCAGACGCCTAACCAACTGAACCACCCAGGTGTCCCACATAACGCTTGTTAAGGAAGAATGGCAAGAACTGAGATACTGAGATGTCTTATCCCTCAGCCCCTCCTGGAGTCCATCAAACCTTAAGCCCATTTGGAGAGGATGGTAAAAGATCTGAGTTTTTTTTTGCAGTGGGTCCTGGCTGCTATTAAGGGAGCTTGGCCCTCTCAGAGAATTTCTGAGACAAACTCCCAAGAGAAAAGATAAATGACTCATTGACTAGTATTCAGCTCTTATGCTCAGAATTAGTTTTAGAATGGTGATGAACGTGATCCCTGGAGAATGAGGAACTGAGCCAACGAACTCTATAAATTCCTGCAGTCAGGTCTCTAGGCCTGGAAAACATCCCTGATGCTTATGTTGAAACAGAATGAGAATTTAAAACATATTATCTTGACAAGGGGGCTGCAAATGCCCTGGACTAAGTAGACTCTTTTATAAAAACCTCTGCTGCCACTCTGGAATACAGTATGGAGGTTCCTCAAAAAGTTGAAAATAGAGCTACCATATGACCCAGCAATTGCACTACCAGGTATTTACCCCAAAGATGCAAATGTAGGGATCTGAAGGGGTACGTGCACCCCAATGTTTATAGCAGCAATGTCCACAATAGCCAAATTATGGAAAGAGTCAAGATGTCCATCGACAGATGAATGGATAAAGAAAATGTGGTGTATATATGTGTATACACACACACACACACACACACACACACACACATACACAATGGAATATTATGTAGCCATCAGAAGGAATGAAATCTTGCCATTTGCAACAACGTGGATAGAACTGGAGGGTATTATGCTGAGTGAAATAAGTCAATCAGAGAAAGACATGTATCATATGACCTCACTGATAAGAGGAATTCTTAATCTCAGGAAACAAACTGAGGGTTGCTGGAGTGATGGGGGTGGGAGACATGGGGTGGCTGGGTGATAGACACTGGGGAGGGTATGTGCTATGGTGAGCGCTGTGAATTGTGTAAGACTGTTGAATCACAGACCTGTACCTTTGAAACAAATACATTATATGTTAAAAAGAAAAAGAAGAAGATAGCAGGAAGGGAAAAATGAAGGGGGGGAAATCGGAGGGGGAGATGAACCATGAGAGACTTCATGGACTCTGAGAAACAAACTGAGGGTTCTAGGGCACCTGGGTGGCTCAGTCGTTGGGCGTCTGCCTTCAGCTCAGGTCATGATCCCAGGGTCCTGGGATTGAGCCCCACATCGGGCTCCCTGCTCCGCGGGAAGCCTGCTTCTCCCTCTCCCACTCCCCCTGCTTGTGTTCCCTCTCTCACTGTGCCTCTCTCTGTCAAATAAATAAATAAAATCTTTAAAAAAAAAAAAAAAAAAAAAACAAACTGAGGGTTCTAGAGGGGAGGGGGTAGGGGGATGGCTTAGTCTGGTGATGGGTATTAAAGAGGGCACGTACTGCATGGAGCACTGGGTGTTATACGCAAACAATGAATCATTAGAACACTACATCAAAAACTAATGATATAATGTATGGTGATTAACATAACATAATAAAAAAAAAAAAAACCCTCTGCTGCAAGCCCAAGTCAACCAAAAATGCAAACCCCATAGCCCTAGCTGAAAAGCTATGTGGGATATGGCAATTGAATCAAGGGGTCCTCAAAACTGAAATAGATGGTGCCCACAGTGATGACTTCATTGCCCAATATAGCAATTTGTGTGGATTGAAAACACTGGTGGTTTTTTCATTTTGCTGCATACCGCTCAAAACTCAAAGTAAATATTTCTTACTCTCTGTACTGAGTCATGCCCTCTGCACCCTTGATTTTCCCCTCCTCCATACCCCAACCTCAGCTGCTCTAAGGAGAAAGATGACTAGATGTGGGACCAAGGTCTCCCTGTTCCCAAGGGAGATCAAATGCTACATTCATCTGTTCAAGTATACTATTGAACTTCAGAGGGGCAAAGTCTCAAACTTTTATGGCCTCTGGGTATGGGTGCCAAAGTCATCTTCCTACCCAGTCTCTAGAGGGAGGAGATGTCTGCATTCAGCTAGTGGGATTTGGGCAGGGTTTGTTCAAAGTGGAGAAGGAAAGCTAGCAATATATTATTTCTGTAGCTTCCACTGCTGAATTTATAACTGGTACTGATGCTTTGCATATTTGTATTACTAATGAGCCACATGTAGAGAATGCTATTACCTTTGGAGCCCCATAACCCTAATGACCCCTTTGAGCCTCAGGTCTCTATGACTAACAGTTTGACACTTAGAACCTCTAGGGCTGGTTTACTAACTTGAAACTCAGTGGTCTTCCCTGGGCTGCTGTGGCTTTTAATGAGAGCTATGAATGATCAAAAATGGACATAGTCAATCTACTCAAGGCTAGTCTCATGGCTCTGGCCAATACTCCCTTTGATGAACCCATTATATTTTTACCGACCCTTCGACTGTTACCAATGGCCTGCCTGTTTAGTTTGCCACTTGGAAAACTATAGACTGGAAGATTAAAGACACTGCTTTTTAATTCTGAAAACTATGGTAACAAATCATAGCTGTTGATTGAGCCATGTTGGTAAGTCATATAGATGCCCATGATAAGGGTCCATTTTCTGCTCATTCTCAGACTGTAATCAAGCTTCTGACTAAGTCTAAACCATCCATATTGCCAACTTTGCTACCTGGATCCATTTTTGTACCAGACATGGTGACACACAAATGATTACAAAGTAAAACACTCTATGTTTATGAGGCAGAGGCTACCGCACCACATACCATACTTGTGACTCCTGACAAAATTTGGCCAATTTGTCTCATGGTGAGGAAGGACACATCACACATAAGACATGGCCTCCATGCTCCTAGCATACTGACTATGTGGAACCTTTGTCACCTCTCAAAACTATTGGTGGTGCATCATACTGTTGACACATTTTCAAGCTATGGAATTACTATTTCAGTTCAATCAGCCAGCTCCAAGCACAAGAGTATGGCCCATGAAATTAATCTGAGTCATGTGTTTTGCTTTCTGGACCATTTTCTGCCTGACAATGTTGTGTCTTATAGCAGAAGTGTTACTCAACAATGAGCTGTTAGTCAAGGTATTCAATGAACCTTTCCTACACCCAGCCATCCAGAGCCATCTGGTAGGACTGAGCTTTGGAATAACCTTCTCAAAAATTGTCTACCTCCCTCACCAGCTTCTGGCTCACACAACCAGTTTTATCATTGAATGCAGCTGTCTCCAAAAAGGAATAATCTCATCTCAGCTACTTCCTGGTAATGATTAAAATAAAAGGAATTGACCCTCAACTCTATGGTCAACTAATCTCTGACAAAGCAGGAAAGAATATCCAATGGAAAAAAGACAGTCTCTTTAACAAATGGTGTTGGGAAAACTGGACAGCCACATGCAGAAGAATGAAACTAGACCATTTCCTTACACCATATGCAAAAATAGACTCAAAATGGATGAAAGACCTAAACGTGAGACAGGAGCCCATCAAAATCCTAGAGAAACACAGGCGGCAACCTCTGTGACCTTGGCCACAGCAACTTCTTACTAGATACATCTCCAAAGGCAAGGGAAACAAAGGCAAAAATGAACTATTGGGCCATCATCAATATAAAAGCTTTTGCAAAGTAAAGGAAACAGACAAAACTGAAAGACAAGACAAAACTAAAAGACAACCGACAAAATGGGAGAAGACATTTGCAAATGTCTTATCAGATAAAGGGCTAGTATCCAAAATCTATAAAGAACTTATCAAACTCAACACCCAAAGGACAAATCATACAATCAAGAAATGGGCAGAAGACATGAACAGACATTTCTCCAAAGAAGACATACAAATGGCCAACAGACACATGAAAAAATGTTCCACATCACTCGGCATGAGGGAAATCCAAATCAAAACCACAATGCGATACTACCTCACACCAGTCAGAATGGCTAAAATTAACAAGTCAGGAAACGACAGATGTTGACAAGGATGCAGAGAAAAGGGAACCCTCTTACACACTGTTGGTGGAATGCAAGCTGGTGCAGCCACTCTGGAAGACAGTGCGGAGGTTCTTCAAAAAGTTGAAAATAGAGCTACCCTTCCACCCAGTAATTGCACTACTGGGTATTTACCCCAAAGATACAAAGGTAGTGATCCAAAAGGGCACCTGCACCCCAATGTTTGTAGCAGCAATGTCCACAATAGCCAAACTATGGAAAGAGCCCAGATGTCCATCAACAGATGACTGGATAAAGATGTAGTATATGTATATATACAATGGAATTCTACTGAGCCATCAAAAAAATAACATCTTGCCGTTTGCAACAAAGTGGATAGAACTAGAGGGTATTATGCTATGTGAAATAAGTCAATCAGAGAAAGGCAATTATCATATGTTCTCACTCATATGTGGAGTTTAAGAAACAAGGCAGAGAATCACAGGGGAAGAGAGGAAAAAAATATAACAAGATGAAATCAGAGAGGGAGACAAACCATAAGAGACTCTTAATCATAGGAAACAAACTGAGTATTGCTGGAGGGGAGAGGGTGGGGGATGGGGGTAACTGGGTGATGGAAAAAAAGAAATAAAAATAAGTTAAAAATTTTAAAAAAGAATAAAAGGAATTGGAATAATATAGACCTATTTCAAAAATTGGGGACTCTACTCTGACCACTTCTGGACATGACGAGTCTTTTTATTTCCCCTCTAAATTTTAAATCTCCTAAGTGGAAAGTCTACACATTATCTGGAATAATGTTTGATGTACAGTTAGTGTTCAATAAATAACAGAATTAATCCTCTAAGCCAAGAAGATTCATTTAGGAAATCATGGCTTATTTGTTCTGTTTTGTTTTTGTGTTTTTCATTAAAGTAAATCTGGGCATTCAATAGTAGAAGATTCAAATAATCAAAAATTATCCTACAGCTGTACTAGAAGACCCACATCTTATTACCCTCTCAGAAAAAAAAAAGCTCCTGGAGGACAATGAGCACTGCATTGTGCATATTAAAAGTTAACTATTTAAAAGGTATATCAACATTAAATAATTCTCGGTAATTTCCTCCCTGCTTAATTTAATTTTATCCTAAGGAATGTGCCTGGTGGTTCACTAAGATAATCAACAGCTATTAAGATGATCGTCTTGCCTATAATTACATTTAAAATGAAGAATTTTTTAAAAAGCAGAGCACTATGTATTGTGGTAGGTTCTCTGATTCATATCACTGCTATCTAAATTTACCCTGCTATCATCTTTGTAAGATCCTTGTATTTGAGTAAAGCTTAAAATGTACTTATTTTAGCTTATATATTTCAATTTTGAAGATTCATTTTTAAATTACCTGTAAATAGCAATTGGTCTCTATTAAAAACCAGAGAAACAGTTGAATACTTACATTTTCTTTAAACACAACTTTGTGAGACATGTAGTGAGTGACTGATTGGTGTTTGTCCCTACATAATTGGTACAAACCTAAATGATATATTTAACCCACTTTTTATTCATCAGTACAATACACACACACAGGCCTGTAATCTAAAAACAAATAAAATGAATGGATTAAACTGAATAAGCCAATGAGTAATCAAGATTTTTTTTAAGATAAAAAATGTGAAGTGTAACTTTTCTAAAATTGTGCTCAACATTGGAAGGGAGATACAAATATCTTTTCTTTTTGAGATAAAATTATTCTTTTTTTTTCCTTCTCCTATCAAGATTATGATGCACTGCATCATCGTAGGTTTATGGGCTTTTATTTGTTTAAATAAGGCTTGTTCTAAAATAGTTTCAGGCTGCCTAGAAAAATAAGTACAATTAAACAGAGCACCAAAATTGAGGAAATCAGGGCAAAGAAAAAATAAAGATGAAATAAAATAAGAAATGTGGAATAAGGGGAGCCTGCTTGGCTCAGTCATTAAGTGTTTGCCTTCGGCTCAGGTCATGATCCCGAGGTCCTGGGATTGAGCCCCACATTGGGCTCCCTGATTGACGGGAAGCCTGCTTCTCCCTCTCCCGTTCCCCCTGCTTGTATTCCCTCTCTCGCTGTCTCTCTCTCTGCCAAATAAATAAATAAAATCTTTAAAAAGAAATGTGGAATAAAAAGAGCACACAAAATGCACGCTGTAAGATCATGTTCACAAACTTGATGTGTTTTGTTGAATTGGCTCTGAGCTTCCTGGTGGCCAAGTCAAAAACGTATTCACCATCAGTACAAAGTTCATGCTGCTTATGAGGGAAAAACAAACCAGATACATAAATGAAGCACAATTATTTCCTTTAGAAAGACTGGGTTTCTTTATAAAGAGGATACATGTGACAAAAATAAATAACAGCCTTATGGACATAGTAACAAAATTGTGCGATGTTTCACAAGAGGTTTGTACAATAGTGCACCTTAGTATAAGCTAAAGGCAGTGCAGCTTGGTGAAAGCAATCCTGTGATGGCCTAAAATGGTGTGAGGTAATTATGCAGGCCTAGATTGATCTGACTTTATGAAAGGACACAATTTAGGTTGCAAATGGAATAATCTTACACTCTCAAAACTGAAACCACACCCTGCTCCCCCAGGGGAGAAGCATTCCAAGTTTGACTTGTACATAGACTAACAGCACTATGTACACATGCTCAACTTTAGGTATAGATGGCCTAGACCCAGGAGTCTTCCCTGGGGATCTATGATGCCACCCCCCCCCCCACTTTGCTCCCAGCACACTACAGTTAATCTGCCACAGTGGTTCTCAAATTGTATCAGAATGACCTACAGAGCTTGTTAAAACACAATTGCTAGGCCCCACCCTGGAGTACCCAATTCAGCTGGTGGGTCTTAGATTGCACATTTCTAACAGTTTCCCAAGTAACCCTGGTGGTGATAAAAGGACCACACTTTGGCCCACTGATCTACTCCAGAGGTCAGCAAACATTTACAGTCAAGGGCCAAAAAGCAAATATTTTAGGTTTTGCAGGCCATTCAATCTCTGCATCTGTAGTGCAAAAGCAGCCATAGAAAATACTTAAAACAAATTGTCATGTAAAACTATTTACAAAGACAGGTGGTGGGCTGGATTTGACCCTCAGGCCATAGTCTGCTGACCCCTGATCTACACCAACCTGCCAGGATCTATAAGCCATGCATAGTCCAAAAAACTCCATTCAAATACTAGCCTTATCATAGTGCCTGAAGGCTGCCAACAAAGTGTCAAAGTTTTGGTAGTTAACTTTCTTCAAGTGATGTCGCACCGCCGCAATCAGGGCTCTCTGTCTATCCTTGCCTTGAAGATATTCACCCGGAAGTCTGTTATAGATGAGATCACCAGCTCCTATTAAAAAGGGGGGGGGGGAGTCTTTTATCTGAATTTAAAGTCTGTTAATATTATTCCCATTCTAAGAAAGAGATCTAGCAAACTGTGAATGAGAAAAACCTCACGCTTAAATCTGATTCATGCAGCATGACAGAAAATCCTTGTGTATAAAAAAGTACATAAAGTAATTAATAAAACTTCATACTTCTGTTTTATGTTACTTCCCTGCTCAATGAAAAAGTTCTGACAAAATGAATTTGGGCCAGGGAGATGGGGGGGAATCATCAGTCCTACTTGGCTGTCTTTCCTAAGATTTTAAGCCCTTGCCTCTCTGCTTCTTTGCAGACATTTGTCTGCAATGCTGAGGATCTGAAAGATAGGGAGGAGTCCATGTGGAGGCCACTCTAAATGCCTTGAAGTTGACTAAACCTCTGGGATCCCTTGTAAAAACTGAACTCAAATACCCTACTCCCGCCTAATATGAATTTCCAGTCTGCCTTCAGTATGCATATCAAGTTCCTGTTTCTCAGCCTGGCTTCCCGGGTACAACCACCTGCACACCAACCCTCATCCGCAATTCTATTAACTGAGCCCTGACCCACAACCCCCTCAGTTATCTGGAAGTAATAAACTCTCCACCTGCTATATCCCTCCAGACCTGGCCCTTGCTTCCATTTATCATTCATGACTTTAAGGAACTTCCCCAGATTATGACACAAAGAAAGTACAAACATACACACTGTCTATAAGCATTCCTTGCCACTCCCTTTTGGGAAACATTCCTTGGATGTTAATAGTGACAGAGCTCAGACTAGAGTTGACCATGTTGCTTCAGATGAGATGGCTTGGTGGATGTCACAAGAAGGAAACTTTTGCCTCAATTCATTTTCCCCTGGCCTACACACCTCCCTTCCCACTTTCTTAGGTCAGGATCATGTTGGCAGTTGGCTGTGGTATCCTAGATGGAATAATTTAAATCACTACATCCGCTGCAGTTCACAGCAACTAATATTTATATAAGGCCCTATATTAGGCTCTGTCAAGAGTCTCTTTTAATAGGTATTCACTGCACCTCTAAGATTCTTACTTATTATAAAATCAGGAGCTAATCCCACATATTCTGATAAAAGTCACGTTTTTAGGGGTAGATGGGGGTGAGAAGCCCACAGCTAATGCTGGTTCCAGGAACCGGGCAAGTGCCTCAGACCAAAATCAAGTGGGCAAAGCACAAGTAAGGCTCTGTGAGAGGAAATCAAGACAGTGAGAGTGATTTTTGACAAATAAGCAGGACTTCCTCTCCTCATCCACATTCCTGCCTCTGATATAAATACTGGGGTGGCTATTATGTATAATGGAGATCTTCCTTCTTCCACAAGATGGCTCTTGGTTGAGTTTTTATCTTCAGAGGCCTTCCCTCTCTATTAACATGCAAAAACAACCATTTGAATGATGGTTTTTTCAACTCCATCTGGTTTTCCCACCATAATCCCACTATGTGTAACTCCTGCTGAGTGAGATGTATGCTGATATTTTCTTTTGGCTTGGCCCTGAAAGAATAGGTATGAAGCTCATGTCAAATCATTTGCAATTACTCAAGGGTCATCTCTATAGAGCTGAAATCAGGAGCACAAGTTCTAGCCCTGGGACACCCATGACCTAGCTACCACACCATGGCTGTCAGAAAAGCCCGGCAAGCTCTTTAATTGTACTCTGCCTGCAACCAGCTCCCATGAGGCAGTAGTCTACCAGTCTTGGATTTTCCTTTACCTTACCTCTGCTCTGGTACATTCTTGGAGCTGGCCACAGCCCTTGTGCTCTTCCTGGAGGTGTCTTAACATTACCAATAACTCCAGGCTTAGGGATGAGACATTTTTTGTACTGCTGCCTTTATTTCCATAAGTAAGTGTAAAGGAGAAATCCAGGCCCAGTAAAGAAATCAATATGTTTCTAGAAGCAGGAACTTTCTGCAGAATAAATGCTATTAGTTGACCCCAATAATCATCATAAAAGATGAGAACATAGAGTTAATCTGCATCCATCCATAAACTCCAGGAAAAGTCCAAAGAGGACTTAGAGTCCCCTTTCACAGTTAAACTATGCAGGACCAATGCTGGTACTGATACTTATGTATTTTTAAAATTATTAATGTCAGTGGTTTTCCTTTTCATTTTGTAATACTATCTCATTCAATTTGTAGGGATAACTTTGATCAACTATTAGGAAATTTGTCAATGTTGTCAAATTGTCAAAATGATATACTATGTGTTGGATTCACCAATTCATGCTATAAATATTTGTGAAAAATGTAGTGTGTGCTAGACTCTGAGGATCCAACAGACAGCAAGACGGAGCACCCACCAGCATGAAGCCTGCCTTCAAGTAAGCAGAATTTACCACGATTACCTATTTATTTTTCAGGCCAATTGATGGGTTTCCTAAATCATCCCTTAATCACTCTTACAGGTAGGAAGAGCCTCTAAAATGGATAGGCATACATTAAACATGTAACGGTTCATCTAAAAACAGAACTGAAATATAATCTCCTAATTAATGCAATTAAAGATATTCTAAAACACTGTTTCATAAGCTCAATAAATATATATTTTGTCAGTGAGTGGGCTTTAGCTAAAACATTTTCAGTAGCAGTTCTTAAACCTTCATGTACATAAGAGCCTACTGGATCAGAATGGCTGGGCATAGGTCCCCGGAACCTGCATATTTAATAAATTCCCTGGGTGATTTTAATGCTAGTAGACTACAGACTATATTTTGAAAACCACTGATATACAGCCCAATCCTGATAAGCTTTAGCATAGTCTTCCCTTTGAATGTCTACAGTATAGATTGCTTAGAAATAAAGACAAAATCCTGGTAAGTTTCTTCTGCCACTTTATGGATTAATTGATTGATTGGCTGGTGGGAAGAGAGTGGTTCTTAATTATGTGATTGAAGAGTACAGTGGTTTCTCAAACTTGAATGTGCTCACAATTAATCTGGGAATATCATAAAATGCAGTTTCAGTTTCAGTAGGTCTGGTGTGGAGCCTGAGATTCTGCATTGCTAAGAAACTTTCAGGGGACACCAACACTGCCAGTCTGCAGACCACATTCTAAGTAACAGGGACCTAGTACAATGCTTGAATTCATTAAAAAGCTGCCTCAAATCACCTTGGCTTATTTAATACAGGCCATATTTATTTTCTAAATAAAGTTCTGAGCCTTGGCGACACTTATTCATTCACAAAGACTTTAAACTGTACCTATTTCAAACATAATATGAACATTTTTTTCTTTTTTTGTGCTACAAATTGTTCATTAATGTCAATGTAATATTTTAAACCTTTAAAATTTGAAGTTTGAAAGAAGGAGATGGTGAATTTAACGACATAATTTTGTAAGGATGTTGTTGTTTTTTAAGGAGAAAGTTTGTATATTTACCATACTCCTCAGCACGGAGACAAGCTCCAAATGTGTGGTCTGGGGGAACATTCATTGTTTCTGCAATGCTATCAAAGAAAACAAATCCTTTAGTTAAAATATTCACCACATGGCATCTCTGGAATTTAAAATATGCTTGCCATATGTTTTTAATAGCCTGTATTTCTCCTATAACCAAACTATGAAGATCAAACAGAAGTTCTCCAGCTGATCTTCTGTCTAATCTTTCACTTGCGCAGGCAATGGTTAAAGGCTTTCCCTGGCTTTCAGTAGCCCAGAAAAAAGAAAATTAAGAACATACTCAAAGCAGAATATGGAAGTAGAAACAGACAGGCAGACAGAGACAGGGAAAAGAGAGAGAGAAAAAAATGTAACATGATAAATTAAATTTCTAGTATTCCAGAAATAAAGCTTTACAAAAAAATTCTCCCTCCCTGGTCTCTGAATGCCCACTTCATCTCAGAGGACTCAGCACTTTCCTAGAACCCCAGGCCCTGCAAGAAAGTAAGAGAGTTCCCTGATTGACACAAAAGGATGACTTTCTTACTTAATGGATAGAACCTAACAGAAAACAAACCAACATCTACCAAAAGAGTACTTTTTATATTTCATCCAAAGACGCTATCAATTCAAAATTAATTATTAACTTACGGATCTAAAACTCTTCCAAGTTTATGTTGAAACTTTTCTTTGAAATCATCAACTCTCTTGGATACGACCTTAGCTCCTCTTTTCCTATAAAATCAGAAAACTGTCAAGAATCTTTATTACCTAAGTACTCTTGGCTGCCAAGTACACATACAATGAGGAATGCCATAGTATCATTTGTTCTTTTTTTTCTTAATTATTATTATTTTATTTATTTATTTATTTTTAGAGGGAGAGAGCCCCAGTGGGGAGGGGAGGGGCAGAAAGAGGGAGAGAATCTTACGCAGGCTCCATATCCAACGTGGAGCCCCACACAGGGCTTGACCTCAAGACCCTGAGATCATGACCTGAGCTGAAATCAAGAGTCAGACACAACCAACTGAGCCACACAGGTGCCCCTTGGAATACCATAGTATCATTTGGGCCATCAAAACATACACACAGGGGCATCTGGGTGGCTCAGTCACTAAGCGTCTGCCTTCGGCTCAGGTCATGATCCCAGGGTCCTGGGATGGAGTCCTGTGTCAGGCTCCCTGCCCAGCGGTAAGCCTGCTTCTCCCTCTCCCACTCTCCCTGCTTGTGTTCCCTCTCTCGCTGTGTCTTTCTCTGTCAAATAAATATCTTAAAAAAAAAAAATACACACGGTTTCAAGAAAAGTTATATGCTAAAGAAAAGCTGTATTATAAAGATAAGTTTATAACAGAATATAACATTTTATCTAAATATAACATTTTGGGGGCACCTGGGTGGCTCAGTAGTTAAACGTCTGCCTTCAGCTTGGGTCATGATCCCAGCGCCCCGGGATCAAACCCGGCATCGGGCTCCCTGCTTGGCAGGAGGCCTGCTTCTCCCTCTTCCTTTCCCCCTGCTTGTGTTCCCTCTCTCGCTGTCTCTCTCTGTCAAATAAATAAATAAAATATTTAAAAAAATTAAAAATAACCTTTTGTCTAAAGACTAAGACAAGCAGATTTAAAATTCTTTCAGTAAACAAAACCAAGGTGTTAACATCATCATAAATGCAATTACTAGAATTTCTAAAAGAAAATTAAGCACCAAATAAATAAATAACCATAGGATATAAACAGATAATTCACATCTAGTAACAAATACATGGAGAAATTATGATTCCCTCCAGTAATAAATCTATAATAAAAGAAAAACAAAGTGGTACTTTGAAAATAGACAGAAAGAGAGAATACCTAACATTAGCACAATGTATGGTAAAACACTTGGTAGATTGCTAGTGCAAATTGCTATAATCCTTTTGGATATAATTTGGTAATATGATGCAAAAAGCATAAAAATGGTCATTCCCTTTTATCTATGTCTGAGAACCAATCCTAGGAAGATAATCCATGCAATAATTTAAAATGTGGGAAAGTTATAGATATAAAAATGTTTGTAGCTTCCCTGACTACAAAGGAAAAAAAAGAAGATAAATGTTTGATCATGGAGGGTGATTAAATTATGTCACATTGACAAGAATACACTTTGCATACATTTTAAATGTTGGTTATTAAGAATACACAATATAAAATTATTTCATGTTAAGTGAAAAAGCAGGATATAAAATAGGTTTGCACTCTGATTAAAGCTATGTAAACATTTACACAGGAAGCTACACTAAAAAGAAATACATTAAATTTTGGTGATGGGATTATGGGTGATTTTATTTTGCCAATTTCCTGTAACATAATTTCATTACTTCTATCACTGTGATTAAATGAACAAGGTTTCTTTTGAGAACTGGAAAATTACAACACTACTATTTAATAACATTAAAATTAATAAATTCTCTATTGTTTTGTAAAGACTAAAAACAATGAACATTTAATTCTTAAACTCCATTTGCTTTTAAAACTATTTCCTGTACTATAGAAATACCGAGTTGAATAAATTTCTGGAGAAGAGTGACACTCTGTGGAGAAACAAAAGATGAAATATAAAGTAGTTCATTTCTTCTGTCTTCCTTTACTTCCCATTAGTTCAAAAATGGGGAAAAAAGAACAATATGGGTATAGTCAGAATAAATCAATGGCAGTTTAAGGGCCATAATTTGAACAAATAAAGTTGACACTCTAAAAACCAGTTCCAAAGGGCATAATTAGAAACACGCAGGGATGAAGTGGGTAAGGATTATAAGTCACAGAGCCCACTCCTTTTGCCCTAAAATGCCTGGATTATGTTTCTGGAAGAACTAGGGGGAAGTATCTGTAAGCAGTCACATATGTCGAAATATCCATAACTACACAACATCATTGCACAGCCTCAGAGCATTCACTAAACAACTTGAAATAAAGGCCTTCATGTGAATTTTTTCAGACACACACACTCACCTATCACATGAAGATTCTAACCAATTCTTCAAACCAAAGTCATAAACAGAATATAGATAGAGGTAGCTTTATAGAGGAAATATATTCCTTAAAAGTGGAGTGTAAACCAAGTTTACATTAAAATATAAAACTGAGATACTTAACTCCGAAATTATAATAGAAATCACACTGAAGAATGAAATAGTGAAATAGTAAGATTTTATTTATTTATTTGAGAGAGAGAGACAGAGAGTGGGAGGGGGAGGGGCAGAGGGAGAGAGAAAGAGAGAGAGAATCTCAAGCAGGTTTCACGCTGAGCCCAGAGCCCAGAGCCCAGAGCCTGGAGCCCATCACAGGGCTCAATACCACGACCCTGAGGTCATGACCTGATTCCACAACCCTGAGATTATGACCTGAGCCAAAACCAAGAATCCGACACTCCACTCACTGAGCCACCCAGGTGCCCCAGTGAGTTCTTTTTAAAATCCAGCAAACCAAAGCAATAATGAATTATTGCTTTAGCAATAATGAACCACTTTATATATTTGTTGCTGCAACAAATATAAGAAGTATGATCAAATAAAGCATTGTTCCATAAGCAATGTTTCCTTGGGGGTGGAAACAAGTTGGACGAAAATGAACCCTGCATATTACCTGCTTTTACAAATTCAGTGTATTTTTTTAATTTAGATATATTGGCGGGGCGCCTGGGTGGCTCAGTTGGTTAAGCAGCTGCCTTTGGCTCAGGTCATGATCCTGGAGTTCTGGGATCGAGTCCCGCATCGGGCTCCCTGCTCAGCAAGGAGTCTGCTTCTCCCTCTGACCCTCCCCGCTCTCATCCTCTCTCTCTCTCTCTCATTCTCTCTCTCAAATAAATAAATAAAATCTTTTAAAATAAAAAAAGAAATAGATATATTGGCATATAACGTTGAATTAGTTTTGGGTGTACTCAATGTATTTTTCTATGACTATCCCACCAAATCATTGATAAATATGTCTTTGTTAATAACCTAAAAGTTGTGCCCTTAGGATGTTTTTAAGGACCACATGGTCAGGACCTTAGGTTAGGTGTCTGCCTTTGGCTCAGGTCATGATCCCAGGGTTCTGGGATCGAGTCCCACATCGGGCTCCCAGCTCAGCAGGGAGTCTGCTTCTCCCTCTCCCTCTGCCTGCCGCTCCCCCTGCTTGTGCATTCTCTCTCACTATCTCTCTCTGTCAAATAAATAAATAAAATCTATTAAAAAGAAAAAGGACTGCATTGTTGTTAATGTGTTTATTTCAGATCTTTTATAAATTGATAGCAGGTTTATATTTCTAAGCTTTCAAAAATGGATAAACCAAATTTTGTTATCACCCTTTAAGGATTAATTTATATATTATAATTATATATATCTACAATCCTTAAATATTTAAATAAATATTTAAATCACTTCTTGTTTTCCTTTATATACGGTTTAACTGCTTTAATATTAATCAGTTAACAAATACTTGTTTTTTTTTTTTTTAAAGATTTTATTTATTTATTTGACAAAGAGAGACACAGCAAGAGAGGGAACACAAGCAGGGGGAGTGGGAGAGGGAGAAGCAGGCTTCCCGCCGAGCAGGGAGCCCTACACGGGGCTTGATCCCAGGACCCAGGGATCATGACCTGAGCGGAAGGCAGACGCTTAACGACTGAGCCACCCAGGCACCCCAACAAATATTTGTTATATGGGCCCTTCTTCTGGACTCCAAAGAAAATTATCTCATACAGGTTTAGTAGAATACTTTAAGAACTTATTTGGTGTTTGTGTTTTACCATTATTGTTTTTGAATAATTCAAGTATTAGAAACTCATATAATAAAAAAACAGAAGAGGAATGGAAATCGATATTTCAGGCCCATGATCATAGAAACAGTGCCTATAAACCTGGTATAGTGGTTAGGGGTAGCCTCTGGAGCCACACTGCCTGGGTTTTATTCCTACCCCTAGCACTTCTTAGCTGCATAGTATTGGGTAAATGATTTAACTTCTATGTACCTCAGTTTCTTCATCTGTAAAATGGAAAGGATAAAAATTATAATGCACCTACCTCATGGAGTTATTGGTAGGATTAATTTAATACTATGTAAAGCACTTAGCACTTTGCCTCTGTAACAGGGAGCTCCTATCGACCAGACAGACAAATGAGCTAGGCAGGTTGGGTATCTGTGGGAAGGCAAACTTCCTGTGCACACTGAGACCTATGGAGACTTGGATGGCCAGCATCTTCTTTAAAGAGGGCAGAAGGCAAAACAAATCCACTTCCAGCATTGATGTATAGAAGTGCAAGCACAGTGTATTAGGTTCTTGTGGTTGCTGCAACAAATTCCCACAAACTGGTGACTTTAAACAACAAAAACATTCTCCCACAATTCTGGAGGCCAGAAGTCACAAGTCAAAGTGTCAGCAAAGCTGTATTCTCTCCAAAGGCTCTAGGGGAGAATCTATTCATTGCCTCTTCCAACATTTGGAGGCTATTGGCATTCTTTGGCCTTTCTTGGCCTGAGACCAAGCATGTGACTCTTGGTTTCAGCTCAGGTTGTGATCTCGGGGTCCGGGATCTCAGGGTCATGAGATCAAGTCCCATGTCAAGCCCTATGTCGAGTCCCACATCAGGCTCTGCACTCAGCACAGAGTCTGCTTGGGTTTCTCTCCCCCTCTCCCTCTGCCCACCCCCTCTAAAGTAAATAAATGAATCTTAAAAAAAAAAAGGAAAAGAAAAGAAAAAAACATGAATAGGGTTAATCTATAGATTACAAACATGCACATATATCTTCAGATCTGCTACTTATAAAGGCATGAAGTAATTTAGAATGACACACATACACAGTATCATGGTTATCTCTGGGAGAACTGGATGGTTTGGAAGACATATCACTGTGTATCTTTTCCTATTAATTTTATGTTTTAACCATGTCAATGTGTTACACCTCTTCAAAAAATAAATTTAATCTACAACTCTTCTCCCATGTGTCATATATCTAATACCTGTTTCAGGACCCAAAATAATTAAACTTACATTTGTAGCTCATGGAGCCAATATAAAGTTTTTGCCATGGCTCTTCCATCATTAAAATGTGGTGTTGGGACCCCATACAAGTTAAATCTATGGAAACTTGATGGGTTATACTTTCGGTTCTTTGCTTCTCCTGTGAAAAAAAAGAGGAAGCAACACAAATAACCTTATCTTGCCAGAAGCACATTATGCTCTCATTGACAATGAAAATGAGAGTGGGAACTAAATGGAATTGTAACAGTGCGAGGATTGCACAGATTTGGCTACCGAGGACAAGCATGTTCCCACATGAGCTGGGAGACTGGTAGGACATGATTCCTGTGTTAATACTTGGTAGGCAAGTAGGGAAATGATGTAGGAGAAAGACATATGGGGCGCCTGGGTGGCTCAGTTGGTTAAGCGACTGCCTTCGGCTCAGGTCATGATCCTGGAGTCCCGGGATGGAGTCCCGCATCGGGCTCCCTGCTCAGCGGGGAGTCTGCTTCTCCCTCTGACCCTCTTCCCTCTCGTGCTCTCTATCTCTCATTCTCTCTCTCTCAAATAAATAAATAAAATCTTTAAAAAAAGGGAGAAAGACATATAAATGATGAATAATGCAGGCCCCATCAATGTTACAGAAATCCTGAAGATCAGGGGAGGTACTGCAATGCTTTGGGACACCAGCTGTCCCTTCCATTCTGCTAAGACCTGAGAGGCTGTTGTTTTGTACTTGCTCTCACCGAGATTTGGTGAGATCATCAGAACATTGCAACCCTCCCATTTCATTATAATCACTTATCTCATATTAGAAACTGAAGCCTGAGAACCCAAAGGGAGGTCTTTATACTTAAGATCTAATACTGTACTTTTTTGAAGTCATGATGTGATATTAGTTTTCTATTTCTAGATAAGAAAAGTAAGACTAAAACTAGAGATCAACTAAAAGGTTAAGAAATGATGGAGACTGGGTGGCTGATGGGGCACCTGGGTGGCTCAGTCGTTAAGCGTCTGCCTTCGGCTCAGGTCATGATCCCAGGGTCCTGGGATTGAGCCCCGCATCTTACCGGGCTCCCTGCTCAGCGGGAAGCCTGCTTCTCCCTCTCCCACTCCCCCTGCTTGTGTTCCCTCTCTCGCTGTCTCTCTCTGTGTCAAAAAAATAAATTAAAAAATTTAGAAAGAAAGAAATGATGGAGATTCAGCCTCACTAGTAACCCAAACAAAGTAAATAAAAACAATAATGTAAAGTCATAATTTGTCTTTCAGTTAAGTAAAAATAAAGAAGATTGGCAAAGCTCACTATTAAGGAGGATGTGGGGAAATGGAAATTCTAATATACTGTAGGTGTGAGGGCAAATTGGGGCAGCTATTCAGATGGATGGTTTGGCTCTAAGAGTAAATATTTCAAATGCTCATAAATTTAGGAATGTATTCTAAAAACATATATCACATTCACAAAGATATATAGGCAATGTATTTTGTAATACTAAAAAATACAATATAGATACTGACATGAAAAGGCAGCTAAGGTATTTCATTAAATGGGGGGAAAGCAAATAGAAAAAAAGTATATATGGTGAGGAACAAAACACATGTATATACTCATATATGAACACACAAAGAAAGGCATCTGTGAAAGACTGGGAATTATGGGAGATTTTCTTTGTATTTTATAAAAGAAATACGTATTACTTGTAAGGACTAAAATTAAGTGTATTTAAAAGATGTTATATATTTATTGTTATTGAATGGTGCCCTTGACATATTATTTTAAATAAAAAACACTTAATGTATATAGCAGGTTCCCCAGAAGCATGGAGAATATTATCCCATTTAACTAAAGATAGATAGCTTAATGCATGCAGGTTAGAAAGATGTTCAATATATCAACTATAGTTATCTCTGGTTAATGGGATTTCAATGTTACATTTACTTTCTCTTTATTTTTTTGAGATATGTATGTATGTATGTATTGTGTATTTGTTTTAATATTTATTTAAGTAAACTCTACCCCCAATGTAGGGCTCGAACTATGACCCCAAGATCAAGAGTCACATGTTCTTCCAACTGAGCCAGACAGGCACCCTAAAGATCTTTTTTTAAGTAATTTCTGCACCCAGTGTGGGGCTTGAACTTACATCCGTGAGATCAAGAGTTGCATGCTCTAATGACTGAACCAGCCAGACGCTTCCCCCCATTTTATCAAGATATTTAAATTCTCTACAATTATTATATATTTTTATAATAAAAAATAAAGCTTGGGGTGCCTGGGTGGTTCAGATGGTTAAGCATCTGCCTTCATCCCAGGGTCCTGGGATAGAGTCCCGCATCGGCCTCCTTGCTCAGCGGGGAGCCTGCTTCTCCCTCTGCCTGCTGCTTTCCCTGCTTGTGCTCTCTCTCACAAATAAATAAATAAATAAAATCTTTAAAAACAAATAAATAAAGCTACTTTCATTATGAGAAAAAATAAGGACAATATTAAAAAGATTGGATTCTGTGCCTTTTTTTTAAGATTTTATTTATTTATTTGAGAGAATGAGCACGAGAGGGGGAGGGTCAAAGGAAGAAGCAGACTCCCCACTGAGCAGGGAGCCTGATGCAGGACTCCAGCCCGAGGCAGGACTTGATCCCAGGACTCTGAGATCATGACCTGAGCCGAAGGCAGATGCTTAACGACTGAGCCACCCAGGCGCCCAATTCTGTGCCTTTTCAAGAGGCCACTGAGGCTTCCATAAAAATCAGCAAAGGAAGGTAATGTCAATCATTTTATAGTCCATTAGAGCTCTACTAAAAATAAAAAAAATCCACGCTCATTTTCCTCCAACTGCTAAATGCATATAAGATATCTAATTACAGGTTGTCTATGTGTATATATATATATATATATATATATATATATATATATATAGTTTGAAAACAACTAAAAGGCATTGGATTTTATTGCACAATACATGCTAAACTTTTTCAAAAAACGAATAAAATATTTTCACGAGAGAGGGAGAGAGGGAAGGAGGAATAAGGGAAGGGAGGACTGGAGGGAGGCGAGAAAGAAAAGGAGGGAGAGAGCCAGGGAGGTAGATGGGGTACCAGTAACCAGTGACAGAGTAAGGGGAAGCAGCAGCAGTGTGAATGGGAGGGCAGAGATGATCTCAGGACTGGATGTGTTCAAGTATAGGGGAAGCAGCAGAGAATGGCCATGAAAGAAGAGGATGACAGATTCCAGACAGTAGAGCAATGGGCATAGGAAACAGGCCCAGTTATGAGCAGAATTAGGAGGAAGAGCACAGAGAGGAACTATGGTGTGAGGGGATGGAGAGGGAGGAGAAAAAGTAAAGAAATAAGAGAAAGCAAGGATGAGAGGGACCTTGCGTTAGAGTAAAGGGCAAGTCTTGCTTCTAGCTAATGAGGATTGAGTTCATGAATCAATCATACACAATCCACTGGCTTTCTCAGAACATACATCAGTGTCTAATTCCTGGTCTTCTATTACATCAAGATTCCACTTAGCATCAACACGTCAACAATTAAGTTGTATTTCACAGCACTGTAAACATCTAATGTCTTTTAGTTGTGCTAGAGAATAGTTCTAGCCATATGCTACATTAGACAAAATCGCATCATAATAATAGTAATTGAGCCCCGACTATGTTCCAGGCACTATGAAAGCATTTTGCAGGCACTCACCTAATCTTCATATTATTATCCCCATTTAAGAGATTAGACTAGATGATAAGATAAATAAAATATCCGAAGTGTAAAGACAGTAAATGAACAAGCAAGGATTTGAACCTATTCTATTTGATTCAAAAAATTGTGTACTGACCATTACCCAACCTTAGTACTTAGAATAATCCTAACATCTGAATAAGAGCAGTATTTTTTAAGCCCAAAACTAACATGTAACCTTTCTTAGATGTTTTTCCTTTTAATAATACATACATTTCTACATCTTATATACAAAATCCCTAAGTATATGTGCTCCTAGCTATCAGGGTTTATGATCTTATGAATAATAAGTTATTATTTACTGATCACTTATTATATGCCAGGCATTTAACTTTATGCACATAATCTCCTTTATTCCTCTTCACAAATCCTCAGGCATATTTTACACAGGAAGACACTTACCCACATAATAATCATTGTGAGAAACAATATACAGATCATGTCCTTCCTTTCCTTCCTTAAATACTTCTTCGTAGGGTTTTGGTGGATTCACTACATCTCTAGCAGATGATTCTAAAGGAAGAATTAAAGAAATCAGTTTTAAGGTAACTTCCATCTATATAACATATTTTTTTTTAATTTTATTTATTTATTTGAGAGAGAGAGAGTGAGAGATAGAGAGCACGAGAGGGAAGGGGGTCAGAGGGAGAAGCAGACTCCCTGCTGAGCAGGGAGCCCGATGCGGGACTCGATCCCAGGACTCCAGGATCATGACCTGAGCCGAAGGCAGCCGCCCAACCAACTGAGCCACCCAGGCGCCCTATGTAACATATTTAAATTGACTACAACAAATGACAAATGAGGTATGCTAATGACATAAACTACACGGGCACTCTGAGAGAACACAAATATTTAGCAAGAAAGAGGACACCACCTATGTGTTACTGTCCTAGGGACCCCCACTTGGCCTGGCTCACTCCCTAGAATTCTGAAGAATATCAGAACTCTATATTGGTTAACTATTTAGGTTGTCCTGAGCTGTATTCCAACCCTGTATAAATTTCTGATTCTGAGACGCTCAGGACAATTTTGATTTCAGTTTGCTCCAGACTTCCCAAGATGTTCTAAGTAACTCTGAATCACAAGTCAGTTTCAGAAACTCTGATGCCCTGTGAGGGTAGACTAGGTGACAGCTGTAGACTGAAGCATATACCCTAAGTCTGTTTTGATCTGAATATCCATCTTCAAAGTAGCCAAAATTGTCAGGGAAATCACTGGAATCAGGAAGAAATTCTTCCTACTGATCCCAAACCTAGAGCAATAAGATGTTTGTTTAATAGCTGCTTTCCCATGACTGGTGGGCCCCAGTTTTATATACAGTGAATTATTTTGTTTTTATTGTTTGTGTAACGATTTTTAAATATAATTCCATTCATAATTTCGTTCTTCTCTTCCTAACAACATAGATTCAGTGTTTTCTTTTGGACTTCTGCCAAGAATTGCAGTCTGTAAACAAATAGTTAAGAATACCAGAAAGTAGGTCAACTCAAAATAATCCTGTAAAGCAGTACTTTATGTCTGACATATGAACTATTATACCTATGAATAGACAAATACATGTCTTGGAACATTCTTTCTATTATATATTTAAACGAGGTATACCTTGACAGAACTTTCATATTAAATTGTCTAATCCTAGATAGCAGTTATGATATAATTACTGCAATGCTGTAATACCATGTCTACATAAATACAATTTTAAAATCCTATTATAAAGTAAAAAGATACATCATCTGCTCTAAAATACATTTTTTCAAGTTTCAAACTTTAACTGATTTTAACTTTAGATCCGATATGATCACGTTGTAGACTTTGCAGATTTTGCATCCCAAGAGAGAGGCATGATTTATTTCCAGAGTGGGTGTTACTATGTTAAGGAACATAATCTAATGGCCCTTTTGGTGGAAAAAAAAAAAAAAAGAAAAGTTTCCTGAGGTAGAGCCTTAATGGGCGCAGAAAAACAAAGAGAACCAAATTTCTTTGCAGGATAAAGAAAAATGGAAGTTGAGGTCTCCTGCGGTAAGACCCCTGGAGAGAGAGGGTAAGAGACATGAAAAAGAGAGGAGGAGATAAATGTGAAGCAGGTGGAAGGAAAAGAAGGCTGGGGCTTCAGAAGAAATAGTGGCCTGTGACCAATTCCATTATAAGCTGTTGTTTGTTGGAAGATGCACTCTCCTCTCTATGTTCTGCTCTACAAAGCTGCCTGCCTTTGACATATGCAGGTAGACATTGTGGATCTGCACGGATGGAGTGCAGTACACAGCATTTGCCAAACTTACTTGTTCCGTGGTCTGCTTCATCAAGAGTTAAGAGTTATGAACACATCAGAAGCATTGATGGAAATAAAACACACAAATGCACGTCCAGGGAGAAGGGATTGAGGACTTCATAGCAGGCTCCAGTATCAACTTTCTTGAATCTCTCTCCTGTCTGTATACCATTCTCTACTATACTCACTGAATCTGCTTCCAAAAGCTGAATTTTTACTGCCTTGGTACACATAAACTCTAAGGATTCTGGGTCTGAGAGTCATTTTCTTGCCATGATCCCATCTTTCATTCTGAATCATCATTTACACCACCACCAAATGCCATGTCAACAAAATATTTATATTTAATCCCATTTTCTAAGAAGACATTTCTTTTCCTTTTTTTTTTTTTAGAAGACATTTCACCAACCAACTCCCCATCACTTTTTTATTACCTCTGATGACTGTTGTCCCAAATGTCGTATTGAGTAAATCCAGGCCTTTAGGTAATCCTGGCGTTTGATCATGAGATTTTCCTAGTGGTGCCCATTGATTGCTAAAATATACTGATTCCTTTTTATCTTTAATTTTCTGTTGAAATGTTGTTATAGGCTCTGGGTTGATCAATACCTTTGCCTAAAGAAATCATATAAAGCACAGATGTAACAACAACAACAAAAAAGCAAAAATCTGAAAACTGAAACTAATCGATAGCTGGAGAGAAGATAATATGATTGTGGAAAAACATTTCACTATCCTTGCCTTTGCTCATCTCTTCAAATGAACTGTCAGCATTGGAGCTATGAAGCTGAAACATTCCTACGTGAACCTTCACTGAGGCTCTGAGGTTTATAAGGAGAGAGCCCTGGTTACTTGACGCAGATTCTAGAAAAGTGGGAATGACAAGTATAAGAACCATGTGATTGCCACCAGCTCTCTCCAGAGGTATAGATCAGGTCTTCAGAATCTAGATAGCCCAATCAACACAGGTAACATTCAGCCCACTCCCCCAGATTCTATACAAGCACTCTGCTGTGCCTTGAGGTGATATCACCCAGCCTTCATCCTCTTGGTTCTCTAACAAAGCCTGACAGCATTTCTCTTTACTCTGAGAAAATGAAGTGCAACTTGGTTTTTACTATGTGAGGTGAAAATATATAGATTGTGGCTCAGACCATTAATTTCTCTACAGTCTCTTGGCTGTTGCCGCTTGGATTTTTTTCACTACTCAAGAGTAAGAGTGGGAAGGAAATTGGAACTGATGATTTCATTAATACCTCATTCATGCATTTTCACCTTAGTAAGTTAATAATGCACAGGGAAAAAAGGAAAAGAAGTTACCGGTATCGAAATTTTAGATCTTATTCCATGTGTCAAATAAGGAGCAATTGGGGGATCATTTGCTCTGCCATAAAATACTCTTTCAGCTCCAGCAGGTGGATATCTATAGTTGAAAAATTTTTTTGCCTCAGGTGGAGTAATTAGCTACAGTGAGACAAGAAAATAGAATTATTAAGTACAGTTTTTAAAATATTAGCAGGATTAATCTATCCCAATCAGTGAACACCATTGCATGAGTGTAGTAAGTACATGGGGAACTACAGACCCAAATAATGAAACTTCCTAAAATGTGTTTTATAGAAATAAATGTCATATTTTAAAAGTTATATTTAGAAAATAACCAGGAAGTATCCAGGTTAGAAAGCATACCATACATGACTATTCTCTATAGAAATAAAAGGTATCTCCAATCGTTTTTGTAGAGCTAGAAATTGTAAGCCTGGAGTTTTCACTTCGTTGAACAAAATAAATAGAAGGCCTCAAAATACACTAAAGAATCAAAATTGACCACATTAAGTTTACACAACTCTCTTACGGAATGTCAAGAGTTGTCTATCTTAGGTTTACAAAAATGCATATTGATGGGGGCGGCAGATGTCAAAACATATGTCCAATTTTAAAATGTCACAATTAAACGTGAGTTGTTTTCCGAAAAAAATAAATAAATAAATGCATATTGAAAAGGCTCACCGTAGGAAGTTTTTCAGTCAAACACGTGGCAACTCTGTGTCCAATAGGAATAACTTTCCCTGCCTAAGGGGGGAAAAAAACAAATAATTGGTCATTGTCAGGATAGAGAGGGAGCATTTTGAAGAATAGCATTTATTTCGAATTTGGCCTATGCTTCTAATGCTACAAAGTTACTTTCAATGATTTAACACAATTAAGGAAAAAAACCTAATACAGTAAATCTAAAATAATCCTGATTTATAATATAAATAGTAAATGCTAAATATATATAAGTATACCTTTTTTATAGTGCTAGCATTGCCAGTGATTCCATCCAGTTATGGGATCTCTGTGACATGCTGAGGGAGTCAACTTCCAGAAATAATTTAATATCAGTTGTACTATATCATCAGTACAATGGGAGTATGGCTGCATTCAAGCTAAATTCAAGATAAAGTGTTAAGTATTTCTGAGTATGTGTGTTGTATGTTTGCATATGGGTCTATTTCCACCAACACCCTAACTTTTCACATATGTAAATATGTCACTTCTGGCCAAGCTCCTTCAGTGAATGGTCCCAATGCACTTGGCTTCCTTCACTTAATTCTAACTTGGATCTTAGCTGTCCTTCCTTTGCCCAAGGCAAAGATTACAATTATTCCCAGGGATACACTTTTTATCTATTTCTCCTTTGTGATTTCAAGGCAGCTGATAGTTATTTCTGCAAAGCATAAGTTTCTTTTTTAAAAAAATTTCTTTTTGGGGGGGCGCCTGGGTGGCTCAGTCATTAAGCATCTGCCTTCAGCTTGTGTCATGATTCCAGGGTCCTAGGATTGAGCCCCGCATCTGGCTCCCTGCTCTGTGGGAACCTGCTTCTCTCTCTCCCACTCCCCCTACTTGCGTTCCCTCTCTTGCTGTGTCTCTCTCTGTCAAATAAATAAATAAAATCTTTAAGAGAGCAGGAGCAAGGGAGCAGAGTTAGAGGGAGAAGGAGGCTCCCTGCCGAGCAGGGAGCCCAACAAAGGGCTCAATCCATATCTTATGGAATATTACTCAGCCACCAAAAAGAATGAAATCTTGCCATTTACAACAATGTGGATAGAACTAGAGGGTATTATGCTAAGCGAAATGAGTCAGAGAAGGACAAATACCATATGATTTCAGTTATATGGAATTTAAGAAACAAAACAAATAAAAACATAGGGGAAGGGAAGGAAAGACAAAGTAAGATGAAAATTGAGAGGGAGGCAAACCATAAGAGATGCTGAACTCTAGGATACAAACTGAGGGTTGCTGAAGGGGAGGTGGGTGAGGGGAAGGGATAATTGGGTGATGGGCATTAATGAGGGCACTTGATGGAATGAGCAAGCACTGGGTATTACATGCAACTGATGAATCACTAAATTCTACCCCTGAAACTAATAAAACAGTATATGTTAAGTAAATTGAATTTAAATAAAGAATTTTTTAAAACCCTGAGAGCCAAACAAAAAAATAAAATAGAGCACCTGGGTGACTTGGTTAAGGATCTGCCTTCGGCTTGAGTCATGATCCCAGGGTCCTGGGATTGAGTCCCGTGTCAGGGTCCCTGCTCCACAGGGAGTCTGCTTCTCCCTCTGCCCCTCCACCCAATCATACTCTCAATCTCTCTCTCAAATAAAAAAATAAAATCTTGAAATAAATAAAATAATTTAAAAAATTAAAAACTGAGAGGGGAAAACAACCTTCCCATCATGAGTGTTCTTGGTCTTTGGAGGAGCATGGAGGAATCAGGATGAAGAAAGGCAGTGAGACTGACAGTTGGGTGGATGGGTGAATGTGTAGATGCTGGCAGGTGTACGGATAGATTAAATAAATGGATGGCCTGGATAAAAATATAGACACATGAGGTGGCTGGGTGGCACAGTCAATTAAGTGTCCAACTCTTGGTTTGGGCTCAGGTGATGATCTCAGGGTCAGGAAATCAAGCCCCATGTTGGGCTCTGCACTCAGCTCAGAGTCAGCTTAAGGTTCTCTCTTCCTCTTCCTTTGCTCCTCCCTACACCCTGTGTGCACTCTCTCTCTCTAAAATAAATAAATAAATCTTTTAAAAATATATAAATAGACACCTGGATATAGAGGGGTTGTGAAAGATTTATATTATGTTAAGTGTTGAGTGCAGAATTCCTCTTAGGGAGAGAACCATCAAGGTTTAAGAAAGTATCCTGATAACATCTCTGGGTATAAAACAGGAAACCCACAGACATGATTAGACAGAGAATTTAATTGTTTTGCTAAAAAACAGGAAAAAATATGAACTATTGATGGGCTAGACTAAGGAAGGAAGGATTAGAGGACACAATAGATAACACTGAGGAGAAGGTGGGAGGAGGAAAAGATCTTGCAGAAAGTGAGATGCCAGGTGGCACAAGACAAGAAATCAGCCAATGAGAAGCAGTCTAGCTTTAATGCCAAATCTTAAGTAAATTTTACTCACACTGTTATGGAACCTGGACTGATGACCCAACGGAAGAACCAAGCAACACTCAGAGATCTTAGAGGATAGGAGGTTTATTTACTCCGGCGGGCTCAGAGGACAGTGGTCTCCAAAGGTCTGAGCCCCAAGCACAAACAAAGGGGGCAATTTATACACTTCTACTTCCACATACTTGGCACTTTTGGTGCATGCTCGAAGCAGGGCAGGAAGAAGAACCCGGATGAGCCCCGGGGCAAGGACTGGGACTCTCTCACTGGCTTGGTTGGCCATCTTAGTACACAGATTTTCCTTAGTTTAGAGGGCATCATTTTCATCTTAGAAGCGAGAGGAGGGGGCCAACGAGGGGGGTGAACCAAGGATAACATTGTCAGAGGGTATCCCACCAAGTTGTCTGCTGGAGTGATTCCCACCAGCGATGTACTCATTCTCCATATGAGTGGGGCATCACTCCCAGGGAGGACTGAAAGATCAGCTAAAAGACTGACAAGCGTGCATGATTGAACGTGCCAGGTGATGCAGATGTATACACCTTGATCACAAGCCAAAGTGTTGTTAGGCACACAGACCTGACTGTGGCCCATGACAGGAAAGGAAGAGTTGCCACGCAGCAGTACCAGAGCCAGAAAGGGATAATCTGTGGTCCCCGGTGCCGAGGTGGGAGGTGACACAGTAGACTGGTTGAGGTGACACCTAGGTATTGGACAGGACTGGGCTTCCTACATATCCAGCAGTCAGGCACTAGGGGTGGATTTGAGCAGTTAAGCTCTTGGTGGGAGGCATCAATCATACTGACACTTGTGCTATAGATGCTTGCTGTGTGTGGATGGGGGACCCAGGGATATGCCAAGGCGAGTTATTTTCTGTTTGACTCTGAGGGTTGACTGCAAGGCTTGGGGTGAACATGAACTTAATCATAAACTTGGCCATAGGGTCGGTCCCTATAGAGTGATACTGGCCCAACAGGAGAGTGATTCCTATGGCCCACGATGAGGCACTGGGTTCTAGGACTGAGAGAGTGAGCAGTATACAGTGATTGTTAGGGCAAGAGGATGGGGTGGCGCTGTGTGACAAGGAAATCTGGATGTCACTGCACTGTTTGAGGTGCCACCACCCATTGACCATTGTTTCATTCCCAGCCAAGTTGCCACCCAGGACTCGCATCCCCAGGCTTGTGAGCAGAGCCAGGGGCAGGGGTTTGGCTGTTGAGATGTAGGGCCCCTACAGATGTAGATAACTACCAGCCAGTAAACTCAGTGAGGGCCATGGTAGGAACACCATCTACAAGGTTCCCAGGAGGTATCAAGAAGCTGGCATCCAACAAAACGGAGGTCAACCTTTGGTGTGTGCCCATTCCAGGTGGAAGAAGTCAGTGGGGGCACTGGTGTGGGATTGAGGGGGATAAGCTGGAAAGTCCATTTGCCAGTAATGGTGATACGAGAGTTTGCCCCCCTTGCCTGGCCAGGCAAGCTAGAGGCAGTGAGGAGGAACAGCATACCAGGTAGCAGAGGACCAGGACTGACTGGGGCGAGGAAAACCATGGTTGAAATGCACTCAGGAGTAGACAGCAGAGGGCCAGTAAAAGTGGGATCTATGACCTTAGGTAGAGGGAGCCATCATGGCTAACCTATTAGCAGATGAAACCTGTGGACATGTAAATGCAGTAATACACCCTAGGGACACACGAGAAGCAATGACAATAGTAAGCCTCTGGGGGAAAGTCCTGGCATCATCCACCATCCCTTTTCAGTCAGGGTGTCCCCCTCAGCCATGGCCCATTCCTTTTCCTTTTTAGTGTAACTGGGCAGAGGGACTTCTTCTAGGGGTGTAAGGGCCATGGTGAGGGAAGGAGCTCTGTCTATGTCTTCACTGGCTGCAGTCTTGGCTGCCTCATCTACCAGATGATTTCCCCGCACTATGGTGTCATCTCCTTTCTGGTGTCCCTTACAGTGCAGGATTGCTACTTCCTTTGGAAGCCAGATGGCTTCGAGGATTCTCAGTATCTCCTCCTTGTTCTTGATAGCTTTTCCTGCGGTGGTTAGGAGGCCCCTTTCCTTGTAGATGGCTCCATGTATATGTACAGTAGCAAAGGCGTACGGAGAATCAGTATAGATGTTGACTTGCTTGCCTCCACCAAGGGTGAGGGCTCAGACTAAGGCATATAATTCAGCCCATTGAGCGGGCCATCCAGCTGGTAATGCCTTAGCTTCTAGGACTTCAGTGGTTGTGGTTACAGCAAAACCTGCTTTCTGGGCACCCTCTTGCAGGTACTGTTACAAGGATGACCTGTGGGTTTTCGCAGAGGAGCCCTTGGTATTGTGCTAGCCGAAAGTTGGAAAGGAAGCATGTCCCTGTGCATTCATGAGGGACACAAATGCATGAGGGACCTTGACATTAAGTTCTTGCCCCCGGGTAAGTTTGTCTGCCTCCTTGATGAGTAGGACTGTGGCTCCCAGCACTCTGAGGCATGGTGGCCATCCCGTTGCCAAGGGGTCCGGCTTCTTTGACAGGTAAGCAACTGGCCGTTGCCAGGGTCCAACAGTCTGGGTGAGTACCCTGAGCGCTATTTTTTCCTTTTCATGCTCAAAGAGATTGAAGGGTTTTTCTACATCTGGTAGGCCCAGGGCTGGAGCCTGCCCCCGGGCAGTCTTTATCTCTGTGAAAGCGGTTTCTGCTTCCTCAGTCCAGGCAGGGGTTTCTCGATCTGGTCCCCCTAAGAGATCATAAAGGGGTCTTGCTATTGCCGAGAACCCAGGGATCCAGATGCGGCAGAATCCCGCAGCGCCCAGGAATTCTCGTAGGCCCCTTTTTGTCTGGGGTTGTGGCAGGAAGATGGTGACCCTTTTCCTCTCCGGCCCTAGTTCTCTCTTCCCTTGGGTGAGGAGGAAACCAAGGTATCAAACCTGTTGTTGGCAGATTTGTGCCTTCTTCCCTGAGACTTGGTATCCTGAGTCTGACAGGATATAGGAGGGCCTTTGTGCCTTTTGTGCAGTCTTCTTGTGTCACTGGTGAGGAGGAGGTCATCTACATACTGGAAGAGGGTGCATCATGTGGCCTCTCTTGGGAAGCTGGCAAGGTCCGCAGCCAGTGCTTCCCCAAAGAGGGTTGGTGAGTTTTTAAACCCCTGCGGGAGGCTTGTCCAAGTCAGTTGCATCTGGCATCCTGTATCAGATTCGGTCCATTCAAAAGCAAACAGTGGCTGGCTCTGGGGAGGTGAGCAGAGGCAGAAGAAGGCATCCTTCAAATCTAGGCAAGTGAACCATCTGGCTGACCCTGGGATTTGGCTGAGGAGGGTGTATGGCTTCGGGACCACTGGGTGCAGAGAGATGGTCACCTTGTTGAAGGCCCGCAGGTCTTGAACTGGTCGGTATCCCCCTCCTGGCTTCTTGACTGGCAAGAGTGGCAATCAGGCAGATAGAGGAATTCATGTTGGACCTTGTGGCCCCTGAGTTCACACTAGCGAGCCTAGCAAAAGGGCTGTTGTATTGCCCACGTCTTGGTGGCTCCAAGGATGGTTGCAGTCCTTTTGCTGAAAGGGGCCACTGGGGAGGTGGTAACAGAGAGCTCGGCCCCAGTATCAACCATAAAAGTCACTGGTTGGGGCACCTGGGTGGCTCAGTCGTTGGGCGTCTGCCTTCAGCTCAGGTCATGGTCCCAGGGTCTTGGAATCGAGCCCCACATCGGGCTTCTCTGCTCAGCGGGGAGTCTGCTTCTCCCTCTCCCACTCCCCCTGCTTGTGTTCCCTCTCTCGCTCATGTCTCTATCTGTCAAATAAATAAACAAAAAGTTAAAACAAAAAGTCACTGGTTAGCCCCCCACCTTAATTCTGACCATGGGCTCATGGGGGCCAAGTAGGAAAGAGCCCGATCCCCCTCAGTCGGAGTCCATTCCCACAAGGCCTATGAGGTCTTCCTCTTGGGGTTCTTCCTTGTAGTGGCTGGGCTTTTGAGCCTTTCCCCATTTGGAACACTCGTTTTTCCAATGCTCTTTCTCTTTACAGTAGGCACATTGATCCCTTGCCAAGGGTGTTCTGGGCTTCCCCCCTTTCGGTGGTTGGGGTCTCCCCGTCTTTGTGTTGTCCTTTTCTTTCAGGGTGGTGGCGAGGAGGCTGACTTTCTTTTTAATCTTTTTGTTGGCTTCCTGTTCGGCTGCAACCTCCTTGTTCATGTAGACCTCATTGGCAATCTCTATTAGCTGGATGATGTTCATCCCGGCGAAAGCCTCTAGTTTCTGAAGGTTTTTTTTTTCTGATGTCTGGGGCGGCCTGAGCCATGAAGGAGGTGTTTACCATTTGTTAGCTTTCCTGCGCCTTGGGGTCAAATGGATTGTGTATCCGGTAGGCTTCACATAGTCTTTCGTAGTAGTCCTCAGGGGACTCCGCTGGTTGTTGAGTTACCGAGGATACCTTAGTCATGTTCATAGGTTTCTTAGCTCCTGCCCGGATTCCCCAGAGGAGGGCCTCCTGGTACCGGCGGATGTGGGCCTGTCCCTCGGTTGTGGTGAAGTCCTATGCTGGGCACACTTCAGGTGCGGCCATATTAGCCCAGGCAGCAGGGTCGATGACTCCCGCTGGTGCATGCTCTTCCAGGTACTGCCATGCACCTTTCATTATTCTCTTCCTTTCCTCTTGTGTTAAACAGGGTGCGGAGTAACTGTTGGCAGTCTTCCCAGGTTGTCCTATGAGTCTGGAAGAAGGATTCTATGAGGTCTACCATGGCCTGTGGTTTCTCAGAGTAGGATGGGATGTTGTTTCCAGTTGAGGAGGTCGGTGGTGAAAAAGGGCTGATAATACATCATGGAATGGCCGGGTTAGACCGTCCCATCTTCATTGTGCCTCTTGGGTTCCCATGTCTCTCATACTGGCATTTGGAGGACACTTGCGCCCAGCCTGGGGCACAACCTGGTTGTGGTCCTGGAGAAAGTGGATCCTTTGGGCCTGGGGGTGCTGGTGGATCCTCTAGGCCTAGGAGCACCTGTGAAACTGATGCCAGTGGAGTGTCTGGAGCTGAAGAGCCAGGTGTAGATGGTCTTGCGGGTATGTATGGTGGGGGCAGTATTAGTTCATCCTTGGGATTTCTGGCTAGGATTTGTGGAGACTGGGACTTTTGCTGATTTTCTTTAGGTCGCTTGGATGAGGCAATTAAGACCCTGGCCTGTCCCTGCCTATTGCAAGCCAATCGCACCCAGGGCGGAAGGGTCTGAGCAATTCCTAGCCAGGAGTCAATGTACGGAAACTGGTCAAGGTGTCCTGGTTCTCGTGTTACAACTCGCCATACCCAATGAATCGTTGGGACATCCAATGTCCCTTCTGATGGCCACCTGACATCAAAGGTGGGCCATTCCAATTCAGATAGGGTTCTCAACTTGCCAGGGTTTGTCCTGACTCCATAGTCTCCCAAAAACCCCTTCTTGAAATTTTTGATCATGGTCTCTAGAACCTTAGGTTTACTCTGCCCTGACCCCATGGTGATGTCCCCATGTGTGGTGGTGCCGAGACATACAAGTTGGGGTGCCTCCTGAGGTGAGGAGACCAATCAGATGCCTGTCTGGCCATGTCCTGAAGGAGTTTGGGTGAGTCTTAGCCATAGCAGTCTCAGCGTTGTGACTTATGATCAGAAATGATGCTGATGCCACCATAGACAGTATGCCATTCACCACGGAATCGCAGATGGGACCACTCAGACTCCATAGGCTCCTGAGGACCTTAAGGGTGCCTGCCCACGGAGTCACAGAATCAGTCTGCTTGAGCAAGTCAGGTCAGACTGCACATTCACTCACACATTCACACTCCAGAAGTTATTACATTCCCTCCCTGGGGATCCCTACCTGTGAGACCTCTAAGAGGCCTCTGGGAGGTGATCAGGCTCCCCTTCCACCCCAATGGGGGTGGGCCTGTCTGGGTCCTGGAGCCCCAGGCCTTCCTGGAATCTGACGTCGGGACCAGGTCCTCACCTGCCAAGTCTCCTTGAGTCCGGCAGGAACAGCGGAGCACAACCTCTGTCACTGCCCCACCGTTGCCCTAAACCGGTGGCAACAATGGGTCAGTGCGGTTGGGTTTCCCGGTCAGGGAACCAAATGTTACGGAATCTGGACTGGATCGCTCAATGGAAGAACCAAGCGGCACTTGGAGATCTTGGAGGATAGGAGGTTTATTTAACACCAGCTGCTCAGAGGAGAGTGGTCTCCAAAGGTCTGAGCCCCGAGCACAAACAAAGGGGGCTATTTATACACTTCTACTTCCACATACTTGGCACTTTTGGCGCACACGCAAAGCGGGGCAGGGAGAAGAACCCGGATGAGCCCGGGGCAAGGACTGGGACTCTCTCGCTGGCTCGGTCGGCCATCTTAGGACACAGATTTTATTTAGCAATACAACTACATTATGTGAAAAACACCTTGTGTAAAAAAGGAAAGGGACTGTGTTGTAAATTGGGCTAAAGCAGAGTACAGAAAAGGGAGGAGAGATACAGGTGATTTTTAAATCAGCTAAAAATTGTAAGAAATCTCAGAGATATCAAGGATCATAAAGTCTCTCCTGCTATTCCTGTTATGGGAGCTCCAGGCATTCTTTTAAATATCGAAAGGAAATTGGCCTCATTAGGCTGAAGAACATGGGAATACTCAGGCAGCTGCTTATGTGGGTGATAGAGATAGAAGGAAGAATGGATTAATTGATGGATCAATCAGTCCATGGCCTGATAGATAATTTGGCCCTCATCGACTTCCCTTCCAAGTGTTTGACAGTAGATAGTCTAGGTTTTCATCACTGTAAACATTTTTTGGACATAAATGCCCTTGGTATTCCTCATAGAGTTGCCCACATGAAAAGCAATTTGACTACAAATCAGTAGCTGTGAGTAGGTTGATGTCCTCATGCCATTTGACTGGGGACACAGAAATGGAAGCCATTATATCTGATTTCTATCTACAGTGTCATAATATGTCTGACAACTCTCCCTCACCCCACCTCAGTCATGTCTTTTTACTTCAGTTGTTCTCAAGGATACCTGTTCACCGATTTGAGGTATGAAGAGTAGCAGAATAAGGATTATTGTGAGCTGATTATTCTAAGAAACAGCAGATGAGAAAGAAGTGCTGAAAATAGGAGTAGAAGTTACCCTTCATATTTACATTTTACAAAGGAAAGCATTTGTAAAGGTGTCTCCCTCTCTGTACCAGGAAGAAAAAGATGATTCTAAGTCTCCAGTCTTATCAATGGAGAAGTAATGACTTAAATCTGCATAACAAACTTTACCCTTATTTACCATGTTTTTCCTGGCAACCTCCCATAACTGACTTCCCTTTGCCCCAACATCTTTCTTTTGTCTTTAACTTAAGATGTTAATTAAGGAGGTGGCTTGGGCCATCTTGGGCAGTATAGCCCACGTATGCATGAAGTATATATATTTAAAAACTTCTGTTTGTTTTTCTCTAGCTCGTCTGTCTTTTATGACAAAGGGTCTCAGCCACGAACTGGGAAGGGTAGAGAGAAAATTATTTTTCCTCCCCTATAGTTTCTCCACTGAGCCCCCCACACAAATATGTTTTTTTCTTCATAGCCTACACTTTGAATCTGGCTATTCCAAACATACTCTCCAAGTTTGGTGAAAATTTGTTGTGTCATTTTTCCTATGGTCCACTAAGAGGCAAACAATGAAATTGTGTTTTATTTATATAGACATAAATTAAACACACTATTATAATAGGCAGATAGTTAAATAAATTATGGTATTTTCAAATGATATACTATTATAGAATCATTTAAAATGATGTATATAAATAATTTTGAATAGTATAAAAATGTTCATGACATAATAGGAATTAAAACAAAGATGTAAATTTGCATCATACAAATACACAGAATCACATCTCTGTATGCAGCAGTACACACAGAACACAGAGAAAAAAAGTTGCTGGTTGTGATTCTACTTGAGAGGTGAGATTACAAGTAACTTATTTTCTTCTTTGTACTGTTCTCAATATCTTATTACCATGTATTGCTCTTTTATAAAGCAAAAGAAAGCAATAAAAGGTTACCAAAAAGTCTATAATCAACATCAACTAGAAGAAAAACAGCAAGAGCACTAGAAACTAAAAATGGTAAGTACATCCAGACCCAAGACAGAGTTTAGGAGCAGCTTTCATGGCCACCTTGAGTTCTACTTCTGAACTCTAAAAGGTAGCCTAGGGTGATCCTAATGACCTCCCTAACCTGAGAAGGAGAACACTGATCTTCCTGGAGACTTTCTGTTGCCACAGGGGGTATCAGGATCCAGCCAAGAAATGCAAACAAACATTAAATGTAACCCTATCCCCTAACAAGCCATAAAACACACTCTCTAGTACTGTGAACTCCTAGCAGGGACCTCTTCTTGCACCACCAGGGAGGGGTAGAGCTCCTTAGCACTGTTTCCCAAACTTTAGTCCCATGAACACTTACTGTCAATGGATATATTTTTTAAAATTCTGCTGGCAAAAACTTGGGAAATGTTGGATTACTGATGTACATTTTAAATCTCAAAAGGAAGAATCATTTAGTGATTTCCGTTATTTTGACCTTGGAGGTTTTATTTATCTGTGACACTAAACTAACCTTGCATGAAAAGCCATATAGGAAACCCCAGCTGGAGTTTCATTTTTCTCAGTGTTTCTACTACTGACCTCATTTATAAAAATTAAAGTCATATTTTCCAAGGTTGGCAATCAAAGAAAAATCTCCATATAGGTAAGTCAATGGGTTTTTGATAACATAAATCTTGTCCTCTTTCTCTTAAAGATTTCTTTCCAACACCTCTCTCTCAACCACAGATTGATTTTAGAAGAAAAGGTGCTGCACCCTTAATTCTTGGGTTGAAACTTACATTAATGCCCCACAATATAACTAAGGCCAGCCTGGAATAAACACTTTAATAATTACTAGTAGATTTTTCTTTTTTTTTTTTTTAAAGCTTTTTTTTTCTTTTTTTTTTTGAAGATTTTATTTATTCATTTGACAGAGAGAGACACAGCGAGAGAGGGAGCACAAGCAGGGGGAGTGGGAGAGGGAGAAGCAGGCTTCCCGCCGAGCAGGGAGCCCGATGTAGGGCTCAATCCCAGGACCCAGGGATCATGACTTGAGCCAAAGGCAGACACACGACTGAGCCACCCAGGTGCCCTACTAGTATATTTTTCTAAGGAGAGAGAGAGAGGAAGATAAAGTCTCAAACCCAGGGAAGAAAAATGAAAACAAACTGTTTTACCAAATATATTCATCTACATCTTTGGGGTTCCTGCAGCAAGGACTCCCTACCTGATTTATCACTCACCTCCATATAGTATTGTTTTGGCACCTATCACCAAGAAGGATAAGCCCATGCACCCTCAAGTTCAAGTCAAACATTTATACATGATACAGATACAGGAAGGATGCCATCTTGTCTGGTTCAAAAGCATTAGAAGAATGAATGCCTGTTGTTATTTTCTTTCTTTTTTTTTTTTTTAAAGATTTTATTTATTTATTTGAGAGAGAATGAGAGATAGAGAGCACAAGAGGGGAGAGGGTCAGAGGGAGAAGCAGACTCCCTGCTGAGCAGGGAGCCCGATGCGGGACTCGATCCCGGGACTCCAGGATCATGACCCGAGCCGAAGGCAGTCGCTTAACCAACTGAGCCACCCAGGCGCCCGTTATTTTCTTTCTCTTTTTCCAAATTAACTTTTGTCTAAGTAATACATGTTCTTTGTTCGAAAATCAAAGTGTTGTAATAAAAAACAGCATTTCCCTGCCCCGTTTGTACCTAGTCCTACCTTCTAGAGCCAACTGTCTTCTATACTTTCAGCCATTTCTTCTGATATTTATCTTCATATTTCTAAACACTTATACTGCATATACTGATTACTTTTAGACGATATTGCTACCCCTTTATGGTGAAGAAGGTTGTAGCTCTCTTACACCGTCACTACTTGCCCTCTCTCATCCTCAATATGGGTACATCACACTTTCTGATAAAGCCAATGGTGTTTATGTTATCATAACTGTTCACTGTTGAACCAAGAAGGTATATTATATACCATATTATATTATACCATGTTATGTTATATTAGTTTTTCCTAATCGTTGCCTTTGCATTTGCTTTGTTTTTTAATGTGTCTACTTCTAAATTTTTCCAAATGCTCCAACTGATATGTCAAATTCCTAGAGTGTTTTTGTTTGTTTTTAATAAACTCTCTCCTATAACCCTTCCTCCCCCTGCTTTAATCTTAGCTGGTTGGTTTTAGAGCTGGTGCAGAGCTCTTGTCCTAGGAATTTTTCCTTTGCCATTCTTCAGAGCTAGATTGCCCATTCCCTAACTCCCAACTATTCCTCCTTTGGGCTTATACCCCCATTTCACTGAAGTAAATTCTTTAGTCATTTCCCAAGAAAGAATGCATAAAAAGCCAACTTCTGATTCTTTGCATCTATTAAAAACAAAACAACAGGCTCAAAATGGAGCCACTTCTGCTTAGCCCCATGTCCAAGTCAGCAAACTAGGACTTGATGCCTAACCTAATTGCAGTCTCAGCCATTCCCAGGAATGGAATTTTAAATCAACCAGTCTGGAATTTCCTGATCAACTCTACTGAGGTCATCTGCTTGATAGACCCCACCATTTCCCAAAGAAAGGTGACCTTACCTGTAATAATCCTGTCTCTTTATTAATGACTTCCTTGTCCCTACCCCCTTCTGCTGATAAAAACCTTCCATTTTGTACAGCTCCTTGGAGCTCTCTTCCACTTAGTAAAGGGATTAATAATCCCTTTATTATCGAAATTAATAATTTCGATAATCATGGATTATCGAAAAAAGCCCATTAGATCTTCAAATTTACTGAGCTGAATTTTTTTTAACAGATTCTTGAAAATATCTTTATCCTATCCTTATATTTGGTTACTAGTCTGGCTAGGTATAAAATACAAAGTAGCAAAAAATTTTCTCAATTTTGAAGGATTATGCCAATGTCCCTTAAGAGGTGGTCTGGGGGGGCGCCTGGGTGGCTCAGTTGGTTAAGCGACTGCCTTCGGCTCAGGTCATGATCCTGGAGTCCCGGGATCGAGTCCCACATCGGGCTCCCTGCTCAGTGGGGAGTCTGCTTCTCCCTCTGACCCTCTTCCCTCTCGTGCTCTCTAGCTCTCATTCTCTCTCTCAAATAAATAAATAAATATCTTAAAAAAAAAAAAAGAGGTGGTCTGGGGGGCACCTGGGTGGTTTGGTCAATTGTGTCTGCCTTCAGCTCAGAATCAAGTCATGATCCCGGGGTCCTGGGATCAAGCCCCGGGTCAGGCTCTCTGCTCAACGGGGAGCCTGCTTCTCCCTCTCCCTCTGCCTGCGGCTCTGCCTGCTTGCTCTCTCTGTCAAATAAATAAAATTAAAAAAAAAAAAAAGGTGGCCTGGGGCACCGACCTGGCTCAGTTATTGGAGCATGCAACTCTTAATCTTGGGATTGTGAGTTCAAGGCCCACAGTGGGCAAAGAGATTACTTAAAAAAAAAAAAAAAAGGTAGTCTTGCTATTTAGAAGTCTAACGCAGTTCTGAATTTTGTTCCATTATATGTGACTTTTTTCCCCTTTGGAAGTATTTAGAATCATCTCTATATCCCTAGTTTTCAGAAATTTCACAGTGATCCATGATATGGGTCTTCTTTCCTTCATTTGGAATTAACTCCTTACAATCTTGATTTGTATCCTAAATTCAAAGAAATTTTGCTGTATTTCTTTGAAAATTTTCTCTACTTCATTTAATCTATTCTCTCTTTCTGGACCTACTTTTAATCAAATGTATCTGAATATTTCTAATCTTTGTTTTAATGTCTGGGAAATGTCTTTGACTTCATCTTCCTGATTTCATTGAATTTTTAGACTATATTTAGTTCTGAAAAGTTGTCTTTTTAAAAGTTGTCATCTTGTTTTATGGATGCAACAGCTTTTATCTCTCAAGTAACCTTTTCTGTTTACATTTTCCTCTGTTGCCTCTGTGTTTGTGTGTTTACTGTTAGCTTGTTTTGGCCCTTTGCTTTCAAGCTGGAGTCGGATCATTATGTTAAAAAGTTACGCACTACAAAGATGATTAGTAGCTCGGTGTGTGTGTTGCAGGACTTGTTGAATCTTGGGTTTTCCTATAAGGTGATCAGATGATGAGGCAGCCTTTATTTTGGTGGAATCCCCAGTATCACTTTTTTTCCTCTAGACTATTCAGAATTTCCAGAGAATAGTAATAATGGTAATAATAGTTCACAATTATAGAGTACATAGCAATGTGCTGGACATTGTTCTAAGTGTTTTATATGTATTAATTCATTTAGTACTCAGTGATTTCCACAAAGTAGGTGTTACCACCATCTCCGTTGTGAGCAGAATGAGGCACAGCGAGGTTGAGTGGCTTAATTATACTGCTTAATATACTGGCAGACCCAAGCAGTCTGGCTTTCAAATCTCTACTCTTACTCATGATCCTCCACTGCTTCTATTCATGGCCTGCTGGTGAGAGGGCTGGATTTCTTCCTACTGCTGGCCCTCCAGGGGTCTATTGCGAGAGGAAGCTAGGGAAACCGCATTACAGAAAGTACAGTTTTACTTATTAATGTCCCATTTTCAGCATGGAACTATATCCCTTACTTATCTTGGCCTTGGCATCTTTGACTATAAAAACTGCTTTGGGAAAATAAATCCACAGATTTGGTGGAAGGGAGTATCTGCTGGTGCAGAGAGGTAAGGAGTCAGGGTAGCATAGGATGGAAGAGTGGAACTAGAAACCCAACTGTGCTGAATATGAACTTTCAACTAATCTTTTGATTTTTAGATCCAAGCTTTGCTATGCTTTCTTTCAAGGGCTGAGCTTCTCGGGGATTATTCCAGGCAAACTAGATCATATATGGTGGAAATTACTACCTGATTTCCCTCAAATTTCATTTTCTTGGGGCGCCTGGGTGGCTCAGTTGGTTAAGTGACTGCCTTCGGCTCAGGTCATGATCCTGGAGTCCCAGGATCGAGTCCCACATTGGGCTCCCGGCTCAGAGGGGAGTCTGCTTCTCCCTCTGACCCTCCCCCCTCTCATGCTCTCTCTCTCATTTTCTCTCTCTCTCAAATAAATAAAATCTTTAAAAAAAATCCATTTTCTTCTGTGCTACAAAATCATTTGCCATGTCTCCATTTCCTCTTTTCTAAAGTTTATTGAAATTTCTTAACTGTTGTCTCTCTTCTCTATTTCACTTTTCCTTATGGTTTACTATCTTTTAAAAAAAACTTTAACAGGCATCAAAAATCAGAAAATTAGCATTGATATAATATTAGTATCTAATTTAAGGACACCACTTAAATGCCACCAGTTGCTCCAATATTGTCTTTTATAACAAAAGGAACAAACCCAAGATCACAGTGTGATTGTTTGGTTCCTCTGAGCGGCAGATACCATGCATAGACATATAAGAGATTTATTAGGGAAAAGTCCTGTGAAAGATAACGGGGGAGGAGTGAGTAGGGAGAAATTTCAGAGTCTGGCTCATTGGAGTCTGCTTAGGATTCTCTCTCCCCCTCTCCCTCTGTCCCTCTCCCAGCTCACACACTCATGAACACATACACTCACTCTTTCTCTTTTTCTCTCTCAAATAAATAAATAAATAAATAAATAAATAAATAAATAAATAAATAATAAAATCTTGAAGAAGAAGAAGAGAGGAGGAGGAAGAGCTTCAGACTACCTCACACTTCTGAGAAAATTTTGGCCAGGCCAATGAGACTATGTTTCCCATTAAAGAAATCCTGTTGGGTGAGAAGAGTCCAGTCCTAGGATCCTTGCCATGCTCAATCACTGGGAGCATCAGTGCTGCAATAGCTTCGTGGAGGCAGCGGGAGGAGGAGGCTATCAGTTGCCATGCTCCCCACAGCAGGTCCTCTTGAAGGGAACATATGAGCCAGGCACCTCCATAGCCACCACACCTGCATAGCATTTAGTTGTCATGTCTCTTTTGTCTCCGTCAGTTAGGAACAGCTCCTAATACTTCCTTGTCTTTCATGACCCTGACATTTTTTAAAGACAGGCCAGTTATTTTATAAAATGTCTCTCACTTTAGGTTACTAGTGTTTTCTTATGATTAAAGTTACACATTTTTGTCAGGGATATCACAGAAACAATGCTGTGTTCTTCTGTCAGGGAGGACACACTGTTAATCTGTCCTATTCCTGATAATGTTAAGTCACTAAATGAAGGCGATGTCTGCTAGGTTTCTCTTCTGTAAAGTTATTTTTCCTTTATAATTAATTATTCTATGTAAGTATCTAGTTCCTCACCAAACTTTCACCTACTGTTTATTTTTTTTTTAAGATTTTATTTATTTATTTGACAGAGAGAGGCACAGCGAGAGAGGGAACACAAGCAGGGGGAGTGGGAGAGGGAGAAGCAGGCTTCCCGCGGAGCAGGGAACCTGATGTGGGGTTCCATCCCGGGACCCTGGGATCATGACCCGAGCTGACGGCAGATGCTTAAGGACTGAGCCATCCAGGTGCCCCTCACCTACTGTTTAATATTCATTGATGATTCTTGCCAAAATCATCACAACTATAATGATAGCCAAATGGTGACTTCCTAATTCCATCATTCCATCCATATTTATTAACTGCCGTTATACTACAAGGAAGCTTTGTTTTCTTGCTATTTATTCAATAATTCATGTATTTACATCAGTCTGGGATCATGGATGTCTATTTTACTCAATGGCAATTTTATTCAATGCCCCAAATATAATAGTTTGGTCCACTAATAGCTTTTTCAAGCTTACTTCTGTGCCCCTTTAACATATCTGCATTTTTCTTTGAGAATTTTCTTAGTTTTGGCTCTTAAAGATGTTCCAAATTCATATTTTAGTGCACCAACCCTAGAGTCAGTCATTCCTCCAGAGTCCTGATTCCTTTTAATACAGAATGGTATTTAAAAATCAAAATCTGGTTTTGGTGTGCTCATTGCTACCAGATAAACATTGCTTCTAGGTCCTCTTAGAGGATAGAGGTAAGAAATGTATGTATGTATATACAAACCCACACACTAGCATCTGTATCAATTTTATAATATTCTGTTTTGTTAAATACATATAGATACATAGATATGGATTTGGACATGGACATATATATATATATATATATATATATATATATACCATGAGTTTCCAGCCATACCTCCAATTACAATCCAATACAACAGGATTCCTTCTAACCTCCTCCTTTTCATACTGGTAACTTTTTTCTTTATCAGTGAGAAACCTGGCTCCTATTGTCCTCAATATATCCTCTTATCTTCTCAGGCCCTCTGTATGTAACCAAATTCCCAACTGCACTGACCACCTCCTCACTCAGCCACCCCCTTTCTCAGTTCCTAATCACACCAGTCCAGCCTCATTTGGCCACCTCCTCAGTCAGTCCCCACTATTACAGCTTTCAGTGACCATCTCATGTGATTGGTTCCCAAGATTCAAGTCAACTCAGGAAGGTTGATACAGGACATTTTTTTCTTTTTCTTTTTCTTTTTTTAAAGATTTTATTTCTTTGAGAGAGAGAGAATGAGAGATAGCACGAGAGGGAAGAGGGTCAGAGGGAGAAGCAGACTCCCTGCTGAGCAGGGAGCCCGATGTGGGACTTGATCTCGGGACTCCAGGATCATGACCTGATCCAAAGGCAGTCGCTTAACCAACTGAGCCACTCAGGCGCCCAATACAGGACATTTTTAACTACTGAAGACCCACTGACCCATAATCATCATGCCACCTTCCTCTCGCCAAACTCAGTGTGGGCTAGCATAATGGTCCCATCTCTCCCACTGGGCCTTGGTCAAGATCACTCTGTTTTACCCAGAGATATCCTTAATTCTGAATATCTTGGAGAAAAAGTTAGGAGTGATAACATCAATTTCTTTCTGCTCAAAAGGCCCTGAACCCATTATGCAAATGAAACCACCCACTTCTCAGAATTCTGCAGACATTGGTTCTTTGCGAATTCTGACAAAATAAATATTTTCCCCAAATAGCTATGAGGTACTCTTAGTGAATGGGAAAAAAGAGGGCACCCCCATTACATGACATTTATCATATTATAAAATCATGTGTCGATTGGTCTCAGGTCTATAGACTTTAAGTTCCTTGAAAGCAGGCATCTTTGTAGCCACAATGCCTAGCATACTGTCTAGTCATTGTAGAAACTATAATTTTTTTAACCTCTATTTGAACCTCTCCTCCCTTTTTCCCCTTTATACCTCAGGGTTCAATACCATTTACCAATGCACTTTGTAAGGTTCAGTTGTTCTGTCTAATCAGTGTTTCTGCCATAGTCAGTGCATTAATGGAGATCAAGGGACAGTCTCAGGATATGTTGGAGAAATAACCATTATAGAGATTTTGATCTCTACCAGAGTGCTTTCTGAGAGCCAAGAGTTCTTTTATGGGCTACATGGAGAGGATCTCTTTACCAGAGCCTTTTTAATTCTTGAAGGACATTCTAAAAAAATCTCTCAGCAGGCCACCATTTCTTGGAAACTTTTCCTGAATACAGGTCCTGTGCTACAGCAATGACTGTTTTACTAGGACTAGAAGTCTTAATGGGGGGTCTCATAAATCCTTCACATACAGCCCAACACCAACTTTGGGCAGCAACTTCAAGCAACAACAGGATGAGTGTCCTTCCCATGAGATGTGTCTGCTCTCCTTCCCTCAACACCAGAAAGGCCTCTGACTGAGATGAACTCCCTAATTCCCTGAATACATCCTGATGCAAAGCAATTGTCCTCCAGGATTGATTTTAGCAGTCTCTTCACAATAGGAATTTCCATCTGAACACTCCTCATAGTCATGTGCTTGAAACTGGGTTTTTCAATTCACCCAAATGCACTTCCTTCCTTCTCTGAGACTGTATGAACTCAGGGGCATCAAATATGTTACTATCTCATCCCTTGGTGAGGATGTTGAGGGATCTCCTGTCCTTCCCCTTTCAGCTGTGTGAATTCTACCAATCCTACCAAGAAATAGGTAATATACATAATGGATAAACAGTTACAAGCATAAAGACAATTGGAAGTAGGGAAGGCTTCCCAATTCCTTTTATACCAGCATTAGTCTCATTCCAAACTCAAAGAAATATGGTACAAAAAGGAAAACTACTGTTCAATCTTACATGGGATCATAGATGCAAAAATACTAGTAAAATACTAGCAAACCAAATCCTGGAATATGTTATAATAATAATGTATCAAAACCAGGTAGGGCTTAGCTCAAAAATATGAAGATGGTTTGCTATTAGAAAATTAATGATTTTAATTTGGAAAAAATACATATTTCAGCAAATGTGGGGAAAAGCTCTTCAAGGTTCAAACTCTATTCCTAATTTTTAAACATTTTTAGCAACCTGGGAATGACTATAGGTATCCTTAATTTGATATATCAAATATCAAATTTGATATATCAAATATCAAGTCTCCAGCAAAAATAATACTTGATAGTGAAACATTAAATCATTCCCATTAAAATTTGAAGAGACCTCACTTTGAATATTGCATTATTGATCATAAGCAATTCAATGAGATGGGAAATAGAGGTAGGAGGTATATATCCTGAAGAAGGAAAGACAAAGTATCAATATGATTGCCTACTTAGAAAATCCAAAAGATATAATTGTTAGTTAGGGTGCGGTGAGAAGTTACTCAAATAAGAGGTTTGAAAACTATCAGCAGAAAGGAGGAGGGGAAGGGACAAAAGCAGGAAAGGGATGTGTTTTGTTTTGCAGAACGAACAGTTCCAGCCAAGGAGATGCCCAACTAGGTGTTTAACCTGATAGCCCCTTGCTAGGTGTGTCTCACCTGGTAACCTCTTACTTGAGCCACTTTGAGCTGAACTGAAGCTGAGGACCTGTGCAGAAGCCCCCGAGTTGTCCTAAGAATACCTTTAGTTCATTATAATACTAAGTTCTCCTCCTATGAGCAGAGTTTCTGTCATTTTTTGAACATACAATGTATGCACTAGCATGTTAACATGCTAGGCATGTGCAATTAAACCAAAAATGCATACGCAAGCTCCCTGCCCCCGGCCCCCATACACTGAATAAAAGCTTCCTATACTAACCCCATAGGGAGACAGTGCTTTGAGAGCTATCTCCCTGTCTTCTTACTCGTAACAATAGATTCTTTGCTTTCAACATTTCTTTGGGTTGTGCTCAATTTGTTGCACCCCAAGCAACAAACCCCTTGAGTTCACTTACATAATGAGAAGCAATTAAGACTAATAGGAGTTGACTAAGATGACCATATATAAGAATAAGAAAAACAAACATATGGAACAATTTTCAATCTTATCACAAATTCAATAAGTGTGCATTAAACAATGCCTTTACAAATCATTATTAATTTTTAAAATTTCGTGGTACAATCTTTTAGGAAGGGATTTGGCAACAGTAACTAGAAAAAGATCCATTCTTTGGCTTCTGCTGAAACTCTACCCTAAGGAAATATTCCAAGACATATAAAAAGATATATACATAAAGATGTTCACAGGCTATTTTTATAGAAAAATCTGGAAAAAAATCTAATGTCCAACAAGAGAGGGAGTGAATTAGCTAAAAAATCATATATTGGCTTAAAGAAATATTTTTTATCATTAAATGATCTTTTAAAGTCTCTGTAATAACACTGAAATAGTATTAAATGATACTTAGTGAAAAATCAAGAAAAACAATTTATATATTTGGCATAACAACTACATAAAAGCACATTTAGAGAAAAGTGTCACAAGAAATGTAGTATAGTCAAGAATTCAGACTTTTTTTTTTAAGATTTTATTTATTTATTTGACAGAGATAGAGAGAGAGCACAAGTAGGCAGAGAGGCAGGCAGAGGGAGAGGGAGAAGCAGGCTCTTCACCGAGCAGGGAGCCCGATGCGGGACTCGATCCTGGGACTCCAGGATCATGACCTGAGCCGAAGGCAGTCGCTTAAGCAACTGAGCCACCCAGGCACCCAAGAATTCAGACTCTTGAGTCTGAAGTTATGACTTCAAATCCTGGGGCTACCATTTCCTAGCTATATGACCTTGGCCAAATTATCTAATTTGTCTCAGTTTCCTCACCAGTAAATGGAATTTAATAATAGCAGCTGTCTCATAGGATCGTTATGACAGGAAATGAGTTTATACCTGCAAAGCTCCATGAGTAGTGACGTTGATATGGTAAGCTGCTAATAAACATTCATGTGAATGCAGCAGAGTACTGGTAGGCATTGTGTTAGGGTGTAAGATTCTGGGTGTTTTCATTCCTATTTCCTAAGTTTTCTAAAATATTACTATTTTTGTTTTATAGCAAAAATGGATATTTAAATATTAAAAATATTATTTCTAGTCCACACTAATCTCTTCTCTTAACTATACCCTAATTCCACTTCCTTCTGTTTATCTAGGATCTGGTTCCACCTATTATTTCCTTTGTGTTATCTCAAACTCCTATACTAATTCACTAAATAATTATATAGATTCCTAAGTGGAATCTTTACTCCCTTCTCTTCACTGTCACACTTCTTAAGGAAAAAATAAAATTCACAATAACTTTCTCCAATTTGAATTTCCCATTACTCTTCAGTATACTGGAATTTGAATTCTCTCTCCATTATGCCATTCTAACAACTTTGCTAATTTCCTTCATGCCCAAAACTAATTAATCTGCATCCCTTTACCCTATCACAGGTGTTTTAACACTGCTAGTCACTTTCTCCTTGAAACTGTCTTCCCTGTCCTATTACACTTAGAAAGGAGGATGTGAGGGGCACCTGGGTGGCTCAGTCGTTAAGCGTCTGCCTTCGGCTCAGGTCATGATCCCGGGGTCCTGGGATCGAGCCCCGCATCGAGCCCCGCATCGGGCTCCCCACTCCGCAGGAAGCCTGCTTCTCCCTCTCCCAGTCCCCCTGCTTGTGTTCCCTCTCTCGCTGTGTCTCTCTCTGCCAAATAAATAAAATCTTTAAAAAAAAAAAAAAGAAAGAAAGAAAGGAGGATGTGAGAGGAGGGGGAAGCACAGGTTTTATAATTGCCTCTGTTGGAAACCAGAAGCTTATAGCTGCCCATGTTTGAGATCAGGTCTGAAGCCATAGACTGCAGAACCAATCCAGAAAGAGGAAGCAGCCATGGCCAAGTTAAAGAGTGTGGCTGGGGAAATCCAATAAGGGAACCAGAAAGCAAAGTGGGTCAAAGACAAAAGAACCCGAGTCCCAGGGATACTTTTCCTGGAGCCCAACACGGGGTTTGAATTCACAACCCCGAGATCAAGACTTGAACTGAGATCATGAGTCGAAGGCTTAACCAACTGAGCTACCCAAGTGCCTCTGGATGGCAATTTTTAACAATATCATCTTCTACAAAGCTTTCAGAACTGTGCTCTCCTCTCTATTCTTTCTATTTCTACATTAATCTTCATCCATAGTTACTTGGATAAAGCCTTCTAACTTTTTCCTGTCATCCAATATTGCCCCCTTCCAGTCCACCAGTACTGCTGATATCAAAATTATCTTTCCAAAAGGCAAATTTTATCCACCATTGCTTCTGTTTCCATACGTTTTACCCCTGCATTCTGGACATTTAGATTTCTTCCACATATTTCTTTTCCATCTGTATCTCTTAACACCATGCTGGATAAGAAGAGTTGCTTATATTTCTCAAATACAAGAAACTTTGGTTATGTTCTCTGCCTTCCTTTGCCAAAAGTGCTCCAATCTTTTTTTCCATATGACAAATTAGTTCAAATGAGCTCAAATATTTCTAAATTAGCTCAAATATTACTTGCTCTGCAAAGCCTTTCCCATCTCCTTCAAACAGGGCTGCCCAATCTTTCCACTGAGCTCTGTTCTTAGAGTATATTTCTATTAAGGAAGAATCACATTTGTTTTCTATTCATTTGGAAACCTATATAACATTTATTTAGTTATTGATCTCTAACATTAGAATGAGTATCTAAACCTAGAGTGTATGGATAATGTATTTTTTGTTGTATATTGCCCTGTATCCAGCAAAATGGCCACCACCACCACAAGTCTTTGCTGAAAGAATGAGTAACTCACAGAATAAATAATCAATGGGGGAATTTTTTTTCTTTTTTCCTTCATTACATGACTACTAGGATACAACATGTATCTTGGTGAAAGGGTTGAGGAAATGCAGTTTGATAAATAAAATGAAGGTCAAAGGAGAAAGGCAGGAGAAATCAAGAGGAATCACCAGTGTGCACAAAAACAAAGCTGACATCTAGGAAGGGAGGCAAAGAATGAGAAGAGCTCAGACAAAGTGAAAGCTGGAAAGAATCCAATGGGACAAGGAATTTATCAGAAGCTCAGTGAAATCTCTGCAATTTGACTCCATGAATCCAAACAAGTCTCATCAGTTTATCATCTTGATAAAGACACAGATATACAGAGTTCTTAGGGAAAGTACTAGAAAAAAACACTTACACTTGGCCAGCAAGGCATCCGATCAAAAAATTTCCCAGAGTATATGGGTCTGATGCGATCTGGAGGTTCTACTCCTGGTTCAGTGTTTTCAGCCTCCTTTCTCTCTTCAGGTTGTTGGGCAAACTGGCTCTCAGAAGGTTCTATCACCAAGTCTATTTGGGGCCCTGTATTATCTGGTTCTTCTAGTTTGGGTAGACCAGTGTCCACCTCAACAGGAGGCTTCATCTCTGCACTGGGCTTCACCACCACACAGGTCTCTTTTCCCAGTTCCTGTCTAGATTCCATATCCAAAGTAGGCTGCTTCCCCAGTGAAGCCCATAACCCTTCAGAGGAACCAGCCACAGAACCTCTCCTGCTCCCTAGAGCCTGTGGACTTTCGCATACCATGCCCGAGTGAGGCTGTATTATCCTTCCAGAACACCTTCCCAGAAGACACTCATTTTCTAAGCCCATTCTTCCTGGCAACATACCTAGAGAAGATTTTGTTTTCTGGGAGGCTGAGACCCCAGATACTCCTAAATTACTACTCTCCAGGAGGGTCCTAGAAAGATTCTGTCTTTTCAATTTCATTTCAAGCTCCTTGCTCAATGGAGATTTTGTTTCTGGTGATGCTATCCTCTCCTCAAATTTATTACTACCCAGGAGGCTCTCCCTACATGAGGAATCTTCTTTTCCTAATCCCACTCTGAACCTTAACTCCGTGGGAGATTTTGTTCCCATGAGAACTCCCCTCTCTCCTAAGTCATCCTTTCTTTCGTGGGTGAGACCAACCTCCATGCTCTGGGGAGATTTCCTCTCAGACACCCTCATTCCTCCAGCGGCACTCATCCCTAAGGGGAAAGCTGTACCTGTCTCAAGGGAAGTTCCTAATCCCTTGTGGTGCCCCAAACCTTTAGGGGACCCCACTCTCACGAAAGAACACATCTCCACTCGGACTCCCTGCCCACAGCTTCCTGCCTACCAATTCACACCTAGCGGAGTTCAGTGACGAAAAGCAGATGAAGGTCTGTTTACCGGGTTACCTGGGAAACAGGGGCGTGGCTTGGCGCGCAATTGTTTTCACCAGCCTGGTCCCTGCCCGTTTCTCCCACTCTTGTCTTGGTCCGTTTCTCTCCCTCTCCTTTCTCTCCCCTTTCTCCTTCTTCCTCTCTTTCCCTCCCTCTCTTCTCTTTTCTTCCTCCTTCCTTACTAGATCTGGATGGCAAGAAAACTTGAAGGATGTGGTCTTGGGCACTAGAGAAAATGCTCACCAACTTCTCTTTGGTTTTGCAAGCAACTCAGCCCCCTGGGATGGGTTTAGCCATGGGCTTCCTCCCGGCCATTGGCCTATTAATTTTACTGGCGATCAGGGAAGAAGTAGCCATTTTTCTGGTGGTGACCATTAATTTTAGGTCCTTCCTTGTGCAAGTACATGTGTACTGCATGTATTTCTTTTAGCCTAAAGAACTGCCTTGAATTCTGTGAAATTATATTTGGTACCTGTGGTAGAGAAACAAAGTCTTTGAGAACATTTACACTTTAATAACTAGCCTTCAAATAGCATTTAAATATATTAAAGTTTGAGATGTATTACACAGTAATGCATATCGACTTTTAAAATACTGTGGCAGGGCGCCTGGGTGGCTCAGTTGGTTAAGCGACTGCCTTCGGCTCAGGTCATGATCCTGGAGTCCCTGGATCGAGTCCCACATTGGGCTCCCTGCTCAGCAGGGAGTCTGCTTCTCCCTCTGACCCTCTTCCCTCTCGTGCTCTCTATCTCTCATTCTCTCTCTCTCAAATAAATAAATAAAATCTTAAAAAAAATAAAATAAAATAAAGTACTGTGGCAAACTCAAACTCCTTTTAAGCATGGGATTTTTAAAAAGATATTTTATCTATTTGAAAGAGAGTGTGTGAGAGAAGGGTGAGGAAGAGAGGGAGAAGCAGACACTCCGCTGAGCAGGGAGCCCTATGCAGGGATCCACCCCAGGACTTCAGGATCCTGACCTGAGCTAAAGGCAGAGGTTTAACTGACTGAGCCACCCAGGGGCTCCAAGGATAGGATTTTCTTTAAGTTGGCGTCACACCTTTGTCAAGTTTTAAGTTTATTTATTTATTCTCTTCACCGAGGGTGGGGCTTGAACTCACAACCCAAAAGTCAAGAGTTGCATGCTTTTCAGACTGAGCCAGCCAGGCTTTGTCAAGTTTTAATGAAAGTGTATTTGGTGAATATTTGTCATGTTCTACACATACGGGGGATACAGAGCACCTAGCTCAGAATCTGAATGGAATTTATAGGATTCCAGGCTTTTAGAAACTATGAAAAACTTGTAAAATTAAAAAAATTTTTTAAATGCTTAGGAGAGGGGTGCCTGGGTGGCTCAGTTAAGGGTCTGCCTTCGGCTCAGGTCATGGTCCCGGGGTCCTGGGATCGAGCCCCGCATCGGGCTCCCTGCTCGGCGGGAAGCCTGCTTCTCCCTCTCCCACTCCCCCTGCTTGTGCTCCCTCTCTCGCTGTGCCTCTCTCTGTCAAATAAATAAATACAATCTTTTTAAAAAAATGTTTAGGAGATATTATTTCACACTTGAAAAAAATTGTATACTGTAATTTTCAGATAATTAATATATTCTTCTTCCCTTAAGCATTTTAAATGACTTGATAGCATGTAAATGAAGGCATGTCTATGTACAAGCATTCATTAAATTCTTTCATTTTAGGAAGCCTGGGTGGCTCAGATGGTTAAGCGTCTGCTTTTGGCTCAGGTCATGATCCCAGGGTCCTGGGATCGAGTCCCGCATCAGGCTCCTGCTCCTTTGGAGCCTGCTTCTCTCTCTGCCTCTCTCCCTCTCTCTCTGTCTCTCATGAATAAATAAATAAAATCTAAGAAAAAAAATTCTTTCATTTTACAAAAAACTATTGAGTACCTACTTTGTGTCAGTGCTAGGAATATTTGAAATATAAGCCAATCACTATCTCTTGGAACTTATATTCCAGTAGGGATAGATAACCATCAAGTAAACCAATAAATAAGATCATTTCATATAGTGACGTGTGTAGTGAAGAAAACAATACTTTGATATGAAGGAATGCTACTTTAGAATTGGTGGGCTTAGAAGTTACTTGAACTGAGGCTTGCATTAAGCCCTGCAAAGACAAACTTTTTAAACATGACTAGCTCAAGTTCCCATAGTCTTTTTCTCCATTGCCTTGGCACCATGCCTACAATTCCTTAAGTTAGAATTACCTTTAGGTTTGTCTCAGAGAGTTCCAGTTAAAAGAATATTTACCAGTCATTACCATCTTTGATTCATTCTTCAACTACACAATGGTGGAAAGATTTCTTGGAAGAGAAGGTAGAAGATGTATGGTTAAGAGTGCTGCAGATGATACATGCAAAGTGCTAGGAATTTGTGAGTGGGTGTTCAGAGATTTGAGAGCAAAGGAAGCACTGAGGGCTGTGTTCAAGTCTATAACTTCATTTAAGGCCTGTCCACTTTATAGCTTCCTTAACAAATTTTATCAATTAATAGGATTCCACATTTGACACTAAAATATATACAATTATCAGTCCTCCTCAGTTACCTGGGGTGAGGAAAAAAACACAGGCATACTGTGAGTGGCAGCACCAAGAACGAAGCTTTACTGTGGCATATCAGTCTCTCCAAAATTGCCAGTGGGTCTTAGAAGTGCTAGCCACTGGAGCAGCACTCTTCATAAACTATAGTTTATGACTAAACTATAAAATACTATGGAATGTATTTATGAAGGGGGTAAATTAAAAGACAAAATTGGTTGAAAAAAATAAATGAGGAAGCAATATCCTAGAACAATGAGTGGGGAGTTCCTAACAATTTATAAATTTCACCATCTAGGTGTTATTTGAGGTCTTCTTAAGTCAAATGTTCATCATTCTAAACATAATTAAGTTCACAAATATTTTTGAGGTCCCTATTATGTCAAAGATCCTTTGTGAGGAATTGAAATGATGAATAAGTTATTGTCTTGGTCCTTAAGAACTTTAAAATCCTAATGAGATTTTTATATTTTTTATTTTATTATTTTATTTTATTTTATATTGGTGGGGGGGTAGCAGAGAAAGAAGGAGAGAGAGAATCTTAAGCAGGCTCCATGCCCAGTGCATCAGGAGGCTGACTTGGGGCTTGATCTTACAACCCTAAGATCATGACCTGATGATGCTTAACCAACTGAGCCACCCAGGCGCCCCCTCCCCCAATGAGATTTTAGATTCCCTAATGGGAATGAAAGTGTAAGGAGAAAAGTCTAGGCACTATAAAATAAGGCAGATAGATATTAGAACCATTATAGAGAGTAAAGCAAAGTATTGTGAAGCTACTGGAAAAAGATAACTAAATCCAGTAGAAATACATTTGACCCTTGAACAACATAGTTTTGAATTGTGCGAGTTCATTTATATGTGGATTTTTTTCAATACATCAGAAAATTTTTTGGAGATTTGCAAAATTTTTTAAAAACCTGCAAATGATATAGCCTAGAAATACCTAAAAAATTAAGGGAAAGTTAGGTATTATTTTAAGAATAGAATATGTAATACATATAACACAAAATATGTTATTGGTAAGGCTTCCGGTCAACAGTAGGCTATTAGTACTTAAGTTTGGGGGGGAGTCAAACATGATATGCACATGTTCAAATGTGTGGGGAGTTGGTTTCCCTAAAGCCTGCCATTGTTCAAGGGTCAACTATATCCTCAGATGTGATCGAGAGCATTTGGCATCTTTTTTTTTTTAAAGATTTTATTTATTAATTTGACAGAGAGAGAGAGAGAAAGAGAGAGAGCAGGAACACAAGCAGGGGGAGTGGGAGAGGGAGAAGCAGGCCTCCCGCTGAGCAGGGAGCCTGATGTGGGACTCGATCCCAGGACCCTGGGATCATGACCTGAGCCAAAGGCAGACGCTTAAGGACTGAGCCACCCAGGCGCCCAGCATTTGGCATCTTGGCCAAAGTGAAACCTGCAGTGATGGACAGTATTGGTGTTCTGGGAGGGAGAGAACAAAGTGATTAAGTAAGCCAAGATGAGAACACACAGGCAATATTCTGGGAACAAAGGGTAGACTGGTATGATTAGGGTACAAAGCAAGAGTTTGGGGAGAGGGAGACTATAAAAATAGAATGAAAGAAATGTGGGTTGGGACTGGAGAACTTTGGACTCTATTTTGCAAGTGAGATATCGTTGAACATTTTTGAGGAGAGTTACTGGATGAAATGTAAAAAATGATTGAAAAGCCAGGATTGTGCATTAATTTGTTTATATGAATACTACCATGGTGTTGGGATTAGATCACAGGTGTTGGGATTAGATCACAGATTTGGGGATTAGAATTTGGGGTATTAGAATGGACAATAGGTTTATGAAGGAAAGTGGGAAGAGGCAAGATGATTTTGCCCTTTCAAGTCCAGGTGACTGGAAGCCTGTTAATACCAGTCAGCTAAGCAGAAGTTTTGGGCTGGAATAAGTTTGGTTTGGGACATACTGTTGACATACCAAAACTGATGTGACATATCCTATTTCCTGATTCTTCCTTGGATTGTCTAAGAGGTACTAACATGACTAACATATTGGAACAAGCTCTTGGGGATAAAGTACCACAGATACCATTTAGGTATGACGCATTATGCTCTTCTGGTTAGTAACTGGGGAGTTGATCTAGAAGACTGGCTATTCAAGGGTTCAAATCATCTTCATTGCATAATGTTGACCAAGAATCCCCAGGATATCTCTTAACCCAAGTACACATTCTAGACAATGTTGATGTTCTCAAAACAGGGCTAAACATGCTAAACAGCAAAATGAAAAGTAGCCCTTATCCTGAAAGAAAGTCAATTTAACATTCTACCAAATTACAAAATGAATTATTTTGTTTTGTTTCAGATACCTGGCCAGAAACTATTGTATGAAATTTAACCAAAGAAGGGTGTTATGTAGATCTGCAGTGGAGGGTAATGGATGTTTTGAGTTGTCTTTTACTAGAATCCAGCTTAAGAACTCAGGTTCTGAAGCCAGCCCGCAGGTTAGAATACAATTTCACTACCAGCTTAGTGGTGATTTTGGACAAGTTACACATCTCTTTGCTTCAAATTCTTTACCTTTAAAACAGGCACACCTCATTCATTAATTCCACAACCATGACTGAAGCCTCCCAGCTGCCAGGCACTGTACTAGACAGACGGCGTTGAGGACCACTTTGGGGAGCTAATACTCTAATGTAGGAAGGCATTTAGTTTCAGATACTCGTTTGAGTGGAACCCTGTAGTGTAAGAGTAAAATGGAATAACTCCTGCAAAAGCATTTAGTACAGTAACTCGCAAAGGAAAATCCTGAATAAAGGCGAGCTATTAAGATTTGCTCCCCACCACCACCAAAAATAGGTAAACTGTGAATAAAAGCAAGTTATTATCTTAAGATTTTCTCGCCTAGAAGATTTTTGGTATGAGGAGGTTCTAATCTTCTTCCCTGGGGTAAGTACCACAGTAAATACCTTTATGATCCATGCTTCCTCTCAGGACATGTTCGGGGCGGGCGGGAGGCTCTCTCTTGCTAGAAAAGTCCTCCCCAAAAAGCCCCTTAACTGAGTTGCCACGGCTGGGGTGTTGCAGGGTAAGGGTTTAATTGGGACGGTGAGCTAATATTCACAAAGGGAACTTCGCCGCCCCACATGGGCAGGGAGCAACAAACCCTAGCTCTCTCGCGCTTCCCCAAAAGCAAGGCAGTAAAAGAGTTACCCCACCCGCTGCCGCCGGGAGCCCAAGACCGCCACCCAGATGACAATGGCGCCGGCAAGGGCGGGGCCGCGTTTGCCTGGGATGTGGGAGGGAGGGAGGAGGAGGAGGACTCGCCCCCTGCCGCTCGCAGAGGTCATGTGACACGCCCCACCCGGCCCTGCAGACCAGCCCCAGCTGAGAGGGCTTTGAGAAGGGGCGGGGGAGCGGATGAAGAGGTGGGACTGGCGACCGCGGAAGTGACGAAGGGGCGTAATTCGCTACGTGCAGCGACGTGGCGGCGAGGCCGGCGCCGGGCGGCGGAAGTGGCTCCCGCGCTGGGACTTGAGTGTTTGTGTTTTGGTTCGCGACGGAGTCGGCGGCTGGCCTGAGGGGAGGAGGCAGAGGAGGGAGGAGGAGGAAGAATTAGTCGGAACTCGAGCGCCGGCGGCGGCGAAGGAGGAGAAAGGAAAGAGGAAGGCGGAGCGGAGAGAGGCGGAGACGGAGCCGGACGGGGGCGGCACCACGGCACGATCCCCGCACGGTCCAGTCTAAGGGGAGCGGCCTGAGGAGGAGACGCGCCGCCGCCGTCTAAGCCACAGCCACAGCCACAGCCTCAGCGTCTTCTCGGGCTACGCCTGGGACCTGCTGCCGGGAGTCTTCAGCTCTGCGAGTCCGCGTGCTGCGGTCTCAGGTAACCAAACTGTCCCTCCCCTGCCTAGAGCCAGCCGGGACCCCAGGTTATACACTGTCCTGTCTGTCCGCGGCCCTGCCGGCTCTGAGTCCCCCGCCCATTCTGCCTTACCCGGCGCCAGTGCCCAGGACCAGAGCTATCAAGCCGGCGTTTCGTCCTGCCGGCCCTGGTGATTCATTCCTCAAAGAGCTCTGGGGATCGGGATTTGCGGGCTGGCTGAGGGAGCGACGGGTGTCACCCTTTTCCCTTCTCAAGATGGCGCCGTGAAAGAGTGCTGGAGGCCGCGGTTCCGTCTGGCCCCTGTCCTGGCAGTCCTGGAGGGGGTGGTCCCAGCCGACGCCAGGCTAGGTCCGGGGAAGCAGGGTGGGAAAGATGGCCAGGGGGCCTGGCGGGTCCTCCTTGTTCAGGCCATCCAGAGTTTGGTACCAGTTACTCAGGTGCTCTCCAGGGAGGAACTGGGGCCTACAGCAGGTGTGAATTTGGGGAACTCCGCCAGCCTTCGACTTCCAAAGACCGGTAGTGGAGGGAGGAGGAGGAGGCTCGTCGACATAGTCTGCCTAGGGACTGTCTCATCTATGAAAGGTGATGAACCGCAGCCTTAAAGAACTCAAGACAACTAGGCCGCCGAACACGCACAGTGGGTAGAGAGAGACCTTGTTAACCCTGTCCTGCTGTCCTCTTCCCTTAGAAGCTGGTTACCCTCCTGAGACTTCCAGACTGTAACTCTGAACGTCATAATTCACAAATTGGGTTTTTTGTCAGTGTCAAATCAGTTGCCTTTCGCATAACTAGTTAGGAAAAAAAACACCTGTACAACACTATGAGAATTCAGGAGAGCTCAGAAACTTTTATTTTTAACGTAAAATTGGGGTAATAATATGAGTTTATAGGGTTGCTGTAAGCAAACTTCATGGAATAGTGGTTGGCACATAATAAGTGTGTGGTAAATGTTACTGCTGTTATTAATACTATTTTCGTTAAAGAGCACCTAGAGACCTTTATAGACTACCACTTATTCTCAAAAGATTTAAAAAGCATTTTATGCAAAATTTTCGTTTTGCAAAATAAAAATTTCAGTAGTGGATACAAATGAATGCACATGATTTTTAACCTTAATGTTATGCTAACTGTATCTTTATAATTAAATTTATTTTCTGCTAGAGAGTGTTGGAGGGAGTTACAGTCCAACAGTTTTAACCCCTAAAAGGCAAAGCTAAAATCATAATTTTTTATGGGAATCATGTTTTCCCTGAAATTTGGACCATGGAAATTTGGAGCCTGTTGCCCTTGACAAATATTTCAATTTGCTGTTTTGGAGGTAGTGAGACAACGGGGAAGTGTTTCAATTGGTATTGAAATACCTGAAGGTGTGTTGGTGCGTGTTCAGTCTGCATGATGTTCTGTTGATATTTGGTCATTATTTCATCAAAGGGCCACTTTAATTGCCAATTTTTAATCCCTTTTATGTGTTGACCCCTGTATTAGAGATTTTTTTTTTAAACATATATTCTGTCATCTAATTCTCCAGCAGCTATTTAAGTTAGGTATTTTGGAAATGGAGACTTTGGTATAGCCAGCCAAGATTAGATCCCAAATCTGGTATTTTTTTTTTGGAGGGGGGGGGTGTCAATGTGAGGATTGGAACATTTTTTTATTACAGAAAAAATTTTAAATATACAGAAGTAGGGAGAATAGTAAGATGAACCCATCACCTGCTTTAAATTATTTTATGGCCAGTCATGTTTTATTTACATCCCTACTGTTTGGAAGCAACTCAGACATATCATTTCATGTGTAAATAGTTCAGTATGCATTACCAAAAGAATTCTGCAAAGCTGCTGTTTAAATAAGTCAGTGGTGATTTTGTCTCAAATGTAAGGTCTCTTGGATATTTATTAATGAATTTACTGTCCAAAGGGATTCTTATGTAAACTCATTTCATGGGGAAGGCAAATTTCTTAAATGAGGTACCTAAATGAAATATAACAGTGATTTTAAGGAGGGAATCGTCAGGTTTAATGAGCACATGATCAGATTTTAGCTAAAGATGGGAGAAAACCATTGTGATTTGTGAGTAGATTGGAAGAGTCCTATAATGTTCCCTCATTCCTTTGAGATTGAAAATTAGCATTAGATGATAAAGAGAAGTTGCCATTTAGGCTAGGTTTTTCTAGATGTGTTTAATAGAAAATAGTGACGTAGTTAATTATTAGGCCCAAAACTACGGAAAAGTATAAGTAAATAAGACACTAATAAGCTTACCACATAGAGAACCCCACTGTTAACACTCCATGTATAATGTACTTGAGCACATGATGAAACAATTTTAAGTCTTTTAACCACTAGACACACAAATCTAAGAGCCTTAAACTACTTGTTGCTCCAGAATTACCATTAGTTAAAGAAAAAAATGTACAGTTTAACAGGGGCCTTCACATAATAATAGTCAACATTTAGGGGTGCCTGGGTGGCTCAGTCGTTAAGTGTCTGCCTTCAGCTTGGGTCATGATTCCAGGATCATCATGATCCCAGGGTGCTGGGATCGAGCCCTACGTCAGGCTCCCTGCTCCGTGGGGAGCCTTTTCTACCTCTCCCACTCCCCCTGCTTGTGTTCCCTTTCTCGCTGTGTCTCTCTCTGTCAAATAAATAAAATCTTTAAAAAAATAATAGCCAACATTTATTGAGTACTTAGTGTGTTCTAGGATCTTTTGTAAGAACTTTCCATTTATGAAATTCATTTTCCCCAAAACTATTTTAATCCAGCTACTCTGGCTCCGGAACCTAAACTCGAGTCAGTTCTCAGGTTGACTAGGTTTGAAACGCAGCTCTGTTGTGGCTCTGTCACAGTAACTGTGTGACCTCAGTCAAGTTACTTAACCTCTCTGTGCCTGTTTCCTCATTTTTAAGGATTGTAGTATCTATAGGATTGTTGAGTGACTATGTTAACTACCTGGCACAAAGTTCAAGTCTTTAATAAAGATTAGCTTTAAAATTTTTTTAAAACTCTGAAAATTACAATATCTGTTTCTTTACAGGTTTCTCTACATCCAGAAAGAAAAAAATTGACACCTTGCATCCTGGAAGTTCATTTAAGAGACTGAATTTAGGGACTTCTTTCAAATTTGGACATGGCTAATCGAGGAGCAACAAGACCCAACGGGCCAAATACTGGAAATAAAATATGCCAGTTCAAACTAGTACTTCTTGGAGAGTCTGCTGTTGGCAAATCAAGCCTAGTGCTTCGTTTTGTGAAGGGCCAATTTCATGAATTTCAAGAGAGTACCATAGGGGGTGAGAATTTCTTTTTTACCTTCATTTAATTGAATTATACAGTGGCAAAAATTTTGCAGTTCCAGTTGTTTGATGATGAATACCTAAATAGGTTGCACAGTGAAGAAAACTGTTCAGCAGACTTCAAGCTTTAAAACTTACCTTGATTTTTGTTTAGATAGTATCTTCCTACATTTTGATTTCCTGGTTATCCCCAAGACGATCGTGTAAAAGCTGGAATACAGATGCAAGCATGAACAGAGTCAGTGTCCCAAGTATTTAGATGTGATCTGATATCTGTTCCTTGATAATGATAAGAGGCTTCTTCAAATTAATACATGTTTTAGCTCAATTATACGGCCTTTAGAATGAGTAATGAAAATAGTAAAAGTAAATAATAAAAGTTAACTTTAAAATTCTAATTCTAAATAACTGGACTCTTTGTAAATTACACTGATTAGTAAAATTAATTAAATTTTATTAAACTTGTTTAAGAATGCTCCTAGGGTGAAGGAAGAGAGAAAGTCAATGATCAATGAAGAGCGACATAAGAGGGAAATGGGACCTGGAGAGAAAGATGAAAGAGGGGTTAAGAGGTAGAGTAAGTACTGAATACAGTGGTTGTGGTAGAGATGAAATGAGGGGAAGGTAAGAGGCAGGACAAAGGTGACAACTAATAGTGCAGTGTTATGGACATAAGACAGGAAATTTGATAATTGAATTTAATCAAAGAAATTCACAACTATATAGCAGTGGGGCAAAACAGGCACTTCAGGGGCCTCAGTTTCATCTGTCAAATGAGGCTTTTGAATTGGATAATACCAGAGGAAACAGCTTTAAGATCACAGTATTTTGCAAGGGGTGTGTAATTAAGCAGTACTGTATTTTTAAAGGTATACATAAATGTAGTTTAACCTCATACATAAAAAAGTCAAACTTTTGTAATACGTAAGACTGATACACGTAGCAACCTCAGATCTTTTAGAAGTGTAACTTTATGTCGTGCATTTAGTGTATGTTCTCAAGTACACTTGAGAATCTTATTCATAGTTCAGACCCTTCCATTAAAATAGTTTGTTAAACAGTAGTACCTCCTGGCTTTTCCCTGCATATAGGAAATAAACTACATAGGTGGTATTTCCACTTTAATATACTCAGAAGTATAGTGGTGATTGTCAACCTCTTTTATTTGTATATCTATCAAGGTTCACAGTGTTACACTGTTTTAGTGGGGTTTTTTTGAAAATATATTGAGAGAGCGTGCGCGCTTGGTGGTGGGGGTGGGTAGGGGCAGAGGGAGAAGGAGCGAATCCTCAAGCAGATTCCCCACTTGAGTATGGAGCCCATCATGGGGCCTATCACGGGGCTCAATGCCAGGACCCTGAGATCATGACCTGGTCCATGGTATGGAGTTTTTGAGTTAGAAATCTAATGAACAATATGTTATATGTTCTTTGTGGTTTCTTTGTTAATACATACGTCTGGTTTACCGCAAGGTAATCTTCTCAGGTGGTTGTCAGTGGCAGCATTTCCCAAAGTACATATGCATTTGAGGCTGTAAATACTTGGGCCAGATAGACTTGATATATGCCACCCTCCCCCTTCTCACAGTACATACTAAAATAACAAAAACACTGATATACCATAGTACAGAACTTAATTCCTGGGAAACTGCAGGAACCTCAGAAGCTTAAGACTAGAATCTTTTTTATTTTTATTTATTTTTTTTAATGGTGCTATTATCTGGGTGATCGTATATTTTTTTTATTTTTTATTTTTTATTTTTTTGGATGTTGTCATCCAAATGTATTTTTTCTTAATGACATTTCAAGCAGGGCATTTACAAGAAATATTTAACCCTGTATCAAGTCATAAATATACATATTTTCTGATATGTGTGTATGCATATATATAATCTTGTGTCCATTCAATACAAATTAGATTATTTACATTTCATTAATGAACTTTTCAAGTTTTTTGTTCCTCCATGTTAAGCTTTCTTAATATTTTCTACTTGTACAGATCAAATCTTGCTTTTAAAACCAACTTTAAAAGGAACTTATATCCAGATTTGTGTCAGTGGTTGTTGGACACTTTTAACTACCTTGACTATGTAGTAATATCTTTAGGAGGTATGATAGTACCATTATGATTACAGCTATGAGCACTGGTTTTTGTTTTTGTTTTGAGACATTATTGACATAAAACATTGTGTAAGGTTAAGGTGTAAGAGTGATTTAATGTTTTTATAGTGAGTACTGTTCTTTTATGCTCTTTGCTAACAGCTCTTCACTCTTAGGAACTATAGTAGTAATCTATTTAAGCACTTAAGGATTTCAAGGTTTGAGCTATTTAATGATGAATACCACAGGCCTGTAACTTGTAAGAAATATGTATTTTTGTTTTGGCTGATGTGTGATAAGACTTACCTAACAAATGAACCTGGCCAAATGTTTTGCATTTTATATGTGCTTTAGTTTTTGATTGTTTATATCTAACAATCATTATGGTCTGAAGAGCTCAACTAAAATTTTCATCTGCTTGTGTTTTAATGTGGGAATCATATGCTGTACTCTTGAATTTGTGTGTATTCTAGAACCTTACATTCATCAGGAATATCAGGATAGTTTATGTCTTCCTTCCTAAACATGGTAGCTTGATTTAAGAATCCATGTTGTCTCACAATATCCTATACAATTGCCCCTTGACCCTGTAACACTCACAATGAGGTTAGGTAGTTAGATGGTGGGTTTAGCACTTTGGGGAGTTCTAGCTTATTTGTAGGGATTTAAAGCCTGCATGACATTTTATGTTCTTATTGAGACAAGCCCAGAAGGTTAGCAAGGAATATTAAGGCTCAGGTGGTTGTCTTTCTCCTGCTGTCTCATCTGGAGGCTTAGTATTGCCTCAGTAAATATTTGTTGGATGGGGCTGGCCGTCTTTCACTTAACACCTTGAGTAAAGACTTTAAAGAATTCAAGTGAGTTAACTCTTGTAAAAAAAAAAAACAGTATTTGTTTTTAAACACATTTAAGTACTATTTACAAACAAGTAGATCTTCAGTGTAAGTCAGAGCAACATTAGAGTATGCAGTGAAATAAGATGCAGTCATTCAACTCTTTTTTTCTTTTGAAAGATGAATGTTTTATACCTCAGTTTAATTTTGTATGCACTGATCATCAAAGGAATGTCAGACATATGGTTTAGGTTATAGAACTATACATGAGAACATTAACAGCATTCTTGCAGGTACTGTAATTTTTGAGCTTTGGTTTAGAGCAGTGGTTCTCAGAATGTTCCCTGTTCAGGAGCATCTGCATTACCTAGGAATTTGTTAAAAATGCAAATTCCTATATCCTATATTCAATCAAAACACTGAAGTGGAACCAATAATCTTAAATTTTAACAAGTCTTCCAGGTGATTCTGATATATGCTGAAGTTTGAGAACCACTGCTTTTTGTGTTCTGAGTAGTCAATATTACTTTTACACTAAGGTTCTTGGAATAATTGCTTTTTTTTTTAACTGTAGTTTGGGTAGGATTTCTAAAAATATGTGGTTTATCCAACTGCTCCAGTTTGAAGATTACAAGTATTTTGTCCTAGTTACATCATATATTCTTTATATGTGTTTGTATGGAAACCCCTTCCCACAAATCTATTAACCTGTTAGGCCCTTTAAGAGAATATGGCCCCTTCTCTGTCCCATCGAGGTTACTCTGCCTTGTCTCTGCTAAGGAACTTAGAGTATCTGTAGTTTTCAGTTATCTATACCAATGCTGTTCCCCCTTAGTGACACAAGTAATCAAGGACTGATTATACTCTATGTTAGAGAAATAAGTGCCTTTTTTAATTTTAGTTCCAGCACATAGCACATACCAGCTGCATGATCTTAGGCAACTCATACTCAGCTTTATTTTCCTCTTACAGAAATGGAAATAATGGTACCTAACTTGAAAAGTTTTTGGTGAGGATTAAATGAAAGTACATGTAAGTTTCTTGGCTACAGTGCCTAGCATAGAGTAAAATGCTTATTAAATGTTAGCTGCTACCACTACCATCACCACCATTACTTTTTGCTGAGTCATTTTTGTCACTGTTCTATTGTCACAGCATGGCATTTATTTTGGAATCATGACTATTCCATCTAGTGCCTGGCATTTGATTTTGGATTTGACAATGTTAAAAAAAACTTCATGTTTAGATTTTCTTTTATTGGAAGATAAACCTTCTCATTAAAAATTATAGGAACAAATAAAAATTTTTTAAAGGTTTTATTTATTTGTCAAAGAGAGCACATGAACACAAGCAGGGAGAACAGCAGGCAGAGGGGGAGAAGCAGGCTCCCTGTTGAGCAAGGAGCCCAATGTGGGACTCCATCCCAGGACTCTGGAATCATGACCTGAGCCGAAGGCAGGTGCTTAACCAAAGATTTTAAAACCTTATAAGCAAATACTTAAACTAAATTTGAGCCTTCCATAAATGAAGTTTTTGCAGATTCATTCAAGTAGATAGTATGAGCATTTACAACTAAGTTTTTTAAAATTCTACATGGTAAATTCTTAACTAATTTTCTCCCTCCATTTATTGGTTTTCACAGAAGTGGTTAGTCATGTATATTACATTAAATTCATGCCACCCACAGGAACTGAGTTATTTGTGGAAGTTTTCTCAGAGGGAGAAATTACACTGTTAAATAGAACACTAAATGTATTCGGATATTAAACTTGCTTCCTAAACTGAGAAAGAAAAGCCAGCCAGAAAATTTGAATCTGAATAAGTCATGTTCTTCCTGTAGTAGTAAGGTTTCTACTGTTGCCCTTCATTTGTTTGCCTTCAGAAAGACCAGTCTGTATATAGATGATCCCCAGTTTACAGTGGTTCTGCTTAAGATTTTTCAACTTCATGATGGTATGAAAGCAATACAGACACTAGAATCTATACTTTGAATTTTGATTTTCTCCCAGGCTGGCAATATTCAATACAATACTCTTGGGATGCTTGGCAGTAGCAGTGACTCCGAGCTTCCAGTCAGCCACGTGATCACAGGGTAAATAACTGAAACACAACTATTCTGTACCGGTAACAGCCATTTCATTTTTCATATTTAGTACAGTATTCAAGAAATTACATGAGCTTTTCTGTTCAACACTTTATTATAAAATAGTCTTTGTGTTAGATGATTTTGCCCAACTGTAGGTTAACATAAATGTTCTGAGCACATTTAAACTAAGGTAGGTTAGGTGTATTTTTTTTAATTTTTTTTTTTAGATTTTATTTATTTATCAGAGAGAGACAGAGGCAGGCAGAGGGAGAAGCAGGCTCCTTGCTCAGCAAGGAGCCCAATGTGGGACTGGATCCCAGGACCCTGGGGTCATGACCTGAGCCGAAGGCAGACGCTTAACCAACTGAGCTACCAGGCATCCCCGTTAGGTGTATTTTTGACTTTTACTAAATTTTCAACTTGACGATGGGTTTATTGGGAATAACCCCATCATGAATCAAGGAAGATCTGTAATTGTAATCTGTGCATTTATTGCCTTTATCTTTTTTCATGTACACATTGCTCTCAATTAAAAGTGCTCTTTTTTTTTTTAACAGCACGTGCAAGCAAGGGGGTGGTGCAGAGGGAGAGGGAGAGAATCTTAATCTTAAGCAGGGAGCCCCATGTGGGACTCCATCTCACAACCCAGAAATCAAGAGTTAGACGCTTGACTGACTAAGCTACCCAGGCGCCCCTCAATTAAAAATACTTTTCAGAGAGAACAGAAGACCTACAGACAGACCATTAGCATATGTTTTTTGATTGATGAGGAAAATGGTGCTTGAAATGTTCATTGTTCTTTGTAATACAGTGAGAATTAAAATTTGCGGAACTTAAGCTTTGGTTTCAAGTGGAAGAATATCGTTATGCATAATACTCTTTCCTTCTAGAAAGTGTGTATTCAGTTACTATTTGAGATAGATTGTATTACTCTGAGCAGTTGGTAGAGATTTGCTACTTTATATCAGTTTGTACCAGTTACGCCCTAAAAAGTGAATTTTTAATAGTCTAAACATCAATTATTCTCCAGTATCCTAGTTTAAAATGTTATACATGACTACTTAAATATTGCTTGTAATTAGGAGTCTTGTTTCTAATCCTGGCACCCTTCTTTGTTTTTTCTTTTTAAAAAAATTTTTAAGTATTTATTTACCTGACAGAGAGAGCTAGAGCAGGAACATAGGCAAGGGGAGTGGGAGAGGGAGAAATAGGCTTCCCCTGGAGCAGGGAGCCCAACATTGGGCTCCATCCTGGGAGCCTGGGGTCATGACCCAAGCCAAAGGCAGACGCCTAACGACTGAGCCACCCAGGTGCCCTGTGGCACCCTTTTTTGAACACTTATGTGAGCCCTGTTTGTAAAATGAGAGGATTGAACTAGATATAAGGGTTCTTCTAGAGCTAACTTACTTTTTTTAAATTTTTTTTGAAGATTTTATTTATTTATTTGACAGAGACACAGCGAAAGAGGGAACACAAGCAGGGGGAGTGGGAGAGGGAGAAGCAGGCTCCCCGTGGAGCAGGGAGCCCGGTGCGGGGCTTGATCCCAGCACCCTGGGATCATGACCTGAGCTGAAGGCAGATGCTTAATGACTGAGCCACCCAGGCGCCCCTAGAGCTAACTTTCTTTTAAACTGTGTACTCTCCTTCACATTAAACAATACAGTCAATACAATTTAATCTTTTTCTCTTAAAATTTATGTCATAATTTGGGATTTTGGACATCAGTTTTTGTCCTGTCTTCCTTAATTCATTGATTGTCCTCTGGTGCTGCTGAAGTGTTCAAAGCTGTTTGGTAGAATGATTTTTGCCAGTTATCTCTAACTATAGTGAACAGCCTCTATTGATTGACTAATTTGCTGCTTTTATTCTGTCACATACTGGGAAGTAAGATTGTGAAACGTCTTTAAATCAATTTACTCAACAAATTTACCAAGCTCCTAACACTGTGCTAAGTACTAGAAGTCAAAGATGACCTTATGGTTTAGGATGGGAGACAGATTGAGTACACATAAGATATGAAAAATGGTATTACATACCATTATTTAAATTAAGCCTAAGTTTCCAATTGGTCTTCCTGTTTTATTTATTATATATATCCCAAAAGAGGACATATATGTGTATATAAAGAAAGTGTGTTCTCAGTTACATACTGAAAAATTCTGTAAGTTTTCATAAGCTTTGATGCTTGGACTTTATGACATCTGTTTGGCTGCATTCATTCTGTTTTTGCTACCTTTCTGTTGTTGACTCTGTTCTGAATATTTTAAGGTTTGTGGATAATTATCCTTTTGTAGACACCAGGGACCCATAAACGATATTTGATTTGGGTGGTGATTGGGTGTGGTGCGGTGGGAAGCTTTTTTAAAATTTGCTTTTAATAGAGTAAGAATTCTGACTTGATAAAAATATAGGAAGTTTTGTTGTTGAAAAATGTTTCTTTCCCTCTTTTGTGTCTTACACCATAATAATCTGATGTTAGTTATATGCAATTTTATGGTGCATGCTGAATTTATTAGATAACGTATTTTGGAGTCATCATAAAGAGCTTTTTATTACAGGCCTCTTGGTGGAAGAGAATAAGAATGTGGAAGAGTGAGAAAAGCAATAGGAGTTAATTTCAGAGGTTTTGGGATTTTGATCATTGGCTATCTTGATATAAATATGAATTCTAGCAAACAAATTATTAAATTCCTCAAGATGAGAGTGAGTGCTACTGAAGTTGCCTATTGGATTTTGGAAATAAGGAATTATGCTTCGTGTTTTACTACTTTTATAGAACAGAATATTTGAAGCAAGTGTTGATGAACAGCATTCACCCTCTTTTCAAGGTAATATATAGATGTGGAAGAGTAGAAGCAGATAAGGAACTAGTTATCCTTGGTTTCCATCGTTGAAGATAGCAGGTGCTTTTGGACTCAGAAGAGGATAATCTGTTGATATGGGACTCAAGTCACTATATAATTATTGGGCTAAACCTTTAGCATTTCTCAGCATTTTTACAAGTTTCATATGGACCTTACCATGGCTATATGATATTACACTGAAAACTCTCCCTGCTATATTCTCCTACCCCACTCAGTTCTTTTCCCCAGAGACAATGTTATATATCCTTGGGAGGTTACTGTTACTTTAAATCTATATATTCTCTCCCCTGTGGAATTTGAAATATCAGGGCCACTATAATGTATCATTTTTTTACTTTAGTACTGTTCCAGTTATTTACTGCTCAGAAACAAATGACCGCGAAACTTCATGATTTAGAGCGATACCATTTTATCCTCTCATGGCTCTGGGAGTTGAGTGGGCTTTGTAGGTGGTTTTGTGATCTCTCATGGGTTGCTGTCAGTGCTGGGGCTAGAATCATCTCAACTGCTGCTGGCTATTGGTTGGGGCCTCAGCCAGAACACCTACATGTGGTCCTTGCCACCTGGCTTGGGTTTCCTCACAGCATGATGGCTGGGTTCAAGAATGAGTGTCCCAAAAAGTACCAGGTAAAGCTGGGTAACCTTTCATGACCTAGCCCAAGCAGTCAGGTAGATAGCATCAATTATGTTCTAGTCACAGGCTCACACAGATTCAAAGGAGTGTAGGTGTCATGAAAGAAGAATGTGGTATAGGAATCTTTTTTTTTTTTTAAAGATTTTATTTATTTATTTGACAGAGACAGCGAGAGCAGGAACACAAGCGGAGGGAGTGGGAGAAGGAGAAAGCAGGCTTCCCTCTGAGCAGGGAGCCTGATGTGGGACTCGATCCCAGGACCCTGGGATCATGACCTGTGCCGAAGGCAGATGCTTAACGACTGAGCCACCCAGGCGCCCTGGTATAGGAATCTTGTTAAGCCATCTTGGAAAACAAAATCTGTCAGAGATCTATCCATATCATTTTAGGAAGGGCATCTTCATTTTTCTTGGCTGTCATGGTATTTCATTGCATGGATCATATCGATGTATATTTAAATTGGTTCTTTAGTTTTGAATTTGCACATTGTTTTATATTTTTGGCTGTTAACCGTAGTGCAGTGAATAATTCATAGTCACTTCTCATATATCCCAAGTATTTCTATTGTATAAATTTCTAGAGGTTGATTGTCTTTGTCAGAGGTTATATACATTTGTAATTCTGGCAAAATTTTCCAGACAGCCCTTCAACAACAGTGTACAGAATGCCTATTACTCTACTTTACTATCTCAAGGGACTTTAGATTTTACCATTCTGCCTTTTTTATTGTACTTTTTCTGTTATGAGTGAGATTAAAAATCTTATATTTTTAGTCCATTGTGTTTCCTTTCTCTGTTAACTATAACTTCATTCTGTGAATTCATTTGTAATAATCATGCTATTATATTCCATTTCATTTATTAATGGTAATTTTTTCAGTATTTCTTGTGTTCGTTTTTATTTTAGTAACTGGTAATCTCACATTCTTTAACTGTACTCTTACTGTTGGACATTTAATGTTTGCATTTTTGTTTGCTGTTTTAGGTAATCATCTAATAGTGGATATTTTCTTAGAATTTTTTTCCACTCTGGACATAAATTCTGTAAGATCAATTTCTAGATGTAGTTATTAAGCCAAAAATAATTTTATCGAATGATGGTAGGATCAAAAGGATTCCAGTCTTTTCATCACTTTTTTCCTCCCTTGGAGATACTTCCAGTGTCTTCAGGCATTGCTTGGCTTAAATAATTATATTCTAGGATTATAGGTTTCCTGTAAGTGTTACTCTGGGAGTTAAAGTCTTCCTTGTCTCTTATCCCTTCTCTCTCTCTCTCTCTTTTTTTTTAAGAATCTATTTATTTGAGAGAGAGAGAACAAGCAGGGGAGCAGCAGGCAGAGGGCAAGGGAGAAGCAGGCCTCCGGCTGAGCGGGGAGCCTGACATGGGGCTTGATCCCAGGACCCTGAGATCATGACCTGAGCTGAAGACAGATGCTTAACCAACTGAGCCACCCAGGTGCCCCTCTTCTCCCTTCTTTAACTTGTCCTTTTCCATTCCTATGTTGTAAAATTCTCAGATATTAACACTTTTAAGCTGACTTAGTGGATCGGTTTATTGCTAAACATTAAAGAGTCATTTTCAAGGCCGGTAATGCTTTAAAGATCTGGGAGGTTCTGTCTAGGAAGCATTAAGTGCTAGATTCTTAAACCCAGCTGAGAAGGTAAGGTGTATCACTAAAGAGAAGGGGCGAGGGGACAGGCTTTCCCCTTTTCGAATAAGCATTTTCATTTTCTTCAGGTAAATAATCCAGAGGTGGGATTACTGGATCGTGTATTACTATTTTTAATATTTTTAAATTTTGTTTAATGTTTTCTGTAGTGTCTGTACCAGTTTACATTCCCACCAACAGTGCACTAGGGTTGCCCTTTCCCCACATCCTCGCCAACACTTGTTATTTCTTGTTTCTCAACTAGCCATTCTGACTTGTGAGGTGATACCTCATTGTGGTTTGGAATTGCATTTCCTTGATGAATAGTGATGTCCAGCATTTTCATGTGTCCGTTAGCCATCTGTATGTCTTCTTGGGAAAAACATATTTAGGTCCTCTGTCCCATTTTTTAATCGGATTGTTTGGGTGTTGAGTTGTAGGAGTTCTTCATGTATTTCGGATATTAACCGCTCATTGGATATATCATTTGCAAATATTTTCTCCCATTCAGCAGGTTGCCTTTTCATTTTGTTGATGATTTCCTTTGCAGTACAAAAGCTTTTTTATTTGATGTAGTCTGACTTGTTTATTTTTGCTCCCTCTAGAGTTTGACTTGTCTGCACCTAATTTCCAGCAATTTGTCAATTACAGCTCAGGTTTTTGTACCTGAGCTGGTTTCCTCAGTCTTCTGATCTGTGTCCTTACTGTATCCACCTTTCTGTCCAATTTTAGGACAAGTAGATTGCCCTGTGACCTCACTTTTCTTACAGATCTGAGAAGAGTTATCGATTTTTCAGTTTGTTCCATCTTTTTACGTGTTAGGGTAGGGTGGTGACTTCTAATCTCCATACATGCAGAATCAGAAACCAGAAGTCACCTTTTCCTTGCATATTATGAGAATTTATAATAAAGTACTATTTAAACTATTTAATAAAATATCTATTTTCCACAGATTAAATGTCTAAGTTAATTTTATTAACTTTTTCTCAGTTTTTGTTCTTTGGAGATCATCTAATAACTGATACTATTTAATAACTTCTAACAACCTCTCCCCTTTCTCCCATCTCTTCGCCTTTCCTCTTTGTAATGTGTTCATTCTGCTTCCAATTTATTATTCGATGCATCCTTGTTATATAAATCCAGTCTATTGAGTAAAGATTTTAAAAGGTTTGGGCCCTTGGTGGGGCAAGCACAGGTTCTTAGCCTTAAGTTTCAAATCCTGGTTTTATCAGTTCATTCTAGGGTGTTTAGGTTTGGGGCACAAACTTAATACTAACTAAACTCAAACTCTTCAAGGCTAATTTTAAAAGAATGTGCATTAGTTTAGTATCAGAAATAGTAGTATAATGTTCAACAGTTGAGGTGTGACTAGTTTATGTCCTGGTTAGTGGATTCCATTAGGATAGTCAGGTGTCCTTTAATATTTTCCAAGATTGCAGTTCACTTGGCAACAGTTACCTTTAGATGTTGCTAAGTGATTTCTGTTGTAAAATATAATATAAAATTTACAATTTAAGCATCTTTTAAGGGTACAGTTCTGTGGCGTTAAGTACATGAACCTTGTGCAGCCATCAGCACTACCTGTCTTCAGAACTTTTTCATTTTCCCCAACTGAAGCTCTACTTATTTAAAAAATAGCCATTCTTCCCCACCCCTGCCCATAGCAAATACCATTCTACTTTACATCTATGAATTTCACTGCTCTAGAATCTCCTATAAGGGAAATTATGCTGTGTATCTTTTTTTTTACTGTGTATCTTTTTTGTGATTGGCTTATTTCACTTAGCATGTCATCAAGGTTCATCCATATTCTAATGTGTCAAAATTTCCTTTTTAAGGAAGAATAATGTTCTATCACATGTATAATACCACATTTTGCTTATCTTTTTTTTTTCCACATTTTGCTTATCTTTCATTGATACTTCATTGTGGATTCTTAGGTTTCTTCCACCTCCTGGCTCTTGTAATGCTGCTCTGAACATTCTTTTGGGTGTATATCAGAAGTGGAATTGCTGTGTCATCTGGTGATTCTGTTTAATATTTTTCAAGAATCTCTACCATTTTCCATAGCAGTACATAATTTTATATTCCCATCAGTGCACAAGGGTTCCAATTTCTCCATATCCTTGCCAACTCTTGATTTCTGTTGTTTTGTTAATAGCTGTCCTAATGGGTGTGAAGTGGTATATCATTGTGGTATTTTCATTTTCCCACAGATGAGTGATGTTAAACATCTTTGCTTCTTGCTCATTTGTATGTCTTCTTTGGACAGATGTCTATTAAATTTTTCATGTTGCTGAGTTGTAGGATTTCTTTATATATTCTGGATATCAATCTCTTATCAGGTGCTCATTAATTTTGGGGCACCTGGGTGGCTCAGTCGTTAAGCATCTGCCTTCGGCTCAGGTCATGATCCCAGGGTCCTGGGATTGAGCCCCATGTCGGGCTCCCTGCTCAGCTGGGAAGTCTGCTTCTCCCTCTCCCACTCCCCCTGCTTGTGTTCCCTCTCTCGCTGTCTCTCTCTCTCTGTCAAATAAATAAATAAATAAAATCTTAAAAAAAAAAAAGATGCTCATTAATTTTAAGAATGAATCCTATGTGATTAGTATTTTACAGATCATCTCATAAGATGAATTTGCTTTTTGGAGTATTTTTTTGGGGAGTTAGTCACTGTGTATGCTTTCTTCTCTGCTAATCTTTCTTATCACCCTTCTCTTTCTCACATTAATTGAAATGTAACTCTTTCCTTGAATACATGATTTTTGCTGCCATAGTCAACTTGGGTATTCCTCACTATGCACATATGATTTTAATAGGAAATAAAAATGGACACAGTTTTTTATTTTGTCTGCTGTCAGCTCTAGACTATCCATATTTTCTTCTCTGTGTACAATTTTGTCTGAAGTCAGTGCTCATCTGAGAAAATCCATTATATTAGATTACTGCTGTTGATACTCATTTCCTAAAGCCAGTTTCTACCCTGATAATTTTGGTACCTGGTTCTTGATGCTACTTGGTCAATTCCTGCCATCCTTCTCCCTGATTGGATATTCATCTTGAAGTTTGATCCATTGAACTCAGTTATTAAATTCCTTGCCTCTAAAAACCTTTGCTTCTCCTGTAAACCACTTCCAAACAGTTTCTCTAACTTGGATTTTATGATCTACTTCTGAGAACTGGAACCAAGGCCTTTCTCTTCTCTGGCAATTATATTCTTACCTTTCAGTTTAAAAGGCCACAAATCCACTACTTCTCGAGGTTTTACATAAGGGAGAACATTGAATCATGATCTTACAATGAGGACACTACTGGCTTTTAGTTTCTTCTGTGCTTTTCTAGTCATGATTTTACATAGATGTACCATATCTCTACCAGGAATTCATATATATACTTAATAAATTTATTTTTTTTTTACTTTTTGGCAATTAAACAGGTCATCTTATAACAATTTTTTATTTAATTGCTACTTAATACCTACTAAGCCAGCAGTACCTTTTCATTTATACATTTAGGTTGTTTATAATTGTTAAATACAAAAATTATTTGAACATAAAGGTTTGTTCTCCCTACTCTCCTTCTCCCCATACCATCTTTTGGAGATTCCATGAGTTATGAGCATTTTCACGGTTTTGCTACATGTTGACAAAATTATTTTCAAAACAGTTACACAGTGTCACCAGCAATATGGGAGTTTGTGCCACTTAAGTTTTTTTTTTTCCTTTTTGCTAAGTTAGGAGGTAAAATAGCCTTTTTCTTTTCAACTTTTTGCTATAAGGATGATTTTCTTTATTACTAGTGATGTTGACTTTTTATGTTGCAAATTTTCTTTACACATTTATCCTTGATGCTTATGCTTTTGAAGTTTTTAAGATTTATATGAGCTATCCCACATATTAAAATTTAATCTCTTAGTATCCACTGTAGAAATTTTCCTTTTTTTTTTTCTTTGTAGAAATTTTCCTAAAATGTCTTCACCCCTGTATTTGGGGTGGTGATACATGTTTGCAAACGAAGTCAAATTTTTATGTCATCAAACGGATAGTCTCATAGGATTTTTGGTCAGTTCTCATAAGGTAATTCTTGTTTATCAAATTCGAAAAGAAGTTGGGTCGTATTGGTTCCTTGTTTTATCTCTTTTATGCCCTTCTGTTTAATTCTTTTAGAATCATTTTAGTTACTAGATTAAACTTTTTTTTCTTAGTTGTTAACCTTTGGTTAATGCTATTGATCTGGATATTTTTTCCCTGGTCCAGTATATTGCAGTGTCTCTTTCCTATTTATTATTTATGAAGGTCTTCCCTGTTAATGTAGGCCTTTGGTATTTGCAGATTTAACATTTACAGTTTTCAGCTATTCTCAGCTGACTGCAAGGTCTATGATTCACTAATTTGTAGTTTTGCTGAGACTGAAATGTTTGCTTGCTGCCAGCCTTACCAATAGGAACTGATCATGTAGCTCAAAGAGGGAGCCTATTTAGACAGGCCAGCACCCGCATCTCAACGCAGCTTTGTTTTTCTCTACTTGTCGTCGCGTACACAGTTAACTCTCTCGAAGTGATAAAAGCTGTTTCTTTGTGAAATATGGGCCCGGAAAGAAAACCAACTGCTAGTGCTGGTGATGAAGTGAAGAGAAAATGAAGAGGTCTAAGAAAGTGATGGTTCTTAGCCAGAAAATAGACGTTTTGGATAAATTAAAGTGGTTGTGCAGATTCAGGTAAGTTTGTGGTGGTTAATGTTGCTACAGTATTGATGTAGTAGTTTATATTTTGAGTGTCAGAGTTTATTTTTATAACCTTATAAATGACTAGCAGTGTAATTTTAGAAGCATTAAGGATGTCATGAAGATGTCAGCTGTACTTCACTGAGTTTTATGGGAGAAGTATTTGAAAACTTGAGAACGTTAAGGAATCATGATGGTCTTGCAGTATATAATGTCTATAATAATATTGGATTATCCTGAAACAGACAGTATTTCTGTTCTTGTGGCCCTCCAACACTTTTAATTGTTTTAATGTGTTTTTGATGTACCTAAGACCCATTCCCTGGCCACTAAATACTGGTCCTTTTCTCCTCCAGCATTATGCTCTGTTTATCATACCTCATGAACAAAACTATGGTATTACCAAGTTAAAAAGATCTTGATGGTATTTTGTTTGAGATTGTGTTAGTTATATAATGACTTGAGTAGAGGCCTTTTGAAATGTCAATTTTTTTCCCATTTGGGAACTGTTTGTCTATTCATATGTTGTCTAGGATACCCCAAAAATAGTGCCACTTATCTTTTATGAACTTCATTTAGTGAACATTTTGAATATATGACCTGGGATTTTTATTAGATGTTGCGTATGGAGAACAGTAGCTAACAGTAATTTCTCAAGAAACTCCCAGTCTAGAAGAAAAGGATTATATAAATCAGTGATTACAAAAAGTGTGAAAATGTCCATTGCACAGAGGTGGGAGCTGTAAAATAGGGTGTGATGAAGGATGCTTTCTAAGAGTTGAGTGAATTGATTATTCTTGTTCTTTGTTAATATGATTGGGATTCATTCTCCTCCCAGTATAACACTGAAAACCTGGTTATTGCCAGTGTGTTGTAAGGCTGTTGACTTTAATCTGTTCTGGTCAATTTAAAGAACTCATTATCTGCACTTTTTTAGCTGATGCCTTTGGATTTTCTTGTCATTCTTTCCTCTTACAAATAATGTCTCTTTTCAGAAATCTAAGGATATTTGAAATAATAAAAAATAATGGTGGTAGTGGACAGTCTTATTTATTTGGTTTCTAGATTTAGAAAGACTGCTTAAGAGCTTTACTATTAAGCAAAATGCTCATCTCAGGCTTACAGATAGAATTGGACACTTGATAAACGTTAAGGAAGAGTCCTACATGTATATTAGGAATGGATATTGCCTCAAATGCCCTTTTGTAATTTATTTAAATACACGATTTTTCTTCTTTAGCCTGCTGGTGTGATAGCTTTGTGTTTCTGAATCTGCTTGGTCATGGCTTTTGTTCTTTTAATGTATTTGTTGAAATTCCTTTGCCTGTATTTTATTTGTCATTTTGTACATATATTTATAAAAAAGACTGGTAGCCTTTTGTGATACCTTTTGTGTTTGAGAATCAGATTATATTTCCTTTAAGGCAGCATAACTAATAGTTATGTTTCTGAACCTCAGGTTGATTTATGTAAATGTAAATGAATGTTTTAACTACCAGTGTATTTTGTGGTCATAGAAAAAACAAAGTCTGAATGCAAATTGTGATCCAGTTTTTTTTTTAAGTTGCGTCAAACTACTTGAGAAATGGCTTGTATTTTTGTGATCCATTTTTTTTCCTTCTATGGGAAAAATAGTGTTTTAGAGGCTTAAAGTGTTTAAGAATATTTTTTTGATTCTGCAGGAGAATCTTTCATGACTGAAAAAGTGACATAGTCCTTTTTTGGTATCCTTTACCTTAAATACAGGATTTTAAAAAAATGGATATTTCTAACTTTGTATGTTAAAAAGTTTGATGAATTAGAATATATTTTAATTATGACTAACCACTTCTGAGAATTCACAGAACTATTAATTAGAATCTGCTTAAAATAAAGACATTTCCAATTAAGATGTTTGCAAAACTGAGGTTATAGTTGCTAATATAAAGCCATCAACTATGGAAATAAAAATACCTTGAAATAAATGTTATATTTAATGTAAAAGAATATCTAATTAGACTTGGCTTATTCAGCAGATTTGATATTAATTAGTGTATCACTTATGAAAAATTGACCACTAGATAAACTACAGTTTATAGAAATGGATCATAATTCTCTTGCATGAGAGGACAGAGTTTTAGAAAATTTTTATAACTTTAATTCCATGCCAGTTTGGGAGAAAGTTGAATATCACACCTTCAGCTAAAAGTAAAAGGGAGGGGCATACTAACATGATGAATGATAGAGCAACCGGGGCTTAACTACCAAAGTTAATGAAGGAGAAGAACTAAGGTGTCAGCATGCTGCTAAAAATGGCTATGTGTAGGTCTCTTTCCCAAGTATCTTTATTTTAGTGCAGCTAGCAATACTTAGAAACTTACTCTAACAGTTGATATTTTAAAGTTCAAGTCAATTGATTATAACCAATTTTTTATAAATTGATGGTTTTTCATTTTTTGTAAATATACATTGCAGTGTTTTTCTTGATGTTTATTCTTAGAACTAAGAGGATCATAGTGGACATTTTACTTCATACTATTCTCAACAAGCAGTTCAGAAAATAAGTGATACCATAATTTGCAAGATTGGACAGCAACTTCTTAACCCTAAAAGCAAAAATATCACTATAAAATAATACTTCCTTGGGATGCCTGGCTGGCTCAGTCGGTAGAGCTTGTGACTCTTGATCTTGGGTTTGTGAATTCAAGCCCCATGTTTGGCATAGAGATTACTTAAAAAAAAAAAAAAAAAGGATACTTTCTTGTTAAAATCTGAGAAAAGAACTGATGAAAAAGCACAAATGCAAAAAATCTATACAAGGATTGAAACAGCTAGGAGTTAATATTGAGTGTATATTTAACACATTAAGTCTAGATTGAGGTCATAACAGTTACAAAAATTAAAGTGTTATTTTTGAAGGGAAAATAATATAACAAAAAATATTTAGTGATATAGGCCTGGGACTAAATCCCCAGAGTATGCCAATAAATACCAGGAGAATGGAACAGGGGGCATTGCATTGACAATGTAGATGATAGTTACAGGTATGCCAATCCTTTCTCTGTGTGTCCCCCCCCACCCCTTGTGCAGTTTTTAAAGAATATCAATATATATATACATTTCTTCAATTGTTTTTAATTTAAAAAATTTTAGTTTACAATGTGTAAAACAATTTAAGAAATGTTTACTAAACTATTTTACTATTACAATAAACTTTTTAAGAATGTAGAAAAATCTTTGAATCTGTGATTTTACTATGAAGGTGCTTACATAAGCACATATGTCTTACCAGGTTTCAAGGCCCAGATCTTGCAAGTATCTAAAGCCACTATTAACTGTTGCATATGCAGTATATCATGTTTCCAGCTGTTTTTCTATATTATGAAAATATTAGGGTAAAATGATAAACTTATTGCAGACATTTTCTTCTTTCAGCTGCTTTTCTAACCCAAACTGTGTGTCTTGATGACACAACAGTAAAGTTTGAAATATGGGATACAGCTGGTCAAGAACGATACCATAGCCTAGCACCAATGTACTACAGAGGAGCACAAGCAGCCATAGTTGTATATGATATCACAAATGAGGTAAGTAGAAATGTATCCTACAATGAAAATAATTTGAACATACAGTTTTGGTATTCAGAATTTTTTTTAATAGCCAATCATGACATTTATGCCAAAGCTTTTATGAGTTAGAAGAGCTGATTTAAAAAAAAAAAAAGATTAAAGTGTCTCAAATAATACAGTAGTCCTAAGAATTTCTTTGAGTCACATTGAAGAGTCTTTAAAGCCTTGTCTTACAGAGACGCTCCCTAACCATTTTTTGAGCATTTGCCAAATAGCTGTTTTTTTGTTTCCCAGGAGTCCTTTGCCAGAGCCAAAAACTGGGTTAAAGAACTTCAGAGGCAAGCCAGTCCTAACATTGTAATAGCTTTATCAGGAAACAAGGCTGACCTTGCAAATAAAAGAGCTGTCGATTTCCAGGTATGTTTGAAGGCACACATGTATTGTAAATTTTTCTTCTGTATCCACACGTGAATTGTAGTTACAATTTTAAAGCCATGCAAATAATAGAAAACAGTTTTTTAAGCAAATGTAGATCTACTATATGTAATGTAATGTTTCTCATGATTAATCTGAATTTTTAAATGTCCTTACATATTGTAATATATAAATTGATTCAAAGATTTTGCTGACCAGGGTTCCTGGGTGGCTCAGTCGGTTAAGCATCCAACTCTTGATTTTGGCTCAGGTCATTATCTCAGGGTCATGAGAACAAACCCTACATCAGGCTCTGCGCTGGGCGTGGAGCCTGCTTGAAATTCTCTCTCTCCTTCTCCCTCTGCCCCTCCCCACCTCTCTTAAATAAAAAAATTTCGTTGACCTAAACAGTTACAAAAGAAGTAATTGTTGACAAATAGTGCAAAGTATATAAAGCAAAAGGTGATTCCCTCCTACCCTAATCCTTCCACCCCCACACATAATTTAGTATCTTTCCTAACTTTTTTATTTATCTGCCAATATTTATATCAGCACACATAAGCATACCCACATATGCACATACAGCTTACACTTATGTGGTTCTTGAAAGGGCCTACTACAAAAGGGCGCCTGGGTGGCTCAGTCGCTTAAGCCTCTGCCTTTAGCTCAGGTCATGATCTCGGGGTCCTGGGATTGAGGCCCACGTTGGGCTCCCTGCTCTGCGAGGAACCTGCCTCTCTCTCTCCCTCTGCCCCCTCCCATACTCGTGCTCTCGCTGTCTCTCTCAAAATGAATAAATAAAAAATCTTAAACCAACAAAAAAGGGCCTTCAAAAATAAAGGCTCAAAAAATCCACTTTATATGTTACTTAATATAGCTAATTAAGAAAGTTCCCTGCTACAAGAGAAAGTACAATTACTTAAAAACAAATGTCTCTAGTTAGACATTTTTAAATTTTCCCTTTTCTCTTCCTCTTCAGCTTCTTTATGAGAGAAGTTTGTTGTGGTCATTTTATATGTATAATATCAGTGATGGGATAATTGTCTTTGATGATGGCTGTTGATGGAGTACATGGACTGAGAAAGGGAACTGATATTTCTTGGCACCAGTAGGTAGTAAGCTGAGCATGTTGCACCTGTGATTTTATTTAATTCTGGTTACAATCATGTGAGGTGTAAGACCTATTCTCTTTCTAAGATGGTTACCTCCCCCACATAGAGAGGGAGATAGAGCCCTTAAGTTATAGTCACAAGTGGCCTTCCCACATAACAGTTCAAAGGAAACTCTTTTTTTTTCCCCCATTAAATGGGTAAGATAATTGGTTGCTCTTCACAACAACTTGAGGATCAAGGCAATAATACATGTAAACTGTAAAGCATGACAAAAATGTAGAGTAGTAATATTTTTAAAGGAATGATTTATGACATATTCAAAATTAACATATAGCTAGCCATTTAGTAGTTGAAGCCAGTATTAGATATTTGGATTCCCTTTGATTTCATTGCAAATGATAAGCATAAATAAAATTTGCCATAGAGATCGAAGAGAATTTTATATTTAGAATAGGATAATTTTCCACCCTCTGGAACTTACCATTTCAAATCAAATTTAATGTGAGACCAGAAGAATCAGAATGGGATAGTGCAAGAAGTTAAGGCAAAAAAGAACTTTGTAAAGGTATCCTACAGGAATTCTCTTACTTCTCTTAATTAGTAACAATTGTTTATTACATAGTTGATTATAGGTAATCAAGTTGGAGTAGTAATAAGGAAGCAAAACAAAACAAGTCAGGTATAGGGGCGCCTGGGTGGCTTAGTTGTTAAGCGTCTGTCTTCAGCTCAGGTCATGATCCCAGGGTCCTGGGATCAAGGCCCGCATCGGGCTCCCTGCTCAGCGAGAAGCCTGCTTTTCCCTCTCCTATTCCCCCTGCTTGTGTTCACTCTCTCTGTCAAATAAATAAATAAAATCTTAAAATAAAAAGTCAGGTATAGTATGTGCAAAGGATATACATCTTTTTTGTTGTTGTTCTATAAACAGGAAGCACAGTCCTATGCAGATGACAACAGTTTATTATTCATGGAGACATCAGCTAAAACATCGATGAATGTAAATGAAATATTCATGGCAATAGGTAAGTTTTTTTTAAGCAGTGGATATAGGCAAAACAAGTTACACAACAGCATACTTGGTTTGACTGTCTTTTTAAAAACTCTTGATTGGGACACCTGGGTGGCTCAGTCAGTTAAGCATCTGCCTTCAGCTCAGGTTGTGATCCCAAGGTCCCTGCATGAGTCTCCTTGCTTAGCAGGGAGCCTGCTTCTGCTTCTGCCTGCCACTCTCCCTGCTTGTGCTCTCCCTCTTTCTCTCTTGCAAATAAATAAAATCTTCAAAAACTTTTTTTTTTTTTCTGTAAATAATTTTGGGTAGTATTTTTAAAAGTAGCCATTCTTGGGGCACCTGAGTGGCTCAGTCGGTTAAGTGTCTGCCTTCGGCTCAAGTCATGATCCCAGGGTTCTGGGATCAAGCCCCCACACTGGGCTCCCTGATCATTGGAGAGCCTGCTTCTCCCTCTGCCTCTCCCCCTGCTTGTGCTCTCTCTCTCAAATAAATAAATAAAATCTCCTAAAAAAAAAAAAAGTAGCCATTCTTTTTTTTAATGATTCTACTACTATTCTAGATCCTTCCTTTTTTTTTTTTTAAGATTTTATTTATTTGACAGAGACAGCGAGAGAGGGGACACAAGCTTATCAATACAACATATGGGCATAAAGAGATTTCTTTATCACTGATCAGTAACTATTTTCATCTCTACTTTGCCCTCAACGAGCACTATTTTTGTTTCTCACATTCTTTTTAAATCATTCATTTTTGACAAATACAACACAAACATGTACATATTACATAAATATACAAATTCTTTTATGCAAATATTGTAATAGAGAAAGTTTCAAATCATTGAGGCACAGAGAGAAAGAGGGAAAGCAAAACGACATGGTTTATATTACCTCTGGTCATTTGACCTACATAGTGCTCTTACGTTTTCTTAAGGTAATTTTAACTGATAATGGTTGCGATTCCACGTTTGTTGATAGTAAGTGGTGAAGTTGGAGTACTAATAAGGAAGCTTCCTATTTTCTGTAACAAAAATAAAAGTATTTCTATTGACCCTAGCCTCCTTCCAGTAATTTTAAGGTGCAGATTCTGTGAGAATTGTCTACTTTGGTGACTTTTGTGTTTTACTGTCTATGCACTATTCATGCACCAAGCACTCTTCTCATTCCAAAACATTTTTATTATATGGCAGTGATTATTAACTGGGGTGCCCACAAACTTATCCCCAGATAAGAAGTATTCCTTTTATTGAAGTCATACAAATTAATTAACAGCTGGTTCAGAGGCTAAAGAAAATTGCTACAAATACTGTCAGAATATCTTTCACTAGGTTAGAGAGCTTAATGGTAGCTCATTTAGGCTCATTAGGAAAAAACTTGCCTGTTGTACAGTAAAGTATTTTACTGAAAAGCTCAGGCTTGAAGTTTATTAGGGAAATACTTGTGAAGGATTGTGCAACAATATGGTCTTTTTATAAATAGAACACAGGATTACACCCAGAATCACATCTGAAAAGCTAGTAACAGAAATCAAAGAAATAATAGGTCCATCAAATCAGGCTGAACTTTAAACTTTTCTGATGGTATTAAGACACCACTAGCAGATAGGCTTCTTGCTTGTTTTATTATTTTTTTATTTTTTAAGTAATCTGCACCCATTGTGGGGCTTGAATTCATTATCCCGAGTTCAAGAGTCACATGCTGTACTGACTGAGCCAGCCAGGCACCCCCAGTTGGACTTTATTTAATTTGTACCTTTTATTCAGATGTGCTAATAATATATTTTTCCAGTCAGAAAGTAGCCTACATATTAGAACTTCAGTTATTTTTCTGAAATTACAATGTTTCTTTCCTTGAAATACCATGAATTAAATTGGATTGTGGCCTTTCTATTTTGTTTACCAGGTTAGTAACTTAGATCACACAGTGCACTCATTATTTTCACTCTTAATGACTTCCTATAGGGAGTAGTACAGTTATTTAGTGGGAGAAGGTCTACAATAAATTTATCATCTGCTTTCAATTTGATAAGATTTTGCTTGCATGGCTTTCATTGTACATCTTCATGAACTTGATCTGGAATTTTTAGCCTCTTAAATCCTAATTAAGGGGCAAATTGGTAAGCTCCAATTATCCATATAGCAAACAAATATTATCAGCTTTATTTTGGTAGTATTTAATAAGATACGAAACAGAAGACTGCTTCTAAGACTTCTAAGTTAGGTTTTAGTTTATCTTCTCACAGTAAAAGTTTACCAATAGAAGCTTAAAAATTTCTCATTCTACTTTATTTCATTCAGCCTCCCAGTTTCATTCAGATCTAATTACAGAAAGCTCATTGAAAAGTATGGTAAAGGGAGAAAAGATCTCTCAGTTCAAAATCTAACTTAGTATTATAATAAAGTTTATAGATGCTAGCTTACTCTTTGTTCCTACAAGCCTTTGTTTGAAAATACATTCCACTGGAAATTTGCCATTTTATTACCATTTACCCTACCATCCCTAGTGCCATTTCTAGAGAAGTAGCCCAAGGTGAAGGCTTTTCTTCCCAAATTTCCATTGATTCTTAAGATGATTAATGTTCATGTGGAATATTAAAACAAACAAAGAATAAAAGATCCAAAATGCAACTAGGCTTTTAGGTATTGAAGTAGAGCATGTTCAGCTTTTGGGTAACCTGAACCATGGCTAAGGTAAAGTCAGAATTCAGCCATTGTAGTCTCTCCCCAAGGTTGATAGAGACCAGTGTATTTAGTCACCTTTACAATCGGTACTCTTAGAGATAGTATTCTGTGAATGCGGCACATGAAGGATCTTTGGGATTCAAGCAGACTACATCTAACAGGTATGTTTTTAAATCAGTGGGATCCAGGCTCCAGAGAATAGCCATTAGCTATATAGAGCTTAGCAGAGCTAAAACTGTAACTGCTGGTTGAGGGCTTTGTCCAAATGTGGCAAGCCAAGATCATCCGACTCAGAATTGGGAAATAGTTTTTTGAGATAGAGCCTTTAGAATCAAGTCTACTTGGAGTAGGCAGAGCTCCTGGTGAATAAGTATTTGTGTGGCAGTTCAGAGATCATTGATAAAAGCTAAGATTCTTTATAAACATTGGCTGGGCATCATCTTTATTAACTTAGATTTTCCTTAAATAATAGAGGTATTAATGATAATGAAATAAAGTACTATTCTGGTATTACTAACTGAATATGTATAAAGAATTAAATATAGCTCTAGTCAACTTAAGTTTTAATTGTATGTCTGTAACTGTTCCTCATCTAACCCTTCCCTCAACCCACTAACCTCACTAAGGACGGACCAATGACTACTATTTGGTATTATCTAGTAGATACTCAATAAACATTTCAAAAGAATGAGCATATAGCTCTGTGATACTTTGGGTTAACCCAGCTGGGAGAAAAAAAGGTAAGTAAGCAGATGAAAGTAATTCTAGGGGCACCTGGGTGGCTCATTCGTTAAGCATCTGCTTTCTGCTCAGGTCATGATCCCAGGGTCCTGGGATCGAGCCCCGCATTGGGCTTTCTGCTAGGCGAGAAGCCTGCTTCTCCTTCTCCTATTCCCCTGGCTTGTGTTCCCTCTCTCACTGTCTCCGTCAAATAAATAAATAAAATCTTAAAAAAAATAATAATTCTAATATGGATATTCTAATTGTGTTTATTTTGATAATTTATCTCTCAGCTAAAAAGTTGCCAAAGAATGAACCACAGAATCCAGGAGCAAATTCTGCCAGAGGAAGAGGAGTAGATCTTACTGAACCCACACAGCCAACCAGGAGTCAGTGTTGTAGTAACTAAACCTCCAGTTTGAACTTGCTGGAATATTCTTCTGCTTCCTAAATGTTAATGACCGTGGAATTGGAGCATTTAACCAGCCCAGTATGACTTCCAAAAAGAAGAGACTTATGATAGAGTCAAGTTTCTAATACAGAATTATTTTAAGTGTTTTGAACTTAATTTTTAATAACATGCATGTGACCCTCTGACTAATGTTTCAGAAGTAGAAGGGAATGAGAGCTGTGTGTGTACGCTTGTTTCCTTGGACGGTTAGGGAATCATTTCTCATTACCAGGGATAGAGACAAAGGATGATGTAAACCCAGAGTTAACCAGCCACTTCTATGTAAAAGATTTGGAACTTAATAGTTTGGGCTTTTCAAAAACATTCTTTTTTTAGAAGGAGGTTCTAAAGATATTTATGCTTAGCTACAGTATTTGGGCAACTGGTAATTTCTCTTAGTATGCATATTTAAAATGTACATTCCACATTTTAACAAATTAACCACAAGAAAACAGTCCTACATCTTCAGGGGGAAAAACACGAACATTTAGTGGCATCTAAATTATAGCCGGTCCTGGTATTTTTAGTGGGGTAAAAAAAAGTCAAATGTAACCTCATCTTGTTTTAGGAATATGAAAACTGATAAATGCATCTTAATGGATAGTGTTCCCTTCAAACATGTGAGCTCTTCAACAGAAATGAAACAAACCAGGTGTCTGTGATTTCTGTTTAATCACTGCTGGCCATTACATAGGTTTTGTTGTTGGGGGAAGGGAGGGAGCTTTTGTTCCCTTTGGACATGATATAGTCAATGCACTAACAATTATGTACATTCAAACTTGATTATTTTAAATTCGATCTTCAGCTGTACTGTAAATAGGGTACTGCACTGTAGTCTCCATATATGTTTATTACTTTCCTGTAATATTTAAGAGTTGCTTAAAAGTATACAAAATGTACAGTTACTAAAACAGCTAATTTTTCCTTTTCTCTCCCTTTGAAAGGAAGGGGCTTCAGTTGTTCCTACATGGCTAGAACCATAATAAACAATGTATCAGTAATTTGTAACCTAAGTATTACAGTATGTTAGTAACAATCTTGCAGCCTTGTTTTCCAAAGTTCATTTTATTTTGATCAGTTCAGTATATTGCACTAATTGTTTTAGGTATTTTCATTATATGAAACCTACCATGTGTCAGATGATTTAATCTATTTAAGTGTTGAACTGCTAGCAGAACTTGTACATTTACAGTAATTCAGAATTAGTAAGGAAAACAGTTCACCAGTGTTTAGTTTTATATTGAGGTGCTCAGGTTGGAATAAAGTGGTATAAAAAGCAAGTACTGGTTTTTCTCTTTTTTGGCATGGAACAGTGAACATATATAAATGGTATTATGTAACCTAAAATATGCTTTTATAGTTTCTTTAATACATTCTTAAAAATTATTTACTTGGTATTGTTGTATTATCCTAATATCTGGTTCTTTGAAGAATTGTCTTTACATTTTTGTACTCTGGATAATCAAAACTTTATGTTTTGTCAGTCAGAAACTGATACTCACTTCCCTTGAGAAGTATTACCATGACTGTAATGTTGTCTCTGGAGCCAGCCACTAAAGCAGCACTTACAAGTTCACGGCTAATATATTTGGCTACACCTTCATAGAAATTTTTAGTGCGTGATTCTTTTTCCCTTGAATTTTTGGACACATCATCTACACTTGTTGGTCCATTAGTTTCTTTCTCACTGTAAAGATCATGATTAGTCATTTCTGGTGGAAATGTTCGTGCATTTTTAGGGTTAAAACATGTTGAATCAAACAAATTTTCTTTTGAATTTATAGTTGACACACATTCTGTAGATTCAGATTTATACTGAAACAATATACGGATATTACTTTCTGATATAGAATTGCTTGGTTCATAGATTAGGAAAGGCTCTTTGGATGGTAAAGATTCATTTTGTGTGTTAGAATAGTAAGTTTCTTTATACACTTGAAACATTGTCATTGCTAGTGCAGTGACTTCCTTTGTATCCAAAACTTCCCAGAGTCCATTAGTAGCTAAGATAAGGAATTGGCATAAGTCATCTATAGGGACCGAGATAGTTTGAGGTGCTGGGATAATAGATCTTTTCAGTTTGAGATTTCCATGAAATCCAAGTCCTCGTGTGGTTTTTATTTGCCCTTCTAGGAGCCCGTATGGTTCATTTGAACTAATCATTGCTCCGTTCTGAAGTAGCCGTCGTCTTTCGGTTATGTTTCGTGTAGTGTGTTCTTTCGTTATGCAAAAGCCTTTTCCGTTTCTGCATAAGACTGCTTGTACGTTACCTAGAAGATTATTAGAAAAAATTGATCTTAGATATTTAACCACCAGTTGTATTATAAAGTATGCTCTTAACTCTATTCTGTGTTTCAGTGCATAAATAGGCCATTTTAAAATATTTTTTACATTTGTGAAATACTGATATTACTGGGCAACTTATGGTAATTAAGATTTGAAACTGGGAGGCCAGTTTATCCCTCATTTTTAAGTAACTCAGTGTTTAAAGTAATGCACTTAATATTAAAATAACTAAAACTACAGATACAAAATAACCATCGATTTTTTTTTTTTATGAATCAGCTTCTGAATATTTTATAGAGCCAAGAGTTGAATTTTTTTACGACCAACATATATTCCATAGGGCAGACATTTTTAAAATGTTTAAATAAATGCCTTTTTAATTAAAAACACAAGAATTGATTTTTTTAAAAAAGTGGAGTTGATAGTTTTGTACCTGGTAAAACTTAAAACCTTAAACACATCTATATAGGTGTGGGCGATGAAGAAAATTAGAATGCCACTGTTAATGTCAGTCTTACTAGTTTCATGTTGTGTGATTAAAAAGAAATTAAATCAATTAGCCCTGTAAAGAAAAAACATGTATTATTAATGTATTACATGGATAATAGCTAGACAACATTAAACCCTTTGAAAACTGAAGTCTTAAAAGTTGATTGTAGTTTATTCATGGTTCAGATGAACCTGTGATGTGTGCTTCATTGAAATCTTAAAATCTAAACATAATCTGAACAGATTGAGGGATGGTTGTACTACCACAACTTTTCTTTGGTTTATTAAAAAAGGATTCACAGAGTTTTAGTTTATTAGGAAAGCAATTTTCCCCAAGTTTTTGGGAACATGATTGTATATTTAAGCATAAGCAAGTTTTTCTTGATATGGAGTCATCATTTATAAGAGGGTATATAAATTATTCTGAGATGGGGTTGATGTTTGAATAGTAAGTACCTTTGAGAATTAAAATTCCTGGGATCATGCAAAATTTACATTAGACTATCTGGTTTCAAGCATTGTGCTAGGCCTGGAATCTGACTTTTGTTGCTACAGGGGTTCAATTCTAATCCTGTGTTTGAGGTAAAGAAATTGAGATTTCAGAAGGCTAAAGTTTACACAACTAGTATGGTTGGACCCAAAGAGCTTAAGTTGGTGAAGCATCAGTGTCAGGCATAGGCTGAGCCTATTGGCTCATTTACATAATGAGAATTACAAAGATGATGAATGTGGAAAATGTTTTTAAAACCAGAGAACTGGGTAAGTGATAGTCCTTAAAACTACATGACCCCTTTTACTTCTCTCTGGTTTGGTTATTAATATTTTGTATTAACTTGTCTTTTCTTCTCGTCACTTTACTTAAACTGCAGAAGGCAAATCAGTAAAATAATTCTTGACTTTTGCTGAGTTGTAAATTATTACTGTACCAGCAAAGCAGCATGGATTGGTAATGAACATGTCACCTGGGTAAATCGAATGTTCTATTAGGAGGACATATGATTCAATACCTCTTTTAAACTAGAAAGTTTCTTTTATGTGTGTACATACACAGAAATAGTGCAACCATAGCTCTGAAAACACAAGGGGCGTTACTTAGCTCAGAATAGTCAAATCCACTGACTTCCTAAATGTTTTATTTGCATGTGGCATTTCAAAGCCCACTCAACAAAAAGAAAAAGTATTGTTCCTCTGTTGTGTGATTTGAAAATAATTCAATACAATTATGTTGTTATAATGGAAAGGTGGTAAACTGGTATTTTTATTTTAGTTACCTCTGCAGAAATTGCCAAGCATAACCGTACGCACTGTTTGCCTTCCCCCCCCCCCCCGCCCCCACAATTGCTCTACTAGATAGTAGGAAATGCCATTTTGGCTTATTTTACTATTGTGGACATCCCTTGGGCTCACCACAGTAGAACTTTCTAGAAGAGGGGACATTAAATCCTCATTGCACTTTTCACTCTACCATTTACTTGCTGTCTGACTTTGAGTTGAGTTAGTTTATCCTAATGTAAAGGGAAACAGTACCTTCTGAATAATTCACATCCTTTCCTATGTGAATGGTGCATGAAGAAAAAAGTGAAGGAGAGGTACCTACTGTATCTCAACTATTCACGCACAGCCCAGGAAGTAGAAAGATTCAGGCCTTGAAAGAGTACTATTGGAACAAGAAGAAAAATTGTATGCAAAGTTTAGTAATGTTTTTTTTGCCTGAGTCTAGGTTACATATGTTGTCAGCTGCAAATGGGGTTGTTGAAAGCAGTTGACTACATTAAGCTGAAAGCTAGGATAGAATAATGAACAAAAATAATGAACATCTTCCCAAGGAAGATGGGAAATTGGAGGAAGATTTAAATAACACTGTTAATGTCCAAGTGTCTCGGGAACTGAAAGGGGAGAGGAACAGGTCATGACAATTTAAAGATTGGCTTTAAAGAAAGGTTCCTGTAACATCTCTGTAGAGGGAATGAGAATAGGCAGTGAGCTGATGTGAAGACCCTTATCCAAAAGTTTCTGTGAATCTGGGCATAAATATTTCAAATTCCTAGACAAAGTTACCAGCTTCAGCAGTTTGGAGAGATTGTGCTCTTCAGAAAATGTTATCAGAACAAAAGTGGAACAGGGTTACTGCAAGAGGGACATTAAGTATATGAGGATTAGAAAAACTGCTTTGAAATGATACTCAAGCTTTTTCAAGATGGCGTGTATAGTCAGGCAAAGTGTTCTTATACAGAGAGCAACGATGCAACTGCCTCCTGCAATTAATTGCTGGATTATCTTCAACTTGTGAAAATGAAAAGTACTCCTGTAAACTTTGGAGTGACCTTAGAATCACAAGGGAATTCTAGATCTGAATGGGCAAGATCAAGATTTTTTTTCAGATAAAGCCACTCACTATTGAAGATAATAGGAAAATTTATTAAAAAGTGGAGGAAAAAGGAAGAAAAATTATATGTGATGGAAGAAAAACATACAGGATGAGGAGTGACCAGAAATAAAAAGCTTGGTTTGAAAGAAATAGCATGGGGAAGTGGAAACACTTCGGAATCTGACACACTTGTTTGGGCTTTAATTCCAACTTTATGTGACCTTCATTTAGTCACTTTATTTCCCTGAGTTAGTTTTCCACCTGCAATGTTATTATTTGTCAAGGTTATTGTGAAGATTTAAGAAGGTAATTTAGGGGCGCCTGGGTGGCTCAGTCATTAAGTGTCTGTCTTTGGCTCAGGTCATGATCCCAGGGTCCTGGGATCGAGCCCCACATCGGGCTCCCTGCTCAGCGGGGAGTCTGCTTCTCCCCTCCCTCTGTTGCTCCCCCAGCTTGTGCTCTCTGTCTCTCTCTGTCAAATAAATAAATGAAAAATCTTTTTTTTTTGTAAAGATTTTATTTATTTGACAGACACAGCGAGAGAGGGAACACAAGCATGGGGAGGGGGGAGGAGAGGGAGAAGCAGGCTTCCCATGGAGCAGAGAGCCTGATGTGGGGCTCAATCCCAGGACCCTGGGATCATGACCTGAGCCAAAGGCAGACACTTAGCGACTGAGCCACCCAGGTGCCCCTAAATGAAAAATCTTAATTAAAAAAAAAAAGTAATTTAAAGTTGAAACTTGATAAAGTTTTTTTTCCCCCCTTTGGGTCCCATGAAGGAGAAACCAGAAGAGAGGCAGTCCAAAAAAGATTGAGATGAAGCTATAAATGTTTGATTTCAGACATATTTATAAAAAAAAATTCTCATGAAATAGATTTATAGGCTTAAAGAAGTAAGGAGCAATAACTTGAAGCTTGGGAAATGAAATAGTTACTGGGGAAAAGAAAAAGCAATTGAAAAGGAGCATGAACAAACGGGAAATTCAAACATCAGTGAGGTATACCTAAATTGGAAGCATAATGAAATGTATGTAAGTGAGGTCAGGGAAACAACCTATATCCAGTTTTTTTGCAAGACTCTAATTTTGGCAGAAAAGGCTGAATTTGTATGCATGGACACCAGGTTTATGACTCTTCCTACTGATGATCAGTATGAGAGCCTTGCTGATGGGGAGCTAGTTTTCATCAATTATTCAAAATATCCCTTCGTTCATTTTGTAGGCTGTATGAGCATGAAACTCAAATTCACCATTGTACATCTGGAGCCTAAAAATAGTTTACACACTAGTCTCAACTATTGGTCAAATATTTGTTGAATGTATTTTCAGAATCAGGTTTGTATATATGAGTTCACCACCAACTTACCCCAAAAAAGGGAGAGAGGGAAGGTAAAGCATATAAAATGTCAGTGTCTGTTAAGAATATGGTTTCTTTCCTGCATAAAATAAGGTGATTCTGGAATTTTAAAGATTTTATTTATTTGTCAGAACAAGCAGGGGGAACAGCAGGCAGAGGGAGAAGCAGGCTCCCCGCTGAGCAAGGAACCCTCCCCCCACCCAATGCAGGACTCCATCCCAGGACCTGAATTAGGTTTTAAAGAAAAAGGATGGGGCTGGAAATAATTACCAGCAACTAGTTTTGTTTCCTAGTGACCTAGTTTTCTGTCCGATGAGCTCATTCTAGATCCAGAGACCAGTCATAGCTTTACCCAATACTTTTCTACTATTCACAATTCCTTAATTGTTGACCACCTCAAGCCCCCATCCTTCTCAAGGTTACCAAGTGATTCCTTTAATCCTCACAACCTCAAGGTAAGGATATCCACATTTTAACACATAAGAATGAAGCTCAGCAATTATATAAGCTTGCATCACTAGTACAAAAGTAGTTTCTGGGGCCTCATTAAAAGGAATTATCAAGGACAAATATGCACTGGGGTGCCTGGGTGGCTCAGACTCTTGGTTTCAGCTCAGCTCATGATCTCAGGGTGGTGAGATCGGGCCCCACATCAGGCTCCACACTCAGCATGGAGTCTGCTTGAGATTCTCCCTCTCCCTCACCCTCCTCCTCTGCCCCCTCCTCCCACTCTTCTTGTGAGCACCCTCTCTCTAAAATAAAATATTTAAAAAAAAACCAAATATGTATAATCTAGACATAAAGATACTGGAATAGATACACTAAACCACTCATTTACCAATGCCCATTTACCATTCCAGAAATCCTAGGGCCCTTAAGAATTGTCTTAAGAAATCTATTCTGCTTATGCTCTACAAATGCAACAACAAAGCCTGGATGCCGGTACATGTATTCAGTTTATTGAATATTTTAAGCCTACTATTGAGATGAACTGCTCAGGGGGAAAAAAAAAAAAGATTCAAAGCAATTGTGATGACTCTGGTATTTTACAAATTTAAATAAATTTGTACAGGAAATACAGAAAAATACAGGAAAAATAAATTCCCTTGCTATAATTATAGGTCTTGTACAATGTCCATTACTGCTCACTGACAAGGCAACTGGTCACCCAAGAGCTCTGATGATGTACAACAAGATTGATATTTTCATGCCCGCTAACACAACATCCATTCTGCAGCCCATGGGTCAAGGAGCCATTTTGACTTTCAAGTCATTACTTAAATACTTTTATGGGGTTATAGCTACCATAGATAATTATTCCTCTGATGGATCTGGGCAGAGTAAGTTCAAACCTTCTAGAAGGGATTCACCATTCTAGATGCCATTAAGAACATTCATGATTCATGGGCAGAGGTCAAATATCAACATCAACAGGAGTTTGGAAGTTGATTCCAACCTTCATGGATGACTTAGAGAGGTTCAAGACCAGTACAGTAAATCACAGCAGATGAGGTGGGAATAGCAAGAAACCTAGAATTAGAAGTGGAGCCCGAAGCTGTGACTGGATTGCTGCAATCTCATGATAAAACTAAACAGATGAGGAGTCGCTTCTTATGGATGAGCAAAGAAAGTGGTCTCTTGAGATGGAATCTAATCTAGTCCTGGTGCAGATCTGCCAAGATCATTGAAATAATGACAAAGGATTTACATTATCACATAAACTCAGTTGATAAAGCAGCAGCAGGGTTTGAGAGGACTGACTCTAATTTTGAAAGAAGTTCTACTGTGGGTAAAATATTAACAAACAGCATCACATGCTACAGGGAAATCATTCATGAAAGGAAAACCAATGGATGTGGCAAACTTTGTTTTCTTATTTTAAGCAATTGCCATAGCTACCCAAAACCTTAGCAACCATCACCCTGATCGGCCAGCACTCATCAACGTCAAGGTAAGACCCTCCACCAGCAAAAAGGTAACAACTCACTATGGAGACCTCAGATGATGATGATCATTTTTTAGCAATAAAGGTATGCACACTGGCTTTTTAGCATACCGTATTGCACACTTAATGGACTACAATATAGTGTGATCATAACTTACAGGCACTGGGAAACAAAAAAAATTTCATTTGACTTGCTTTATTGCAATATTTGCTCTGTTGTGGTGGTCTGGAACCAAACTCGCAATACCTCCTAGGTATATCTGTATAAAAAGAGACAAGTTTATATATATACATATGAACAAAATAGTATAAAGTCTGAGAGGGAAGAAATAAAATTATGCTGTTGAAAGGATTTTATTCTATATGTAAAATGGTATAATATCATTTGAAGGTAGACTGTGAGAAGTTAAAGATGTATACTATAAACTAAAAAACAATATAACGAAGAGTTATAGCTAACAACCTAAGAAAGGAGATAGATAGGAATAAAGAAATCAATTCCAAAGAAGGTAGTAAAAGAGATAATATACAACTGTGTATCCACATAGAAAAGAATGAAGTTGGGCCCCGACCCCATGACACATACAGAATTAATTCAAAATGGATAATAGACCTGAAAGTAAGAGATAAAACTATACATCTTAGAACAAAACACTGGTGTAAGTTTCTGTGGCCTTGGATTAGGCAATGGTCTCATAGATTTGACACCAAAACTACAAGCATCAGAACAACAAAGTTGATACATTGGATTTCATCAAAATTATTTTTGCTTCAGAAGATAACAAGGAAGAGGAAAAAAAAAACAACCCATGGAATTAAAATATTTTCTAATCATACATCTGATAAGGGACTTGTGTCCAGAATATAAAAAAGAACCTTGCCACTCAATAGATAAGTAACCCAATTAAAAAAAATGGACAAAAGATTTGAGTAGACATTTCTCAAAGGAAGATAATCAAATGACTAATAAGCACAAAAAGAGGTAGTCAACATCATGAGTCAACAGAAAATTGCAAATCAATAGCACTTCATACCCATTAAGGTGGCTAGAGTCAGAAAGACAGCGTTGGGATAATGTGTAAAAATTAAAACTCATACATTACTGGCAGGATAGTGAAATGGTACAGTCACTTTGGAAAATAGTTTGGCAGTTCCTCAAATGGTTAAAGTGCAGAATTACCTTAGGACCCAGCAATTTCACTCCTGGGTATATACCAAAGGGAGTGAAAACATGTCCACACAAAACTTATGTACAATGTCCATGCCTGCATTATTCATAATAGCCACAAATTAGAAACAACTCAAATGTTTTTCAACTGAATAAATGGATAAACAACATGTGACATAACTATACAGTGAAATATTATTCAGCAACAAAAAGGAAAGAAGTACTAATGCATGTTACAGCATGGATGAACATGCAAAGTGAAAGAAGACAGTCACAAAGGAACCCAAGTTCTACAATTACATTTATCGTAAGTGCCCAGAATAGGGACATGTATAGAGACAGAATGTAGATTAGTGGTTGCTTGGACCTGGAGAAATGGCAGGTTAGAGAGCTGATTGCCGAAGGGTACCGGGTTTCTTTTTAAGAGGACGAAAATATTCTAGAATTGACTGTGGGAATGGTTGCACACATCTGTGATTGTACACTTTACATGGGTGAATTTTGTGCTTTGTGATCTCAATAAAGCTATTAAAAATAAAAGCACTGGGGAAAACAAGGATCAAATAAGAATCCCTTATGTTTATAAGGAACTTGTGTGGTTAATTAGAAATGTAAAATTTGTGGTTTATTTGATGTTAGGGAAAAAGTGTAATTATGTATTCTGTATAAATACATTTGTTAGTGTTTTAATTCTGTGAAGATTAATTGAAGCAAAATAGGAGAGCACCAAGAGAAATTTTAAAATGCAATATAAATGGGAAGTGCTAAGAATAAAAAATCAAGAATATCAGTTTTGAAATTTTTTTTCCACATGCACAAATACAACATTTATTCAATGGTTTCATTATTGCACTCCTGTTTCCTTATATAGTGAGGTTTTTGTTTTGTTTTGTTTAATTCCCAAGTTGTGATGACACTGGTATTTTACAAATTTAAATAAATTTGTACAGGAAATACAGGAAAAATAAATTCCCTTGCTATAATTATAGGTCTTGTTTTATAAAATGCAACACATGCTCTTGATAAATTTCTGTGAAAATTTAGTTTTTGTAACCCAACTAAATCACTTTCAGGAGCAGTCTTTTTTTTTTTTAAGATTTTATTTACTTATTTGACAGAGCGAGACACAGCAAGAGAGGGAACACAAGCAGGGGGAGTGGGAGAGGGAGAAGCAGGCTTCCCGCTGAGCAGGGAGCCCGATGCGGGGCTCGATCCCAGGACCCTGGGACCATGACCCGAGCCGAAGGCAGACGCTTAACGACTGAGCCACCCAGGTGCCCCTCTTGTATCATCAATCACGACCTCCTTTTCACAAGTTGGAATTTTTCCCTACATATTTGTTTCTATTAAAATGAAGGATGCCTAAATGAAAACAGTTTAACACAATTATGTAAGCCTGAAAATTCGATCCAACAAATATTTGACCTGGAGATTAGAACCAGCCAAACAGCAGTGATCCTGGAAGTAGTGAATCATAGGAAATTAGACATTTAATGATAGTGTCTAGTTATTCACTGTCTCATAATTCTTCCTTTAATTTTACAAGAACCCTGATGTGTAATGACATTTTCTTTTTTTCTTTTTCTTTTTAACAATCACATAAGGAAGCATTTATTTGAAGTTTAACATGGAATCATACAAATAAAATTTGTATAAACACAAATCCACATCGAGTCATAACACAGATAGCAAAAGACAAAAGTAAAAACAAAGAAAACTAATTGGCAGCTATATACAGTTGGACAGTTGTGTCTTGTACACTAGAAAGTCTTTTACAAAATAATCATCTTAGATCAACAGAAGACCAATCTTCAATGTCGTCCTGCAAGATGGGTTAACTTTAGCAATCTCCTCCTGTTTTCTCTAACATCCTCCTTTAGTATGGCTGGTAATTGTTTTGGTGATTGCCACCCCCTCGAGACGCCTTGCCGTAAGCGCTCTGTTGCCCACTGCAGTCTGCACATCGCTGTCCATATCCATAGTTCCCATAGTTATACCCAGTATAATCACAGCCGCCATAGCCACTATAGTTTTGATCACCCCATAGGCACTATTGTAATTTCCATATCCTTGATCATAGGAGTTCTTAAATCCTTGGTTCCAGTTTTGGCCCTGACCTCGTCCACGACCCCTAGTACCACCTCGTCCACCAGCTGCAGCACCTCTTCCTCCTTTTTGTTGTTGCTGTTGCTGCCTGTATACCTCTTTGGGTTGTGCAACTTTGATTTCACACTTCCCAGAACCAATTTGATATCTGCTTTCTAACAATTTCTTTACTGGCTCTTCGTCTGTATATGTAATAAAACAAAATTCTCTTCTTTCATTTGTTTTTGTATCCATGGGAAGTTCAATATTTTCAATCTCTCCAAAGGCTCCAAAATATTCTTTAATTTGTTCTTCAGAAGTATCTGGGCTCAATCCACCCACAAAAACCTTTTTGGGGGGTTCTTTCCCTTTTAAAGCTTTGGCCCTTTTGGGGTCTGTCAATTTGCCATCTAATTTGTGTTCTTTCAGTTCCAAAACCTTATCAACACTAGCAGCATCTCTGAAAAGCACAAATCCAAATCCTCTTGATCTTCCAGTCACTGGATCTGTTTTTATTGTACAGTCTACAACTTCCCCAAATCGAGACAAATATTCAGTCAGATCTTTCTTGCTTGTATCCCAGCTCAAGCCCCCAATAAACATTTTACCGTCATCCTGCTGATTCTTGCTCGCGTTGATCTTGGATCCCTCTGCGAATTCCTCTCTGTTGCTGTACCCGTTCATGTCCTCCATGGTGGCGGAGTTGTCGGCCGTGGGGTGCTGGCGCGCAGTCCGGGTCGCGGCAGCAGCGGCGGCGGAGCGTTGTATGGAGCTGGATTTAAAATGGCGGCGGAAGAGCTGTAATGACATTTTCTAATGGATGTCCCACGTCCAAGAATATGGGTCAGTTCCCAGAGTGGTGTGAAATCTGAAAACTATGCATAATATAGACCGGCTCTGAAGCCATCTGGAACCTCAGCATAAAGCCTGAGAAGTGACAAAAATGCTGAGGAAACTGGCATTGGACTTGACTTCTTTATATTGCTTAATCTGGAGTACTCATCTTGGGCTCAGAACCAAAGCTAGAGGGGCGCATGGGTGGCTCAGTCGTTAAGCGTCTGCCTTCGGCTCAGGTCATGATCCCAGGGTCCTGGGATCCAGCCCTGCATTGGGCTCCCTGCTCGACGGGAAGCCTGCTTCTCCCTCTCCCACTCCCCCTGCTTGTGTTCCCTCTCTCGCTGTGTCTCTGTCAATCAAATACATAAAATCTTTAAAAAAAAAATTAAAAAAAAAAAGAACTAGAGCTAGATCAGAAACAGGCTGATACCCAGGGGCCTTGACATTGTAGTGGTCTTTGATTATCTGGTTTTTGTTTGGAGCCATCTCAGACACATCGTCCCACTCGCTGAGGGCCAGCCTCCTCAGGTTGTGGAAACAATTCCCTTCAGATGCAGCATGACATTGTGAGCTTGATTCCCAGCTCCAATTCCTATTACCTCCGAGACCTTGAACAAATTATCTCACCTCTCTGAGCTTCCCTTTTCTTATCTGGAAAAATGGGGTAACAACACCTAGATACGAGAGGGGTGGTGGGAGATAGAACAGGTGTTTAAGGGTCCAAACTTGCAGCAAGTAGTAAATAAGTCCTAGAGATCTAATGCACAGTATAGGGAATATAGAGAGCAATACTGTATTATAGTCATCAAACTTGTTGAGACTAGAATTTAATTGTTTCAACCACCAAAAAGAAATGATAATTATGTAACATGATAGAAATGCTAATTATCACCCAAACAGCAATCATATTACTATATATGAATGTATCATATTAACATACTTTAAACTTGCACAATGTTATATGCCAAACACATTAAAAACAAACAATACTTAGAGGATATCTTTCGATATCAGGGTTCTCATAAGACTAAATGAAAAATTAGGCTATATTCAATATTCAATAAATGGACACTATTATTAATTATAACTCTAGGGGCACCTGGGTGGCTCAATCAGTTAAGTGTCTGCCTTCGGCTCAGGTCATGATCCCGGAGTCCTGGGATCCAGTCCCACATCGGGCTCCTTGATCAGCAGAGAGTCTGCTTCTCCCTCTGTCCTTCACCCTGCGCATGCTCTCTCTTGCTCTCTCGCTCAAATAAATAAATAAAATCTTAAAAAGTAATAATAGTAACAACTCTATACAGGGGCACCTTACTAGCTCAGTCGGTAAACCATGAGATTCTTGATCTCAGGGTCGTGAGTTTAAGCCCCACACTGGGGGTAGGGTTCACTTAAAAATAATAATAATAACTCTATTGATGAAAGGGGTAGTGGAAACCTAATGAAGCATGTCATGGAACTCAGCTTAACTTTGCTAAAAATGTTTTACGTATAGGCTTTCCATTTTGGCAACCTCCTAAGGTAGACCTTTAGCACTGAAAGGATTGCTTCTTGAAATACAGTTTTAAAAATACAGCCAAATGTTTGGAGAAGAGAATATATGCTTATAAACTTGAGGCACAAATTATTGTTTTCTCTAAAATTAAATTGATGCTACTTGGCCAGTGAGCACAAGTGACCTATCGCAAATGCATTATCAGAGTGACTGACCAGTTTAAACAACCAGACTTGTAACAATCCTTGAAGAACTTTCCATTCTCCCAGAAAAGGGAGGTATGGGAAATGTTTTTTGTTTCATTCAGATCTAAGCAAATGTAATATGTTTGCTTTGCCTTTATTTATGGCTGTATTGCTACCCCATTTAGAAAATTTAATGTTTCTGTCAAATTATTACATATATGTTCCTTCTTGGGAAAAAAATTTCAATTATTTTTGTGCCTGCAATCTGCATCTAAATGTGATTGTTGGTCATTTCTTAAATTAGTCAATGGAATTTCAAGGCATTAATAAGTCACTAAATCATAGGCCACTAAATAGCTCTGGAAGCAAAAGAAGTTTTGCTGCCAGGAATAAAAAATAAATGTAAGGTGTGTAATGTGTACCACTCCATGTACATACCAGTGTTTGCAATATGGAGTACTCCAGACATTATTTGTGGCATCATCTGGGAAGGGAAACTCTTTGCCAAGTCATCACCCTTATTGATTTTCCAATTCTTGTTAGCATAGGGTTTTTTAATATTGCCTTCCAATATACAAGTAACTGCAGAACAGCCACTCCATCGAACCCTGGATACTTCATTCCTTCCGAGACGTAAAAGTCTATCCATTCTCCAAAATGCTTTTGCAAACGCTTTGTGTATGTTCTCATACTCACATTTCACCGTTCTTCTCTTTCTCTTTATGGAGGAAAAAAGTTCTTCTATAGCTATGTATTCCTCCCTAAATACTGTGTGAAAGGATTTGATTACGTTTTGCTCTTCAGGAGTCATTTGGTAGGAAGGATCAAATCTGGAAAGTTGATGGAGAAGTAAAAGTGGAAGTTCCATTGATGTCAAGTCTGCCGCTGAGGCACCATGATGTCCATCGAACAAACCCAAAAAACACACGTCAGGTTTATTGCCAAAGTTATTCACCACAGTGAATTTATCATTCATGTCAACTTTCCATGTAGAATTTCTATCTTCACAAACGGCCACACCCTTAATCAATACATGACAGATTGTTTGAGAATATATGGAACTCCTGTGAATGTTATCAATAATCTTATAGTATGCTGGGATTTGTTTCTGCCAAAGTAGCTCAAAAGCATTATTAATGCTCTGTAGGATTTTTTCAGTGAATATAGAAAATGACAATAGTTTAGTGATTATAAACTGTCTCTGGATGGAAATCAGTGGGAGCGCGGGTTTCTTTCCACCCATCCATTGAAACCCCAGGGTGGCCAGAGCCACGTGCAGCTTTTTATGGAGGAAAATTTCAGGTAGATCAATTTCATGCTTGCATATGGAACAGGGAAATGTGATCATTTGATCATGCTGCTCTTCATGGTCTTCAGAGCCTCTTGATGGTCTGTTCTTTTTCATCCTTCTAAAATACCTTCTTCTCAAGGAAAGTGGGATTTCTTTCACTGAATCAAATGTTGATTTTCTCACATTCCATTCCCTTGATTTCCAAAACACTCTGCAAACAAGACAAAATATAATGACATGACAGGAATGACACACTGAAAGTCTTTTTTTTCTTTAACATTTATTTATTATTTATTCATAAAAAGTGAGAGAGTGAACACCTGGCGGAGGCATAGGGAGAGAATCTTCAAGCAGACTCCCACTGAGCACAGAGCCCAATTCCGGGCTTGATCTCTCAACTCATGAGATCATGACCTGAGCCCTGAGCCGAAGTGGAGAGTCAGGCACTTAACCCACTGAGCCACCCATGTGCCCCAACACAGTGAAAGTCCTTTCAAGCAGACCCTTGTCTTTGCAATTTGCTTTAGTTCCTCACGATTCTATGTGAGCCTACCACTGAATATCCTGATGCATCTTTCTATCATTCCCCCAAAAAAACACACAGTAGAAGTACTCAAAAAATTGGTGACTGAACTGTGGATGCCTGAATAAAATTAGGCAAAGTCTCTACAAAGTCAACTAGAAATCTAAGAGCAAATACTCAGAAATCAGCACAAGGTTGTATCCCAGGCATGTGAAGGTACATGCTTGACACCTAGGTATTTGATTTAAAATTTGAGCATAATTATTTTTGTACTCCATTTTATGTTGCTGAAAATACTTTTGTTTTTTTCTACTTAAAGGGTTCACAGGAAAATGAATAGGAGGGGCACCTGAGTGGCTCAGTCAGTTAAGCATCTAATTCTTGGTTCTGGCTTTGGTCATAATCTTAGGATGGTGGGATTGAGCCCTGCATGAGGCTCTGCACTCAGCACCGTGTCTGCTTGAGATTCTCTCCCTCTCACTCCCTCTCTGCCCCTTCCACTGCTTGTGTGCTCTCTCTCTCTAAAATAAATAAAAATCTTTAAAAAAAACATTCTAAAACCTAAAAAATCAAAGTTAGTAGCTTTAAATGCTTATGACATGTGACATGTTGTTAACTTCAACTCAACGTCATGTAAGTTATATTTAACTTCAACTCAACTCATAGAAGTTGTATTTGATCTGAGTACATTTGATGTGTTAGATTGGCCCACAACAAGAAGAATGTCTGAGGCCCATAGGGACTTAAAACATTCCAAGCATAGTAAAGGTATTCAAAAATGCTGATAGTTGTTAAAATAAGAAATGAGTCCATTTAGTACTAATGACAAAATAATAATAATATCTCTTAATAGCATAAAAGTAATGCATAATCATTTTTAAGTTCAAGACAGGAAGACACAAACTAGAAATGAAAGAGTGTTCTCCTTGTTTCCCCAGTCTCGCCTCCGCCTCCCAAATCCCAGTCTCGGTTAATGGCCTGTTATCTATCTTTCCAAACATGTATATGTAAGATATTTTGTAATATATTAATAATATATTGTACTTGTTATTATATATAAATACATTATAATTATTATATACATTATATATTAATATAAGTATATCATTAATGTAATATATTATGTTACATATAATTATATAATAATATATTAATAGTATTAACATTACTTACATAAATATATTTACATATAAAATATATATGTCATCTTTTCTGAAATGTAAATAAGAGTCACATTTTGCATACCAACCTAGAATCTGCCATTATTACTCAATACTAAGTCATGGCCTCATATTGCAAGTTTGAATATGGAAAGACAAAACAATATACTATGAACAATGTAGAGTTTGGATTTAAAAAAGAAACTGTCTTCAAAAAAAAAATCTGTCTCCACTTACAAATTATATGGCCTTAGCCAAGTTATTAAGCTTCTCTGAACATCTGCTTTCTTATCTGTAAATGAGTAGGATTATTTATAGCATCAAATGAGATAAATGGTGAGGCAGTTGGCAAAAGGGGACATTCAAAAAGTGCCGGCTCCTTCTACCCTAAGCAGAAAGGACACTTAGAACTGTACCAGATGAAAACATATCACATGAAGACATGAAATTGTAATGTTTAGGGGACAATGTATTCTATATAAAACTAATTTAAGGAAAAAAATCAGTAAATTAATGGGAAAGGATTTTTTTCTTAAGTAATCTTTATACCCAATATGGGAGTTGAACTTAGAACCCTGAGATCAAGAGTTGCATGCTCTACCGACTGAGCCAGCCAGGTGCCCTGGGTGAGGATTTTTTTAATAGCAGTACCTGAATCTGAGTGTTTCAGAATTGTGTTATATGTATTTATTAATATGTTGTGGTAAATTGTATATATCATTGCTTTGCTACAATTGTTACTCAGTTTAACAAATAATAATAAACTGGACATATAAAATAAAACACAATTTAGGGGCGCCTGGCTGTCGTGAGTTCAAGCCCCACGTTGGGTGTAGAGATAACTAAATAAAGACTTGAAAAAATGGAACACAATTTTGAGAAACGTATGTAAATTAAAAATGAAAGCATAGGGGCCCCTGGGTGGCTCAGTCGTTAAACGTCTGCTTTCGGCTCAGGTCATGATCCTAGCGTCCTAGGATCGAGCCCCGCATCGGGCTCCCTGCTCAGCGGGGAGCCTGTTTCTCCATCTCCCACTCCCCCTTTGTATTCCCTCTCTTGCTCTGTCTCTTTCTGTCAAATAAATAATAAAATAAAAATCTTTAAAAAAAAATGAATGCCTCCTTTCTGCCCGTGGACGCCGCAGAGTAAGCATCATTAAAGTCTCCCCTCCCACCGCCGTCATGTCTAAGTCAGAGTCTCCCAAAGAGCCTGAACAGCTGCGGAAGCTCTTCATCGGAGGTTTGAGATTTGAAACAACCGATGAGAGTCTGAGGAGCCATTCTGAGCAATGGGGAACGCTTACGCACTGTGTGGTAATGAGACATCCAAACACCAAGCGCTCCAGAGGCTTTGGGTTTGTCACGTATGCCACTGTGGAGGAGGTGGATGCAGCCATGAACGCAAGGCCACACAAGGTGGATGGAAGAGTTGTGGAACCAAAGAGGGCTGTCTCAAGAGAAGATTCTCAAAGACCTGGTGCCCACTTAACTGTGAAAAAGATTTTTGTTGGTGGCATTAAAGAAGACACTGAAGAACATCATCTAAGAGATTATTTTGAACAGTATGGGAAAATTGAAGTGATCGAGATCATGACTGACCGAGGCAGTGGCAAAAAGAGAGGTTTTGCTTTTGTAACATTTGATGACCATGACTCTGTAGACAAGATTGTCATTCAAAAATACCATACTGTGAATGGCCATGACTGTGAAGTAAGGAAAGCCCTATCTAAGCAAGAGATGGCTAGTGCTTCATCCAGCCAAAGAGGTCGAAGTGGTTCTGGAAACTTTGGTGGTGGTCGTGGAGGTGGTTTTGGTGGGAATGACAACTTTGGTCGTGGAGGGAACTTCAGTGGTCGAGGGGGCTTTGGTGGCAGTCGAGGTGGTGGTGGATATGGTGGCCGTGGGGATGACTATAACGGATTTGGTAATGATGGAAGCAACTCTGGAGGTGGCGGAAGCTATAATGATTTTGGCAATTACAACAATCAATCCTCAAATTTTGGACCCATGAAAGGAGGAAATTTTGGAGGCAGAAGCTCTGGCCCCTATGGTGGTGGAGGCCGATACTTTGCCAAACCACGAAACCAAGGTGGCTATGGTGGTTCCAGCATCAGCAGTAGCTAGGGCAGTGGCAGAAGGTTTTAATTACTGCCAGGAAACAAAGCTTAGCAGAAGAGGAGAGCCAGAGAAGTGATAGGGAAGCTACAGGTTACAACAGATTTGTGAACTCAGCCAAGCACAGTGGTGGCAGGGCCTAGCTGCTACAAAGAAGACATGTTTTAGACAATACTCATGTGTACGGGCAAAAAACTCGAGGACTGTATTTGTGACTAATTGTATAACAGGTTATTTTAGTTTCTGTTCTGTGGAAAGTGTAAAGCATTCCAACAAAGGGTTTTGATGTAGATTTTTTTTTTTTTTGCACCCATGCTGTTGATTGCTAAATGTAATAGTCTGATCATGACGCTGAATAAATGTGTCTTTTTTTTAAATGTGCTGTGTAAAGTTAGTCTACTCTGAAGCCATCTTGGAATACTACCCCAACAGTGTGAAGTTAGAATTCCTTCAGGGTGATGCCAGGTTCCATTCGAAATTGATTTGCAACCTGCTTGGGCACAGAAGCCGTTGTCTCCACAAACCTTGGTGTAGTTGAACTGACAGTTAATGTGTTGTGACCTGGAGTTCACCATTAAAAGGGTCACCCAAGGAAAGTCCTGGAGTTTATTTGGTTATTAATATGATTGTTGGCACATCCTATGCAATATATCTAAATTGAATTATGGTATCAGATAAAATTATAGATGGGATTAAAGCTTGTGTATCATCCATTATCATGTGTAATCAACAAACTATTTAATATTCTCCTGAAAAAAAATGAATGCGTAAGTAAAGTAATACTTTATGGCTAGAGAAAATAGGCAAAAATCTTTAAGATTCTTCCCAGTAGAATTTTCATTCTATATGCTATGCAAAAGTCTTATTTCGAGGGAAGAAAACTTTCTATGAAAAATGATAAATAAGATGGAGTACCATGTAATTGGCAAAGGGCTTTAGCAAAGTTCATATATGGTTTACATATGGCAATATGATTAAAAATTAAACAAGCAAAGCTCTGAAAAGTTTAAAATGTTTTGCTGTTTTCCTTATTTGTATTTAATTCCCTGAAGGGCACAACTGTATTGAATATAGCTACTCATTCCTATTGTAAAATTTTATTTACAAATTTCACCTCATAAATGCTTCTGAAGCTGTTAGCATATTAGTAGGCCTTCCTGGCTTTGCCTCAGCCACAAATTTTTGTGTGTTTTTATTAACAGAAAAATGTAAAAGTACACAAAAATAGAAGACTATAATGAGCCCCCATATGCCCATCATCAGCTTCAACCATTATCAACATTTGTCCATTCTTGTTTCATCTTTGTCTTCAGCCATTTTGTTTTTTTATTTCATTCTATTACTTTATTGGAATATTTAAAAGAAAATGCCAAAATTATATCAATTTCACTAATAAACACTTCAGTCTCATCAACAAATATGATCAGCACCCATTCACTTCTTCAATACCTACCACAGGACAACTTCTGTCCACACATATGCTGACGATGCACAGATAGATAAGGCTTGAAGCCTTGAGGGGAGGAGTTTGCAGAGCCATTCATGTGCTCACACAAAGAATTAAACAGGTCAGATGAAGTCCAGGACAGTGCCCGCCAAGGGACCTAACCCCTTATGTAGCCAGGAGTGGCATCATGACACCTGAGAAGCCGACCTAGAAAAACTCACAGTTGAGAGATATCAACAAGTGGGTCGAAGGCAAATCTGAGGGAATGACTAGTTAGCCGGAGGAAGAGGACCCACTGAAGGAAATGGACAGGCAAACAGAGAAGTAGGGGGAGAAATGAGAGCTGGCAAAGCTATTAAGCTCTTCTGGCCAAAATGTATAACAAATATTTTTATTTGCTATTATTTGGTAATGTTCATGTAAAGGATGCAGTTTTCCTGAGGCCTGATGAACTGTTGGGACAATACATAAGGCACCTTACCACTGTGATTCGACTTAGAGCCAATCCTTCATACCAGAAGTTTATTTTTCTGTATATGGGAAATAGCCATAAAACAGTTCTCTCTCACATGGAACTATTCTTACAATATAATGTGTCATTCATTCATTCAACAAATGCTTCAGTGTCTGCAATATGCTAGGTACTGTTTCATTTGCTGGGGATACAGCAGTAAACAAAACAGGGCTGTGATGAAGCTTATATTCTGATAAGAAGGCAATACATAAAAGAAACATATGAACATGTAATACCAGATGGGAGTAAGTACTAACATGAAAAATATAGCAGAATAAGAGTATAGAGAGGGATGGAAGTCCTCCTTTGTAGAAGGTAGTCAGAAGAATATATCATTTCCCCATGTACATAGTCTAACAAGAAGCCAAGATTTCATTTGATAACTAAGAAAGTGGAGGAAAAAGAACACTGTAGATAAAATTGTTCATTGACTTACAGAGGGCAACAGACACATGAAAAGATGCTCATCATCAGAGAAATGCAAATCAAAACCACAATGAGATAGATATCACCTCACACCTGTCAGAATGGCTAAAATCAAAAACAAAAGAAACGACAGGTGTTGGCGAGGATGTGGAGAAACAGGAATCCCTGTGCAGTGTTGGTGGGATTGCAAACTGGTGCAGCCGCTGTGGAGAACAGTATGGAGGTTCCTCAAAAATTAAAAATAGAACTATTCTATGACCCAGTTATCAAACTACTGGTATTTACCCCCAATTTTTTTTAAAGTAATTCAAAGGGATCCATGCACATCTATGTTTATTACAGCATCATTTTTTTTTCCTAAAGATTTTATTTATTTATTTGACAGAGAGAGACACAGCGAGAGAAGGAACACAAGCAGGGGGAGTGGGAGAGGGAGAAGCAGGCTTCCCGCTGAGCAGGGAGCCCATTGTGGGTTTCGATCCCAGGACTCCAGGATCATGACCTGAGCCGAGGCAGATGCTTAACGGCTGAGCCACCCAGGCGTCCCTGCAGCATCATTTATAATAGCCAAATTATGAAAGCAGCGCAAATGTCCACTGATAGAGGAGTGAATAAAGAAGTAAGATATAGGGGCACCTGGGTGGTTCAGCCGTTAAGCGTCTGCCTTCGGCTCAGGTCATGATCCCAGGGTCCGGGGATCAAGCCCCGCATGGGGCTCCCTGCTCAGCGGGAAGCCTGCTTCTCCCTCTCCCACACTCTCCCCGCTTGTGTTCCCTCTCTTGCTGTGTCTATCTCTGTCAAATAAATAAATAAAATCTTTAAAAAAAGTGAGATCTATCTATCTATCTATCTATCTATCTATCTATCTATCTATCTATACATATATTGGGATATTACTCAGCCATAGAAAAGAATGAAATCTTGCCATTTGTATCAACATAGATGGATATAGAGAGTGTAAGGCTAAGTGAAGTCAGTCAGAGAAAGACAAATACCATATGATTTTACACATGTGGAATTTAAGAAACAAAACAAATGAACAAAGGGAAAAAAAAGAGAGACAAACCAAAAAATAGACTCTTCACTATAGAGAATAAATTGACAGTTACCAGAGGGGCAGTTGATGGGAGGATGGGGGAAATAGGTGGTACCTTTCACAGTGTCCCATCTCCTAGACTCACTATGGGATCCTACTTGTCTGTCTGTGGCCTGGATCATTTACATAGGAATCTGATTTACTGATTTAGGGAATCTACCAAATAGTTTTCAGCCCTCTCCCAGTGAGGGTTATCAAATGTATTCAGCCTGAGCCACCCCTGAGTGTTCCGGTTTCTCATAATTGTGTTTGCTTTCTAATAACGCTTGGATACAAACAAAAAATGGGGGGATTAAGAGCACATTTATCATGATGAGCTCTGAGTAATGTATAGAATCGTTGAATCACTGGGGCGCCTCAGTTGGTTAAGCGTCCGACTCTTGATTTCAGCTCAGGTCATGATCTCGGGGTCGTGGGATCAAGCCCTATGTCAGGCTCCGTGCTCATTGTGGAGTCTGCTGGAGATTCTTTCTCCCTCTTCCTCTGCCCCTCCACCCGCTCACCTTCTCTCTCTGTCTCTCAAATAAATAAATAAATCTGTACCAAAAAAATTGTTGAATCACTATATTGTACACCTGAGACAAATCTAACACTGTATGTTAGTTACACTGGAATTTTAAAAAAATGTTCATTGACTACATTTGTCATCCAATAGAAATGAAGACAATTTACCTGAAAGCACTATTAATTTCCTTGCTCATTTGGAATTGTTACCTCCCTTCACCTCCTCTTACGGCCTTTCCCCAGCCTCCATTCCTCCAACTTGGATAGTGATGGTGATGGCTGTAGTGGAGGTGGCTATGGTGGTGGTGGCTGTGGCAGTGGTGGGGGGCGGGGTCCCAGTGATGTGATGGGAGACCTCTCTGTGTGGAATGTTCACTACATCACCTGGAACCTTGGTCAGAATTCTCTTTATGATTCTGAAGGACTATGAAGCAGGAAGGGTACAACTGTATTAAGTAACAAACTTGTGCTTGAAATTTCGGAAAGAAGAATCATTCATTAAATATACTGTCTTGAGCCTGCATAATAGGATAAAAAAAATAAGAGGAGGGACTATCAAGTAAGTTTTTTTCTTTTAAGTCATGGACTTTCAACATACTGATTCCAGAAGGCCACCCTTAATGCACAGACCAGTTCTCTTCTCACTCAGAGGTAAGGTATCTCAGCCCATCTCTCCAGGACCCGCCCTGTAGGGTCTGCCCACTCCATCTCGCTGCCCCAAGTCACTGCCAGAGTTATAGACCTTGTTTGAACCGTCTTTTTGTTTCTTGAGACTGTCTTCCCTCCTGGCCAATACCTTTAGCTCCTAGAATCATAATCCAAAGCTGCATTCCACCCTCACACCACAGGATGGGTTAAAACTAGAGTTCTAGAGCCATTTGTTTGCATATTGAAGAAATTTAGACAAGACAACTGCTTCCTGGACATTTCCATGGGAATGTACTACATTCAACTCAAAGTTGACATGTCCAAAATGGAACTCACTACATTTCCTCCAGAATCTCCCACCATTACCTTGGTTAAGGTGGAAACTGTTTTGCAGAATCCTTTTCCCTGTGTGGTTCCAGGTTAGAGTTGGCCAAGAAAGGAATTTGGAGGCACCCTATCTGAATGCCATCATGGTTCAATGATATGACCTGTAGATGCAGAGGTGCCTGGCGGGTTCCAGCTTGTCCTTGCTCCCTCTATTTTGCCTCCAGCTCTTTCTCTGGACTGAAGGCCCTGTTGACCAACAGCAGCCCAAGATCCATCAGCAGATGCCTGCCCTTAGACCCACAAAGGCAAATGCTTCTTCTAGACTTCTCCATCAGTCTCCCTTCTGAGGTCCAACTTCGGTGGCTGGACATCCTTAGCTTCTCAGACTGACTGGTTGGGGATTTAACTCACCTTCCCAGATGTTCACTTGCTTCCACAAACTGTGCAAGGTCTAATTTCAACAACAAATTCCTTATTCCATGAGTCCTACGGTTCAGCTTTTACTGATTGAACCCTAGATGATACAGACACCACACCACCACCACCCTGTTCTCCTTTTCTGGACGTATACAATCAATCACCAAGGCCTGTCAGAACTCTTTCTTCAGTATCCCTCTACTCATGCACTTGTCTCCTTTTCCACTGCTTTCACATGTTCCAGGGTACAACAATATTTTGCCTGGATTACTGCACTGGCCTCCTAGCTGCTCTCCCCACGTCCAGTCTGGTTGTTTCTCAATGCATTCTCCGGGGAGTAGCCAGAGGTGATCCAACTGCCTAAGGCTTTTTACTGGCTTGGGATAAGCTCCCGGTTCCTGGGATAAGCTCCTTAATGTGTTTGACAAAGCTCTGCCTCATTTGCCTCTGCTAATTTGTCTAACTTCACTTCTCATCATTGCCCCCTCACCCCGTGCCAATATTGTGCAGAGCCATCAAACAAATCCTCCCCAGTTTGGTAGGACATGGCATTTGATTGTTTTCCTTTCAATTTCTTATTATTCAATTACTTTGTAATTCATACCACATATGCCCACACTGCATATTCATTTCCATCCGCTGCCTCACCCCCCTACCTCCACAAATGTGGGAAGGAATGAGGCATGTTTTTTAAGCAAGTACTGAGTCTCCTTTCGGCTCTCACTCCCTGGGGTGGGGTCGGGCATCCTGCAGGACAGGTGTGCTGTTCCGGTCTCACCTCCACATGTAGCCACTGGGGCGGGCAGGGACTAGAATAGTAGGAAACCACCCCCTTCTGGTGACTTAATGGTATCTTTCCAGAGAGGCAAAAATGGAGAAAACATGGTCCTCAAATCCTTCCCAAGGGAGAAGATGGGTATGGGTGTGTCTCTACATAAGTTCTCAGCAGCTTTTCTTCCAAAATCTCTTTGTGGTCTGTTAATTTTGTCATCAGTTGATTATTTTATTTATTTATTTTATTGACTTCAATAAAAACATGTGCTTATATTTATTGATTGATTAGATGCCCAATTAATGCCTTTTCCTTTTAAAATATTCAAACAATACAGAAGTATGTAGAGGAAGAGCAGAGGTCTCCCTTTCTAGAGGTAATAATTACTGCCAAAAAATCAGGTGTATATCGCTCCAGACCACTTTCTATGTATTTACATTATACATGAAAATATAGACACAACCTATTTTTTAATTTAATTTTATTACGTTATGTTACTCACCATACATTACATCATTAGTTTTTGATGTAGTGTTCCATGATTCATTGTTTGCTTATAAAACCCAGGGCTCCATTCAATACGTGCCCTCCTTAATACCCATCACCGGGCTAACCCATCCCCCCACCTGACACAACCTATTTTTTTAAGTAAACTCTACCCCCAACATGGGTATTTTTAAAGTTTTAAATTTAGGTTTAATTTGCTTACTGTCAATGGCACAAATTCTAAATGTACAGTATGATGAATTTTTAGATGGGAATACACTTGTAGACTCCATTAAAACACTCTTCTGTATTTTTAAAAAATAACTTGGTAACATTACCACAATATTATTCTATAAATGCTTTCCGTCATTTACTAGTGTGGGGTGGGGATTTTCAAGTCGGTACCTATTGACTTACCCTATTCTTTTTAACTGCTCTATTATATTCTATAAAAATGTAAAACATTTTAACATAGATTACCTATAATGATGGATTTTTTTTTGCTATGATAATCAAAGTTACAATAAATATGAACACATATGCCTGGTGCACAAGCTGGTGCTTGTTGGATATCCAAACCACAGAAAGTCTGGCTAGGTAATGAATGCATTATTCTTCTTAGTATTGCTATTATATTTTATATACAGATTCAAAATGTTACTCTGTGCCTATTCATCATTTTAAAAATGAATGAGGCAGCATTGTTTATAGTGCCTAAAAATAAGTAATTAGTTTACTAAACCAGTTGTAAATACATTGGCATACTATAAGGCCTATAAAAACAAATTGATTTATTTAGAAAAAAATCCACTGAATATCATTTGATAAAAAGCAGACTACAGAGCAGCATAAATAGGATAAACTCATTTTTGTAAAATTGTACAGCTGCGTAAAGAAATAGCTAGAAAAATATTTACCAAACTGATATGTTTTATTATTGTAAGAGATTTTTTACTTTTTTATTTAGATTTTTTTAATGAAAATGTATCATTTCCCCTGAATAATTATGGTATTTTCAAATAAATAAATCTATGCCTTTTTTACAGTTTTACATAAAAACTTCCATACATTTTTATTTTTAAAAAATAAATCAGGGGGCACCTGGGTGGCTCAGTCTTTAAGCGTCTGCCTTAGGCTCAGGTCATGATCTCAGGGTCCTGGGATTGAGCCCCACATCAGGCTCCCTGCTCAGCAGGGAGTCTGCTTGTTCTTCACCCCCCCACCCCTCCTCCCTACTCCTGTGTTCTCTCTCAAATAAACAAATAAAATCTTTAAAAAATAAAACAAAACAAGAAACAATGCTCCAACAAAAAAATCCTGTACATATACCCATTTGATAAATCCCTTGTAGTAAAATTCCTCTCTCAATGACTAAGTACATTTGCATTTTTCAAATTTATTTAACAACTCTTTATTGAAGATACACTATGTGTCAAACACTGTTTTTAGGCTGGGGATACCATATGAAGAAAAGAAATTTGTTCCTACAAGGAACACATATTCCAAATTTTGCCAAATAGCCACCTATACATTTTATACTAATTTATACCAGTTTTGAGTTTTATTTCCTCTATCCTGATTAATAATGGGCATTAAAGAGAAAAATAGGAGTTTACTCGTTTTTCTTTTCATTTTAAATTAAGAGAAAGTTGACATTTTTACAAATATTTATAGGGTACTAAACTTTCTTTTACTCTGAAACTGATGATTCAGATATTTTCCCCCCAGTTGTGTTGTTAACCTTTTTCTCATTGATTAGACACCTATCTTCCATAATAGTAAACTTTTCACATATGTAATTACTTTTCTGTATTGTTTATTTTTTTCTTAATAAGCATGCATAATTTTTCTGAAAATAATAAACCTACTTTTAAATATATAAGTAGCCAACCCAATATTGAAAGAGAAGGACAAAGTTGGAGGGCTGACACTATCCAACATCAAGACTTACTCTACGGGCGCCTGGGTGGCTCAGTCGTTAAGCGTCTGACTTCGACTCGGGGCATGATCCCAGGGTCCTGGGATGGAGCCCCCCATCGGGCTCCCTGCTCGGCAGGAAGCCTGCTTCCCCCTCTCCCACTCCCCCTGCTTGTTTTCCCTCTCTGGTTGTGTCTCTGTCAAAAAAATAAATAAAATCTTAAAAAAAAAAAGACTTAGTCTAAAGCTATAGAAATCAAGACAATGTGGTATTGGTGAAAGAACAGACAACGAGATCGATGGAACAGAACAGAGAGCCCAGACATGAACCTACAGATATAATCAACTGATCTTTAAAAATGGAGCAAAGACAATTCAATGGAGAAAGGATAATCTTTTGAACAAATGGTTCTGGAACAACTGGACATCCTCATGCAAAAAAATAAAAATAAAAGAATCTAGACACAGATCTACCACTTCTCACAAAATTAACTCAAAATGGTTCAAACACCTAAATTTAAAACAGAAAACTACTCTCTCAAATAAATAAAACCTTTTAAAACAGAAAACTATAAAACTCCTAAAATTAACATAGGATAAAATCTAGTAACCTTGGGTTTGGCAATGACTTTTTAGATATGAAAAGCTCGATCCATGGGAGAAAAATTGATAAGTTGAACTTCATTGAAATTAAAAACTGCTCTGCAAAATACACTAATAGAATGGAAAGGCAAACCACAATTTGAGAGAAAATATTTGTAAAACACATATTTGACAAATGACTGATATCAAAAGATGCAAAGAACCCTTAAAACCCCACAATAAAAAAACAAACAACTGGATTTAAAAATGGGCATAAGATCTGAACAGACCCTTCACCAAAGAAAATATACAGATGGCAAATAAGCATAGGAAATGATGTTTAATATTGTATGTCATTAGAGAATCACAAATGAAAACAATGAACTATCACTACGCACCTATTAGAATGACTAAAGTCCAAAACACTGATGACACCAATTGAGAGAGAAGGTGATGAACAGCAGGAACCCTCGTATCTTGCCCGTGGGAATTTAAAATGATACAGTCACTTTGGAAGACAGTTTGGCAGTTTCTTGCAAAACTAAAACAAAACAAAACAAACAAAAAAACTAAACATATGTTTACTCTACAATAGAGCAATTACACTCCTAGGTATTTACCCAAATGAGTTGAAAACTTAACATCCACACAAAACCTGCACGTGAATGTTTACTGCAACTTCATCCATAATTGACAAAACTTGGAAGCCGCCAAGATGTCCTTCACTGGGTGAATGGATAAATAAACTGTGGTACATCCATACACTGGAATAGAATTCAGTGATGAAAAGAAATGAGCTATCAGGCCAGGAAAAGATATGGATGAATCTTTAATGCATATCACTAAGGGAAAGAAGCCAATCTAAAAAGGCTACATATCCTATGACTCTAGCTACATGACACTCTAGAAAAGGCAGAACTATGGGTATAATAAAAGGATCAATGGTTGCCAGGAGTTGGGAGGAGAGAGGAATGAGTGGGTGGAGCACAGGGGATTTTTAGAGCAGTAAAACTCTTCTGAATGATAATGTAATAGTGGATACAAGTTATTATACATTTGTCAAAACTTACAGAATGTATAATACAAAGAATGAATTTAAATGTAAACTATGGGTTTAGTTCATAATAATGTATCAATATTGGCTTACCAATTCTAGCAAATGCATCACGTTAATGCAAGATGTTAATATGGAGGGATGAAGGGTGTTAGGGTGCATATGGGAAATCTGTACTTTCTGCTCAATTTTTCTGTAATCCTAAAAGTGCTCAAAAACAAGTTTACTAATTAAATAATATGAGTGTATAAGTAGAAACATTCTAGGAAAATATCTTTCTGGAAATGTATCCAACAATTTTGTTTTCCTAATTTACGTCTAAAGCAAATAAAAAGGTGGTAGGAAATTAGAAGATAGACTCTCTTGGGAAGGCTGACCTCACAGGAGAATTCTTTTCCTATAAGATGGCTATATCAATTATTCATTTTACATACTGAACACCTACAGGAGCAGGCACCAGACAGAAAGGCCAATGGCAGGTGTCTTTTCTTGAGGAGGTCAATGTCATGAGGAAGATAGATATATAGGTGCAGTACTGGATAACAACGTCAGTGCAGGGACTATTTCTAATCATTTCATCCACATTGTCTTACATCCATACGATGCTGCAAACAGACACTATTAACCCATTTTACAGGCAAAAAGACACTAAGCTCTGGAAGGTGAGTTAGCTTGCTTGGGGTAAGTGGCAGAGTTGACAATTAAGCTCAAGTGTGTTGACCAGCAAAATGGGTGACTTTTCTATCATGCCAGAGACAGAGGTAAAGTCAATTCACTTTGGAAGAAGCAGACCATCAGTGATTCATGTTGCTTAAGGAAGTTGGATTCTGGTTTGAAACTTTTGACGTTCAAATACATTCCCAAGTCTTTTTTTTTTTTTTTTTAAGATTTTATTTATTTTTCCACAGAGAGAGAGAGAGACAGTGAGAGAGGGAACACAAGCAGGGGGAGTGGGAGAGGGAGAAGCAGGCTTCCTGCTGAGCAGGGAGCCCGATGCGGGACTTGATCCCAGGACCCTGGGATCATGACCTGAGCTGAAGGCAGACGCTCAACGACTGAGCCACCCAGGTGCCCCATTCCCAAGTCTTTTGTCTCAGACTCACTCTTACTTGCCTTTTTCCCACTGGAGTCAATTCTTTGGTTTGTCATCCTCCCAACTGAAGGTCCATCAGCTGTGTGTGGCTCAACAGAAAGAACAGACTAGAAAATACCGAAAGCCAAGCTCTCTAGTGGGCTGCCCTCATTCGGCTTAAACCTGTCTGTCAAATTCGTTTCCTAGATATTCCACAACTATGCTTGTAAAAGTCGAGGCAGCAGGCACCAGCCTGTGTGGAAGAGAGTTATAGTTAGTAGTCTTTTAGGAGCTGTCTCTTTGGATATCATGGAGATTCTGGTACAGCTTGTTACTGTTTGAGGGCTTGTGGGCCTGCAGCAGAGAAAACGGAGTGGGTGGTTTGCTAAAGTTTTTATAAATACCCCAGTATTTATTTAATGGTAGAAACGCACAGAGAGAACACACAGAGCATTAGAGGAAAGAACACAGCTTAGCTCCATTCATCCTCTGGGCCCAGGACCAAGCACTTCCAGTCTGTTCTGAGGATCTGCCTCTGGAGCCAGCTGCAGCCCTGTGTCTGGGGAAGTCACCTGCCTGGCTGCCGGAGGAGGAAGGAAGGAAGGAACAGGGAACAATGAAGCCCTTGTTAAAAGCCAAGTTTTTTGTTGTTGTTGTTTGGTTTTGTTTTTTAAGTTTGGTTTCTAATCATGTCACTCCTCGGCTTGAAACCTTTCAGGAGCTTGTCCCTGCTTCTAGGATAAAGGTCAAAAGCCCTGATACGGCAGGCGACGCTCTCTAGAGCCTGCTCTTCAGCCTCATCTCTCCCCATTTTCCTTTTCTTTGAAGTTCCACAAACATGTCCACACTCTGCCCACCTCAGGCCTATACATGCTATTCCCTCCACCTGGAATGCTTTTCCCACCACTGGTCCCTAATTCTAGCTTATTCTTCATTTCTCAGCTAAAACGTTCGTTCTGCAAGCTGAACTTCAGCATCATCAGAAAGGGGTTTCCAGAGGCCTCAAATCAATTCTCCATCTGGGGCGCCTGGGTGGCTCAGTCGGTTAAGCGTCTGCTTTTGGCTCAGGTCATGATCCCAGGGTCCTGGGGTCGAGCTTCTCCCTCTCCCTCCATTGCTCTCCCTGCTTGTGCTCTCTCAATCTCTCTGACAAATAAATAAATAAAATCTTTTTAAAAAAAATCGATACTCTATCCTTGTCATACACCTTCCCAACTCCTTATATGATTCCTTTATTTGAGTTTCTAATGATGTCTCTGTGTGATTATTTAATTAATGTCTGTCTCTCCCTTTCTGTCTCGCTTGCCATTTTAACCTCAGAGCCAATGCATAGACTTATAGTGGGTATATCTGCCATGTAAGGAGAGTTCCACAAATATTTGTCAAATAAATGAACAATAAAATAAATGAGCACTTAAGTATTCAGTTTTAATAAAGGGAGTAAAAAAGCTCCTCATTATTTTCCCTCTTTCTCAATTCTTATCTGTGCCTTAGTCTGAAGATACACTCCCCAGAAGCTGGCTAATAGTAGGACTAAGAAAAAGGAGAATGTAATCTCAGAAGCTCTTAGACTCTGCTGCTGGGAACTTGGCCACCAAGCAGTCTTACCCACTAGCCATGTGTGCTGTTTAAATTTAAACTAATTAAGGGGGACCTGGCTGGCTCAGTTGGTAGAGCATGGGACTCTTAGTCTTGGGGTCAAGGGTTCAAGTCCTATGTTGGGTGTGGAGCCTACTTAAAATAAAAGAAATAAATTAAATTAGTTAAAATTAAATAAAATTAAAATTTCATCAATTAATCAGATTAAAAGTTCATCAATCCCACCAGCTACATTTCACATGTCAATGGTCACACATGGTCAGTAGCTACCATATTGGACTGTGCCAATGTAGAACATTTCCATTATCACAGAAAGTTCTATTGAATAGTGAGTGCTACTCTAGAATGAAAAATACCTCTTCTGCACAGAACACAGGATTCTCAGCAGGTTGAAAGAAGAAAGCCTACTTTCCTTCCTGCTTTCAGATCAGGAGGTGGGGGAGAAGCCCTGTGGCTGTTAGGATTATTGTCTCTCTTACATGTAATTTTTAGATGCTGCAGCTGAAGTGTCTTCATCTATAAGCATGACTCCTAAGTGCTCTCCATTAGGGTTGTTACGAAGATTAAGTTAGTTATAACACATGTTTAGGCCTTTAGTTCTCAGTAAATGGTAGCTGCGCTTGTTACTGGCTGAAAGTTAACGTGGTTAAGAGCAGGAGAGACTCTCGCGCCAATTATTTAGCTTCTCTGAGGCTCAAATTCCTCATCCTTACAATGGGGATAATAACTTGAACATCCTGGAAAGGATTAGATAGGATGTTTTGCAAAAAGGGCTTAGCATAGTGCCAAGGATATAGTAAGTACCCCCAAACTGTCAGCTATTCTTATTTTATTATTGTTAAGTGCTAGAACAAATTTTAATTTCTCATGAATTGCCAAAAATTGGATTCCAGCTGTTAAAACATTCCAGGTGTGGGGGCGCCTGGGTGGCTCAGTTGGTTAAGCAGCTGACTCTTGATTTCAGCTCAGGTCATGATCTCAGGGTCCTAGGATCTAGCCCTGAGTCTAGTCGGGCTCCTCGCTCAGCGGGGATTCTGCTTGAGATTCTCTCCCTCTGCAACCCCCCCCCACTGTCTCTCAAATAAATAAATAAATAAATCTTAAAAAAAAAATTCCAAGTGTGTTTCTGCTGTGCTGAAGTGGCCAGTAGTCTAACTTCCTGAAACTTTCATTTTGTTTTGCCGAGGGCTGACAGCCCAACCCGTAAATCGAAACTGCTGGTAAGAGTCAGTTAAATTCCCTGCTGTGACTCCCACGTTTCTGAGATGCCCCTGACTTCTCACTGGGCCAAAGAAATGCCTGACATAGCCTATATGTCAGAATTCTACTAAAAAATACTGGTCATCTTAAATGATTGAACTTTTATCTAATTTTTCTGTTTGGCCACAGCTAGATTCCTCTAAAGTCTCCTCTCAATTCTACTATTTTCTCCCAAATTCTAGATTTGTTTCCATAAGGCAACCAAATTCCTGACAGGATGTGTATGTTTGTATTTGGAAGATAGAGGGGGAGAAAGGAGAGAGGGAAATTAATTTTAATCTGACATCAAGTTAAAAGCAAGAGGAAGGAAGATGGGGTGGCAGAAGGGGGTCCCTAATTATTGAATACTCACCATTTGTCAGACAAATTATTTTTATTTTTTGTGGACTTCCTTTTTTCTTCTTTTTAACTTAAGTTTATTTTTTTAAGATTTATTTATTTAAGAGAAGAGAGTGTGGGGGGAGGGGGAGGAGAAGAGGGAGAAGGAGAGTAATTCTCAAGCAGACTCCCCGCTGAGCATGGAGCCTGACATGGCGCTTGATCTCAGGACTCTGAGATCATGATTTGACCTGAAATCAAGTGTGTCGGCTGCTTAACCGACTGAGCCACTCAGGTACCCCTCTTCTTCTCTATTTTTTATTTCAAAGTAATACATGTACACAGTCAAAATGTAATTGTAGGTAAAGTGTACAAATTTTGAATGCATTTTTTCCCAAAATTGTAAATGACTGTAAATGTAAAAAAAGAAATTAAAATTATTTTTCACATTTTAAGAAATGCTATCTTTCTTCTAAAATATTCAAAATGACCTATCAAAACTAAAAAGCAAAATGAAATTAATCACTATCAAATTTCTAGTCAAAGGTATTAAAATAAGCTGCATGTTTTATTAGCTTTTTAGAAAGTTCAGTTGTCCTTAATAATTTTATAAAACTGTTCACAGTGTTTGCATTTAATGTTCACCTATTTGCCAATGAAAAAAATCTGTCATGCTTCCCATATATAATGTTTAGATCTATATACATACACATATAAGGGTAAAAAATTCTCTAATATTACAAAATGTTCCTCAGACACTGCAACGTTACTGAATACTTGTGCTAATTTATGAAGATCTTCAGAGGCATGAATTGGAGCACAAAGAGAAGCAAGACAGCGGCTGCTTGGCACTCTGGGAAACAATACTTTGTATGCAGGAGTCTTTTGCATTCATACTAAGAAGGAGGATTTGACAAGTTAATTTGTCTTTTCTCTTACCTAAGCATTCCTGCCACTCAGATCCTTCCTGCACTTCCATACTGTGCTCTCTCACACTCAAAACTTCTCAATATTCTGATCCAGACACCTTCTGTTTTGAGAATCTAGGACAAGAAAGGCAAGGAAGTGTGTCTCCTTAGGGCATAATACGGTTAGGTAAAAGATGAATGTTTAGGTTTACAGGGTTGTCCTGTTTAGAGCTCATACCAACTGACAAGTGACAGAGATTCCCCTCCCCGCCTCTGCTTGTGAGTGTTTATGACATGAGAGATGCTATAAACTATGGGTCTCAGAGTAGACACTCCTCTTGCCTGAGACCAAGGGCAATGCTGTTTTAAAAACTAATTAGAAAACATGCAAACTTTAATGGGGTGCCTGACTGTTCTTCAAAAGCACTACAGTGAACCTGCTGTAAAGATGGATCTATAAGGTCATGCTGCAAGGCACTCCTGGTACATTTAACAATGATAGTTTAAAAATGGTATACAAAGAGAAAATTTTAATAAGACGTTGCCCACTGCCTCACACTATAGTCAGCAACTGATAGAGATGCAACAGGACTTAAATGTGAAAGATAGGAACAGTAAAACTTGGGATGCCTGGGTGGCTCATTTGGTTAAGCGGCTGCCTTCTGCTCAGGTCATGATCCCAGGGTCCTGGTATCAGGTCCCACCTTGCTCCGCAGGGAATCTGCTTCTCCTGCCTGCCGTTCCCTCCTGCTTGTGCTCTCTCTCTCTCTCAATAAAACTCAAAGAACACTTAGAAGAAGAAGGGAACTGGGTTAGGCAAAGAATTTTTACATGGAACACAAAAGCACTAAACGTAGAAGAAAATATTAATAAATCAGACCAATATAATAAGAGTATCTCTTCATCAAGGATACTATTTTTTAAAAAGATTTTATTTATTTATTTGAGAGAGAGAGAATGAGGGATAGAGAGCATGAGAGGGAAGAGGGTCAGAGGGAGAAGCAGACTCCCCACTGAGCAGGGAGCCCGATGTGGGACTCGATCCCGGGACTCCAGGATCATGACCTGAGCCGAAGGCAGTCGCTTAACCAACCGAGCCACCCAGGCGCCCCATCAAGGATACTATTAAGAGAGTGAAAGATCAAGCCTCAGACTAAGAGAAGAGATTTGCAACATATATATCCATCGAAGGTTTCAAATTGGAAATATACGTTAAAAATCTGCTAAAAAATAAAAAAAGACAAACTAATTTTAAAGTGGGTAAAAGACTTGAACAGGCATTTATTTCATAAAAGAGGAAATCCAAAATGCCAGTAAGCAAATGAAAATGTGCTCAACATTATTATGCATGTTGAAAGTGCTAATTAAAACCACAAGGACTGAGGGCGCCTGGGTGGCTCAGTTGGTTAAGCGACTGCCTTCGGCTCAGGTCATGATCCTGGAGTCCCGAGATCGAGTCCCACATCGGGCTCCCTGCTCGGCGGGGAGTCTGCTTCTTCCTCTGACTCTCCTCCTTCTCATGCTCTCTGTCTCTCATTCTCTCTCTCTCAAATAAATAAATAGAATCTTTAAAAAAAAATAAAAAAAAACCCACAAGGACTGAAACAAATAATACATTATATGTTAATTATAAAAAAAACCCACAAGGAGATAACATTTTACAACCACCAAATGGTGAAAATGAAAGACACTGATGATACCAAAGTTTGATGAGGATGTGCAACACTGCACATGGGAGCATAAATTGGTACAGCCACTTTGGAAAACTGGCAGCATCTATTAAAGCTCAATGTACACTATCCCTATGATGCCACAACCGTACTCCTAGGTATAGGAGAAATGAGCATATATGAGCACAAAAAAGCATTATAAGAATATTCAGGGGCACCTGGGTGGCTCAGTTGGTTGAACGTCTGACTCTTGGTTTCAGCTCAGGTCATGATCCCATCGTTGTGGGATTTGAGCCCCATGTTGGGCTCTGTGCTTAATGCAGAGTCTGCTTCAGATTTTTTCTCCCTTTCCCTCCGCCCCTCTCCTGCTCCTCTCTCTCTCTAAAATGAATAAATGAAATCTTTAAAAAAAAAAACCAACCAAACAAAAGAATATTCATAGCAACTTTATTCATAGTAGTAAAGAATTGGACATGCTCATCAATAGGAGAATGGATAAGCTATGGTATAGTCATATAATGGAATACTATGCAACAGTAAAAAGAAGGGACATATGGCTTCATGGAACAACATGATGGGGTCATAAATATAACTGTATTCAAAAAGGAGACTCACAACCAGAGTCCATGCTATATGATTATAGTTATATGAAATTCAAGAACAGGCAAGACTAATCTATGATGATAAAGCCAGAATAATGATTGCCTGAGGGTACTGACTAACTAGAAAGGGGCAAAAGGGAGGCTTCTTGGGTGTTGGGAATGTTCTGTATCTCAATCTGGATAATGAGTGGCCAAGTATATGCACATATAAAAATTCATTGAGTGGGACCATTACAATTAGGGCACTTAATAGATGTTATATCTTTAAAAAAAATGTCTACTAAGAAAAATAGAATTAAATATCCCAGCAACTGTTTTCATCCACTGAAAGAAATCTGAAGAGACTTTTTGCTTTTACAAATAAAGCCCATTACCATACTAACTGAGGTCTTTCATAAAAGTGAAAGGTTGGAATGTGAACTTTCTGAAAGTGGGGGGATACTTCTATTCAGATACAGAAAATTGTTACAGAAAACTTAGGTGATACCAAAGTTTGGTTCTTTGAAAATTTGATTTTTTTTTTTTTTTAAGTAGCCTCAACCGTAGGGCTCAAACTCACAACGCTGAGATCAAGAGTTGCATGCTCAACTGACTGAGCCAGTTGGGTATCCCCCAAATTTGATTTTTTAAATATAATTTTCAAGTTATTCAAAGAGATAGATACTCACATATTGCCATAAAAAAGCAGTCAGCCACTTAGCCTGAATTCAGAAGAAAGAAGTCTTCATTTCTTTTACTTGCTTTGTACCTTTATTGTAAATGGTAGGTAGCTGACAAACATGTGTTAGAATTTAAGACAAAAAACAGTGACAATGGGGAAAAACCTCTTTTTACAAGGGCAGTGCTCGGCCAAACACATTTAGGCCTATTCATATTAAATATGGAAAGTTGTTATTAAGAACAATTAAAAATAAAAAAAAAAGAAAACAAACAATTAAAAATAAAAATGAATAAGATGGCACTAGTGGTATTTGGGGCACGTCTAAGACTCATTGTAGAAATGAGGATTTAAGGGGCACCTGGTGACTCAGCCGGTAAGTGTCTGCCTTTGGCTCAGGTCATGGTCCTAGAGTCCTGGGATCGAACCCCTGCATTCGGCTCCCTGCTCCGTGGGAAGCCTGCTCTTCCCTCTCCCACTCCCCCTGCTTGTGTTCCCTCTCTCGCTGTGTCTTTCAAATAAATAAAGTTAAAAAAAAAAAAAGAAATGAGGATTTAATTGCGTAAACGCTTGAAAACTAGGGAAAAATAATTTATGTCTCTGAACTCTAGGAATCATTTTATAATTGTTTTTCAGTAATTTTTCCTTAGAAAGAAAAGATTTATTTTAGAGGTTATTAAAACAAATGTCATTACAGCCACTTTTTCCAGGGGGACGTTGGCTCAAGGAGCTTCACACTAAGGCATGTCTTTATTTTACAGTCATCATCAAGCTGCTATCTCTAAACACAGGTGGCTATGCCAGAAAGGACGCCACGCTGGGGCAAACCTGCTTGGACACCACCTGATCCAGACTCAGCCCTTGGAGTCTGGGCCCTCCGTGGGGACAGTTTCAATCTCCCTGTGGCTTCAGGCTTGTTGGTGCTTTACAGAAGCTGTGTTGGCTTGGTAGGAAAGAATATGGCAAAAAGGTGCTGGGGGTTGCAGTAACAATAGATAGTCACAAAACTTGCCCTTCTTAGATGAGAAGGCATGTCTGAGCAAGGGGTACTAGACGCACTGGGTGTGGGGGTGGGTTGGGGCTGTGGGGGCAGCCATGCTGTCGGAGGGCGTCAGGCAGTATAGCCAATGGGAAGGCCTCGGCAGGAAAGAGCTTCCTGAGCTTGGGTGGAGCTTGCCACTCACTGGAGAAAGGGCTAGGAGAGGTTGGACTTTGCCAAGCAGATGATGGAGTTGAGGCTGTATTTTATTTTATTTTATTTTTTAAAGATTTTATTTATTTTTCAGAGGGAGAGAGAGAGAGAGAGAGAACAAGCAGAGAACAAGCTCCCCGAGCAGGGAGCCAGATGCAGGGGCTTGATCCCAGGACTCTGGGACCATGACCTGAGCCCAAGGCAGACATTTAACTAATTGAGCCACGCAGGCATCCCTGAGACTGTATTTTAAATGTTGTGAGAAGCCATTAAAGGGTTTCAAGCAGGGAACTGTGGGATCAGGTTTGTACTTAGAATTTTAAAACTCTGTCCTTTGATGAGGGGATTGTGATAGAGCCAGGGTAAAAGCAGAAAGACCAGTTAGGAAGTTGTTATTAGTAGTCTGGGCAAGAGATGATAGCCGTGGAGAGAAATATGAACAGATGGAACATAGAATTTATAGGTAGAAATGACTACTAGTACTTACTAAGACTTTGAGTGAGGAACTAGGGATATAAAAATGAGAAAAATCTGTTTTATTTTTATTTATTTATTTTATTTTTTTAAAGATTGTATTTATTTAAGAGCAAGAGATTGAGGAAGAGAAAGAGAGAGCACAAGCAGGGGGAGTGGCAGGCAGAGGGAGAGGGAGAAGCAGGGAGCCCGATGCGGGGCTCAATCCCAGGACCCTGGGACCATGACCTGAGCCGAACGCAGACACTTAACTGACTGAGCCACCCAGGCATCCCAAGAAAAATGTTTCATTCTCAAGGATGCCCAGTGAAAGATAAATACATTTAAGAGTTTGCTATCTATTTCTCTGAACATTGCTCTTGCTTTTGCATTTTTACATGCACTCATTGAACATATACAAAACTGGGCTTACCGGTCAGTGTGCCTGTTTTTAATACAAATGGTATTAAACTGTACAGGGTTCATTCAACAGTACTTCTTGGAGATCTGTCTATGCTATTATATTTGTATAAAGGTCATTCTTTTAACAGGAACATAATATTCTATGGTATTAATATGCCAGAATTAATCTCCAGTGGTCAGACCGCCCCCTACAATTCCTACTCTCCAAGCCCTTCATTTTCTAATTGTGGCTTCCTTACCTAAGTAAATTGTGTTAACCTCAATAAAGAGGTAAACTGAGGCAGGTTCAAATTACCAGAAATGGAATTTTTGGGGAATAGCAAAGGAATGCCATTCAGGAAACAGATGCTGTAGCAAGCTACAGGTGAATCCATTGAGGGCTTCTGGTGGGGTGGAGAAAGTCCATCCAGAGTCCAAGCAGTTAAGTTCATTGGCTTGAGGATGGGAAGAGATTCTTAGTGCATGTTCATTGGTCAGGAGATGTCTTCGTCTTCTATAAATCAGGCATTTACAGGAAATCATCTTCAGTTCTTAAGTTCTGTTCTTTTGAGGATGCATGTGTGAGATTCTCCATTGCATATACTCCAGTTCCATTTTATTTTATTTATTTTATTAAGTAAACTCTACCCCTAACATGGGCCTCAAACTCACTACCTGGAGATCAAGAGTCGCATACTCTACCAATTGAGCCAGCCAGGCGCCCCCCTCTGGTTCCATTTTGGATTGAAAGCCTTTCACAGTTGTAAATATAAACCAAAACATTGCCTTTTATTGTCTTGGTACTCACTTCGTAAAAAGGGCTCTGCACCCAGGAACTTACTGAATGCTCACAACAGCCTGATTATGAAGAGGCAACAAGCCTCCTGAATCCTTTGCCCTTGAAATGTCCCTGCCTGGTGTTCATAACACACTTTGAATAGGCCTTGAAACTGTGGGCCTGCAGCCTAAGGCAGTATGTCATCTGGGTGCTCTGAGCAGGGAAATAATGAAAAATAATGTTCAGTTGATGTCACAAGCCATTCACCATTCAGACAGTGATAGTTTTCAGGATGGACTGAAATGAGTTTGTTTTCTTCTGCTTCAAAACATTCTGGAAATAGCCTGCCTCCTGAATTCTGAGGCTGGCTGTGGAGAGGGGACGTGATGGGTGAGTTAATATTAAAGCTGGGGTTTTCCCCCAACATTTTATTGTGGAAAATTTCAAACATACAGAAAAATTCTAATTGCCCAGTGAACACTCCTACACTCACTACCTAGATTCCATTATTAACATTTTACTGATTGCTTTATCACCCAGTCTGTTCATCTGCCTATTTGCCCATTCACAGATGCCTCAATTCATTTTCTTTAATTTAAAAAAAATTTTTTAAATTTTTATTTGAGAGAGAGAGAACGAGAGCACGTGTGCAAGAGCAGCGGGAGGGGGAGGGGTAGAAGGAGAGGGTGAAGCGGACTCCCCGCTGAGCAGTGAGCCCCCCAGGATCATGACCTGAGCCCAAGGCAGACGCTTAACAGACTGAGCCACCCAGGCGCCCTAATTTATTTTTTAGAGAGGGAAGGAGAGGGGGGAGGGGCAAAGGAAGAGGGAGAGAGAGAATTTTTTTTTTTTTACTTTTTTAAAAACTTATTTATTTTAGAGAGAGAGGGCACACAGGAGGAGGGGCAGGGTGAGAGGGAGAGAATCCTCAAGGTGACTCCCCGCTGAGTGCACAGCTGGTTGCAGGGCTGGAACCCACCACCCTGAGATCATGACCTGAGCCCAAATCAAGAGTTGGCTGCTTAATTGACTGAACCACCCAGGTGCCCCAATTTATTTTGTTTTTTGATAAGCAAGCTGCAGATATCATGACACTGTAACCCTAAACTTTCAGCATGAGTACCATTAACTGGAGTTTAATATTATAACTTTTAAAAAATATTTGAGGGAAATTTATATCCAGTAAAATGCACAGATCTCAAGTGGACCATCCCATCGGTTTGACAAACTCCTGCATATGGAACTCAAACCCCTATCAATGTCTGCTGCCATCATGATGTTAGACTTTGATCTGGGGATCAGAGCCTTTAAGATTCCCATCCTGGTGGGCGCCTGGGTGGCTCAGATGGTTAAGCGTCTGCCTTCGGCTCAGGTCATGATCCCAGGATCCTGGGATCGAGTCCTGCATCGGGGTCCCTGCTCCTTGGGAGCCTGCTTCTCCCTCTGCCTCTCTCTCTCTGTCTGTCTCTCAAGAATAAATAAATAAAATCTTTAAAAAAAAAAAAGATTCCCATCCTGGTGTGGTGAGAATGGCTAATAATCTGCAAAACCTCAGTAGAAGCAGGAGAGAGGAGTAGTGCTAAAGTGAAGCATACCAATCACGCAAGAGACTGTCCTGATGGAACCTGACCAGAGTCTGCCATTTCCCACCCCGCCCCCCTTCAGGCTAGACTCAAGTTGGGAGAGGCTATTTCCTTTTGTGCTGTCTAATGTCGCTGTTTAGATATACAAACTTTATTTTTCATTTTAAAATATCGCTCTGCATTAAAAGTCAAAAGAACACAGAGAATCTGGAAAAAAAGATAGAGAAAATTAACCGGAAAAACGGGATGGCAAGGGGAATGTTTCCAGGGAAATGCACATTCCTTAAGGCATCTCTGGCAGAGAGCTACATGGCATGCAAAGAATTTGATAATACGCACATTATGACCCATATTACACAAAAATTATGACTCATATTACGGAAGCACACACTTGTGAAGGGTCCTGAGAAATAGCGTTGGGCTTTTAAAAACTGTTTTAGAAAGGCCCACCAAGAGTGCACAACTTTCAAATGAAAAACTGGAATGTGCACTCCACCTTACTAAACACCACCCTCCTCATTGTCAACAATGAAAACGACAGTTTTCAACAATAGTTGAAAACGCTGAGTCGAGGTTTTTTTAAAAAAAATTTTAAGCGTGAAGCCAAAATCAACATTCATTCTTTTGGATGCTGCTTAAATTTTTTCATGGTTAATATGAATGCCAGCGATATCAATTTTTGAAAACTATGTAACATTATATAAAAGAAAATAGCAAGGTTATAATCCCACCATGCAGAGATGAGCCCTCTTAAACTTTTTGTATTCAAACTTTTCCCACTGCGAATAGTTTTCATTTTGACAGTGCTTTTAGACAACCGTTCTTTTTAACTACCAGTGCTTTTAAACAAAAATTACAGAAAATATTAACAGTCTTTTTATCCTCCAGCAGATGGGATCCAGACACTGCTATAGGAAGAAAGCGTTCTTAATTTAAAAAAACTTGCACAGAAAAGTATTTAAAAAGAAATAGAAAACATTACGCCTTTATTTTGGTGAATTAGCAACAAAGAAAAGGATTAGCTTGGACGGGTTCTTTTCAAAAATATTTTTTTGTGTCTGGCTCCCGCTAGGGTGGAGGAAGTTGTCTCTGTTCGGAGAGGGTGGAATAGAGTGGAAGAACAAATAACTGGGAGGCTCTGCCTCGTTCGGGAGAGCAGGGGGTCGGCTGGGGGGGCTGCGGAGATGGAGGCGGCCAGCAGGTGCCTGGGCTCCAGCCCCCCTACCCCCACCCTCACCCCCTCCCTCATCCTTACCCAGAGCTTGGCCTCGCCCCCTGGCGGGCGAGCGCTAGGTGCTGAGGCGCGGGGGTGGGGGGGGCACAAACCCCGCGGGCAGCGGGAAGGAGGCCGGGGGAGAGGGGGGCCGCCCGGGCCCGACACACACCGAGAGGTTGGCACCCGCCGGCCCGCACCCCTAGTCCGCAGCCCCCAGGAACATGTCCGCGGCCGGGGCGCGGAGTAGAACCCCGGGGAGGAGAACCGGGGGAGGGCGTGTGCTGTGGCGGCGGCGGCAGCGGAGCCGCTAGTCCCCTCCCTCCTGGGGGAGCAGCTGCCGCCGCCGCCACCATCAGCGCGCGGGCCGCGGCCGGAGCGAGCCCAGCGAGCGGCGCGCGCGGGGGAGGGCGGGGGCGGGGAGGGGGGTGGGCGAAGGGGGCGGGAGGGCGTGGGGGGAGGGTCTCGCTCTCCCGGCGACCAGAGCCCGAGAGGGAGACCCTGGCGGCGGTGGCGGCGGCGGCGGCGGCGCCTGACACTCGGCGCCTCCTGCCGTGCTCCGGGGCGGCATGTCCGAGGCTGGCGGGGCCGGGCCGGGCGGCGGCGGGGCAGGAGCCGGGGCAGGGGCCGGGCTCGGGGCGCTGCCCCTACAGCCCCCCGCGCCGCCGCCCGCGCCGCCGCAGGGCTCCCCGTGCGCCGCCGCCGCCGGGGGCTCGGGCGCCTGCGGACCGGCGACTGCAGTGGCGGCGGCAGGCACGGCCGAAGGACCAGGAGGCGGCGGCTCGGCCCGGATCGCCGTGAAGAAGGCGCAACTGCGCTCGGCTCCGCGGGCCAAGAAACTGGAGAAACTCGGAGTGTACTCCGCCTGCAAGGTACTCACTCGCCGCTTCCCGGCCGCCCAGGGGGGCTAGGGCCCTGCCCGCGGGACCCTCGCCCCCTCCCCCTCCAACCCCCCGCCCCCGCCTCCCGCCTCCCGCCTCCCGCCTGGGGCCGCTGCACCGCGGAAGTGCTGCTGTCGCCCGCGCCCAGTTAGCTTCTTCTCGGACAAGAGTCCTGTTGGGTTGGACGGAGGGGATCGCTCAGATCGGGAGCCTTTCATTCTTCCCCTTTGGAAGGAGTTGCCTCTGCGTCTGCGCTCCTGGGCTGCTCTGGGGCTTTGTTGCTCTGTAGGAGTTCGCCAGAGGCACCTTTCAGAGAGTGGAGCCGCGCTTACTAAGTGGCAAGCGCCCCAGGGCCAAGGAAACCTCTTTTGGGGGGATCTGAGCGTCCCCTCTTCTTCCATCCTCTCTCCGTGTCCCACTGGGAGGAGCTGAGTGGAAGGGAGTGAGAGTGAAATTGGCTTCAGGACTCCCAGCGCTTTGGGAGATCGAGGGGGCGGAACGCGCGGGGTGGGAACGTGAGCACAGCCCGAGGCGAGGGTCCGGGAGCTCCCGGCGCCCTAGGCTGAGGGAGGAGGCGCTGCTGCGCGCGGTGACAGCCCCGTCATTATTGTATTATTACTTGTTTAGTTAAAACGCTGTCCCAGCTGCTTGAGGTGTAAACAGGATTTGGCGAGGTGACAGCCCAGCGCGGCGGGCACTACGACTCAGTTTGACACGCGTTTCTTGCCATCCCCTTTCCATCCCAGCTCTCGCCCCGCCCCCCGTAGCCCTTCAGCTGCAGATCCAGATGTGGGCGCCGTGCTCCGGGGGTGGGAGGATTGCCCGAGGCCGCGGGGCAGGCTGGCCCTGCGCTGTCAGCAGCGGCTTTGTTTTGACAGGGTGACAGCTGAGGGGGGCGGGGACTTGGCCTTGTCAGCTCCTGCGGCCTGTGGCTGAGGCGGGGAAGAGACACACTCACACACCTCCCATGTATATCTCCTGCCTGCTGCAAACAGGGTCAAGTTCCCAGAGTCCAGATTCCCACAACCAGTCTGCAGGGGCCACTTCTGAATTTTGGTGTAGTAAAGATTATTAATCCTGCTGGAACCTCTCTCCCCAGTGTTGCCATTTTTAGTATTTACTGGAGCTTCTCAGCCTCAGTGGAATGTCTGTGCTTACCCTTTTTCCCACACCATTCACATCCTCACGTGTATGTTGAATGCCTACCGTGTACCCTACGTGGGTTTACTAAATATTTGCTGAACGAATGTAGGATCTGGCTCTAGGGCTTTTCAAACTTTAAGGTGCATAGGTATCACCTGGGGAGCTATTTCAATGCTAATTGTGAATCCATAGGTCTGGGGTGGGGCTGAGATTCTGCATTTCTAACAAACTCAGCTGATGTGATGCTGGTCCAGTGACCAGTAGCAAGTCCCTAATTCAGACCTGGGCAATATATTATTAATCCCTTTTGAATTCAGCCAAGAAAGCAAACTGCCCTCCTCTGAGGGCAATATGTGGTTGGTATTTTTGAAGGACTGCAAAAAAAGGAGAAGGGTGAAGGGCCAGGAGGTGGTTATAAAGGACATAAGACTAATGGCAACAAGACCTGGAGTATAGTAGGCAGAAGGGAGAACTGTGCCCCGAATTGAAAACAAGCTCAGTTACGTGGTGGACCTGACGTTCAGGAGCTGGAATGGGTTCACATAGGAACTGTCAGCGTTTCTGTCCTGTTTTTTATTTTATTTTATTTTATTTTATTTATTTTTGAGAGAGAGAATGAGAGGGGTGAGGGTCAGAGGGAGAAGCAGACTCCCTGCTGAGCAGAGAGCCTGACATGGGGCTCAATGCCAGGACTCCAGGATCATGACCTGAACTGAAGGCAGTCGCCTAACCAGCTGAGCCACCCACGCGCCCCCTGCCCTGGCTTTTTATTGGGTGCCCATGATGAACACCTTCTCTCCCAGCTGCCTACTGTTGCCCTAAAACCTGAGAACTTCCCTGAAATTTTGGTCCTCAAAACCATGAACCTGTTATGTGCCCTCCATTGATTTTTTTTTGATCCTTTCAGATTTCTGAGTGTGAGATGTAGCCTCTTCTAATGTTTGTGACTTTGTGTGTTTCATGGTCACATTCACAATCAGACTTTTAGGAAGGGAAACTTCTCATTAAAGGCCTCTCTTTCTGCTCCTGGGAGACTCTGGAAGTGTCCATTTTCATTTGCTCATTACTTCAGTTAATATTCATTCAGTAAATATTTAGAGAGGCCCAACTAGGTCAACTAGGTTCCAGGCATTGTGCTAGATGCTGGGGCCATGACACCCAGAATGTGCTCTCCTGGAGCTACTGAGTGTATGTGTATGTGTGCACGCACGTGCATGCGTGTGTTTGGGGCCTGGGGAGGTAGGCAGTGAACCATGTACAATGACGTGAAAAAAACCTGCTTTCTTAGGGCAGTTTTGGAACTCAGAGGAGGGCAGTTCTTGGGCTGGAGCTTGGGTGCGGTAGGAATGGCTTCCTGGAGGAAGTGTCAGTGGGTGCTAAGGACTCTTGGTAGTGCACAGTGGGGTGATGTGAAGCTTCTTGCAGTGGAGAAACTGAAAGCACTTGTGAAAGCTTGGAGCTGGGCCAGCAGGAGCTAACGCTGCATTGGCTGAGGCCACCAGGTTGGAGGGCAATGTGTGTGGCCAAGAAGGCATTGCGGAATCTGGGAATTTTAACCTGGGGAGTGACATTCTCTCAGATTTGCCTTTTTTTTTTTCTAAACTGTACTTAGTTGGGTGTGAGGGGAGTGTGAGAGAGCAGATCTGTGGTTCTTTCTCAGCTTGTCTCTATTCTTCACCTAAGAAAGCCCCAAAAGGACCTTTTGTCACTCATGGGCCCCTTGGCATAATTGGAGGGAGTGGAGAGGTGAGAGAGTGAGGAGGGACCTGGAAAGAGGTGAGTAGTTTAGTGGGGGCTATTAAAAGAAAAACAGGTCCCAGACCTGATAAAAGATCTGGCCTTTAAACTTCACAAACGGAACAGGAGGAGGAGGGAGCTAGTTCACAGCCCGGGTTGGTATACCACACCCTGGAGAAAAGAAAAAAGAAGAAACAAACAAACTTGTTTTGCCGGATCCAGGGTAGAGTTCTTTGAACTATGTTCTGGCAAAGGTTGCTTCAGAGAGTCACTTTTCTTCTGTGTGACACAGAGTAATCATTAAAAATATAGATCTGACCATGTTATACCTCCACTTGGGACCCTTAATTTCTCTTTGCTGCAGGGCCTTACCACTGCTATGTCTGGCCCCTTTTCAGGGCCTTGCGTACATGGTTCCCTTCTACCTCTGGGCCTTTGCACATACTGTTTACTGGGACTGAAAGCTCTTCCTGACTCCCTTTCAAATTAACTTCCAACTCTTCCTGCACATCTCACATTCCTTGCATTTCCTTTACCTGCTTGGCCAGACTTCCAAATATAAATTGTTTGGAACCCCCTTGTGCTTACTTTTCCTTCCTAGTGCTTTTATCACAATATTTTTTTAAAGATTTTATTTATTTGACAGAGAGAGACACAGCGAGAGAGGGAACACAAACAGGGGGAGTGGGAGAGGGAGAAGCAGGCTTCCCGCAGAGTGGGGAGCCCGATGCGGGGCTCGATCCCAGGACCCTGAGATCATGACCTGAGCAGAAGGCAGATGCTAAATGACTGAGCCACTCAGGCGCCCCATTTTTATCACAATTTTTAATTGTGTGATTATGTGATATGTGTTTGTCTCTGAATAGATTCTAAGTGATGTGGTTGTTGATTGGGTGAATGAACTAGAGAAGAGAAAGCTGAGGAAATGATTAGCTCTTGAAGATAGTAGTGGTGAAATTTTAGCCTGACTGCTTCTTGACAGTGGGGTAGAGGGAATTCTTTCACATAGTACATTTCTAGGTTTCTCACAGGTGTCCACAGGATTGAGTTTTTAGTGTTATAGAAGAAACTTAAGTAAATGTATGAGTAGGCCAAATCTCAATGTCCTTGAATTTAATATAATAATTTACTAAAAACCCCCACTGACTCTTCCTAAGGAAACAGGCCATTTCTACATGAAAGGAAGCAGTACGATATAGTGGCCAAGAGCATGTGCTTCTTAGTTCAGACTTGAGGATATCCAGTACTGTGACCTTGGACAGGGACTTTACCTCAGACTCCATTTCCTTGTCCGTAAAGTAGGAATAATAATACTGTCTCATTGCATAACAGGGAGGATTTAAACTGCGTTAGTATGTACGAGGCATCCAGCTGGGTGTCTGGCCCGTGGTAAGCCCCTACAGCAGCCCAAAGTAGGGAGTACACCGGTAAGGTGGAAGTCAGGAAAGAACGTGGGATTTAGAGAATCTCAGCTCTGCCACTTGTGTGACCCTGGGCACAAGTCATTTAGGTTTTCTCTGAGCCTTGATTACTTCCTCTGTAAAATGGAGACCATAACTTCACCCTTGAAGTTAAAAGAGAAAGGGTCCTCCAAAGTTCCTGGAACCTAAAAGTGTTGGATTAATGCTGGGTAAATGTAATTGCTGCATTGTCTGTCAGAGTCAGTGGCCACAGAGCATTTATGGAGAAGCCAGTTGCTTCGATTCTGGGCCAACTGCCACACTTGGAGAGTGGACATGGGCTATAAAATTAGGCTTCACTTAAAAAAAACAATGGTGATAATCTAAAAGTAACACTGATTGTAGAATATGCAGAGGACAGAGGCAGAGAAAAATTATCCTACCTACCAGCCAGGAGCTGGTGAATGGGGACCTAGAGTAAGTCTTAAAGTTGGGGAGAGCCCCCAACACCTTTGTTTGTATTTGTCAGTCACTCCTCCAGAGAGCAAATTTCTCTTTCAACTGTCAAAATCTAGAGCAGTGGCTCTTACCCAGGAGCCGTGTCCCGTCCCCCCCCCCCCCCCCCGGGGATATTTGGCGATGTCTGGAGGCATTTTTTGGTCATTGTCAGTGTGAGGGAGGAAGTGCTACAGGCAACTGGTGAGCAGAGGCCCAGGGTATTACTAAGTAGCCCACTCTGCACAGGATAGACTGCACAGCAATTATCTGGTCCCAAATGTCAGTAGTGCTAGAGTTAAGAAACCCTGTTTTAGAGGAAAATTGTATTGACCGTGAATACCATGAATACATTTGCAACGTTGGAAAAATTAATGCTTTTAAGGTTAATTTGCATAACACTTGAAGCCTGAAAAATGTCACTTGGTGAATCATGGGGCATATTTCTAAACAGCTTTCTTGCGGTATAATTTATAGATCATAAAAGTCACCAGCTGTAAGTGTGCAGTCAGATGCTTTTTAGTAAAGGTATACAGATATGCATCCATCACTATAGTTCAGTTCTTAGACCTCTTCCTTCTCCCTAAAAACTTTTCTCCTGCCCTGGGCACCTGTTTAAGGTGATACTTTGTATGTATTCACAGTTTGCAAACAGAAACCAAATTAAAAATATCTTTTTGGAGACTCATCAAATAAAGAGTATTGCTACAGCAAAGCACAAACATGGAGCGTAGATACAGTGTTTTTAAGAGTGGTCTTTAGCCACATAAATCTATAGCATACAGTTATTTCATGTGTGGTGACTTCTCTAAGAGGTGATATCATGGAGCCAGGCACACATAGGAAAAATATTTCATTTGGCAGGCACAATACAAAAAGCCCGAGAGAAAGATGACCAGATTTAATTGTTTCTTCATAAACTTTCAGGGAAGATGGAAATTCAAGCCTGCAAAGCCTTCAGATTGCAATTTGCAGTTTTATGTAACTGAGAAAGTAGTTTACAGGGCAAAAGAGAACAAAAATCTGCTGAGGAATGTTTTGTTTTAGGAAGCATGTGCTTGCAAATAGCATTTGGTGATGCAGTGCTGGTGTGTTGTTTTTTGATTTTTTTTTTTTTTTGGTTTATTTTGTCTGTTTTGTTTTTTTAAAACCACTGAGCAGATTTAAACCTGATTACCTGTCCACATAGGCGGGATTTAATTCTCTTTCTGTCAGGTAAATCCACAGGTCTTAACCCATCATAGGGAATGTTGAGGGTAAAACACAGTTTCATGTGAGGTACCTTGGAATGATCGGAACATCTCCTCAAATGAAAGATTTGGATACTGTGTGCAGTGCCAATAAAACTTGGATTTCCAAGGCTCAGTGGCTTCTGATTTGGTTTGTTGCTCTTTCCAGGAGAAGAAGGTAGTTATTTGGGAATGATTGTCAATGGTTTCTTACTCTTGATGGTTTCCTACTCCTAATGTGATCCAAACACAAAGCACCTGTGGCAGAACAGGAGGCACGTGGACTGGCTGGCTACTGCAGCAAACCTGGAAAGTCTTCCTCCCTCTCCCTCCGTGCTGGGTGCCTTTGGGCAGCCATGTAACAGCCTTGGGGTTCGGTTTCCTGCATGGTGAAGTGGGAGTCCAGGCGCCACCTCATTGACTTACTGTGAAGATGGAGTAGGTGAGCATTATGTGAAAGTTCTAGGAATACAGGTAGCCCACGTATGACTATTTTAGTTCGTTTTTGGAAACTTTCCACGGGTCTCAGCAGTTTTGTTGATAGTGTTTTGCCACAGTGTTACACCTCGTGTCATTTGCTGCTTCTACCTGGTGCAAGAGGAAGGTAAGGAAGGTCGTTTTACTAGCAGGGGACTGAGACCCAAAGAGGTTAAGCAACTTCCTCAGCAGCACTGGCTGCTCTGGGAAAAGCTGGCCCACATAGTAGATTTTCTTTCCAGTGCACGATTGTGCATCCCCTTTCCAAACTCTCATGTGGGGTGGAGGCGATGGTCTTCTCAGTGGCTTACAGAGACAATTTTGTTCCACACATTCCATGGCTCTCATTTGATGTTTATTGTTACTCCTATTGCGAGGTATGTTCAAAGGCTTTTCTAGTTCATTGAAACTGTGCAGGCCATAAAGCAAACAAAATAAGCGTTTTTTATTACTGGGCTAGGGCAGACGGATGCATGCCCTTGATTCTTTTAAAGCTGACAATCAAGAATGGTCACTGTGCTGGCCCATTAGAATCCCTTGTTGAAGGAAGATGAAAGCGATACATACTCAGGCTGTGGAAGGTGCCCGATGTGCCAGAGAGGTAAGGAACTGACTGTCTTGGATGTTTAGAAGTCCCAAAACAGCTCCGCGGAAGACTGCACACACAGCAGTGTTACAGCACAATTCAGAGAAACGTCACTTTTTTCTTAATTTTATTATGCAGACAGTAAGGTGCTCATATCATAAGCATATATAGCTTGGTGAATTTTTACATAGGCACGTGGCCGTGCAGCTGCCACTCAGATGGAGCTGTCGGGCATCTTCAGCACCTCTGAAGGCCCCCTGTGCCTCCTCTCCACCTCTGGTAACCCTTATTCTTTTATTACTAGAGATTACTTTTGCTTTTCTTAAACTTGACATAAATGGAATCATGTGGCCTGCGTTCTTTTGCATCTGGCTTTTATCACTCACATGATGTGCGTGAGCTGCATCCATGTTGCTGCATGTAGTAGTTTGTAAAGACACGTTCTTAAAGTAAAAACGAGTTTTAAAAATTGTCAGCCATTTTCAGGATGGAAGTCGTTGGGTGTGGACAACTTCATAAAATGAATTTTAATTAAATCTTAGAAAAGATGGGAATTTGATATTTCAGAATTTAGCATATGTGAAAGTTCTTGGAATATAGGGAAGAACCCATGAGGGCAGGAATGGGGACAAGAAACCAAGAAGGGCTGTAGATGAGCATTGGGATGGAGGAGGGGCAGAACGCTAGGGAGGTGGGTGCTGGGGGCCTGTGACGTCACAGCTGGTAGAATGCCCAGTCTGCATAGTTCCTTTGCCTCTGGAGTCTGTATTGGTCAGTCCTTCCTGGTAAATATCCGTGTGAAGCTCTGCTGTCTCATATCCTCGGTTCTGGAAGATGCCTAGAATTATATGTTGTATCCTGCAAACCAGGCAGAACCATACATGTTGGGAGCTGTGGCAGGGTTTCTAGAAGGCTGGCTACAACCCAGCACCTAAAGCTCTGGTAGGCATTGACACCTTTGTGTTGTGTTGTTGGCCTAGGGGATGGAGATGCAGGAAAGAGATCATTCTCCTTCACCCTCCTTCCACCCACATCCCCAATCCCCAGAAGTGTGAGGCTACCTCTTTCCAGGAGAGGCAGTGAGGAGCACAGATTTACTCTATTACTCAAAGCACAATTTTGGCATAACAGCTCATCCTTGAAAACTCCTGTGAAATATGTAAGCTTATTATTTAATGGACTCATATGGACTATCCACTTACGAAGTAATCTGTTTTGTAATTGATGTATTTAACACAGCAGGATTTTTGTCTTTTTTACTCATGTGCACATGTACATGGGGGTGTTACATTAAACCTATTGCCATTTATCTACTTTACATTTATTTCCATGGGCTGCTTTAAATTTCTGCTTAGGGAGCTCCTGTCTAAATTCCTTATGACAATTCATCACCTTTCATCACAGTTGAAATATAATTGAATCTTTCTATATTTTTAAAGATTTATTTATTTTTTTTTAGAGAGAGAGTGCACACACAAGGGGGAGGGGCAGAGGGAGAGGGAGTGAGAAAATGTCAAGCAGATTCCCTGCTGAGCTTGGATCCCAGTGGGGGTGGGGGGGGTGGGCTCAGTCCCAGGACCCTGAGATCATGACCTGAGCCGAAACCAAGAGTCAGACGCTTAACTGACTGAGCCACTTAGGTGCCCCTTGAATCTGTATAATATTGAATTGCTTTCATCTCTGGCATTTAATTATACATGCTGATACCCCCTGCATTGCACACTCTTCTTCTCCAAGTATTGGTGTGGCTTATTCTCAAGCCTCATTCTGGTCTGTTCTCAAATGCCAACTTTTCAGAGAAGCCTTCTGACCACCCCCTGTCAAAAAAGCAGCACCCCATTACTCTTTTTTTTTTAAAGATTTTATTTATTTGACAGAGAGAGACACAGCGAGAGGGAACACTAGCAGGGGGAGTGGGAGAGGGAGAAGCAGGCCTCCCTCTGAGCAGGGAGCCTGATGCGGGGCTCGATCCCAGGACCCTGGGACCATGACCCGAGCCGAAGGCAGACGCTTAATGACTGAGCCACCCAGGCGCCCCTAGCACCCCATTACTCTTTAAGGTTACCTGTTTTGTTTTCCTTTACTGCATTTTTCAACACTTGGAAATCATATATATATCATATTGTTTCCTTTGGGACAGAAGTTCCTTGAAGCAGGGACTTTGGTTCACTTCATATCCCAGGTCCACTGACTGTGCCTTGCACATAGTAGGTGCTCAATACATATTTGTTGAATAAATGGGTAATTTCATATTCACAGTGAATTTCATATTCACAGACTTTGTGAGATTGGAAGAAAGGAAATTGTGTCGTAGAGACAAGGTAACAGGCTCACAGAGAGATTAGGAATGTGCCCAAAGTCTCGTGGTCCCAGGAGCAGGGCAGCCCTGAGCTGGAGCTGGAACGGCATTTTCTGACTCCGTAGCTAAGTGCCGTTCCCTTGTGCTTACAGCAGACCTGGTGACCTTCAGCACTTGCCGGGTGGCCTGGATTTCCACAAGATAGAACAAGGAGAGTCACACCCACTTTTAATCCTCCTCTGAATGAATGATGTGAACTTCTCTGACCACCGTTTCCTCTTCTGCAAATTGGAAGTAAATTCTCACGCGGGAATTGTATTGTGAGACAGTGGAGTTAAAACCTATGATGTGAGGGGCACCTCGGTGGCTTATTCGGTTCTGCCTTTGGCTCAGGTCATGATCCTGTTGTCCTGGGATGGAGCCCCGCATTGGGCTCCCTGCTGAGCAGGGAGTCTGCTTCTCCCTCTCCCTCTACTCCTCCCCTGCTCATGCTTGCTCTCTCAAATAAACAAAAAAACTTAAACAAACAAACAAAAAAAACCAAACACCTATGAAGTGAGAAAGAGGCCCCACCATGTATTCTAAAAGTCTCTATGGTGTTAGTGAACTAGAAAAAAAATCACCTACAAAGACATGTTTTCTAACTACTATTTATATTTTTTGTTGCTTTGCTGCCCACTTAAAACTAAAGGTTACCATGGGCTTTCTTTGATATGTTCTTCTGTTTGTACCCAGAAGCCCAGACACAGGGCTTATTATTTTTTTAATCAGGAGATGAATACATGTATTTTGCAAAAAAGTGTAAATAATGTCTCTAATGATCCATTTGGAATGATATGCCCCCTAACTTTAGGAGGAGGCTTTGAGTAGTCTCTTCATTGACCTCAGGGCAGGACATTTGGGGATGATTCCATTAGTTTTCCACCCTCATAGAAAGCCCCCATCATTGCATGCTCTTGGCCTATGCAGCCTTCTACGAGGCTTCTGTGGTATGCAGAAGATTCCAGAAGTACAGGGATGAGACTTGAGCAGTATCATAGTGACTGATGGTGGCAGCTCTAATTTGCATTAGCTCTAACAAGCTGGTGTTGAAACTGGATGGCAGAATGCCAGGGACGCCAAGGTCAGCATTACTTTGAAATACCAAAGTGAGTCATGTAACCCAGGATTTGCACATACCCACAGGAAGGACTACCTGATTCACCCCACCTCCAAGGGAACACATCCACCAGTATTGGTTAGGTGCCTGCGCCCAGGCTCTGCCCTGGTGGGTGGTGAGTGGCAAAAGGAAGTGAAAGCCACAAGGAGCCCCTCATCTTGCTCTGGAGACAGGTATAGAGGGAAAGTAAGATTCGAGGGAGTAATCAAGCATGAAGTCAGCACAGACAAAAAACATTATGAGCTGGGGGCAGGTAGAAGTGTAGGAGAGAGGCTCAGCCTAGGTGGATTGAATAGTATAAAACAACAGAGAAGCAAAAGTGAAGGGAGCAAGACATCAGAGTGCTTTGGAATGTGGACCCAGGGAACAGACTGCCTGGGTTTGAATCCTGATGTGCTGCTTTCTTGCTGTGTGACCATGGGGAGATTAGTTACCCTCTACAAGCCTCAGATTTCATAGCTGTAAAATGGAGAGCGTGATATTGTCAACTTTACCCATTCATTCAACAAACTGTTATATCATGTGCCAGGCATTGATTTAGATGCTGGGGACACAGTGACAGATGGGTTTTTACTCTTGCAGAGCTTGCTTCTGGTAGCGGAAGCAGACAGTAAACAAGAAAATAACAGAAAGTGGTAAGTGCCACATGCCACGCAGAGAATGAAAACAGAGAAGTAAATGACAGTGCCTGGGGAGTCCTTCCAGTACGTGCCCAAAAAGGTCTCTCTATGGATGGGACACAGTCTGGGGCCTGAATGACAACAAGAAGCTAGCCATTGGGGGTTGGGGGTGTGTGTGTATGTGTGTGTAGAGTGCCAGGTGGTGTGTGTGTGTGTAGAGTGCCAGGTGGTGTATGTGTGTGTACAGTGCCAGGTGGTGTGTGTGTGTAGAGTGCCAGGTGGGGAGTGCAAAGACTCTGGGGCAGAAATGGCTTGGCATGCTTGAGGGTGGCCAGGTTACCCTTGTGGCTAGATGAGGGGCAAGGGGACAAGTGTAGGAGATGAAGTGAGAGGTAGATGGGGCCAGATGGCCGAGTACGTATAATTTTCACACTGTGAAATGATTTGATTTCCAGTTCTGATCATTTTCAACAAATGCATATCAAGACCCAGAACATTTTAATCACCCTAGAAAGTTCCCTTCTGCTCCTTGCCATTTAAATGCCTCACCCTCAGAGGTAACCACTGATCTACTTTGTATCACGGTATACTAGTTTTGATACTCTGGCATTTCATATAAATGATGCCACACAGTACATACTGTTGTTCTTTCACTCAGTATGATATGTTTGAGATTCATTCTTGTTGCATGTGTCAGTGGTTAATTTCTTTTTTTTTGCTGAGAGGTATTCCACTGTATGGATGTACCGGTTTGTTCATCTGTTCACCTGCTGTTGGGCATCTGGGCTGTTTCAGATGGATTCAGATAAGATTTGTGTTTAAAGCATCCCCTTTGTCTGCTTTGAGAAGAGTAAATTGTGCAAGAGAAAAAAGAGAGCCAGTTGAAGTTACTGCAATGTGGGTAGAAAGCGGAGGGTGGCTTGCGTGAGTGTGATGGCAGTGGGGTGGGGGAGACTAGCCAGTTTGGGGCAATATTAGGAGTGTGGAGGCAATAGGACTTGAAATGAACCCAATGTCTAGGATTTTGGCTTGAGCAATGGAAAGGATGGTAGCTCCATCTACAAAGTTGGGCAGGACCACGAGAGAGGCAGCTTTAGAAGTGGATGAGAATCAAGAGTCCTTTTTCTGGTTGTGTTAAATTAGGTGTGTCTTTTAGTAGTCAAGTGTTGTTTTGATAATAAAATGAGATAATCCACTTAGCAGTTTGGTTTAGTATCTGGAATATTCTAAGTGCTCAAAAATGGTAGCTACTATTACATTTAAAAGCAGAGCTAAATAACTACTGATCTTAATAAAGAGACCAGCCAAATTGAAAAAAAGGAAAAACAAGTACACAGAAATTGTGGGTTAAAAAAGGAACATCTCTCTGGGTAAAGAAGAAACCAGTTGTTAGAAAGTCATGAATTTCAGGCAGAAAATTTTGGACTGAATTTATTTAATAATAGTGAGTCTTTGCACTTTAAGGAGGAGGAGACCGAGATATTTTAGAGTGCCAGCGAAAAGTTCTAGGTTTTGGTTTTGGTCCCTGCTCCTTTGCCAGCTGGGGTAACTCAGGCAAGCCACACCCCTTCTGTAAGCATTGAATTACTTGTCCTGTGGGGTTATTGGGAGGGGAAAATAAGATGATGTCGGCTAAAATTGCCTTGGAAAGTATCAGGCAGGAATGCTGGACATTGTTAGATGGCATTTTAGAGTAGGGGGGTGGGTCCGGTGCGTGTTAGATGGAGCAGGAGTGGGGATGTATTGAAAGGGAGAAGAAAGCTGTTTCTGCTAACCAGCTGTTAAAAGCCTGACCCAGGGCCCTGCCAGTGAGAATGGAGAAGATGTAAATCTGGGAGACACTTGAAAAGAAGAATCAGATGGCCTTGGGTGAGGGCATTGAATGCAGATGTACTGAGCCTCAGGAACTAGGAGAAAGGCGGATGCCCCTGAAGGGAATAGGCTAGTTGGAAAGGGGTGTTGGGGTTGAGGGGGAGCCTAATGTAGAGCTAGCTTCCTGGGCAGAGATGCCAGATGTGGGCAGTTGGGAATGCAGGCTGGAAGCGCTGCTTTGCAGGTTGGGCTGGTGAAGTGGGTGTGCGAATTGTCAGCCCGGATAATGATGGATACCATGGGAGTGTGAGCTGTCCGAGGAAGCGACATATATGGTACTGTTTATTTTGCTCCTCCCAGCTGACTTTGTGCCAGGACAACAGGCCGAAGAGTGAAAAATTCTGTCAGCTGGTTGTCTGGCCTGCTCGATGTCAGCCAAACAGTTTGACAGGTCTTTCCACCGTTGAAGACTGAGGTGTCTGCGTTGGCAAGTTCACCGATAAAGTCTGAGATTAGTTCTGTGTGTATTAGAAGAGATACAGGGATTGTCTGGGATTTAGGGTTCTGGGGCACGAGTTTCTTGGCCTTGGTGTCATTCATGACCTCTTGAGGCCTTTCCAGGGGTGAAGCATGTTTGGGTTGGTCCTGGAGACGTGACTCCGCTGTGATGCAGGGTCTGGCCCATCCCTAGGCCATTTGGTAAGCACCAGAGTCATTTAGCACCTTTTTAGATAATGACCAAGGGTTGGGCCTTTGATTCAGTCAGACCTGATTATTTAGCATAAAGAGGGCAGTTCCTGATTGAGCTCCAGCCCGGGCCTAGGATTTCTTCCAGACAGCGAAGTCAGGAAGGTTTTCTGTTGATTTGAGGTCAGAGTCCTCTTGGAGAGCTTGGAAGAGGAGCTTTTGAATAGGGTGTTTATACCTGGGTCATTTCCTTACCGCATATTTTCCATTCTCCTTCTGTATCCTTGACCACTCTGCAGTATTTGCTCTGTGTTCTTGTGACTTTCCAGACTGAAATGGTACTGTTCATTAAGGCCTTCAGAGATGTTTCTGCCTGGATTAGCACGCTGGTTATCTTTTCTTTCCTTCCACTTCTGTTTTTACTTTCAGTTCCAGGCAAATTTGTCTCCTGAGGGAAGTCTCCATCCCCCACTCCCACCTCCTTTTCACTTGTGCCAAAAGTACTTGGATTTTTGGGGCACCTGGCTGGCTCAGTTGGTGGAGCATGCAGCTCTTGATCTTGGGGTGGTGAGTTCGAGCCCCACGTTGGGTGTAGAGATTATTTAAAAATAAAATCTTAAAAAAAAAGGTACCCAGATTTTTAAAATCCCAGTTTCAAGTCCTAGCTTTATGGTGTCTGCTGGCTTTCCATGGACAAATGTGTGAACTGGAAGGATTGTTGTCACAGTGGAGAAAGAAAGAATTTATGTCCCAGAAAGGATTAGCTAGCCATTTACATTTAAACCGAATATGGAAAACTGAAGTTAATCCTGGGAAAAGAGGAAGGTGTTAACACATCCATCAGATCACTTTCTCCTTTCAGGTCTTTGCTCCTCCACATGTGGCCCTCACCTGGGAACTTTTTAGAAAAACAGCATCTTGGGCTCCACTCTAGACTTACTCAATCTGAATCAGCATTTTAAGATTTCCTAGGTGATTTGGGAGCAGATTAAAGTTAGAGAAGCACTGCTCCAAGTCACAAGAGCATTATCCAAATTGCTTCCAAAGCACTTCACTTCCAAATTTATTGGGATCACAACTGCTTACAGGGACTTCAGGTGTTGTTGTTTTAAAATAGGATTAAAAGATTTTTTTTTTTCCAGAGTAACACATGCACACTGTTAAGAGGAACATTCAGACAGCTCACTACAGTGGCAAATGAAATGTTAGCCCTCTCCCCTGTCCTCCTGCATCCCGGCTTTCACTCCCTTTCTTGCGTCTCCGCAATGTGTCCGTTTCTCCTCCCCCACCCTCTGGAGGCTACACCCTACAGTTTATACTACAATCCAAGGAGGGGAACTAGATTCACTGTACAGAAATCCCTTTAGAGTCCAGTGAGGCTCGAATGAAGCTGTCAATGTGCCAGAAAGTTGGATGTCAGCAAGTCAAGAGTGTTGAATGAGGGAGCCCAAAAGAAGCACCAGTGAATACTGAGCCCAATGTGGGACTCGATCCCAGGACCCTGGGATCATGACCTGAGCCGAAGGCAGACTCTTAACCATCTGAGCCACCCAGGTGCCCCAGAGTCTCCATTCATTTTAAAGAACAGGGCAACCTACTTAATGACTTAACTCTCTTTTGCCAAGACAGATTCTGACAGTGGAGGTGTGGCCACCTAGATGCTAACTTATTTTGCTTTTCTACATCAGGAGAGGAGAGAGATGGAGACCCCTATTTGCTGCCCCCCCCTTTTCCCCAAATATAGCTTATTAAGCTTCTTTAATTTGTGAGGAGAAAATATACCTCAGTTTTGGTGAAACTTTGTAGAAGACCTCTATTTGAAGGGATAATTAGTTATGAGCAGTTCTTGCCTTTTAATTTTTACATTTTTTATATTTTTAAAGACTTCTTTATTTTAGGAGGGAGGGGCTGAGGGAGAGGGAGATCCAAGTCAACGCCACGCTGAACTTGGAGCCCCACTCGGGGTTTGATCCTATGACCCAGGGCTCGATTCCACGACCCTGAGATCATGATCCAAGCTGGACCTGAGTGAAAACCAGGAGTCAGACACTCAACCAACTGTGCCACCGAGGTGCCCCAGTTCTTGCCTTTTTAAAAAACTTTAGTGAGATATAATTGGATGCCCTAAAAGTCTGTGGTTTTAAGTTTACAATTCAATGACTTTTAGGAAATTGAGTTTTAGATGTCCCATCTCTCCCAAAAGATCCTTGTGTCCATTTGCAGTCAAACCTGTTTTCACTTCAGCCTCAGACTAATCAATCTACTTTCTGTGTATATAAATTTGCCTTTTCTGGAACTGATATGTATACAATATGGGACTGGCTTCTTATACTTAGCATAATGTTTTTAGGCTTAGTCATATAGCATATGTATCAGCATCTCATTCTTTTTTAATGCCACATAATATTCGCCTGTGTGGATATGCCATATTTTGTTTATGTATTCACCAGTTGATGGGTGTTTGGATGCTTTCCACCTTTTGGCTAACTGATACGAATAATGTTGAGTGGACATCTGTGTTCAGAGCTTTGTATGGATATGTTTCATTTCTCTTGGGCAGATACTTTGGAATGGGTTTGCAGGGTCATGTGGTAAATTTATGTTTAACTTTTAAAAACATTTATTTTTTTTTAAGTTGTGGTAAAATACACATCACATAAAATTTACTATCTTAACCATTTTTAAGTGTATCATTCATTAGCATTAAGAAACTCATATTGTTGGGGCTTCTGGGTGGCTCAGTCAGTTAAGCATCTGACTTTGGCTCAGAGCATGATCTCAGAGTCTGGGGATAGTCAGACTCTGCTCAGCGGGGAGTCTGCTTGTGCTTCTGCCCCTCTCCCCACTTGTGCTCTCTTTCTCTCTCAAATAAATAAATCTTTAAAAAAAAAAGAAAAAGGAAAAGAAACTCATATTGTTGTGCAACTATCACTAACTACCACTATCTATGAACTCATAATCATCTTCCCAAACTGAAACTTTATATCCATTAAACAGTAGTTCTCCTTCCTCCTTCCCCTCTACTCCTGGCAACTACTGACTTTCTGCCATCTGTCTACTCTAGGTACCTCATACAAGTGGAGCCATACAGTATTTGTCCTTTTATGACTGCTTATTTTACCTAACATATGGTCCTCAAAGTTCATCCACGTTGAAACGTGTCAGAATTTCTTTTCTTTTTTAAGGCTGAATAGTATTCCCTTTTATTCATATACTACAATCTGTTTATCCATTCTCTGCTAATGGACACTTGGCTTACTTCTACCTTTTGGTTAATACAAATAATGTTTTTGCGAACTTGGGTGTGAAGTTAAATATTTAAGTTTCTGCTTTCAATTCTTTGGGGTATATAGCCAGAAGTGGAATTGCTAGATCATATGGTAATTCTATTTTTAATATTTTAAGGAACTGTCATACTGTTTTTCATAGTGCCTGGCCAATTTTCCTTTCCACCAATAATGCACGAAAGTTCCTGTTTCTCCACATCCTCACCAACACTTGTTCTTTTCAGTGTTTTTGTTAATAACCATCCTAATGAGTATGAGGGGGTATCTCATTTTGGTTTTGATTTGCATTTCTCTAAGGATGAGTGATATTGAGTATCTTTTCATGTATTATTGACCATTTGTATGTCTTTGGAGAAATGTCTATTCAGGTCTTTTGTCCATTTTTCATTGGATTGTTCTTTTGTTGCTGAGTTGTAGGAGTTCTTTATATAATCTGGATATTAGCCCCTTATCAGGTATTTGATTGGCAGTTTTTTTTTTAATCCTGTGGGTTGCATTTTCACTCTATTGATTGTGTTCTTTGATGCACAGAAGTTTTTTTTTTACCTTTTAAATACCTGATTTTTATTTTTTTCTTTAAATTTTTTTATTGTTATGTTAATCACCATACATTACATCATTAGTTTTTGATGTAGTGTTCCATGATTCATTGTTTGCATATAACACCCAGTGCTCCATGCAGTACGTGCCCTCTTTAATACCCATCACCAGGCTAACCCATCCCCCCACACCCCTCCCCTCTAGAACCCTCAGTTTGTTTTTCAGAGTCCATCGTCTCTCATGGTTCGTCTCCCCCTCCGACTTAACTCCCCTTCATTCCTCCCCTCCTGCTATCTTCTTCTTCTTTTTTTTCTTAACATATATTGCATTATTTGTTTCAGAAGTACAGATCTGTGATTCAACAGTCTTGCACAATTCACAGCGCTCACCGTAGCACATACCCTCCCCAATGCCTACCACCCAGCCACCCCATCCCTCCCACCCCCCACCACTCCAGCAACCCTCAGTTTGTTTCCTGAGATTAAGAATTCCTCATATCAGTGAGGTCATATGATACATGTCTTTCTCTGATTGACTTATTTCACTCAGCATTAACACCCTCCAGTTCCAGCCACGTCATTGCAAATGGCAAGATTTCATTCCTTTTGATGGCTGCATAATATTCCATTGTGTATATATACCACATCTTCTTCATCCATCTGTCGATGGACATCTTGGCTCTTTCCACAGTTTGTTAATAACCATCCTATTGTGGATGATGCACAGAAGTTTTTAATTTGGGTTAAATCCAGTTTATTTTTTTCTTTTGTTGCATATGTTTTTGGTGTCCTATCAAGAAATTATTGCTGGGCTCCTGGGTGGCTCAGTTGTTAAGCGTCTGCCTTCGGCTTGGGTCATGATCCCAGTCCCACATCGGGCTCACTACTCGGCGGGAAGCCTGCTTCTCCCTCTCCCACTTCCACTGTTTGTGTTCCCGCTCTCGCTATCTCTTTCTCTGTCAAATAAATAAAATCTTTAAAAAGAAAAAGAAATTATTGCCAGATTCATTGTCATGAAGCTTTTCCTCTGTTTTAAGAGTTCATACTTTAGGTTTTAGGTTTAAATCTTTGATACATTTGGAGGTAATTTTTGTATGTGGTGTGAGGCAAGGGTAGAACAACTTCATTCTTTTGCAAGTGAATATCCAGTTTTTCTAGTGTCATTTGTTGAAAAAAACTGTCCTTTCTCCCCTGAATGGCAAAAATCATTTGATTTTTATGTGGGGGTTTATTTTTGGGCTGTCTCTTCATTGGTCTATGTTTAACTTTTTAAGAAGCCACCAAACCCTTTTCTACAATGGCTACCATTTTACATCCCCTCCAACAGTATTTGAAGATTCCCACTTGTCTATATCCTTGTCAACATTTTTTATTGTCTGCTCTTTTGATTATAGCCATCCTTGAGGGTATGAAGTTGTATCTCATAATGGTTTTGATGTTGACTTTTAACATTCTACTTTTGTCTAACCCAGAGCAGAGAGGTAGTAAGATAGAGTGAGGACCTCCACACACAACTACAGGACCACAGTTATCTGCCTGAGCATACCCAGTGCTTCTGCAGGGTAGACTGAAAAAGTTCAGGCAAATCTCTTAACATCTTAGAGCCTCAGCTTTCTCTTCTGAATAATGGGATAATTAATACCTTCCTCATACAGGATGAGATAAGAACAAATGTACAAGTGCTTTTCTCATTTTAGGTGCTTAATAAATGTTGGATTCACAGTTTTACTTCATAAATTTCCCTTCAGTGTGTGTGTGTTTAAGATTTTATTTATTTATTTGACACACAGAGAGAGTGCACAAGCACTCTGGGGGTGGGCTGGGGGGGAGGCAGAGGGAGAGGGAGAAGCAGGCTCCCCGCCGAGCAGGGAGCCTGATGCAGCGGGACTCACTCACAGGACCCTGGGATCAGGGCCCGAGCCGAAGGCAGATGTTTAACGGACTGAGCCACCCTGTTGCCCTCCTTTCAGTGTGTTCTTGCTGTGGGACATCCCTGTCACTGATTTCAGTTTTCCAGCAAATAGGACTTCCCAGTATTTTAAGCATGACTGAACCCTGCTAGTCAGCTTGGCTGTCTTTCTCTTGTTCCTCTGGATGTCACCCAAATATCTTCACACCCATCTCATCGACACCAAGTGAACTGTAAGCACTCTACTCCCTTGTCTATCTGTCATCTGAGTCACGATCGCTTGTTTATCCAGTTTAGCTTCCTTCTCATCCTCTGTCCTGGCTTCTGCAGACTACAATGAAGGCTGTTGCATTCTCTTGCCATATAACCCCGGATTCTATTGGGGCAAAACCATTTTTATCCTGGGCCTGTTGAAGCAATCCAGTGACCTTTTCTTCTTGGTTCTGCCATGTCTGCAGAGACTTGCTCTTGGAGGAGATGAAGTCATCTGGGCAGCTTTCCCCTCCTTGTGCCCGGGTTGCTAGCTGCTGCAGTAATTGGCTTGGCAGCACACTCCTGAAAAGGTTGTCCTTCAGCTGGTACTTTGTTAAAGCCACAAGGCCAGTGGCCTTGGGAGTTCCCGTAGATAGCAGCTGTCTTGCCTAATTATGGAGAGACCTGGGAAAGGTGTTTTGAAGGAAAACCTCTTATCTGGAAGAACAGTGGCTGGGCCTGCACATCTGGAAAGGAGATAGAAAGGCCAAGGCAGAGGGCATGGTGGTGGCAGCTTGGAACACGTGGCAGAAAGTGCTTTGCTGGCAGTCAAGGATAATGGCATTGAAAGAGGACTTAGTATGTCCTCTTTAGGAAACTGGGCAGGAAGTCCCACATGTATTAAAATTTTTGTGCACTTAGGTTTCCATGTGTCCCATGGTGCATGTACACGTGTAGGAAGTACTTTGTATATCCTACCAAAAAAAAAAAAAGTCCTGAAACAAGTGAGCCAAGCTCAGGGAATTTCCAGGTATCTCAGAGGGGTATAACTTGAACCACTTAGGACCACTTAGGAAATGTTGGGAGTATTCTAGACATAAGACTTGGGTTTTGGGGGGGCGGGGTGAGATTCCTTTTCAACTCTAGTGCAGCGAAGTCCAATAGAAATACAATATGAGCTACATATGTAACTTAACATTTTCTGGTAGCCACATGTATTAGTTTATTAGGACTGCTGTAACAGATTATCAACAACAAGGTGAGTGAAACAACAGAAACTTTCCTTATTCACAGTTTTGGAGGCCAGTGATCTGAAATCAAAGTGTCAGCAGGGCCATACTCCCTCCAAAGGCTCTGGGAAGAATCCTTTTGTGCCTCCTGTCAGTCCTTGGCATTCCTTGGTCTGTAGATGCATCACTCCAAGGAATGCATCTTTGCCTCTTTTATAAAAGCACCAGTTACTGGTTTTAGGGCCCTAAGTCCAGGATAATTTCATCTCAACGTTCTTAAGTAATCATATCTACAAAAATCATTCCTATTTTCAAATAAGATCCCATCTGGGGTTCTAAGTGGACGGACATGCATTTAGGGGGACACTGTACTGTTCAGCTCACTCCAACACATTAAAAAAGGAGAGAGAAAAATCAACCATTAAATTTTACTAATTGTAATATATTCTTTTTTAAAGATTTTTATTTATTTATTTATTTGACACAGAGAGAGAAAGCACAAGCAGGGGGAGTGGCCGGCAGAGGGAGAAGCAGGCTTCCCGCTGAGCAGGGAGCCCGATGCGGGGCTCCATCCCAGGACCCCGGGATCATGACCTGAGCCGAAGGCAGTCGCTTAACGACTGAGCCACCCAGGCGCCCCTAGAAAATAATTCTTAATGAGATAGTTTAACATTCTTCTTGTTTTTTTTTTCTTTTTCTTTATCTTCTGTTTTTGACACTAAGTTTTTGAAATCCAGTATTTATTTTACTCTTACAAGGCATCCCAACTTGGACCTGTTACCTTTTTGAAGACTGGATAGCCACTTGTGGCTGGGTGCCACATCCTGGCCGGCACAGTTGCAGTGCTGTGGGGCTGACAAAAACGTTTATACTTCTCAGTGTTTTGCCTGTGTTTTCTTCCTCTCTCCTTTGCTCTCTCTGTCCTTTTATCTTCCTATTAGTTTTCAGTGAATTTTCTATTTATTTGGAAAAAGTCTCATTTGTTCTGAACAAAAGACATAAAAGTCTGCTTTGTGAAAGCTACTGGGATCCCAAGACTCAGTGGGGGAAGCAAAGTGAGCCAGTTTTGAAAGAAAAGTCCTTTATTCAGTTACATTTGTAAGTGTTTATTGTTGGTTGAATTCAATAAGCACTTCTATCACAAGTAGCTTTAATAAGTGTGGTTAATATTTGGGATGTAACATTTTCTATTAGTAAGGGCAGTGTAAGACTTTATTATTCCGAAATCTCTCTGCCATGAGATCTGTGACCCATTTTCAGCACCCCATGAACACGGCCATTCTTCTCTGTCATGTTAAGACAAGAAGGGGAATAAACTTTTCTTTCTGGGCTGATTACTCTTAAGTCTGTTGCAATAGTGAAGTTAAGATTTATATCTCTAAAAATCTATATTGTCTTCTTTAAGAATTGCAGGCTTGTTACTTTTTGGCTTGAACCTCAGTAAAGGCTTTTATAAGCAACCCCACGGGGAGAAAAGTTTTGGATCCTTGAATTCTTAAATGTGGTTTGTGATAAGGATGTGGTTTCTACCCTTCCTCCCCCACAACTGATTTATACTGAGCTCTGTTATTGTCGTTGGAATTTTTCTGGAATTATGATTTCCCCTCATGAATTAATATTAAAGAAAATTAGCAAGCAACCCATGAATATGAACTGTAGAGAAGAATATAAAGTACAATGTGAATGTCCTTTTCTCTCCTCCCATTTTGCCCCCCTATAAGTATGTATCTGTCCAGTTTCTCTGCATATCCAAATACATATATGTTTAAATTGCCTATTCACTTATTTTAAAAAAAAAGAGATACTGTATTATGCTTTGTATTACTCTATAGTTTGCCTTTTCAGCCTTTTGCTAGGACCTAGAGGGGTTCCAAGTCTACACAGTTAGCTGTAGGGATAAAGGTGACGTAATAGTCTGCGGTGCCAATCTACATAACTATTTTTTTTTTTTTTTAAATCAGAGAGAGAGTATGCACACAAGCAGGGGGAGTGGCAGGCAGAGGGAGAAGCAGGCTCCCCGCTGAACAAGGAGCCTGATGCGGGACTTGATCCCAGGACCTTAGGATCATGACCTGAGCTGAAGGCAGCTCCTTAACTGGCTGAGCCATCCAGGGGTCCCCCAACCTACAGAACTTAATAAATTCTTTTCTTATTGATCCGATTTTACCTGACATATATTTTTCTTTTGCTCTAATAAATGCTATACGAATATCATTGAGCACATGTGCGTGTTTCTGTAGGAAAGCTTCCAAGTAGTGCACTTGGGCCAAAGGGCATGAACATTACAGTTTGGTCTGTGAAAGGCTCTACCGGTGTCTCCTCCCACACATGGTATATGAGGGTGTGTGTTTCCTCACATCTTGGTCAACTTTAGATATCAATGTCAAACTTTTATTTATTTATTTTTGCCAATTTAATTAGTCTGAGGAAATATGTCACGGGGCTTTTAATCTCATTTCTCCATTACTAGTTACTTTGACCATTTTGTAGGTTTATTTGCCATTAGTATTCATTTTTCTTGGAATCACCTGGATTTGCTATTTTTTTCTGTTAGGCTGTGCCTTTTTCTTATTGTTTTATAGATGATTTTTTTTTTTTTTTTAAGATTTTATTCATTTATTTGACACAGAGAGAGAGAGAGAGAGATCACAAGCCGGCGGGGGGCAGTAGAGGGAGGGGGAGAAGCAGGCTCCTGGCCAAGCAAGGAGCCTGATGTGGGGCTCCATCCCAGGACCCTGGGATCATGACCTGAGCCAAAGGCAGATGTTTGACTGAGCCACCCAGGTGCCCCTAGATGATCTTTATATATTCTGAATATTAGTACTCTGTTACATATGTTATAAATACTGATTATGGAACTTAACAGATTAATTTGAGGAGAACTTAATATCTTTACAATATGGTGTCTTACTATCATGAACACTGTGTATTTCCTTGTTTCAGTGAAGAAATTCATCTAAGCTTTAGTAGAAAGTTGTAGTTTTCTATATATAGATCTTACTCATCTGGAAGATTTGTTCCTAAGTATTTGATGGCTTTTGCCATTGGGATTTTTTTTTTCCTATTACATTTTCCAAGTGGTTATTGCTGATATAGAGAAAAGTTTCTGAGTTTTATATGTTGATCCTGTTATACAGCCAATTTATTGATTTCTTTATAAGTTATGATGTCTAAGGATTGTATGCCAGTTTTTATAGTGTTTGTGTACTTCCAGGACAATGTTGAATAGTGGATGTATTGAGGGCTTCCTTGTTTTGGTAACTTTAATAGAAGTGATGTGTGTCTCTCTGTTTAGTATAATGTTTATTTTCAAGTTAAGATAATTTTCTTCTATGACAAATTTGCTATTTTTAAAAATCAGAAATTGATACTGAATTTTATGAAAAGCCTTTTTTTGCATCAATTGTAACTATTTTTTCTTAATTTGTTAATGTAATTAATTTGTTTGAAAGGATTATCTTTGCATTAATGCATGATTTTAATTGTGTACTGTTGTATTTAACTTAGAAATATTTTATTTCAGGTTTTTGTGTGTGTGTGTGTGTGAGATTGGGCTAGTGACTTTTTTGGTGTTTTCGCTGTCTGTTTTTGTGTCAGGGTTATACTGGATTCATAGAATGACATGTGAGTTTTTCATCTTTTTCTAATGCTCTGAAACAATTTACAGTAAAAGGAATAGTGTGGTCCCCTGGCTGTCCAATATAGTAGCCGCTAGCCACAGATGACCACTGAGCACCTGAAACATGGCTAGTCTGAATTGAAATATGCTGTTATTATATGCCTTGGATTTTGAAGACTTAGCATAAAAAATATGTAAAATGTCTTATTAATGATTTTTTATTCTGATTACATGTTGAAATGGTAATATTTTGGATGTTATTACATTAAATATTATTTACTTTTTATAATGTGGCTACTAGAAAATTAAAAATTTTATATGTGGTTCACATTATATTTATTTTGGATAGTTCTTGAGAGTTAACTGGAACTTACCTTACAAACCGTCTGATCCTGGGCCTTTTTTGGATCTTTGACTACCTTTTCATTATCTTCTAGGGTTGTCAGAAAACTTTACTACCTATTAAATCAGGTTTGATAACTTCGATTTTCCTAGGAAGTCACTTGTTTCATCTAGTTTTTCATATTTATTTATATAAAGCTCTACAGAGTACTTATTTAGTTATAAAATAATATCTGTAGTTTTATCTCCTTTCTCATTGTTCTTTTTTTCTCCGCCTTCATTAGAGTTGTCAAGAGTTTGTTTATTTTAATGGTCTTTTCAAAAATGAACGATTTATTATACTGGTTAGGTATATGATTTTGTTTGTTATTGATTTCCCTAAAGTTTTTTACATGAGTTCTTTTTGTCAGTTTTTCTTGAGTTTATTTCGTTGCTCTTTTTCTAGATTATTTGAGTTGAATGAGTAGTTTGTTTATTTTTAGTATTTGTGTTTTCCCCATAAATGCATTTAAGGGTGTATGTTTTCCTTTTAAGTGTTGCCTTGACCATACCCTATAGATTTTGATATATTGTGTTCTTACTAGGTGATTGTGTATATGTAACCTGGCCACGTTTCTCTTCACTTCTGTTTTGTTATAAAAATGTCCACCAAGATCACCGAGTAAGCCTTTGAATGACTTCCCACTGCTCTTACCTGTAGTGGAAATGGAGCTGATTTATTCTTTGAGGAAGCATAACTTTTTATATAACTGGTAACCTGTCCAGTCTTTTGTTCAATAAGAGCTGTAGCCTCTTTCATGATGATTGGGGCCAGTATCCTCAAACTACTTCATCGGTTGCATCCTCTTCAAGTCCTCACTTTAAAGTATTAACTGTCCTAGTTCATCGTGACCTAACAGTACTCCTAGCATATTATCATTATCAGTGCCACCATAATCTTTATTACTGCTTCCATCTATTCAGCATCTACCCACATTAATTGCTTAATGCCCCCAACAGTCTTGTGAGGTAGGTATTTTACCACTTTATAGTTTGGGAATCTTGGAGAGGGTAAGTGATTCACCCTAGGTTCACATAGTAAGTGTTGAAGCTAAGATTTGAAACTGTATTTCTGTAATCCTCTCGACCATGGCATTGATGCTGTGTACTGCCACCTATGGTTTTTCTACCAACTTCAACCTAAGCTGAAACATTTTGCTGACCCAGATTTTGCCTGCATTCCTTCTCCTGTTGCTGCTGTGAGTTGGTTGAAGGCAGGGTGTTGAGGGGCCATGGAGAAAGAGAAAGAGCCCTTGCAAGAGTGCTCGGCAAGAACGCTTCCCAGAGTTTCCCGCCAGTCTCTTTTGTGAGGGCAGATAGCCTCAAACTTCATGTCTTTCCCCGGGCCCCTTTTCTCTGTCCCTAGCCTCTTTGGTCCTCCAGAGTCTGAGGAAGGCAGTATAGCCTGAAAGAATGTTCTCGTTCATAAGTTTTGCTGCAGGAAGATCTTGTCTCTTTCCACACTATCTGGGAAGATTTCCAGGAATCTCTTTGCTGAGCAGAGCTTCAGGAGGAATAGGCGTACATCACCTATTTGATTCAGTCCCAAAGTCTTATCTATTCTAGGCCAGTGGTTCAACCTTTGGTTTTTAATTTAGGCTGAATTTTTTTTTCCTAAAGATTTTATTTATTTATTTGAGAGAGAGAGAGTGAGAGATAGAGAGCACGAGAGAGAAGAGGGTCAGAGGGAGAAGCTGAATTTTTAAGATGAATATCATGACTTAAAAAAGCAGGGGACAAGCAAAGATCTATAAATGACAGGCTCTTAAAAAAAAGGAGTAATTTTATAATATATTTGTTTATAGTGATAATTTTAGAATTTTAAACTGTACATGTTCTTTTATCCCCTTCATAAAAATCCTAGAAAATCCTGACACAAAGAAGGTGTTAACCTCCCTCTTTTCTCCTCTGCCACCCAGCCTCAGGAGAGTATCACTGGTCTCAGATTACATAAAAATGTTTTGGAGAAAGAAGGCACCTACGTATTGAACTGTACAGGAGGTGAGGGGTAAGAAGTCTGTTCCAAAGCATGCACATGCTGTTCTCCTTCAGAAATGAACCGTTCTTACTCTCCTCTCATTCCACTTGAAGGGCCCCTTGTCTGTATAGGTCTACCTGACGTGCTCCTATTAGTCTGTGAGTGTGTGTATGTGCGTGTGTGTGTTTAAGATTTTATTTTTAAGTAATCTCCACATCCAATGTGGGGCTTGAACTCACAGCCCTGAGATCAAGGGTCTCGTGCCTCACCGAGCCAGCCATGCGTTCCAAGTGTGTGTATATGTTTTTTTTCATGGATCCATTACTAGTAACCCTTCTTTTTAGATCAGAGATGCTCAATTTTGTCTACACATTGGAATCACTAGCTTAAGAAAAATATTGATGCCTGGGATCTATCCACAGAGATCCTGATTTAATTAGTCTGGGGTCAGGTGTGGGTATCAGGCTTAATGGAACTCCCCAGTAATTCCAATATGCCTCAGGTTGAGAACCACCGGGGTAGATTTTTATTTCTTCTCTTTTTTTTCATTCATTCATTCTTCTTCTTCTTCTTCTTTTTTTTTTTTTTTTTTTTTTTTTTTGAGAGAGAGAGCTCGCTCGTGAAAGGGGCAGAGGGAGAGAGAAAATCCTAGGCGGGGTTCACGCTCAGCACAGGGCCTGATACGGGGCTCAATCCCACAACCTGAGATCATGACCCGAGCCGAAATCAAGAGTAGGGTGCTTAACCAACAGAGCCACCCAGGTGCCCCTAGATTTTTTTTTTTCAAAGATTTTATTTATTTATTTGAGAGAGAGAGAATGAGAGATAGAGAGCACGAGAGGGAAGAGGGTCAGAGGGAGAAGCAGACTCCCCGCCGAGCAGGGAGCCCGATGCGGGACTCGATCCCGGGACTCCAGGATCATGACCTGAGCCGAAGGCAGTCGCCTAACCAACTGAGCCACCCAGGCACCTGTAGATTTTTATTTCTGCAGAAATTTGTTGTATCCACAGTGTCTGGTTCTATGATATGGACATGTAATAGGTGCTCAGTTAGTGTTTGCAGAATGGATAAATAGTGCATGAGAGAGTAGGAAAGGTTCACAGTCTGTCTACTTTTTTCCCCTCTGCGTTCTTCCCACCCACCTTCCAAATACAGAGAAAACACTCCCTGTTAGCATTGTCTTCTGAGATACGCCATTCCTAACACTGTCTTAGGTGAAAAGCTATGGTACGATCCCATGGATTTCAACCCCAAGCACAATATGGAGAGTTTTCTTACCTGTAGACTCAAACCTTTGAACCAAAAAGTGGCATTTTGTCAAGGTTGATGGCTCTTGAATACACTCTTGTGAGAGTATATAGGCCAGAAACGCTTTCGGATTGATTCAGAGCAAGTTGGCTTCTCAAGCTTCCTTTTAATGAGGAATTTTGTATCTCACTGGGTCACTGTCTCTCTGAGAATCTGGAGTTATAAATGCTGGCTGTGGGTGGTGTTATTCTGGTCCATACAGAATTCCTACCAGTTTTCCTGCCTGCCCATAGAAAACCTGCCAAAGAAGGAGACTAGGCTGTGGTTGCTAATGTGCCCAGATGCAAAAGCCCTTGCATTTGTCAGAAGCTAATGTGGTTACCTGTGTGAATGAGGACAGATTCCCACATTACATAATTCCTCGGGGTTTTGAACTGAACTTATTACCCACCTGACCCCTAGCCCTAAAGTTAATCTTGGGCCTTAGTAAGTGATGAAACTCTTAACTAGACAACTTGGCATCTTTTTGGTAATTCCAGGGGAATCCTGTGTTCTCTTGCTGGGCCTTGGTTAAGGTATTAGAGTTCTTTTCCATTTAGATATTAAAGAGATTTATAAATTCTGAAATGTATGAGTAATTATTGTGCTTCCCTGTGTAACAGAATGTGTATTTGATCCTGGATTGGAGGTTAAAAATGAAAGCAAATAGGAAGATTTGCTCCTGTAAGTTAATGACAGAAAAACAGATGCCTCAGTGAGTAATGCTAAAGGAAAAGAGAAAGTGGGGAGGCTTTATACAAATGAGGAAAGGAAAAAAATCCAAGAAAGAAATGAGTTTGGAAACATCTGGCCTCGTGTCTTTGTCTTCTCTTCCTGTGCTCATTTCAAGCCCAGAAGATCCTGTTGGGGAAGGAGAGACAACAGGTCAAGTAACCAAGCTGAAGTTCTTCTAATTGACTATGAGGCCTTGTAGGATTCCTCCTACTTTCAATTCAGTGCTTTCCTTTGCTCACTGTGCTCTAGCCATGCTGGTCTTTGCCCTTTGTTGAGCAAGCCAACCACTCTTGACTTTGCACTGGCTGTTCCCTCTGTCTGGGATGTTCTTCTACCATACATCTAATGTTCAACTCCCTCTGCTCCTTCAAGTCTTTGCTTTGTTGCCACTTTCTCAAAAAGGCCTACTTAAAATTGCAGATTCTGCCCTACTCTTCCCCCAACCCCCCTTTCCCCATTGCTTCATCTTTCTTTCCATAGCACTGTCACTGTCTAATATACTATATAATTTGTTAATTTGTGTTGCCTATTTGCCTCATTGCTCACCACCTTCCCTTCCATACCTAGCAAAAGTACCTGGCACAGAGTAGGCCCTCAGGACATACTGTCGAATGAATGACTCAATATGCATTGTAGTTCTTTGGCTTGGAAATTAGTTCTACAAACTCAAAGGTTGTGGGCCATTGCTGTTTCTCCTTCTAGGTTCGGTCTGCCGTATTTAATTAATTTGTTGGAACGGTGGTCGTCATTTTTCTTTCGCTAACCAAAGGCTTTTTTGGAAGGGGTTGTTGAATCAGCTGAACTGCTCAGTAAAGCCGGAGGCTGTGGGAGTCCCTTGGACTCCACTGCTAGGAGAGGAGTGGTCCCCAATGCAGGTGGTTTCCTCCATCCCTACAAAGATTATAGGGACGCTCTCTTGGCTGCAAGTTCGCACGAGAGTCCTTCTCAAAAACATGGCCCTTGAGAACTTTCTAGTCTCTGAAGAAGTGGATGGCTCATTGTAGGGAATTTCAAGGCCCAGTTCAGTTTAATAATTGAGCAGTGCAGTTAACAGTCAGGTCCTGCCTGGTGCCTGGCCGAACAGAAGAGGGTCACTTAGCTACTCATTGGGAGTTGTGCTACTACGTTGCTGTTTTTGGTCTTGCCTTCTCTATCCCCATTGCCATAAAATGTGAGAAGCAGTCAGGTTGGGCTTGCCAAGCATTCACAGGGTCCAGCTTATCTTCAGAAGCATAGGGACTTATCTTCAGAAACATAATTTTCCCTTTACCTTGGCCTTCTTGCCTTGCCAATTATTTTTTTTTTCTTTTTTCTTACTCTCCTAGATGTACACACACTTCAGAAACTGTCCTGTCTTGGAGAATGTTCTGTATGAGGTTCAGGTAGCAGCCATTCTATCACTTTCTACAAATCAGACTTCTCCTAACTTCAGCCATCTGCTACAGGGTTTGGGGGTTTGGGGGTTTGGGAGCTGCGAGGGTGGGAATCAGGGAGAAAAGACCTGTGATCAAAGACCTAACACGAAGCCCAAGCACAAAAATCTATGCAATTTGTTTTGTTAGACCAGTGCTATTCAGGGGAAGTAGACTATGAACCGCATATATAATTTTAAATGTTCCAAAGCCACATTTAAAAAAATGAAGAAGAAACAGATCAAATGAATTTTAATATCTTTTATTTAACTCCATACATCTGAAATATTAATGTTTCAACATGTAACCAATGTGAAAATTATTAACGAGATATCTTGTTTTTACATCAGTCTTCTAAATCTGGTATGTATTTTATATCTGCAGCACATTTCCGTTTGGACTAGCTATATTTCAAGTGCTCAACAGCCACATGTGGCTAGTGGTTACCATATTGGATGGTGTACACAGAAAGCTCTTGCCCACGATCAGTCAGCTATGTTACATGTTATTTTTATGATTGAAAATAGTTGATATCATTCCATCCTTGTCCTCCACTTTGTAACCCAAGTCACCACAAAAAGCCCAGATCATACATCATAGTCACTGTTCTCAAAGAAGGTAGGGAAATGTGAAGAGCATGGAAGATTTCTAGTAAGGGTTGCTAAAATAATAAATACTAGTGTGCTGGTACAAGGAGCCTGAGAAGTATCATAGATGGAAACCCCAGACTACATGGTGAGGCCCTCTCCATTTCTAAAGCTGAGAGCCTGTAAAGGTCTTGGAGAATCTAGCGAATGTGGCTTCAGCTGGGTGTGTCCCTCCTCGTGTCCTTGAGATTGCTAACTTCCTCAGTTTCGCGGGTTTCTTTTCTGGTCCATGGGGCGGAGTTGCAGCTGGAGCCTTCCAGCCTGCATGGCTCAGTCATGGCCGAGGCCCCAGCTGTGTTCCAAGGACCTCAGGACAGTCTGGCTTGTTGCCTTGGCCAGCTCTATGGATGCGCTCCCTTGGAACTGACTACTCCATGGACATTCGCCTGGGACCCTGGTACCAAAGGGCACGGTCTGCTGTCTGAGGTGCAGTTCTCAGATTCCAGCCAGCAGAAAGGAAACCAACAAAAAGACATCAAAACCCAAAACATCTAGATCAAATAGCCTCTTTGCCTTTTTCTCTGTTTTTGTTTCTTGTGCATATGTAGGAAGTTTTAAAGTCAGGAGTGGGGAGGGTAGCTGTCCTATGATTAGTGGGTATTGATCTCATGTAAAGCATTGAGTCCATTGCTGCCTGTTACATAATTTTCTCTCTCTTTTCCTTTTTTAGGCCGAGGAGTCTTGTAAATGTAATGGCTGGAAAAATCCCAACCCTTCTCCCACTCCCCCCAGAGCTGATCTGCAGCAAATAATTGTCAGTCTAACAGAATCCTGCCGGAGTTGTAGCCATGCCCTAGGTGAGTTCCTAAATCTTCAAGGGAACTTTAATGATGTCATTGTTGCCTGAAAGTTCTAACTTAACTGAATTCTGTGGGTTCGCCAAACTTGCATGCTATTTACCTCTAAGTGAGGCAGTAACAAAAGAGGCTATTTAGTCTCATGGATTTGCTTTATGTGAGACAAGCTCTGCACTGTTTGCACTGACTCCGTATCCATCTCTTCCCCTTTTCCCTAAGAGCTGGATTGGACTGGGGGATTGCCAGATGAGATGAAACGCCACAACTGAGCTAGTTAGAATAAAGTGTGACATGTCCTGATTCATTCTGATGGGGGCCTGAGGGTCTTTGATCTCCAGGGTAGAAAACTCAACCAACTGGTTTTTTGTTTAATTGTTACCACTACTACTATTTTATTTTCTGATTGCCTGAACTTTATGGAAGTACTTCATTTTATCCTTTAGTTTCCTGCTTCTGGTAGCTCTTTCTTCATTGGGGTTGTGTTTGGTCAATGTTTACTTATGTTTTCCCTTTCAACCTTCTTATCTATCCCTGCAAGATAATCATTGTCAGTTTGGCAAGATAGACTCTGCTAGAGTTACTCAATAGGACTGTGCTAATATGTTCTTGTCCTGATACAAGTTTGAAGTTAAAAATTTTTAAATTGTATTTGGTTTGGGTAGATAAAAGTTAATGGTAGTTTTCCCTAGATATTAAAATTCCAGTTCATACAGGATCGTCTTGGAATATTATACTTTTCCACCTTCAGTTATCCAGTCTCCCAAAGAACGTCTCTGTGTTGTTTAGTGTCCACCGCTGCTCTGGGTAGAACATTCTCACTGAAGTGGCTTTTCCCCCCTGACCATTTCTTAGTGGGTGCCTTCTTTTGGACGTCATCTCTCTTTCAAGTTTCCCGGTGATATCAAATGGTGCAGCAACAGCCTTCAAGGTAGCATGGTGTCAGGCCGAGTCTGAAGTTTTGTTTTGTACTCAGCTGGAGAGTATTTCAATACTTACAGAGCAAAAAAGTAGATTATGTGATCTTCCCAGGAAGTTACTGCACCGGACTAACCTTCTGAGAAAGGAAATAGAGACCATTGATCTCACAGAAGAAATAAATACACTAATAATTACATCATTGTATAACTGCCGTCTAAAATGATGTAAGTTCTGATTTTTGAAACAGCCGGTGCAAAGGAGGGATTCCCAAAAGTCAGAACACCTTTGCTATACCTTTTTCACAGTTGATCCCTGAGCGAGTGCCCTTTAGAATTTGCCTCAGGAAATATGATGCAATATAAAGCTGGCTCAGAAACTTCTTAAGCACTGGGCTTGAAGTGTATTTGGTATAGATTGGGAAATCTGATTATCTTACATCAATTAACATTTAAAAACAGAGTCTTCTTTCTTAGCTGAGCAGATTGTCTCCATTCTGAGCATGTAAACAGACATGAATGCCCAAAGGCAGAAATGGCCTTTTACAAAGAAAAGCCAACTTTGTTCTCTTTTACATTTCTTAACAAGCTTTGGAAAACAAGTAACCCTTACTGGATGCTACATAATCAAGAATGGGGGAAAAAGTACTTATCCTTTGACCTGGCAAATCCCTGCCAGAAATTTAACCTACCTATAAATGAAGATGTGCCCTCAAATTAAACTCAAAGAACAGTTAATTACAGCCGCATTAATGATAGTAAAAAACTAGAAATAACCTAAATATCCCAATGTAGGAGATAATTGTTTGAATTATGAAAATCTATATCATAAAATTCAATATGGCTATTAAAAATGATTATTTTCCAATATGGAAAGGCATTTTTAACATATTAATGAGAAAAGCAAGTCATAAAGCTGCTTAATTGGAAGTTTTGTAATTTAGGACTAAATTAAGGATCCACCAGCCCAAGTTCAAATCTTGGCTCTACAACCAGTTGCTGTGAGTTGGGGCATGTTATTTCATCTGCCTGGAGCTCCGTTTTCTCAGCTCTGAATCAAAGTTAATAGTATTTATCTCAGAATTGTGTGTGGCTTCAATGAGATAAAACATATAAAAACTTTAGAACAGTACCTGGCAAATTATTATGCATTACTATTAGCTCTTCTTGTGAGTAGTAGTTTTCCCATAACTACCAGAGCTCTTTTACTTCAAGAACAGATAACGAATTCTGCCCCGTTTAAATAAGAAAACAGTGTTTATTAAAGGGTACTGGTAGCTCCCAGAAGCTGAAAACAAAGGGAAACCCAGTTTCAGTCTGGTCTGGGGAATCTCAGCTGCAGAAATTTGTGGGCCTTCTGTCCAGGACACCCCCACAGGATGATTCAGCTCCATCTGCCCCTGTCCCTCTGAGTATTGGCTTAGGAGGATTTACATCCCTAGAGGCTGGGATCTGACTGGTGTGGCATCTGTCACACGCCCAACCCTCAGTTGCACCCTTAGAGAACAGCATGGAAGATGGTCATTCCCATGCAGGCAAGCTGACTTAAGAACAGCATCATGAGTACAATCTCATTTTATCAGTTTAGAAAATATGACATATATGTTAATATGTACTAATAGGAACAGATCTGGAAGGATTATGTTGAGTTGCTGACAGTGCTTTTCTCAGGGTATTGAGATTTATAGGTGTTTTAAAAATATTTTTCCCAGTCTCCCCTCCCCCCCGCCCCGTTGCCCCCTATCTCTCTTCAGTTTGCTTTCTTAAAATTGAAATGTCTGTACATTTTCAAGGGCTCCTGGAATTATTGGCGGAATGCCATAGTTTATTTATTGGTCTTATTATCAGGGCTCTAGAAAACCTTTTTGGGAGGTTATGCTTCCTCTCCCCCACATCCTTACACTTAAAAAAAAAAACTTTATTATGGAAGAGCTCCCATGTATGTAAAGATAGAATAGTTTAATAGGTGCCTTGTACTCATCACCCAGCTTTAATAATTGTTAAAATTTGCCAATATCCTGAGTACCTGGGTGGCTCAGTCAGTTAAGTATCTGACTCTTGATTTCGGCTCAGGTCATGATCTCAGGGTCCTGGGATCAAGCCCCGAGTCAGGCTCTGTGCTCAGCTGAGAGTGTACTTGAGATTCTCTCTCCTCTCTCTCCGTCTACCTCCTCTCCCCCTTGATTGCTTGCTCGCGTAAATACATCTTTAAATAAAAAGTTGTCAGTTTCCCTCCCCTCACTTTTTTTTTTGGCCAGAGTACTTAAATCAGGTTCCACACATATTTTCCTATTTGTGCAGATTACTTCCTAAATATTACAAACAAAGTAGAGATTAGGGTATAGGGAATTCTGTTAGGCTATCATGCAGACCTGAATTCTCAAATGCATTTAAATTTGTGTACACTGTCCTGACTTCCACAGTCACTGTGCTGAGTATAGTGGATTTAGTCCCCAGTGATCATGCACGTGTGTCAACCTGGAACATTCCTGTACTTACCAACAACGTAACCAGGCTTCTCTTGAGACCATGTCTTGTTCTGTTGCTTTGCCGTTGCGTACCCTTTGGTTCAGCCATACATTTTCTCGTGACAGTGAGCTCTGGTTTCATGTGGTCTCCTGTTAGTTAACTTCCATCCCAGGTGTCCTTGGCCTGCAATCATTGAATACTCTTTTGTGTCTCCTGGGTATAAAACATTCAGTTGGGAATTAGGAAACATTCTAGGCTGGGTATAGCAGTTTGCCAATCCCTTAAGCTCTTTGCAGTTTGGTATCTTCATCTACAGAGTGAAATGGTTAGTCTAGGTCCATGCTGTCCAATGTTATAGCCACTTGCTATAACATGAGCTAATGAGCACTTGAGCTATAGCTACTCCAAATTAAGATGAGCTGTAAGTATAAAATACATGCCAGATTCTGAAAGCTTAGTATGACAAGAAGGGAGCTATCTCATTAATGTTGATTGTATGTTGAAATGATATTTTAGGTAGATTGGGTTAATAAAATATATTATTTAAAATTAATTTCACCTGTTTCTTTTTTCAGTGTTGCTAATGGAAGACTTAAAATTACACATATGGCTCAGATTATATTTCCTTTGGATAGCACCAGCCTAGAACTTTCTGGTCCATCCTCTGAAATTATTTGTTATTTGGGATTGATAGAGTCAAGTTCAGTTTACAGAAATTTAACAGAGGATCCTAACAAAGCACTTTAGTGGCCCAAATGTTTCTCCTTATTATTGTATTTATAAAAATTCCTCATTTGGGGACTGCTTATTTAAATAGCAATCTACCTCTATGACCAGGAAGGAGGAAACACACCATTGTGATCAAACACAATTGGAATTTTTGTTATCATTTTGGAGTCCATTGTTCTGAACTGTGCCAGGATGTACTGATTATTAAATTTGACTAGTGATAGTTTTTTGCAATTGTATGTGGGAGGTTTTTGGTTATTTTTCAGTGCCATCGCTTTTTTCTGATAAACATAAACACATAAGCATACATCATGCAGACACATACATATTTAAACATTACAATAGTAGAAATTGATAGGTGTTCCCTCCCCCCAACCCAGTGGTTACCTCTGCTTACCTGCTTATTTACAGGAGAAAGTTCCTAAGGAAAGTAAAGACTAGCATTAATCAATTACACTAGAGCTTACTTTCTTGAATAGTAGGAGGTATGAAGGGACTACCAGTGTTTTTCTCATGGACTATTTCAAACATGTAAATCATAGGTAAATCATTTGACCCAACACATTTTCTTTAGCCTTACCACATTTGCATAGACTTCCACCACTGAATCATCCTGAGTTCCCATTTATATTTGTACTGTGCAGATGCCAAGTGATATAAATAGGGGGCCCGGCACAGCCATCCGAGTCAAGTCAGCATATTTCTCTTGGCTGGGTGTCCTCTGTTGTTGTTGTTTTTTAAGATATTATTTTTAAGTAATCTCTACACCCAGCATGGGGCTTGTACCTGCAATCCCAAGATCAAAAGTTGCATGTTCTCCCGACCGTGCCATCTGGCCATCCCTGTTTTTTGCACTAATGCCATCTTTTACACACGGCGTTCAGAGTTGTCAGGAGCTGTGAGTCTGGTATGACGAGGACTGAAGGGGTTAACTCTGGTACTATTTGTCCTGCTCCCTGATGTCATTACTTTCCCCTACCTTCCTGGGGTCATGAGAGAGTAAAGGCTTTCTTGGGGCTGCCTTGCAATGTTCCTTGCATAACTATAATTATTTATAATTATATATATATAAGGTATGTAATAAATGATTATATAATACATAATTAAATATAATTTGTAGATTTTCTATAGTAGACTAAGGTTAAGGACTGACTTTTTCTCTAGTTCTTAATATATTCTGTTCCTTGGGCATAATTGGGCTTACTCCTTCATTGATAAACACTGAATTCAGGAGTACTAAAAAGATGACTGGTTGCATTTATTTGCAGGGGAGCTTTCATAGTTTATAGTCTGTACCTGCACTGTCCACAACAGTAGCCACTAGTCAGTCATGTGTGACTGCTGAGCTCTTGAAATGTAGCTTGAATTGCTATGCACTGCAAGTGTAAAATGCATGCTGGTTTGAAGACTTAGTATGACAAAAGAATGTACAATATTAGTAATTTTTTACATTGAGTACATGTTGAAATGACAAATCTGGTATATATTAGGTTAAATAAGATGTATTAATAAAATTTCATCTATTTTACCTTTCTAAAAGTGGCTGCTAGAAAATTTATATGTACATATGTGGCTTATATTTCTCTTGTACTGAACTCATCTAAAGGACTCTTAATCTCAAACTTCTCTTTTTCAGGATGGCTGGGTGGCTCAGTCGGTTAAGCGTCTGCCTTCAGCTCAGGTCATGATCCCAGGGTCCTGGGATGGAGTCCCTCATCGGGCTCCCTGCTCAGCGGGGAGCCTGCTTCTCCCTCTGCCTGCTTGTGCTCTCTCTCTTGCTCTCTCTCTCTGGCAAATAAATAAATAAAATCTTAAAAAAAACAAAACAAAAAAACTTTTTCTCCATCCAGATCTGAAATTACAAAAGAGGAAATCACTTTTAAATTATAGACTTTTGCACATTAGTCAATTCAAAAGGTTTCCTTCATTGAAGGAATTTGTCTTAACCTCTTCTAGCTTTGACCTCAGATTCCCATGAGCAAAAAATATATTTGAACAGCTTACAAATACTGTGGGTGCCATGCTGTTTGCTTTCTTTCCAGTCCAAAGGAGCAGAGACATGTTAGCCGCCTGCCCAGCTGCTGCCTGTTCACACTGCAGGGCATGTGAGGACTGGCGGGCTGTCCTCAAGAGAAGTGCAGGCCAGTGATACACGGAGCCAGAGCTGAGAGAGGGTCACAGCAGATGGTGACAGTGTGCTTCCTGTTCCCAGCCAGGCAACAGCTGCACCGTGATCCTTGGCAGCAGGCGTTTGGCAGGTCTCCCTGTGGCACCCTGGGTGTTTGCAAGTCTGGCACAGCACTGAGAGGTGCCAAGGTACATCCTCCTGGAGAGAGAGAAAGAGAGCAAAACCTCCCCCAGTCTTCTGGCTCCCACCTTCCCTCTGCTTGCCTCTGCCCTCTACACACGGTGGACACCGGGGGAAGCCGAGGCTGACGAGAAAGAGTGAGCTTTTCCCAAAAGAAAAGGGTTGGCCAGTTTTGGGTAATTATATCGATGCTTTGTACCATACTCTTGGAAGACTTTGAAATGAAGCAGGGTCCTTTATATTTGAGTTTTCAGTTCCAGGTGGATGAAAGATTTTTTAAAAACCCTTTTTTGGGAAATAATTTCAAACTTACAGAAAAGTCATGAGAATAGTAACAAAGGACATCCCAAAGCAAAATCGCGTTTTGCTCAGATTTACCTGTTGGTAGCATTATGCCCTATTTGCTTTGTTTTTTATGTTTCTGTGTAGTTTCATGTATATATATTTTTCCTGGACCATATGAACTTATGTTACATATACATCATGGCCTTTTCCCGCTACATACAATGTCTGTTTCCTAAAATTAAGGATATTCTTTTACATAACCTTAGTTCAGTTACCAACTTAAGTAAATTTTAGCATTTATGTCATTTTTTTTTTAAAGATTTTATTTATTTATTTGACAGAGAGAGAGCGAGAGAGGGAACACGAGCAGGGGGAGTGGGAGAGGGAGAAGCAGGCTTCCTGCGGAGCAGGGAGCCCGATGCGGGGCTGGATCCCAGGACCCTGAGATCATGACCTGAGCCGAAGGCAGTCGCTTAACCAACTGAACCACCCAGGCGCCCCTTTATGTCATATTTTAATGTACTGTTTGTATTCTACTTTTATCAGTTGACCCCAAAATGTCCTTTATAGCATATTTTCCTTCCCAGTTAAGCATCCAGTCTAGAATCACATGGGTAGTTAGTTCTCATGTGAAAGGAAAACAGCTTGTCTACTTTACTCATACTCAAAAACACTTCCAGAATACTTCTGGCGCCAAATGAGTGGGGTTTTACACACAAGCACTTCTCCAACTCTCCAGTGGACACTAGAGGGTGTTTTGCAAATTTTAACTCAGTTTTCACACTAACTGCCTATAGTTAGTGCAGACCCCACAGGTTAAGGGCTCAGTCCCTCTCCTTCCTTCCACTTCCGATGCCAATTGCAAGTCCCACTTTTACCCGTGCTTCTGACCAACTGGCTATAAATTGGGAGATTCCCATGGCCCCCTCCTGGGGTTGGATAATTTTCTAGAGCAGCTCACAGAACTCAGGAAAACAGTTTACTTATTTGATTACTGGTTTATCATAAAAGGATACTGTTCAGGAACAGTCAGTCGGAAGAGATGCACACAGCAAGGCAGGGGGAAAGGAGCACGAAGTTCTAAGCACGCCACTCTCCCAGGCACCTTTCTGCGAACACCAATTTGGAAGCTTTCCAGACCCCTTCAGTTAGGGTTGATGGAGACCACATTATGTAGGCATGATTGATTGCATCTTTGGCTATTAGTGATTAATTCAGCCTCCAGACCACTTCCTATCCCCACCATAGGTAGGAGAGGTGGGGCTGAAAATTCCAATCGTTAATGACTTCTTTGGTTCCCCTGGCAAACAGCCCCCTTCCTTAAGGGACTTTAAAAGGTCATTAACATAAACTCAGGTGTGGTTGCAAGGGGCTTGTTAGGAATAACAAAAGACACTTATTTTACATTATTGCTCTCATTACTTAAAAAATTCCAAGGGTTTTAGAAGCCCAGTGCCAGGGGGAAAAAAAAAGCACTGTGCCAGGAACAAAGACCAAATATATATTTCTTTGTAAGTTGCAATATCACAGGGGGTCCTTTTAGTTTCCTTTGATCTGGAACAGTTCATCAGCTTTTTTTCTGTTTTGTTTTTGGTGTTTTATGACATTGACATTTTGGTGGAGGAATGTTTTAAATTTTAAAAGCAAACCTGTTAAAAGAGCTAGGAGAAAATACATTTTTGTCATCTTCTGGGTATGAAGGGAAGACCTTTGCAAGCAAGACCTTAAAGAAATGCCAAACACAGATTCGACTTAATAAAAAATTTAAAATTCCTTCACAACCTGCCCAAAACCCCAACAAAATCCGGCAGCATTTACAATGAATTTGACAGACCTAAGGCTCTTTCAAGGCAGTAAGGAAAAGACTAACATCCTAAAACACAGGCAGAGGATCTGAATAAGTAGTGCACAAAAGAACCAATACAGATGGCCAGTAACCTGGAAAACAAACACCTCCAAGGGCATTCCAGTGAATGCGAATCAGAATGGTGTGGACTCATTAATTTTCAAGATTGATTTAATTCCTGAGAATCATTCTTTACTATAGGCAAGAGTGGGGAAAGGCTCATTCTCTAACATGGTTGATAGACTGCATATTGATGCAAACTTCACTGGTGGAGGAAGGTAAATTAGGCAGCATATACAAACGCTTTCTTTCTTTATTTAAATATTTTATTTTTAAGTACTCTCCACAGCCAGCCTGGGGCTCAAACTCACAACCCTGAGATCAAGAGTCGCGCGCATCACCGCCCAAGCCTGCCAGGCGCCCCTACAAAAGCTTTAAAAAGCAGTGATTTCATGTTATGACTTCTGTGGCAGATGAACTGCTGTGGGTTTGCGCATTGTAGTTTACAGATTTTGAGTTTTATTTTTTAGTTTTTAGTAACGTGCTGTCCAACTATACAGTAGAGGCCTATCTCTTTAATAAGAAAACAAGTTTTAGATAATTGAAGGTAACCTATTTGCATCAAAAAGGCTTCTTTAGAAAAGATTAAAAGAAGGGTTTCTTTCCATTATGAGTGACCCTTTTTAGTTAAAAATGAGTTACCAGTACAATAACTAGTTTAGCTGTGTGGTTAGAGTGAAGTGTTCCTGGGTGTTGGCATGGGTTAGGGGTGATTGTGGGCTCCTGGGGAAGTCCTATCCAGTTCTGGTCAGCAGCTCCAAAGAGGCAGTGTTTGGATTTGGTGGAGATGGGCCTGTTTGAAGAAAATGGTGTTTTAGGAAGAATACCCTGGGCTCAAGAGAAGACAGTCTGGGGCTCTTTTGGTACTCTAGGCTTGAGATCCCAATGACCACCAGAGTAGGAACAGGGAAAAGTGGTGACTCTGGGAGACAGTGAGCAAGCTCACCTGAATCCTATGACTGGGAATATGCAGTAGGTAAAGGACAATGAAGGAATGAATGACAGTCTTCTTGTCACAAGCGGGTCTGGCAGCAGGGAATTGCCACCTTGAGGAGAGCCATGAGGATTTTGACCCTAAGGTCAAGTTTGCCTTAGGGTCAAGTTTGCCCTGACGGTGGTACACTGATGTTGGGATAGGGAGGCTGTGAGGTGGGGTTAGTTGGTGGTGTGGATGTGATGAGAGGGAGGAGGCTGACAGCTGGATGTAGAGACTGGAAAAGGAGTCTTGGTCAGAAGGGGGCCATAGTTGGAGACTCAGAACATGGCAGGTCCAGACAACTAAGTATTTATACAGTGCAGACATGACTGTCCTTGTCTAGCTTTCTCATTCCAGGGAAGCTTCCCTTTCCTAACGACTTCTCCAGACGTCCTATTTTCCCTTCTCAAGGAGATGGCCCACCCCTCTACTTTCATCTGTCTTCCCCCATCCCATCATTTATTCTAGGAAGCTTAACCTTTTTCATGTAGTAGTATCCTTATGCCTTAGTATACCCCCTTTCACTCCAGACACACCTTTCCTTTATTCTCAGAGGAAGAGATACCTTTGCTTTTGTGTTGCAAAGATTAGCCCCATTTGTCCAGTACAGCCTTTCCCTTCCTCCCTCCCTCCCTCCCTCCTGGGAAACTTGCTGTTCCATTTACTGCCCCCCTCCCCCATTCTCCAGCTCCTTAGTCCTTTGTGATTTGGCTTACACACAGAGCTTTGAGGAGAGATTACAGATTTCATTATACACAGAATTAGAAGGAAATGAACTTCCTCAGGTCTCACTTCTTAAGCATTTTAATGTTTCTCTAGTCTACTCTTAAGAATATGCTGGAAGATGTTTCCAAACAGTGGTTTCCAAACTGTGGAGCTCCCCACGAGAGGAAAGGATGCCCCCCCCGAGAGGAAAGGATGCCCCCCCCACCTCGCCTTCTGAAAAATAGGCGCTTCCACCTCTTGTTTCAACCAGAATACCTCTTTCTAGTTCTGATTAAGAATTCATTTGGGTTAAGTGTTTTTTGACTTAAAGAAAATGAACTACTGGTTTAAAAAATAAATCATGGCTTGTACTTCCATGAGTTAAACTCATGTTAGCACCTTAGTTAGACTGTTTCATATTGTGGTGAATCTGAAGGAATTGATGTTATATATATATATTTTATTTTATTTTATTTATTTTAAAGATTTTATTTGTTTATTTGACAGAGAGAGACACAGCAATAGAGGGAACACAAGCAGGGGGAGTGGGAGAGGGAGAAGCAGGCTTCCTGCTGAGCGGGGAGCCCGATGATGCGGGGCTCGATCTCAGGATCCTGGGACCATGACCTGAGCCGAAGGCAGATGCTTAACAACTGAGCCACCCAGGCGCCCCGTTATATATATATTTTAAAGATTTATTTATTTGAGAGAGAGAGCACAAGCAGGGGGAGTAGGAGAGGGACTGCTTAGCAAGGAGCAGAATGCAGGACCCTGGGATCATGACCAGAGCCGAGGGCAGATGCTTAACCGACTGAGCCACCCAGGCGCCCTGAATTGATGTTATATTGCGAACTGATTGCTTTCTTAGCTTATCACTGAAAAGCAATTAAACATTACAAGGCAAAAATAGTCTTCAATAAAATTATTTCTGTAAATAACTGACATAAAAAATTTTGACCTAATTGTCTCCAGAATGAGGCCTGTGTCCCATAGGCTTCAGACTGACCTCAAGGAAAATTTTGCAGACTTAAAAAAAAAAAAAGGTGACCTGGCAAACATTCTACCTAAAAGGAAGTCTAGTTTGGGGCATCTTTGAGAAGATGAAGTCACTTATTGTATAGCCAAGTAGAAAGTAATAGATTTGCATATTAATTTTTTTACACACACATAAATATATTTGTAATTTTTCTGTGCTATGTTACTTAGGTTCTGAGAGACATTTTAGTCAGTTGCTCTTTTTCGATTTGGTAATGTAATAATACAATTTTCAAGTTTAGATGTATGCACTAGATTTATTCCACAATACCTAAGGCAGAGAGATCACCACATTTCCTTCTCCTCTTACCTTTAAAAATGCTCTTTGGGGTGCGTGCGTGTGTGCGTATAGGTATGTGCCCATCATGCTCATCCCTGATGGCTTGTGACCTTGGGCCCATCTCTGCCTTTCCATTTTACTGCATGAAAAAGGAATGAAAAGTAGGTAGCCTCTGCCTCTCTAATTCTGAGTTCTTTAATCCGGCTTCCCGGTGGACATTTACAAGTCCCAACCTCCTGGTATTTAATCCTCTTGACTCTCTGAAAATGCTTTTGATCGGATATTTTAGTTTGAGCTCCCTCAGAAGCAGATTCCAAGACAAGGATTTGAATGCGAGTAGTTTCTTTGGCATGAAGCTAGGGGAGTAGAAAAGTGAAATGAGGCGGAAAGAGTGGCTAATAAAGGGTGAATTACTGAGCCAGCTGCTACCTGGGGCAGCTGCTACTTAATTTTGTGGGGGAAAATTTGGGAGATGGTTATTCAGCCTGAGGGATGAGGGATCTGGGGTTTCTGTTTAATAGGCTAATGTCTTAGTTTTGGGTTGAAGGGTGCTCTTGAGGGGCAGGTAGGTGGCAGAGCAGATTACAGTGGTAGGAAAAGCCCTTAGGTAGAGAAATGGAGCTCCCGGGAGTCAGATGCCAGGAGGTATGCCCTGATGTGGTAATGGAAAGGTATAGGGGCAGGGTACAGGCAGCATTCTCTGTCCCAGTCTCCTGATTGAGCTTCGTGGCTTCCCCCCACCCCCCCCGAAGATTATTTATTTATGAGAGAGAGTGTGTGTGTGCGCGCACATGATCTGGGGAGAGGGGCAGAGGGAGAGGGAGAGTGAGGACAAGCAGACGCCCTGCTGAGTGTGGAGCCTGACGCGGGGCTCAGTCTCAGGATCCTGAGATCATGCTGAGCCAACATCAAGAGTCTGACACTTAACTGACCGAGCCACCCAGGTGCCCTGAGCTTTGTGGTTTAATGACAAGAGCACCATGGTCCCTGGAGTAGACTAACTCATGCCTGACACTTCATAAGTAACTTAATAAGTATTCCTCAATATTCTTTAGTTCCATCTCCTTTTAACAAGGCAAGGGAAAGCCCTCTCCTCTTCTACATAGTTTAGTCTTTAAAAATGATCTCAAACCCTTCTGCGTTTAAGCATTTTTAAGCCAGCACACCAAGTGCTACACCCAAGAGGTTTCCTCTCGAGGTGCTGGTGCCCACTATGTGGCAAGCATAGTGATAAATGCTGGGGATGCAGACGTGAGAGGCATGATCCTGACTCAGAGGAGTTCCTGGGCTCGGGGCTGATTATTGAGTGACTGACCTAGAGAACCCTCTTCAAGTGAGAAAGGACTTGAAGTGAATCAGCTAATCAACAAAAAGTGTGCTTGTGGGTGCTTTGAAATTTGGGTCAAGCATTCTTCCTTTCAGACCCTGGCTCTGCCTTGTTAGCTGAGTGACATCCATTCTCTCTGAGCCTCAGTTCCTCAGTTGTCAAATGGGATTGCTAATACCTACTCATGGGATTGTTAGAGGATTAAGTGCAATAACCTTGATAAATGGACTGGATTTGGATAGAAGAGAGGACAGGGGCATGGGAGAGAAGGTTGATGGCTAGGTCACTTACTATAGCTCTTAATAGAACTGAAGTAGGAAAAATGGGTTTGGGGGGCTTGATCATGGAAGGCATTGAATCTCAAGCTCAAACAGGCCTTGAGACATTGCTGCAAGGACAGTGAGGCTTCATCGCATCTCAGAAAGGCGGAGGGAAAGGGCCATCATTCAGTCTTCACACTAATATGATATCCTTGGCTCACTGAGCTGTTCATGGGCATGGTGGAGACCAACCACATTCTTATGTGGATACATAGGAATTTAACACTGTCAAAAAGTAGAAACAGACCCATAAATACAGAGAACAAACTGATGGTTGCCAGAGGGGAGGGGGTGGGTGGATGGGCAAAATGGGTGAAGGGGGGTATGGGGACGTAAAGGCTTCTGGTAACGGAAGGCATAAGTCACAGGGATAAAAAGTATAGCACAGGGACTATAGCCAATGATACTGTGATAGCATTGTATGGTGATGGCAGCCACATTGGTGGTGAGCACAGCAGAACGTATAGACTTGTTGAATCACCATGTTGTACACTGGAAATTAATGTTGTGTGTCGACTCTACTGCAATTAAAAAAAGAATTTAACACTATGAGGACCACCGAGTGGTGCCAACAAGTTCTGGATCTTAAACTATACATTATTAGAATACATTAGCCACTGGCCCATTTTTGGTCTTAAAGGGGAAGGCTAAGGCCCAGCAAGGTGACAGTCTTTTAATTATAAGTCAACTTGGTGAGAAGACTTAGATCTTACAGGAGTTCAGAAATTTCCTCTGTTTACAATGCAATCTAATGGCTTGGTGTCCCAGAAGGTTTTGAGAGAGAGCCTTTTCTATTTTAAAATTGAGAACATTTGCAGTTTCCAGCTAATGTGTCACATACGTTCCTTTGATCTTTGTCTTCAGCTGCTCATGTTTCCCACCTGGAAAATGTGTCCGAGGAAGAAATGAACAGACTCCTGGGAATAGTGTTGGATGTGGAATATCTCTTTACCTGTGTCCACAAGGAAGAAGATGCAGATACCAAACAAGTGTATTTCTATCTATTTAAGGTGAGGTTTTTACCATTTTAAAAAGGCGTTTCTTCTTTCCCTCATTGTTCAGACGTGCTCAGTTTCTGCACACCAGGTCGTGATCGTGGGTGGGAAGGCTCTCAGCTCGTGATATGTTTGCCCTCAGGGTTTGTGGAAGCATGCGTTTCTTCATGAGGGATTCTCTAAAATGACCCACCATGTGTTGGACACATCACTTTCCTTGAGAGCCTTCCTATTTGTATGCAGATTTGAATATCTTGATTTGCTTATGCTTATAGATTTCTTTCCATCCACCCATCCGTTCATCCATCCAAGTATGTATTGCACACCTGCTCTGTGCTCTGTGCTCTGTGCATGGCACTCATGTAGGCATGAGGGATAGATCAGTGGGCAAAGCAAAGTCCTTGCCCTCATGGAGTTGACATTTCAGTAGAAGAGGCAGACAATCAACCAGTAAATAATATATTTGCAGGTGGTGATAAGTGCTGTGAAGAGAAACAAAGTAGGGTAAGTGGAATCAGAATGGCAGGGATGGTGGTGGGTGGGAGGGCACAATCATGAGGAAGGGCAGTTAAGAAAGGCCTCTCTGAGGGGACCACAGTTGAGCTGGACCCGAACTGGGGCACAGGAGCCGTTGCTGGAGAGGGCTGGGGGAAGAGCTTTCCAGGCAGCAGAGGGAACACCGTCTAGGCCACGCTTAGTGAGTGTGGTGTGATGTGGGAAGAGCAAGGAGGCCGGCGTGGTGGAGCAAGGGGAGGGTGGGAGGAGATGTGGTTGGAGGGTGGTGCCAGGGCCTTGACTCTCATGCTTCACAGGGAGGAGTCAAGAGTTTCCAGATTTGGGCATCTCCCCACTGTCCTCTGGGTCTTGTTGACACCAGTCACAATTACTGCTCCCACTCCCCGTAGCTGGGGCTTCTTGGCTCTGCCTCAGCTCCCCTTAGGCCACATCCATCCCCTTTCTGCAGACGTGTGTTTCCCCAGCTCCTGACTGCTGTAGGGACGGACAAGTGTGGGAGAGAAACGGGTGGTGGGAACAAACAGATGAACTTCAGGGGGCCAAAACTACATTCTGAGAGGGGGCGGACAGAAGAAATAATTAAAAAACAGAAACCTTGCTGTTGAGGGCACTGTTGGTTATGTTGTATTGTGTAACACTTCTAAGGTTCTTTAAAAAAAAAAAAAAGACAGAAAGCAAAATGCTCCACTCAGAGCTCAGAGCCCAGGAAAGGTTTGCCTCTTTACTGAGCACCGTGCTTCGTTTTATATGACAAGGATAGAAAAATTTTCCACTGAGTTCCTTCTTTTGCTTTGGCTGCTAGGAATCTCAGTGCAAATTTTGTGCCCAATTTCTGTAGCTTTTTTTTTTTTAATCTGAATTTACTTTCTACATAATTTCCCCTTCTCCCCATTTATTAACTTTTGTCTTTTTTTTTTTTGTGGGGGTGGTTACTAGTGGGGGTTTGGGGATAGATAGGAGACAGGTGTGGGAGTGAGAACTGTAGTTTTAAACTTTCATGTGTGGGGATATTGGTTCTAAAAAGGTAAATGGGAGGTGGGGGGAGGAGAAAGAGAGAGAGACGAGAGGGGTGAGCAGAAAGAGAACGCACCTCTGAATTCCCCACCGCCATTAGCAGGTGCTGGGCTACTTCAGGTGACAACTTGTTGACATGGCTGTGAGGCCTGAGTCATCCAGATTGAACCCTGGCAGGTTCATGCTGTTTAGAGCTTCTTTGGAAAAAGATCTTAGTTGAAGAAAAACAACGTCTGCATGACTGCAGCGATTATTTGTCTTGGAACTGAGCACCCTGGCAGCCCCACCGCCCTGCTGGAAGTGAAGGTGGTGTCAAGGTTTCCATCCTGCCGGCCTCCTCTTGATTCCGTTTATAACTAACCAAATAGGCCAGACAGCATTGCTCTGCTTTGAAGTCCGTTTTCTCTCTCTGTCTCTCTCACCTCCCTCATCTTTAACAGCACAACAGTATATTTACTCATGGGAACAAAATCTAAAATATACATCATTCTCCCCCGTCTCCCCCCACCCGAGTCATTTTTTGGGCAACTAAGTAATAAATTATCCATTCCTTAGCTTTTGAAAGGCAGTTCCTGTGTCTCATATGTCTCAATAATTAAATTAAAATTAAATGTATTATACCTTTAAGTAACATTTAAAAAACCTGAGGCTTAGATTTTGAAAAAACAAAACAAAACAAAAAAAAAACGATGAAAAGCTGCTTCCTAAAGCTCAGTGTATCCCAGAACCTGTAACTGTGGCTCCTGAGCTCGACTCTCTGGGCTTCAGTCCTGACTCCATCACATATGAAATGTGACTTTGAGCAAGTCATTCTCCTTCAGTTTCCTTATCAGTAAAATACAGACAGTAATAGCCTCTACCTCTAAAGGGTGTTGGGGTATTAAATGAGATACGACATAAAGAACTATAAAGAGTGTCTGGTGAAAGTAAGGATGCAAATGCTTGCTGCGAGTATTAAATTTCTTTTATATGGCCACTTATCCCAGCTCCATCCTTTTGTGTAGATGAAGAAACTGACATTCAGCATCTCCCCAACCCATCAGTTTCTCTCCAAACTGAAACCCCCAGTGGACCAAGTTCTCAATTGGTCTTATTTAACTGGGCAAACAAGTATGCAGCCACAATTATCTGTATTTAAATTTTACAATCCTGGGCGCCTGGGTGGCTCAGTCGGTTGAGCGTCTGCCTTCGGCTCACGTCATGATCCCAGGCTCCTGGGATCGAGCCCCACATTGGGCTCCCTGCTCAGTGGGGAGCCTGCTTCTCCCTCTCCCGCTCCCCCTGCTTGTGTTCCTGCTCTCGCTCTGTCAAATAAATAAATAAAATTTTATGATCCATCTTTCCATATCCTTAGAAACACATAGAGTGACTTATCATTATTGCATGTTTATTTTTATAAAAATGGGCATAATACATTGAAAGGATAAACAGATGCCCTGTGCTAATTATGGATATGGCACCCCTAGAAGGAATTGAGGCCCTTGTAAGACATGGCTCAGGGGGACAGAGGGTGATCTTCAGCCTTGGGTGTTAGTCCATTTCCATTAACTCCTGGGAGCATGGTTACCACGTCTTATTTCTGTTGAAAAGGCAGTAAGTGGAGAAAGGAGAGAAAGCTGTAACTTAAGTAAATGCATGGTCATATCATACCTGGCCCGCATGTAAAGGTTACAGAATTTTCAATCCAAGGTTGAAGGTAAAGGATTTCAATATCAAGTTTATTTTCAAATTAGGTCTTGATTAGTGACTCTGTTCCCTTTTTCTGTCGGATATGTGCTCTTTGAGGGCTTTAAATTCCAGTGGCAAGGACTAAGAGCAGTGTTTTGTTTTGTGGGCATTGAGATGCCAGAACACTTGGCTTGTATTCTGTGCGTGGAGAGGAAATGAAAAGAGACCGCAACAGTGAAAGTTGCCAATTGAGAGTCCTGCAGAATTCCTTCCCGAAGGGCCTGGGCCCTAGTTTATGCATAGGACATATAGCTGGTACAAACAGCCCTCTCCTCTGGCCTCACTTGTGCAGAACAGGTCTCTGCCTTTCATGGGTTTAAACGCGAACCTTCTTTGGGGCTCCTGGGTGGTGCAGTCGGATGTGACTCTTGGTTTCAGCTCTGGTCATGGTCTCAGCGTCGTGAGATCGAGCCCTGCGTGGGTGTAAGATTCTCTCTCTTTCTCTGTCCCCTCCTCCCCGCGTGCACTCTCTAAAATAAATAATCTTAAGCAAACAGAAAACCACCCTCCAGAGCATCAGCACACCTGCGGTGGCCTAGATGGGAATGTGCAAAGTGTGGCTGTTGTATACCAGGCCTCTGGGTCAGTGGGAATCTGGCAATGGTGGGGAGAAGAGTGAGTGAGTAGGGTAGAGGAGCCTGATGGTACTGCTAGTGCTCTAGGCTGCACAGAACATGAAAGGGGTCTAGTTTCTCATAGTTCTGGTCATGGATATGAAGGCAAATTTGGGTTACCTGGTAGTCACCCATTTTATTGATTTAAGGATTTATTTACATGTAGATAAGATAATTAGAATATGGTGACTTCCCTTCAGAGGCTGTGTTTTGTGTGTGTGTGTGTGTGTGTGTGTGTGTGTGTGTGTGTGTGTGTGTGTGTGAGAGAGAGAGAGACAGACATTGATTTTTTTTTTCCTTAATGATTTTTTTTGCAGCTCTTGAGAAAGTCTATTTTACAAAGAGGAAAACCTGTGGTTGAAGGCTCTTTGGAGAAGAAACCCCCATTTGAAAAACCTAGTATTGAACAGGTAAAAATTTAGAAAAAGAAAAAGAGAAGCCCCCCCTTTTTTTATTGCTCTAAGGCTGAACAAACCTAACCTTCCTTCCATCTCTACACGTGCCTTCCTTCCATCCTCTATACCCGGCTTTGAGATGCTCACTGAGAAATTGTCTTGGACCCTTTGCATCAGAAGTGAATACTTAATTTAATAAATGATCTAGCTGTTGTCTTTTACGGTTGCTGTATACTCAGAATTCACTGTGTTTGGGGAAGAAAAAAATTAAGCAGAACGTGTAGGTCATAACGCATGGAATGTGCTTTCTCTTGGTGTTGATGTTTTAAAATTAAGTGAATTAAGTCTTTGTTCTTGTGTTTGTCACTGTCTGAAAAAGCCTATTGAGGTGAGGGAATTAAGGAGCATTGTCAAAAACATTGTAAGTCAAGCAAAAAACACGACAAGGAATGAGATTTTGCGTCCAGAAATTGACTTCTGTTACATTATGATTCCTGGAAAGAAACCGGTTTACTTGGGGAAACTGTTGACATGTATAGACTTTTTCTGTGAGGTGTTGTATCCTTCCTCAGAGTCACTTTTTAGCCTGCCATTACGCAGCTAAAGAAATCTTGGAGACTCTTGGCTGAATTTCTTGATGAGAATGATTACAGGAGATAGGACATCAATCAGGGTCTCTACAAATACAAACAAATGTATTTTTATCAGTCAGTTTTCAGTAGAAGAAATGTTATTTTGTCTCCAAACTCTATTCAATAAGAATTCATTGTTCTTTTATTTGAAATTAGATTAGTTGGGAGTGTTCTGCAGAGACATTAAATTAATCCACAGATTCTTTTAAAAACTCACAATTTTGAATAAGATTTTTTTTTCTTGGTAAGCTTGCTGAAACCGAAAGAGTGATAGTAAAGAGTTTAAATTCTCATGGTTTAGTTCAATGGAAGACGTGCTAGCAGCCTTCTGATTAAAATTTTGGTAATGTAGGGGCGCCTGGGTGGCTCAGTCGTTAAGCGTCTGCCTTCAGCTCAGGTCATGTTCCCAGGGCCCTGGGATCGAGCCCCGCATCGGGCTCCCTGCTCCGCGGGAAGCCTGCTTCTCCCTCTCCCACTCCCTCTGCTTGTGTTCCTGCTCTCGCTGTCTCTCTCTCTGTCAAATAAATAAATAAAATCTTCAAAAAAAAAAAAAAATTTTTGGTAATGTAAAAACGTAATGCTTATCCAAGAACCTCATTATACGTGATCTACTATATTGATAGTGCAGCAAGAATTATTCTGCAAAATAGTCGTATTTTATTGTTTAAGAGGTTTTGACCTTTTCAGTCTGTGATTTTGATTTTCTCTTTAACGCTTGAGGATTGCAGCAGGCATAGAATAGCAACCCACAGCTTCTCTGTCTTGTCACTTTTCATCCACTATGATCTGTGGCACGATTCCCTCTGGGCATTCCTGTTTCTAATAGGGAAAAGGAAGAGATTTTTGTGAATAGAGAAATGTCTGTTCTTTAGCTAATAACCGTGCTGACTGTGGGTGTTCAGAATTAGTATGATTGCATAGCCGTATGAATAAATTGCCTTCCCTCCTTTTAAGGGTGTGAATAACTTTGTACAGTACAAATTTAGTCACCTGCCATCCAAAGAAAGGCAAACAATAGTTGAGTTGGCAAAAATGTTCCTAAACCGCATCAACTATTGGCATCTGGAGGCACCATCTCAACGAAGACTGCGATCTCCCAATGATGACATTTCTGGATACAAAGAGAACTACACAAGGTAATCAGATGACCAGTTCTTTTCCTTTGGCCTCTTAGAGCCTGTTGCAGACCTAAAATTACTACTTGGCCCTGCAAGCGGAGGGTTGCCCAGTTTTCATGGTAACTCCATCAATTCAGAATGCTTCTATAGTTTAACTTTTTATTAATATCATGATATTTTGGGGGTTGAGGGATCCTAAACCACCTAGCCCTGTACTACCCAGTCCGATAGTTGATAGCTATGTGTGGCTACTGAGCACTTGAACGTGACTAGTATGAATTGAGATTTCAAAGCTTGTACAAAAAAAGGAATGTAAAATATTTCATTAGTACTTTTTTGTATTGATTACATGTTGAAATGATAATATTTTAGATATATTCAATTAAATAAGATATATTAAAGTTAATTTCATCTGTTTCTTTTTATCTAGTCAATATGACTATTGAAAATTTTAAAATTACTTATGTGGCTTGCATTGTATTTCTATTGAATGTCGCCGATCTAGGTAACCATACTTTGACTCTGTAATTATTATATAGAAACTTCATTCCCATTTAAAGAACCAAAGAAACAATGACCACGAATATAATAGTGTTAAAGAATTTTTATGAAGAAGGAAAGATCACCATTGTCCCAGCACCATGATGGAACTGATATCATTATACATGTCGCCTTCCAGTCTTTGCCCTTTAACTATTTTATATTATTTAGAATGAAAAAATATATATATAGAATTTGCATCCTTTTTGTCCCTCTACTTAACATCATATCAAACATTTTACTGGTTACATTATGGTCAGTTGAATTGATACATTGTCATTTACCCAACCATTTCTCTGTTAGTGGAATTCAGGCTGTGCAAATATTCTTGTATTGCACGTTTTTTCCCCTAACATGGGAATTTGTTTTCATTGTTTATGAATTGCAGAATAATAGAACTCACTTTAAAAAATCTTAAAACATGGACCACCCAAAATAGGATAACCTACATTTATTTTCATTTAAGAGAGAGAGTGACTTGAATTATCCATTCTCTTTCCCTTTTTATAACTTTTCCCCTTTTATATTTTATTTATTTAAGTAATCTCTACACCCAATGTAGGGCTTGAACTCATGACTTAGGGATTAAGAGTTCCATACTCTTCCCTCTTCTGACTAAGCCAGCCAGGTGCCCCACCCCCTTTTATATTTTATAGGCACATCAGGCTTGCTTCAGGAGATATTTCTGACTTAAAGTAAGGCAATTTTTTTTATAGCCTGAAGAGCATTTCTACCCAGGTTATTTATTTATTTTTTCTAAGATTTATTTATTTATTTGAGAAAGAGAGAGAGTACGTGTGAGCAGGAGAAGGAACAGAGGGAGAGAATCTTTTTTAAAAAATTTTTTATTGTTATGTTAATCACCATACATTACATCATTAGTTTTGGATGTAGTGTTCCATGATTCATTGTTTGTGCGTAACACCCAGTGCTCCACGCAGAACGTGTCCTCTTTAATACCCATCACCAGGCTAACCCATCCCTCCACCGCCCTCCCCTCGAGAACCCTCAGTTTGTTTTTCAGAGTCCATCGTCTCTCATGGTTGGTCTCTCCCTCCGATTTCCCCCCCTTCATTCTTCCCAGAGGGAGAGAATCTTCAAGAGACTCCCTGCTAAGTGCAGAGCCTGAGGTGAGGCTCAGTCTCAGGACCCTGAAATCATGGCCTGAGCTGAAACCAAGAGTCAGATATTTAACCGACTGAGCCACCCAGGCACCCCCCTCCAGGTTATCTTCTGTAACAGCAGATAACATGTAGGAATGAGTATAGTTTAAGATAAGTTTTTCTCTCTGATTATTGACCCGATATTCATTAGTAATATCCCCTTTCCTCTCCTCTCTTTTTTTACAGTATATATAATTTGAATTATAAAGTATTTCCGTACTAATGGACTTTTAAGGAATTACAGATTTCTTCAGTATCAGTTTTTTAAATTATATATTTCTATACTTTCAGAATTTTTCATGAAATAATATAGTTCCTATATTATTTTAACTGTTGTTTATAATAAGGGTTAAGATAATAAATCTATCAAAAATATAGGGACACCTGGCTGGCTCAGTCAGTGGAATGTGCAACTCTTTTTTTTTTTTTTTTTGCTATTTTACTTTTATTTATTTATTTTTTCATTTTTTTTATTATGTTAATCACCATACATTACATCATTAGTTTTTGATGTAGTGTTCCATGATTCATTGTTTGTGCATAACACCCAGTGCTCCATGCAGAATGTGCCCTCCTTAATACCCTCCCCTCTAGAACCCGCAGTTTGTTTTTCAGAGTCCATCGTCTCTCATGGTTCGTGGAACGTGCAACTCTTGATCTTGGGTTCATGAGTTCAAGCCCCACGTTGGGTGTAGGAAGTACTTCACAAAAATCTCTATCTTTTACACCCATCTGTGAACAATTGGCTAAGCTGAATATTTGCTAAAACCTGAAAGTTTTTACCATTCTTAGCAGAGGAAAATTGTTTCACTGAGAAGGAGAATTAAATGTAAAGCAGCATGGAAGATATTACTGTATTTTAGAAAACAGTAAAAATACACTCTGTAGCGTTTGGGAATTACCAAGAAATGGGTGGCACTTACAAATACTTAGAGAGTAGTAAAATTAGAAATGGAACTTTGAAATGAACAGGGGGTTTGAATCATAGCTCCATCCCTCCCTAGTTCTGCATGCTTTAGACCAGTCACTTCACCTCCTTGACCTTCAGTTTCTTCGTCTGTCTGAGTCTCATGACTACTGGGAGTGTTGTGTGTAGCATCTGGCACACAGGACGGGTGCTAGGAAGATGCTAGTCATCGTTTTCCTCCCATACACGTTGTTCTCTAAAACTCAGATGCTGCCAGTGTGGGACTCTTAAGCTAGAGCGTGTACAACTGAAGGGGAGTTGTCATTATTTGAATATCACTTTAGAAACTAAAATAACAGGGAATAGAAAGACAGTTGCAGATTCCTTTCTAGCTCAGCCTCTTGAGCCGCTGTCCAAGGGTGGTAGAAGAGTGGAGTCTGACCATGGTGAGGAGAAACCTTCTGAGAGACTGGAATGAATACACCCTGATGCGTTCTGAAACCTGCTAATTTCTAGGTGGAATGGAGACCAAGAGCCTCTGTTAATAATAAATAAGGAAATGAAGGTAGACGACGCTCACCTCCCCCACTTGCCCATGATCACGCCACGTAGATGAAGAAAGGGAAGTAAAGAGAACCTAACCTGTGAAAATTATGAGAAGCAGTAATTGTTTCAGAGTAAAACCTCACTGTCATGACCACTTAGGAGTTCAATAAACCACACTCCACTACAGCATGGTGTCTCACTGATACTCATCTTCTCAAAAATGGGTAGTATTACAGGCTGCAGGCACCACCAGGTTTTATCTTGATGTGTAAGTGAACCTCAGGACCTGTAATGCTGGTTCAGCATATAATTTACAGCAGTTGTAGCAATTAGAACAAAGGGGCTGAACACTCCTGGAGCTTGTATGTCAGTGTGAAAATGGGGTGAAATAGGATTCTCTGTGGAAGAGACCAGACTCAGAAAATGATTATTGCAGAGCTACCTGTGAAGATTTTCCAATTAAAAAATTAAGTGCAGATTGAACAGTAGAACTGCTTAAATGACATAATCCTCTCTGTTCTGAATAAAGGAAAAATACAAATATTTTGCATATTGAAAACATCTGACATTGTAATGTTAACGTGTACTTAGAAGTAATAATTAATAGAAGTATGTATCCCCTGGAAATCACTGTGGCTTTAGAAAAAGATCTGGGCAAATGTTTTGAAGTTCCCTGAATTTCATGATGAATTTCCTTGAAGAAATAGCCTGAAAATAAAGTGTCTGAAGATTGTGACTTTTTAAAATACATCTGACCAACAGAATCTGCTACTAGAAGTGGCCAGTAATTCGTCTTAGATTCTGAGTTGCGCAGACCTTCTGAAAGGTGTCATGGTCATCCCTATATTGGTGAGATGTTTTGTAAGAATACAGTGCAAGTTGGATATAACTAAGTTGATTTTGGTGAAACAGTTGTATGTAACTGTTGTTGTGTGTTACTGAGCGTTCATCATTAGGCATGTAAGTATAGCACAGTACCTAGCAGGAAGCATGGAAAGAACAGTGGGCTAGGGGTAAGAGACCCAAGCCTTGAGTTGAGGTGAACTGGGACAGGTCACTTAATTCCTACAGACCTTAGAATTTTCATTCTAGCAAGTAGGATGACATGGTCTGTGCTCCAGTTCTCCAGTTCTGTTCACATTTGAAAGAAAGCAAGGTGGTTGCAAATCATTGGAATGCTGTCAAAACTCTTGAGAGAGTTATTTGCATACATATGCCATTTTTATTAGGCATACAGAAATGAATGAACTGTCCTTTCACTGCTTTTGAGAAGACCTGAAACCGGTCATTTAGGTAAAATCTTTTCCTGCAGTAAAGTGTTCGGAGAAGTGTGTGTGCAGAGACGAGGCACACAAATTCGCGTTTCTTCTTTCCATCCCACCATGCTCAGTGACCATGTCATTTATTAAAATAGCACCCAGACACCACACATTGACTCAGTCTCTGTCTTACCATATCGTGCACCTTACAGATTTATAAAATGGAATTAACCTTAGAAGTAAAAACAAAACAAAGCTGAAAAGCATCAACTGTGGTCTATAAAATGGTTTTCAGAGGAAATGAATGGAAGCCTATTATTTGAAACTTTTTACTAGACAATAACAGTCTGTGTTGCCTTCCCTTACCCTGGGAAGACTGCATGGCCTGTTGAGCACTTCTTTATAACACTTGATGGTCTTACGGTACCTACCATTGCTGTAGCAGAAATAACATGAGTTTTAAATAGAGTATCCGACATCTGTGACCCCTCCACAGATGGAAATGCTCTTTTAGACTCAAAATCAGCACTTCATAATGTGAGCCACAGAGGTAATTTAAAACTTTCTAGTAGTTACATTTTAAAAAGTAAATAGGCGCAGGACATTAATTTCAATACTGTGTTATTTTACCCAATATATAAAGATTATTTCACTGTGTGATCAGTGTGAAAAATTATTAATGATGCATTTTTACCTTCTTTTGTGCTGTCTTTAAAATCCAATGTGTATTTTATCCTTATGGCACATCTCAATTCATTCCCTCAGTTTTAAATGATTAAAGCTAAATGGAGTCCTACCAAAGCAATAAAGTTATCTTTCATGGAAAAATATTTCATACTGTTTCCATTTTAAAAGTAAATTTTAAACTGATTAAATGCCACTAAAAATTAAGCTCCTCAGTTGCACTAGCCACGTTTCGTGTGCCCAGACTTACATGTGGCTGGTGGCCATTGTATCAGGCACAGACAACAGAACATTCCCAGCAGCAGAGACCGCTGTTTGGGCAGTACTGGTCTAAATCCTGAGAATCTTTAGTCTTCCAGTGCAGAAAATTGGACATATTTTTAACATTATAGTCGTGCAATGGCCCAAGTCTTGTGAAACTGAATTTCTGATTATTGAGGTTTGTACCTTTAACTCTTAACGTTTGTCATTTCATAATTAGTCACTTGGGAGCTGGCCTCCCTTCAGCCCTGAATATCTTATAACCTCATTAAGTGGCCACAGACTAACATCCAGCAAAGACTGGCCTTGAAGGTGATACAGTCCTGTATGAAGTACAAAATAAATGCACTTGCTAACTTCTCTGCTACCAAGAACACTGTTTCTGATTTGACAAGATACAGTGACAACACTTTAAGATGAGCATTTGGGTGTAAATTGTTAAGACAGAAAAGCTGGGAGAAGTGTAGAAATAGTAGCAGGGTTTTAAGGTTAATTTTGAACTTAGGCAGATAACTCACACTAATGAAAATTATCTTTCCGGAAGATGAACCACCACCACTGCTACCGCCATCACATACACAGGGCAAATATGAAGTGATACATAATAACATAAAGAAAGCAAGAAGCACGAGTTAATTACTGTTATTCCACTCTTTTTTAAGGGTCTGAAAGTTCATCAGGAGTTTTCTATTGGCAGTTTGGACACATTAGAGCCCTCTGTCCCACTTTAAAGGAGATCAGGAAGGCACACAGAGAGCAGAGGTGTTAATTTTTGGAAAGCAAAGGATGTTTGGCTCTGCTACCAAGGAATAAGGATCTTCTGAGCTTCTGAGCCCTAGTCTCGTGCCACCCTCTGACCCCCACTCTACAGTGATGTGACTGGGTCCTGGGAATTTGAGACCTCGCATCCTGGGAGACCATAAAGAAAGAGGGTTGATTTTGAATAAACTTTCATTCTCCAGCTTCTCTTGGCTGAGTGAGCTTTCTACATTGTATGCCCTACATAGCCAGTGTACCCCAGAACTGTGGTCAGATCTCAAGAAAGCCTCTGTTTTCCCTCTGGGCCTGGGCACTTGTCCAGCTTTTTGTAATGCCGAAGTGCATTTTTAAGTTGGAGACTGAGTCGTTGAAAATGCACCTAAGCGACAGATGGTGAAGCTTATTACTTCCTGCGTTTTGACTGAGTTTTGAAAAGTCTTGGAGATCTTTATCTTTCCACCAAAGCTTCAGGGGTATGTGAGTGCTGTGTAGGCATTTTAAATTTTACTCAGAGAACGAGAGGGTGGAATCCTGAGTCTTTCACAAATCGGGCATCCTCAGCTTCCCCTTTAATTTCTTCTTTTATTTAAACTCCCATTTATGTACCAGAAACTCGAATTCAGTATGCACTCTCCATACAGTATCTCCTACCACGCGCGTACCAGCGAAGTAGGTATTCTTGCTGTCCACGTTTTACAGGTAAGGACATGGAGACTCGAGAACACAATTAACATTTCCCAAGTCATGGCAAAGCAGAGATTTGACCCCAGGACTGCCTAACTGCAGGGCTTACTGCGCGGTGCTGCAGAATGGAATGAGTTTCATAGAACTGGACCATGCTTGTATATGGGTGGGCAAGCCACTCTGATTTCCGGGTTTCATTAGCTGGCAGGGGTACTACTGCTTGTCATTGCAGACCTAGTTTCTTCTGCTGTGGTTAATGACAGGAGAGTCGGCGTCATCAGACATTTTGGATGCCCTGGGGGTTTAAGGGATAGTGATGGAGCTTGTTCCCTCTTATCACAGGTGGCTGTGTTACTGCAACGTGCCCCAGTTCTGTGACAGTCTACCTCGGTATGAAACCACCCAGGTGTTTGGGAGAACACTGCTGCGCTCCGTCTTCACAGTCATGAGACGACAACTCCTGGAACAAGCGAGACAGGAGAAAGACAAACTGCCCCTCGAGAAACGAACTCTAATCCTCACCCATTTCCCCAAGTAAGAGAGCGCCCCTGCCTTGCCGGTCTTTGATCCTGGAGCTTGTGGTTGATAAACACATGCCAAAGCCTGTACCCGTAACGAGACCAGGAATGCCAGGAAAAGCATCCCAGGGAAGAGGGAGAAGGGACCCTCTCCTTCCGCAGCTCCCTTTGTGGGTCCTCTTTGGTATTGCACAGCGCATCTGTTGTTGGTGTGAATTTGCGTTGCCTGCAGGCATGCCTCCCTCGGCCCCACCTCCTCCCACCTGGGTCCTTGTCTCTGGATCTGCAGTGGGGTAGTGCTTTGTTGGGTGTATCCAGCTGCCAGCAAGCTAGAGGAGGATGGGGGGGAGTGGTAGAAGCAGTTTCCATCTACTCAGCAGGACAGCTCAAGTGGCTGGTTTTTTCTGTCCCACATTTCCAGTCCTTTCTAAGCCTGGAGAAATCACTCCTGCCTCAGCCACAGTCAACCTGCCCCCTCACTGTTTGTAAACTAGACCCCAAGAGTGGGGCTGGATGGGAATAGAGAGGCTTCCTTCAGAATGATCTTTGTACCTCTCTACTCATTTTTTTGCAGAATGTACATAACTCTTGTGCACCTTGCTTCTTTTACCTGCTCCAACATACAAATAACCACTTAACGTATCTTTCAAATGAAGGAAATGTGTTAAAGGAATAGGAAGTTGCAGTGTTGTATACCATTGGCCTTGGAAATGTGTTTTCAGTGCTAAGAACCAAAAATTTAAACTAAAAGGCTGGCTGCTCATGAGAGGGGCTGAGGGTGCAGTTGCCGACTTGTCATGGACCAGCGACAGCAAGACATGGGTGAGATAGTTTATTCTGTGGGCGTCATTCTCCCTAAACCAGCACTTGTCGTGGAAGAGGCAGAAGGTATCATTTGAAAGGGCTTTCTTTCTAGGTACGATAGAGGCTTCCTTCCCCACACCATTGAGAACTGCTGGTGTAGAGAAGAGAGTTTAAGAGAAGAGGTATTATTATATTCTTTAACCAAAGACTGATGATACCCTGTTTTAGTAGGGAAACTAGATTTTTATTATTACGTTACTGTTATGGGATTACCCAATTTCTTTCTCAGGAAAGACAGCTTTAATTTTTAAGATAAGTTCAGTCCAAAACAACAACAAAAAAAATTTTTTTTTTTTTTTGATAGAAATTAACTGAAAATTCCTTTGCAGTTTAACACAAATCCTAAGCTGTAGGTAGAAGATGTCATGGGTAATTCTGATGAGCTTTAGCTGCACGCCCAATGTTTGCACATAAATCCTAGCACCCTGAGTTTCAGTGTTTTCTTAAGGCAGCCGGTTCCTGAGACTGAGGCAACCATGAACGTTCTGGTATTCTCCAGGGAGGAAGATTCAGAAGTACTAGAGCTGCAGTTTGGGTGTTGCCCCTAAATGGGTTATGACCTCTCGGCATGCTTGTGTATTCAGTAGCTGCCTTTTGGTTCGTCTGAGCTCCTTGACTTCTAGATTGAGAGCAATTTTCTTATTTCTCTATTACATTTAACACATAAGCAGCATTTTATATTTTTAGATTATGGTTGTCATTCTCTGTCTCTAAGCCAAGGAACAAAGAGGGTGCTCCCCCTATCCCACCTTTTATAGTACATAAAGAGAAATTTTAATTACCTTACAGAGTAACAGATTTTTTTTTTCCCATAGCAAATTCATTTCGCTTCTTGCAGATATTTGCTAATTATAGTGTATTATGTTCCTTCATCCCATAGTTCTGGCATGCTTATGCTGTTGAGTTAAAAAATCAATGCTGTTTTTTTTCTCTTCTCTATTACTAATGGTAGGGTAAAACTACCACCCACTTCTCCTTTTGAATCCCTTGTCATTGAATATGACAACATTGGAGCTGTTAGGGATTTAGACCTCTAGCCTTGGCAGCAGAATCATGCATATGGGGGCACCTGGGTGGCTCAGTTGGTTAAGCGACTGCCTTCAGCTCAGGTCATGATCCTGGAGTCTCTGGATCGAGTCCCGCATCGGGCTCCCTGCTCAGCGGGGAGTCTGCTTCTCCCTCTGACCTTCCTCCTCTCATGCTCTCTCTCTCTCTCTCTCTCTCTCATTCTCTCCCTCAAATAAATAAATAAATAAAATCTTAAAAAAAAAAAAAAGAATCATGCATATGGAAGCTTGAGGTGCTGTTTGAGTCTTGGGCACTGCTTCCGAGTGAGAGCTGAACCAGGCCGCATACCACTCCCCTAGGTCACTGTGACTCCCGCTTGCTTTTGCAGGGTTTACGTCCTCATGTTCTTCCTCCTCGTATGTGCCCTTCCTTCCACTTGGCTTTAACTTGTGCCTTTCCTGGGGCCCCTGGATGGCTCAGTCGGTGAAGCATCCGCCTCTTGATTTGGCTCAGGTCATGACCTCAGGGTCATGAGATCCAGTCCCGCCTCTCAGCAGGGAGTCTGCTTCTCTCCCTTGCCCTCTGCCCCTCCCCCACCTTGCACTGGCACATGCTCTTTCTCTCAAATGACTAAACCTTTAAAAATATATACATGTATTAAAAAATAAAAACAAAACTTGTGCCTTTCCTCCCATCCACCAACTTACAAGGTTGTTTTTAGAAAGGTTTAGTACCTATGTTTTCTCCTAGAAGTGATAAATGCACATGCTGGTGAAAATTTGGTTAAGAGAGAACAAAGAGGCAAAAGACCCGCCCCCTCCCCCAAAGCCCTACCACTCTGAACTACTTTTAGTGTGTTTAGATATTTCTGTTTTTCTCCATGGATTGTTTTATTCTACATACAATTTTGAATTGTGTCTATACACAAAGCAAGCATTCTCTCATGTCATTGCATGAGACTATATTGTAACAAAATAACTATATTTACATATATACAGATACAACACACACACACACATGTTTATATAGAATTATTTGTCCTTGATTAGTAATGGCATTCTTCCTTGGTGAGTCTCTCTGCAGGGCTTTGTGAAGAGTGTTCTGACCATAAAATTACTGATAGAGAAGGAACCTGGAAAAGGAAAGGAAATTTACTTCTGTGATGAAGGGCAGTTGAGGAAGTCTTGAGGGCCGTGTAAGGTAGGAAAAGGAGAAGAAGCCTCAAGCTCTTTCTCCTCAGCAAGATCAGAATGTGATCTCAGTAAGGATCTTATCTCCCACTGCTGTCAGTCTTTCTGTGATGGGTAAGAAACATACTAAAATGTTTTAAAACGTAAGGTAATGGTGGCTTGCTTGGAAGTAGAAGTGACTCATGCAGTTTCTATAAACCATGAATTAAACTATCGTGTGCAGCCAGGTACTCATTCAAATGGTACCTTGTTCTTAAGTCTGAGGTTTAATTTGAACAGCGAGTAAGACGACCCCTAGGACCTTTCCCCATCTATTTTCACTTCCACAAAACAAACCTCTACCACCCCTGAAACCATTTAAAATCTTGCAGGCATTGATAAGCGAGAAAAATTGTACTTTTAGTGATAGGGATAATGGTGATGATGATGATACAGATCCTTGATCAGTTATCCAAAATCTTGATACTGATGTTTCAAAATTCAAGATTTAAAATATTTTGTAGAGGTAATATAACACTTATATATCAGAGCTCTAGGGGTAAGGGCAATCCCCCTAAATCAAATCCACTTGTAATTGTAAAAACTATAAATAGTTTTATATATGTTTGGGTTAGATTGTTGCCAAATGGGTTACGGAAGATCCTTTTCTAAGAGCTTTTGGAGTTCAGAATTTCAAATGAGGATAGTGGACTCATCATATTCAACCTTTATTACATCATTGCAGCCTGAACTTTGTGAGGGCAAGATGGTTGTTTTGTTCACTCTGTCTTCACAGCACCTAACACAGTGCCTGGTACAGGGTACATGTCCAACCAGTATTTGTTGCGTGGATGAATGGAGCCACTTACATGGGGTCAGGCAGCATTTTATGCACGAACATTAGCTTATTTCTCACTATGACCCTATGCAGGAATTACTGTTGATATTTCTGTTTTATGGAATAGGAATCTGAGAAAGAGGAAAGCTAAGAATTTCTTCTAAGGATCACAGAAATTAAGTGGTGAGCTTCGCCAATGGATTCTAGAGCCCAAGCTCTTAGCCATTTTTTTATATTCCTCCACTAGAATTAATGTGCCTTAAAAAGAGGCCTGTGGGAAGGTATTCCAGTACCAGATGTGTAGATTTATGTTGGTACTTTTAATCATAGTTCTTCAATTTTGGTGTACATCAGTCTAAGGTACCTCATCAAAATTTAGTTACCCAGGCCTGTTCTCATGGGCTCCAATTGAGTAAGCCCAGGTAGGGCTTAGCTATCTATATTTCTAACAAGATCTATCTCCAGGTAATTTCTGTGGGCCCCCAAACTTTGAGATCCATTTGGTTTATAACATGACAAGAAGTATATAACGTAGTAATCAGTCACATTCTAATCTTAGCCCTGCAATTTACTAATTGTGGAACTTTGTGCTAGTTATATTGCTTTAAGTTTTTTCTTCTGTAAAATGGGTATAATAATGGATTCCATTCCATAGGTTCGTTAGGAAGATTACCTGAGTGAATAATACATCAAACACTTAGAACAGGGTTTGTCTGTAAGAGTTATATATGTGTGACAATAAAAATAAAATATGTCACTCCTTGAGTTGAAGGGAGGATTCGCTAAGAAGTTTATAGAATAGTGCAGACACATGGCGAGCACTTGATAACTAGTAGCTATTGCGATGGATAATGACAGTGGTAATGACAGCTACAGAGATGCTGGAAATCTTGCTCTGAGGCTGAGGAGTGCTCAGTGGCATGCATTCCTACTGAGAGAACACTCTGTGCAGTCTATGTTGTGTCAGTCCGTGCAGAATCAAAAGAGAGTAAGTTTGTAGAAATGAATTTCTTTATTTGAATATACCGGGAGCGTCCACAAATCATCATTTGAGTCATAATTCACAAGCATATTTCTGAGTTGAAAGTGAGATGCTGATGGTGGGGTGCTTGCCATAGATGGTTAGGGCTTTCATCCCTCTGGTAATATATTAGTTTTTTTTGTTTTTTTTTTTATCTTACTGTTGCTTTTACTCTTATGCCTAGGTTTCTGTCCATGTTAGAAGAAGAAGTTTATAGTCAAAACTCTCCTATCTGGGATCAGGATTTTCTCTCAGCCTCTTCCAGAACCAGCCAGCTAGGAATCCAAACAGGTAAATTTCTTTTTGCATAAATCCGAGATCAGGAAGTGTTAGTCACGGCTCACTCTGCATTTATTTGTGTTTTTCATCAAAAAATTGAAGAACAGAGCCAGCAAAAAAGTAACACTTTGGCAAGTCTTGCATCTGCATCTCTTTTAATGAGGAGAGCAGGTGCAAATCAGTTAAAACCACTCCCCCTTGTACTGTTGGGTTTGCTTAGCTTGCACATTACGATTTTATGAGATGTAAACTACCACACAGCTCAGCTCTGTAGTCAAATGCTGGCTCTTTTTTAAAGACACTTAAGGTCTTGGTCCATGGCCAAATATGCCCAGGAATCAATTCTTGGTCTGCTTTCTGAATCTGTGATGTCTGTTGGTGCATCAAGTTACTCTCATGGATAAAGGTAGGGTGGTGAGTTGAGAAGAGCAGGCTTGATTCTCCGGTCATGAGGTACTTCCCAGTGGGGTCAGAGTACCCTTGGCATTGGCTTGAGTGGCATCAGCTGGTATTTTATGATGAGGGAAGAGACATGTGACTTCTGGAGTCACACTGATCCCAGAGAGAGGATCTGAATTGCTGCCTTTGACACTAGGAAGACTCTGGAGAAGTTTAGCAAGAGATGCCAAAGGAGTCATTTATATGTGACCATGGGGAAAGAGAATGCAGAATTTTGATGGCAGAGTTTTTAGTATATCTAGCTCAGAGTGTAGTATTTTTGCCTCCAGCAAAAAAAGAAAAAATTTACGCACAGTAAAAGTCACCTTGAGTATATGGTTCAGTGCATTTTTTTCTTTTTTTAAAGATTTTATTTATTTATCACAGAGAGAGACACAGCGACAGAGGGAACACAAGCAGGGGGAGGAGGAAAGAGAGAAACAGGCTTCCCGTGGAGCAGGGAGCCCAGTGCGGGGCTCGATCCCAGTACCCTGGGATCATGACCTGAGCTGAAGGCAGACGCTTAACGACTGAGCCACCCAGGCGCCCCAGTTCTGTGCATTTTGACAAACACATGCAGTTGTATAACCCCTAGTACCATCAAAATACAGAACAGTGGCTTCACCCCAAGAAACTCCTTTGTAACCCTCTGTAGTCCATTCATCACCCTACTTCCAGCCTTGGCAACCACTGATCGTTTTTTGTTCCTGTAGTCTGCCTTTTCTAGAATGTCATATGAACAGAATCATATGGTACACCATTTTCTGAGTCTGACTTCTTTCACTCAGCATAATGCATTTGAGAAGGTGGTTAAAAAACATTTTTTTTTTTTCGGGGCACCTGGGTGCCTCAGTCATTAAGCGTCTGCCTTCGGCTCAGGTCATGATCCTGGGGTCCTGGGATCGAGCCCCGGATTGGGCTCCATGCTCAGCGGGAGGCTTCCTTTTCCCTCTCCCACTCCCCCTGCTTGTGTTCCCTCTCCCGTTGTGTCTCTCTTGCTCTGTCAAATAAATAAAATATTAAAAAAAATAAATAAAAATTTTTTTTCATCTAGAGCCCAAGTTTGGATGTAAATATAATTAAGTCCCTACAAAGCAGAGTACTTAGGGAATGAGGTAGTTTGGTTTGGATCAGATCCTTTTTGTTTGAATTCTTGTTTTTAGAGCCTTGAGTTTTTAGTGTTTACAGGACATATTCTCTGTGGTGGCTGGGCATATTCTCTGCATTGCTCTGTCCCTGCCTTTGTCTTTATCTCACCTGGTTTTCAAACAGCATCTCTCCCACAAACCCTTTCCTTATTCTTCCCAGGCCTTCAGTCCTTGGATCTCTTTTCTTCCAAACTTTCATAGAACCTGGAATATATCTATCTTTGGTTCTCTAACTTGGTTGCCCAGTGGCGTCACCCGTGGTGATTTAAAATACTGATGTCTGAGGCTTTTCCCGAGAGAGTGATATAATTGGTCTTGCCTGGACATTGAGACTTTTAAAAGCTGCCCAGGTGACTCTGATGTGCAGCAGTATTTGAGAACCGCTGTGTCATACGGCACTTAACTCATGCGAACCTAATCCCGTTTTTCTTTAAGTCTTCTGTCTCCTCTGAGTGTGACTCCAGGGTGGTGAGAGACTGTTTTGCCACAATAATAATAATAACATACTTCCATTAAGTGCTTGCCTATGAAGTTTGCTTCATATTAAAGCCTTAGCACAAACCCTGAGAAGTTGGTGTTATTGTCCCCTTTATGTAGATGAGAAATAGAAGCCGAGCAAGGAGCACCAAGTTGGCCCACAATCAGAGCTGTGGAATTCCTTAACTGCTTCCCTGTATGAAGAGCCAGACTCTAGCCAGTAGCACAGGGCGCTGCTCTGGTGTGTGCTGCAAACGTGCAGGCAAATGCTTGTGGGAGAAATGAGTGAAGGACACAGCTTCCTCCTACGGGTAGGGGGACACCAAAGCTGACAACCAAAGTTGACAACAGGGTCAACTTTGTTCTTTTCTGGAGGGTCTTCCCGAGAGGATTCCTCTCTTTTGTGAAAACTTCCCTTGACCCTTGCCTGCTCAAAATGCCTCCCAGTCTGTTCAGCTTCCAGCGCATTCTGTGCCTTAGCACAGGATGGAGAAGGTGGGCGTTGTCTCTGACTCTCGGGATTCCACATTTATTTCTGTGACTAAGGTTGTAACCCATTTGAGCTGTATTGTCCTCTTCAGAATTACCCAAAGCTGTCAGAAGCAGGCTGCCTTCTCCTGTTCTCCTGTAATTGCAGTGTTTCTCTGGGGGGAAAGAAGAGTGTAATCATCTACTTAATTGGCATGTCTGCACGACTCTGCAGCTGTGATACATGACATTCGTAAGGATGGCTCGCAAGTTTTGCAAGATACTCAAATGTCTTCAGAGTCACCGGAGCTTCCTCTTTGTGTGGAATCACTCCAGGGTACTTTGAGATTCAGAAGGCCTGTTTCCTGGAAGCAAAGCCATATAGCCTGGCATTTGAGTATATTCTGAGCATTATGGATTGGTGTCTCTCTGTTGCTCCATTAACTTACTCCATCACTTTGTTGGCTGTTCGGAATGTCCTCTGGGGACTGAACTGTGGCTACATTGAAACTTAGTTGAACATTCTGTCTGGGCATCTGGCTGCACTACCGTACTCTGTCCTGTACGTGACCAGTGCCACTGAGGATGTCTTGTGTCCTTCATCTGCTCTCACCCCACTAGCTAAAATCAGCAGCACACTAGCGAAGCGACATCCTATTTCTTACAATGGCTTTATGAAACAAAACAAAACAGAAAAGTTTTTGATTTGTAAATACTCTCAAACTGACAGAAAAGTTACAAGAATAGGACAAAGAAGTCTTGCATACTGCATAGCCTTTGCCCAGATTCACTACTTGTTAACATTTGGCCATATTTCCTTTATCTCCTCCTCTCTCTCTCTTTTTTTTTTTCCCCTAAACTATTGGAAAGTCACAAACATCATGCCCCTTTACTGAGCTCAGTGGGTATCTCCCAAGAAAAAGGACATTCTCTTACTTCACAACAGTACAGTTATCAAAGTAGGGAATTTAAGCTTGATGCAATATTATTATCTAATCTGTAGACTGTTTTCCATTGTGCCTCTTATCACAAACATGTGGTTTATAGCAATTTTTGTGCCCCATCAGGAGGCACATGATGTTGGCCTCTCTCCTTGTCGGGATAAGCTTGAACACTTGGTGATGGGAGTGTTTACATGATTTCTCCGCTGTAGTGTTACCGTTTTTCCTTTTGCAATAAAAAAAAGTGTTTTTGTGGAGAGATACTTTGAAATTATCCTGTCTTCATCAAAATTATACTCCCAAGGTTTAGCCTGCACAGACAATTCTTCCCTGAATCAATTATTATATGCTGGCTGCCAAAATTTTTTGTTGTTGTTGTTGTTTTGTTTTTGTTTTTGTTTTTCCCTCCCCAACATCCATCATTCCTTCCTTTTTAATTATTGGTATTCTCTTGTAAGGAAGACTTTTACCTTCTGCCCACTTATTCATTTATTATTTTATCAATGTGGACTCAGATATCCTTACTGTATTCAGTGGGCTGTAATCTGTTACTTTATTATCATGCTCACATTGGCCCTATGGCTTTTATTTTATTATTTTAATCAATTAATTTTTAAAAGATTTTATTTTTAAGTAATCTCTACACCCAGTGTGGGGCTTGAACTTAAAACCCCAAGATCAAGAGTCCCATGCTCCATCCTCTGAGCCAGGTGCCCCTCCGTGGCTTTTATCTTGAAGATGACTTTAATGTGGTATTGGGCAGGAATGGGATGGTTGCATGTGCACGTGGTTCCTTATTGCCTAAGGAAGGAGTCACCTAATACCTTTTTTTCTTTTTGGGGCCAGTTATCAGTCCACCTCCTGTAGCTGGGACCATTTCATATAATTCAAACTCATCTTCCCTTGAGCAACCTAATGGAGGGAGCACCAGTCCTTCCTGCAAAGGCTCTTCTGGGCTTGAGGCAAACCCAGGTAAGCTCTTAAGGGGGCATAAGAGAAGGCTATGATTTGCCATAGAAATTCTGTTATCTGAGGAGTGCCAGAGGTAGATTTAGACCAACTACAATTTGTGCGCATCCAGGATTTTAACGGCTGGAAATCACTTTGAGCTGTATTGGTTAGTTACTGCTATGTAACAAAGCAACTGAAAATGCAGATTCTTAAAACCATAATCATTTATTATCATAGCTCACTCATTCTGTGTTTCCTGGAAGGTGGCTGATCTCAGCCAACATCATTCAGTCTTTGCTAGGCTTGCTCATGAGTCTACCTGTTGACCAGGGGCTCTGTTCTGGGCTTGGCTAGAACACTTAAGCTGGAGCATCTCTGTTCCATATTATTTCTCATCCTCCTCCTGGGATCACTGGGCTTCTTTTCTTTTTTCTTGGGGCAGAATATGTCCTTCTGACGATGGTAGAAGCGCCAGAGAACAAGTAGCAATACATACAGTTTCTTGAAGCCTAGACTCAGAACTGGTATACCATCACTCCTGCCTTATTTTGTCATCTAAGGCCAATTACATGGTCAAACTCAGAGTAAAGGGGTGGAGAAATGTACTCTACTTCTTTTGTAAGAACCACAAAGTCACATGGCAGAGTGTGGATACCAGGAGGGTAAAGAATTTGGCCACTAATGTAATCAGTCATGTGGGCAAAAAACGTGTCTTAATCCTACCGGCATTTCACGGTTATAGAATGTTTTGAAGGTTGCATTTCTGTCCACGGGCTTGACATCAAACAAATCTGGGATATGACCAAAGTTTGACATTAAAGAAGTGGCATAAAAGAGGGAAAGAAGAAAATTTTAAGTGTAGGACCACATATTTAGTATATGTGCCAACATTTACTCTCTGTCACTTCCAAGGGAGACATCACTGATCAGTCCCGAAACTCTTTGCCAATGAGCTTTGATGTAGCCTCAGATACTTTCTTATCATAACACTATTAGCAATTGATCAAGTTTGGGGCATATTAGTTATAAATCTCAGCTACAGAATAAGTAGTTCATAGCATTACTCTTGGGGAATTGTGGAACTTGAAGGTTTCTTGGTCAAATGACTGAAAATATTCTCACCTTTAATAACAACTAAAAAAGTTATAAAAACAAGAACTCAACAAAAGCCATTTAGTAAGTGACACATAATGTTTATGGAAGCATCTCATGTAGACAAGATACTTTACCTTGTTCTGTTCCTTTAACTAAAAGATGGTAAGAATGATCTATGGAAATGTGCTTAGTGGGATTAGATTTGAACATCTAAAATTTTTAAAAAAATTTTAATTATAAAAATAAAAACATTATGACAAGGGAAAAAAAAAAAGGAAAAACCAAGCATGATAGTAGAAAGGACGAAAAGCCACCATGTAATCTAAGGAGGAAAATGGGAGAAAGTTTTCTTTGTCTTTGTATGGCCTTTCCCAGCACGTGACATGTTGAGAATGGCCCAACTCACTTTGTGAGGTATCATTTTATGGCAAAAAAGCATTGTGAGAGAAAAAGGGTTATTTTATAATGAAAAAATTAAATTCACTGGCAAAATGAAACATTTCATTTGTATATTTCAAATATATATAGACATATACATAATATATCTATACATACACACATGTACACATACGTGAAAGAGATTTGACAGAACCACAAAGAGAAATAACCTAGTCAACCAGTAGTTGAAGGCTTGAAGCAACATTTCTGAGTAATTCATAGTTCAAGTGGACAAAACTATCGTTAAGGATATAGAAGCCCTGAAAACACAATCAGTAAGCTTAATCTAATGGATGTACAGAGATCATTACTCCTAAAAGTCAGAAAATACACATTATTTTCAAGAAGACACAACACATTTACAAATAATTGGTAGTATTTTATATTCTAAGGTAAGATTCAGAAATTTTTGATGTTTTGTTATCATATGGACCATGTTCTTTGACCACAGAGGGACTAAATTTAGAGATTAACAACCATGATAACTAAAATCACCTCTTGCATTTGCAAATGAATGAATACATGCCTTCATAATTCATATAGCAAGTTAAAAAATTAACATAGAAAATATTCAGAATGGATCTGTGGTTGGCAGTTATCGTGACCTCCTCCCTTCTCTTTCCCATCTTCCACTGCCACCCCTTCCCTGCATAGATGGAGAGTTGACTTCCGTGCCCATCAATGTTCACAGAAAATTAGTTGGATTAGTTGGCATGTATTACCTGCTTTGTGTTTAAGATCATCCATTGTTTGCCCTTTTATTTTGATCATCACAGGAGAAAAGAGGAAAATGAATGACTCTCATGCGTTGGAGGAGGCCAAGAAACCCCGAGTTATGGGGGATATTCCAATGGAATTAATCGACGAGGTCATGTCTACCATCACAGACCCTGCAGCAATGCTTGGACCAGAGGTCAGCAGGGTAAATCAGAGCCCAGCCACCTGGTAGACCCCTTTCATTTTCCTGGCCACTCCAGCTGTTGGAAATGGGGGTGGTATCATTGAGAGATAGCATGTTATGCTATCCTGGTTTGCATTTAACCAGGTGGTCAAGGTGTGGAGGGTAAGACAAGCTGGTGGAGATGTGATTCCCCTTGATGAATATCACATTACAGGGAAACATACTAATAATCTCACACAGTTGAAGGCATTCCCACCTCCCTCAGCTCTTCATCTTAAAATATTTAAATGCTCATAAATGTTAGAAACATTTCATGATAGCGAACCATAGTTTTTTTTTTTTTTTTTTGAAGGTTATATTTATTTATTAGAGAGGGCGACAGAGATCACAAGTGGGGAGGAGAGGGAGAAGGAGAGGCAGGCTCCCCTCTGAGCTGGGAGCCCAATGCAGGGCTTGGTCCCAGGACCCTGGGATCATAATATGAGCTGAAGGCAGACACTTAACTGACTGAGCCACCCAGGCTCCCCTGAGATCCATAGTTTCTTTATTTAGATTCACCAATTGTTAACATGTCACACTTGCATTACCTCTGTCTCTCTCGCCTATGAACCATTGGGAACCATTTCAGAATTCAATATAGATGTCACAACATTTCACCTCTATATTTACCTGTATTTTTTAAGATATACACTACTCTTTTACATTACCACAGTGTAGTTACCATTATCAGAAAATTTAGCTAGGTTATATTTTCTAATATATGTATATATGGCCCACTGGCTGTTTTTTAAAGTATTATTGAAACGTATTGTCTTTACCTGCCTTGCACTATAAGAGCAGATTTGAATAATTAAGACAGGTGATGTATGATCTGCAAAGCCTAAAATACTTGTATCTGACCCCTTTATAAGAAAGTTTGCTGACCCCTGGCCTAATGTATAGAGAGCCCGTATCTGAATTCCCCATGTAACCATATTATGTCCTTAGAAATTTGTTCCTGTTGTTGAAGGATCAGCCAGGGATCATGAATTGCATTTAGGTTCTTTCTCATCATCTCTTTAGTCTCCTTCAATCTAGAACAGTTCGCCTGTCCTTTTTTTTTTTTAATGGCAGTGTCGTTGTTGAAGAATCCTGCTCACTAGTTTTGTATAACAACTCCTTTTTGGATTTGTCTATTTACTCGTGATTGGATTCAAGTAAAGCAGTTTTGGAAAAGTTCTGTTATCTCATTGCATTGCATCCAGGGGCAAGGCAGTTTAAGATGTTTCTGGGGCACCTGGGTGGCTCAGTCAGTTAAGCTCCAGGGTTGTGGGTTCAGGCCCTGTGTTGGGCTCCATGCTGGGCTTGGACCCTACTTAAAAAAAAAAAAGACATTTCTGACAGCTTCCAGGAAATGAAGAAATGGCTTGGAGATTATTTGGTAAAGTATCTTTAAAAATTATTTTGGCATGGCTCTGCTACATCAGTTTTTAATTTGTCATGTTTCCTGAGATGTTTGTTTTATGGTATTGGGGATAATTCAGAGAACTGGAATGTTTTAAGAGAAATAATCTCATTGTAAGATTATCCTTCCCATTTCCTGTTAGATATCCAGTCCTGGTATCTAATACTATACCTTTTGTGCACTTGTCTTTCAAGGATTTAGTAACTTCACAGATTAGTTTAGCTCAGTTTTTTTCAGCTGTGAAGTGTGGATGTTATCACACATTTCAAAATTTGCTGGGTGGATTTGGTAGTGTATTGGAGTTGGCTTGTACAACATGCACAAGGCAGTTGTTAAATTTTCAAGAATTTGGTGAGCTGGGTGTTAAATATGTTGGTAGCTTGAAATTGACTGCAGTTGCACCTGGTCAGCCAGCTGCAGACCAGTGGGATGAGCAAGTGCTACCATTTGGGGCTTTTCTTCCCTGGGGAACTGTTGCTTGAACATTTGCCTGCACACCCCTGGGTGGATTAAATAGGGTGAGGAGCATAAAGTGCTGGCACAGGACTGTGCTGCCAGCTATGGTTGAGAGTGGGTTAGCAGATACCCTCAGAACAGATACCCAGGAACACTGTCCTCCAGAAAGAGGTGCTAACATCATAAACGTGACTGTCACTGTTGGGACTGTGATAGGAATTTTGGGGATCGGTCATCCCGAGGCTCCTGTAAAGTTTAACCAGATGGGATTCCTCCAAACCAGGGGTTAGCACACAAGCCAAATCTGGTCTGCTCTACCCCCGCCCTCTTTTAAATAATGTTTTATTGGAACATTACTACATCTGTCTGTCTATCTATCTATCTATCTATCTATCTATCTATCTGTTTATGAGAGAGAAGATGCACAAGCGGGGGGAGAGGGGCAGAGGGAGAGAATCCCCAAGCCGACTCCCCACTGAGCACAGAGCCCCATGTGGAGCCCTGAGAGCATGACATGAGCCAAAATCAAGAGTTAGACACCTAACCAACTGAGCCTCTCAGGCACCCCCCTCCATCCATTTATGTATGTCTGTGTCTGCTTTCACACTACAACAGTGTTGACTAGTTGCCACAGAGACCTTGTATTTACTATATGGCACTTCACTGAAAGGTTTGACGGCTCCTAATCTACGCCAAATATCCATGTATACATACAATACTCTGATCTCTCAAAATGATTTACCTCTCTTTTCCATTTTGTTTTTGTAACTTGTGCATGTTGTTTGGATCCCTGAAAATCCACAAATGTGTATCTTATTAGAACAAATAAGAGAAGCATGGAGATGTCCCATCCCCATTGTCTTAAGAGTTCTGTGTAATTTTTTCCTGTCTCCTGCAGACCAATTTACTGTCAGCACATTCAGCCAGGGACGAAGCAGCAAGGCTGGAAGAGCGCAGGGGTGTGATTGAATTTCACGTGGTCGGCAATTCCCTAAACCAGAAACCCAACAAGAAGATTCTAATGTGGCTAGTCGGTCTACAGAACGTGTTCTCACACCAGCTGCCCCGGATGCCAAAAGAATACATCACACGGCTTGTCTTTGACCCGTAAGTGGTACTTGGCTCTTCTTTCTTATTTCCTTTTTAAATGAAGGAGGAACCACTCAGATAGTGGAAGTAAGCCAGAGTCAGCTACTGAATCCTGCTGCCTCTTGTCATGCTGGGGAATACAGAGCTACATCAAGATACTTGGCATGACTAAAAGCAATAAGATGAATTTTTCAACAATGCATACATTTCTTTGTTAACAGTAATGAAGCTCTATATTTTAAGTTGCTGGTGACTGTCCTATGGTTCATTCACTATAGCAGTGAAGAAATATAAGCACCAAGAAGATGTCCTACTTTTTCATAGTCAAAACATTCTTGAATTTGGCATCATAACTAGGTACCACTGTTGCTGGGAAAATTATTGGGATATCAGACAGGTACATTTGAAAATCCATTGCTTTAAATAAAACCCAAACACCAGAAAACCTAAAGTTCTCTAATTGAATGTACTTTAACATATATAGCCTAGCAGCCTATGTGGAACGTGATCCCTGCCTGTGACAATTCAGAGTGACGCCTGAGACAGAAGTTCTGACAGGATTCTATAACGCAGGGTTTGGCAAATTGTATGTGTGGATTTTGTATTCTCTTCCATAATGTTTCTGTAATGTTTTTGAGTCAGAGTAAACCCTTCGGAAACATATCCCACATTTGTCCATGACTTACTGCTTTCCCTCCAAACCTGTACTGGGGGTCCCTTGGCATTGAGTGTACCACTGTTCCAATACCAGTCAGCACCTCCACACATACTCTGTTCTTTACCTATAAACCTCACACCCTTCGTAGGCGGCCGGCATTCTGTTGTGATGGAAGCCCCGATGAATGAAGTCTTGTGCAGGCGAGCTTGCTCTAAAAAGTCCACATTAAGAATGTTCTACCGAGATAGTGTCTAGATAAAGGAGGCTTCCATAGAAACTCAAGAAAAACACTCCCCTCCCTTCCTGTTTGGTTAATAAGGAACCTCCCCTCCCCCAAAGTATTTTTATATAACCAAAATAGGTAAAACTTTGCCATAATCTTATTGTTTCAGGAAACACAAAACCCTTGCCCTAATTAAAGATGGCCGTGTTATTGGTGGTATCTGTTTCCGTATGTTCCCATCCCAAGGATTCACAGAGATTGTTTTCTGTGCTGTAACCTCAAATGAGCAAGTCAAGGTAAGGGTAACCCAAGGTGTTAGAAGAAAAACAGAATGTGGTGCTTCTCACTAAAGCTGCGGAGCCTGGGCAGGTCTCTCTCTCTGTGCCACGTCCACAGAAAGTTTGAAGTGGAGTTCAGGACTTTCTGAGAAGAGTCCTCTTGCTGAAAATGTCGGTGCATGTGTGTGAAGAGAGCAAACGGTTCCACATCCCAATAGGTCAGGTTCTACCAGGGCTTTGTTGGGGACTGGGGCAAGGTACAAGGACACCACACAGCCCCCAGTGCAACTGAAGGATAGTCCATGACAAGTGAAGGGAGGTTTGAAGATAAATTTCACTGCTCATTGTGAATTTAAACATGCACATGCATACACACACACAGCCGGTGACACACTGAGCCACCAGAAAGGATACGGTGAGATGTGGGTTACATGATTTAGGTGGCTTACACTTAAGAAAGGTGTCTTATGGCTTCGTCCTTAAAGGTAGTCAAGGGCTAAAGAAATTCTATAAAGGAAGTCATGAAAAATTTGAATATGACTAAGTTTTAGAAGTATTCATGCAGGGTTTGGAATGTGGGGTTTTTTTGGTATGTGTGTGTGTCTGTGTTTCTGTGTGTCTACTTGACCTTCCCAGTTGTCCTTGTCACTGGTCCCTTCGTCCCTGGGAGCTAGGCTGTTTCATTGAAGCTGCAGCTGGTGTTGCAGTAGGACTGGAATAAAGTGTAGACTCTCCATTGGCAGAAAGACCTCTGGTCTAATGTCTGTTGTGTTTTCTGCTCTGCTGCCACTTTTAGGAAAACAGAACCAGGAAAAATGTCTTTAAACTATCACTCATTTGGTATTTTGGGAAGCCTAAATAGTGTCATGCAGAACTAGGGCAAACGGTGGAAAGATGAGTAGCTCAGGGTTAGGTAGCTGCTGAGAAAAATGACCGGCAAGTCTGAGGTAGTGTTACCTAATGAAATATAATGTGACGTGCGAATGGGAGCCATGCGTGTAATTTTAAGTTTTCTAGGAGCTACGTTAAAAAAAAAAAAGGAAACCGGCAAAGTTAATTTTGAAAACATATTTTATTTTACCCACCGTATTTAAAGAGGTGTCACTGCACCAGCAGGTACTCAGTGTGGGCACAGAGGATTACTAATGAGACATTTTATATTGTTTGTCTTCAGTCTCTGGAATGTAGGGTGTGTTTTACACTTCAGCACATCTCAGCTTGAACTAGCCACGTTTCCGGTGCTCACTGGGCACACGTGGCCAGTGCTCCCATATTGGGCAGTGCAGGCCAAGGGACAGGGTCGCCTTCTCCAGCTGCAGAGAACCGGTGCCATTTACAAAAGCTGACAGGAAGTCACTTGAAGGAATCCTTCTCTGCTTGAGGGCTACGGCCAGTGCTGTGGGTACTTTTGTTTTCATTAACAGCTTTAGTCGACCCACTGCGCCTGTTAGCGCTGCTGTGATTTCTTTTCATGAAGCACAAAATGGGGCTTTTTGTCTTTGACTCATAGTACTGAGCATCAAAGGATAGACTGAACCCATCAGTCATACCTCTGTCATTCTGACCGGGGAAGGCGGGGGCCCAGGTTTGCTTGAAACGGATGTTTGGTGCTTTTGCAAGACATTCTGACAGTGTGTCTTAAGATGGTGCTGTTGCTGTGCTTATCACTATTTTATTTTTCCCTAGCCCACGTGAGAAATAGTTCAAGTATCCAGGGTTTAGAAGCTTCCTTAGAAGGAAAATTTATTTGGCTTTTCCTAGGGAGAGGGAGCTGGCCCATATGTCTTTGGTTTATAATTTCAGAAAAAGGTGGCAAAATTTCTGTTTTCAGAGAAAGCTACACCAAGCCCCTTGTTTGGAGAGGTTGATTAAGGTTGACTTGGACACTTTTAGGGATACCAGAGGAAAACTAAAGGTATTTAATATGAATTGGGTGCTTTGTCTTACTACTTTCCAGAAGGGCGATTTATTTTTTCCCCCAAACCATGTAATTTTCTAAAGACTTGCAGGAGGGTGGCCAAACATGACAAACTCAGTAGGAATCCTAGAACTAGAAAAAAGCCATGTTTTTGTAAATGATTTGAAACTGTAGTTCTAGAAAATGAAGATTCGTCTTTCACAACTGAGTAGAATGGGTAAGTTTGATGAAAGCCAGTGCTGGTCGTACCTATTTGGAAAAAAAACCTCAAGTTCGTAAGTGGAGGTTTTAGATTTTTATTTAATATGTTAAAAATCTTGGCTAAATGATAATTCAAAATTTGCATCCACTCATTTTAGAGAAGCAGGCTTACATATAAATTCCTGTGAATGCTTTAAATAAGGTTTGTATTTGAATTTATCTTGCTCAAAGCACACACAAGATGACATTTCAGAATTTACTTGAAAAGCTCATTACCCAGTTTTAGAATTATCTTGTCATCTAAGAACTATTTGGATTTGAAATTGTGCAAATTTAAAGTCACATAACTAATATTTATATATCATAATAAATATATGTATTTTTATTTTTTTTAAAGATTTTATTTATCTGATAGCATGAGTGGGGAGGAGGAGGAAGGGCAGAGGGAGAGGGAGAAGCAGACTCTGCTTCAGTGCATATATGTGGTTATTTAAATTTATATTTAGATCAGTTAAAGTTAAATAAAATTCAAAATTCAGTTCCTTATTTACACAAGTACTCAATAGACACATGTGACTAATGGCTACCATATTGGATAGCATAGTTAAAAAACATTTCTATCATTGTAGAAATTTCTGTTAGTGCTGATATAGAGCTATTTTACCCTTTTTCCATAGTATCTCATAATATGGAAGCACCATAATTTATATAATCATTCCCTATTGAAGACATTTATGTTTATTTACACTTATTTTTCTGTCACAAACAGTGCTCTCTTTGGAAATGTTTTTCTGGACAGTGAGAAGTGAAATTGATGCAGGATTGAATATGGCCTGTCTAAATTAAAAAAATAAATATTTCCAGATTGCCTTCTCAATGGGTTCACCAATTTATACTTTCACCCATGGTTTTGGAGGGTACTGTTTCTCCTGTCTTTACTGAAACTGGCTGGGTGCCATCAACCTTAAAGATGGTTGCGTACTGTTGACTGAAATGTTACATTTCCTGATGGAGTGCTCTAATTACTATCGAGGTCAAACATCTTATGTATTTTTTTTTTTAAAGACTTTATTTATTTATTTGACGGAGAGAGACACAGCGAGAGAGGGAACACAAGCAGGGGGAGTGGGAGAGGGAGAAGCAGGCCTCCCGCCGAGCAGGGAGCCCGATGTGGGGCTCGATCCCAGGACCCTGGGATCATGACATGAGCCGAAGGCAGTCGCTTAACAACTGAGCCACCCAGGCGCCCCTTATGTATTTTTATTGGTTATTTTTACTGCTTGTTCCTGGCCTTTGACAATTTTTCTTTTAGGCTGTCTTTCTTTTTTGTACTGATCCCATAGAAGCTATTAAATCTTTGTAATATGTGTTACAACTGTGTCCTCTCAGTTTGTCATTTGTCTTTTGTTTATGGCATCTTAAATTGCTTATAATAACTTTAAGGAGTTTTAAAATTTAAAATAATCTACTTAATAATCAGTTCTTTATGGTTTTGCATTTTGTATTTTTTTTAGGAAGCCTCTTTGTACCCTTAGGTTATAAAACCACTTTCCTGTATCTTTTTATAATACTTTTGTATAGATTTATTTTTCTTTACTTTTAGATTTCCAGTCCATCTTCTTACCTTGTTTTCCATTTGACAAATTCTTCTTTTTTTAATTTTATTTATTTATTTGAAAGAGAGAGTGTGCATGCACGTGTGCTCACGTGAGAGAGAGAGAGAGGGCGCGAGCATGTGAGAGAGCGTGAGCGTGAGCGCATGAGCGGGGTAAGGGGCAGAGGGAGAAGCAGGCTTCCCGCTGAGCAGGGAGCCCTGTGTGGGACCCGATCCCAGGACTCTGGGATCATGACCTGAGCCAAAGGCAGATGCTCAACCAGCTGAGCCACGCAGGCGCCCCTTGACAAACTCTTCTTAAGGCCTAGCTTAAACATGTTCTTTTCCTTCTATACCCTCCTCCTTCCCCCTCTTAATTATCTTAAAGACTTTATCTGTAATTTTTTTTTTTTAAAGAGAAGGAGAGGGCACCTGGGTGGCTCAGTTGGTTAAGCGACTGCCTTCGGCTCAGGTCATGATCCTGGAGTCCCGGGATCGAGTCCCACATCGGGCTTCCTGCTCAGCAGGGAGTCTGCTTCTCCCTCTGACCCAACCCCCTCTCATATGTGCTCTCTCTCTCTCTCTCTCTCTCAAATAAATAAAATCTTTAAAAAAAAAAAATAAAGAGAAGGAGAGAGAGGACGAGGGGAGGGTGAGAGAGAGAATCTTTTTTAAATATTTTTTAAAAGATTTTATTTGAGAGAGAGAGAGAGAGCGTGCACAAGAGGGGGGAGTGGGAGAGGGAGAAGCGGACTCCCCGCTGAGCAGGGAGCCGGATGCGGGACTCAATCCCAGGACTCCAGGATCATGACCTGAGCCGAAGGCAGTTGCTTAACCAACTGAGCCACCCAGGCACCCGGAGAGAGAGAATCTTAAGCAGGGTTCGTGCCCAGTGTGTAGCCCATCATAGGGCTGGATCACACAATCCTCAGATCATGACCTAAGCTGAAATCAAGAGTCGGACACTTAGCTGACTGAGCCACCGAGGTGCCCTGTCTTTTTCTGTATTAAAGATACAAATACATCACTCTAGGCTAACATTACACAATAGAAATATACTTTGAGTCTCAAACGCAAGCCACGTATATAATTTTAAATTTTCTAGTAGCCATATTTTAAAAAGTAAAAAGAAACAGGTGAAATTAATTTTGATATTTTTTATTTAACCTAGTATGTCCAAAATAGTGTCATTTCAACATGTGATAAGGATGAAATGTTATTATTGAGTTGTTTTTTTTTTCCCTGATGTGTATTTTACACACGTACATTTTAGTTGAGGCTAGTCACATTTCAGTTGCTCAAAAACCACATGTGGCTACTGGCTACTATATTGAACAGCACAGCTCTATACTGTTATTATGTATTTATGTCTTTATCTTCCCCATTTTACCATCTTCTCTTCAAGGAGAGAGACATTTCGTTCCTCTTTTTATCCTAGTTTTATTGAAACTTAGAATATATTAGTATTGTAAAATGTTTAGGATAAGCTAAAATGTCCTTGGGTAACATCAGTGGAAGAATAACTTCCAGAAGAATGAGGTTGTAATACTGTTCTCCGATTTACTGAACAGACCATTCTCTAATTATTATGCTTGGTCCTTCCATGCTTTAGGACATTGTTATACAGGAGAAAGCCCAGAAAAGAGTGATTAGATTAAGAAGGGGTCTTCCAAATCGTGCCTTTTAAGGAACGGTGGAAACCTCAATGATATTTCACATGGGGTTTGGGAGGTAAGGATGGGCATGAGAGGGTATGGTCTTTAAAGGCTTGAAGAGTTAAGAACAGGAATGAGTCATTGTTACTCTAAGAGTAGAACTAAGGTCAACAAGTAGAAATAACAAGGGATCAGATCTCAGGTAAACTTTAGGAAGAACTTCCCAACCATAACAATACCTGAGAATGAACTGGTCTATCTAAGGACCAAGGGACCACTCTATACTGGAAGAGGTTTCTAACAGCTCACCTTTTTAGGATAGATGGCAGAAGACTTCTAGCATCACCTGGGATAGAGAGTTAGACCAAATGGTTTTCCAAAGATCCTTCTCCCCCTCTGCTACTGCAGTTCCATGAGACCATACCTGTAAGCACATTTGAGTTCTTTAGAAAAGTTTGTCACCAAATTCTAAAATATTTATGTGAAGGTATTTGTGTCTGGATGCTTGGATTTACTTTCACCTCTTTTAATGAGGTTCTAAAACTTTAAATTTATAGATTTTCTCTAAGCTTTATACACTACTGAAAAACCTGGTACTTGCATTTTTTTTCATATTTTAATCATTAATTTATTCAACATTGTTCGCTGTCTTTAGTTTACTTCCTTATATCCTCTGGCTCACTCAGAGATTCTGGATTTCTTAGACCTTGCTTGGGATGGCCTGATAAGACTAAGATGAAAATCCTGTGTATGTGATATGATACATTTCTTTGGAGGGGTTGCTGATTTGTATACATTCAGGAAACACTTGAGTTAATATTTTAGTAAAGATTAGCACTTTTCATTTACATTGCTCTTTGCATCTCAGGTTCTCAAATACTTTAAAGATAAGCAGAAATCATAATCAAGTTAACTCCCCAAACTTCTTTGTTAATATTCAGCAAATACTCTTTAGGATTGAACCAGCAGCTTGTAGCCTTGGTGTGTTACTTCCAAAGAACCAGAAACTTGTATTTTAAAATGATGATTATATCTCAATTCAAGGATTTTGAATTTTTTGGTTTTGTAGGTCATTTTCAAAGTTCAGAAATGCATGAAAGGGTGTTAGTATTATATTGGTAAAATATATCAAAGTACCAACTTCTAAATTTGTCAACATTTCCCAGTGAATTTGTAGGAATGTGTTTTCTCCAGAACCTAATATATTTATCTCTATACTAACTTCCACATAGGGCTATGGAACGCACCTGATGAATCACTTGAAAGAATATCATATAAAACATGATATCCTGAACTTCCTCACGTATGCAGATGAATATGCAATTGGTTATTTCAAGAAACAGGTAAGTTTTTCACTGTGCAACTCTGTTCTGTCATTTCTTTTCTTTATATATACTCAGGTAGCCTTCATCCAATCCAAGGAAGTTTTTCCCCTGGCATTTTCTACTTGAAAGAAGGACATACATTTATTTTTTAATCCTTAGGCCAGGACTAAACTTCAGACTGTAGTAGAGGGTATGACCAGCACATAGTAAGTACTAAAGAAATATTTGTTGAGTGAATGAATGAATGCCATCTATAAATGAAGTATAATATTGCATCCTGGAATTCTAAAATATGGTATCCCCAGGCTAAGGAGAAATTCCCAGGGCTGGGTGAGTAGAGTTCTCCGTGAATAAGAGAAATAGATTCAGTCTCTGGAAAGTCTCCATTTATGACAGCAGAAAGAAAATGATGAAGTTTATGAAGGGCTCCTGACGATCCTTCTTCAGCAGCACACAGCAGGCTAGGAGCTTGGCTGCCATCTTCGTCCTTTCTTATCCGAAGTTTTCAGCTCAGTTTTTTAAGGAGCTTTTTATTCTCAGTTTTCAGCTCAGCTTTTTCTTCTTTGGCTGCGTATTTTTTTAAATAGTGCTTTATAATTCCAAGTAATATAAAGTTATTGTAGAAATTTTGGAAGACATAGTAAAGCAGAATGAAGAAAATTCATTTGTAATTCTACCATCCAAAGAGATTTACTGTTAATGTTTTGATATGTACCCTTCTAATAATTGTTCTGTGTATGTGTTCATATGTATATATGTATATAAATATATTTGGCTCATATTATATGTAATTGAATTACTTGCCCCTTTCACTTAATATATTCTGATTATTGTTTACATAACTTTTGATGGTTCTCTGAAATTTTATGGTATAATTAGAAAATAATTCATTAAACCAATACCACATCTTTAGGACATTCGGTCTTTCTTGTGTGTAAGCATACATTTATAAGTATGTGTTTGTACGTATGTTGCCCTCATCTATGGTAAGTTTGCTTAGGATAAATGTCCAGAAATAGAGTTGTTTCCAGATATATCTAAGGCTTTTGTTATGCATTGCCAAATACTGTAACAATTTCTATTGTCAGCAATATGTAAGGGGGTTCAGGAAAAGGTTTTATAATTGAGAAATATATTTTTTACTCCTTCCCTAAATAATAAATTGTGTATGTTTGCATTTATTTAATCATTGTGAAGTTTGATGTATTTTTTCTTATTCATTGACCCTTTGTATTTCTTCTTCTGTTTTTGAATTGCCAATTCATTGTATTTTGCCTCTTTTTCTACTAAAATTTATTTTCACATTGATTTATGAGGACTCTTTGTATATGAGGATATTAACCTTTTATTTTATGATTTTTCTCCCATTGTCAGTTGTTTCAGCATTCCTTATGACTTGATGTACAGATTCTTAAAGATTTCATTACATAAAATCTATTAACTTCTTTTTGTATTAGTCTCATGTGTTTAGAGAGCTTTTCCTCCTCTGATGTCAGGTAGCTATCTCCTATTTTGTTTTCTTATTCTTTGGGACGTGTCTGTGACTTTTATAATAAAACTCATTTGGGAGAACTCAGTGGGATTGTTAACTGAAGGCTTGAGTGTCAGCTTTCTTAGGCTACAGCTGCATTGCAGATCTTGAAATACGGTTCTTAAATGACTTGTCTGTAGTCCTCTTTGAGGATGATGGCAATGATTGCTTGGAAAATAAGTTTTTGCTGAAAGGGCAGCAGGACACTGCTGGAGATCTGAATTCCAAATAATTTACTGCAAAGAACTGAAATAGGCATTGTAAGGAAAATTATGTTTATAATATAAATACATGAATATATATCCTGTAGCACTAAGTTATTGCAGATTAAAGTATATAAATGAATATATTGTAAATAAATGCCATTGACACAACTACACATTATGATGGTCTGGAAGTTTTTGCCTATACAGTAGGGGTTTCATTTCCTCAACATCAAAGTTTTTGGGGCACCTGGGTGGCTCAGTCGGTTAAGCGTCTGCTCAGGTTGGGATCTTAGGGTCCTGGGATCGAGCCCCATGTTGGGCTCCCTGCTCAGCGGGGAGTCTGCTTCTCTCTCTCCCTCTGCCCCTCCTAACCCCCTACTTGTGCTCTCTTTCTCTCTCTCTCAAATAAATAAAATCTAAAAAAAAAAAAAAAGGTAGTAAGTAATTAAGTAATCTCTATACCCAGTGTGGGGCTCGAACTCACAACCCCAAGATCAAGAGCCTCATGCTCCAGGGTTCCTGGGTGGCACAGTTGGATAAGCATCTGACTCTCGGTTTCAGCTCAGGATGTGATCTCAGGGTTGTGAGATCGAGCCCTTCATTGGGCTATGCACTCAGCATGGAGACTGCTTTGGTTTCTCCCTCTCACTCTGCTCCTCCCCCCGCCACTCTCTCTCTCTCAAATAAAGAAAATCTTAAAAAAAAAAAAAAAAAGAGTCACAGATGGTTACATGCTGTACTGACTGAGACAGGCACCTCTAATTACTATATTTTTTGATATGCTTTTCTTTCAGAACTTAGATCGATTTTTGATTTGTTGAGAATCTTGGGGTCCCCTCCCCAGTTTGGGAGAAATTGTTCAATTTAATATAAAATTCAACCTTATATTCTGTTAAAAACCGTTTAGTATAATTTGTGTTTTACTCGGATTATTTTTTTATGTTGTCTTGCTTCCTGTTTGCAGTTTGATTTTTGATGTTTTTGAACCCCACAGAGGGGTTTCATGCTAATCCTTTTCCAGGATAATATGATGAGAACTTGAAAAAAGTGTATCTTGCTGCCTACCACACAGTTTGCACTCAGTGGATATTTGTTGCACAATGGCCATATGAATGAATTATTTGCTTTGCAGGGTTTCTCCAAAGAAATTAAAATACCTAAAACCAAATATGTTGGCTACATTAAAGATTATGAAGGGGCCACTTTAATGGGATGTGAGCTAAATCCGCGGATCCCATACACAGAATTTTCTGTCATCATTAAGAAGCAAAAGGAGGTAAGCATGTGACTGACTCCTATTCCTTCCATACAGGCTGGTCTTCTTTGGGTGAGTTGGATATCTCTGGGCTCTGTGTGGATGGCTCTACTGGATAGCATCATAATTTCAGTTTGCTATGGTTTGTATAGATTTCTTCTTTGATGGTATGCTTGATCTGTTTCCTCTCTAGGTACCATTCCTAAGAGGGTCAACACTTGTTAAAATGGTGTAAAATACAAAACTTCTAAAACACGACACCTTCACCTTCAAGGCCTTTTACTTTCTAGCCTCATGTACCCTTCCCAAACTTACTTTGCTTATCTAAACTCTTCTCTAAAAGCCATTACTGATGCTTTAAGCCTCTAGCTTGGTGTCTTTATCCATTTCCCACCTCACTCTCCCAATACACAGTACAAATAGGCCCACTTTGGCCCGTGTTCAGTTTCTTCTTTGAACTTCACTAGCACTAGTTTGATCCACTTATTTGAATTTTTGTTATTCATCATCTTACGTGGGCATTTATCTTAGCATGTATCCATCTCTCCTTTTAACATTGCACCTTCTGAAGGTCTGGACTTCTAGGAATTCAGTGATTTGTTACCTCATTTTGGGGTGAGGTCTTTTATACATATGAACTAAAAGAGAAACAGTGAGAGGAAAGGTTGATAGATTTGACTACATAGTAATTTTACATTTGTCCAAGACAGAAAAAAATACCATAAAAAAAGCATAATTGGGAAGTGTGCATTTATTAAATGAACAAATTTTATGTTAAGCCCAGGATCACCTCCTCACTCCCCCTAGTTCCTTGGAGTTCAAAAATGGGCTTTGTGGATGTGTCATCCCTCATCATTTCCGTTTTATACTTCTGTTACTCATTCTAGTGCACTTTTTTTTTCTAGCAAGTAACTAAAAAAGGCATCTGTCTTAAACCCCGTCTTTGTTTTCTGGTTTCTACTAATGTCCCTTAATCCCACTTGTTTGTTTGACATCATCAGTTGTTTGTCAGACATCATCAACATAACAGACATAAAACTCCTTACACAGTGTCTGGTGCATAGTAGGTGCTCAATAAATATTTTTCTTTTTTACTTAAAGTGGGTCAGGCTTGTTCTTATGAATGTGGATGAAAGGCTTTTTTTTTTTTTTAGAAAATAAAAACAACCTTTGTTGTTTCTCGCTCAGAGATGCCAGCCTTAGAGAGAATTCCAAATAGGGTACTTGGAGAGTTAATAAAAGCACAGCAGGCCCCTCTCTCTGTCTCTTTCTAAAGAGCTAGCTTTCTTCATTGTTCTCTTTGGGCTCTAATGAGCAGGTCTGTATTCAGCAGCTCCGTGTTCAGCATGAGGGGCTGCTGGCCAGCTAGAGCCATCACCAGGCGGTCAGCTGCCCATCCCTCCTTCCTCCTCTGAGGAGCACCCGTGCATCTCTGGTGAAAGCAGAGAGCAGGAGTCTCCTGCAGATTCGCCTTGTCCGGGTCTGGTGGCTCTTAATGCGGACAGGGGAAAGCCGTAAGCACAGAGCTAGCCAAAGCAGTCCGTTGGTTAGGAGACAGTGCTCCCTCCCCTTTCTTTTTCTCCTCCCCTCTTGGATCTCATCTCCCTCTCACCTCACCTTCCCTATTTGCCTCCAGCCTTCTCTTAACACATGCCACTGAGTGGATGATGCGGGCTGGGAGCTGTTAACCTAGGTTCTTTCAAAGAGACCTGAAGTCACCATAATAAAGTACTGGATTCGCGTAGTATCTTCTTCCACAGAATTCAAATGATTTTCACAAGTATTTTCCTTCCCACTTTTGAAAACCCCCTTGCAGAAGACAGGGACTAATGGTAGTAGCAAACAAGTTGTAAGTAGATGGAAGGCTTTCCTGGCCCCTGAAAGCATGCAAGAGCAGAATTAAGTTGTGCTTGTGTCTAGTGGAGATGGAGAGAGCAAGCCAGTGCAGTTGGACAGGGGAGGAGAGTAGGAGTTGAGGGTTGTGAGTGTTGACTCCAAGGGGAAGGTGGGGCCCATAGGGGCCGAGCATCATCGGAGGTATCTTTGTGGGAAATAATGTTTGAACTCTCTTGAGCCTGCTGAATCCCATCAGCATGAGCAGAGATTCAGAGTCCAGCATAAGTAGATTCGTGGGCACATGGACAGTGAGGACCATAGGTGTGCTGGTGATAAAAGCCACTATTTGAGAAAGTGTGACTAGGTCATGAGCCGGCAGAGTTGAGTGTATATATGCACGTGTGCGTGTGTGTATGGGGAGGTGGAGCTGGGATGTAGGGATACGTCTCAAATCTTCACCTGAGTGTGAGACAACAAGGGAAAGTAAGGGTGACACCAACCAATGAGATTTCTTTGTAAGAACACTTGCTAAGACTTGGTGGCATATTGGAGATGGGGGAGTTCCCCCAAATCTTATGTTTGGGGAGACTAAAACTGAAGGGATGGAATGGGAGAAGGATTTGAGGAGAGAATGATGATGACATGGTGGAGAAGTGGAGACATTTTCAAGGGAGGTGAAGAGAAAAGACTGAAACAGAAGTATAGTGTCTCCTTTCTCCAGAGCAACCCTTGGAGGCACAGAGGGGTTAAGAAACCCTCTAGTGTCATTACGGAGTCACTCACCAGGACCCCGCTACCCTCAAGGTGCTACACAAGGGGTGTGGAAGCCACCTGGGTGGGTTATCACATCTGAGAATATCCTTGATAAAGAGAAAAAGTTTTAAAATTATATTTGAAATTATGTTTTCTGAAGGTGTTTATTTAAGAGAGTACCATTGTGATTCTCTCTTAAAAAGACTTAGACTGGGGTGGGTACCTGGCTGGTTCAGTCAGAAGAGCATCTGACTCTTGATCTTGGGGTTGTGTGAGCCCCACATTGGGTGTAGAGATTACTTAGATAAATTAAAAAACTTAAAAAAAAAAAAAAAGGCTTTCACTCAGGGCGCCTGGCTGGCTCAGTCAGAGGAGCATGTGACTCTTGATCTTGGGGTTGTAAATTCGAGCCCCATGTTGGGTATAGAGATTACTTAAAAATAAAATCTTTTTTTTTTTAAATTTATTTATTTATTTTAGAGAGAGAGCTTGAGTGCGTGGAGGGGCAGAGCTAGAGAAACTCAAGCACATTCCCCACTGAGCCGGATGCCTTGCGGGGCTGGATCCCACAACCTTGAGTTTACTACCTGAGCTGAAATCACTAGTGGAACGTTTAATCGACTGAGCCACCCAGGCGCCCCAAAAACTCTTAAAAAAAATAAAAATAAAAATATTTAGACTCATAAATAAACAAGAGGGAGAGCATCCGTCTAGATCTATCCTGTCCAAAGTGGCAGCCACTAGCTACATATGGCTTCTGAGGGCTTGGTATGTGGCTAGTTGAAATTGAGATGCACTGTAAGTATAAAATACACTCCGATTTTGAAGACCTGTTAGGAATAAAAGAATGTAAAATATCTCATACATGTTTTTTCTATGATTATGTGCTGCAGTGATAATATTTTGGATATATTGAATTAAATAAAAATATATTGTTAAATCCAATTTTACCTGTTACTTTTTACTGTAAGAAATGTGGCTGCTGGAACATGGGGGTGGGGTGGCTCAGGTCATGCATGATCTCAGGGTCCTGGGATCCAACCCCCGATTCTGGGTTTCCTATTCAGTGGGGGGAGTCTGGTTCTCCCTCTGCCCCTCCTTACTGCTTGTGTGCTCTCTCTCTCTTTCTTCTCTCCCTCTCAAATAAATAAATAAGATCTTAAAAAAAATTTACATGAGCTGATTGCATTATATTTCTGTTGCACAGCAGTGAACTGGATTTACCAGGCATATACTTTGACTAGTCCCATTCACCTTATGAAGTTCTTTGTTTAATTGTCAAGATGAAAATGCATTCATGCTGGAGCATTTACCAATGATATGTTTGAGATCAAGCTGTTAGGACCTGGAATTTTTTGTTTTCCTTTGTGAATTCAATTAATGACTGCTACTGTGTTTTTGTTTTTCAAATTTTTATTGAAATTCTAGTTAGCTAACATATAGTGTAACATAGAATTTAGTGATTCATCATTTACATATAACACCCAGCTCTCATCACATGCCCTCCTTAATGCCCATCACCCATTTAGCCCATCCCCTGTCCACCCCCCTCCAGCAACTCTCAGTTTGTTCTCTACTGTTAAAATTCTCTTATGGTTTGCTTCCCCCTCCCCTCTTTTCCCCCCCTGTTTTGTTTTTTCTTTTCCAAAATCATTTATGACATAGTTAATTTCGGGATGGCTATTTTTAATTAATTTTTTTTCTTTTTTTAAATGGGAAACTGCACTGCTTTGGAAATAGTTGACATCAGTACATTAGGAACTGTTCTACAAAACAAACACCTCTCAGAATTCCCTAATCCATCCTGGTTGCTGACACCAGGGGGTGTGTCGCCTCAACAATTTGGAGCTGCTTTTTTGATGCAAACAGTATAGGTTAGGGCTCAAGCCTTGAAAATTTTGAGTAATAATGTCATCCTTCCCAGCAAGGGGGGAGGTGGGGAGTGACACTTTCTGAGGCCTGCTTAAGAGCCCTCCAGTCGGAAGGGAACATTTAGTTCCTAGTCAGGGGATGTGAAGAGGTCCGGATGCTGGGGCTGGGCTGCGTAGCTGATCAGCTCCGGCAGAGGCTCCTCAGAGAAATAGGGCAGAATAATTGGCTCCTTTGTGAAAGAGGACAGCGGGCCCCAAGGGCAGTGTGTTCTCTCAATATTGGCTTTTTGGATGGCAGGGGACAAGTATTCAAAGACGGTTGTGTGAATGCCCCTGGAGGTGTATGGTGTAATAGAACGTTTTCAGGTCTTCCCTGTTCAATAGCATTCACCCTCTCTCCCTTTTTGTGTCCCGAAGACTTTATTTAGGAGACCGACTTCTTAGGTTGATTGACGTAATCTGTAGCCACAGACTTCTGGCACTAAACACATTTTCTTTCTGTGCTTTACAGATCATTAAAAAGCTGATAGAAAGAAAACAAGCCCAGATTCGAAAAGTATACCCTGGACTTTCATGTTTTAAAGATGGAGTTCGGCAGATTCCAATAGAAAGCATTCCTGGAATTAGTATGTATAGATCTTCTTTTAAGAGCAGAATCTTTTAGTATTGCCATGCGATGTGTTTGAAACGGTTGTCAGAGTGCAGTGATTTGGAAAGCTTTTTGCCTTGCCTGTCTCCATTTGTGGTGTCTGTAATCTTAAGAAGGGAGCAGATGCTTTCCCTTTGTCTTTTCTCTACTTCTCAGTGCAAACAAATCAAGGAGAACTTAGATGACCCCTTCTTATAGCTGTTCATATCCATCATTTATTGAGAGAGTACCGTTTATAGCACGGGGAAATGCTACTTTTACGAATGGGGAAATTGAGTCTCAGAGTGGTTAAGTCCTTTGACCTCAACTAGCACATGGCCAGTAACTGTCAGAATTAGAAGCAGTGGATGCTGATCTGCAAACTTGTTGGTGTTCGCACCCTTGCTCATGCTGTCATGATTGCAACCTGCACAGGTGTGTGCTTGGCCAAATTTGTCTCTCCAAATTTCTAAAAAATATGATTGGAAAACATAATTTGTTTCAAGTTCCTTATTTTAGAGTAGTTTTCCCAAGGGTTCTTATCTGTGAATGTTAGAGATGAATCGTCTTGGGTGAAAACATACAAAATAGCTGTTTTTGTAGATTGAAAGCTATCGAATAGCCACGCTTTTGTTCAGTTCAAATCCAGGATCTTCTAGTATATTGAAGATTTAATACACAACACGAAATCAAACAAACCACAGTTCTCCAGAAAAAAATAAGACCTTATTAGGGCAAGATACATTCCTTCGATACAGTAGCTACCCTGTAGCAGAACTTACTTTTACTTCTAGACTTAGAAATTTCACTTCCCTTGTGCCAGGCATTCTTCTGTTTTTTTACATACATCAGCTAATTTCAAAAGCGATAATAACACCTAATTTTTAGAGTTCTGTTTTATAGATTGATAAGTCACTTAACCTCTCTAACTTATCTAGGATAAGTTAGCTTTTAAGGAGAGAGCAAGAAGTCAAATCCAGGTCTGTTGGACTTGAGGCTGTGTTTTCTTTCTGCTGCAGTAACCATCTTGTATTACAAGCAGGGTCTTTGCCAAATAAAATAGAGACCAGGACAAAGTTTGTTCTAACCTAAAATAACAGCTTAACTCTTTCACATGATGATTAGCAAAATACGTGATTTAGAGTTCAAAATGCACATATGCTCCCAGTACTGGGCATATTTATTTTTTATGCTTTCCTGAAAAGTCGGAGTTCCTGCTTTAGAAAGCACTAACATAAAGAGGTGTTGGCCTTCTTGGAAATGTTTCATGCTGTTAGCTGTAGAAGGAAGTAACTAATTGCAGTTGATTTCTGTCTCTGCCCAGAAATAGACTTTTATTGAGGCATGCTTGTAATTTATTTCCTCTTTGATAAGTATTAATTTTGTTACTCTCCCTTGACCAAAAGCAGTTCTCATTCAGTGTTTAATTTCGTTGACATATAGGAGAGACAGGCTGGAAGCCAAGTGGAAAAGAGAAAAGGTAAGTAGGACCGGGGAGAGGATATTAATGGAAGTAAGTTTTCTTTCTTCCCAGCAACTTAGGAGGAAGTGGGCAAACTGCTTGTAATCACCCATTCAATTTTCATAAAAAAATTCTGGTTTGGCTCCTATTTTAGGTTTTTGTAAAAATAAGCGGAATAGGAATCCCCTGGCAAGAGGGCAAAAAACTAATCATTGTTCCCTGTTGTTTCCTCTTTTCCTTTCAAGTAAAGAGCCCAAAGACCCTGACCAGCTTTACAGCACGCTCAAGAGCATCCTTCAGCAGGTGAAGGTGGGTGTTTTCTTTTCATTCACCTCATGCAGATATTTTGAAATGATTTCCCACATGGAATTTCCATATTAGATACCTTACTTTTTTCTTTACTCAAGAGCCATCAAAGCGCTTGGCCCTTCATGGAACCTGTGAAGAGAACAGAAGCTCCGGGATATTATGAAGTTATAAGGTTCCCCATGGGTAATGCCATTAACATTTTCTAAGTATAGATTTAACACTCTGGATGGCGGTGTGGGGGACACATGGTTGCTGAGGTTGATTTGTACTCTTCTGTTGTAGGGTAGGGTGTGTGTGGTGGGTGGTGGGATTCCCTGCACCCGCGGAGGGCCAGTGATAGAGCGCAGAGTAATAGAGGACAGGTGGGTGGCCGAGTCACGTTAGACACTCCTGCACCTTTAAGAGCTGCCTGCCTCCTGCACCGGATGCAGAGAGCCCAGCTGGGGAACTGCACCCAGCGCTAGATGTGAAAGCTGGCTGTTGGGACATAACCTTGTTTCTATTCTACATGTGGATAACTCTGGTTTGGTTGCACATGGACAACTTCAGGTTGTCCTCTTGATGTATTTTGAGCCTTTTGAGAATTTTTGAAAGCGACGCAAAGGACGTTGGATTAAGGCTGCTTGCTAGCAGAAGGAGAAGTTCTAGGAACGCAGTTCTCGATTTTTCCATGCTCTCGATGGATACTATTAGTGTCACTATCTATACTCCCTTTAAAAGCTTTGTTCCACATCCAGTACCAGACAAACAAAAAATGCTTTGGAAATGTCGAATTGTGGAATTTGTTGCTGTGCGTACACCATGCTAAAATGATTAATTGAACCAATTGAGAATCCAATTAAACTAATTTGGCATTGTGTAGATGACAGACAGCTAGCTGAAATGTTTTCAGTCGGTTGTGTGGCCGTTGTTTTGGAGACAGCCTGTGTCTTCTGTCCCTTTCCTACCTGCAGTCTGTTCCTGGTTCTAAGAAGGTAGTAAAATAGGAAAGGAAGAATGAAAGGTATTCATTAGTTCCCTGATGAAAGAGTTATTTGTAGGTGTTTTCTATAGCGTTGATTTTCACATGAATGTTCTATATAGTCATTGTAATGATTTTGGTAGTCTGTCCTCTTTAATGCGGACCTACATCCGAATGCTTTTCTTTCTCTTTTCTCTGCCTTGCTTCTCTGTATCTTAGTTATGAAAACCAAAGTGTGAGGGTTGAGTGAGTCTAGAATTCTGAACAGAAGCATGTTTGGGGAATCAGTATTCTCTTTTCTAAGTTTTTTTTAAAGGTCTTATTTTTAAGTAATCTCTATACCCAACGTGTGGCTCGAACTCACAGCCCTGAGATCAGGGATCACATGCCCTGCTGACTGAGCTGGTCACATGCCCGTCAGTATTTTCCATCCTGTAAAAAATATGTTAAAATCCTTTATGCCCATTTCCAAACTTAAAGTTAACTGACCTTTGCATCCTCATCGCCTGGACTGTCTCAACTCCCTTTATGAAACCCTCATGGGAGGTAGTATGAGTTTGGGGAGAATAATTATCTTTCAGCCCTGTTTATGTATGCTCTGAAAACCTGCAATAGTAGGTCTAGAAGGTCCCATCTGTCATAGCCTACTCTCAGCCTGCTTTCTCAAAGTGTTTTGCTTGGTCCAGGCTGAGAAGGGTATGAGCCTCTCCAGTTGGATAACCACCTGTGTGCATAGCTGACTGCTCCTGAGGGGAATATTGGCCCCGTTGAACAAGACCAGTGGCGGATGGAGGTGTGTTCTAGACAAAGTTATGAAAATAGTGAATGGTGCTCTTTAGGGGAGCAATAATATTTTTCTTAGGGTGCCTTTAGGTGCTGAGTGAAAGATGTGGTCTTGTCCCTAAGATGGTCATTTTTTTTTTTTTTTGGTTAAAGATTTTATTTATTTGACAGAGAGAGACACAGCGAGAGCAGGAACACAAGCAGGGGGAGTGGGAGAGGGAGAAGCAGGCCTCCCGCTGAGCAGGGAGCCTGATGCAGGGCTTGATCCCAGGACCCTGGGACCATGACCTGAGCCGAAGGCAGACGCTTAACGACTGAGCCACCCAGGCGCCCCAGATGGTCATGTTTTTGAGGACAAGCCTGACAAATCAGTAGTTTTACTTTCCCCCATTATTGCCTTCTCGGCTTTTTCTAAAAACGTTTCTTTTCTTTCCCTTGTGCTCTCAAAAACTCTTTTTCTATGAATGAGGTCCAACCTGTGTCTTTTAGGGAATCTCAGAAAATCATCTGAGTAGTCTGGCCCAAACATGTCTTCTTACCATGGGTGCATTGCTGAGCAGCATTTTCCTATTTCCTTAGAACTCCCCGGTTGGGGGGAGGGATGAAAATGGAATAATTTAATGTTTTCTCCATATGTGGTATCACTGATATTTAATCACCTTCTTTTTTAACCCATGCCATTTGGTCAAGTAAGCCTCTAATAAAGCTAGAGGAAGAAAGATGTTATTTATTTATTTACTTTAAAGATTTTATTCATTTGACAGAGAGAGCCAGCGAGTGCACAAGCAGGGGGAGTGGCAGGCAGAGGGAGAGGGAGAAGCAGACTCCCCACTGAGCAGAGAGCCTGATGCAGGGCTCTCTTGAGCCCAAGGCAGATGCTTAACTGACTGAGCCACCAAGGCACCCGAAAGATGTTATTTATAACTTAAGAATAGAATAGAAATATAGAAAGGAAATATGGAGAATTGGTTGTAATTATTCTGGAAGATCCAAACACTTCTATGACTCTCATTTTGTTTCTGCTGTATTTTAGGCTCTCCCCATCTCTTCTTACCTCCTTTCTTCCAAATAATAATTTGAAAGCTTTGGGATAAACTTCTTTGTGCCATGTTTCATTCTCCCCCCGCCCCCCCCCTTTTTGGTTAATAAAACTCTTCCTTCTAAAACATAAGCACTATATTGGGCGGCATATCTTAAGTGGTAGACATTTAGGTGGTAAGGTGAACATCTAACTTTACCTGGAGAGGCACAATTAATTTCATTGCTCTTTTTTCATTTAATGAGAGGACATCTTCATCTGCTCAGTCACACTCAGGTGAGACATCTAGTGGGGTATTTGCTGAGCCTTTATAAAGTACCTTAACACTTGCCAATTTTTCTCTCCTTCCAAACTGTTCTAGTTAGAGAAGAAAGAGATTTGAAAGTTGAACTCACAGATATGATGACACACCACTAACCAAGAGAAGCGTTAGTCAAAGGAAATAGGCAAAAGTACATATTTCCCATTTTTTCTTTGGTGTTTTGTGGTAGATTTAAGATTTTGATGCAAATGAATTCTCCCCATTTTTGGATGTTGCACATAAATTTATATATCTCACTAGCTGATGATCCCAGTGTATTTGGTTGTAACTTTCTTTCCTTCTGGAAAATTTGATAATATAGTGGGAATTTGGGTTATTGGTAGAGGTATTTTTTTTATAGCAATTTTGACTTATTTTTCCATGCACAGTTAATATAATTTTTAATGACAGAACCAGACTGAGACACAACTAGGGACCTATAAGTAGACAAATGTTAGCATCTTCTTTTTTTTTTTAAAGATTTTATTTATTTTATTTTATTTTTTTTAAAGTTTATTGATTTGAGAGAGAGAGAGAGAGCGTGCATACACAAGGCAGTGGAGGAGCAGAGGGAGAGGGAGAAGGAGAGAAATAGGCTCCCCACTGAGTGGGAAACCTGCTGGGGGCTTGATCCCAGGACCCTGAGATCATGACCTGAGCCAAAGTCAAGCGGCAGCTGCTTAACCAACTGAGCCACCCCTATTTATTTGAGAGAGAGAGAGAGTGCACACGCGTGGAGGGAAGGGGTAGAGGAAGAGGGAGAGAGAATCTCAAGCAGGTTCCATGCTCAGCGCAGAGCCTGACGCAGGGCTCAATCCCAGGACCTTGAGGTCGTGACCTGAGCCAAAATCAAGAGTCAGACACTTAACCGACTGAACCACCCAGGTGCACTCAAATGTTAACACCTTCTAATCTGCATAGGATTCTTTAAATCAGTTCTAAGAGTGAGGAGTAAACAAGCCCCATGGTATTCTTACAAGTTTAAATAAAGTGCTGTTTTCATTTGTAAAATAATATAATTTAAAGCAAGTAAATATATTAGGAAAATACTATTTTTAAAATAATCTCCCAAGGCTTACTTGCTTTAAAAAGGAATTATTGTTTGTGCTTTTTTTTTAATTGCCTGTGATTCTTATTTCATGGATGGAGCATGAAACTGAATTCATTTGAACCATTTTATATGCAGAGAGACTGGTGTATCTGTAGATTTATTTATGATCAGTTTTTCTACTTCAGTTCTGTCTCTATAGCACCAAAACAACTGTGAATTTAATGAAACAAACTCAGTCTTATTGTTTGGATTTAAGTAATGAAATGATTCAGACAAATGTTCCACCTGCTCTACACCGTGTAGATAGAGCCTCTTCTGTATAATTCTGAATGAATAGCTAACAGTACTTAGTTTATCATACGTATCACTGCTAATCTACTTAGCTTCCTTGTGCTGAATAGGGGATTGGGCCAGATGACTAATAATGGTCCCTTCAGTGTGAAAATGCTGTGATTTTACACAAGAAGTCCTCACAACAGAAACAATATAAAATTTAAGAAGTGTTTTCCTTGATCATGTCTCTTAAGCAAGGGCATTGGGATGGTAAAAATGTAGCCAGACTGATGACATAGATTTCTCTCCCTGTCTCCCTTTTGTCAGCTAGTGTTTAAAAGGAGTCAAAGATTGCTAATATTTTTTTTTCCTGTGCAGATCTGAAAACCATGAGCGAACGCCTCAAGAATAGGTACTACGTGTCTAAGAAATTATTCATGGCAGACTTACAGCGAGTCTTTACCAATTGCAAAGAGTACAACCCCCCTGAGAGTGAATACTACAAATGTGCCAATATCCTGGAGAAATTCTTCTTCAGTAAAATTAAGGAAGCTGGATTAATTGACAAGTGATTTGTTTTTTCCCCTCTGCTTCTTAGAAACTCATCAAGCGGTGTGCCTAAAGCAAGGTGGTTTAGTTTTATAAAGAATTGGACATAATGTATTGAAGATACTTGTAAATGTAATAATTAGCACTTTTGAAAAACAAACAGAAAACCTCCTCTTAGCTTTTCAGATATGTATTTAAATTGAAGTCATAGAACATTTTTATTTTATGGAATAGATTTTAATCTATTCACTACTATTAATGTACATTTTCTATGGCATGTCCATTAGCTGAATATTCAGTAATAGATGATCAGGGGTTTCCTCAACACCTGTGTATGAGGAAATTGCACATAGTACCAAGATTTGGGGGAATGCAGAAACTTTTCAAACCATGAATGTTTCCATTTTTTTCTAATGGAATGAGAGTTTATTTTTATTTTATTCTGAAGGACTTTAAGGAAGGGATACATGATAAAAAGCTTGTAAAAGGTGAAATATGCGATGTTTGAAGTCTCATTGTAGACTTTTTATATATATATTTTTAAAAACACTCATCTAGATGAGGTGCTTTGAGCAGTTCTGAAAAATGCAGTTCCAGAAAAGCAACTGCTTTGATTCCTAAGGAAGAAATTCTAAATAATGCACACTTTTTTATAAGCATCTGGATTTTTGATAATTCTATCTACCTACAATAAACTTGTGAGCACATAACCACTATTTTAATAATTATTTTCTCTACACGAATGTGTAATATTATATTTGACTTTGCTTATGCAGGCCATAAGTTCCAAAAGGCAATCTCCTGATGCACGAAGGCATACATTTAAAAACACTGGAGATTGAATCAACATGCTTTAATAAGAAAAGATGCATAATCTACATATGTATCAAATTTGGTGAATCCTTGTTCTAACAAATAGGGATTTTTTTCCCTTTTCTATGATATTCACAACCCCACTGATAATGTATTATATGAACATTTTTCCTTTTGCATCTCCAGACTATATTCATTGTCTGAGGTGAATTAAATCACCAAGATTTGCTGTCAGTATTTTAACACCTGTATTGGAAGACAGACCCAGGGTAATATCCCACTAAAATCCATCATACAACCTTACTAACCTGTCTTGGGATTCCAGCTTAGTGCTTGGATTTATTTCCTGATTAACACTACATAGAGAAGTGGGACATCTGCCATCCTGACTCTGGGAGAACCAACTAATATCAAACAAATGAAGGCCATTTTGATGGTCTTTGACACTAATTTTTATGATACAAATTTATAAACTGATTTTTGTAAAGGACTAGGTTTTAAAAGTGTATTTAACTTGATGTTTTTTATCAGCATAAATGAATTAAAATGGTCATTAAATAGTTGTCAAAAACAGTTGCCAGAGATAATCTGCATGAAGGAAAAAAAACTGCAAATGGCTGTTAAGTGGGAAGTATTGTTTTTAATATGTAAGAGATATTCAGAATGCTCACACTGAAAAATGCCTCAACTTTTGTAAGTATAAGAAACCACCTTGAGTGGCATCTAGATTTCTAATGAAGAATGATGATACAGTTTGGATTAAGTATCTTGGACTGGTTTTAAACAGTGCTTTGTCCTGAATCTGCCAAAGCATCTGTCCAGCTTGGTATCCTGTGAAAGTTTTTTATTTTCTGGGTAGACATTCTTATAGAGTATTGTCTTTAAAATCAGATTGTCTCTTCTATATTGAAAGCATTTTTATGTTTTCTAATTTAAAAATTAATATTTTCTTATAGATATTGTGCAATAAAGCTGAAGTAGGATGTGTGGTTTTTGCAAATGCTTTAACAGCAGATAAAATTTTACATTTGTAAAATTAATATATTGTACTGGTACAACATAGTTTTAAATTATATTTTAAAAGGCTCTCAATTTGGTGTTGTGTTTTCTTCTTCTAGCCTATTAAATTTAACAGGGCAAGTGTATGATCCGGTTGATGACCATTGACTATATCCATAATTCTTAGATTTTAGGCATTTTGTTGAAGATGTTTAGAATTGTTGCATTTGTTGGAAGTTTCGTAAAACTTCACACCCACCGGTGGGAGAATTCCATGAGGACACACTTGAGGGTGTCTGGGTCTTGAGTGGTTCACTGCATCCTGCCCACTGTCACTCATTAAACGAAGAAAAAAAAATCCTAGTGAAAGAAGAGTGTTAATTGGTTTAGAAATTAGATGGGTTTTCCGCAGTTTTTCTTTGTGCATCTGTGAAATAGATGAATGAAGAGACAGTTAAAAATACAGCTGATTCCTACACATCTCATGAGCTTGTTACTCAAAAGGCTGACTGCAGGAAAGAATACGGTTTCCTCTTGGGGGTATGAGAGAACCCACCAAAGAACACCTTTTCTTTCTGAATCCTCAACCAACTGAGAAGTCAAAAGAATAAGGCATATGATGGCCAGAATATCTTTATTAATAATAAAATGGATATTGGAGAATGTGGCTTTATGTATCTGTGGAAAGTGGGCTAATACTGAACCCCAGAATGTGCTTGGCTCGCTAGCAGCTTGGCACCACTGCCACTTCCCCTCCAAGGGCAGGGCCTTTACTGTTGAGCTCAGTGCATGGCCAACAGCAGTGGTGCTCTCTGAAGGATGGCCAGCTCCGGAGAGGCACAGGCAGGGAGCAGCCACACAGTGCAGTCCCAGGGCCTCACGGTAACTCATCAACCAGGGGGAGGAGTGAATAAGGGCAGAGGGAGGCCAGGGGGTGATGTCCCTCCTTCTACTGAAATATAAACATCTGGATTGGAGAATAGGTCTCCTTCCCACTCATATCCCATATATCCATATCAAAAATCACTATAAAGTTGTATTCAACACATGTGAAAACTGGTTGTATTCATTAGAATAGTGAAAAGAAGACTTTGAGGATTTCATATTACGTGGAAGTAAAATTTAAAATTATGAAACCTAAGAAGTAGAAATAACATCAGTCAGAGGCACTATGGACAGGTTAATAATGTGTCACCCCCCCCCCTTTTTTTTTAAAGATTTTATTTATTTGACAGAGACACAGTGAGAGAGGGAACACAAGCAGGGGGAGAGGGAGAAGCAGGCCTCCTGCTAAGCAAGGAGCCCGATGTGGGGCTCGATCCCAGGACCCTGAGATCATGACCTGAGCTGAAGGCAGACGCTTAACGACTGAGCCACCCAGGCGCCCCACCCCCCTTTTTTTAAAAAAACATTTTATTTATTTGACAGAGACAGTGAGAGAGGGAACACAAGCAGGGGGAGTGGGAGAGGGAGAAGCAGGCTTCCCGCGGAGCAGGGAGCCCAATGTGGGGCTTGATCCCAGGACCCTGGGATCATGACCTGAGCCAAAGGCAGACGCTTAACGACTGAGCCACCCAGGCACCCCTGTGTCACCCCTTTTAGCTGATAGTCTTCAGACCAACCCTCACTGTTTTAAGAGATTCTAAGAGCTGTACAAGGCAGGTTTGTTGGAGGCAGCCCGTGACTTTTTCCATAATGTTCCGCCCTGGTCTTCGCCAGCCCTCGTTAACTAGCATTCTCCTCTTAGCAAAGCAGAAACAATACTTTGAAGGGAGAGCTTCAACAAAGTAAACGGAAGATGCTGAGAGGAGGTGAGGGAACACCAGTAAGTATCATGAAAAGTTTTCCAATGTAATTTATGTATATTTATGCCTTGGTTTCTTTATGGGAGCATCTTTACTTTTTTTGTGGAAAAAAGTTAACATAGACAAAGCTGGAGATTTTCTCTGGGTTTACTAAAAAGCAGTATATTTCAACAAGGCAGAGAAAAGCAAGGAATACAAAAATCAGTGTTCCTATTCCCTCTTGTTATTGGGAAGTCCAACACAACCTTGGCAGAATTAGTTTAAAAAGATGGAAAACAACACCACTAATTGTGTGTGTGTGTGTAATTTTCTGAGCTGAACTGAAGGTTGTCAGTTTTAATTTATGTAGGTTTGAAGTTCTTTAGGAGAAATCCCTTGGAGAATTTGTTGGAAAGTAGGAATCTTCTCAAAATCATGCATGTATTCATGCATATGCACTTTCTGCATACCACTTTACTTGTTTTTGGGGCCCTTTCTAAAATTCACTGGTCTCTATTCTTTGCTGTTAACTACCCATTTTCTACAGTTAAGAGATGGGTATCCTATTTATGCTTGAAAATACCTAAGAACAGAAAATCTGCCTTTTTGTCCAGTAGGGCAGTACAGCAACAGGATAGGCAAACGGTTATAAGAAAGTGCCTAAATTTGGTTAATGTTGGTTGTTTTTTAAAGAGTTGAATAGAATACACACATGGTTTATATAAATCTTGTGACCAGGTTTTAATTCAGACCTTTTTTTCCCCATACAATGTTATTAATTCATTGTGCCAGGACTGCTTCTACTCCTCAACATACTTACACTTGTATAGTTGTAGCTTGTTTTGTGGAAAGCTCCACATCCCCTCCTGTATTTTTTAACATTAAAAAAAATTGAAGTATAATTAACAATAAACATGCACTACAACACAATATCATATAAAATACATATAATAAAATACACAGGTCTTAGGTGTAAGGACCAAGAAGTATCAATCCTACACAAACTTAGAAAACAGATGTGGGAAGTCTTCTGAAATCATTTTATGAGGGCCAGTATTGTTACCCTGATACCGAAGCCAGGAAAAGAATTCTAAGAAAACTATACAACACAACCCTCCGAACACAGGTGCAAAAATCTTTAACAAAATACTAGCAAATGGAATTCAGCAATATATAAAAATTATGAGATTATGACCAAGTGGGGTGCATCTGATTAAGTCAAGGTTGATTTAACATTGAAAATTCATTAATTATATGAATAGCATAAAGGAGAACAAAACACATTCATCTCAATAGATGCAGATAAAGCATTTGACAAAGCTCAACACCCATTCATAATTTAATAGAAAAACTAGCAGAGTAAGAGGAAACTTCCTCAGTATGATAAAGGTTATTAATAAAAACTTACAGCCAACATCACAGTAATGCTGAAAAACCAAATGCTTCCAAGGTTGAGATCAAGGCAAAGATGTCTCTCATTACTTTGATTTAACATTATAGCAGAGGTTCTAGTGAGTGCAGTTAGGCAAGAAAGGGCATACAAGTTAGAAGTGAACTGTCTTTATTTGTAGACAATAAGGTAATGTACATTAAAAAATTCTAAGGAATCTACATAAAGATAATAAAACTAGTGAGTGAATTTAGCAAGGTCTATATATGAAAATCAATTGCATTTACATAAACTAGCAGCCAGCAAGTGAAAATGAATTTTAAAAATACATTTACATTAAATCAACAGTATGAAATGCTTAGGATAAGTTAACAAAATATGAGCAAGGATTAGACAAGACTTCTCTCAACAGCAAAATTAAGACCATAAGAAAATGAAATGTTGGGGGAAGTAACTGTCAATCTACATCAACAAGAGTGAGGGGGAAAAATTAAATTTGTTTCTAGAAAAAAGAATTTGGCCCTCATCAAAATGACTTATAAATGCTTCAGAAACTTAGACTTTGGAAAGTCAAGTGTACAAATAAAGCCGTATCAGGATAGCCATTTATTTTATTTTATTTTTAAAGATTTTATTTATTTGACAGCCAGCCAGAGAGGGAACACAAGCAGGGAGAGTGGGAGAGGGAGAAGCAGGCTTCCCGCAGAGCAGGGAGCCTTATGCGCGGCTGGATCCCAGGACCCTGGGATCATGACCTGAGCCGAAGGCAGATACTTAACGACTGAGCCACCCAGGCACCCCAGGATAGCCGTTTAATAAAAGTAGAAATAAAGACAACGCCACCAATCCAGTGGTAAACCGTAAAGAAGAAGAAGGCAGAGTAGATAGCATAAAAATATTTGATAGAAATAAATCATAGGAGTTATCAAAATAAATGGACTTAATTTGCTAGGTAAAAGATGACAATTCAGTTTGGACCAAAACCAAAAATCTAGTAATATGCTCATTAATGAGATACATCTAAAACATTAACATAGGAAGGCTTAAAGAAATGGAAAGAAAAATGATGTAGTAAAAATACTAATTTTAACTATATACGGGAAAATATTAACCATATATAAGTTGCCTTAGCTATATAAGATATTAAAACAGCATTATGAGGGAAAAAGTGACTACAACAGCGATAAAAGGAACAGTTCACTAGGAAAATGAAATCAATAAATCCAGAAATTTTGTGGAAGATGTTATAGTTTTTTTTTTAGCAAATGATGAAGACAATCAAAAAATTGGTAAAGCTATGAAAAATTTGAAAACGTTATACATTACATTCAACAATTAGAGAACTAGTTTTTTTCTAGCACACACTTAAACATTTGTAAAATTTGACAACTTACGACTCATAAAAGATTTAACAAATACCAAAGAATCAACACCATACAAATAATCTTTTGATGTATTACAGAAAGAATAGAAGTCAATAACAAAGAATAACAACAGAAATCTCCACTTTGGTATGAAGAAAATGATTTTACATAACTGATAGGTCAAAAAAGAAATCAGAAAGTTAAAAAACACCTGAAGGCGCCTTTGAAATCAAAGTTAAGGATATATATATATATATATACATATATATATATATAACACACTGAAGAGGTCATGCAGTAAAACTTAAGAGGCAAAAATGTATGCCTTTAAAAACTTGGTTAATAAGGAAGACTAGTGGCACCTGGCTGGCTCAGTCAGTGGAGCATGCAATTCTTGATCTTAGAGTCAGGACTCAAAAGAGTTTGAGTCCTATATTGATTGGGTGGAGAGATTACTTAAAATTACAGTCTTTAAAAAAGAGGAAGGCTAGACATCAAGGAGCTAGGTAGAAGTTAGAAAATGACAACATAAACCCAAAGAATGTGAACAGAAAACAATAGCAGAAATTAATAAAGTAGAAAATGAAAAAACAGGATCAACAAAAGCTGGTCTTTTGAAAAGATTAACAAAATGGAAAAGATTAACAACTAGCAAAATAGATTCAGTACAAAAGAAAGCAGGCACAAATAGGCAATAAAAAAGTGACATAACTAGATAGTACAGAGATTTGAAAAATTGAAGAAATACTATAACATTAAAAACAAAGAAATATGCAATTCCTAAGAAAAGGGTAATTTAGCTAAATAGAATCAAGAAGGATTAGAGAATTTATAATCATTTAAAAAACCAAGACAAAAATTTGCCCATAAAACACAGGATAAAATAGTTCTAATGGCAAGTTTTACCAAACCTGAATTGGTAACAATTTGTTCCACAGAGCAAAAAGAGAAGGTTCTCAACTAATTTTATGAGGCTAGTATGGCCCTTGCTACCAAAAATATATACGGGAAAGGATATAGGCAAATTTTACTTGTGATCATAGGTATAAAAAATCCTAAGCAAAATATTAGCAAACGAATTCCATCTATTTCTTTAAAAACAAATGTGACAAGAAAAAGTACAGGAAAAACTTTATGACATTGGCTTTGACAATGATTTCTTGGGTATAACAATCAAAAGCAAAGATGAGAGGAAAAACTGATAAACTGGACTTAATCAAAATTAACAACTTTTGTGCATCAAAGGATACTCCAACAATAAAAAGCCAACCCACATAATGGGGGAAAACATTTGCAAATCACATATCTGATAAGGGATTAACATCTAGAATGTTTAAGGAACTCCTAAGATTCAACAACAAAAACAACCCAATTCAAAAACAGGCATAGGACTTGAACAGACATTTTTCTGAAGGTATACAAATGGACAATAAGCATATGAAAAGACGCTTAACATCATTAATCATTAAGGTAATGCAAGTCAATATACCACAATGAGATGCCACTTCACACCAACAGGATAGGTATTGTGGAAAAAACCCACAAAACAAGTATTAGCAAGGATATGGAAAAATTGGAACCCCTATGCATTGCTGGTGGGAATATAAAATGGTGCAGCCACTCTAGAAAACGTATGTTGGTTCATCAAAATAGAGAATTACCATGTAATAAACAATTCTACTTCTGGGTATATGTTTAAAAATTAAAAGCAGGAACTCGAATAGATCTTTGTATTACCACATAGACAAAAAGTGGAAACAACCCAGATGTCCACTGAGATAAAATCTGCTACATATACCCAATGGAATACTACTCAGTATTCTAGCACTTGAATACTTGAAAAAGGAATGAAATTCTGTTAGGTGCAGACATGGATAAGTGAAATAAGCCAGACACAAAAGGACAAGTACTGTATGATTCCATTTATATGAGGTACCTGGAATAGTCAAATTCATAGAGACAGAAAGTAGAATAGTTACTAGGGGATGGGGGGGTGGGGTAAATGGGTAGTTATTGTTTAATGGGTACAGGATTTCAGTTTGGGATGATGAAAAAGTTCTGCAGATGGATAATGGTGATGGTGATGGACAGTATGAATGTATGTAATGCTACTGAACTATACACTTAAAAATGATCAAAATATTTTACCACTAAACTACAAACAAAAAAATGTGACTATACAGTACCCAGCCCATTGTTTGACAAATAAACCAACAGAAAGAAACTTCAGTGGCAAGGTCAGCAGATAGATTAATCAATGAATAGTGCTGGGACAATGGGCTATTCTCATGGAAAATGAAATAAAATCAGATCCCCATTTGACAAAATACCAAACGGTTTAAAGACCCAAGTGAAAAAGAAAAACTACAGATTTTAGAGAAAAACCTTAAGGGAAAAGGTGATAGAGGACATCAATATTTAAAATTCCTGAACATCAAAAAAACATAAGGTAAAAATAAAGTAGAAACAGTTATAGCACATGTAAATAAAGACAAGGAATACTATCTAGGATATATAAAGAGCCCATTCTATTAAGAAAAAGGCTAGCTAAAAAGTGGGCAAAGTACACAATAAGCAATTCATAGAAGGAATGAGTGACCAATAAACACTTGAATTCTCACAAGTAATGAACTCAAATGAGATAAAATAAATAATTAAAGAGAAACCATTTCACATTCATTGCCATAGGTAATTTCAATGTCCAATAATACCAAGTGATAGTGTGTGGGGAAACTGGAACTTACATGTTGCTGACAGGACAGTGATACACTTCTTGTGTCAGGAAAATTGGTACAACCACTTTAGAGGGCAACTCCCCTTCTAGGTATCAACTCCATGGAAACTTATTCACATGTGTGCAAGAATGTAGAATATTCACCGCAGCACTAACTTGTAATCATGAAAAAAGTGGAAGCAAATTATCTCTCAAAAGAATAAGTCGTTTATTTATATAATAAAATACTGTACAACGATGAAAATAATCTACATCTGCCAACATGGATAAATCTCAAAAATAATGGTGAGTTAAAACTCGGTTGCAAAAAAATATATACAATATAACATTCATGTAAAATGTTAAAATATAAAACAATTCTTAACAGTCTATGGACAAATGCTACAGCAAGAATACAGAAATATTAAAAATGCAGTCACCCAATAGAGAGCTTTCTGTGGTGATGGAAATGTTCTTTATCTGCATTGACCCCAACATGGTAACCACTAATTAGGGAACTATCCTCAAAGTCCAAGACATAACAATTTGTGATTTTGCTGAGGTATCACTGAACAATGAACCCACAACAGCTTGGTATTCAGAGCTAGTCACTTACCTAGTCCCTGAGCCTAAGCAACCATTAATTCTTTAATAAGGATCTCACATTTTATTTGAAATTTTAAATACAACAGTGGTATAAGGGATCCGCAAACAACTTAGGGTATACCCTACTATGCATGCCAAGGATTTATTTTATTCAAATATTATATAAAGAGTTTCAAAAGATCCTTGGCCTGTCCAAAAATCATTCATTCTAGTATTTTCCACTTAAGGGAAAAATAAAGGCACCAGAAACTTATAATTAAAACATCTTAATTTGATTACTCATTTCTAAAATTTTTGCAGAAGATACATTCTGAGTAAAACTAAGTTTTAGGTAGTTTAAGAAATAGGGCTTAAGTCCAGTTATTTATAAGAAAAAATAAACCAAATTTATTAATGGTATAAAAAAAAGCATCACATTTGAAGTACAGTTTTGAAGAAATTTCCGTGATCTAGAGTTCAGTCAAAGAATATTCCATGGCAACAGTTCAATCCTATTGTGTACAATCTTAGAGATTCTCTCTTGGAGAGATAGAAGGAAGTGTAATAGGATGAATTTAAACAGCATCCAACAAACACTTCACTGTATTTGCTTCATACTTTTTTTTTTAGAACTGCGTCTGGAATCCTTTTTCTGTTTGAAAATCGGAGAATTCAAGAAACACAAATCTGTAAAAGGGTCTCCTCTTCTCAGTTTCCTATAAGGGTAAAAAGAACTCTTAAGCATAATTATAAACATCCCAATACTAACTCACTCTTCAATATAAAGTTATTGTAAAATATGCCAGTGCTAATATTCCCACTTCAGTTTTTAATCAAAATTTTTTATTTCAACAAGACTCATTCTTGAACAAAGCTCCAAACCTTACTCCCCCCACATGTATCATTAGAGGTGGGGTCCCACAAATCAAATACTTACGAAGCAAGCGTGGGTTCCTTATAGTTCATACTGACTGCACACCTGCGCTTAGGCAGCGACACTGCTGGGCTTTCTTTCTTTTTTGGAGAAAGAGAAAGTTTTCTGATTTTCACTACAGGATACAAGGGGACATTGGTGATATCCTTCAGGCTAAAATGAGGTGAGCGGTGAGTTTTAGGTAGTGCACCTATGAAAATAACTTTTACTGAATATGGTTCCAAATGAAAGAAAGAAAAAAAAACCACAGGAACTAAAATTGTGTGCAGTTACACACCTAAACATATACAAATCCAACATTTTATAATACAGATTTTTTTTAACCCATTCATCATTTTATCATCCCAGATAACACTGAAATATTACTGTGGATGTGAAGAACTGATACAACAAGTTACTAAAACTTAAAATTCTTAAAAAAATTATAATTCTTTAATGATAATGTGGGCATAATGAATTACTTTCAATTATGGAATTGCATTTTACTTCCACCTTGCTCTGTAGAATCATTAAGGCCTCCATCTTTTTCAATACCAAAATTTATCAAGTGGCTTTCTATAGTCTTAAAAAGCCACTTAGGGGCACCTGGGTGGCTCAGTCGTTAAGCATCTGCCTTCAGCTCAGGTCATGGTCCCAGGGTCCTGGGATCGAGCCCTGCATGGGGCTCCCTGCTCAGCGGGAAGCCTGCTTCTCCCTCTCCCACTCCCCCTGTTTGTGTTCCCTCTCTCGCTGTCTCTCTCTCTGTCAAATAAATAAATAAAATCTTCAAAAAAAAAAAGCCACTTAAACTCACTTTATTAAATGAGAATTCTACCTCTGTGGAGACCAGCAGGAAAAGGGTTCCCTCTGGTAAAGCTAATATGTTAAAAAAGTTACCCAATATTTTTCTTATCATAAGCATCCAAGTTATTCTACTTTGGAGCTAGATCTGTATTGCGTGACAGGTACTCAGCACACAGAAGGACCCTGTAAGACAATCTCTTCACACAGCTTTAAAAGGCAAACTGTTTTTCGTAGTCAAACTCTAACTGTAAAATGCCTATATTTAGCAACCAGGGTTATCTAGGTTTCAAATACTGTCTTTTTTTGTCCCCACATAAGTAATTATTCCAACTTTTAGTTTGGAAAATATGGCTAAGCAACATCCGATCAGTTGCTATAGTCTGGAACAGTACTTCTCAAAATTTATATATATATATAGATTTGTGTGTGTGTGTACACGTGTGTATACACACACACACACACACACACACACACACACACACACATTCCCCGGGGAACTTGTTAAAAAGATGCAGATTCTGATTCAAGGGTATGGTCTCAGATTCTGCATTTTTAAGAGGTTTCACATAATGGTAATGCTGATGATCTGGGGATTAAACTCTGAGTGACACTATATTAGAGTGTAATTTTTTTTAAACTTACTGTGTAAAATTTCAAGCATACACAAATACAGAGACAACAATAATAATGGAACCCCAGTTACCTAGCTTCAATAATTACCAACATTTTGCCAATCTTGTTTGATTTTGTAACATTATTATAGCATATTCAAAAAAACACATCTGTATACTACCACTGCCTAACTGGTTGACCTTGGAAAGTCATTTAAATTTTTTAGGTTTTAAGTTTCCTTATAAACAATACAAACATGGTGGTACCTACACTTCATAGAGTTTTTTTTTTTTTTTTTTTAAGGTTTTAATTTATTTGACAGAGAGAGCACAAGCAGGGGGAGAGGGAGAAGCAGGCTTCCCACTGAGCAGGGAGTCCAATGTGGGGCTCGATCCCAGGACTCTGAGATCATGACCTGAGCTGAAGGCAGACGCTTAACTGACTGAGCCACCCAGGTGCCCCTTCATAGAGTTTTTCTGAATATCAAATGAAATAGCATGACAATGTTTTGGGAATGCTACAACCTGACCATACAAATTAGTTTAACCACACTAAATTTTCCAGATAAGAATCTTTGTGGGCAGATGCAGGCTCTATCATCAACTTTTGAACCATGCCTACTTTTGATCTAATAAAAGCAAGATTTTTCTAAGCCACAGTTTTTAGATGTCTTACAAATGCCTTAGAGAAGAATACTAAGCCCATCAACTGAGGAAAAAGTTTGGTCTAGCCACCTTTCATTACCGAGAATGAATCAATTTATAATCATGGTTCCTGTCAAATTGAATATGAAGCAAAGCCATTAAAATGACAGGCCACTGGATTCAAATTTGATTTCATTTTCAAGGGCCTGTTTCAGGTGAGTGTATAAAAGATATTTTAATTCAACCTAACTCCACCAAAAAGTTTTACCTTATGTTGAAAGGCTTCATTTACTAAAAGTAAAAATGCTTTCTCTGTAAAAAGTAGTATTTGTTTTTAAAGAAGATTTAAATTAGCTTAAAGTAGGTCATAGCCATACAATTGTGATTTCCATCCCAGGTCCCCATTGTTTAATAAGACTGGAACATCCCCCAGAGACAGATGGCAAGTCTCTAATCTCCCCCAGAGAAACAGATGGTAAGTATAGCATATAAGCATCAGGAGTGATCATTTATTATAAACATTAAAAATGCAGGCAAATAAGTAGATCACTTACTTATAGGAGTTTTTGTAAGCTTAGAATCCTCCATCTCTTTTTCATCCCTGTATTTTAGTGCTCTTTTAGGTCGAGACCTGGCGACTGGGCTCCTATCTGATTCACTGGAGAGATCTTGACTGTACTTGCAAGTGGGCAAATAGAGGTCATCAGAATCATCTCCTGAACCACTTGATTCACAGACGCTCACTTCAAATTCATTGTTGTTTTCTTCTCTGTTAGAATCATTGCTCATTTTTTGTCGGAAAGGAGTGAGATGAATACCCTCTTCCAAGTTAAAATTGTAAGCATCACTGGAAATGACAGATTTATCCAACTTTTTTTTGGAAACAGCTTTTTTGTTTTCACTTTTGCTCCCTTTATACTTTGATACAGATTTCGATTTTCTCCTTCTGTTAGTTTTTCTTTTCTCTTCTCCTTTTCTTCCTTGTGCACCTCTATGCTTATTTTCAGTTTGTTCAAATTTATATTCTAAAATGTTTTCTTTTGTTTTAGCAGGTCTTCCTGGGTCATTCAGCTTTGGTGATAAGTTAATTTGATCCTTATTCCATTGACAAACACTTTGTTCTACATTTTCTGTTATGTGCATGTTTACTAGTGGGTCTACCCATCTTTCAGATTCAAAGGGCTGCACTGAGAAATGACTGATTTCAAAATCATCCAAGGTATTGAACTGACACAGATTGTTGAGATGTTTCTTTAAACTTCTACGGACAGATACAGTTCTAGGTAAGACATTATCAGCAGACTTATCTTCATCTGAATCCAAATCAAATCCCAGTCTATCTTGAGAAACAGGTATTTGCTCTGAGAATTTAAAAAAAAAATGAGAAAAATAGTTTTACTTTATGAAAACTTCAATTTCAGCAATCTTAAAACTCAAAATTAAAAATGGAATAGATGAAAAGTCATTCTGTAGTTTCTCCACATTGTCTCTAAGTAAATACAAACCTGGGCAACTTAATACTGCCATCTATTTATTTGGCAATGATCAATTGATGGCTTCTATCTGACTTGTGAAAGACTCTTATATAACCTTTAAAAATATTCTAACTGGGGGTTCTCTGTGTCCTGATTTAAAGGTTTCAAGAAAAACTAGTAGGCTCTATGTATCTGTGTGTGTGGCATTCAGTGGAAAAGAACCTCTATTTTATAGTAGTACAAGTACACTTGAGAAAGTGGGAGCTAAGGTGTTTTTTGAAAATGAGTAAGATTGGGATAATTGCAAAGCCCTTCAGGTAAGAAATATAATCTGTATTTTTAGGAAAAGTGAGGATATTTGGTTCTGCTTATTCAAATGCTATCCCTTAGTTCAAGTAGAAAGGATTGATATTTGAGAACAGGGACATGTCAATTTAGAAGTGGAAAGAATGGCGTGGCTTTGGAGGTCAGCTTTGAGTTTAAACACTAGCTTTTACCATTCGAGCCACTTCTTGTGAGAACTTTACTTCTTTGAGTCTATATAAAATGGGACCAACTGTACCTACAGTCCAAGGTTGTTGTGAGGGTCAAGTGACAGAATGTATGTAAAATGGCTAACACAGAGCTTGGCACATAGTAGGGCTCAGTAAATTGCAGCCGTTTATAGCTGATTATAGATTTGGCAAAATAAATGGAAGTATTTTAAAACTGTTATTATTCCGTGTAAAATAAACAGATTTGCTTTGAGCAGAAGAATGCCAGATGAGCAAATTTTAAAAAGTTAAAAAAATACTAGAGAAATTTTTTACTTGTTCCCAAAGATCTCATCTTGCCCTTAATAGTATTTTTAGATTTTTCCTTGAATTACCTTCTATTTGGAATGATTCTCCTTGTCCTGGAAGGTGAGCTTCCTGAAGAGGAACTTGTCTAGCCAATGAAAAATAGAAATTTATTTAACAGTTTTATAATAAAAACAAATTTAAGATTTTCTTAAAATTAAAATTTTCTCTTTAGTATCATTTCATAATTCTATTTTAAATCAGTGTATCTGTTCAGTTTCAAAGAAAAAAAAACATTTATGCTGATTATATGGAGGCTGGTTTGTTATGACTGACATTCAACTCCCACTGGAAGAACTACCTTACCAATGAAGACATGCCATAACTCATAATTTCATTTACCTGGAGAAACAGCCATTCGGTATTGACTCATAAAATCTATTATAGAAATGCAATTTGATTACTCAACTCTTTATCAGCCTGCTTCATCATTAGCTGAGCTATGATCTTTTTTCTTTTCTTGGTAGTTTATATTTTTATGATGCCTAACTACTGACCCCTCTAAAGTTAATCCTATTTATTTTAAAAATCTTGTCCCCCTTTGGCTCATGAAACAATTTTCTTTATGCTTTAATACCATTACTGGCTGTTTTACCCTAATTTTATTCTTTATTCCCTATAGAGAATTTTTCCCTCTAGACATTGAAAATTAAATACAGGTTTAGGTAACAGTTATGGTAACTAACAATTTCAGGACTCTTATAAAAAGTCAATTACCCTATCTTACTTTTTGACCATTACATAAATATTTTGTCAGATCTTACAGTTCAACTATTTTCAACTATTCATGATTAAAATTAATGTGGGGATAGAAAGCATCTTAGTGATTACTTTTGTGAAGAGAAGGGCATAGACTTGAAAGGGATAGGAGGAGATGGCTTATGGCAATGGTTCTAATTGGGGATAATTATATGGATACGTGGCACTGTCTGGAGACATTTTTGCTTCTCATAACTGGCGGAGGGAAGTGCCACTGACATTTAGTGGTAGAGGCCAAGGATGCTGCTAAATGTCCCACAATGCTTAGGATAGCCCTCCACAACAAAGGATGATCTGGCCTAAGGTGTCAATAATGCTGAAACTAAGAAAGCCCAGCTAGAGTGACAGCAGTGCTCTCTATAACAATTGAGATTTTGGTTCCACAGGTGTATACGTTAGTCAAACTCATTAAACTGTGTAATTAAGATCTGTGCATTTTACTACGTATAATTATATCTCAGTAATTCATAAGCAAAGTATACTTGATCTAACAGAAGGGGAGGACGGTATATGGGGGTCTGACTATATTTAGGAATGAATTGGATTAGCAAGACAGGGTGATAGCTGTGTTAAACATGATGTTTTATTATATTTCATTTCTAAACCAGACTATTTGTAGTACTGGCAAAATACCATCATTTGAATACCCAATCCTTAGAATAAAAACATATCTAAGAAAAATATAACTGAAAAAATTCAGTTATATTTAAATAACTACCTTATTCCTAGACATCAAAAAAATAAACATAACAAAGTTTTGGCTCGGCTAAATGTAACAATATCAATGTATCATATTTTTTCAAATACATTTTTAGTAGAGAAAACATCAGACTCCAAACACAAGAATCTATATTATGCAAATTTTCTTTCATAAATGCATCACAGAATTAAATCTTTCTTGATATTAGTAATCATAATAATGAAATTTTTTTATTAAAATATAATATTTGTTTCAGGGGTACAGGTCTGTGATTCATCAGTCTTACACAATTCACAGTGCTCACCATAGCACATACCCTCTCCAATGTCCATCATCCAGCCACCCCATCCCTCCCACCCCCCAATAATGAAATTTGATACTAACTTCACAAATAAATCCCCAGAGTTGTTGTCACTATTGGAGTCCATTCCAGAGGGACATATTTCCTGGTTCTGTTAATATATTAAAACAAAGAAAACGGTGGTACAATTGAAATATTCATAACAAAGCATTCATTTATTTAACAATAAAAACATATGAGCACTCTATATGGTGTCAGGCTCTGTTCTAGGAACTAGATCTATAGCAGCTTAAAAATAGATTTAAGTCCAACCCTCATAAAGCTTACATTCTAGTGTAGGGATAGAAAAATTTAAAATGAAGGGAAAGAGATATATAAATAATTATCTCAGATATTGATAAATTGCTATGAAGGAAATACTCAGACTTGAAGTGACAGAGTACTTGAGTTTGGAGGGTTCTCTTAGGGTGACTTTCATCTGAAATCTAAAGAATGCAGAGGAGCCAGCCATTGAAAGAGCAGGGAAAGAAAAAGTGGTAGAAACAGCAAATACAAAAGTCATGGTGTAGGAAAAACCTTGCTGTGTTTAGAAAAGAAAGGCCATTGTAGCTGGAGTCATCTATGACCTGTCTCATAGTGAGAACAGTACGGCATGTGCGCACAGAGGCCACATAATGTGGAGCTTGGGAGTCATGAGTTTGGATTTTAGTCTAAGTGTGATGGGAAGTCATGTAAATGTTAAGCAGGAAAGTAAAATGATCTAAGTTTTAAGAAGATCAGTCTGGCCACTGTGTGAAACATGGATTGAAAGGGGCCAAGAGCAGGAGTTAGGAAGTCATTGTAGTAAATCTAGCAAGACATTCATATTAGCTAGGACTTGAGTCCTATGGCTACAGAGGTAAAGCCCAGTGGAAGGTGTTAAGAAAACAAAGTGTGCTGAGACTGAATAGGGGTGGAGGTGGGGACAGTGAGGGAGAGGGAAGCCTCTTTGGCTGACTTGAGCAAATGGATAGGTTGTTTTATGAGATGAATAGGACTCCAGACGAGGCAGAAGTATACAATATCTTTGGAAGAGGGAAAATAAAGAGTTGTACTTTGTACAAAATGTGTTTGAGATCCTTTATAAGTATTTAAGTAGATATATCAAAAAGTAGTTGTGTGTGTGTGTTGAGCTATAAATTTGGAAGTCATCAGCAGACAGATAGTATTTAAAGCCATGGGAGGGGGAGAAGATAAGATGGGTCTAGGACAATTGACATTTGAAAGTAAAGAAGAAGCGAGCAAAGGAGGCTGACATGGAACGGTCAGAAAGGTAAGACAACCAGGAGAGTATGAGAGTAAGAAAGCTGAGAGATCAAAGTATGTTGTTTATTACTTCAAGGTCAAGAAGAAAAAGTGGCCACTAAAAATGGGGGTTGTGGGCACCTGGCACAGTGACCATAGAACGATGGGGATAAAAGCCAGGTAAGAGTAAGTTCAAATGTAAATGGAAGCTGAGGAAGTGAAGACAGTAAGTGCACTGTTCTCTCTGCTAAAGTTCTGCTGTGAAGGGAAGCAGAGAAATGAGTAGAGGGATATGAAACCAGGAGAGGTTTCATTTATTTTCTTTTCCTCTTAAGGGAAGAGATACTAAAGCACATTTGTATGATGGCTAGAATGATTCAGCCAAGAGGGAAATACCTGTTGAAAGAGCACAAACTTTTAGGAGCAAAGTCCTAGAGATGAGAAAAAGGGAATCTGATGGACAGGGGAGGGCTCAGCCTTCCATAGGAGCAGAGGTACTTCTGCCACTGTGACAGGAGGAAAGATGAAGAACAGCATAGACACAGGCAGATTTGGAGATTTGTATCAGGAAGGTGAAAGCTCCAGACAGATTCCTTAGAGATCACTCTAATTCAGCTGTTTTTTTTAATTTGATGCACATATAAGATGCTGACATTACGATAGGTTAAAACTGTTCAAGAGAAACAAAACAACTAGAAATTTAATCCTGTTAAAAGTCTTCAATTTATTTTCAGGATAGCTCATGTTCTAAATTTAAATAGTAGTATTACTGAAGGTAAATAAAGGAGAATATTTAAGTACAGAATAATATATTTTTATTTTTTAGACTTTTTTTTTTAAAGATTTTATTTATTTATTTGAGAGAGAGAAAGAGCACAAGAGGGGGGAAGGTCAGAGGGAAAAGCAGACTCCCCGCTGAGCACAGAGCCCAATGCAGGACTCGATCCCACAACACTAAGATCATGACCTGAGCCGAAGGCAGACGCTTAACTGACTGAGCCACCCAGGCGTCCCCAGAATAATATAATTTAATAACAAGTTATTAAAAAGATTCATTATAAAATTTAGGGAAGAAAAGCCTATTAGAAATTACTTTGTGATTAATCCCTATAAGCTAACTATTGTCAGGCAAGAAAAACATTCTTCTTATTAAAACATTTTAAGCTTTTCCATCACTGATAAATTGACTTGATAAGCATGGAAGCAGGAGTATAGAATGATGGTTGAGAGAGAGTGACACATGTAGCAAGTATATGGCAGAAAACAAATTTAGATGTTTTAAATGCTAAGAACACTTTTGCCCAGCAACTAATAATATGTTTTAATAAATACTCAAAAATCATTGAAAAATGTCAAAAGGCCTGCAATAATAGAATTTTTCCCACTGTTTTTGTGATTATCTTATCAGGTACTCATTTTTCACTATTCTATATGTGATTCCACCAAAAACTTAGGAAAGGGAAAAGGAAGATTCAAATGTCTTTGGAGGGATTTTTTTTTTTCCTCACTAGTTGACTAAACAAGGAAAAGAAAAAAAATTAGGAAAGATTATATTCTGAAGGAAAAAAAAAACCCTTTTTAAAATAATCTAACCCTCACATGAAGGAAATTATATCAAATCTTTATAGGTTATTCTCTGCTACACTGTATATGCATGTATTGCATATATATGTATGTACACTCTGTGTGTCATACACAGAAAAAAATATCTTAGGTGCAGGGAAGCAAGAACTCTTTCACTGATTCCCCCTGTCAGCAGAGAGGTGACTTTATTCCTTTCCTGAGTCTATATCCCCTAATCACTATGGTCTGGCTTTCTTCTCTGGTTTCCTGGCCCAAGTGCCAACACAACTGTCTTCACCAGCATAGCAAACAGATGGCCAACCAGGAAGAAAGTAAACTGTTTCTGTTAATACCCAGTTAATGTATAGTTTTCCTTATTTAACCAAGTCATAGTAAAAATGACTCTTCAAAAAGCACTTAAATACCCCCCGCCCAAATTAAGGTAGTTCTTATAAAACCTTACTATATGTAACAAAACTACATAGAAAAGGTAAGATTTATACCACTGATTAAAACTTCTGGACTAGTCTGCATCAAGTAACACTTTTAGACCTTTAGCTATCTTTGATTCACTTAGCTGAACAGTCGAAGGGACCAGCAGTGCAATAGGCTAAACTAGTTCTTCTGTACCTTGTCTTGCTACCTGCTTTTAGAACCAAGTTATACAAGCTCAAGCCTCAATCACGTATGTGCTTTAAGTTTTCTTAACTGGTGAGAGATGTTTTAATCAATTCACTAATAACAGAGCTATGAGTAATTAGTTTAAATAACATAATTGTTCTAAATTACCAATTCATGGCTGTCACATTTTTTCCTAAGAAATTCACCATTTGTAATAAAAATACCTGAGCAGTTTCTTCTGTTTGTCGTGCAGTTAGTTTCTCTTTCAATGCATGTAGCTGACATGTGAGGTAGTAACATTCTTTTCTCAGTTGGAGGATGATATCTTGGGCTTCTCTCACTTTGGATTTTTCATTTTCCAAAGCTAAAACTAACATTCTGTTGTTGTCTTGGTAGTTTTTTAGCAGTGTAGAAGTGTTGGCTAAAAGAGGATAACATTTTTTTTATTATGTATTAAATCTAAACTTAAAAAGTGATGCAAAAGGACATGAAAATCTCTTACAGATTATTTGGCATGGCGCAGTTATAAAAGACTTTCGTTTGCCAATCTCTGCCAAATTTTTATTCCTTTTCTCTTTCATCCGTTTCTTTATGTCTTCAAGACTGTCTTGAAAGGACTTTTTAAGGCACCTTTCCTTGGCCATCTTCTGCCTGGGAATTTAAAACAATAAAAAGTAAGTTTTCTAAGAGATAATATCATCAAATATAAAACAAGATTGAAAACACAGGTTGTTCATAGAGAACGGATTAAATAGAGGTAGTAACTGTAGCGTTAGCTTAAAGAAGATGGCTAACCTAGTAATAACTTAGATTTTGCAGCTTTTAAAAATCTCATTAATATTTTGGCATAATATTAGCCTCTTCAGGTACTTTATAAGCAAGGTTAATAAGTATGCATTTCAACCCAAAGACTCTGTAATATGCCACTATTTATTCTTTTTTTTATAATTTTAATTTTTTATTATGTTAATCACCATACATCATTAGTTTTTGATGTAGTGTTCCATGATTCATTGTTTGTGCATAATACCCAGTGCTCCACGCAGAACGTGCCCTCTTTAATACCCATCACCAGGCTAACCCATCCCCCCACTATTTATTCTTTAACAAATACTCACTGGGGGCTTACTATATACTAGGCATTATGGGAAATACTTAATATTATATTTTGATGTTATTATTATTTATGTTTCCTACAATGTTTATGACTAACATTTAGTGTTTTAGTGTTTACTAGACTTACAGCATTAGTTCAGAGGTAATCATATATGTGGGCTTTGTTTTCCAGTTCTGCTCTATATTATTAATTTATCAGTTTAGGTCACTTGATTAACTCTTTCTTCCACACTCTTTTAAGCCAATACTTAAGATATAGCACATACTCTCAAGAAAGTCAAGGTGATCTTCAGAGGTTTAATTAAACTATGTAGCACTATATACAATTTTAATAGGCTACTATAACAATTATAGAGCTAGAAAGAATAGGAACTGAGGCAGGGGAACATGCCAGTTTTCTCAAAGTTATTTTTAAAACTCAGGTCTGCTAGCTCCTAGTAAGTCATGAATATAGCAAACAACACATTAAATAATGATTGTTCTACATAGTTAAAAGTAGCAAAACAAGTGCTGATAGTGGCATATGCTACTGGGTGTATTAATACATAAATATACTCAAATCTTTTAATGCAGCAAATTAGATTTGCTTCAATATTCTGCTACTAAGCATATCAAACTACTTTTCATGAATATCTTCTACCCTAGATTGCACTTTGCAGATCTTAAAATTGTAAAAGTAATTCTTGTTTCCTACAACTACATATACACTACAAAAGATACCTCCATCTCCTCTAAGTTAGTCAAATATTTTACTGAATCTTACGTTTCCTTGAGTATTTTCTCCAGGCCTTAACTTATTTTCCTCTAAACAGTGTCTGGGGGTGTTAAATACAGATACTGTAAATCTCATTATTTTCTCTCTGACAGTGTAGATACAACATATACTGAGATGTTTCTAGTAGAGCAGGCACAACTATTTTTTTTTAAAGCACTAATGTTAAGTGGGTTGTATAAGACAATGTATCACAATGGAAGTTTTGAAGTTCGAACTAGAGATGTTTGAGAGCCATACAGATTAAGTAACTGATCAGGTTGGTTTAGCAAAGCCTTACCTGAAAAACTTTATTACCTTTAACCAACTTAAAATCACAAAAGAAATTTGCCGTATCAGAAGTTCCCTGTCTAGGCCGATGATATTAACAGGGGGTGTGGTGGGGGGGCGAATGAAAACAGGTCAGTGTGGGAGGAGAGTCCGTGTGTATTCAGGTAAAGGGTCTGGATTCAGACGAACCTGGAATATTTGATCTCCGTCATAATTCTTTCATCATTCCTGCTGCTGAAGCAGCAAGGTGGGACACTGATGAGTGCTAGCTTCTCCAGGATAACCGAAGAAGCAAAACGAGGTCAACGGTATCGCGCGGCACAAAGAACAGCTGCCAGTTTGTGTGCCCTTACATTAAGCCTGGCTTTTAACTACTGTAAATGCTTTTACACATCACTTAATCCACAAAATTCTGCAAGGCAGGAGGTTAGGGCACCCCAGTAGTTAAGAGGAAATTGGAGCGTCGGAAAGCGCAAGTCGGGTGGATGAACACAGAAAGGCACCGGATCAATCCCACTCCACAGCCTGAGCTTTTGGACACCGAACTTGGAACGACAGAGAGACCCCTGAAAATAGAGGAACAGGGATCACAACACCCCTGTTCCACACCTGAAAAACCTGTGGCCTCCTCTTTCTCGGGTGGGCTCAGGTAAAGTCCGGGGGTGGGGGTTGCCGGAAGAAGGCCCGGAAACCCTCCTCCCACAGGTACGGCCAAAACAGTACCTTGGCCACCACTTCTGCCGCAGCTGTCGCCCTCCTCCTTACATTCCAAGGTTCCGCGAGGCGGTTCGGCCGGTGTATCCCGCGCTTCGGTCCCTCCGGGTCTAGGTTCAGTCTACTGTCGCCCGCCGGCTAACACGGCCACATTCGAAATTCTCCGCCGCGCTCACCCATTGGCTGGCTGGCAGGTAGTCACGTGAGGCGACGGCGCTGCGAAGGACGCAGCAGAGTCCCGCCCTACTGCGCTACCTCACGTGACTCACTCCGAGCATTCACATCCGGAGTGTGTCTACGGCTCCCCGGTCCCGGGAGGGCGGAGTCACTAGTCTGCACGTTGACCTGCCGGCACTTTTTTGCTCAGAGTCGTTGGCTTTTAGGGGTGGAGCCGCTGCGAGATCTTTAAGGGTGCGTATTTTAGGGCATTCAAAAGCTTCCTGTTACTTTAGTCTAGCAGCTTCCCGTCTTTGAGACTGTACTCGTGGGCTCCCTCTTGTGAGAAGACTCTCCTTGATTGTTTGCCCGCTCAAGCAGTCGACCTGCTGCACAGAGGATTCTGGTAGGGCTTTTAAAGCCAAAATAGGAAGCACATTTTGGAAGTTCCAGATATCTGAAATATTCAGCTCTAGGTTCTTTGTCTGGCCACCTCTGGCTCTTTAACCCTCGGGAAATGGCACTGGCATCCATACGGCTACTGACCCAGAAGTCCGGGAAGTTTTCCTTATTGATTTTTTTATTCTCCCTCACCCTTTCCATGCCGTCAGTCACCCAGTCCTGTCAATTCTACCTTTTAAGTATTTTTTTCACGTCCAAACCCCCACTATATTCCCTACAGCCAAATATCTAATCTCTTTCTATGAACTGTGTACCAGTACCTACTCTGAGCGCAAACTCCACTCCCTTGTGTTCTTCATAGAGTGATATTTTGACAAAGCAAATATGATTGAGTATGAAGCACTTATATGACTCCCCACTGCATTTAAGATGGAGTTCAAACTCCTCAAGATGTTTGGTCTTTAAAGAGCCCTATGGTTTCTAGTTTCATCTCTTCTGAATTTTCTTTCATTTCCTTGTAATTCATCTCGCTACTTTTGCCCATGCTGTTTTTTTTTTTTTTTTAAGATCTTATTTATTTGAGAGAGAGAGAGAGAGAGACAGTGACAGAGATAGCAAGAGAGCACAAGCAGGGAGGAGAGGGAGAAGCAGGCTCCCGCCCAGCAGGGAGCTGGACATGGGACTCCATCCCAGGACCTCCAGATCATGACCCCAGCCGAAGGCAGACGCTCAACTCAGCCACCCAGGTGCCCCTGCCCATGCTGTTTTGTTAAGAGCAGTCTTTCCTCCCCCTGGGCCCACTTAGTCTTATTCATGCTGCAGGTCTCATTGTAGAGGTGAATTATCTGTCCCCAAAACCCCCTTAATAGCTTGCTTTGTACATCCTGGTGCCATGCATGCACTTTTCGTTTGGTACCCCGTGTAGCAGTGACTTGTCATTCATTGCCTATTTATTCAACTTGCATAAGGCTAGGAACTATATATGTCTGTTTATAGTTAAGTATTCAGCATCTATTGGGGCGCCTGGCTGGCTCAGATGATTAAGCGTCTGCCTTCGGCTCAGGTCATGATCCTAGGGTCCTGGGATCGAGCCCCGCATCGGGCTCGCTGCTTGGCAGGGAGCCTGCTTCTCGCTCTCCCTCTACTGTTCCCCCTACTTGTGCTCTCTCGCTCTCTCTGTCAAATAAATAAAATCTTAAAAAAAAAAGTATTCAGCATCTATTTAGCAATTTGCTATTAGTAGATATTCACTGGGACAAAAGAGTAAGTAAATGAAACTTAAGCAATTGTTTTGAATTTAGGCATTCGATTCATCATGAAGGTTTTTTTTTTTTTTTTTTAAGATAACTAACATTCACATCCTTATCCTTGTCTAGGCCTCACCTCACGCCTTCTTGGCTTGAGTGGAAGAGATTAGAATATCTGTTTTTAGCCAACAACTTGTTCTCCCAGTGTGGTGAGCCAGGTCACTTCCATTAGTTTACTACTCTGGGCAGTGTGGCTTATATGTGCAGAAGCATCAGGAAGAAAGGATCGGAGCAGACATGTGTGCCGGCTTGGTGGTAGGTGGCCACGGCTACTGCCTGTACTGCAGCCCAGGGTCTTGGCCCGCCGCTTGCGCCAACCTCAACCGGCGGCATTAATTGCTCTGCTGGTGTGGGTGGTGGCGTCAGTCTCTGCAGTTGACTCGGGTGGCCATGGCAGTGGTTAGGGGCCCTGGCCGCCGTGGCACATGTGCAGGGCACGTTGGAGTTGCTACTCGGTGTGCACACCGCCATAGGTCTGCCCTGGTGGGCCTGCGTTGGCCTCACCATTGTGGCCCAACACTGCGTAGTTGCACAGTCACGCAGTCACGTGCCTACCACACGACATCCTGGCCAAGGTGGAAAATTTGCAGCCAGAAATAAAAAAAAAACATTGCAAGGCATCTTAACCAAGAAGTTGCAGTTTGTACAAATCAGTTGTGGCGGTCCAAAAGATTTGCTAGGCTCACTTACCTAAAGAATATGCGGAGGCTTGGGGCACTTGGGTGGCTTAGTTGGTTAAGCCGAGGACTCTTGATTTTGACCATCTCAGGGTTGTGAGACAGAGCCCCAGCCTCCGGCTCCATGCTGAGTGGGTTGAGCCTGCTTGGGATTCTCTCTCTCACTCTCTCTGTCCACCCCCACCCCACCCCCATTGCACTCTCCATCTCTTAAAAAAAAAAAAAGAATATGCGGAGGCTTTTTTCAGAGCTGTATTTTCGGGATAACTGCCACCCTTTGAAAGCCACTGTGTTGGTCTGGATTCAGTTTCTGTTGTGGATCTTCATGTCTGTTGCTCTCCAGAATTTTAGCAGAGGGGCAACACATTCAGAGGCGGGGGTTTCCATTTAGGAACCACTTAGCTTACTGATGGGGTCCTGTAGTTTCCTGACCTCACTGCACCACTTGGGTTCTGCCTATCTCCGCTGGTGTCATCAATTTATTAAAGTGGAGATTTTTGCTTTGCAAAAAAATTGGAATGTCTCATTTTCAGATGTATGTTGCATACTTTGTGCGGTATCACTGTTCGTGATTCCAATTGCTGTGACAGTACCTTCATTGATCGTCTTCCACTGGTTATGTTCCAGCCTCACCGGCCTCTCACAGAACTTACTGCTGTGTTCTAGGTTTTGCCAAGTTTGCTGAATGCTGGTGACCAAGTCACCAGGTACAGATATTCCTTATAAGGACCTCTTTGCTGCCTTTTACACTAAGTTCATTTAAAGAAAATAACATGCTTCTCAGTAATTTTGAAACAATTGCAAGTGTTACTATCACAATATATTTAGGCTTAGAAATTCAGATGTGATTTAATTTGTTTTTATTTAAAATCATGAATTGTGTGAAGTACTATGGTTAAGATATAATCCAAATATATTTGACAACTTAAAATCTTTTAAGTGCTAGAAATGTATGTTTAATTCTATCCTAAAGGGACGCTGGGTGGCTCAGTCAGTTAAGCGTCTGCCTTTGGCTCAGGTCATGATACCAGGGTCCTAGGATCGAGTCCTGCAAAGGGCTCCTTGCTCAGTGAGGAGCCTGCTTCTCCCTCTGCTTGCCATTCCCCCAGCTGGTGTGCTCTTTCTCTCTCTCTGACAAATAAAATCTTAAAAAAAAAAAAAAAATTGTATCAAAATACAAAAGTAGAATTGATTTGTCTAATTCTGCTTATAAAATTACTAGAGGTGCCAGAACTTTGGAAAACAGGATTAAATACTAGATGATGTCAAATTATACTGACCAGTCTCATACATTAAAGCTTTATAAAGTAAAAGAATCCAGTGAGGTGATTCTTAAAATTTTGGAGGTGTGGAGGATCATAGACCCATTTGCACATCTGCTAAAGCTATGGTTTTCTTTTCAGAAAAATCCTGGGACTCACAACATGGGGGCCTTCATTGATGACTCCCCCCCCCCTTACCCCTCCTCAAGACTTTCTGGTAATTCCTGGTTAAGAAATCTTATTCTAATGGAACACACAATGATGATGAGTTAATGTGTGACTTTTATAAAATGAACTTGAGATACATGCAATAGAGTAGTCCTTACAAGAAAGTACCTAATGTGGTAGGTGATATTGCCTTTCAACACTGTTCTGAAAGAATACAGAAAGGGTACATTCCTTTTCTATAACTAAAAAAGTCTGGAATATGAGTGTAGCACTAAGTACTGCTAGAGCCCAAAGTGGAAAATCTTAAGCATTAAGTTCGTTTAGTTAAAGGAAGAAAATCAAAAAGGCAGCTACCTATTGTGGAGGTGATTTTATAAACTTTATTTGGAATGATTAAATACTCTAATGGGTTTCAACTATGGTAGATGTTTAATATAGGAAAAATTAATAGGTAATATAAATTGTGGATCCAGTTGTTTGCTTGTTTGATTTGAAAAGATGATAAAACTAATTGCAGTTGGGATATTTATGATTAAATTTGACAGTCATTTGAGAAGATTAAAAAAAGAATAGGAGAAAGGATCACAAATTAAATTAAATTTTTTTTTTTTTTATTACTTGAGGCCAGAAGATATGAATTAGAAAGTGAGAACAGGGCTGGCTTAATGAGCATGTGACCTGTGCTCAGAAAGGCCTTGTACTTGGTTTAAGGTTCTGCTCTTACCATTTTGAAATGCCTTTTCTTTTTTTTTTTCCCCCCCGAAAGGTCTCACATTTATTACTGAACCAACCTACTGGTGCAGAGGCATAGTAACAGAGAAAAATCATTTCCCTGATAAAACATGTCTGTTGGCCAGGTAGGAAGGATGTTTACAGAGTGATAGAACACATGATCTTCATGCAGCTTAATTAAATATGTGGTGCCAATTAGGTGTGTCATCTCATGATGTGTGACGCCTTACAGACCCAGCTTGGTTCTTCTCCGGTGCCTCCTCTTGGAGTTGTACCTGATTTTATTACCAGTATTTATCCGATTCCACTGGGGAATGGGATGATTCTGCTTTTGTTTCTTGGCCAGGAATCGCTTGATTCTGAAAGTCTTGTGAGAAGACATGGCGAGAAACAGCCACACACAGCAGGATGATGGCAAAAAAAAGAAAAGTTTGAAATGCTTAATAATTTATATTTGAGCTTGTGATTTGTAAGTGAAGTCTGATAAGACAATGGAACATGCACATGAACAAATGAGATAACGTGCAATATGTGTGTCCATCTGTGTCTCTTGTCGCCTTATTGCCGTATCGTGTTCAGGATGCTCAGTAAATGGCTTCCATGACACACATACTTTATACTTGGGGCTCTGTGCTCAGAAGGGCTTCATACTTCGTTTAGTGCTCTGTTGCTATCTTGAAATTCCTTTTTTTAAAAAAGATTGATTTATTTGAGAGAGAGAGTGAGAGAGAGAGAGAGAGATGGGGGAGGGGCAGAGGAAGAGGGAGAGAGAATCCCAAGCAGACACTGTGCTTAGTACAGAGCCCGACATGGGGCTTGATCTTACGACCCTGAGATCATGACCTGAGCCAAAACTAAAAGTTGACGCTGAGTCATATTCCATTGTGTGTGTGTGTGTGTGTATTTATCTCTTTATCTCTTTATCCAATCATCTATAGATGGACACTTGGATTGCTTCCATAATTTGGCTATTGTAAATAATGCTGCAATAAACGTAGGGATGCATATATCTTTTCAAATTAGTGTTTTTGTATTTTTGGGGAATTACTGGATCATATGGTAGTTCTATTTTTAATCTTTTGAGGAATCTCCATACTGTTTCCTTTTTTATTTTTAGAGATTTTACTTATTTATTTGACAGAAAGTGAGAGAGAGCAAGTGAGCACAAGCAGGGGGAGCCTCAGAGGGAGAGGGAGAAGCAGGCTCCCGTCTGAGCAGGGAGCCCGATGCAGGGCTTGATCCCAGGGCCCCCGGACCTTGACCTGAGCCGAAGATTCAGGCTTAACCAACTGAGCCACCCATCCACACCGCCTCTCCATACCGTTTTCCACAGTGGGTGTACCAGTTTGCATTCCCACCAACAGTGCACAGGGGTTCCTTTTTCTCCAGGTCCCTGCCAAGACTTGTTGCTTGAGTTTTTTATTTTAGCTCTCTGACAGGTATGAAGTGATTATCTCATTGTGGTTTTGATTTGCATTTCCTTGATGATGAGTGATGGTGAGCACCTTTTCATGTGTCTGTTGGCCATGTGTATGTATTCTTTGGAGAAATGTCTGTTCATGTCTTCTGCCCATTTTTTAATTGGGTTATTTGGGTTTGGTGTTTTTTTTTTGTTTGTTTGTTTTGTTTTTTTGGTATTGACTTGTATATTTTCTTTATATGTTTTGGATACTAACCCTTTATCAGATATATCATTTGCAAATATCTTCTCCCATTCAGTAAGTTGTCTTTTAGTTTTGTTGATTGTTTTCTTTGCTGTGCAGAAGATTTTATTTTGATGTAGTCCCAAGAGTTTATTTTTGCTTTTGTTTCCCTTGCCTTAGGAGACATATCCAGAAAGATATTGCTACAGCTCATGTGAGAGAAATTACTGCCTGTGTTCTCCCCTAGGATTTTTATGGTTTCAGGTTTCACATGTAGGTCTTTTATCCATTTTAAGTTTATTTTTGTGTATGGTGTAAGAAGGTAGTCATTCTTTTGCATGTAGCTGTCCAGTTTTCCCAACGTCATTTGTTGAAGAGACTGTCTTTTTCCTATTGCATATTCTTGCCTCCTTTGTCAAAGATTAATTAACCATATTATCATGGGTTTATTTCTGCGCTCTCTATTCTGTTCAAAATTCCTAATGATTTTATCTTTGAACTTGTATATTCACTTTGGGTCTCACTGAACTTTCACACATCTTAGCCTCAAGAAACTTTTAAAAACCTAATCTGAGATTGATTATTACCAGACAGTTTTCTTAAAACTGAAGTTGACTTTATGGAGCCAATGAAGCCCCTTGGATATCAGCAAAACTTTAACTGAAATTTAATATTTTTAAATGTGCATAAAATCACTATTCTTGCTGCACTTGTGTAAATAACCAGGCCAGATCTAATGAGACTAGACTTATTTCACAAACAAATCAGAGTTACTGTAATTGTCTTTGGTAAAAATGGGGTGACTATAGAGAGAAAAATTGCATTTCAATAGAAAACTATGGTGTGCCCATTACAGATTCTGTTTTTGCTCATTGTCTTTGGGGTTTTGTTATTAACCTGTAAACTGTATTGGACCGCGAGTTCTGCTTCTTCTAGTTCGAGTTCTCTTATATATGGCTACAACTCTTCAAGCTCACTTTTCTCCTACACTTGTGACTTAGAATCACTGAAAACCAAAACTGCCCTTTTGTCCATGTCCTAACTAGCTGAAGGGGGACAACTACATGAGGGCTGGAATAGCAGATTTTAGCTACTTGTATGAACAAATCCGTATGTATGTATATATGCATGCATGTGAAAGTGTTAACTTATTCTTTCACTTGTATGGGCAGAGAGGTTTTTCTGAATATTTAAGAGTTAAATCACTTTTGCTTATGTTTATTACTGCTTGAGGTTGAGGCTTTTTGAGTATTTTAAAAATATATACCCACAAAACTACTCTGTAAAGGAAAATATTGCCACCATTTGTAGACCATGTAACCTTCAAGTGTGTGCTATTTTTGTCCCTGTATCTAACTCAAGTCAGAACTTTAAAAATAATTTGCTTTTGAAACTTGAAGTTCTTAAAACAGTGTGATACAATTGCTGCTGTTCCAATCCCCAAGAGTTTTCTGTGTGAAATCTTGAAATCAATACAGATGGAAGGGAGAACTTGGAATGTTAAACAAAACAAAATAGAAAACAAAGGAAAACAGGCAAGACTTCAGAGGTATCACCACAATAGATCATATATGCACAATCTTTATACCTATCTCTGTGTAGGCTGCTTAGACAGTTCACCAGAACACCCTGATATCATCAGACATTAAAGCTGCAAACCAGGAAAATCCATCAGATTGAAACTGCCATCTTCATTCCACCATCTAAAGGTGCTTCCAGCTCAAATCTAGAAATGTTCTTCACTGACTGCTCTTTAGACTCAGAAACTCATTTATAAACTAGTTTATAATTTGCTCCAACTGTGAACCTGTTTCTCTTTGGATTCCGTAGAAATACCTCTTATTAAATACCTGATTGCTCACACTATATAGAGCCCTACTTAGATGGAAACTCCTACCTGCAATATGCCTCTTGAAGTGAGACCTCATCTTATTTATCCTGTCCTAAATAATCATGATATGGTTCATTATTGTAAGATACAAATGCAATATTCAAATACTTATTTCCACCAATCCAAAAAGTTTTCTGAGATCCACTTCCAAAAGAAGACAATGGGTCCATATATTAAAACCTAGAGATTTGGTTTATTGGAAAAGATATCAGTGAAAGATTGCAGGTGAACCTTAATAGAAGAGACCTTATCTACTACAAAATTTCTACAGTCACAACAAAAATTTATAGAATTTTTAGCCAGAGTTATATTAGAGAACCACATAGCCTTAGATTATTTAGAACCACATAGCCTTGATTATGAATAAGAAAGAATGTGTTTTTATTAATCATGTTATGCCTATTTGGGGGAAATTGAAACCCAATTATATTTCCCCCCCCAAATGCAGATTGGCTTGGAAAAGTAAAATTTGAATCTGATTATAACCCATTTGATCTTTTTTAAAAATTTTATTTTATTGTTATGTTAATCACCATACATTACATCATTAGTTTTTGATGTAGTGTTCCATGATTCACTGTTTGCATATAACACCCAGTGCTCCAATCAATACGTGCCCTCTTTAATACCCATCACCAGGCTAACCCATCCCCCCACCCCCCTCTCCATAGAGAGTCCATAGTCTTTCATGGTTCGTCTCCCCCTCCGATTCCCCCCCTTCATTTTTCCCTTCCTACTGTCATCTTCTTCTTTTTTTAACATATAGTGCATTTATTCTTTCAGAGGTACAGGTCTGTGATTCATCAGTCTTACACAATTCACAACGCTCACCATAGCACATACCCTTTTTTCAGTAATCTCTACACCCAACATGGGACTTGAACTTACAATCCTGATACCAAGGGTTGCATGTTCTACCACCTGAGCCAGCCGGGTGGCCTGATTTCCCTTTTGGGTTCATTTTTGAACCATTGGTTGCTCAGGTGTGCATTAATTTTTACTTATTTGTGAATTTTCCAGTTTTCCTCCTATTATTGATTTCTAGTTTCATAAGATAAGATACTTGGTATGACTTCAGTCTTTATAAATTTGCTAAGACTTGATTTGTGACCTAAGAAATGGTCTATTCTAGAGATGTTCCATATGTTCTTGAGAAGAATGTATATTCTGCTACTGTTGGATGTTCTGTATATGTTTTTTAGGTCCATTTGATCTAAAGTATAGTTCAAATCCTATGTTTCCTTATTGATTTTTCTATCTGGATTATCATCCATTGCTGAAAGTGTGGTATTAAATTCTCCTCCTATTATTGTATTGTTGCCTATTACTCCCTTCAAAGTATTAGTATTTGCCAAACATATTTAGGTATTCCAATGTTGGATACATGTGTATTTACAATTGTTATGTCCTCTTAATGAATTGAGGAACTTTTTGTCTCTTGTAATTGCTCAAAGTCTGTTTTGTCTGAATTAAGTATAGATACCATCACTTTCTTTTGGTTTTCATTTGTGTGCAATATATTTTTCTATCCCTTTGCTTTGTCATGTATGCAAATTCCACCTTCTTAAAATATGTTTAATGGGATTATGATTGGCTAGAATTATCCGGAGCTTTCTGATTTTTATTTTCACTGATGTTGATATACTTTTAAAAATCCATAGTAGGAACACACTTAAAACAATTTGAGACATGTAGTAATTAATTGTCACAATAGAAAGTGGTTATTTCCCTTATCTCTTTTCTGAAGTATGTTATTCCTTCAAATAATGGGAATAACTTACAGTTTGAGTGTTTGTGTTCTTCCCAAATTCTTATGTTTGAAATCCTAATGCCCAATGGGATCGTGTTAGGAGGTGGGGCCTTTGGGAGGTATTTAGGTCATGAAGGCAGAGCCCTCATGAATGGGAATAATGCTCTTATAAAAGAAATCCCACAGAGCTTCCTAGCCCCTTCCACCATGTGAAGACACAGGGAGAAGTCACTGGCTGTGAACCAGGGAGCCCTCACTAAAAACTGAATCTGCCAGCACCATGATCCTGGATTTCTTAGCCTCTAGAACTGTGAGAAGTAAAATTCTGTTGTTTATAAGTCACCAGGACAGTGATACTTTGTTATAGCAGCCAAAACAGACTAACACACTTATTTAGTGAGGCAGTTTATAGCACATTGATAGTATTCTATAAAAGAACAATGTATACACATAGGACTTAATTTATTTGGGAAAACAAGTACACACTTGTGTAAAGTTATGTAACAGTTATGTAATTAACTAAGAATGCTAATGACCGAGATAATAAGGAAATGAGTATTGCTAAATGAGACTTAGAAAATGGATATTGGGGCACCTGGATGGCTCATTTGATTGAGCATTGGACTCTTGCTTTTGGCTAGGGTCATGATCTTGGGGTCCTGGGATCAAGCCCTGCTTTGGGCTCTATTCTAAGCTGGGGGTCTGCTTGAGATTCTTTTCCTTTCCCTCTCGCTTTCCCCCTGCTCATGCTCTCTCTCTAAAACAAATAAAATCTTTTAAAAAAGAAAATGAATGTTATTAGTTGGGGAAATGGAAACAATGGATGAGTTTAATAAAAATTTCATTCATTCACAGAACAATTTTTTTTTTTTGAGAGGGAGAGAGCGAGGGGGGTGGTGGGGAGGGGCAGAGAGAGAATCTTAAGCAGGCTCCATGCCCATCATGGAGCCCAAGGCAGGCCTCAGGACCCTGAGATCATGACCTGAGCCAAAATCAAGAGCTGGATGCTTAACTGACTGTGCCACCCAGGTGCCTTATAGAACAAATGTATTTTTAAACATTAAGGCAGAAACTCTGTTGGCTACCTGATATCCCTTTTTCTCTCTTAATAATAGAATATTATTGGAGTAGCAGTGTGTACAGCTATAATGAACATTTCAAATCAATCTCCCTTTTACAATATCTAATATGAGTGGAAGTCCTTGTATAGGGGACTATGTAAGTTTCATGACATATTTTCTTAAGCTTCTAGTTTAAGAGGAGTCTAAATCCTAAACCTGGTATAGCAGAAATGGTTTCATCTTTCATGTCACATTACATCATGCCTTAATTACTTATTTCAATGTCTCTCTTTCCTAAAATGTGTAGGCTCTATGATGACAGGGGCTGTGTCTGTCTTGTTTTATATTGGATCCCAGAAGAGGCACAGAAAAAAGCTTTGCTGCATGAATGAATGAATGAATGAATGAATGAAGCAATGACTGTCTGAACTTTGTGTTGAGAAGGATTCTGAGTTAGTATTGTACTCAGGGGAAATAATGTCATTGTCAATTTGTTATGAATGTCATAGGCATACCATAGGGGAGGAAATGCACACCTCTCAGACATGTGTCATTTTCTTTTTTGTTTTGTTTTTGTTTTTTGTTTTAAATTAGTAAACTTTAACTTTCAGAGCAATTTTAGGGTCGTGGCAAAATTGAACAGAAAGTACAGAGTTCCTATATACCTCTTGACCCCACAGATGCACAGCCTCTCCCATTATCAACATCCTGCCCCAGAGTGGTACATTTGTTACAACTGATGAATCTACATTGATACATCATTATTATCCAAAGTTCATAGTTTAAATTAGGGTTCACCTTTGGTGTTATATGTTCTATGGGTTTTTTAAAATTAAAATTCAATAATTAACATATAGTATATTATTAGTTTCAGAGGTAGAGTTCAATGATTCATCAGTCATATAATACCCACTGCACCTTATATCACGTGCTCTCCTTAATGTCCATCACCCAGTTAGCCCACCTCCCCCCAGCAACGCTCAGTTTGTTTCCTATGATTAAGAGTCTCTTATGGTTTGTCTCCCTCTCTGATTTTGTCTTGTTTATTTTTCTTTCCCTTCCCCTATGATCCTCTGTTTTGTTTCTTAAATTCCACATATGAGTGAGATCATATGATAATTGTCTTTCTCTGATTGACTTATTTTGCTTATCATAATACCCTCTAGTTCCATCCACGTTGTTGCAAATGGCAAGATTTCATTTGTTTTTTTTTTTTTTTTGATGGCTGAGTAGTATTCCATTGTCTGTGTATCCATTCATCTGTCCATGGACATCAGGGTATCTGGACTCTTTCCATAATTTGGCTATTGTGGACATTACTGCTATAAACACTGGGGTGCAGGTGCCCCTTCGGATCACTGTATTTGTATCTTTGGGGTAAATACCTAGCAGTGCAATTGCTGGGTCATAGGGTAGCTCTATTTTCAACTGTTTGAGGAACCTCCATACTGTTCTCCAGAGTGGCTGCACCAGCTTGTATTCCCACCAACAGTGTAGGAGGGTTCCCCTTTCTTTGCATCCTCCCCAACATCTGTCCTTTCCTGACTTGTTAATTTTAGCCATTCTGTCTGGTGTCAGGTGGCATCTCATTTTTTTTTTTTTTTTTTAATTTGTATTTCCCTGATGTTGAGTGACGTGGAGCATTTTTTTCATGTGTCTGTTGGCTATTTGTATGTCTTCTTTGGAGAATGTCTGTTCAAGATGTGTCATTTTCATTAAAGCTTTATGTTATAAACACAAATCACTAATGTTATGCTATTTTGTGGATAAGTTTGCTTTTGTGTTATGTGTTGATGTAATGAACTAGGAAGCACTTATAGATCAGTAAAAGTTATAAGTATTAAAGGAATAATAAGAATGTTGAAGTTGAATTAAAATTAGTTTGTTTTGTTCAATCTCCTTTTAGTTAATAGATTTTGGAGGTATGTCATTTATTGAAAGTCTCACAGTTTCTTGAAGTGGTTTCTTATATTTCCCCTTGACAATATATTCCTGCCTCACCTCATTAACCACCTCACCTAATTTAACCACCATTATAGAGCTGTATGGCTAATTATTCTAGTGCAAAGGAGGGATAAAAACAACAGAATCAGAAAGATTATTTTAAAATTGCATTAAAAGTCCTGAAACTCTGAAATTTCAGTTGCTACCTTTTTCCACCATCTTCTAACTCCAATTTTTAAGTGAAATTAAACAGAGATTGAAACTCTGATACAGTTTTTCCTTTCATTAAGAAAAAAAAACCTTCTAAATCATACACACTCAGCTCTATTCATTTTGACTAGAAACATGTTTATTCAATATTCATTTCTATTATATAAATATTCTCAAGTGTCTACATTTGACACTATTTTGACACATTTGTGTTTATCCTTGGAAATCTTAATTCCGTTTGATGTTATTTTATAATTTCTTTCAAAACAATTTTCTTCAAATAAACGATCTTTTTTAGGTCTGAAAGACTAGACTGGCAATGTGCACTGAGAGAAGGTAATTTTGCTTTAAGATGGTACTAGGTATTAGAGCAAAAGGGGGCTGATAACTGAGAAAGAGGCCAATGGAGGTACAACGATTAGAGAAGGTGGTTTCTGGAATAGTCAAGAGATGTCCACATACTTATAAAACTCCAAACTAATTATTTCTTAGATTACCTATGGCAGTGGTATTATATTAGCATGTCTAGTTACATATGAAATATATCAGTTTCCTGTGCAATGTGAAATAGGAAACCATTCTAATTTACTATTTTTCCAGCATTCTTTCCTTTAAATATTATTTTGCTCAAATAGGAATGCATTGTTTATTAATAGCGTAAAATTTTGGTCATGATTTCGTATGGAGTTATAATAAAAATAAAATATGGTTAATTCTAGGCACTTGTAGATTTTACTAGTAAATTGCTTAAGTTGCAGAACATTAAATAGTGAATTATTCCATCTGACAGTGGTTGGCTAACTTTGCCAGATTGGGAGAATGGAAATGTGCACTGAGGGAAGATTAATTTTACCTTACCTAAGAGACAGATTGCAATAGATACTCAAACTCTTTCACTGAGGAACTTGGTAAAAACACAGAGGTGCAGGCCTTATTCTACCTCAACAAACCTGGGCCTTTCTCATCTATATTTGTTCTCCAGGTGATTCTGATGCTCATCAGAGTTTTATGTGCACATAAATCACCTGGCCATGTTGTTAAAATGCAGATTCTGATTCACTAGATGTAAGGCTGGGCCTGAGATTCTGTATTTCTAACTAGCTCCCAGGTGTTGCTGATGCTGCTGGTCAGTGGAGCATATTTTGAGTAGCAAAACTCTAAGACAGTGATTCTCAAACTTGGTGCACACTGTAATCATGTGGGGACTTTTAAAATTACTATCTAGTACCCATCCCCAGATATCTTGATTTGGTAAGTACATAGATGGAGTGAAACTTAGGCACTAGGGATTTTTAAAAGCTTCTAGGTGATTCTAACATACAGCCAAGTCTGAGAACCACTGCTGTAAATGACCACTTCTAGAACAACTGGTCTCTTTTGGTCATCCACCCTCCTGACCACTTAGGTCCTAATCTCCTTTCTGGAGAGTGATCTACTTTTCTTTTCTTTTCTTTTCTTTTTTTAAGATTTTATTTATTTATTTGAGAGAGAGAGAATGAGAGATAGAGAGCACGAGAGGGAAGAGGGTCAGAGGGAGAAGCAGACTCCCTGCCAAGCAGGGAGCCTGATGCGGGACTTGATCCCAGGACTCCAGGATCATGACCTGAGCCGAAGGCAGCCGCTTAACCAACTGAGCCACCCAGGCACCCGAGTGATCTACTTTTCTATCTCTACCTGGGAACAGATCTATTCCATTTGAAAGTAAGTAGGAGACAGTGCTCCTACTGCTAAAAACCTTAACATATCTTTCCTAGGAATAAATGATATTCTCTTCCATAATCTCAGTACAATGATCAAAATCAGAAAATTTTACATTGATACAACACTATTTTCTAGCCTATAATCTGTATTCAAATTTCATCAATTGTTGCAATAATTTTTTTATAACTATTTTTTCTCAGGTTCATGATCTATGCTAGAATTACTTTGTTAGTTTGTTCCTCAAGATTCAGTTTGATTCTAACTCCTCTGCTACTATATGCTAGGACAGGTTGGCTGGGTTCAGTTCCCTTTAGTTAATTGTCTTTTGCCTTTTAACATATAGCTTTATCTGTGTTAGTATGCTTTCTTGCCATCAAGGCCTTCACATATAAAAAGGTCACAAATAAATTTGCTTTAAATTCCATTTCAGCCCACATTTACTCCTGTAATAACTGCCTTAGATTGCAGACATGACTCTTCAGCCAGCGCTGTGAAATAGATGGGTCTCACCTATATGCTTCTCAGGTAGGCCAGCTTAAAAAAGGTAAACCACTGGACACCAAAAACATCCATAAAAAGAAGAATTGATAAATTGTACCTCATGAAAATGAAAAAAAAGTTTGCTCGGTGAAAGGTCCTGTTAAGAGGATAAAAAGACAAGTTACTGACTGGGAGAAAATGTTTGCAAACCACCTGTAGTAGGCTGAATAATGGATACTTAAAACTATCAAGTCCAATTCCTGGAACTTGTAAGTGTTATTTGGAAACAGGGTCTTTTTTTTTCCTTTAAAACTTTTATTAGGGGCACCTGGGTGGCTCAGTCGGCTAAGTGTCTACCTTTGGCTCAGGTCATGATCCCGGGGTCCTGGAATTGAATCCTGCATCTGGCACCCTGCCCAGCGGGGAGTCTGCTTCTCCCTCTTCCACTGACTCTTCCTCCGCTTCTCGTGCTCTCACTCACACACACTCTTTCAAATGAATAAATAAAAAATCTTTTAAAAACATTAATTAATGTTTTCAAAATACATAGAATGTGACAATAAAAGGGGTAATTTTCTGCCTAATCATATCTAATTAATTAGATGTAATTAAGCTAAAGATTTTGAGATGAGATTATTTTTGATTACCCAGGTGGGTCCTAAATGCCATCACAAGAATCTTTGTAAGAGAAAGGCAGACAGTGATTTTACAAATACACAGAGAAAGGAAGATGATGTGAAGATGGAAGTAGAGAGTGGACTAATGCAAAGCCACCAGGTAAACACACAGAGGAGAAGATGTGAAGATTGAGCAGAGAGAGAGAGAGAGGTGACTATAAGTTTAGGCGTGCTGGCAGCCACTAGAAGCTGGAAGAGGCAAAGAAAGGCTTTTCTTCGAGAAGTAATACCCTGCGGATACCCTGATTTTAGACTTCTAGCCTCTAGAACTGGGGGAGAATACACTTCTATTTTTTTAAGTCACCCCCTTTGTGGTGATCTGTTACAGCAGCCATAGGAAAACAATACAACACCTATCCAACAAAGGGTTACATCTTGAATATATAAAGAATGTTGAAACCCAGCAGTAAAAAACAACCTAACTAGAAAATAAGCAAAAGACATGCATAGACATTTATTTCACTGAAGAGGATAAACAAACGGTAGAAAAGCACATGAAAAGATGTTTAACAGGATTAGCCATCAAGGAAATGCAAATTAAGACCACAATGAGATTTCAGCTATACACCTATCAGAATGACTAACATAAAAAATAATAACACCAATTCTGGTGAGGATGTGGAGAAACTGGATCATTTATACATTGCTGGTGGGAATGTAAAACCATATAGCCACTCTGGAAAAAAGTTAGGTAGGTTCTTAAAAAATGAAATATGTGATTATCATATAATCCAGCTATTGCTCTCTTGGGCATTTTCCCCCAGAGAAATGAAAACTTATGTTTACACAAAAACTTGTACATAAATATTCATGGAAGCTTTATTTGTAGCAGCCCAAATCTGGAATCATCACAGATGTCCTTAAACAGGTGAATTGTTAAACAAATTGTGGTACATTCATACCAAGAGTAACAAATAAAAAGGAATGTTGATACATGCAACAATTTCCATGAATCTCCAAAGAATTGAGTAGAAAAAGTCAATCCCAAAAGGTTACATACTGTATGATTCCATTTATGTAACAATTTTGAAACAACAAAATTTTGGAAATGGAAGGCAGGTTAGTGATTGTCACCGAGTAGAAATAGGGATAGGGAGGGTTGGGAAGAAGGTGAGTATGTTTATAAAAGTGCAATATGAAGGACACTTGAGATTTATTTTTTTTCTCACTGTTAAAAAATAAGTTGTGTTATGATTTATACACCATACAATTCACCCATTTAAAGTGTACAAATCATTGGTTTTTAGTATATTCACAGATACTTGCAATGATTGTCACAATCAATTTTAGAGTATTTTCATCACTCCAAAAAGAAACCCTGATAACTACTAGAAGTCATTCCCCATTTCTCCCCAGTCCCCTCCCTCAGCCCCAGGCAATCCCTAATCTATTTTCTATTTCTATACGTTTGCCCATTTTGCATATTTCATGTAAATGGAATCATATAATATAGGGTCTTTTGTGACTAGCTTCTTTCACTTAGCATCACAATTTCAAGATTCACCTATGATGTAGCACATATGCATTCTTCATTCCTTTTTATTGCTGAATAATGCTATTGTATAGATTTTTCACGTTTATCCATTCATATGTTGGATTTAGGTCTTTCCTGCTTTTTGGCTATTACGAATAATAATGCTATGAACATTTGTGTAAAATTTTTTGTGTGGGCATATGCTTCTATTCTCTTGGAACCTAAGAGTATAATTGCTGGGTCAATGGTAACTTCACACTTAACCATTTGAGGAACTGCCAGCCTATTTTTTGAAGCAGCCACACCATTTCACATTCCTGCTAGCAGGATAGGAGGGTTCAGATTTATCTACATCCTCATGACACTTGTTATCTTTCTCTTTGATTCCTGCCATCCTAGTGGGTGTGATATTGTATCTCATTTGCTTTTAATTTGCATTTCTGTGATGTGCTTATGATACCAAGCATTTTTGCATGTGTTTATTGGCCATTTGTATGTCTTCTTTAGAGAAATGTCTATTGAGATAATTTGTCCATTTAAAAAATTGGGTTATTTGTTTCTATTATTGAGTTTTAAGAGTTTTTTTAAGTTCTCTATATATGTTAGATAAAAATCTTATCAGACATATGTTTATAAAAATGTAGGTTGTCTTTTCAATTAATGGTATACATTGAAGTATAAACATTTTTAATTTTGAGAAAGTCCAAATTTATTTATTTATGCTATTGTTTGTGCTTTTGTTATCATAGCTACGAAATCGTTGCCTCATTCAAGGTCACAAAGATTTACACCAATGTTTTCTTCTAAGAGTTCTCCCTCTGACCTTCCCCCCTCTCATGTGCTCTCTCTCTCATATTCTCTCTCTCAAATAAATAAAATCTTTAAAAAAAAAAGAGTTTATAGTTTTAGTTCATATGTTTAGGTCCCTGTGGTTTATCTTGACTGTGGTGGTTACATAAACCTACACAGGTAATAATACAGAATTTAACACACATATACACACCTACACACACAGCAGATGAGTACAAGTAAAACTGCAGGAATCTTATTAAGATTGGCGGATTGTATCAATGTCTATATCTGGGGTATGATATTATACTACAGTATTATAAAATGTTACTAAGCAAAGTGTACCAAGGGATATTTGTATTGTTTCTTAGAACTACATGTGAATCTAAAACTATCTCAATAAGGTGCCTGGGTGGCTCAGTCAGTTATGCATCTGCCTTCAGCTCAGGTCATGATCTCAGGGTCCTAGGATCCAGTCCCAGGCTCCCCGCTCAGCAGGGACCTGCTTCTCCCTCTGCCTGCCACTCCCCCCGCTTGTGTGCCTTCTCTCTCTGTCAAATAAATAAATAAAATCTTTAAAAAAATAAAATTATCTCTCAATAAAACTTTAAATTAAAAATAAGAATCTTTAGAAATTGGTATTTCTCCCCCTCCCTTTGCAACATAATAGCAAGGATTGACAGGTGAAATGAGAGCATTATGTGGGTATGGGTAATCCTTGTCTTTAAAAATGAGCAGTCGGCATGTAATAGTTCTAGTGTTAATTTTACACACATTCCTGTTTCAACATGTAGTATTGATTTTGATTTCCACCAAAAGCCTGATAATAATGGCATAGGTAAGTGAAATTTGCTGAATAGCAATAATTTTAAGTGCCAGTAATTTTTAAAAAATAATTACATGTTGGACTATATCACATTTAACATTTTTTTTTAAGATTTTATCCATTTATTTGACAGAGAGAGAGAAGAAAACACGAGCCAGAGGGAGAAGCAGACTCCCGGCTAAGCAGGGAACCTGCCTCAGGGCTCAATCCAAGCATGATATTTATAAAAATTTGTTATTGTTTTTTTGCCCTTTGAGAATTTCTAAATACAAATTAAGTTGAAGGATTGTTCCAAAATCTACTGTGTCATTAAAAGGCATTGAAACATTTCTTATGGCAGGAAAGGATCTCGTTAGTCTTTTGGTTACTATTGTCTGGGATTAACAAATAAGAAGAAACCAGGTAGGAAATGGCTAACACACTGGGAATATTTGTGCATACCAAAATACCACTACTTCATTATCTTTGGATCTGAATGGTCCTGGGGAGATTCTTTTGCTCCTCAGCAGGTGTGGCGTGTGCACCAGAGACTGGCTCTGGTGATCTGGCCGTTGTACTCTGTCATCTCCGTCTTGAGCATGTAGGGAATTATGCTATCAAACATTGACAATGAGACCAGTAAATAAATGAATAAATAAATAAAATGAAAAAAATAAAAAAAATTAAGTTCTATTATGTTGAAGCTCAGTGCCAGCGGATAGATGAGAATCTGGGCCACTCAGAAGGTGGGTGTCTTCTGAGTAGGGTTTTTGAACATAGTCTTGTAAGTCCATCTCTGCTTTTTTTTTGGAATTTTTCAGTCTGGTTTGTGCTGGTCAAACCTGGATGATCAGGACTAAAGGGAACTATAGCTTTAAGGTATGCATATTCCTAGCTGTCTATATCCAGCTCCACCGTACTATTAACAGAAAGTCCTGACACTTCCAGATGTGCTCTATGACTTGCTTTATCCAGTAACCAGCAAGTTTATCTTCCTGGGTGCTGAGGTTCTGCAGGTGGTTGATGGTGGCTGCTAAGATACTGGAGAGACTCATCACTGGGCACAGTGGGTCAGGCCAAGGGTGAAGGGCACATTCTAGCAGGGCAGCATGAAGCTGGTGTTGAGATTGGCCTGGGCTCTTTCGTGGGGAGGAAAAGCAAGTGGGATGTAGACTTGCAGATGTAGCTCATGTTGAGGTGTTCTGGAATGGGGCTGGGCATCGTGATCCTGGATGTGATGTAAGTGTCTAAAAGGAGGGTGCCTTTGCCCTCACTGATGGGTGGGGACTGGTCTCCAATGATGACATGGATGCTGCCTCCTCCACTAGTGTCTGTCCTGTCTGCCAGGCTTGGAGACATGAAGCTGTCTGTGTTATTAAGGGCTTTTGCTAAGGTATTAAATGCTCTAGGAATCTCACTTGCAGACTGGTTCTCCCATAGTACTTCCGAAGCCTTACCATTGTTAAGGGATTCTTTTAGGTTGGTAAGGGAGGCTACTACATTTGCCAGTATGCCCAGAGCCCCTTGGCTTGTCTCAGGTTTAGAATACATGGTCAGGAGAACCATACCATCCCAGTATATCAAAGGCTCCTGGATGTTCACAAGTGTCCTGGATCAAGAAGATCTGTTTCTTAGTTGAAGCAGCACAATTGCTTGGTTTCTCCCATGGCACATCAAAAGGCTTCTTTCTCCCCACCCCAAAGGGCTTCTGTTCACACTGTGTAGATTACATTTCCATACCCATCTCTAAGCATTTTTTTCATTCAACAAAACTGACAGCTGTTCTTGTAGTGCTTACTGATGATGCAGTCTTATTTGCTCTGACAGCTGTAGGTCAAATTTTTCCTAATGTCCCTTTTGAATATATTTTGCATCCTTCAGAACTGACAGCCCCATAGTGACAGCCAGGGTCTTTGTGGCCCCAGACCATATAATACTCCACCACCTGAGGCCACTGGATGTGGGCCTTCCACACTAAACCCTCCGCAGAAGCAGAGTCCCTGATGATCTGGATCCTGCCAAGGATGAGGTTATCCCACATGGTGAGAGTGAGCTGCCTGGCATTGGAGGTCTCTGGGGAAGCCAGGATCACCTTCTCAGTCCCAGCTGATGAGGAAGAACTGCTGCTTGCGGAATCCAGAGGTGCTCACTGCGGTGATAATCTGGATCTTCTGTCCTGACTGCTGGTCTGTCGCAACCCGAACGCTTCGAGAGGCCAGGCTACCGCAGGGTGGGCGGAGGTTGCCTGGATGCACCGGGAGGGGCTGGCCTACCTGGGGAGATTCCTGCAAGAGATCTGTGTGTGCAGTGCCGCAGCCTACACTCTGCTGAACCAGCCCTTCCAAATTTGTAGCAAAATCATCAAAGAAACTCGGAATTTGGCACCAAAGTGGCCTAGAAGCAGGTATGGCGTCTGTGGTGGGCGGCCCTGGACAGAGGGCAGGGCTTAAGAGGCCCGGCTTGCAGGCGCGTTGGCTGTTGGCTGGTGGCTGGTGGCTGGTGGCTGGTGGCGGGAGCCGGGAGCCGGGGTGAGGGGGGCGGCTTGCAAGGCTGTGGGCCAGAGTGGAGATGCCGTGGTGGGCGGGGCATGGGGACCGGCTGGGGGCACCCTGGGGTTCTGAGGAAGGAGGATTGTTACCGTTTTTGTCTGCAAGGTCAGAGTTCATGACCCCCGTGCCTTTGTAACCGGCTTGCTTTTTTCTTTAAAAGTTGAAGAAAGATTATGAAGGCTTAGGAAATACTGAGTATAATTAATCTGTAGTCCAGAGTTAGATACAATTTAATAATTGTTCAATTCCAAAATAAAAGTTGTTGTGAGCCCATGAAATTTTCTTGATTGCGTTGATTTTAATTGATTTTAATACATTGTGTTGATTTTCTAAAACAACTAAAGAGATTTTAATTGATTTAATTATTTGATTTTAATTGGTTTTAATACATTGCGTTAATTTTCTAAAACAACTCTCTGAGGAGACAATATTTATAGTAGATGGAGTATTTATGAAAAATCTGGCATCAGGTATTTATATATTTGTATATATGCATATATATGTGTGTGTGTGTGTGTGTGTGTGTGTGTGTGTGTATAAAACACGAGATTATATGAACTAGGAAACAATTGTATGTCTCAACAGCAGTACTGGAGTACAGAGTTTGAGACTGAGATTTAAAAATGCTTTTTCAAAATGTGGGATTTGGAAAAGGAGCAGACATTTTGTTTCCAAAACCTGAAGTTTTTCTGAGGACTGAAATCAAAGTTGTAACTGCCACAGAAGAGGGAAAAAGGGAATGTGAATGTGGTGTAGAACAACCTGGCCCTGCTCATCTATCTCCTGTGCTGGGTGAAGGCACTGAAGGATAACCCTGCACTGTAGCTAGAAAAAACCCACACGTGAATTGATTCCAGCTGTGATGATCTCCCTCTTGGGCAGACAGCCGGGCCTGCAGTCAGATGTGGACAATCACTGGGTGGTTTGCCACCTGCCTCATGGCCCAGATCTGTAAGCATTTCAGCACAATCACTAACAACATCCAGTCCCAGATCACCATGACCTTCACCAAGAGCTAGGTGGACTGAGAAGACTCGTGGACAACTCATTGTGGCCCCATCTCAGGCTTGGCAGAGCTGGGACACGATATGATTAAGACTCTGATTCTGCCATGGCTATACAGCAGGAAGGGAAGTGGATCTGCAGCGTTCTGGATGGCCCTGTGGTGAGCAACATCAACCACATCTGAGCTGACCATATGCAGAGCCTCCTCCTGAAACACTATGCCCCAGTACCAGCAATGCTGCACCCACCATCTGATAATCAGGATTCCCATGGGGCAGAATTTGGGTCCCTTGGACTCCTCCTCCTCCCATGTGGTCAAGTCTGTGGTTCAGGCTGCTCTGCAGGCTCAGCAGGTCAACAGGACGACTCTGACCACCACTCAGCACTGGTTCACACTGCCCTCTTGGCAGGCCCCTCAGCTTGACCGTAGGACCTCTGCTTTCCTGAAGGTCCCTGATGCCACCACACTGCCCATCCAGACACTGGTATGTGTGTGAACTGCTGCCCATCTCACCCTTCCCCTCCTCTAACCAAGTTTATTTTAATGTCATTGTCCTCCAGTGGCTCATCCACCCAATCAATAGTCCCTCAGCACTTCATCTTCTGACTCAGGTTCTAGCACTACCTCTCCTGTCACCATCATTGTTCCCAGTGTGCAGTCCATTGTCACACTGATCTCCACTGCCACAAGAGCACCCTCACCTTCCTTTGGTCCCTGGCGTTGTCCAGAAGTACATTATGGTCTCCCTTCCCTCAATAGAGGAGGGGCAAAGGAGGCCCTACCACTTATCCTTCTCCAGCCCTCCTCAGTCCTCAGCCCCCTCCCAACTTGAAGCCAGTGCCCTCTGTGGGGGAAAGAGGAAGCTGGGGACAGCCCTCCTCTAGCTGCAGGGACTCCACAAAGGCTCATGGCTTCTAGCCCTCTGGATCTGGCTCCCGTCAGCCTGCTCCTTGATGTTCTTACACCTCAGCCGACTTTCTTCTTTGCCCCAGATTCTCATACACATGCTGGGTGGTAGTCTGTTTCCCCCACATTGCTTTCTTTTTAGATATTGTGCAGCCAAGTCCATATTATAAAAATTTGTTAAACAACAAGACTTGAATGTAAGACCTGAAATCATGAAACTCCTGGAAGAAAACATAGGCAGTGAGGCTCCTTGACATTGGTCTTGGTGATGGTTTTTTGGATTTGACACCAAGAGCATAAGCAACAAAAACAAAAATAAACAAGAGGGACTACATCAAAATAAAAAAGCTTTTGCACAGTGAAGGAAACCACCAACAAAATGAAAAAACAACCTATTGAATGGGAGAAGATATTTCAAATGATATATCAGGTAAGAGACTAATATACAACATATATAAAGAACATATACAACTGAACACCAAAAAACCAAATAATCCAATTTAAAAATGGGCAGAGGACCTGAATAGATATTTTTCTGTTTTTGTTTTGTTTTGTTTTAAGTAGGCTCCATGCCCATTGTGGAGTCCAACATGGGGCTTGAACTCACAACCCTGAGATCAAGACCTGAGCTAAGATCAAGAGTTGGACACTTAACTGACTGAACAGCTCAGGCACTCCTGAATAGATGTTTTTCCAAAGAAGACATACAGATGGCCAACAGACACATGAAAAGGTGCTCAACATCACTAATCATTGGGGAAATGCAAATCAAACCCACAATGACATACCATCTTACACCTGGCAGAATGGCACTACTATCACAAAGACAAGAAATAAGTGTTGCCAAGGATATGGAGATAAGGGGACCCTTGTGCACTATTGGTAGGACTGTAAATTGGTGCAGCCACTGTGAAAACAGTATAGAGTTTCCTCAAAAAATTAAAATAGAAATATCATATGATCCAGTAATTCTACTACTGGGTATTTACCCAAAGAAAATGAAAACACCAATTTGAAAAGAGACACGCACCCCTATGGTAATTGCAACATTATTTACAATAGCCAAATTATGAAAGCAACCTAAGTGTCCATAGATAGATGAGTAGATAAAGAAGTTGTGGTATCTGTATCTATATATCTATATAATGGGATGTTATACTCAGCTATAAAAATGAATGCCATCTTGCCATTTGCAATAATATGGAAGTGTCTGGAAAGTATTATGCTTAAGTGAAATAGTCAGTTGGAGAAAGACAAAAACCACATGATTGACTCATATGTAGAATCTGACAAACCAAACAATCAAACAAACCAGAAGAAGAATCATACACACAGAGAACAAACGGGTAGCTGCCAGAGGGGAGGTGGCTAGGGGAATAGTTGAAATAGGTGAAGGGTATTAAGAGGTACAAACTTCCAGTTATAAGATAAATAAGTCGCAGGGATGAAAAGTACAGCATAGGGAATATAGTCAATATTATAGTAATAATGTGTGGTGACAGAGAGTAACTACACTTATTATGCTGACCATAGTGCAATGTATGGAGTTGTTGAATCACTATGTTGTATACCTGAAACTAATATAACATTGTATGTCAACTATACTTAAATAAAAAACAAAACAACAACAAAACACAATGAGATATCACCACATGTCTGTTAGAATGGCCATCATCAAAAAGACAAGCGATAACAAATGCTGGTGAGGATGTGGAGAAAAGGGAACCCTTGTGCACTGTTAGTAGGAATGTAAATTGGTGCAGCCACTATGGAAAACAGTATGAAGAATCCTCAAAAATTTAAAAATAGAACTGCCGTATGATCCAGTAATTCCTCTTCTGGGTATATATATATATATATATATATATACACAAAGGAAATGAAAACACCAACTTGAAAAGACATATGAGCTTCCACGTTTATTGCAGCATTATTTACAGTAGCTTAAGACATGGAAGTAACCTAAGTGTCCATTGATGGATGAGTGGATAGAGAAGTGGTGTATCTGTGTGTGTGTATGTTGGAATATTATTCAACCATAAGAAAGAAGGAAATCTTGTCATTTGCAACAACATGTATGGACTTCGAAGGCATTATGCTAAATGGAATAAGTCAGACAAAGACAAATACCATATAATCTCTTTCTTATAAGCGGAATCTAAAAAAACCGAACTCAGGGTGCCTGGATGGCTTAGTCAGTTAAGAATCTGCCTTCGGCTCAGGTAATGATCCTAGAGTCCTGGGATTGAGCCCCGTGGCAGGCTGCCTGCTCAGCAGGGAGCCTGCTTCTCCCTCTTCCTCTGCTGCTCTCCCTGCTTGTGCTCTTTCTCTCAAATAAATAAATAAAATATTTTTAAAAAATTTAAAAAAAAAGAACTCATAGATACAGAGAACAGATTGGTGGTTTTCAGAGGTGGAGGGTGGAGGGTGGGGTTTGGGCAAAATGAGGGAAGGTGGTCAAAAGGTACAAACTTCCAGTTATAAAACAAGTAAGTCCTGGGGTGTAATGTACAGCATGGTGACTATAGTTAACTCCTCTATTGTATATTTGAAAGTTGTAAGAGAATAGATTTTAAAAGTTCCTATCATAAGAAAATTGCAACTACTTATGGTGATGGATGTTAAAGAGACATATTTAGGGCACCTGGGTGGCTCAGTCGTTAAGTGTCTGCCTTCGGCTCAGGTCATGATCCCAGGGTCCTGGGATCGAGCCCCGCATTGGGCTCCCTGCTTCTCCCTCTCCCACTCCCCATGCTTGTGTTCCTGCTCTTGCTATCTCTGTCTCTGTCAAATAAATAAAAATAAAATCTTAAAAAAAGACATATTGAGGTGATCATTTTGCAATATAAACAAATGTCTAATTGTTATGTTGTGCACTAAAAATAAAATCTTAAAAAAAAGACATTGAGGTGATCATTTTGCAATATAAATAAATGTCAAATTGTTATGCTGTGCACCTGAAATTAATATAATGTTACTTGTCAATTATATCTCAATTAAAACATTTAGAATAAAACTTACATGCTTTTTTCATATACAAAAACATAGAAAACTGGGGCATAATTCTTCATATAGATAATATTAACATTAAAAACTAAGTAGTAATTCATATATATATTAACGTGTAGTAGTCATACATTGATGTGGCAAGAAAAATTATGAAAAACTTTGAAATAGGTAAAAAATATTAAGTGTCCTGCTTGGTGTACCATTCCAACTTATCTCAGCCTTTCATTGTTTTGGAGCTATTTTACAACTTTGTATATTATAGAAAATTGGTAATAATGAAATAATTCTTATTTATAGACATGCAAATGAATTGTGTGCACTGGAATTCAATTGATTTCTACCCTGAGGATAGGTCTATTTTGCACCTATTTATAAATCATTTTAGCAATTCTTATTGCCCACATGCATATGGTTCTTTGAACTCTCCTTTGAACTAATTACAATATCTTACTGGTTCCCTTATTAATTAACGAGTTAAATCAGATTTCTGATATTTACTCACTTTAGTTTGTATGAGAGTCATGATTTTACCTTAAAATCTTTTAATAGATGGCTACAACATTCAAACAGTACAAAATGGAATAAAATGAAAAGTGAAAGTCTCTCCGGGAGCCTGGGTGGCTCAATCGGGTAAGCGTCTGTCTTCCGCTCAGGTCACGATCCCAGGGCCCTGGATCAAGCCCCGCATCGGGCTCCCTGCTCGGCGGGAAGCCTGCTTCTCCCTCTCCCTTTGCTGCTGCCCCAGCTTGTGTTCCCTCTGACAAATAAATAAATAAAATCTTAAAAAGGTCTCTCCCCTACCCAATTTCACTTTCATGGACCTTATGGTCTAATGGGGAAGACAGATACTTATCAGATAATGTAAGATAAATGTAAAATTACAATTCTAAAAAGTGTGTTGAAAAAGTGGAACACATTTCTGTGAGAGCAGTCATAGGGTCACCGCACCTAGCCAGAACAATCTGGAAAGGCTCTTCTGACGTAGCAGCAAATGGGCTGAGATTGGAAGTGAGTCAGGAAAACCATTGTTTGTGAATGTAAAATGGGACCCAATGAAATGGTGATTCATGGACTCTAAGATGGATAAGTAAGGAAGTTAAAAAAAAAAAGGCAGGTTGTTAGAACAGATAGAAAATAGAGACATTTATAAACTTGAAGTTCCTTTTTTAAAGATTTTATTTGAGAGAGAGAGAAAGCATGAGCAGGGGGAGAAGCAGGCAGAGGGAGAAGCAAGCAGGCTCCCTGCGGAGAAGGGATCCCCAATGCAGGACTCGATCCCTGGACCCTGGGATCATGACCTGAGCCGAAGGCAGATGCTTAACCAACTGAGCCACCCAGGTACCCCTAAACTTGAAGTTCTGATGAAGTTAATAATGCAAATTGGAAGGAGAGGCTGTTAAAAGAGCCCGGGTTGTTTGAAATAGAGATTTTTGAAATGAAGCAGTTGAAGGAAATGAAGAAGTTCAAGGTATCACCATGGGAGGGGGTGGCTAGGGTAAAATAAGGATCTTGGAGATGAAGAAGTTAGGGACCTCTGAGGTCAGTTATTAGTTTGATTGCCTATGTGGACAGTGAGGTCCCCCAGCATTTATTTATGGCAGAGCGTGGAGGTGAGTCATATGCCCCATCACAGGTGAATGAGGGGGAGTGACCTGAGAGGAAAAACAGAAACGCGGGGAGGAACAATGGTCTGGAGTGTCAGAGATCTGCTATCACTGGAGAGGGCTACAGGGCCAGTAGTGCCCTTGGGGAAGCCCAATTTCAATTAATTCAAGGTGGTAGAGGAGGGGTTCTGGGCCAGGATGAGGGTATAGGGAGCTTGTTGATTATAGATCAGGAGTTCAACAGGTGTAGTAGAAGGTTTTGTAGAAGGGAAGTGGACAAAGGGTGTGAGACCAGGTCATGGGCAAGGCAGTAGAAATATTAAGGGATGGTACCCTGAAAAGTTGTTGAGGTGATGGTTTACATTTTGGATGTTGATATTTCGAAGGAAGGATTAGAGCCAAAGTGGATTTAACTCTCAAACATGTTTTTGAGAATGGGTGGGAACTAATAGGTAGCAGCCAATGACTTTTTTTTTTTTTTTTTGAGGACCGATAGCAGCCAAAAGAATCAGAATCCTTTTGTTTCCTGCTGGGTGAAAAACAATACCTCCTTGCTGATTTAAATTGCATTTCTTTCATTTCAAGTGAGGTTGGGCATATTTTCATGTACTTTTAAAACAATTGTTTTGTTAGATTATCTTTTTTTTTCCTTTTTAAAATTTGTACCAGCTCTTTAAAATTCAGGAAATTAGCTCTTAGACACATGAATTTCAAATATTTTTCTTCCATTATTTATTTGGCTTTGACTTTGTTTATGGTGTTTTGTCATGTAGCAGTTTTTAAAATTTATGTTCTAGATTTACCAGTCTTTCTATTTATGATTCTGGGTTTTGTGGTTCTGAGTTTCTGCTCCTTTTCCCCTCTAATATTATGAATAATTTTACTTGTGATTTGTTCTGGAAGGTTTTGGGATTCATTTTAATAGTAAAATCTTTTTTTCTACCTGGAATTAAATTTGGTATAAGAGGTGTGGAAGGGATCCAGCTTAATTTTCTTTCCAGATAGATGTTCAGTTGTCCCAACAGCACTTAGCTACTGACATGAAATTTCACCTTTGTCATAAATAAAATTCCAGTATAGTTGGGCTTATTTTAGAAGAACAAAGGTTTATGTGAAACTGCATGGTATACTTGAGAGCCATGTCTTGGAGCAAAATAGACTAAATTCTGACTCTAGCACTTGAGGTGGACCTTGGCCAAGGAACTTCTCTGGGTTCCAGTTTTTTTCATCTTCAAAATGGACATGATCATAGCCTTTGAGGGCTATGACAGTGTGTGAAATACATGCAGTAGAGCCGTGTAAGCAAGAAAGAGCACAGAGGAATGGAGGTCAGAGAAGTAGGGAGGCAGGTTATCTGAGGCCCTGTAGGCCATTGTGAAGATTTTGTTTTTTTCCACGAGGGAGATGGGAAACAGCTGAGGATTTTGAACAGACAAGTGATATGATCTAACATATTTTACAAGGCTTTTGTATTGCAATTATACTGTAGGAGGAAGCAGGGCAGAAGTGAATTGCAGTTCTGAGGAGAGAGGTGATAAGGGATTAGACCAGGATGGGAGCAGAGATTTGGGTAGGAAATGATGGATTCTGGATGGAGTTGCCATCAAGTGAGATGGAAAGACTTGGGAGTAGAGCAGGTTTGGAGGCAAAGCTGGGAGTTGGAAATTGATTATTAAATGTGTCAAATGTGAGAGATTTACCACATATCTAAGTATAGATGTCAGGTAGGCACGGTACCCACTGGGAGTTCAGGAGAGAAAGCTGAACTGGAGATGAAATCTGGAAGTCATCAGTATATGGACTGTATTTAATATATTTAAAGTCTGTGGCTGAGATGAGATCACCAATGGGGAGAAGGAAAGAGTTTGCAAGACTGAGCCCGAGGACTCACTGACATTAAGACATTGAGGAGAAAGGGGAAATCAGCAAAGAAAGCTGGGCAGTGTCCAGTAAGACAGGAAGAAACCGACAAAGAGTGGTGTTTTAGAAGCCAAGTATGGAGTGGTAGGAGTGAAAGCCTGATTGGAGTGGGTTTAAGAGAAGGTGAAGGAAGAGATATTGGAGAGAATGGGTACATACCGTTATTTTAAGAAGGTTGGATGAAAAGGAGGATGGAGAAGGTGTTGTTGGGGAGGAGGGGAAAGGAGAATGTATAACATTGTTGCCTGGGAGAGTCATACATTTGTTGATCAACTGCAAGTGTTTGAGTTGGTGCTTCCCCAAGCATGTCTAGCATACCACTGTTGGTATGTGAGATGGTTTTAAGTAGTACTTCAAGGCATACTTTTACAATCTTAGTCATCATACTTTGAGTCCACTGTGTATTTTGAAAAATACAACTAGCATTTATAGTGATATAAAAGTAATGGTATAAAGTTCTTTTTGAAATAAATTTATTTCAATAGAAAAGGTGAATCAGTTTAAAGAAAAATATCAAAAGCAATACAGGGGCACCTGACTGGCTCAGTCAGAAGAGCATGCGACTCTTGATTTTGGGGTTGTGAGTTCGAGCCCCATGTTGGGGGGTAGAGATTACTTAAATAAACTTAAAGAAAAGCAGTACAGGTAGTTTATAGACGTGGTAAGTTTACACAAATACTCTAAGCTTAGGAAACACATGCTTAGGGCACTCAAGGTCCTTTATAATGAAGCTCCTTATCTGACTGAAGTCACACTTTCTTTCTCAATCCTCCTAGAGAATCTCTCTCATCACTATCTATTTCCATCCTGACTGCATAATATGTCTTCTCTGAATCCTGTATTTTGACTCTGGACTATACTGTTGTTTATATATTGTATCACGTGTGTGTTTTACTTTCTCAATGAGAATTTCAATCAGCTTCTACCTTCCCCCACTCAAACACACACACCTACACGTAAACACACACACACACACACACACACACACACACACACTTCTCTTTGCAAGTGCATTTGCTGTGTGGCCTGCTGAACCTTTGTAATGTTGGGGTCTATGGGAAGAGTGGAAAGCCAGATGTAGGCTAGTGTCTAGTAAGATGGGACCTAAGCTGCTGTAATGGCTGATGCAGGCTATGAGAGCCAGGAAGTTCCAGGTGCAATGTCCAAAAGTCACAACAATCATAGACCCAGCTCCATTGTTGGCAGGATAAGGTGATCAGGCCTGGTGATGAGAACATGGCAGGAAGTTCTTCCAGGTAGCAGTCCGTGGCAGTCAGGAAAGGGCAATTGTTAAAGCAAGGGAATCTGTACACACTCAATTAGATCAACACTTACCTGCTTAGTTAAGGATGGCCTCGGGAAGGAGGCCTGCCAGACTCAGGTGAGCACCAGGATCTCCCATTACTACTGAAGAAGACTTCTGGTTTGTAGAGGCATATTTTAATGAAACATATCAGGATCTGAATCCTAGCTTCATCTACCTATGTGGCCTCAGTTTCTCCTCTATAAAATTGGGATAATAATTCCTAATAATTATTAATTAACTAAACTGATTACAGGTGAAGAGAACCTAATGTAATAATCAATAATGATAGTAATACTTTAATTATTAATAGAGTTAAAAGAAAATAGAGAATCCTAACAGAGAGATTAGTGAGTAACTAGGTAATGGCTTTACCAGAACTAAGAACTTGGGCATAGTAACTTGACTTAGGGTTGGTAAAAGGATAAACTACTTTATTATCTTAAATCATTGGTTGAGTGAGCTGGTCAGTATGCCAATCATCCAGTAGCATGAAGGGGCTGTATTATTTCTAATGTGAATTGGACATATGGGGTCCTGGATGCAATTCCATTGCTGTATTCAGAATGTTAGATCACTTTTGAGTGCTTTTTCTAGTTTTAAAAATAATGTATAGAAATTAAAGAGGACCCAGCCCATAAGTTACTGTGTTTTGTTAAATTTGCTTAACAAGTATTTATCGAATGCCTATCTAATAAAGGCAGTATGCCAACAGGCCCCGAGGAAATGGTAGTGAATAAGACAGGGATTGTCTCTGCCCTTATGGAGCCAAATAAGCAACTCATGTCTGGTTAGTGAATTATGATTGTGATACATGCTAGATGAAGTGTAGGATGCAAAGAGTGCAGCTGATAGGGGGATCTGGTCTCATCTAGGGGTGGTTGTTAGGGTGTTTAAAATGAGATCTGGAAGATACATAGAAGTTAGTTGGGTAAAGCAGGGGTTAAAAAGAGCATTTCAGGAAGAGCATGTGTTAAGGCCTTGGGGTTGGAAGACTATGGATTTCCCAGGACTGAAAGATATTTAGTGTGGCTGGAGTACAGAGAAGAATCAGTGTGGCAGAATGTGATTGTGATGTGGATGCAGGCCAGTACAGCAGGGTCTTCTGGGTGATATTAAGGAGTTTGGATTTTGCCTTTAAAAAAATGGGCAGACCAAATGTACATTAGTGAAATGAACTCAGAGATGACTCTGGCAGCAATGTGGAAAAAGGCGGGGAGCAGTGCCAGATGAAGGAGAGAGACCCTTTAGGAAGCTACTGTAGTGTTCCAGTTAAGACATGATCGGGGCATAGACTGAACTGGGGGGGATCAAGAGGAAGAGTCGCAGACCAATTTGAGATGGTTATAATAGCTCCCTTGGGAATAGAGGCTACTTTTGCCAGAGAAGGAAAGGCAAAGGTTTATTTTTAGAGTGAAGAGGATATTGGCTGCTTGTCTTCTATCTTCACAGAGAGGGAAAGAAGAAATCATCTTACAATTTAATGAGGGAGAATTTGGGATTACTTTGTATAGTAATAGACCTGCCAAAAGAAACTGTGTAATTTTTAAATGAGGAGCTTCTGAAGTAAGATAGAGAAATTCATCCTGGAGGCAAGAAGATGAATCCATTGACCTCTTGAACTATTTCCTACTTCATAATTTCTTATTCCACATTTGCCTAGTATATCTCTTGTGAATACTAGGATATATTTTTATTTAAAAGTCATCCCAAACTGGAGCACTGAGTATTCCCAGAAGTTTTCCTGGAGCATTTACACATTTTATCAGCACGAGAAAGAGAGAAGCAGATCTGGATAGCCAGGAACAGCCCTGGAATGCAGAGCGAGGCCCTGGCGTTCTGGGGAACACCAACAACCCTCGACAAGACCACTGTGTGACCATGGCGAATCAAGACAAAAACAAGACCACTTAGTAACCGTATTTGAGCACAGAGGAAAATATGAACATCATCCAAACCACGAAAGCGACCAAACATCTCCCATATCCTGGTGGATGGGAATGGTTGCTGTTGCTTTCCCAACAACAACCTTAATCTCATTCCATTCTTCTTAGCTTCCAGAGGAGAATTATGAAGATACCCAAATCCTATAATAAAGCCTTTCTAATAATACCTTTCAGTGAGATGACCTATGGTTCTCCATTACTGCAACAGGTCAAGAAACCCAGCTTTTTCAACTACAGGTATTTCCACTGGTCTTTGGCTCAAGAGCATTAGTAAGCGTAAGGAACAGTCTGCGGGTTTTGTACCTTTTCCCACCCTTTTGCTGTTGGAATAAAAAGTTCAAATTTTCAGGGCACCTGAGTGACTCAGTCAGTTAAGCCTCCAACTCTTGGTTTCGGCTCAGGTCATGATCTCAGGGTCCTGGGATGGAGCCCCATGTCGGTGTCCATGATCAGCAGGGAGTCTGCTTGAGATTCTCTCTCCCCCTTTCCCTCTGGCCCTCCCCCCATGCGTATGCATTCCCTCTCTCTCTAATAAATAAATATTTAAAGAAATTAAAATTTTCTGTATTTTGCTATATCACATAGCTGGTGTCTTCTAATTTCGTATATGATGTCTTGACACCTATAAGATCACGGCAGTTCTGGCCAGGTTCTTTGTTAAACATTGTAGCCCACTTCTTTGTCTTTTTATATCACCACATTCTATGTCAGGGGAAAGGTAACCATTGACAGAAATCTTTGACTTTCTTGTTACCATTTTGCATATGGAAAATTATGCAAATTGAAGATATAAGAAGTGTAACAGGCTTAACGCAGCCAAATCATACTGCTTGTTCATAATAATGAGGCTTTTCTATTTGCAGCAAAAGTGGCTCTTTTGTGTTCAAGATTTTTAGTTTGTCCACATCTGTTCCCAAAGGAACTTTGATCTTGTATGTCCATGGTTGAGTATTCCCAGATGATGCTGATGGTTCATTACTCATACATAGGCAGACTGACTTTCCCTTGCAGTTAATTCCGTACATAGAACACAGTACTCAGCAACATCGTGTACGCAGTAGATTTGTGACAGACTTTCGGGGGAGTTGGGCTGTTTGTAAGTACCTACATTAAATGGCTCTCTGTGTTTGAGGGCTGTGCTGTGGGGAGACATGCTACAATGTTATTCAAGAAACTTATTTCAAAATTACACACCCCTGGCTGCAACTTGTATTACATGCTGGTGAGATATAAATACTTGAATGAAAACATCATCTTTCTTTACATGCATTTTGGGTGTTTGTACAATTAAAGTGATTATATATTCATTCTTCATATACTTTTTGTTAGTTAGTGCACCATCCCCTCACCCCTCTATTACTTCTGGATGGAAAGCTCCCCTTTGTGAGTCAGCCAGTGGGCTGAATGAAGGAGGCAGCAGGGGATTATTATGTGACACCGGCAGCTAAATAATCATTTTATTGTTCTTTGGGAATTAGAATGAGGATGGGGATCAGAATGAGGAGAAGGTCTAAGGAAGAACAATTTCTTGCAGCTAAAACTATTATCACTTCCTCCTATGTAATGTTTCAAATCTTGAATACTCTGAGGATGTCACCCCATTTTGATACTAACAGGGAAGAGAGAGAACCAGGAATGTGGAAAATGGTTAAAACATGGTCAAGATTTTGAGTGTCTTCTAGGACATAATTTCTATTTTATTTTGTAACATTATCTTAAGTTAAAGTTAAGTTAAACCTTTTGAATAAGGTATGAATAGATATTAAATGTATTTGTTAAATTGCTTATGATTCATTATTTCTCAAACATTAAATGTTAACCAGTAAAAAGTTACTTTTAAATCACTAAATCGAATCTTTTAAGAGGGATTGGTTTTATAATCTGGAAATATTATTTTTTTTGCTAATAAAAAGATCACTGAAGGTTTTCTTCTGGAGCAGTTTCATAAAGACGAGGACAGAACAAGTACCCAGAGTTTTAAATATTCTCATGTTAAAAAATTATTATTTTAATAAAATAAGTACTTCATTTTATAATATTAATAGATGGAATACTTCAAAACTAGTTTTTATTTTTGTCTCATCTTTTTAAAGGATTGTTTCTTTTGTTTATATTAAATTTTTAATTTCTCTTGTTTTGAAACAATTTTAAATTTACAGAAAAGTTGCAAAAGTAGTAGAAAGATCCATAGACTTCTGTATGGCTTTTATCGAGATTTTCTAATTATTAGCATTTTTGCATTCTCTTACTCTGTCTCTCTCCACATACACTCTCTCTCTCTCTCTCTCACACACACACACACACTCACAAACACGCAGATATGTACACATACATATTGTTGTGGATTTGGTTTTTTCCTGTACTGCTTGAAAATATGTTGCATACATGATGCCTTGGAATTCCTTAATATTTAGAGTGTATTTACCATGCAAAAATCAAAATTATGAAATTGACATTTATCTAACATTACCATCTAATCCATAAATCCCACTCAAAGTTTGCCTGTTTCCTCCAAAATTGCCTTTATGGGTACAAGACCCAATCCAGGATCATGTATTGCGTTTAGTTGTTACTCCAGCTTGGAAAAATTTCTAACTCTTTGTCTTTAATAAACTTGACATTTTTGAAAAGTAGATGTCACTTACATTGCAGAGTCTCTCTTCATTTGAGGTCGCCTGCTATTTCCTCATAATTTATGCATTTTGGGCAAAAATGATCTTTTTTAATTTCTATTTTTGTATGTGTTACATAATATAGATAATTTGTCAGAAGAGTAGCACATATATATAATTTATAAGTAAATGGAGGTTCATGCACAAAAAATGTTTCTACTAATGGTGATACATGAAGATAAAGAGTTGGAGGCCACTGTGCAAAGTGATAGTGAGGGTAACAGTCTAGGAGCTGGCTGCTAGAAAGAAGAGAATGAACATTTTTTAACTTGGGCATTGTGGGAGCCCAGAAGCCTTGAGCCAGTGAATTATCCTGGTTCTGGGTTAAGACCATAATTCTAAGCCTCCCATCTTTGTATGATCAAATGCTTTACTCTAATTCAAAACTTGTGATGTAGAAATTTAAAAACCTATGTTTTGCCTTTATTTAGATACTTGATTTTAATGATGTCATAGTTGAAAAAGTTCTTCCAACAATACATAAGCCCAAATACAAAGAGTATATCTTTGAGTATGCTTTCTAAACTGTAATACTCATCTTTCAAAACTAATAAAATATTTTTGTTAAAAAAATTAGGAAAATTTTACCTATTGAAGGTTTATAATTTAAAAAATTAACATGTAGGTTTAACATGCACTGAAACTATTAAAAAGTTATAACAAGTTAAAATAGTTTTCCAAGTTTCTTAAGTGTGCATGTATTAGAGTTTTTATGGGCTATGTAAGTTTTGGCAACAATAGTATGTAATAATAGAAACACGTCCAAACTTTTGCTCTCATAAAGCTCTCTCCATAGCATAAATATCTTTCAGGTAGTAGTTTATTTTCTCACTTATTGTTAGATTGAATATTTTGTGGTACGTGGAATTCTCATGCCCACTAACTGCAAAAGTCAGCACATTTGAATCACTTGATTTTTTTTGTTGTTTTTGCTGGAGAAAAGAACTCATCTTTAAGTCAGCCAGCTCTTGTGGGATTTTGCCAGTCTCACCTGCAATTCTCTGTGTGATTGCTTTATTGGATGCTGTGGTGCACTGCTATGTTTCCACTGTGTTGGTGGCTGAGAGGTCATCCTCTAGGCATTGCACTCAGTGGAAAGATGTCTCACCCCTTCCCACAGGGCAGCTCTCATCTAAAGACCGGCCAGTGCTGGATATAAAGACTCAGACAGCCTGCTGCAAGGTGGAACAAAACTGAAGCACCAGCCCAACCCCAGAATTCCCCATGGGATTTGTTGAGGACCAGTTAAATTTCATTTCTCTCTCTGCTCAATCTTGTCTTCTGCACTTCCCCATAGTTGATCTTGAGGGGACTCTCCAGTAAAATTTCTGTATGTGATTCTTCTCAGAATCTTTTTCCCAGGAAATCTGATCTAAGAAAGTTACCTTCCACAAAGGTGTGCAGAAGCCCTTACATTTTTAAATGTTGTTTTTATAAAGCTAACCTCACCTATGATATCCTGTGCCACTGTATTTTTGGGGAGAGGGGAGAGAGAGAGAGTGAGCACACATGTGCATGAGCGGGTGAGAGAGAGGTGGTGAGGGGCAGAGGGGGAGGGGGAGAGAGAGAGAATCCCAAGTAGGCTCCATGTCCAGCATGGAGCCCCACACGGGGTTTTGATCTCACAACCCTGAGATCATGACCTGAACTGAAATCAAGAGTTGGATGCTTAACCGACTGAGCCACCCAGGTGCCCCTATCCTGTAGCACTTTGATTTTGTATAGCTTCACCATCTTTGCTGCAATAACTTGTCTGTGAATGATAGAGGGAATGCATTTCATGTACAGTACTTTATACCTTTTTTGGGGAATTTAAAAAATTCCAATTCAAATAGTTGCCTGCAATATTCTAAACATCATAATTTTTCTAAAAGAAGCTATTTATTACTGAGGGAAAATGTTATTTGGTCCCTTTTTTAGTAGCTCACACACACACACAAAGCCCTTCATGTGTTTTATTATTGGAAACAGAATCCAGAAAATACCATAGCAGAAATGTTAGAAGCATCAGTGTTTCATCCAAACCTTCAACACTACATAATTTGTTCTAACATTTGTTTCTTCACTCTTCTGTAATGCTTTCCATATATCATTCAACAATATTTGCTGACAAAGATATACATTTTAGGTTTCACCACATGCTTTTTGTTTTGTTTTGTTATGTTTCAGCCATTTTAACTGTGACAGAAATAAGTATTTTCCAATAGATGTGGCTGTGCCTTTTACCTTTGCTTTAAAATGAGAAACCTCAAAAGAAGCTTCTAAATATTTATTACCACATTTCATGACACTGTAAAATTCTATATTTAATGTTGCATGACTTTATCAATCTCTGAAAAATAATGGTTTTTCTTCAGGTTTGAGATGCTTAGTTTTAACATATCCCACTAGTCTTTATGGCATGATGCTACCATTTGCTACTTATATTTCTGGCAATATGACAAACTAGATTATCCAGAAAGCTTCCTGATATAAAACACTCACACATGCTAGATAAAATATAAAGCAATATCATTTTTAAACATGTAGCCTGATGAGAAAGCATGTAAGGAAGTTCCCAGTGGGCAGAAAATGAAGTACAAACTGAAAACCCAAGCCAAACCACACTGGTTGGTGCTTTGACAGCCTGGGGAGTGGGATCAGGAGAGAGCGATGGAATCCTTGTCTCTGTCACATAGAAGTTTAGGTCCTAGTTCTTACACAAAGACAGAATATAATGTCTTGGGATTTCATGAGTTTAAAGATTGCATTTGAGACACCATAGAAAGCTGGGGCCTTTGAAGATTCACACTAGAAAAACCGTCTACTCACTGGTGCAGAATAGTGTCTGAGGGGCATTTGTATGTTTTCTTTTTTTTTTTTTAAAGATTTTATTTATTTATTCATGAGAGACAGAGAGAGAGAGAGAGAGAAGCAGAGGGAGAAGCAGGCTCCCCACTGAGCAGGGAGCCCGATGCGGGACTCGATCCCAGGACTCCGGGATCATGACCTGAGCCGAAGGCAGATGCTTAACCATCTGAGCCACCGAGGCGCCCCATTTGTATGTTTTCATTTAGATTTTAGATAGAGTCTTTAATGAAAATTCATAACTGTATCCCTGTCCTCACCCACAGTTGGGATTAAAATATTCCTAGTTGTCAGGTTCTAGAAACTCTGATCCAATAAATGAACATAAACATGGCCCAAGCATGTGAAAACACTGAGCATTTGGCAAAGTAAATATAAAATCTCCCTGGAGGAACACCCTCAATCTAGACTGTACAAGATTTCCACCAATAGCATCCTGAAGAAATCACAATACAAAATTACAAAGCACCTAAGACTATAATATGTCATCATTGAGAGTCAGCATACACAATAAGCAGCAGTAATATACTTAAGAACGTCAGATAAGAGAACTACTGAGCAGTAAAGATAAAAGAAGTGTGCTTAAAATAATTAAGGACATAACGAGAATCAAAACCATGAGAAAAAAGCAGAAACCATGGAAAAGTCCAAGAAGATTGGAAAGAAAGAAACAAACGCAACCAAATAGAACTTTCAGAAATGAAAAGTACAGCCACTGACATTAACAACTCAGTGGACAGATTGAACAGTAGATTGGTCCCAGCTGAAGACAGAATTAATACACTGAAAGATAGATCTCATTGGAAAGGGTGATGCAGTTACTTCCATTTTGCCTTGAGATATTGCACCTTGCCCAACTGGCTGCTTCTCTGAAGAGAAAGCCTGTTTTGAGTTAGTTTCCCATCCCTTGTTCTGCTTTTGTGTGCAAATCTTATGCATTTCTGGCTCCTTTCCCTCCCAGTCTGTGTTTCTATGAGGGGACCATTTTATCAGAGATATTCCTGCATGTGGCATACTTTGATATTTGAAATGAATCTGCTTCCTTATTGATAAAGGATAAGTTTTCCTAATATTCAAAGAAGCTGCATTTTAGATCACCGAGCCACTATTGGTCAGCCTGGAGGAAAATAAGAAAACTACATATGGGCAAATAGTCCTGATGGAAAAAAAAAAAATAGATAAAGCTATTCCATACAAAAGAGAATATGGGGGCGCCTGGGTGGCTCAGTTGTTAAGCGTTTGCCTTCGGCTCAGGTCATGATCTCAGGGTCCTGGGATCGAGCCCCACATCAGGTTCCCTGCTCCGCGGGAAGCCTGCTTCTCCCTCTCCCACTCCTCCTGCTTGTGTTCCCTCTCTCGCTGTGTCTCTCTCTGTCAAATAAATAAATAAAATCTTAAAAAAAAAGATAATCTGAATTTGCTCGCTATCCTGAAAAGATTATAAACCTGGTAATTAAAATAATTTTAAACAATTATATTAAGAATTGTATTAACAATTAAGAAGTTCTTAGGAATTAAACTTGTTTCAAAAAAAGCAACTTATCTGTCTATCCTAGTTAATTTACTGATAGATCAGGAGAATGCTAGAGATAGAATATGAGAAAATTCACCTCAGCAGATTAGATAAATGTGCATTATGTTAATCAAGGTACAGGAAATAGTCACTATTCTAGGTATTTCAAGCAGAAAAGAATTTACTATATTTCCTTGAAACTTAACAACTGTCAGATGCACCACTGTTTTTCTTTAAGATTTATTTACTTATTTGAGAGAGAGACAGGGGGAGAGAGAGAGAGTGAGGGGAGGGGCAGAGGGAGAGAATCTTCAAGTTGCCTCCCTGCTGAGCACGGATTCCTAAGCAGGGCTTGATCCCACCACCCCTGAGATTATGATCTAAGCATCTAAGCTGAAGAGTCAGATGCTTGACCAACTGAGTCACCCAGGTGCCCCTTGCACCACTGTTTATAAAAAATACAAAGTGCTATTAAATTATGCCAAAATGCCTTAATAAATCTTTTTTAAAAAATTTAAATTCAAGTTAGTTAACATATAGTGTAGTATTGGTTTTAGGAGTAGAATTTAGTGACTCATCACTTACATGTAACCCCCAGTGCTTCATCCCACCAAATTGTCCTCCTTAATGCCCATCACCCATGTAGCCCATCGCCCCCACCTCCTCTCCAGCAACCCTGACTTTGTTCTCTCATGGTTTGCCTCCCTCTCTGCTTTTATTTTATTTTATTTTTCCTTCTCTTCTCCTATGTTCATCTGTTTTGTTTCTTAGATTCAACATATGAGTGAAATCATATGATATTTGTCTTTCTCTGACTGACTTAGTTTGCTTAGCATAATACACTCTAGCTCCATCCACGTGCCTTAATAAATCTTGAATGAATTAGTTACATCTGTCCTTTATTGTTGTGAAGTTATTTCATCTATTTTGAGGGATTTGGTTATTTCTTCTGCTTTTGGTTGCATTGCTTGACGTGAGATAGGCAGTCCTTTTATATATACCTCAGTAACAAAACTGGGAAGTTCTGCTATAATGCAGGGACTAGCACATTATAGCCCATGGGCCAAATCTGTAAATAAGGTTTTACTGGAACACAACCATGCTCTTTAGCTTATCTGTAATGTATGGCTCTTTTGTGCTCCAATGGCAGATTTAAATAGTTGTAACAGAGATTACATGACTCCTATGGAAAGTCTGGTGCTTTAGATGAACAAGTTTGCCTGCTATAGGGAAATATGTGTTATAAAAAGAACTACCACTTATCAATATTTATCAATATTGTGGTACAATGTAGCAGGTTCTTTATATGGAGTAGAAGTCTCTCATCCAAGATGGCCAGGACAGATGTTAATTGATTGGTTGAAACATTCAATCCGTCAACGAATATTTATAGATACTGATGCCTGTCATCTACCAGGCAACATGTTTAAGGGACTTGGAATTCAGAGGGTGAACAAAACAAAGATTACTGTCTTCATGGACCTTACATTCTAGTTGGTGGTGGTTGGGCAGGATAGAAGGCCCTAAGAGGAAATAGAAATAACTGAATTAATATTTAAAACAAATATTACATAGCTCATGATGGGTACGTATGAAAAATAAAGCAGGGAAAGAAGTGTCAGAGGGAGGATTTTACATTGAAAATATAGAAGTCAGGGACATCTCACAGAAGATATGGTGTTTGAGTGAGGACCTGAAGGAGGGAAGCACAGGGCTTGCAGATATCTGGTGGCAGAGCATTCCATGTACAGAAGTAAGGAGGGGATGTGCCTCATGGTTTAAAGAAAAAGCAAGAAGGCTAATGTGTTTAGAAGGGAGAAATAAATAGGAAATAAGATCAAAGAGGCAGGAAGAAATGGGAACAGGAATGGAGCAAATTATGGTCCATTGTGAAGTCTTTTCCCATGAGTGAGCCTGGAAGCCACTAGAGTTTTGAGCAGTGGAGCCATGTGAACTTACCCAGCTGGACACCTCTGCGACTTTGTTGGGAATAGACGGAAACGGGGCAGAGCCCATTAGAGAGGGGTTTGGAGGCAATTAAGGAGCATTTTCAATAATCCATGTGAGAATTGGTGGTAGCTTAGGCCATCGAGGTGGTGATGAAGGTGGTGCAAATTTAGATGTAAACTTTTCACGGTGGAAATCTTTAGATATATTAATATTGAGAGAACAATTTAATAAGTTCCTCCACCTTGAAAAAGATTTTTAGCTTAGGACCAGTTTTCAGTCATCTATAAACCACTCAATTCTCTGCCTAGCATATTATTTTGAAGAAATCCCAGACAATTCTGGTCTATTTTGAGAGTAAAATCAATAGGATTTGCTGCCAGTTTGGATGTGAGGTGTGGGATTCAAGGATGGCCCTGAGATCACCTGTTGGGGGGTAGTGGTGGAGCTGAGACTTGCTGACGTGGGAAAGACTAATGGAGAAACAGAGCTTTTTTGGTCGGGTAGGGTGGGATTCAGGAGTTTGGATTTTTACATTGTAGTTTTGAGATGTCTATTAGCTATTCCAGAAGTGAGATCTTAGCAGGCAGCAAGATTGATCTATCTATGTATCTATTCACTTATATCTCTCTTTATATTTATATATGTATCCGGACTTCTTAGTGTGGACATTCCAGTGTGTGTGTTGGGGGGGGGGGGGGTTCTTCATGATTGGCATCTCCTGATTTCATGTTACATTTCCCTCCAATTCCCCACTGGCATTGGGCCCTTTTGGCCCTTTGAATGCCAAATGTTGTTGCATCTCAGGACCACCAGGGGGAGATTTAGAAAAATCCTGATGCCCAGGTTGTGAATCTGGGCATCCTATACCCATATCAGCATGTCTGGGGTGGAGCCAGGCATCAGTACTTTTAAAAAGTCTCCAGGTGATTTCTGTATGCAGTTAAGCTTGGAAACAGACTCCCGTAGCCCCTCGATATACTCAAAATGTGGTTCTCTGTCCAGCAAATGTGGTCTTTCTACCAGCGGTGCTGGCATACCTGAGTTTGTTAGAAATGCAGAATTTCAGGCCCTACCCCCCGCCTCCTAAATCAAAACTTGCACTTTAACAAGATTTTCCAGTGATTTATGTTCACACTGACGTCTAGGAAGCACTGTGATTATGTCTTAGGCTTTTGCAGAAACTGTCTTCGACCTGTCCTGCTGGCTCAATCCCATTTATCCTTGAAGGTTGACCTCAGGCATCCCCATCCTGGAGCACTTCCTCATCCTTCCTTCCATGTACTCTGGCTCTTCTTCTGGGGACAGCCTCTATTTACCTTTACCATATCCCTTATTATAGATTACTGTAATTGTAGGTTTAGCCAATAGATTTTAGAGGTTTTTGCCCAAATCTCCTAGATTTTTGTCCCACAGTGGCAGAGATTGTATCACTGGTGCTCAGTCAGTGTTTGTAGATATGAGTGGCTAAGGCAGAAATTTTTGGGTGGGACTCACGGGTCTAGATGGCAAGGCCCTGGAACTGTCAGATCAAACCACTGGAGGGACTGACTGTCACAAGCGGCAGGCCCTGATGTGTGTGAGTTCTGATCACTGGGCTGCTTGAGGCTGTTGATTTTTTTATCTTTCTTGCCATGCAGAGGGAGCCTGTGGCTTGCAGGGTGGGTGCTCAGAGCCAGGGGGAGCTCTGAATTCTGTAGGTGTACCTTGCTCACAGCTGTGACAGAGAATGAGGGGTTAGAATAGTTTGGATTTCTTCGAAGATCTTATTAAAATTGGTTCTATGATACTTTTTTCCCCAGCTGTGAAACCAGTACACAGAAAAGCACAATTGTAGGAAGGTGGTCAGAAAGTACAAATTTGCAGTCTTACGATAAATAAATACTAGGGGTGTCATGTACATGATGGCTATAGTTAACACTGCTGTATGGTATCTAGGAAAGTGAAGAGAGTCGATCCTAAGAGTTCTCATCACAAGGAAACTCTTTTTTTCCTTTTTCTTTTTCTTTATATGAGAGGATGGAAGCTAACTAAACTTATTGTGATAATCATTTCACAATATATGTAAGACAGGTCACTATGCTGTATACCTTAAAATTATATAGTAATGTGTATCAATTATAGCTCAATAAAACTGGAAACAAAAGAAAAGCACAAAGAAAATATAAATTATTTGTAATCCTGTCCCTCAAAAAAAAATTAACCTTGTTGGCTTACACTTTTCTAGTATTTATATGGAAAAAATAATACAGTTGACCTTGAACAACTCGGGGGTTGGGACCTTGACACCCCTCACCCCCATCCCCACACAGTCTAGAGTTCGTGTATAACTTTTGAATTCCCCAAAACTTTACTAATAACCTACTCTGGACTGGAAGGAAGCCATACTGATAACATAAATAGTTGATTCACACATAGTTTTTGGTTCTGTGTATTATATACTCTATTCTTACAATAAAGTAAGCTAGGGAAAGGAAAATGTTATTAAGAAAAGATAAGGAAAATACATTTACAGTACTATATTTATTGAAAAAAATCAGTGTATAAGTGGACCTTACAGTTCAAACCCATGTTGATCAAGGGTCAACTAAACTGTACTACCTGTCTTTTTTATTTTTTTTTAAAGACACATTTATTCAACGTCATGATCAGACTATTACATTTAGCAATCAACAGCATGGGTGCAAAAAAAAAACTGCATTAAAACCCTTTGTTGGAATGCTTTACACTTTCCACAGAACAGAAACTAAAATAACCTGTTATATAATTAGTCACAAACACAGTCCTCGAGTTTTTTGCCCGTACACATGAGTATTGTCTAAAACATGTCTTCTTTGTAGCAGCTAGGCCCTGCCACCACTGTGCTTGGCTGAGTTCACAAATCTGTTGTAACCTGTAGCTTCCCTGTCACTTCTCTGGCTCTCCTCTCCTGCTAAGCTTTGTTTCCTGGCCGTAATTAAAACCTTCTGCCACTGCCCTAGCTACTGCTGCTGCTGGAACCACCATAGCCACCTTGGTTTCGTGGTTTGGCAAAGTATTGGCCTCCACCACCATAGGGGCCAGAGCTTCTGCCTCCAAAATTTCCTCCTTTCATGGGTCCAAAATTTGAGGATTGATTGTTGTAATTGCCAAAATCATTATAGCTTCCACCACCTCCAAAGTTGCTTCCATCATTACCAAATCCGTTATAGTCATCCCCACGGCCACCACATCCACCACCTCGACTGCCACCAAAGCCACCTCGACCACTGAAGTTCCCTCCACGACCAAAGTTGTCATTCCCACCAAAACCACCTCCACGACCACCACCAAAGTTTCCAGAACCACTTCGACCTCTTTGGCTGGATGAAGCACTAGCCACCTCTTGCTTAGAGAGGGCTCTCCTTACTTCACAGTCATGGCCATTCACAGTACGGTATTTTTGAATGACAATCTTGTCTACAGAGTCATGGTCATCAAATGTTACAAAAGCAAAACCTCTCTTTTTGCTACTGCCTCAGTCAGTCATGATCTCGATCACTTCAATTTTCCCATAGTGTTCAAAATAATCTCTTAGATGATGTTCTTCAGTGTCTTCTTTAATGCCACCAACAAAAATCTTTTTCACAGTTAAGTGGGCACCAGGTCTTTGAGAATCTTCTCTTGAGACAGCCCTCTTTGGTTCCACAACTCTTCCATCCACCTTGTGTGGCCTTGCGTTCATGGCTGCATCCACCTCCTCCACAGTGGCATACGTGACAAACCCAAAGCCTCTGGAGCACTTGGTGTTTGGATGTCTCATTACCACACAGTGCGTAAGCGTTCCCCATTGCTCAGAATGGCTCCTCAGACTCTCATCGGTTGTTTCAAAGCTCAAACCTCCGATGAAGAGCTTCCGCAGCTGTTCAGGCTCTTTGGGAGACTCTGACTTAGACATGACGGCGGTGGGAGGGGAGACTTTAACGATGCTTACTCTGCGGCGTCCACGGGCAGAAAGCCTGTACTACCTGTCTTATGAGGACTCACATCATCTGCCCCCTCCCCCCACAGTACCTCTCTGACTTCCTTTTCTTCTACCTGTTCACTCTACTTGAGCCACACTCACCTCATTCCTGTTGTTCATGTACACCTGGCATGCTCTACCTTCGGGCCTTTGTTCTAGCTCTTTTCCAAGTGGGACCATCTCCCTAAATACCCTTCTCCTTCCAGTCTTTGCTCAGATTTCACGTTCTCAAAATAGCCTTGCCTGACAACCCTGTTTAAAACTGCAGCCGACACCCACATTTCCTTAAACCCATCACTTCTGGTTCCCCTTAGCCTGCTCTAGTCTGCATTTCTTCAAGAACTTAAGATTTTTTTAAAACATATTGCAGAACATATTATTTTATTTATTTATTTATTTTTAGAACATATTATTTTATTACATCTGTTCTTTATTGCCAGGCTGACTTCTCCTCTCCTTCATCTCCTTGCTTCCCCCACCTTCTAGGATGTAAACTCTTCCAGGCCAAAGGATCTTTTTGAGAATAACAGTAATTGGTATATGGTAGATAGTCAATAAATATTTGATGAAGGAAGGAATGAATATATAATTGTAACTGAAATAGTAACATACTGTTTTGTAGACAGTGATAAAGTGTTAGTGTTTTTAACTTGGCAATATACTGTGTCCATCTCGTCACATAAATAAATATTCTTTGACATGGTTATATCCCTGAAAGTTTTTGATTTCAAACAGTTTCTGTAAGCATTATTAAGCTCAAACATCAGTAAAGATTTGAAGTGAGACTAGGGAAGAGTTGACTACCCCCATTCATTACATTCCTTCATAAGTATTTGTTGAATAAACAAATATATATTTTATGATATAAAAATAAACATTACATATTTATATACATTTCACATACTAGGATATACATATTTTCATTGTTATATATTCATATATAACACTGTTATATGAAAAAAAAACAGTGGTAGAGAAGCTGAGGGAATAAAAGATCTGAATTATATATTGAAATAATAACATTGCAAACAGAAGCCTTACATAACTAAAACCTTTTTTCTCCCCAGTCATTGGTTTAGAGTAGAAACTCTCTACAGCTCTGTTTGGGGTCACCCGTTCTCATTCAGTGGCTGTTCCTTGCCTTGGAAGTGTCTGTGACAGCAGCTGACCCCCTCCCTATAGGAGAGCCAAACCAGCTGCTTCTCTTCCTCCTGGCCCCTGCCCCTGTTTCCATGGATGACTGGTCCTCCAGTTGATGATGAAATGACTCCAGACTAAAATGCACTTTTTATTCTTAGATATCATTTTCAGATTTTGGGGGGAAATTGTGTGTCACAGGGAAGAAAGAAGCAAAAGCTCTTGTGATTAATGGAAAGAAAGACGTCTATTTTGTCTTTAGTCCCTTTCTTTGTTTCTTGGTCTGGCTCATTCTCCCTCCTCCATTGTCCTGTTGCTGACCATTGTGATTGCGAGACCACCTAGGGCTTTTTCATCTACTTACCAGCATGGTTCACACATTCCAAATGACAGCAGAGACATTAGAAACTGTATCTCAAACAGAAAAAAATGGCCTTATTCTTCTTTGGCATTTGTGTTGTTTTACATTTTTCTTTCTCTCTAATTATCCCGGGAGATAGTGAGTGTTAAGGGCCTTAACATTTGACTTCCAATGAAGTCAGAAATAGCATCTTCTGTTTTCAGAAATGAATTTTTTAAAAAATGAAGTTTTCTGAAGTGTACATTACTCTTTTCATTAGAAGAAGGAAAAGTTCCAAGAAGGCTGGCATGCTGAATGCCTTAAAGAAGAACTTCAACTGAGATGCCAGATAAAAGTATAACAAGAATTTCTTATGGCTTAGATAACTGCAGAGTAAGAGGCATCTATTGTTACTACCCTGTCCATTTTTTCTCTTTATCTTTTCTGTGTTGTGCATCTATCATCTTTTTTTTTAAAAACTGTAGTTCAAAACCCATTACATCTTTCAGCCCAAAGAGATTTCTGAGAAGTCCTGTTTGTGATGGAAAGATGGATTTGCATAATAAAATGTAATTCATAAAGATAATTTGAACATAAAGTAGACTACAAGAATATCTTTTCTAGAGTTGGAAGATGAATTCAGTAAGTCTGACATATATGCATAAAAATTATATAACATGTATTTATGAGAGTAGATATCAATATTCTTTCTGAGTAGTCCAGATAATTAGAAAAGAAGCAGAGGGGAGAAAAACCCACTAGAAATAAGAAGATTTAATTTCAAGTGTAATCAGAAGAAATATGCCAAGTAATTCATCACTAATTCAAATAGTCAAGAAAAATCTAGGAAAAGCCCTAGGAAGCATAATTAGCTATGCAGACGGTTGAAACATTTGCAAAATGTCACAATTGTAAATTGCTACTTTTTCCCCCCCATGAGACCTGAGAAATGCTTCATCAACAAATCCCAGGAGACTTTTCAGTAAGTCTCGACAGGAAATACTTGCATTTGATGCAGGACTTTTTGCCTAGAGAGTGAAGTGGCCGACTTTGGAAGGTTTGCTGCTTAGTTTTTGAAAAGCTTTCTGGAAATCTGCCACTTACACTTTCTGAGCTTCATTTCCTCTTCATGAAAATTGGGAGGAACTGTGCCTGTCACCCGTTTGTCTCCCCAGGGTGTTGTAGAACATCTATAGGAAGTCCATTTACCCACAGTCCTGTGCTGTGAATGACAGGCCGATTGGCCTCTCTGGCCCAGTGATGTGCTCCTGGTTTCTTCTGCCTCAGAGAAGGGCGTGTCTTATTATCCCCTAAACTCTATTGATAATATTTGTTTGCTACAGTTTCAGACAGCTCTTGATTGAATATGGAACTCAAAAACTTACCTTAGATAAGAACCTTGACCGAAGGATCCATTTCTAGGCCAGGCTGCCATAAGTCCTCTTCCCAAAGCATGGTGGGAGTGGATCCAAAGTTCTGCTCTCTCTGGCTTCTGGGTATGCTCAGGGCTCTTCCTTGCTGTCACTGGTTATGTCTGAGACCGTCTATGTGGAGGTTTTGCTGGGGTAGGGAGTTGGGGAGGTCTAAGACTATAGTGTTTTTTATTTCCTAAATTTTCTTCCTGGTGCTTATAGGGCAACTGGAATCTCACCCCTCTGGCTTTGGATAGCAGGCAGGGGGAAATTTACCTTCCCATTTCTAGAGTTACATTAAGAGGAAACAAGCGCTATGGTGTTTGGGGTGGAAGTTGGCTTCAGTTTTCCCTGAGAGACAATACTGTCAATGATGATTAGATTCTGTGGGCTTATTAATAACAATATCATTCACCTATAGTACACATTAAGTGGACTTCTGTGGGCTGTAATACACTGTCTCTAACATTGTTTCTATGAGAATAATGTATCCTGAATTATAAAAAATGGACTTACAAATGTTTGGAAGGCAAACCATTTTTCATCGGGGGCCTGGGGGACTGATGCTGGGTGGCCGTAATGGAGAGTTCAGAAAATGTGGTCCCTGTTGGCATTCACTAGCGCTTGCAGATTTCAGTCTCCTGGCTTTAAGTGTCTTGATACTTCCTCATTTCTCTACTTGGTTTAGGAGGTTGAATGTATTCAATTCTCTAGTCAGGTTAAAGAGGTTTACTTTCTCTTCTATTCCTCCTTCCATCCGTGGTTGCCGTAAGGCTTTCTTTTTTTAATGCAATGACATTTTATTTTTGTACTTTTGTAAAAAGGTTTTCTTTTTTTAAAATTTAAAGTATTATATCATAAATGCTGACTTTTTTAGTTGTGCAGGTCAAACTTTTGGAATCCACTTTTGGATCTCCTTTTTCTCAGATCCCATACCCAATCTGTCAGCAAAGGAAGTTGTCTCTACATTCAAAATATAGCCAGAACTCAGTGACTTGTCATTCCCTCAGTATTCCCATCCTGGTCCAAGCCGCTGTCATCACTTGCCTGGAGTTTTTGCTGTAGCATCTTAACTAATCACCCTGCATTCGTCCTTTCCTCCTACAATCTATTCTGCTACAGTTGTCAGAGTGATCCTGTGAAAGTATAATCACATATCATCCCCCATTTTTTTTTTGTGTGTGTTGTGGTGGTGGTGGTGGTATTTTTTGTTTGTTTGTTTGTTTGTTTTGCTTTACCTCTTTGAATAGCATCTTATCTCCCTGGTAGTGAGAGCCAAAGTCCTGACAATGCCCTATGCAATTTGATCTCATTTCCTACTCTCTGATGTATGCTCTATCACCTGATACCTACTCTTCAAATGTCCCTTCTTCACTCTGCTCCAGACATGTGGTTCTTCAAATACTTCAGGTACCCTCTTGGCCAGAGCCATTGTACTGCCTGTGCCTTCTGTCAGAATTTTTCTGCCTCCATATGTCTCTCACCTCCATCAGGTCTTCTGAGATGTCATCTTCTCAGTGGGGCCATTCCTGACAATCTTACATAAAATTTCAACCTCCTACCTCTTCTGGGCTTCCCACAATGCCCTTCCTTGCCTTGCTTAATTTTTCTCCATAACATGTAACACCATCTGCTGTACTATGTATCTCGTTTGTTTGTTTGTTCATTTGTTTGTTCAGGGAAATACAAACTTCATGGAGATGGGTTTTTCCCAGCACCTGGAACAGTGCCTGGAACATAGTAAGCACTAATATATCCTTGTTGAGTGAATGAGAGAGTTCTTAAAATGCTTTTTCTGATTCTATTGAGATAATCATATGCTCTTTCCTCCTTAAGTGCTAATATAGTGACTTATATTAATAGGTGTTTTAATCTGAAACCAGCCTTACATTTTTGGGAGGAAGCACAACCTGATCATGTGGTATTATCTTTTAAATTAATTGCTAGATTCAGGTTGCCAGTGTTTTCTTTAGGATATTTTAATCTAAGTTCATTAGTGATATTGCCCTTTCTTCTGCATTGCCTTTGGTGTAAAAGTTGTACTAACCTCATAAAGCGAGTAGGGATACACCCTGTTTTTCCAGTCTCTGTAAGAATTTGTATGCAATTGGACCAAGAAATATTTAGATTTTTGGTCATAACTCACCTGTTATAATATACAGGTCTGCTCGTGTTTATGTATGGAAATACTGTGGATTGTTGACTCCCTTTTTTTAATTAAAGAATTTATTAGTTTTTAAAAGTTTTTCTTTGATTTAGTTTGGGTAAAGTTTTATATATATATGTGATCATGTGGGTATATATCTATGTACATGTGTATATGTATACATAAATATGTATGTATATATGGAATTTGTGTACTTCATTTAAATGTTTGCATTTATTGGGATAAAGTTATTCATAATAGTCTCTTTTTAATCTCTGTACTGATGCATCTGTAATGATGTCTACCTTTTCATTCTTAACATTTTTGGGGAAGGCTTCTCTCTTTTATTTTTCATCAATCTTGTTAGAAGTTTATCAATTTTATTAGTATTTTCCAAGAGCCAAGAGCCAACTTTTAGTTCACTGATCCTTTTTCCTGTTTTTTTTACCCTATAAATTAATTTTTATTCCTATTTTATTATTTTATTTCTATCTTTTTTACTTTTACTGTTTTGTTCCTTTCCTGACATCTTAACTTGAAAGCTCAATGAATTCATTTTAAACTTTTCTTCTTTTCTAACAAACTAAGACAATTTTCATAGGTATTATTTTCCTTATAATTCAGTTCTGTGTTTTCTCTAATTGTCATTTTGATGTTTTCTTTTAGTCTGAATTGTCTAGAAGATTTAATTTCCACAAACATTTAAAAAATTATCTTTGTAATTGTCAATTTAAAATTACATATGGTCCATTTGAAAACAATTATTAAAAAATTGTTGAATTTATTTTATGGGTAGTAAGTTGTCAGGTTTTTAAAGATTTATTTATTTACTTGAGAGAGAGAGAGAGAGCAAGCAGAGGTAGTGGCAAAGGGAGAGGGAGAGGGAGTGAGAGAATCTCAAGCTGACTCCCCACTAAGCAGAGAACCTGATGTGGGGCTAGATCTCATAACCCTGAGCTGAAACCAAGAGTCAGATGCTTAACCAACTGAGCCACCCAGGCGCCCCTGTTGACTTCTGCTTTTAAATTTAAAGCTGTGCTTTAGATGTATCATTTTGGTGAAATGACCCTTTGAATTATGAAGTTGTATTCTTTTTTCTATTAATGCTTTTTGCTTTAAAGATTATCTGATATTAATATAGCTATACCTTGCAAAATTGTATATTTATAGCTTTCTGTTATAGAGGAAAATTTGGCAGCAACAAGAATGTTTAACAACTGGACATTGGATATACAAAAGCTAATATATTCATATTTTGGAACACTATGGATCTATATCAAATGGTGTTATACATTATAACCTCCATTAAGAAAAAAGAAAACTTGCAAAAATGCCTTGTATTATATTGATACTATTTTTGTACCTTCTAGGAATGTATGTGAATGTATGTACAGCAAATAACCTGATATCAACTAGAATGTAATTTTGGTTATATTTGGTGGAGCAATTATGAATGGTTTATAAATTTTTTTTTGTTTTCTTTTAAAAATATATTTCCATATCAGGAGTTAATTATTTGTTTTGAATAATGATATGCATTACTTTTATTAATAGAAATACAATATATTCTATTATTTGACAAAAAGGGTCCCCCCCATTATTCTGTAGTTTGTAAATAGGAATTTTAGCTAGAGAAACCCTTACTCTTCAAAAATTATATTTTCAAAATGTTCATAATGCTTTCTTATATGCTGTGTAAATTTTTATTAAAAAAATTTTTATTGTGGTAAAGTACACATAACCTTTGCCATTTTAACCATTTTATTTTATTTTATTATCTTAAGTAATCTCCACCGCCAACATGACTACTCTGAGTTATATAAATTTTAATTTGTAAAACAAATATTTGGGGAGAATAAGAATAAGAAAAAGTTACATCCAACTTTTCCTCAACAACTGTAATCATAAACTCAGGATAGAATGTAAAATAATGATTTTCAAAAAATCCTATTATTATATGATTTTCTATTTCAAAATGGTATATTTTAGGAGGGCAGAGAGGAGGATAGAATTTTGGAAGTTCAAATGAAACTTTCTTTTGGAATGGCAAATGAATAGAGAAAAATCCCTTCAAGTGTGATCAGCTGGATGAGCCGGTTATATAGAATGTATTCTTTCCTTAGTTCCCCCTCAGAGATTAGCAGATGAGCAGTAGCAATTTAGCAATGGTACAAAAGTGTCACTTGGTGGAGCTAGAACACTATGCAATTCCAATATGCTCAGGCAGCAGATTTCTTGGGAAAAATGGTTTATGACAAAATTTAAGACTAATAACCCCAATTGCCAAATACTGGGATATATAACCTTTCAAAAAAACTTTTTTTTTTTATTGTGATGGAGTTGAAGTAAACACCAAACTTATTGGGCATAAGGGTCTTTTGCTTGTTGCAGTCAATAAATTGCATTCTTTTCATCAAGCTGAATTCCACACTATGTATAACCTCCCAGCCCCAGGAGTCAGTGACATAGGTATATCACCTATTGATTCAGTGACATCTTAGCACATTTCATATGGCACCTAAAAGCCCACAGTCATTTCACTTGCTCTGTCAATTGTTGCAAAATCAAGATAGGCTTTTAGGTAGCTTCATGATGCCTAGAACAAAATGGTCAAGAGAGGTTACACAAGTGTCTGTTGATAGCCTTTGGGATTTGCTGGGCAGGTTGGAGATTTTAGGCCACTCCAAATATTGACCAAACCCTTAAGATGAAATTTTAGAGTGGTCATTAAATAAAGACTACTGTAGACTTGGGAAATCTTCTCCAGGAATGAATTGAGCTCTTGAAAGATACTGGATCAAAGCCTTTGATCTTTCCAGAATTGAAAAGTCAAAGACAAATTTTTATATTTATATTAATGTGTGGGTAGGTATAGTTTTGTGCCTTTATCAAGATTACATTTTACTAACTTTTCCTCTCAGGTAGTAGGTATATTCCAAAAAGATTGAACTCTAAAATAAGATTAATAACTTTCATACTTAAGAGATCTTAACTGAGATAAGATCATTGCATGCTTTGACTATGTGAATGAAATGAAATTGACATAAATATGAAACATTACAATGATATGTGAAAAATAATAACAGGATTTTCTAAAATTTAAATTCAATTATCCAACTTATAATACAACATTAGTTTCAGATGTAGTTTTCAATAATTTATCAGTTGCGTATAACATCTAGTGCTCATCACATCATGTGCCTTCCTTAATGCCCATCATCCAATTACCCCATCCTCCCACACACATCCTCTCTAGCAACCCTCAGTTTGTTCCTATAGTTAAGAGTCTCTCATGGTTTTTCTCCCTCTACAATGACTTCACATTCTATTTTCCCTGCCTTCCCCTATGGTCCTCTGCCCTGTTTCTTATACTCCACATACAAGCGAAACCATATGATAATTGTCTTTCTCTGATTGACTTATTTTGCTCAGCATAATACCCTTCATTTCCATCCACGTCAATGTAAATGGGAAGTGTTCATCCTTTCTGATGGCTGAGTAATATTCCATTGTGTGTGTGTGTGTGTGTATGTATATACACACACCACATCTTCTTTATCCATTCATCTGTTGATGGACATCTCAGCTCTTTCCACAGTTTGGCAATTGTGGACACTGCTACTATGAACATTGGGTGCATATGCCCCTTCAGATCACTACATTTGTATCTCTGGGGTAAGTACTTGGTAGTGCAGTTGCTGGGTCGTAGGGTAACTCTATTTTCAACTTTCTGAGGAACCTCCATACTGTTTTCCAGAGTGGCTGTACTAGCTTGCATTCCCACCAACAGTGTAGGAGGGTTCCCCTTTTTCTATATCCTCGCCAACATCTGTCATTTTCTGACTTGTTAATTTTAGCCATTCTGTCTCGTGTGAGGTGGTATCTCATTGTGATTTTGATTTGTATTTCCCTGATGCCGAGTGATGTGGAGCATTTTTTCATGTGTCTGTTGGCCATTAGGATGTCTTCTTTGGAGAAATGTCTGTTCATGTCTTCTGCCCATTTCTTGACTGGATTATTTGTTTTTTGGGTGTTGAGTTTGATGATAAGTTCTTTATAGATCTTGGATACTAGCCCTTTATCTGATGTGTCATTTGCAAATAACTTCTCCTATTCTGTGGGTTGCCTTTTAGTTTTGTTGATTGTTTCCTTTACTGTGCAGAAGATTTTTATCTTGATGAAGTCCCAATAGTTCATTTTTGCTTTTGTTTCCCTTGCCTTTGGAAACATGTCTAGCAAGAAGTTGCTGTGACTTAGGTCATAGAGGTTACTGCCTGTGTTCTCCTCTAGGATTTTGATGGATTCCTGTCTCACATTTAGGTCTTTCATCCATTTTGAGTTTATCTTTGTGTATGCTATAAGAAAATGGTTCCATTGCATTCTTCTACATGTGACTGTCCAATTTTCCCAGCACCATTTATTGAAGAGACTTCCCTTTTTCCATTGGGTATTCTTTTCTGCTTTGTCAAAGATTAGTTGACCATAGAGTTGAGGGTCCATTTCTGGGTTTTCTGTTCTGTTCCATTGATCTATGTGTCTGTTATTGTGCCAGTACCATACTGTCTTGATGATTACAGCTTTGTAATAGAGCTGGAAGTCTGGCATTGTGATGCCACCAGCTTTGGTTTTCTTTTTCATCATTCCTCTGGCTACTTGGGGTCTTTTCTGGTTCCATACAAATTTTAGATTATTTGTTCTAGCTCTGTGAAAAATGTTGATGGCATTTTAATAGGGATTGCATTGAATGTGTAGATTGCTCTGGGTAACATAGACATTTTCACAATATTTATTCTTCCAATCCATGAGCATGGAATGTTTTTCCATTTCTTTGTGCCTTCCTCAATTTCTTTCATAAGTGTTCTGTAATTTTTAGAGTACAGATCCTTTACCTCTATAGTTAGGTTTATTCCTAGGTGTCTTAGGGTTTTTGGTACAATTTAAATTGGATTGATTCCTTAATTTCTCTTTCTTCTGTCTCATTGTTAGTGTATAGAAATGCAACTGATTTCTGTGCATTTATTTTAGATCCTGCCATGTTGCTGAATTCCTATATGAGTTCTAGCAATTTTGGGGTGGAGTCTTTTGGGTTTTCCACATGAAGTATCATGTCATCCATGAAGAGAGTGAGTTTGACTTCTTCTTTGCTAGTAATTGAGGATTTTTAAAGATTTCTTAATTTTGCTTGGTTCTGATACTTTCATACCTGTCACTTTCCTTTTTTCATAGAAGTCTTCCTTGTTTGTAGTGTGAAATATTTCATTTGACATTGTAGGTGACTCTATTGGGGAGAAGTATGGAAATAAGCTAATAAGCTTTCTATTACACTTTATGAAGGTAGGTCTAGGCTTACAGGACTTGACCTTGAAGCCCTATTGTAGTTTAGGGCTCCTTTATATAAAAGGACATAAAATTAGAATTGCAGAATTAGACACAAGAGTCCACATTTATTTAAAAGTAGAAAAAAGTAGCAAGTTGAAAATTTAGAAAAGTTGGGAAAAACCCTAAAACATCACCCAGATCCATAGAAATGATATTTCTGTTAATGAACTGCTAACACATCTGTATAATAATTTTCCAGTCTAGCTTTTGGCTCCAAATATTTGCAATCTTGTTTCTTCTCTACAATGCATATAATTCCAGTGCTAGATACCATATTTATATCATTATATGATTTCTCTCTCTTACCTTAACAAACAATGCTGTATAATTCACTATAGTGGGCAGTAGGAGACTTTTGAAATCCATTTATGTATCAGGAAAACCAGTAATAACTATACAGAAAAGTTACTGCAAACCACATAAATAACTCCCAGGAAGTTCAAACTAAATGTATCCCCAACTCAACATCCCAGGGTTCTAGAAGGGTCCCATGCAAATGAGGAGCCCTGAAATGTAAACTTCAATAGCTCCACAGGAATTCTATCCTTTAAAAATCATTCTATCATAATGCACCTCACTTGGTTAAAATTGTCATTGTCTTTAGGATAATTAAAAATTTGGACACCACTAACACTAACAATACTCACAGATGAAGGGATGGTAAGTTTGAAGACAAATATCCTTAAAAATATTTCTCATACAAACAAGGAAGATACACATAAGGATTTTATTTCAAGATATTGTTATTTAAGAATTGTTTGTTGGCTTTAACAAAGAGTGCTAAGGAAATAAAAGCACTAGGACTTAATTCTTACATATTTTTCTGATTTACTGTCATTCATTTTATATACTATTAAAAATATCATTTAAGAAATTTAGCATAAAAGTCATAGATATTTTCCTATCATTTAATTTGTATTCTTAATCTATCAGCAATATCTGCAAGTCCACCAATAAGATCATTGATTGTTTCATGGAGCATATTCACATTATTAAAAATAATAATTAAAAATAATAATAAAAAACCCAACCAAAACCAACATAACTTTGTATTAAATATGAAATTGTGTTGGTTTGATGATGTAGGGAAATGTCTTGACTCCTTAATAGAGCAACCTATTCATGTCCTCCCTTTGTTGAACGTTAAAACTATAGTAATAGTAATAGTCAACATTTATCAATTGATTGCTCTGATCCAGGCACCACTCAGCTAAGTGCTTTTACATACATTCCTTGTTTAATTCAAAATAGTTCTTTTTTTTTTAAAGATTTTATTTATTTATTTGACAGAGAGGGACACAGCAAGAGAAGGAACACAAGCAGGGGGAATGGGACAAGGAGAAGCAGGCTTCCCGCTGAGCAGGGAGCCCGATGTGGGGCTCGATCCAGGACCCTGGGATCATGACCTGAGCCGAAGGCAGATGCTTAACGACTGAGCCACCCAGGCGCCCATAATTCAAAATAGTTCTATGAGGTAGGTACCATTTTTCAGATGAAGAAACTGAGGCTTATAGAGTTTCTATGAGAAGCCTAGATCCATGCAGTTTGTTAAGTGGCCTGGTGTCTGACATAGACTTTTATTTATTTTTAATTTTTTTTATATTTATTTTAGAGAGAGAGAGAGCTCAAGCACACAAACAGGGGGAAGGACAAAGGGAGAGGGAGAGAGAGAATCTCAAGCAGACTCCACACTGAACGTGGAGCCCGATGTGAGGATCAATCTCATGATGCTGAGATCATGACCTGAGCCGAAACCAAGAGTTGGATGCTCAACCGACTGAGCCACCCAGGGGCTCCTGACATAGACTTAAAAAAAAAAAAACTACTTTGCAGTATTGTCACAGAAGCATTAAAGGGATAGCAGGAGGGTTTGAAACTCATAGATAGCACTTGAATGACTACCATCTTGAAAAAAAGCCCTACATATAAGGGATGGTATAGCACAGGAAAAGACAGTGGAAGTCCCGCAATGGACTCAAACCATGTGGGTTTGTATCCTGGCTCCATCATTTACTGTCTGGTTGACTTTTGGCAAGTTGCTTAACCTTCTGCACCTCAGTTTCCCCTTCTGTTAAAAGAGGATAAAATGAATGAAGTATAAAGATCTAATGAGGTGATACAAAGTATTTAAACCAGTGCCTGACTACTGGTATTTACCCCAAAGATACAAATGTCGTGATCTGAAGGGGTACCTGTACACCAATGTTTATAGCAGCAATATCCACAATAGCCAAACTATGGAAAGAGCCAAGATGTCCATCAACAGATGAATGGATAAAGATAAAGAAGACATGGTATACACACACACACACACACACACACACACACACACACACACACACACAATGGAATATTATGCAGCCATCAAAAACGAAATCTTGCCATTTGCAAAAACGTGGGTGGAGCTAAAGGGTTTATGCTAAATGAACCAAGTCAATCAGGGAAAGACAATTATCATATGATCTCACTGATATGTGGAATTTAAGAAACAAGGCAGAAGATCTTAGGGGAAGAGAGGAAAAAATGAAATAAGATGAAACCAGAGAGGGAGACAAACCATAAGAGACTCTTAATCTCAGGAAACAAACTGAGAGTTGCTGGAGTGGAGGGGGGTGGGAGGGGTTGGTTGGATGGCTGGGTGATGGACATTGGGGAGGATATATGTTGTGGTGAGCGCTGTGTATTGTGTAAGACTGATGAATCACAGACCTGTACCCCTGAAACAAATAATACATTATATGTAAATAATAATAAAATAAAAATAAACCAGTGCCTGACAAAGTAGACCCTTCAAAAAAGTGTAAGTCATTATTGTCCATTAATATTTAAGCTTATTTGTCTTTTGAAATAGAGTCTGTGTCATGTGCAATGCTAAGTAAACAGTATAAAGCAATTTATCTCATCTTTTCTAATGCATATCTTATTTGGTTAAGGACCCCCTAGGTGTATTGGAGAATGTGTTCATAGCAATATTATAATACCAATATAAAAATGCATTTTTGCTTTAAAAAATGAAAACACTTCCCAGGAAAATAAAATTTTAAAAGTTTGTACCATATTTATATTTTACTTTGATTTAAAGGATATTGCCACTATGTGGAAGAATTTTCAGTCCAGGTATGTTCCTGTAGATGTTATGACTTTTCAAAGCTTAATCTACTATTTATGTTATAAAATTATTAATATCTTGTAGCGCAGCAGAAACAGTAATATAACATAATGAGAAAAGTTGCATCTCCGCTCCTGATACTCTTAATAAACACATTATTCATTTTTTATTCAATTTAAGTGCAAATAGCTATATTGAAGACATTGCCACAGGCTATGTTTCTATTTTAGGGTGACAGGAAAATAACTCCTGAAGACTCTCAGAAGTGAGAAACAAAATATAAATTGTAGAGTAGATGGAAAAACATAAAAGATTCTGATCTCTATGAATAACTGTATTTCCCAAAGGAGTAAACATTAATGACTTTAATTAGATTGTAATTGCTCATGAGAGCAAGTTCTTGCATGAGGTAAAAATACCTGACAATGCATTTGACTGAGCGTTTCTGTCAGCACCATAGAACAGATTAATGGCAATGCCATTTGAAGGCGGGGCATTCCCTAAATGTAAACTAAGCCCTTAATCATTACCAACATGATGAAAAGCCACTCTTCTAATTAGGTCAAATTCTATTCGATCTTGACAGTTTTCCATCATGTTGGGATTTAAGACAGGAGTGTATCTATGGAAGGCTCCAGGAAGTTATTTCTTATGAATATGTCTTATTTCACAAATGGTATAAAAATAAACAAATGAGATTTTTTTGGGGGTGGGTGTTTTCTTTTTGTTCTTCTCATTTATTTGGAGGAAACGTCTTGACATAATTTGGTTTGGGCATAGATTTAGGAATTTCCTTCTATTTCTTGGGTACAATGTTAGAGTTTGTATTTTCTCCATCAGTCACCCTTGGCCCAGGGGACTGTTAAGAAGTTGCCTTAGGTACCTAAGTTGTCTTAGGTATTCAAATGACTCAATCACAGGCTAAAAATTTTAGTTAAGGATTTTCAGGCCTTATTGCAAAAACAGGTAATATTTACTGATGTGTCAAATTCATAAATTTTTAACGATTTCTTAATTTATCTTGTTTTTGATACTTTTGAAGGGGAAAAAGCATCTGGAGTTGGGCAAATCTTGTTCTTACAGGACTTTCATGGATCATGTTTTTAGATCCATCTAGTAGTCTTGGCCTGGGCATTTTGCCTAACAGATTTCATTGAGATTTTGTAATGAGTCTATATCACTGGACTCACCATGTTTCACTATTTTGAGTCGCGTTTCCTGTGATACCTTTCAGAGCTTATTAAGTTCTTCCAAAGCCTCAAGTTCCATGTTCAATGCAAATTAGTCAGGCAATGTAAATCAGTGAAACAGGTGAGGGAAGAAGGTGGTACACTGGAGGTCCAGCCTCTGTCTAGTAGGGACAACTGATACTCAACCATGTGGATAGAGGTGCCCACTGTAACCGGACCTTATGAGTAAAAAGATCTGGAAATCTATTTTTACGTTAAGTCTTCGATAGTTAAACGTTAGCAACTCATTAAAAGAAAAACTTAGTAAGCCCAACTATACCAATGCCTGCTATCCTTTTATGACATCTATATACAAATTAAAAAAAAAGAAAAAAAACAAACACCCTGTCAATTTCTGTTATATTCCTTTTTCACACTATAGACCAAAGCCGAAATGCATTTGAAGAGAGGCTATCTAAACCAGCGTATCATTCTAGCATCATATTCTGCTATATGTTTCACTTTCAGGTAGTTTCTAAAATTAATGCAGTTGTAATTTAGTTGTGTTTCTATGACTAACAGTATAATACAGCAGTGATAATGAGCCATATTCAAAGAGGAAAAATAAGTGAGAAATTTACCCCATTGATGAATATCTGGTTCTCCTGTTTATTTAAACATTTGGGCATCCATGCTGCTGGGTAGATTAAGGAACAGATGGGGGAGTTGTGATTTAATAGCACAGTGACAATTCTGCCTCTAACTCCAGGTGGCCCTTGGCAAAAAAGTCATTCTGTGCTGTAATGTCTTGTTTTGAAAAGCCACTCAAAACAATTAAGATACTCTGAAATTATAAAATGGTATCTAAAAGCTTTTAAATTGTAGAGGATGTGATTCAGGATAAAGGAATTTTTAGTATCATAAAAAGAATTTTATGTACAGCCTATACGGATGGTGTACATAGAGAAAGGCAGACACATAGGCATAATATGTGTGAAAATCCATCTCCATTTGGAATGAAATTCTGCATTACTGCACCATGAATGTCTGACATAGACTTAAGAGGACAAAAAGGAAAGAATGTAAAGGTCACAGTGAAGTTCAAAACTGAAAATGAATCAGCAAGCAATAGAACTAAATGAAGAATAAATTAACTTAGATAAAAGTAGGAGATACTGGCTAGTTGTTGGTAAGATATATTTTAGTTTTTTCCAAAATTAAGGGATAAATTGCTTATTAAAAGCAGTTATCTCCTTTAAAATCAATAATGTCTACCTGTACTTTACTGATTGAGTCATATTAATTTTGTAACATGTGACCTTGGAATAAAGTATTTTTTCCTCACCTACTGTGAGACCAGTTAAAAGTCCAATACAGGATCCATTTTAATTAGTGTGGCACTGTGAATAACCGTGGCATTTAAGGGTTTGGCCTGACAGCTCTGGGCTTGGATCCCAGTTCTGCTTCAAATGAGGTATGTACCATTGGGAAAATATGCCACTTTCCAATCCTCAGTTTCCTTATCCACAACTGGAGACAATAATATGATTCATATCAGGAGGCATTTCAGTGTTTATAGAAACTAGTCTGTGTTTCTGTGTTTACAACAGCACCAGCCACATAGCAAGTGCTCAGGAAGTCATGGCTGCAATTACTATTACACAGTGTGGGAAGAATTTTATCTTGATTAATTTCCTCAATAAGCAGTAATAGGAACAAGGTAAAGAACTGACGAAGTATTGGAAAACACTGTCAAAAGGGCCTGCAGGATATGCATTATTTAGCAAGGTAAAGAAAGTCTGACATGTGTCCTCGTATTTTAAATAAAATTAAAGAGGATTTGAAGAATTATTAAAAGGACACTTCTATTTACTTGCAGAGTGATTGAAAAGACTCACAGACACGTAGGTTGTATTAGGAGATATTTGGAATAAAGCTGAAACCTGATGGGACACACTGAAATGAAATTATGTGATAATTTTAAGAAACTCTTTCTCTGGAGAGTTTGTAGTTTTTATTTCTTTGGTGGATTATAGACCTTGAGGGTTGGTATTGTTAACCTGAGGTCAATAATTCTGCCAATATATTTTATTTTTGCCTAATGGGAAAAATAATATATTCAATATAAAATTTGAATAAGAATAGAGACACTATTGAAAAATAATAGCTTGTGGATTAGAGTTAACAATTACTATGGCATTTCCCCAGTGCCATTAAAAAAACCAAACAAACAATTAGCAGTGGCACTTTGCACTTAGAATAACCTGAACAATTCTTGGACTCCTACAAAATTTTAAACTTTAGTCTTTATGTGAACATAAAAAGGAAACAAAGGGCACTTGGCAGTAGTGTGGTTTTAAGTTCACAGAGCATGGTTTGTATAACTAAATGTTTTCAAGCTGGGATTTGAAAAATTAGTCTCTGGGACAAAGAGCAAAATTTTCCATAAGTAGATTTTGACAAATAATTTAATGTAGAAATATGTGTAACAGAATACAGAATCTGGACTATAACTTGGAAACAAATTCCAAGACCAAAGCAATTTGAAGTTCACAATGAGACTTTTTGATATCAGTAAAGAGCATACTTTATTAAAGAGTCAAGGAAAGTAATGGCTTAGGCATGTATTTTTATTTTTGTGTAGGTGAGCTTCTTTTTAATTAATTAATTAATTAATTAACAGAGAGAGAGAGATAGAGAGAAAGAGAGCACAAACAGGGAAAGCAGGAGAGGGAGAAGCAGGCTTCCCACTGAACAAGGAGCCCCATGCAGGGCTCGATCCCAGGGTCCTGGGATCTTGACCTGAGCCGAAGGCAGACGCTTAACTGACTGAGTCACCCAGGTGTCCCTGGAGGTGAACTTCTTGTCTAGAACTTCAGTGGGTCCACAGGACAAGACCACATTTTAAAATGCTTTGTGGAATCATGTATTATTATTCAAAAATAGCTATGTGAGAAAGGGAAAGTATTGGATCCTAAGGGTGCCTTAAACATACAAAAGATGTAATAGATATGGCAACACAGTTGAACTCGAGCATTTTGGCAAACTGAAAGTAGTAGACAAATTATAGGACCAGCAATGTCTGCAAAAATCTATGAAACATGTCTATGGATAGAATTTGATCATGCAATCGGTTGTAGAAAACTTGAAACATGTTGGGTAGTCCACATTTATTGAGTACCTTTTACTAGGTATTGAGGGGAAGGAAATCAAAAGAGTTGGTGTGAGGCAGACCAAGAGGTCAGTATAATCTATGGATGGGAAGGAGATCACCATGCAGAAGCATCTGAGGGCCTGTCATTGTGAATAAGGCTGAAGTTGCCAAACCAGTTTTAAGAATGACTGTCAGCCAGTTGGCACTTATCCAGAGTACAGGTATTTGTTCTTATCACCGTGAAAATATTTAAAAATATTGAACTATAGAAGTGAATCTGGATGCATTTTAAGATGATTATTTACCACTCCACCCCTCTTTGCCTTTTTTTGGTCTCTGTTATAAATGGTCTAAGAACAACCTTCATGTACCACCTTAATATTGTATGATAAAATATTTTTATTTTTTTAAAGATTTTATTTATTTATTTGAGAGAGAGAATGAGATAGAGCATGAGGGGGGGAGGGTCAGAGGGAGAAGCACACTCCCTGCTGAGCAGGGAGCCTGATGCGGGACTTGATCCCAGGACTCCAGGATCATGACCTGAACCGAAGGCAGTCGCTTAACCAACTGAGCCACCCAGGCGCCCGATAAAATATTTTTAAATCTGACTTTTTCACTCAAGAAAGTTTATATAATTTTCATAAATGGAAAACCAGTATCACTAGTCATAAATACTTGGTAACTTTACTTAAAAGTAAAAACAATGAAAATAAATGTCATTAAAGTCTGACTAACTACTTTGGCTTGTGGAAGGCTCTCATTCTGAGGCATACTCACTCTTTGTTAAAATAAACATAAAAAATGCCCTTATCCTTTTACCCAGCAAATGTAACTTCTATGAATGTATACTGGAGATTTGTTTATGATGGCACCAAATGACCTATGTCCAGGTTATCTATTGAAGCACTGTTTGATGTAGCAAAAGATTAGTATAAAATAAATGCTCATTGATAGTGATCAGTAAAATGTTATGGTGCATCCGTACAATAGAATATAATGGAGCTGTTAAAACTCTGTGGAAGATTTTATGTCAAGTAGATTGTTACATGAGAAAAGATTCATTAGTCGGTCAAGTATCTGTCTCTTGATTTTGGCTCAGGTCATGATCTCAGGGTTGTGAGATTGAGCCCAGCGTCAGGCTCAGTGCTGAGCGTGGAACCTGCTTGGGATTCTCTTTCCCTCTCCCTCTGCCCCTCTCCCCCACCCACCTCATGCTCTCTCTCTCCTTCTAAAAAGAAAAAAAAAGATTCATTTGTAATATATACCTATACACACAGATTTTTATATATCTTATAAAAATATTTTTTATTTTACACATTGTATGTTTTATGTATTGTTTATTGTATGTATTATTTACATACTGTTGTTTATTGTATGTATAGGATATCTCTGGAAAGCTTGATAAGAAACCAGTAATAGTGGTTGTATCCTGTGGGGAGAAAAGTGTGGGTAGATGGCTCAGAGGGGAGCAGAAGCCATCTTTACTTTGTGTTTATCCTTTTGGACACTGTAAATCACAGAGTGGCAGTTAAAGAGCATAGGCTCACTTGCCTGGGTTCAAATCCTTGTTCTGCCGCTTACCAGCAGTGTGACCTTGAACAATCTATTTCATTTCTCTCTGTCTCAGTTTTTTAATCTAGAGAATGGGCATATAATTGTATTTACCGCACAGAATTATAATGAAGATGAAATAAAATATGTGAAAACTGTTTAGAGCACTGCCTGGCATGTGGTAAGACCATATAAACACTTGCACTTATTTTTATTCTTGTCCCATGTGCTTATTTGATCAATTAAAAAAAAATACTTTTGGAACCTGGGTGGCTCAGTACCTTAAGCATCTGCCTTCAGCTCAGGTCATGATCCCAGGGTCCTGGGTTCACCCGAGTAAGGCTCCTTGCTCAGCGGGAAGACGCTTCTCCTTCTGCCCCTCCCCCTCCCCCCACAACACGTGCCCTGTCTCTCAAATAATTAAATAAAATCTTGAAAAAAATTTTAAAAAACCCAAATACTTTTTACAAAGTGTTTCTCTAGCAAGAATTGACAACTGTGGTTTTCTGTACATGATAATCAGAAGGAATTAAATGAACAAAAGAATAACTGCCTCACTCTAATATTTAATGTTAGGTCTGCATAGCTCCTAAAACCATCTTTGCTTTATTTTTTTTTTAAATCCCCACTTCTAAAAACTCTGAATAAAGGAAACAATATGATGAATATCCATTCTGCATAGATCTGTTTTGTGCTCCATTTCTAAACACCTGACTGTGAGCATTTTTGTTACTTGCTTTTTTTTGGTGAGCTAGCATTCTCCATATTTTCTGTTCTAGTGTTTTTACCCTTATAATCAGGGCTCACTGGAAGCTCATGAAATCAATTTACTGGGTTAAAAAATAGAAAAAAATAGAATAAAAAATATCAGAGTATTTACTTCACAGTAAAGCTAAGTAGTGTTTTGAGAAACTTTTACCCCCCCCAAAAAAGTCTGAAAACTGTGACCCATTTCTGAAAACCCAGTGGCAATTTCCCCATGTCCAAGGGGACGATCGTGCAAGTTTCTAGGGTTATGTGTTTGAGGACTAGGAACTCCCTGGAGCAAGTTGGAATCTCTAGTAATACTGGACCTGACACAGCCATCCCTAGCCCTAAACAGTCTCAGTGGCCTGAGCATCCCAGCAGCCTCAGGAAATAATGGAGGGACTGGGGGGAGGATTGGAAGTTATCAACCAGAGGTTTGGGTCAATTGAAATAGGAGACTAAAGACCCAGAAACTATATAATTGATTGGTTCATTCCTAAAATGGCAATATGCCAAATAGCTCAGAATGTTCTCAGAATTAATATGGCAGTCTGTTTTATCATCTTCTGTGGAATATCAAATATCACCATTAAAATTTCTTGTCATGATTTATTTATTTATTTATTTTTAAGATTTTATTTAAATTCCAATTAGTTAACACAGTGTAATATTTATTTCAGGTGTAAAATATAGTGATTCATCACTTAGAGACAACACCTGGTGCTTATCACAAGTGCCCTCCTTAATCCCCATCACCCATATAACCCATTCCCCCACCACCGACCTCCTCTCCAACAACTTTCTGTTTGTTCTCTATAGTTAATAGTCCACTTTATGGTTTGCCTCTCTCTCTTTTCTCCCCCTATATTCAACTGTTTTGTTTCTTAAATTTTGATGCATTTAAACATTTCTTATATTCCTCTGTGTATTACATTCACTGTTTTCTCAGTGTAAAAATTTGCATTCCTATCCTAATTATAAGAAAAATTAGAGAAACTTTAGAGAACAGAGAAAAATATAAAAAAAATAAAATTATATAATAGATGCTACCAGAAAGATTAGGAATTTAGAGAAGTAAAAGGAAGAAAAGTAAAATTTACTCATAATGTCACAACTCAGCAATAAATACTGTTTTTTTTTTTTGGTGTGTATTTCCTTTTAATGCATGTATGTCTGTGCTTTTCCATGTGTGTAGATCATTTCCATTTTTTTTGCTAGTAATAACAGCAAATTGACTAGTAGCCAAATACATAAATCTTCACCTGCATATTGAGCAAAAGGAAATGACCATTCTAAAGGTTCTTTTTGTACATTGCCAGAACTCTTTCCAGGAAGCTTGTATACTTTCCATGCTCATCAATGGCGCCAACAGTATAGTCTATTTGAACAGATTCTCATCAACACTGTATATTATTAATTGTTTGAATATTGGCTAATATGATGGCAAAAAACTTATTTATCTTTTACTTTTTGGCCACTGGAAAGGTTGAATTTAAAGTGTATTTGTTAAGCAATAATAAAATTTGTATGGAGCCACAAAGGACCCCAAAGAGCCTAAGCAATCTTGAAGAAGAAAAGCAAAGCTGAAGGCATTACAATTCTGGATTTCAAGTCATATGACAGAGTTGTAGTGGTCAAAACACTGTGGTACTGACACAAAAAGGGACACATAGATCCATAGAACAGAATAGAAAACCCAGAGTGAACCCATAGCTAAATTGTCAATTAATCTTCGACAAAGCATGAAAGAATATCTAATGGGAAAAAGACAGTATCTTTAACAAATGGTGTTGGGAAAACTGGACAGCAACATGCAAAAGAATGAAACTGGACCACTTTCTTTCACCATACATAAAAATAAACTCAAAATGGATTAAAGATCTAAATGTGAGACCTGAAACCATAAAAATCCTAGAAGAGAACACAGGCAGTAAGTTCTTTGACATCAGTCATAGCTACTTCTTTCTAGACATGTCTCTTCCCAAAGAAGACACACAGGTGGCCAATAGACACATGAAAAGATGCTCAACATCATTCATCATCAGGGAAATGCAGATCAAAACTACAATGAAATACCACCTCACAGCCATCAGAATGGCTAAAATCAACAACACAACAAACAACAGGTATTGGTAAGGATGTGGAGAAAGGGGAACCCTTCTACACTGTTGGTGGGAATGCAAACTGGTGAAACCACTCTGGAAAACAGTATGGAGTTTCCTCAAAAAGTTAAAAATAGAACTGCCTTATGATCCAGGAATTGCATTACTAGGTGTTCACACAAAGAATACAAAAATACTAATTCAAAGGGATATATGCAACCTGATGTCAATAGCAGCATTATGTACAAAAGCCAAATTATAGAAACAGCGCAAGTATCCATCCACTGATGAATGGATAAAAAAAGAGGTGGTACACACACACACACACACACACACACACACACACACACACACAGTAATATTACTCAGACATTAAAAAGAACGAAATCTTGCCATTGGCAACAGCAATGACATGGATGGAACCAGAGTGTATCATGCTAAGCGAAGTAAGTCAGTCAGAGACAGACAAATACCATATGATTTCACTCATATGTGGAATTTAAGAAACAAAACAAATGAACAAAGGGGAAAAAAAGGAGAGGGAGGCAAACCACAAAACACTCTTAACTATAGAGAACAAACTGATGGTTACTAGCGGGAAGGTGATTGGGGGGATGGGTAATATAGGTGGTGAGGATTAAGGAATGCACTTGTGATGAGCACAGGGTGGTGTATGGAAGTGTTGCATCACTATATTGTACACCGAAACTAATATCATACTCTATGTTAACTAACTGGAATTAAAAAAAAAAACTTAAAAAATAATAAAACTACAAAAACAACACTTTTATTTCCCTTGTGATTATCTGTTCATGTCCATTTTATGATTAACATTGGTACAACATTATTAATTAAACTTCAGACTCTATTCGGATTTCCCCAGTTTTCCCAGTTTCCACAGTTTTTCTTTTGTTTTGATTGTCATAGCTTCTTGGTAAACTTGAGAACCACTTTAACACTTTGTAGAAAACATCTTCTTGAGATTTTTATTCAAATATTATTAAACACATAGATTAGGGGCGCCTGGGTGGCTCAGTCATTAAGCGTCTGCCTTCGGCTCAGGTCATGATCCCAGGGTCCTGGGATCGAGCCCCGCATCGGGCTCCCTGCTTGGCGGGAAGCCTGCTTCTCCCTCTCCCATTCCCCCTGCTTGTGTTCCCTCTTTCGCTGTGTCTCTCTGTCAAATAAATTAAATCTTTAAAAAAAAATAAACACGTAGATTAATCTGTTAAGATTGACATCTCTATGATACCTAGGTTTCTAATCCAGGACCATGGTATCTATTTCAGTAACTAAGGGCTTCAGAAGCAGTCTCCAGTCTTGCTATAAGCTGTTCACTTCCCATTTTAAGTTTCTACAATTATGTGTATTTTGTCAAGACATCTTTCATGTCTCTCACTAACATTTTATAGTTCTCTTCATTTAGAAACTGTACATTTTGTGTTAGTTATTTTGGGGTAACTAAAATTTTAGGTAGATAACTTCTCTGTATGTTATAATAATTTTGCTTTCTCCAGTTAGATATCTGTACTTATTTCTTTGTTAAGTTTTATTGACTTGCCTAGAATTTTCAAGATAATAGAAAATAACAGAAGTAACAAATAATAGAAAATGGTGATCCTGTAATGCTCTTATAATGATGAAAATGGTGACTTTATAATGCCCTCGGATATAGGAGCATGAGAGAATGTGATGTTTTTGTAGGTCAAATGAAGAAAGAGTTTTGAGAAGAAAGAAAGGATAGACAGGGTGCAACACTGTTTATAGTTCAAATAGAAGATGAAAGAAAATTATTCTTTGGACTTATCAATGTGGAGGTCAAAGATAAATTTTGTGGAGTATACGGGGCAATGGCCTCACTGGAGTTCTATAAGAGAAAAGGAGAGGCGAGAATTTGGAGACACCAAGTATAGACAAGAATTCCCAGGAGTTTTGCTTAAAGGGACAAAAGAAATAGAGTTGTACCTAGTGAGTAATGTGAGAACAAACATATTTTTTAGGGTGGGAGAAAAATATTTTTTAGGGTGGGAGATATAGCAAGTTTGTATGGTGAAAGAAACAATCAAGTAGAGAAAGTAGTTGCAGGAAAGAGAGGGAAAAATTGCTGAGGAAATATCATCTTGGGGGGCATGTACATTATTTACAAGTGTAGGGGTTGGCCATTGATAGGAGTTGGACAGAAGGCAGAGTTTATGGATACAGATGTTGGTAGGTAGGTAAATGTGGTGGGAGCAGTTTGTGCAAATTCTTTTCCCGATTCTATTTTTTCATTCAGCTAAGTATGAGGACAGGCAGGAGGTGGTATAATTTGAAGAGAGAACAGAAGACGTGGAGTAGTTGGCTAGGAAAGTAGGAGAGGCATTATTAGGGGATTCCATGGAGGGCTGTCTGGAATTAGTGGGAAGGAACTTAAATTGAGCTTGGTCAGTCTGGTTGAGTGATTTTCTCCATCACTTTTCAGGTGCACAACACAGTTGCAGCATCAGTGCATTTACTCAGGGTTGGAGATTTTCCAGACAATAAAATAAAACAAAAGGACAAAGGAGTGATTACAGAGATTGACAATGTAATTTAAGGTAGGTAAGGGGAGAAATGAGACCATGAGGGGGTTGAGAGTGAAAAGGATTAGTAGATTCTCAGTTTATCAACAAATCAAATGATCAACTATGTCTTTGACTTTTGTTCTGTTTGGAATATATGTTGAAATATGAGAGCAATCAGAGTTCTCAGGCACTGCTTTGGGAGCATATCAGTCACACAGTAAAGGACTTCTGTCCAGTTCTCTGTTTCATGAGAACGTGGGTCTATGAGCTGGACTCAGGCAATGTAGTCCCCAATTTTAACATTCTACTTTGTAGAACTATTTATTCACAAGGGAAATAAATCTGGAAATTCATCTCTGAATGATAAACTATTTTAAAAAGGTTTCAGGCGTGCCTGGGTGGCTCAGTCGGTTAAGCGGCTGACTGGATTTCAGCTTAGGACGTGATCTGAGGGTTGTGGGATCGAGCCCCATGTTGGGCTCCACGCTCAGTGGCAAGTCTGCTTCTCTCCCTCTTTCTCTTTCTCTCTCAAATAAAATAAAAAAAAAAGATTTCAGAATAACTTGTTAAGAAACTTGTTGGGGCACCTGGGTGGCTCAGTTGGTTAGGCGTCTGCCTTCAGCTCGGGTCATGATCCTAAGGTCCTGGGATCAAACCCCGCATCGGGCTCCCTGTTCAGTGGGAAGCCTGCTTCTCCCTCTCCCTCTGCCTGCGGCTCTCTCTCTGTCAAATAAATAAATAAAATCTTTTTAAAAAAAAAGAAAAAATCTTAAAAAAAAGAAAAACAGGTCTTAGACATGATCAACAAATGGCCTATACATTTCAGCTGTCCTAGATAAAAGACAGGCTTTGAATGCAGAAAGTCAGAAATAGAAATAAATTTAGAAAATTAGAAAGAACAGAAAAATCAGATTGTGGAAAATAAGAAACATAGGTAAGTATGCTATATATATTTGTATTTGGACCTGTATGTCCTTGTGTTAGGTAGGTAAGAAGAGGATGACCAAGGGTATGTGTAGGGATGGTGAAGGGATTAGCCAGGGCAAACAGAGTGGGCAATAATCCATCCTACAGAGGAACTTTTAAGAACTCAGGCAGGTTACCTTCCTACCCAATTAGATTTACCCCTGGGAGGAATGGAGGTACCAAACTGAAAAAAGGGACAAGTTTCAACAGGGTGTTAGCCAGTACATCTTGTGTATATCTCATAATCTCAGAAGAAGAGAGTTAGCATTTAGGAGCTAGCCAACAGATAGAATTATATATTTTTTCTTTAGCTTCCTAGAGAAAGAAAGCTTCCTAACTTTTCTAGGTTTTGTGGAATTCTAATTAAGATACCAGACATCCCAGCCATAATTTTCAGACAACTCCTGCTAAGAATATCAATCTAAATGTTTAGCTCTGTATAATCAAGCCCATTTCTTTTGACGGTAATACCTGTTTATTTTCAGTGCTTTTGTTCTGCAAAACAAAGGCATGATCAATAATTATGGTAAAATAGTTTTGAATGTCATTGGCTCCACTGAATAATAAGAAAATTATCTAATTCCTGGAATTACTTCCAAGGAAGCCTCCCCACCCCACCTTCCCTAGTTCTTTTATTCTGGTGAACTTTCTAGAATACATATAAAATATGCTACTAGTTATTTCTGTTTTTAAGCTTCGATCTGGTCATTTTTTGATATTGTATGTGGAATCCAACTAGCAAGCTACATATTATTTTATGGATTTTACATTGAATTTTTATTGCTTAGCATAGTTTTTTGGGGATAATTTTAAGTAGAAAGTCATTAAAAAACCCCTCAACTATCTATCTATACATGCTTAAACATTTTAAGGGGAAAAATTTATGTATAAAACAAAACAGATGGCATATTTTTCCAGGAAAGTTGTACATCTTCTGTGTTTTAGATTTTGAAATATACATTAAGCTAAAATAATGGAAAATTACACTTAAAATATAGATGTGTTTTTCCAGGTGTGATTGATTGCAATTTTAGGTAAAGGCCAAATGCTACTCAGAAAAAAATCCCTTCCCTGAAGGGTTTTATAATTTGCTTATTTGCAGTCTTATTAAACTGTCTTAAACACAAGAATAAAAATATAAATCAAACATATTCAAGTATATGAAATTGCAGTAGCAACAAATACAATTCTAGAAAAGTGACGATAGACAACTGTTGTCACACAGTTTCAGGAGAAATATGTGGGCAAACAAGTTATGGGCTGAATTTAAAAAATGCAGTGGATTTTTCTGGGCAATCATAGTGCAAATACTGCTGAGTCAAATACATTTCCTAATATGCTTTTACTTTCTGTTTATTATCCTTTCTTCAATTTATGAAATCATTAGAATGAGGTATAAATGCTGTAAGAATGCCTTTAAACTAGGTATTGTTGTAGTAGTGTCTAAAAGTGAATGGAATTTGAATTCCCTCATTCTTTTTCTGTGTTCGATGATACCAAGTTTGACTAGGACAAGACCTGGGAATTTTGGGCTTCCTCAAGCTGGCCTTAGTCCTGAATCTGATCAATGGCTTATGATTGCTCAAATGTTGGCACAACTTACATGCCTCTCATTTCTTTATTTTTATTATTACTATATAATGTATTATTTGTTTCGGGGGTACAGGTCTGTGATTCATCAGTCTTACACAACACACAGTGCTCACAACAACATATACCCTCACCAATGTCCATCATCCAGCCACTCCATCCCCCCACCTCTCTCCCCTCCAACAACCCTCAGTTTTTTTCCTGAGATTAAGAGTCTCTTATGGTTTGCCTCCCTCTCTGGTTTCATCTTGTTTCATTTTTTTCTCTCTTTCCCTATGATCCTCTGCCTTGTTTCTTAAATTTCACATATGAGTGAGATCATATGATAATTGTCTTTCTTTGATTGACTTATTTTGCTCAGCATAATACCCTCTAGTTCCACCCATGTCATTGCAAATGGCAAGATTTCAAATTTTTGATGGCTGCATAATATTCCATTGTGTATATATATATATATATATATATATATATATATATATATATATGTACTACCTCTTCTTTATCCATTCATCTGTTGATGGACATCTGGGCTCTTTCCATAGTTTGGCTATTGTGGACATTGCTGCTATAAACATTGGGGTGCAGGTGCCCCTTCAGATCCCTACATTTGTATCTTTGGGGTAAATACCCAGTAGTGCAATTGCTGGGTCGTAGGGTAGCTCTATTTTCAACTTTTTGAGGAACCTCCATACTGTTATCCAGAGTGGCTGCACCAGCTTGCATTCCCACCAACAGTGTAGGAGGGTTCCCTTTTTTCCGTATCCTCGCCAACTTCTGTCATTTCCTGACTTGTTAATTTTAGCCATTCTGACTGGTGTGAGGTGGTATCTCATTGTGATTTTGATTTGTATTTCCCTGATGCCGAGTGATGTTGAGCACTTTTTCATGTGTCTGTTTATGCCTCTCATTTCAATGAAAGTTTTCCAAAATCTTTGATGTAGGCTGATTTATTTAACCCCCCAAATATTTATTAAATCAGTCATTACTATACATCCCAGAGAGATCCCAAAGTCCTATACTAAAGAGTCATTTTCAGAATAATCAATTGGAAGATTCTATGTTCATGTTAGTGTTGCTCAAATCATTCTTAGAATTGTGTGCATGTGTTTATACGTGTAATTATTTTTTGAGTAGATTCATTATGGCAAATATTTATTCTGAGGATGGAGCTTTTTTCTTTTTTTTTTTTTTTTTAAGATTTACTTATTTATTTTTGAGAGAGAGGTGGGGGGAGGGCTAGAGGGGACAGGGAGAGAGAATCCCAAGCAGATTCCATGTGGAGTGCATAGCCTGTTTTGGGGGCTCAATCTCAGGAACGTGAGCCAAAACCAAGAGTCAGATGCTTAACCACCTACACCACACAGGTGCCCCTGTTTTTTTCTTTTTTAATATAACTTTTCCTTCCTCTGATTGTAAAAGTTTATCACAAAAATAATGGAAAGTGATAGTCTTTCATATTGCTTGAAAAAATATTTTGAAATGAGAAGAGACCCACACCAGAGATATTCTAATTAAAGTGTCAAAAGTTAAAACTAAGGAGAGAATATTAAAAACAGTAAGAGGAAAAAAGTACAACTTTTATGTACGAGGGAACACCCATAAGAGTATCGGCAGATTTTTCAGTGGAAACTTTGTAGGCTAGAAGAAGATGGCATGATATATTCAAAGTACTGAAGAAAAAAACCTGCCAACCCAGAATACTCTGTCTGGCAAGATTCTCATTCAGATATGAGAAGAGGTAAAGAATTTTCCAGACAAGCCAGAACTAAAGGAGATCATCACCACTAAATTGGCCTTACAAGAAATGTTAAAGGGGTTTTGTTAAGCTGAAAAGGAAGGGTATTAACTGGTAAAAAGAACACATATAAAAGAATAATAATAATAATAATAATAATAATAATAATAAGCCTCACTTGAAAGGTACATATATAGTAAAGGTATTGTATTAATCACTTATAAAGCAAGTGTAAGGGTTAAAAGACAAAAGTAGTAACAATAATTATGATTATAATAATAATAAGGGATACACACAATAAAAAGATGCAAAATGTGACATCAAAAACACAAAACATGGCCGGGGGAGAAAGTAATAATGAGCTTTATGATGGGATCATACTTAGTTTTGTTATCAACTTAAAATAGACTGTTATAGATATAAGTTGTTATATGTAAACCTCATGGAAACCATAGAGCAAAAAACTATAGTGAATACACAAAAGAGAAAGAGAAAAGAATATAAGCATACCACTAAAGAAAGCCATCAAACCACAAAGGAAGAGAACAAGAGAAGAAGAAAGAAAGGAACAAAACAGTCAGAATACAATTAACAATGCCAATAAATACATACCTATCAATAACTGTTTTAAGTGTAGATGGACTAAGTTCTCCAATCAAAAGACATAGCGTGGCTGAATGGATTAAAAAAAACAAGACCCATCTATACGGGTCTACATATCTACAAGACACATACTTTAGATGTAAGGGCACACACTCTGAAAGTGAAGGGATGGAAAAAGACATTCCATGCAAATGGAAACCCAAAGAAAGCTGGAATAGCTATCCTTAGACAAAAAAGACTTGAAAACAAAGACTGTAGTAAGAGACAATGAAGGGAATTAATGTCATGATAAAGATATCAGTCCAAAAAGGTGATATAACATTTGTAAATATTTACACAGCCAACATAGGAGCACCTGAAGAGATGAAGCAAATATGAACAGACCTAAAGAGAGAGATAGACAACAATACAACAATAGCAGGGAACTTGAATACCCTACTTACATCACTTCAAACAGAAAATCAATAAGAAACATCAGCCTTAAATGGCACATTAGACCAGACGGACTTAGATATACACAGAACATTCCATCCAAAAGCAACAAAATACACATTCTTCTTAAGTGCACAAGGAACATTTCCAAAATGGATAATAATAAATTTAAGAGGGTTGAAATCATACCAAACATTTTTCCAACTGCAATGTTATGAAACTTATCTAGAGATTAAACTGGAAAATTCACAAATATGCGGAGGTTAAGCAACATGCTGTTGAACAACTGGTGGGTCAAAGAAGAAATCAAAAGAGGAAGCAAAATATACCTTGAGACAAATGAAAATGGAAATACAATATATCAAAGTTTATGCTTTATCAAAAGCAGTTTTAAGAGGGAAGTTCATAGTTATAAATGTCTACATCAAGAAACAAGAGAATTCTCAAACAACCTAACTTGAGGTATACTCAAGAAACTAGAAAAAGAATAAATGAGACCCAAAGTTAGTAGAAGGAAGGAAATAACAAAGATTAGAACAGAAATGAATGAAATAGAGACTAAAAACACCATAGAAAAGATCAATGAAGGGCGCCTGGGTGGCTCAGTTGGTTAAGCGACTGCCTTCGGCTCAGGTCATGATCCTGGAGTCCCGGGATCGAGTCCCACATCAGGCTCCCTGCTCAGTAAGGGAGCCTGCTTCTCCCTGTGACCCTCCCCCCTCTCATGTACTCTCTCTCTCAAATAAATAAATAAATCTTAAAAAAAAAAAAGAAAAGAAAAGATCAATGAAGCTAAGAGCTGGTTCTTTGAAAAGGCAAACAAAATTGAAAACCTCTAGCTAGACTCACCAAGAAAAAAAGAATTGACTCAAATAAGTAAAATCAGAAATGAAAGAGATTTACAACTGATACTACAGGAAGCACAAAGGATCATAAGAGTCTACTATGATCAATTATATGCTAACATTGGACATCTAAAAGAAATGGATAAATTCCTAGAGACATACAAACCTATTAAGACTAAAATCTGAACAGACCAATTGCTAGTATAGAGATTTAATCAAATTGAAAAACCTCCAAACAAACAAAAGTCCAGACCAGACAGCATCATTGGCGAGTTCTACCAAACATTCAAAGATGGATTATTACCAAGTCTTTATAAACTCTTCAGAAAATAATAAAGGAGGTAACTCTTTCAAACCCATTTTACGAGACCAGCATTACTCTAATTCCAAAATCAAACAAGGATGCCACAAGACAAGAAAATTATAGGCCAGTACCCCTGATGAGCATAGATTCAGAAATCCTCAGCAAAATATTAGGAAGCCAAATTTAACAATACATTAAAAGGATCATACACCATGATCAAATGGATTTTATTCCAGGGATGCAAGGGTGGTTCAGCATCTGAAATCAATCAGTGTAATGCACCACATTACCAAAATGAAAAAAAAAAATACTATGATCGTCTCAATAGATGCAGAAAAAGAATTTGACAAAGTTCAACATCCATTTATAATAAAAGCTCTTAACAAAGCAGGTGTGGAGGGAACATACCTCAACATAATAAAGGCCACGTATGACAAAGCCCACAGCTAACATCATACTCAATGGTGAAAAGATGTAAGCCTTTCCTCTAAGATCAGGAACAAGACAATATAGTCCTAGAAGTCCTAGGCAGGGCAATTAGGCAAGAAAAGAAATAAAAGACATCCAAATCAGAAAGCAAAAAGTTAAACAAGCAAATGATATGATATACATGGAAAATCCTAAAGACTCCATGAAAAAACTGTTAGAATGAATAAACAAATCAGTAAATTTGCAGGATATAAAATCAATACACAAAAGTTTGTTGCATTTCTACACACTAATAATGAACTATTAGAAAGAGAAGTTAAGAAATCAATCTCATTTACAACTGCATGAAAAAGAATAAAAGACCTAGTAATAAATTTAAGCAAGGAGGTGAAAGACCTGTGTATTGAAAACTATAAGACATTAATGAAAGGAATTGAAGAAGATACAAATAAATGAAAAGATATTTCACGTTCATAGGTTGGAAGAATTACATTGTTAAAATGTGCACACTACTACCCAAAACAATCTATAGACTCAAAGCAATTCCTATCTAAATTCCAATGGCATTTTTCACAGAAATATAACAAACAATCCTAAAATTTGTATGGATCCATAAAAGACCCCATATAGCCAAAGCAATCATGAGAAAGAAGAACAAACCTGGAGATATTTCACACTCTGATTTCAGACTATATTACAAAACTATAGTAATTAAAACAGTATGGTATTTGGCAAAAAAAGAGACATATAGATGAATGAAACAGAATAGAGAACACAGAAATAAGCCCATGCATAATAGTCAATTAATTTATGACAAAGGAGCCAAACTATACAATGGGGGAAGGGCATTTTCAATAAATGGTATTGGGAAAATTAGACAGCCACATCCTGAAGAATGAAATTGGACCAGTATCTTATACCATATACAAAAATTAATTCAAAATAGATTAAAGATTTGAATGTAGCCCCTGAAACCATAAAATTCCTAGAAGAAAACATAGGCAGTAAGCCCCTCGACATAGATCATGTTGATGATTTTTTTTTTTATAGAATTCCAAAAGTGAGATTATTGGTCAGAAGTCTATGAAAGGTAGATTCTAGACACTGCTTTGAGTTTTAATAAGGGCAGTATTTAATTTGCATCAGATAAGCTATCTGATTCCATCTGATAGGGGCGAGAATTGAGAGAATAAAATTTCTTAAAGATTAGGTGATGCTTTAGCTGTTAATTATTTACTTACCTTTAAAAAATTATTTATTTACCATTAAATGGAGTCATTGCTTGTGCTCCCTTGACATTATGGAACACTTTTATTTTTCTCCTAGTTGATGTGTATGATGTACCTAATTTGGTCTTTTTATCATAGAAGATCAAAAATACACTTTTGTGGTATTATCAGTATATAGATAGTATTTGAATTGAAATCTATACCTTCCAAATCTACCAGAGAACCTGGCACATAATAGGTCCTTTATAAATATTTTGTTATTTTCTCTGAAGATACTCGACGGCTTGATATAGGAGATGAAACAGCCAAATATTGGCATCATCTAGAAGATTCCCCCCTTCTCCCAAATCCAAATGTTTTATATTACTAGATGCACTAGAATGTATTGCTAAAGGTGGTTGTAGAAACCAATATATTTGAAATCTCTGATCGTTCTGTAAAAAGAGAAAAGAACCACCTGTTTGAATCAGATATTTGACAATGACAGTGTATATTGGAAGGGGGCAGGCAGAGACTAAGAGACCTGGTAGAGAGAGTAGAATCTAAACGTTTGAACATTAAATTATGGCTCAAGGTCAGTCATTCTAGGGAATGGTCTCTGAAAAAATGTACCCAAAGTTATGTTCCAGATAGTGAGATTGAACTTTGGAGTGCTCTTGAAAGACATGAAAAGTATTCTCTAAAATGTAAATAGAATTCCAAGATGAGTGGTTTCAATTCAGGACAGGACAGAAGTAGTCTGAGCTTCAGGTAATAGGAGTGGTTCAGATGGTGCCTGAGGATAAACACCAGGAATCAGAAACTCAGACATGGGCGATAATCTAGTTTCTGAGAGATTGGGGCATAAAGCATGGATACTGGATGAATATGGGGCACCTAGGAGTTTAGGACTCTTTTATTCATTCATTTATGTGACAAATATTTATTGAAAAATGTGCAAAGCACTGTGTAAGGCAAGGGAAAATGGTTGGTGCTGGGGACTAAGACTACAACACAGTGAAGAATTATAGTGTTAAGTGTTAAATGGTTTAGCAGCAAGAATGATCTAGAATTTAGCCACCAGCAGGGTGGGCTGAAACCTCAGGTAGAATTTACATGCATCAGTCCAGTGCCTGAGGTTATACAGTGCTGAACAAGGCAGAACAGAGTCATTTATTTTCAGTTGCTTTGGAGGATGGTGGTTTAAGGTGGTCAAGGGTAGACCAAGGAAACAAGCTCTTTCAAAGAGCCTTGGTTCTGCGGACCAAAGGACAAAGTTGTTTCTGGTTAAATCTCAAAGAAAAAGTTCTAACCTGTTAAGAAGGAAATTATTTTTAAAAGGACTTAAATAACTCTAAGGGGCCAGAGCAGCTTTCCATGTAGATGATTGCCAAAACCTTGTCATTTCACGGGAGAAGGAAGATCTTCCCCCGCCTCGCCTGCAAACTATTATTTAGAAATTTCTTATGCTGTGTAGATGCGTGAAATTCCACCATGACTCATTAGTTTAGCTGAAAACTCGAGCGTGAATTGCTTCATTAAGATCTATATTATTTTAATCAGTGAGGAAAGGGTACGGGTGTGCTTTAAAAGAGTAAATCTAAGAGAGGGAAGGGAAATGTTACTAATGTTACTAATGGATGACTAAGATAAGGAAAGGGGAAGGATATAAAATGCCTGCAAACCATCTTTGGCTATTTTAAAACTACCTTTCAAGGAGTCAGAATCAAAATTCTTGAGTGGAGCCCCTGTCATCCTATGCCCTTTGAAATGATAATAGTATTTTTGCATTATGCCAATGGCATTCTGTTCATAGATTCCAAATTCCCTGGTTAACCTGCTGAAAGGTTATTTTGTTGCATGTAGAACCCAAGAAAATTATTGATTTCTAAAGTGTTTGTAGGGTGAAGCTCAATTCAGTGAATAAATTAATAAAATGAATAAATGATAAAGGAATTGAAACATAATAAATTAATAAAAGCCTCGATGTAAAATGCCTTTTAATATGTTCAGGAGGGAGTGTTTCAGCTGCCAAATGGATTGCAGTTAAATGAATTAAAAAACAAAATAAATTTTAAAATGCTCCATTATTCATTAAAGTACTTTAGTGCCTCATTAATCTATTTTAGATCACTTAGGCCCATAAGTGCCTATTGTCAAAAGCTGATAAAGTGTGAGGAATTGCTTTTCATACTCTCCAGTCAGCTGAAAGCAGTAACACTTCTTAAGGTGTTAAGGTCAAGTCTATAGGGCATAAACTAAGTATCTTCGCAGCTTGCAAACTTTTTAAAAGGGATATTTGGAGGAGTTATTTTCATGTTTAGTGAGAGTCACACTTTAAAATTCGTTGTTCTTGGGGCACCTGGGCTCTGCCTGTCAAGCGTCTGCCTTCAGCTCAGGTGACGATCCCAGAGTCCTGGGATCGAACCCCCCATCAGGCTCCCTGCTCAACGGGGAACCTGCTTCTCCCTCTCCCACTCCCCCTGCTTGTGTTCCCTTTCTCGCTGTCTCCCTCTCTGTCAAATAAATAAAAATAAAAAAAAAATCTTTAAACCTTGGACTGAAATCCCCATTAAAAAAAAATAAAACTTGTTGTTCTTTAAAAAAATTTTTTTAAATGAAGTGGAAGAAACTTTTCAGTTTTAAACAACTCCATTTCCCTCCTTACCCAAAGAAAGCACTGTTAAAGTGAGACCCCTCAGTGGACCAGCCTGAAATATTTCCTGAGTTACAGCTCAGGTGCAACTTCCAGTTTGTTTTGAGCAATTCTGTAGTCTCTGAGAGATAAATTACATGTCCTTGAAACTCTAGGGATTCTGAGATAAGATAAATATGTTTAAATGATTTTACAGGCAAATTTACACTTTAAGTTTACAAACACGTATGATGGAGAGAGCACTGGATGCTGCTTCTGTGCTTTGTGACCTAGGATAAGTCTCAGTCCTTCTGACTTGGGAGGTGGCAGATTAATGGGGATGGCAGATTGAATGGCAAGGATGCTCCCTTCTAGGACTCATGATCTCTGTTATTTTAAAGGAAATGTAGAATAAGCAAAATCACAGAGGATAAAATTTTAACACCTAGGGCACTGAAACGGTCATAAAAAACAAAGCAAAACTAAGAGGTGTATTAGAATGTCTTTGGATGAATGGATTGAAGACGTTTAAAGGTGGTAAAACTTTTCTTTTGTTACCCACAATCAATTGGGAACATCTGATTTTATTGTGGGATGTTAACTCTATTCTGAACATTCTTTAGAACAAGCTATTTTAATGAGGCCCAACTTTGATTTAACAAGAGTTGGAAATCTAAACAGTGGGAAAAATCCATACCATCTGGGGTTCTCTCTGTGCTATGTCACCTGAGAAAGTGCAGTGGAAATCCTGGTCCTTTTCTACTTACTCCTCTCCGCTCCCACAGTTCATCACAACTTTGAGCTTCTGTCAGATCTATCAGGAAAGAAACCCTCTCATCCATGGGATTAAAAACTCATAGGACCAAGTCATCTTTGGATGGTCATTTTCCCTGGATCTAGCCTACCAGAAAAATGAAGACAAAGAAAACAAACAACCTGAAAAAACCCCAAACCAAACAAAAAACAAACTAGAGTAGAGATAGTGAGAGAGGCAGAGCTTTTAAGACATCAGTCACTTGCCTGGGTCAAGCCATACCTGAACTCCTGGATTTTCAGTTATGTGAGCAAGTAAAGTCCTTTATCAGCATTAGCTAGATGGAATTCTTTTCTATCATTTGCTCCCAAAAGAGCAATTGTTAGAAAAATAGTAATATAAAATGCCAGCCATTTATCAATATTAATTAGTATGTTTCTTCTACTCTAAGATGCCAATGATTGCAATGTGTATCATTTATTTAATAATACTTCAAGAGGAGAAAAAATATATGGATCGCTTTTTTTATTATTATTATGTTATGTTAATCACCATACATTACATCATTAATTTTTAATGTAGCTGTTCCATGATTCATTGTTTGCATCTAACACCCAGTGCTCCATTCAATACATGCCCTCTTTGATACCCATCACCAGGCTAACCCATCCCCCCACCATCCTCCCCTCTAGAACCCTCAGTTTGTTTCTCAGAGTCCATAGTCTCTCATGTTCGTCTCCCCCTCTGCTTTCCCCCCATTCATTCTTCCCTTCCTGCTATCTTCTTTTTTTTTTAAACATATAATGTATTATTTGTTTCAGAAATACAGATCTGTGATTCAACAGTCTTGCACAATTCACAGCGCTCACCATAGCACATACCCTCCCCAATGTCTATCATCCAGCCACCCCATCCCTCCCACCCCCCACCACTCCAGCAACCCTCAGTTTGTTTCCTGAGATTAAGAATTCCACATATCGGTGAGGTCATATGATACATATCTTTCTCTGATTGACTTATTTCGCTCAGCATAATACCCTCCAGTTCCAGCCATGTCGTTGCAAATGGCAAGATTTCATTCCTTTTGATGGCAGCATACTATATATATATATATATATATACATATATATATATGTATATATATATACATACCACATCTTCTTTATCCATTCATCTGTTGATGGACATCTTGGTTCTTTCCATAGTTTGGCTATTGTGGACATTGCTGCTATAAACATCAGGGTGCACGTACCCCTTTGGATCCCTACATTTGTATCTTTGGGGTAAATACCCAGTAGTGCAATTGCTGGATGTATGGTAACTCTATTTTCAACTTTTTGAGGTACTGTTTTCCAGAGTGGCTGCACCAGCTTGCATTCCCACCAACAGTGGAGGAGGGTTCCCCTTTCTCCACATCCCCGCCAACATCTGTCATTTCCTGACTTGTTAATTTTAGCCATTCTGACAGGTGTGAGGTGGTATCTCATTGAGGTTTTGATGTGGATTTCCCTGATGCCGAGCGATGTTGAGCACTTTTTCACGTGTCTGCTGGCCATTTGGATGTCTTCTTTGGAAAAATGTCTGTTCATGTCTTCTGCCCATTTCTTGATTGGATTATTTGTTCTTTGGGTGTTGAGTTTGATAAGTTCTTTATAGATTTTGGATACTAGCCCTTTATCTGATATGTCATTGGCAAATATTTTCTCCCATCCTGTCAGTTGTCTTTTGATTTTGTTGACTGTTTCTTTTGCTGTGCAAAAGCTTTTTATCTTGATGAAATCCCAATAGTTCATTTTTGCCTTTGCTTCCCTTGCCTTTGGCGATGTTTCTAGGAAGAAGTTGCTGCGGCTGAGGTCAAAGAGGTTGCTGCCTCTGTTCTCCTTTAGGATTTGGATGGACTCCTTTCTCACGTTTAGGTCTTTCAACCATTTGGAGTCTATTTTTGTGTGTGATGTAAGGAAATGGTCCAGTTTCATTCTTCTGCATGTGGCTGTCCCATTTTCCCAACACCATTTGTTGAAGAGACTGTCTTTTTGCCATTGGACATTCTTTCCTGCTTTGTCAAAGATGAGTTGACCATAGAGTTGAGGGTCCATTTCTGGGCTCTCGGTTCTGTTCCATTGATCTATGTGTCTGTTTTTGTGCCAGTACCATACTGTCTTGATGATGACAGCTTTGTAATAGAGCTGGAAGTCCGGAATTGTGATGCCGCCAGCTTTGTTTTTCTTTTTCAACATTTCTCTGGCTATTCAGGGTCTCTTCTGGTTCCAAACAAATTTTAGGATTATTTCTTCCATTTCTTTGAAAAAAGTGGATGGTATTTTGATGGGGATTGCATTGAATGTGTAGATTGCTCTAGGTAGCACTGACATCTTCACAATGTTTGTTCTTCCAATCCATGAGCATGGAACGTTTTTCCATTTCTTTGTGTCTTCTTCAATTTTTTTAATGAGTATTTTATAGTTTTCTGAGTACATATCCTTTGCCTCTTTGGTTAAATTTATTCCTAGGTATCTTATGGTTTTGGGTGCAATTGTAAATGGGATCGACTCCTTGATTTGTCTCTCTTCTGTCTTGTTGTTGGTGTATAGGAATGCCACTGATTTCTGTGCATTGATTTTATATCCTGCTACTTTACTGAATTCCTGTATGAGTTCTAACAGTTTTGGGGTGGAGCCTTTTGGGTTTTCCACATACAGTATCATATCATCTGCAAAGAGTGAGAGTTTGACTTCTTCTTTGCCGATTTGGATGCCTCTTATCTCTTTTTGTTGCCTGATTGCTGTGGCTAGGACTTCCAGTACTATGTTGAATATCAGTGGTGATGGTGGACATTCCTGTCATGTTCCTGACCTTAGGGGGAAAGCTCTCAGTTTTTCTCCATTGAGAATGATATTCGCTGTGAGTTTTTCATAGATGGCTTTTATGATATTGAGGTATGTACCCTCTATCCCTATATTCTGAAGAGTTTTGATCAAGAAAGGATGCGGTACTTTGTCAAAGGCTTTTTCTGCATCTGTTGAGAGGATCATATGGTTCTTGTTCTTTCTTTTATTAATGTATGGTATCACACTGATTTGCAGATGTTGAACCAACCTTGTAGCCTAGGAATAAATCCCACTTGGTTGTGGCGAATAATCCTTGTAATGTACTGTTGGATCCTATTAGCTAGTATTATTGGTGAGAATTTTTGCATCCATGTTCATCAGGGATATTGGTCTGTAATTCTCCTTTTTGATGGGGTCTTTGTCTGGTTTGGGGATCAAGGTAATGGTGGCCTCATAAAATGAGTTTGGAAGTTTTCCTTCCATTTCTATTTTTTGGAACAGTTTCAGAAGAATAGGTATTGATTCTTCTTTAAATGTTTGGAATTTTGTAGAATTCCCCTGGGAAGCCATCTGGCCCTGGGTTTTTGTTTGTTGGGAGATTTTTGATGACTGCTTCAATTTCCTTAGTGGTTATAGGTCTGTTCAGGTTTTCTATTTCTTTCTGCTTCAGTTTGGGTAGTTGATACATCTCTAGGAATGCATCCATTTCTTCCAGATTATCTAATTTGCTGGCATAGAGTTGATCATAATATGTTCTTATAATTGTTTGTATTTCTTTGGTGTTGGTTGTGATCTCTCCTCTTTCATTCATGATTTTATTTATTTGAGCCATTTCTCTTTTCTTTTGATAAGTCTGGCAAGGGATTTATCAATCTTGTTAATTCTTTCAAAGAACCAGCTCCTAGTTTTGTTGATCTGTTCTACTGTTCTTTTGGTTTCTATTTCATTGATTTCTGCTCTGATCTTTATTATTTCTCTTCTGCCGGGCTTAGGCTTTATTTGCTGTTCTTTCTCCAGCTCCTTTATGTGTAGGGTTAGGTTGTGTATTTGAGACCTTTCTGGTTTCTTGAGAAAGGCTTGTATTGCTATATACTTTCCTCTTAGGACTGCCTTTCCTGCATCCCAAAGATTTTGAACAGTTGTGTTTTCATTTTCATTTGTTTCCATGAATTTTTAAAACTATTCTTTGATTTCCTGGTTGACCCATTCATTCTTTAGTAGGCTGCTCTTTAGCCTCCATGTATTTGAGTTCTTTCTGACTTTCCTCTTGTGACTGAGTTCTAGTTTCAAAGCATTGTGGTCTGAAATATGCAGGGAATGATCCCAATCTTCTGGTACCAGTTGAGACCTGATTTGTGACCTAGGATGTGATCTATTGTGGAGAATGTTCCATGGGCACTAGAGAAGAATGTGTATTCTGTTGCTTTGGGATGGAATGTTCTGGATCTGTCTGTGAAATCCATTTGGTCCAGTGTGTCATTTAAAGTCTTTATTTCCTTGTTGATCTTTTGCTTAGATGATCTGTCCAAGATAAAAACAAACAAACAAACCAACAAAAAACCAGAATATGATCAAATATGATCAGGCTGGTGCATAGATCAGTGCCACACACTAGATTTTCAGCGTATTTTGGTCTGTTAGAAGAAAATGCCTCCCAAAATTTTAAAGAAAGAAAAATTTATATATGTATAGAAATAAGGGTAAATACCATGAAAGGATGGAATATGACCATAACGATGAAAATTATAAAAGATTTAATAAAATGAATTGATAAGATAAGAATTTGGTTGAAAAAAGAAAGAAGAGGATTTAAAAAAAAGGGAGAGAATGTGATCAGGCAGGAGACTAGAACAAAGCCATACACTAGAGATTTAGGGTATATTTTGGTCTGTTAGAAGAAATTGTATCCCAAAATTTTAAAGAGAGGACAACTCATATATATATATATATATATATATATATACATATGCCAAAAATAAGGTTAACTACTATGAAGGGACAGAAACTGACTCTAAAAATGAAAAATAAAAAAGATTTTTTGAATAAGGGATTGATAAAATGTTGGTTGAAAAAGGGAAAAAGAAAAATTAAAAAAAAAAGAAAGTTAAAAAAAATTAACTTTGAAAGACTAAAGAATCATGGGAAAAAAGACATGAATTCTATGTGTAGTATTCCCCTAGCACTGGAGTTCTGCTGTACTCATTGATTGGTAAACTTGGTCTTGGCTGGCTGTTCTTGTGGATCTTCTGGGGGAGGGGCCTGTTCCCTTGGTTCTCAGATGTCTTTGCCAGAGGCAGAATTGCCCCACCCTTGTAAGTAATCTGCTTTGTTTTGCTCTCCACAGCTTTGTTCCCTGCATACTTTCCCTACAGCTTTGGAGGAGGAGAGTGAAAATTGCGGCCTCCTAATCTCCACCCCAGAGGAGCCTTGAACTTGGGGCCCCAGTCCTCAGTGCGCCCCCAGAGAAAAGCAGTTAATCACTCCCATCTCCCTGGTCTCCGGCCGCACTCTGTGCTCACCCGGCCTGTGACTGAGCATTTCTATCTCTGGTACACGACCCCATGTGGAGTCTCCAAACTCAGCAGATCCCTGCGGTGCACTCCTGTGCCTCTCCTCCCGGGGGAGGCAGGGGAGTCTCCCTGGATCTGCCACTTGTTGGTTCCCTGCTGGAAGAGCAGTGGCCCGACTGTGCTGGGGATCATGGTTTATGGCAACCCCGAGCTGAGAGCCCGCACCTTGGCTCCATCCCTGCAGCCGGCTTCCCTGCTCCGATACCTGGGAGCTCTGCCGCACTCAGGCTCCCCCGGTCTTTCTGTGACCCCAAGGGTCCTGAGACCACACTGTCCCAGCGAGGGTTCCACCCCCCGCTTAGCCACTGGAGCGACGTTTCCTCAGCGGACCCGACTCCTAAAATTTCCGATTTTGTGCTCCGCTGCTCTATCACTTGCCGGTAGTGGCTGATGGAGGCCCCCTCCCCCGCATTTATCTTCCTGAATATCGCCTCGGATTCACTTCTCCCCACATCCTACCTTCCAGAAAGTGGTCGCTTTTCTGTTCAGAGAGTTGCTGCTATTCTTTTCTTCCATCTCCTGTTGAGTTCCTAGGTGTTCAGAATAGTTTGATCCCTATCTAGCTGAACTCCTGGGACCAGACATATTTAGGTCTCCTACTCCTCAGCCATCTTGCTCCTCCTCCTATATGGATCAATTTTTAGATAATTTTGTATTTTGGAAATATTAAGTGCAAAAAATATGCCTTAGAATAATGAAATAAGGAAATTTAAACACTTTACTTTTTCTTAATTATAATAGTTGAAATTATTCTTTTGATTAAGTGACAAGTTTGAAGGGAGATTAGGAGAGTAGGGAGAAAAAGCACAGTAGAATTTTGGAACAGGAACTCTGTGGGTGAAATAAGATCTCATGGAGAGATACTGGAGTGAAGGACTTTGGACATTACAAAGCACAGTGACATTGGATAATAGTACAAAACAGTCTTTCTTTGTTCTCTTATAAGTTCTGTATATGAGGGTGGGTTTATCTCATTTACCTTGGTATCCTACTGACAAAACTGACACAGAAATAGTCCATTCTAGCTTTATTTACTGAAAGTATTACACTTACAATTTATAAGCTATTTATTAAAAATCTCCCTATAACCTGTGGTGATGGATGTTAACTGGACTTATTGAGATCATTTCACAATATAAACAAATATGAAATCATTATGTTGTACACCCGAAGCTAACATAATGTTATAAATCAAAAAAGAATCTCCCAAAACATACTTAACAAATCTATAATTACATATATTTAAATGACATTGCTCAGTGATGTCTGTAAGACTATTATTGACTCTTAAATATCATATTTCTATATGATAAACCCTTCTTATAATTCAGAATGACCAACTTTTTTTTCTTTATAACCTTGTATAACAGTTGATTTTCTTTTATTAGGGGCACTTATTTTAAAACCACTTGTGTATTTTCTTTCTTTTTTCTTTTTCATATCTTGGATATAAACATTTCAGAGCTAAGTTTTGTGATCCATTGCACTATTTTCTCTTTCAATGATTTTCTTTTTTAAAAGATTTTATTTTATTTATTTGACAGAGAGATAGAGAGAGAGCACAAGTAAGCAGAGAGGCAGGCAGAGGGAGAGGGAGAAGCAGGCTCTCTGCTGAGCAGGGAGCCTGACGTGGGGCTCGATCCCAGGACCCCAGGATCATGACCTGAGCCGAAGGCAGCTGCTTAACCGACTGAGCCACCCAGGCGCCCCTGATTTTATTTTTCTTGATTTAACCTTTTCTCTCTCTTACTTTACTTGATTCTTTTACTTTTCTTCAGAGATTCTCTTACATTTGTGTCTCTTTTAAACTGCTTCAGAATTCTTTCTTCAAATGGGCTGGTCCTAATGGGGATACAGGTTTCTACATATCAGACTGTGCTTTAGAATACAACTTGAAGGGGCACCTGGGTGGCTCAGTCGTTGAGCGTCTGCCTTCTGTTCAGGTCATGATCCCAGTGTCCTGGGATCGAGCCCTGCGTCGGGCTCCCTGCTCAGCCAGGAGCCTGCTTCTCCCTCTCCCACTCCTCCTGCTTGTGTTTCCTCTCTAGCTGTCTCTCTCTATGTCAAATAAATAAATAAACAAATAAATAAATCTTTAAAAAAAGATAGAATACAACTTGGAAATTAAATTATATTAGGGTCCTAGAATCGAGCCCTGTGTTGGCTCCTGCCTCAGCCAGGAGCCTGCTTCTTCCTCTCCTGCTCCCCCTGCTTGTGTTTCCTCTCTAGCTATCTCTCTCTCTATGTCAAATAAATAAATAAATAAATAAATAAATAAATAAATAAATCTTAAAAAAATAGAATACAACTTGGAAATTAAAGTTATATTTTGTGCAATTTTGGAGAAAATTTTTAATTAACTAATTAATTAACTAATTAATTAATTAATTCATACCTCTCTTTCTTCCCCCAAAGATATTAAGTGGCTTTCAGGAAATATATATAATTAAGGAGCATAGTGATTCTTTCCCAAGACATATTTTGGAATATTAATAGATATCATGACAAAACTACTCCATGTTCAAATTTGTTTAGAATTTTGGTTAAATGAACTTGAATGAATTTTAAAAAAATTCAGTACTAAGTGACTCTTGGGGATGGCATGGGGCTATAGTTATTATGTAACATTTCACAAATACATTTTAAAATGAGTCTGTTTTCTTCTTGATAAAACATCTATTAACATATATAAGAACTAGTGTTCTAAGAAATCCAGTTGGAGAGATGCTTAATTAAATAAAAATAAAATCAATAGCAGGAAAAGCAAAATAGAGTAAATTATACCAGAAGGGAAAAAAAAAAAAACCCACAATAAAGTCTCACATGATTTAGCTGTAAATTTATTTTTGACCTTCCTGGAGGTGAAAGCAAAAGAGAAACATGGTTCACTACATAATTCTCACTGTATGGGAAGAAGAAAGAACACATTTCCTTAGGGGCAGACACACTGCCACTGGATTATGACAAATGTGTTTCAGTTGGATCACATGAGGTTTTTGGGTCTTTTTTTATAGCCTTCCTAATGTCAACCTTTATGTAGGTGACGGGAGAATAAGCTGGGTAGGTTTTACCAGAACCAGGGCTCCAGTAGTCGGACTGTTTCATCAGTTATCAGAGGTGAGTTCTTGTGAAGTCAGTTCAAGTGTAGAGCAGCAGACAGGAAAGAGGCAGAGTCTGAATGTCAGAAAGATACAGAGAAGTCGCTGGACAATTTCATATAACCACACAGCACCTCCCCCCTGGGGTTCCATTTGAAAATAAGCTCATGTGAATCAAAACCAAATATTATCCATCCATTCATCCATCCATCTTCTATTTATTAAGGGGATGTTGTCTATGTCTTTTAAGGCATCGTTTTAATTTTTGAAAATGAGGGTGGGTTTTTTTTTCATATGTGGTTTTATGTTATATGTGTTCCATCTATAAAGTAACCATGAAATAAAACTGTTGACCTAATCACTGAGTTGATGGAATTCTTTATTTGTCTAGGATGTGGGAGTTAGACCACATTCTTGTGGAAAAGATAGCCTTTAGGGAGTCACTTTATGAAAACTGTCAACTTTCTAAGTACTGGGTTGGCCAACCCTAATTTTTCCAAACAGAGAACTTGATCACTTGTTCAGTAGTTTATTGATGATATTTGGAAGGATAATTATGTGCTATATTTCTTTATGCCATGAAAATAAATAATTCCTCATCTATCATTCTTTATGAATTATAGCACAGAAGCTCAAATAAAAACCTCAGAAGTTAAATTTTCAACATTAAAAACTATTAGATTATGATGGGTCTGAGCCATCACAAAATAGTTGCGTGGACTTAGGCAATTGCCCGAATCTCTCAGAACCTCAGTGTCTTTATCTGTTAAACAGGAAAAATATTAGTTACATAACTCACAAGGATGTGATGAGGAAAGCACAAGACAATACAAGCAAATTCTTTGGGCCTGGCACATAAAAATCACTCAAGAATTTTCAGATATGATGATGATGATTGGATATTTTGTGATGAAGCTTAGATTCATTGGCTACCGTACTACTGTTTTCAAGATTGTACAAACAGCAGACCATTCATTTTTACCCAAATGAGGAAAGATAAGATCAACTCTTCCCTTCTTTTTACTGCTGTTTTAAAGGACAGCTGATGACAGAGATAGATCTATACTAAAACAGTTTATTTTCAAAGGTCTTCCTATACCTGACAGCCCCAGAAGTTGCTGGCATTCAACACTAAATTTTAAAGTTCAAACTATGTTTCCATTATCTAATGAAGATTTGTTGTTCTTTTTTCCCCCCAGAAATTATAGTTTCATTATTTCTGTGTGAACTTCCTTTAAGAATGTCATGTTCTTCTAATCTTAACAGCTGCTTTTAGAATTCATCATCATTGTAGGATTTGGGAAAGTATTAATTGGACTGGAGGAATGGTGTTGTCCAACCAACCCATTATAATTTAAATTCCTAGTGTATCATAACTATATATGAATCAATGGTAGGTGGTAAAAAATAAAATGCTTTCTATACTATTTTGTGGAAAGTTAGAATATTTAGGTAGATTCATAAATAAAAATATATGTATGTTTTAGTGTAGTATCTGGGAAATAGAAATAGAGGGAACAATTAGAAAGGAAGGAAACAATGTCTATTATGGCATCAATGCATTTTTCTGTAGACATTTATCAAGAATATAGTTGTCATTTAAAATAACCTTAATATACTTATGTGTTTTCTTATATATACTAGAGTCATTTGTGGTAGAATAAGCCGTTCAAGAAGAGATCAAGTTAAATAATTTATTAGAGCAATTGTTTTCATTGTTGATGGCTTGTAAATGGAAAGAAAAAAACCAATGAAATCATTTTATGTTGAGAAAAGATTCCAAAACAAAATGTCGTGATCATATAACACTTGAGGACTGGATATATCCAGATAATGAAGACCCTGACCTGCTCTAGGTTAATATTCTTTCTAGAGTTCAGAGAGCACACATTCGATAGAACACAATAATTGACAAAAGACATTTTAGCATATTGTATATGTGATTGTGTTTGCACTAACATCAACCCCATCTATGCCAAACGGCACATCAACATTTCAGAAAGAGATACTATACTATACTATACTATACTACAGTTTCTAGTTACTTCAAAATTTGAGATATGTCCCACAAAATGTCTCATTAATTGATATAGCTACTTACTGATAATTTCTAAATTAAAAATCTAGTAAAAATAAAAAATTTCAATAATATGAAAAAAAAAACAATTCTAATATAAAACCATGGCAGTGATTATGAGTAAACACTGTGAATATGTGTTCACAATAGGGCATTTCATAGCTACTTATTTGTTCTGAAGAATTTTATTAAAAGTAGTAATTAATCAACCCTTATTTAGTGTTAGCATTTCATTAAGAGCAGGGATAGTTAATGCTATTGTTTTATATAGACTGAGACACATCATTTGGTGAAAGCCTAATTTACCTGACTTCATTGATCTTTTCCTTTCTTTTAAAATTTTCAAATGGAATCTCAAGTGAATAAATTAGTAAATTTATCATTTTCTCTATAATACTGTCATAAGGACAGTTTGATAAAATAGCTCATTATAGTCAATGATGTGAAATATGAGTTTCATCAGCATATTTTCATCAAATGCAGCCACAGAAATTAGTTTGCTATTATCAAGGACTGTGGAATGCAAAAATAAAAGTAAGCATGCTATTATACTGGTTAAATTTTGGGATTGACCCAAGTGAATTAAAAAAAAAAAAAACTTCTAGTGACAAAATCAAAGAAATCACCCAAAATTAATTGGCAAGTGATAATGCTAGTCATGTAATGACTATGTTTGAAATAAGCTGTCATCCTCTTCAAAGGTAGCTTTCAGGTCTACTTTTTTAATGCAGTCATAATGCTAACATGTGATTTTTAAGCTTTCTTTTGGTAAAGCAAATAAAATCCTATATATAATGACTGCTTGTTATCTATAACTGTTGTTTTTGAGAATTCAGCAATTGGCAGTTCTTATTGTATCTGTATTTTAAATCCTCATTTTGCTTTAAATGGGACATTTAAGAAGTAATGCATAAATGTTCTTGATTTTGATTGGTTTATGGTGAATGCACATACATCCATTAAATGCTGATATTAGAACACTTCACTCCTGTAAATATCTATATTCGTTAACTATTGTTATAAAAATGCACGTAACTAATCACCACAAAAAGTAGGACATACAAAAATAAGCATTTATTTAGCTTATGTGCCTGTGGGTTGATGGGGCTGGATATTCTTGGCTGGGGTGGCAGGCTGGGTGAGTCAGCTCCAGGGACTTCTCATACTCCTCTTGGAATCTGCAGGTTTTCTGGGCATATTCCTCTTATAGTGATGGTAGAAACACAAGAGAACAAGTGAGAACATCTGAGGCCTTTTAAGGTCTAAGTTCAGAAATGGCCCACGATCTTTTCCAAAATATCGGTCAAAGTCAAATGGCCAAACCCAAAGTCAAGGGATGGGGCAATATGCTTTACTATTTGAATGGGATAAACTGCAGAATCATGTGGCAAAGAGCATGGATACAGGGAGGGGTGAAGAATCTGGGCTGGGGATGAGATTTACCATAACATCAACTTCATTAAGGTAATGCTAAACACATTAAGTCAAACCATGAAGAGGATAAAGAAGATAAAAGGAGATTTAAAAAAGTTGCTATGACTGTCTAGCTTTTTTCACAAAATCATTCAAGTGTGGGGATGTCCAACCAACCCATTATAATTTAAATTCCTAGTGTATCCAATGGAATATTATGCAGCCATCAAAAGGAATGAGATCTTGCCATTTGCAACGACGTGGATGGAACTGGAGGGTGTTATGCTGAGTGAAATAAGTCAATCAGAGAAAGACATGTATCACATGACCTCACTGATATGAGGAATTCTTAATCTCAGGAAACAAACTGAGGGTTGTTGGAGTGGTTGGGGGTGGGAGGGATGGGGTGGCTGGGTGATAGACATTGGGGAGGGTATGTGCTACGGTGAGCGCTGTGAATTGTGCAAGACTGTTGAATCACAGATCTGTACTTCTGAAACAAATAACGCAACATATTTTAAGAAAAAAGAAAAAGAAGAAGATAACAGGAGAGGAAGAAAAGGGGAGTATGTCAGAGGGGGAGACGAACCATGAGAGATGATGGACTCTGAAAAACAAACTGAGGGTTCTAGAGGGGAGGGGGGTAGGGGGATGGGTTAGCCTGGTGATGGGTGTTGAGGAGGGCACGTTCTGCATGGAGCACTGGGTGTTATGAACAAACAATGAATCATGGAACACTGCACCAAAAACTAATGATGTAATATATGATGATTAACATAACAATAAAAAAATTAAAAAAAAAGACACACAAAAAAATAAATTCCTAGTGTATCATAACTATATATGAATCAATGGTAGGTGGTAAAAAATAAAATGCTTTCTATACTATTTTGTGGAAAGTTAGAATATTTAGGTAGATTCATAAATAAAAATATATGTATGTTCTTTTGATTAATCAGAGGGAAACTCAGATATTATTATTTGATTTAATTTTTCAATTTAAAGGTTTCAACAAAAATGTTTTATTTCTGTTGACCCTTTTTTCTTGACTTTGTAACTGAACTGTAAAAGTCACAGTGCCTAAAGTATCATAGCCCCTCTCTAACCCAGCTCAAATGTACATTATGACAGATGAGCTCGAACAAATTTTGTTTTGAAGTAGGTAGAGAATAAATCATAAATAGCAGTGAATTGGAAACTTTTATTTTGTAATTTAGTGAGCAGGAAATCTGAAGTCTCAAGCATCTGGAATCATGTCATATTTGGAAATAAAAAAAGATTGTTCTGTTCATTCAATGTAAAAGCTAAAAAAGTGGTGAAAAGAGAGCAGAAAAATAAGTCAGAAGAGGGAAAGATAGTAGAAGGATCAAGGGGACAGAGCATGGGAAGTACAGAGTAAACCGCAGAAGTGTCCCAAGAGTTAGAGATTCAGGGATTGTGTGGAGTTTTCTGAGAGCAGAGAAAGGGAAGTTAGTATCAAAATGTCAGAAAGTAGAAAAGCCAAAATCTAATTTATATTTTAGTATATGGTAATGGTAACGTGTCATTTTAAAACCACTTTGGCCATGGGACAGTTCAGGAGACTGGAATAGGGAATGTTTTATGAAAAGGAAAGCGAAGTGTCACTGGACACGGTTGTTTTTAGGTGGGGCTCCTCTGAAGATGCATAAGCTTGTATAATTGGACTCTGAGAAGGCTTTTTGTCTGAAGTAGTGTGACAAAGTAAGTCACAGCAAAATAGAAGAATGGAGCCTATATAATAGTGTAAAGTTGAACACATACAAGTAACAGTGATTGTAATATTTCAGTTTATATCACAGGATATCATCTTTCTTCCTGGAAACACAAAAGGTGTAAATATAAGAATGTTGTGCTAACCTTAACAGAGAAAGTATACCTCTGAATGTGACTGAAAACTAAAAATAAAGGGAAACATTGGCAGATCTATAAAATATTTACTGACCTGTATGAATGATTAAAAGCCTCAGAAAGATCAGCCTTACAGATTCTTTGTGAAATCCAAGGTAACTACAACAGTATAGTATGAAGTGATTAATAAGAGTGTGGACTTTGGAACTAAATAGAACGGAGTTTGAGTACTGTTATTTTCTACCCAGCACGAGTGACATTGGGTCAGTAATTCAAACACCCTTTGTCTCAGTTCCTTCATCTCTAAAAGAAGGATAATAATAACGACTTTATAGTCTTGTGAAAATAAAATGAGTGTCTAATGAAAGCACTATTTCTTGGTTATGGAATAAGAACTCAACAAATGTTAGTTATCATTATTACTATTACCAAGCATCCAGCTAATACAAAGGACCTAGGTTTAAAAATGTGCATTTCTCATTCTTAGAGAAAAGATCAAAGTGAAAAGAGCTCTCCATCTGGCTCATTGTTAATTATAGTATTAAATGACTTTGTTAGAAAAAAAGAATGCTCATCAATCTGCCATATGCTTTCTCAAAAGACTAGCTTTAGGTTCTAAAGTCAGAAGTCACTTGAGAAGGCTACAAACAGCTAGTGTCAAGAATTAGTACACAAGGAAACCATGAAAAAGTTCTATGGTTTTTTCTCACCTGAAAACAACTTAGTCCTTGAATGGCAATCCAGAACAAATAAATGAAGGCTGATTTAACAATCATTTCCATCTTCACCAGGGCACGTGGGTCTACATAGCTTCGACTGTTTTTAATATGGTCTTATTTTTGTAAGAGAAAACCTTTTGAAGACTGGAAAATTTATTTCACCTGGAGCATTTGAGGTCAGAGTGTATTTAATTGCTTATTATTCAGAAGTTAATTTCTGGATGGAGTAATACATTTAAAAAACTTACTGTTTCTATCACTACTGAAGAGTATTATTTTTGCTAGATGTTGTGGTATTTAACTTGAGGAGGCACCTAATGAGAGCAGTGATATTTTGAACATTGTCTTGATTGTACTTTATTATTTCAATCCATTGGATGATCCTGTTGTTATTCAGGATGACATATAATTACAAAATAAATAGCATAAGGAATTTTATCCCTTGCTACAGTATTATAGAGACCTCAGACTCTCCATGGGCAAATTTAAATGTTGCTTGTGTCTAGATCCTCTTAAAAGGTAATAAGGCTTTTTGACAGTTATGACTTCATGTTGTTTCTAATGACACCTGTGTGAGTTTGTAGGCCTTGAAATAAGATGTTATCATATTCTTCAAGTCCAATTTCTTGACATACTGACATATCCTTCTGATTGAAGCTAGTAAACACAATTCCAGAGGGATTACAAAGATAAGGAATGAGGTACTCTATTGAATGCACACCCTCTTGTTATCATCCCTTGTTCTAGCCATTGTTACGGTGATCAGTTCCCAGAGGTTTTTTTTTTTTTGGTGAACTTGAGGCAGATGCAATCAGAAAGCATCTCATCCCAAGCCAAAGTCCCCACACTCCTCACTTTCTGCTCCAGGATGGCATGGGACACCTGTCAAAATCATGTCAGCAATCAGACATATCACGTGGGGCTGAGGAAACCCCACTGGGCCATCCTTGACCAATGAAGGTTGGGAGTTAATGAATCTTTTTCTCCCTTTTGTCACTTGTGAACCAGGTACTATTTTTTTTAATCCCCATTTTTCAGATGAAGAAACTGAGGCACAAAAAGTTTAAGGGATTTGATTAAGGTCACTTATCTAATAGGTGACCAGTCTAGTTGCAGTTTGTGACCCTAACCACTCCACTCCACTCCCTCGTTTCATTAGCAGAACTATTCTTGATCCTCTTTATTATTTCACAAATGCATGAAATTAGAAAATTTGGGGAGATCTCACTCTTTGCCAGGTGACTTCTCTCTGCAAATGCCTAAAAAGGAATGTTGCTCTCCTGAGCCACATATAACTGTGGGAAAGAAATCTCAGAAATCACACCTGAAAAACAAGACTAGCTTTTGACCGGAGGGTTGTCCAGAACAGTCATTTCCATTATCAAGAATGCTCTTCACATAAGGATTATTTCTTACCTTTCCCTTAATCACATCTTCCAAATGCATGAGTATGTGCACACTTGCTTGTGCTCATGTGCAAGTGTGCACATGCACACGTGTGCATACCCACACACTCGTAAAATTAATATGAATCCATTATCTTTTAGCACTTAAAGCTGTGGAGAAGACTGCAGTCAGCTTGTTTCTCTTTCCTTGTAGGAAAGTTCTATCTACAAAGAAGTTTGTGGAATTCTTTTTTCAATTTTATTTTTATGTACTGTATATATTTAGAGGGCATGCTTGTGAATGCGAGTGGGGGAGGAGGGGCAGACGGAGAGGGAGAAGGAATCTCAAGCAGGCTCCATTCCCACCCTGAGATCATGACCTGAGCTGAAATAAAGAGTCGGAGGCCACTGACTGAGCCACCCAGGTGCCCCTTTTTACAATTTTGAAGTGTAAAAAGTTTACCAGGATATATCTTGAAGTTTTTCAATCTTTATTAACTTCTTTTTTCCTAGAACATTTTGGTTTTTTTCAATATATTTATGTCCTGCCTCTTATAACAATTTTCTTATGAAACATTTTCCCCCTTTTCTTTAGGCATAACACTGATCTATATATTAGATCTCTAATGTCTATCTTCTGCCTATCATCTTGGCTCTATGTGCAGTTGTGTTTCTCTAAAATCTGTTCTCCATGTCATTGATTAAGCTTTCTGAAGTACAAAGTCTATTCTCTACTGCTTGTAGTTTATTTTTAAGTTTGGCAGCACCATTATTTTATTTTCTCCTTAATTATCCTTTTCCTTAATTATCCTTCTCTTAGCATTGCCAGATCTTGTTTTATCTAATTCTGGTGTTCTTTTTTTTTTTTCTTCCAATTTTCCTATTTTATAAAGCACATGTTTTCTTTAATATATTTGTAAATTTGAAGTAATTTTACTCTAAAAAATCCGTTTGTATCCTGAAATTAATCTTCCCAAGTGCTATCTTTACCTATTTTTTAATTTCTGTGTTTCTTTTCTTCTGTTCCAGAAATTTTGTGGAAGTCCCAAGCTTTTTTTTTTATTGGTTCATCTTTGAATGAAGCTGTAATTGATGCTATTATTTTGTTTGTTTTTTGGGTCCTCTGCTTAGAAAATGAGCTGGATGGCTAGGAAGTAGCCTAGCATATATCTTCTGCTTATATTTTTATGATCTGAGAGAGACAGATTGGTGTGAAAGGCCACAACTTAAGAATTTTGTTTCCTTAATTTGTTGTAACTCCTGCTTAACTGGTCGGATAATTTCATGTGTCCTGTTGTGATGGTATCTTAGGAGGATTGTTGTTTTGAATACAGATGATCTTCCTCTTCTCGGTAAGCTACGCTTTTCGGTAATTTTGGAATTAAAATGATGGTTGGCAAAGGATTGACTTATTTTCTTGGTTGGAATCCTTCCTCCTTGGTGCAGGCAACCTGATTCCCAGTTGAAAATTGACCCGTCATCAAGGCCATATTTTTCAGTGTAGAAAGCAGATTTGGAGAGTATGGATGTATATATGTAGAGAGATAGATGTCTAACTTCCTTCACTGCTGATCTGTGGAGAGAAAACTAGAGTAAGAGAAGTCTTCCTACATTTTTGTATCCTGCTCATTGTTTGGATTGTGTATTTTTGGAGTGAAAGTTTCAGTGGAAACCTGGAGGACATTCCCCACTTCCTTCTTGCAATGCTGTGTGGTACTCTTAAATTGGGAGATGATGGGTTTTTTCTGTTATCTGTACTCAACTTAGTCTATGTGATACCTAACTAATAACTATTCCCTGTGGTTTATGTATAAGGTTGGTCATTTCTGGTGTCAGTAGAGCTCATTTGATTTAACATTTTCATTACTGTGGTTCATTTTATTGGACATTAAGAAAGGCTTTAAATAAATGTGTTTGCTCCAACATACTTCTTGTAAAGCATTTATGATACACTTAAAAAGATTTATTTTTTAAAAGATTTAATTTATTTTATTCTATTTTTTAATTTAAATTCAATTACTTAACATACAGTGTATTATTAGCTTCAGAGGTAGAGTTCAGTGATTCCTCAGTCTCATATAATACCCAGTGCTCATTACATCATGTGCCTTCCTTAATGTCCATCACCCAATTACCCCATCCTTCCACTCTCTTCCCCTCCAGCAACCCTCAATTTGTTTCCTATGATTAAGAGTCTCTTATGGTTTGTCTCCTTCTCTGATTTTGTCTTGTTTTATTTTTCCCTCCCTTCCCCCATGATCCTCTGTTTTGTTTCTTAAATTCCACATATGAGTGAGATCATATGATAATTGTCTTTCTCTGATTGACTTATTTTGCTTAGCATAATACCCTCTAGTTCTATTCACATCATTGCAAATGGCAAGATTTCATTTTTTTGATGCCTGAGTAATATTCCATTGTATATATATGCCACAGCTTCTATACTTAAAAGGATTTAAATTAAGACTTGCTAAAATAATTTTTTTTACATTTTAAATTATGTTTTATTTAGCAGGATGAAAAAAAACACCTTATTTAGTACACTTTGCCAATACCATAATTTCCTCATTAACCAAAGCATTGCTATTTTGTATTCTCATTCCTAAACAAATTTTTGATTTTCTTGTAAATATCATTTGCAATCCCTATCATACTCAAAAGTTTCACAAATTCTTAAAAGTTACGATAGTTATTCTTCTGCTTGTTCAGGTCTAATGATGAGTTAATTTGTACTTATTTCTCATCTTTTTATTTGATATTACATTTTTTACCAACTATTTTTTTAACTAGATATGCATTATGGGAATTACTTAGATCGTAATAATCCATACCTAATTGTTTTAATTTTTCTATTATTTTGTGCTTATTACTTTTCTCTTTTTATTCTATTCTAGTTTTTTGAGTTACAGTTAGTTTTAAGTTACTACCAGTCTAGTGTTGATGCAAAATACTCTAATAATATTCATTATAAATACCAACTTAACATGACCTTTTTCAAGGCACTCATACAAGATGTTCTTGTTTGAAAAACTGGGGAGGCCTGCATTTTAAATCTATAGGAATTAGAGTTAAAATAGAACATCTGATAGAAAATGAACTTTTAGTCAGCAAATTGTCATAACAAACTGATAAGGACACTTTGTGATTATTTGGGTGATTTGATTAAGGTGGATAGCCAAATTAGATAGATCAGGTAAAAAAAAAATCTATATTGGGATGAATAACATCATAGATGAAATATCATTTTGGAAGAACTGAATATATTTTTCACTTGGAGTAAAATTGCGATTCATGGATTCCTTTTTCAGGTGAAGGGACAGGGAAGAAATCATTTAGAAAAGGCCACATGGTGCTCTCATTTAAGCCATGATAAGCCTTATCCTTGTGTATTGTTTACTGACTTAGCTATTCTCCTTTCTCTAGAGTTTACTACCTGAAGATTTCATGAGACAGTGGTTTGGTTGTAATGGATTGCCTACCAGTGGACTAAAATATCTTGCCCAGAAAATTTAGCTTTTGTTTGTGTAATCAGATATGTTCCAGAACTTTCACTAGTCTAGAAAATGAGTTATCTTTTTTTTTAATTTTAAAGATTTTATTTTCAGAGGGTATGATGCTTAGTCCATAGTTCTGCTTTTTTTCTTATTCTCCCTCTCAGTGAGTGGCACTCTAATCTGTTCTGTTGTCTGGGTGACAAGCACAGATGTCCTCCTACATGTCTCCTACCTCTTCACTCTAACCCATCATCAGATTCCATTTATTTTACCTTCCAAATGTCTTTCGCTATATCTACTTTATTTATTATTTTTTAACCTTTACTGCCAACCCTCTGGTCCAAGTTTTTGTCATCTTCTACCTGAACAATTGCAATAGCCTCCTCACATGGCCTCCCTATATCTCTTCTGGTCTATGTCCAGTCTGTTTCCTCCAGTCCCCATTCAGCAATAAATCACACCAACGGTTTCCACTTGGCTCTAGACCAGGCATGGATTGGCATGGTCATCTCTCATAACTCTCACTCTGTGCCTCCAGCCACACCACACTTCTTGTGTATCGCAAAATGCCTGCCTCATTCCAGATATAGGGGGCTTCCCAAATGCTGTTTCGTTTACCAGGAATGTCACATCTTTTTGCTTATAAATAACTAAATGATTACATAGGTCTTAGAAAGGAGATGATGTCTAAGCAGGGATATTAGGGATGTGTAATAGAAGATCACTAGGATGTGGGAGTAGTGGAGGCACCACATAACCAGGCAGGGCTTGGTCATGAATGACCTTATATGTTATGTTAAATATCTTGAATTTTTGTCCTGAATGTGATGAAGAAACCATTCCAGTCATTGGTTACAGCTATACAGAAGTTTAGATGATTAAATAAGCATGTGTCAAAAATATTTTTTTAAAGGTAATATTATACATTGAAAGGATTATACACCATGATCAAATGGAATTTATTCCAGGGATGCAAGGATGGTTCAATATCTGCAAATTAATCAATGTGATACACCACATTAACAAAATGAAGGATAAAAATTATATGATCATCTTAATAGATACAGAAAAGACATTTGACAAAATTCAGCATCCATTCATGTTAAAAACTCTCAACGAACTGGGTATGGGGGAGTGTACCTCAACATAATAAAGGTCATATATGGTCATATATGACAGCTAACATCATACTCAACAGTGGAAAATGAAAGCTGTTCCTTTAAGATAAGGAACAAGACAGGATGCCCACTATCCCTACTTTTATTCAACATAGTGCTAGAAATCCTAACCAAAGCAATTAGGCAAGAAATAAAGAATAAAATAAGGACTAAAAGGTGTTAAAATCAGAAAGGAAGAAGTAAAACTCTCTCTACTTGCAAGTAACATGATATTATATATAGGAAAACTTAAAGGCTCTACCAAGAAAATTGCTCAAACTAATCAACAAATTCAGTACAGTACAGGATACAAAATCAATATGTAAAAATTAGTTGCATTTCTGTACACTAATAATGAACTAGCAGAAAGAGGAATCCCATTTACAGTTGCATCAAAAAGAATAAAAGATCTAGGAATAAATTTAACCAAGAATATGAAAGACTTTAAGTGCACTGAAAACTTTAAGAAATTGATGAAAGAAATTGAAAAAGACACAAATAAATGGAAAGATATTCTGTGCTCATGGATTGGAAGAATTAATATTATTAAAATGTCCATGCTACCCAAAGCAATCTACAGATTCAATGCAATGCCTATCAAAACTCTAGTGGCATTTTTCACAGAACTAGAATAATCCTAAAATTTGTATGGAAACACAAAAGACTCCAAATAGCCAAAGCAATCATGAGAAAGAACAACAAAGCTGGAGGTATCATGCTCCTCAATTTCAAACTATATTAAAAAGCTATACTAATCAAAACAGTATGGTATTGGCATAAAAACAGATCAATAGAGCAGAATAGAGAACCCAGAAAGAAACCATCACATATATGGTCAATTAATTTATGACAAGAAAGCCAATGGATAAAGGATACTCTCTTCAATAAATGATGTTTAGAAAAGCCACACACAAAAGAATGAAACTGGACCCTTATACCATAAACAAAAATCAACTCCAAATGGATTAAAGACTTGAAACCACAAAATTCTTAGAAGAAAATATAAACAGTAAGCTATTTGACATGCCTTGGCAATGATATATTTGGATTTGATGCTAGAAGTAAAGCCAACAAAACCCAAAATAAACAAGTGGGACTACAATCAAACTAAAAAGCTTTGCATAGCAAAGGAAACCATGGACAAAGTGAAAAGGCAACCTACTTAATGGGAGAAAATATTTGCAAATCATGTATCTGACAAGGGGTGAGTATCCAAAATATATAAAAAAATCAATCAATTCAATAGAAAAATGAACAAACAATCTAATTTAGAAATGGGCATAAGCGCTGGGAAAAGTGCTTTCAATCAGCTGCCATGTAGTGCGGGAACTGGTGCCAAAGAAGGAAGCCCTGGTAGTATCTTTTTAAAGAACTCTCCAGAGCTAGAACTTGCTGACTCAGAACCTAGAAGCAGAGAGGGAGAATGACTCCGGGCTGGGCTTGCCCTCTTGTGGGTGGCTTGGCCCACCTGAGTCAGCTGTAGGCGCTGAACTCAGAGGATAGAGATGCAATGTAGAAAGGGGGCCTTTGGAGTGAGAGAAGGGGCAGAGGACCAGGTCTGGTGCTTGCCCAGCCTGGTGATGGCCCCCACAGAAAGCTTACCCTTTGCAATCTTTTCGCCACTACTCTCCATCATGCAGATATTTTACTTTGGTGTTTCCTGGGTGTGTGTGTGTGTGTGTGTGTGTGTGTGTGTGTGTGTGTGTGTGTGTGTGTGTGTGTGTGTGTGTGTGTGAAGTGAGCCAGCCTCTTCGGACCCCCCCACCCCACCCCAACTCAAGCTGGCCTGTGCAGGGCCTGGCCTCTGCTCAGTGTTAGGAATCTCATACTTGCTTATGAAGAAGGAATATGGGCCCCGGCCACGTAGGCAGTGCTCAGTTTGTATGACGTGAGGAATTCAGGTTCAGAAGAAAATGTTTTAGACCCGAGTAATAGACAGAGGGCAATCAACAGAGACATGAATAGCAATAGTGAATTCACTGACACCTCTGTGGAGCAACAGAGGCAGCAACAGTGAATTCACTGAGACCTCTGTGGAGGAAGGTGGCAGCAGCCCAGCAGCCAAGGGCAAAGTCTTCAAATTGTGAGTATGCTTCCTGGTTTTCATCATATTTGTGGAAAGCCGTATATATATGTATGTGTGTGCGTGCATGTCTAGGTAACACTTGTGATTAAAGGGAGAGAAGACTGGAATACACTACACATTGTCCTGTACACTAACATGGAACAATGTTTTTATTTAACAGGAGGGTCCTTGTAAACATGATTTTTGTAGCTTTTTTTGGTAAATTATTTAAAGTATTTTTGGAAAACATAGTTGTTTGATTTTGTAGGGCATTCCTCACTTCAGTTTTCTGTAGTCTCTGTACAAGTCTTATATTAGCAAACACTGGGTTCTTAACATTACAGCCAGGTTTAAAGAGACTGAGAATTGTTAAGTATACTGGATTTAAATTAAAAAGTGAGAGAAACTGAGAATTTGGTTGGTTGCTGGTGGAAATGTCCAGTTGTGCCTGAAGTTCAAGCTTGAGGAAGGCAGCAATTGTTACCTTCCCTGAGAATGACTAAAAAAACCCCAAAGGTCCTTGTTGGGAAAGACAACAGTATTTATATAAAGGGCCCCTGGTCTCAAGAGGCCAGAGCCTGTTTTCTGAACACCGTAGGCATAGCTTTGACTGGAAAAATATTTTAAAGCACAATGGCCAGTGAAGAAAGTGACTGGTGGAAATCATGCAACAGGAAACATTTGTGGTAGGTCACGCCGTAGTTCACACCTGAAGCCTATATTGTTTAATGTCCACTCCTGCTCAATTACTATATGATTCTAACATCTCCAAAATCCCTTTTTACAAAAAAAAGTAGACAGAAACACGAATAGACATTTTTCCAAAGAAGATATACACATGGCCAGTAGTTACATAAAAAGGTGCTCAACATCACTAATTATCAGGGAAATGCAAATCAAAACCACAAAGAGATATTATTTTACACCTGGTTAAAATGGTTATTATCAAAAAGACAAGAGATAAGTGTCGGCGAGAATATGGAGAAAAGGGAAACCATGTGCACTATTAGTGGGAATGTAAATTGGTGCAGCCGCTATAGAAAACAGTGTGGTGGTTTTTCAAAAAATTAAAATAGAACCACCATATGATCCAGCAATTTCACCTCTGGGTATTTATGGGAAGAAAATAAAATCATTATCTTGAAAAGAAGTCAGCATCCCCATATTTAGTGCAACATTATTTATAATAGCCAAGACCTGGAAACAAACTCAGTGTCCATCAACAGATGAATGGATAAAGAAAATGTGGTATATATAGACAATGGAATATTATTCAGCCATAAAAAATAAGGAAATCCTGCAGCATTGACAACAACATGGATTGACCTTGAGGGCATTATGCTAAGTGAAATAAGTCAGACAGAGTAAGACAAATACTGTATGATCTCACTTTATATGTATGTAGAATAAAAAAAAACTCACCCAAAAAATAAACTCATAGATACAGAGAACAGATTGGTGGTTGCCAGAGGTAGGGGTGGAGAGTAGGTGAAGTAGTCAAATGTTACAAACTTCCAGTTATAAGATAAATAAGCTCTGGGGATCTAATGTACAACATGGTAATTACAGTTAACAATACTGTATTGGGTACTTGAAAGTTGCCAAAAGAGTAGATCTTAAAAGTTCTCATCACAAGAAAAAAATTATAACTGTGTGAGGTGACAGATGTTAACTGAACTTACTGTGGCAGTCATTTCACAATACATACATCTGTCAAATCATATTGTACACCTTAAGTTTATGCAATGTTATATGTCAATTGTATCCCAATAAAAAGTTAAATCATGAGTCTCATATAAATATAAACACATATCAAAGGTTTTATTTATCTGATTAATTAATGAGGGAATCAGTATGATATCATAACTGTTTCAAGAGAAAAAAATGCAGATATAAACATTGAGGAGTTGTGAGATGAATTTATAGAGAGATGCAAAGTTAGTCCATATCCAAAGGACAATAATCAGCTGCATCTCCCCTGGACACAGTTCATTTGCATTTGTATAGACAAAAACATTTGCATTACAGTCCATTTTCTATAACTTAAAAAGAGCTGAAAAATACTCAAACACAATGAAAGGTGAAGATAATCTCCAAGAGCATGCTAGTTCGGTCTTCTAGTAATTTTTTTTAAAACCATTGTAAAGTTTTTCACAATTTTTGCTGACCAATATTATGTGCCAAGAAGTATGAATAATTTACTTATGTGACATATAACATATAAGGGGAGGAGTGATAGAAAATAAAGTTTGAGATTTTTGGTAGGGCTAGGTCATGAGGGACCTTTAATATCATGTTTAATCTTAATTTTCATCCTGAGGGTGGGGATGGAGGGGGTCCTTAACATTGGGTCCCCCCAACGGAGGGACCATTGAAGTGATGTAGAGGGCTTTACCACACTGTACTTGCCTTTTATTATTGAAACCACGATTTCTGCCTTAAAAGATATATTTCTAGTAGAGTATTTTAGGTCAGTTGTGAAGTTCTCTTGGGTTCAGCATTTTTATGAAGTGAAATGGAGAATCAAGCGGCCATCTGCAAGGGTGCTTGGTGTAGGAAGCACATCAACACACCCAATGTTTAACCCATCTTTGATCTTAAAAAAAAAAACAAAACCAAAATGCTTTATATGAGTTATGTGTTACCATGTAACAAATCACCCCAAAACTTAGTGGCTTAAAACAGCAATAAATATTTATTATCTTACTCTTTCTGTGGGTCAGGAATTCAGGAGTAATTTAGCTTGGCTTCTTTGGCTTGGGGTCTCTCATGAGATTGAGATTGTCATGATGTTTGCTGGTTCTGTAGTTAATGTGATGCTTGACTAGAACTGGCATATATACTTCCAAAGTGGCTTACTCATAAGGCTGGCAAGTTGGTTGTTACTGTGAGGCCTCAGTTCCTCCCCACATGGGCTTTTCCACAGAGCTGCTTGCATGTCCTCATGACGTGCCTCTGACTTCTCCCTAAGAGAGTAATCCAAGATAGAAAGAGAGCCAGATAGAAGCCATCCTTGTGATGATTTAGGCTTAGAATTAACATGGCATTACTTCTAGCACATGCTATTTATTAGAAGAAAATCACCAAGTTCAGCCCACATGCAAATGGTAGAGAATTACGCTCTGATTTTTGAAGGGAGGAGTTTCAGTGAAATTACTAACACATTTTAAACCCACCACATGTATAATTAGCCTTAACTCATCCATTACCAGTTATTTATATTAACATAGTTGTATCAAAAGTACGCTCACCTGCCTTCTGATTAATTCCTATTTGAGCAAGAATACAGGTTGCTATTTTAAATTGCTCTCCACTTCATGACCACTATGGGTTGACAAAGTTACAGTACCTATGTTTGTGTACTATACCGATTCAGTTTGTGTTACTGTACTGATATCTCTATACTGTGTGTGTATATATATCAGTGTGCAGGAACAGGCCACCCCCTTTATGGAAATGACAGGCTTCTTGACATCAAGCTGAATTTAAAGTGCACTGGAGGTTTTCAACTGCACTCACCCATCTTTGCACACTAAACTCCCAGAAAATCTACCAAATCTACAGACTTGTCTTTTTTTCATTTCATATTAAAACAATTGTTGTCATATAATGTGTAGTATATATCCCTGTAAGTTACTAAAATGAACATACTTGGATTTCGATGTTCATCTCTGGATGCCCAAGTAGCTTCTGTTTTGGTTAATTGTTGATTTTGCATTTTAACCAGCTCTCTGCTGACCTTTTATATGGAACTTGTACAGTTTTGTTTTTGATGTCCTATTAACTTTACAGTCAAAATACTCTTTTGGAGAGAAGTTACATTTATTTAATATTCAGGGTTGTTGCAAGAAGGGGGCAGAAAATTACCCTGTACTTGTTCTTGGGGGAGTGTAGCCAGTCGATATTACCCATTGTTTTACCTCTTGTGTGGGGCCCTGATGACAGGTCCCTACGAGCATGTTGACAGCAGTTTCCTGCTAAGAAACAGCCCCTTTACCATATGTTGATTGTTGTCCAAGGACATTTCACAAGCAGGAAGTTTTAACAGTTCAGGGTGATTCTAATTATCTGAAGGTAGATGGTAAAATTTTCAATCTAGTCAGTAAAACAAAAATCTATCTTAATTCATCTTATTAAAACACACAGAATCAATAATTAATTTCAGAGAAGGAAGATGTAGAGAGAGTGGTTGTTTAGAAATTTAAGAAAGAATAGCTGGCCATCTTCTAGACTTGGGAATTAGGACCTGAGAGGGAGAGGACATATTTGGATCCCAGGTCTTGGTTGAGTTTGTCTCCGACCTGCCTTTGCATTTTCTAGATAGTGCTAACCTAATCTGACCTGCCATGACCAGAAAAACAGGAGTGGTTCGGTATGTCCACTGTTAAAATTTTAGCAAGAAACTTTGTTTAATAATTTTTTCAAATGCTGATATAGTGATTAGGTGTAATGTTGATTGATTAAATTCTACAAAGCAATGGAAATGACACTGAAATGTCCTTGAGCTTCCCTATCTGGAAAATAAGCAATGGTGTGATGGTAATCACGTTGTACTCCTTGCCTTTGTACTCACAAGCAAGCATGCTCATTGAGGTATATTATTAAATGTACTTCCAGTTTGATAAATAAGTTCTGATGTAGGGTTTTGATTTTTTTTTTTTTTTTTTTTTTTTTAAGGGTAGCACTAGGATTTATTGAACTGTGCCTTAGTACAGGCGCTGGGGCTTGCCCATGGTGCTCTTGATGTATAAAGCCCGGATGTTCTGCCAATTCTTCTTGAGCAAGGACACCAGGAAATTGACCGCTAAGTGGATGTTGTACACAAGCTCGTCATCTGTCATCTTCACATGGCCAACAGCCACTGCCAGACACAGCACCTTCTTCATCTGGAATTTGATGGTGGACTTCACTTCATCGACTTTGGCCACCATGTTTTCATTGTGGGTCAGCAAGGAAGGGAACTTGCCAGCCTTATTCAGGCCTGGGCCCAGGATTCATGGGATCTGCTTGATCAGAGATTCTGAAGCCAAAAAGGCATCATACTTCTTGGCCAACTTCTTGACTAATTTCTTATTCTTGCTGAGTTTTTTCAGTGCCTCAATATCCATGTGGGGAATATCCACTGCCTTGGCCTCATCACAGTGCTGCTGATCCCCCAAAACATATACGGAGAACCTGGGGCGGGGAGTGGACTTAAGCCTGACGGTGCCCGAGAAGCGTTTGTCCTTCTGAAGGTCATAGTTCTTCAGACTGATCTGCAGCTCCACCGTCTCCAAAAACTTCCGGCGCTTGCGCTGGTTCCCGTGCAGGACTTCCCGCACTGCCTCGCCAGGGTGTAGTGGGAGACTGCTGCTCATGGTTCTTCGCGCCGCAGTAACCGGAAAAGAGCGGGTTTTGATTTTTAAAAATTTATTTATTACTGTGTATTTCAAAAACTTAACACTTAACCTCCGCCTTTATTTATGACCTCATTTAGACATGAATCTAAGCAGATATGGCCCTGCCAATGATTTTGTATCTTTCTGTTGTCATTGTTGATGGTATTTGGAGAGAAGAAGATGCTGAATGGAAGCATGTGTTTATTAACTATATGATTTTTTGTGAGCCTTGTGCATTAACATGTCTGATGCTACCTTCTGTTTCTTGAGAGGTCCTGAGAAACCCCAACCTCATAATAAAACATGTCTCCCTAAATGCTCTCTGAAATACCCCTATATTACTTATTCTTTAAATGTCTTTTATTTTATCACTGATTGAGACATTTAGATATCCAGGTAATGCACAACAGTTTTTCAGTTTATCTGATTAATCCAGGATTAACCAGGTATTTAAGAAAACAGGATTTGAAACACCAGCTTTCAGTGTAGAAGAAGGGGTGATAAATCAATATCATATGATTTACTTTTAAATGATTTGATTTTGAAGGACCCAAGACTTCAGAGTTCTAGCACTAGCTCTTTCCACCATTTGGGGGGTGAAATGCTGGTGGATATTATGTTGAATAGATTGGGGAATGTTTTTTGAGCAGGCCACTCTGCCTAGAACACTCACATTTCAATCTTTGCATGGAAGTTCATGGATGGTGATATTCTAGGTCGTCAAACCATATAGATCAGCCATTGTAGGCATAGAGAAAGGCTAAACCACATTTTGTTTATCCATTTACCAATTGATGTATTTTTTTCCAGTTTTAGTTTCTTATGAATAAGGCTATTGTGGACATTTTAAATAAAATCTTTCTTGCCTTTTATTTTCATTGTGGCAAATTTTAGCCATATACAAAAGTAGACAAAACAGTATAATGAATCCTTATGTGCCCATTATCCAGGTTTGAGAATTGTTAAATTAATGGCCAATCTTGGTTCTCCTTACCCCACTCACTTTTCCCAAAATTGTATTATTTTAAAGCAAATATCTGATGTTATATCAATCCATCCATAAATATTTCAGTAACTATCTCCAAAAGATAAGCCCCTCTTTTAAAAAACTTAACTAAAATACCATTGGCATACTGGAAAATAGCATTGACTCCTTCAGTTCCTATATCTAAATCTAAATTGGACAGCCTCAGTGTTCACATTGATGATTTTCATGTATCATAAATTTTAAAGTTTAAATTAGCAAATATGTTCCACATATTATACTTGATTAGGATAATCTATGTCTCTTTTAAACCTCATCTCTAGTCTGTCTATCTTTCTCTTTTTTAGCATTCATTTGCTGAAGGAACTGGGTCGTTTCTCCTGTGGTTTCCTATAGTCTGGCTTTTGCTGATTGCATTCTCATGTTGCAGTTTAACCTGTTTTTATGGCCCCTGTATTTTCTGTCATTGGTAGTTGGATCCAGAGGCTTGATCAGAGTCAAGTTTCATTTCTTTATCTTTTTTTTGCAAAAACACTTCAGAGGGGGTGTTGTTCTCCCTTCTGGAGGTACACAATGCATGGTTTTCTCTCTTTTGGGGGATATCAGCTACCTTAACCCTCATTCATATCTCCTCAGTTCATTAGGAGTTGCAACATGAGGCTATCCTGGTGCTTCATAGCTGCTTCTACTTCAGTTAAGGGAAACTCCCCTCCTCATCTACTGTTTCAGTGACCCAGTGGTACAGTTGGTACAAGAAAGCAAGAATGAATGCTTCTTTTTTTCCCCTTCGCTTACCAGTTTTCAAAAGAGTGAGCCGGTTCCCTACCATCCTCCAAAGGTGACCATCTTTTTTATTTACATCTTTTTGAAAATAGCATTATGGATTAAAATTTAGTCACATTTGATGCAATTCCATTTTAATATTAGCTACATGTATACTAACTTACATTATTACTCCACATCCATTTCTGTGTCCTCAGAGTAGCTGAGCTTCCCTTGCTAAGATGGAGAAAGAATCATGCAACAAATTGGAGATGAGGTGGAGGAGGCAATGAGACAGAATATCCTGATCTATTGGCAAATCAAAACTGATCTGGAGCACAAGAGAACATTTCAGTGGGATAGAACTGTTTTATATCTTGATTGTGGCTGCATTTATAAAAGTCCTAGAACTGTACATTTAAAAAGGTGAATACTCTGTATATGAATTTTACCTAAAAGAAAATCATAATTCTAACTTGCTTTTATAAATATATTCATACTAATATATATTTTTCTTCTCTATTTTTAAATTATTTGTAGTGGCTTAGTAAAAAATTATTAAAATGCTTGAATTTGGGGGCACCTGGGTGGCTCTGTCGGTTAAGTGTTGGCCTTTGGCTTGGGTCATGATCCCAGACTGCATTGGGCTCCCTGCTCAGCGGGGAGTCTGTTTCTCCCTCTCCCTCTGCCCCTCCAACACCCTCCCCCGTGCTCTCTCTCTCTCACATCCTCTCTCTTAAATAAATACATACATACATACATGCATACATACATACATACATATATAAAATCTTTCAAAAATGCTTGAATTTGGGAAAAACTACATCCATAACTCTAACTTCATTATGGTGACTTTATGTTCAATTTTTTTTTAAAGATTTTATTTATTTGAGAGAGAGAGAGAGAGCACGAGCAGGGTGGAAGGGCAGAGGGAGAAGCAGACTCCCCGCTAAGCAGGGAGCCCGATGCGGGACTTGATCCCGGGGTGCTGGGATCATGACCTGAGCTGAAGGCAGGTGCTTAACTGACTGAACCACCCAGGGGCACTTGTTTTTTTAATAATGTGAAAATTTGAATTAGGTAAAGTTCAATAGTTCTCAATCTTTGTTACACATTAGAATCACCTGGGAACTTTTAAAATCCTGGTGTCTGGAATGTCCGAGAGTGGGAGCCAGGCATCAGTATTTAAATTTTCTCCCTGGTAATTCCAATGGGCAGCCAACTTTGAGAACTAACGATATGGGTGGGGTCTTCACTGGTTTTTAACGTGGATACATATGGAATCACTTGGGGACCTTTGAAAGAGAGTACTGTCTGGCCTGCTTCTCCTCTAGTTTTAAGTGGTCCAGGTTGTGGCCTGAGCATTAGGATTTTTAAAAGTTCCCCAGGTGATTCTATTATGCATTCAAAGTGGAGAACCTCTATTTTATAGAGTGTGACCTCAAAAGCTGTGTAGGGCTAGCTATTCCCCTGCCACTTCTTTGAGACTGCAGTTCTCAAAGTGTGCTCCTCAGACCAACAGCATCATTATTACCTGGAAAAGTGTTCTCAAAACTCATCCCAGATTTACTGAATAAGAAACTCAGAGGATGTGACCCAGAAATCTGTATGTTTCAAGTCCCCCAAATGATTGTGATACACAGTACAGTTTGTGAAGCATTGCCCAGGGAATTTGGTGGCCATTCCTTAATTATTGGCTGTGGAGATGGGCTCTCTTACTGCTAAAACCTGCAGGAAGCTCCTCGTGGATTTGGCCATTCTAGCATCTGAACCTCAGGTCAGAGAGACATTATTTTAATAAATTTGATTGCTCTTTTGACCAAGTGGTACTATGAATGGGGTGGGGCTCTAAGAATGGTTACTGTATTCAGACAGAGTTATTTAGCAAACTGGAAAATATGAACAATAGCATCTTTTAGATGCACCCAATTACACTGCATTGCTATTAACATGGCCTAGTTTTCTGTGATTCTGTTTTAGAATTTGCAGGTCTTCCTTTGTTGCTTCTGCTTTGATTTAAAAAAAAAAAGAGGCAAAGCGTATCTTGAAAGAGAACTACATTTATAATAGAAAGTCCAGGGACTTCAGTGATTCCTCATCACAATGTCTTCTATTTTAACATAGCCCCAATTTTTGATTTTATTGTAACAAGACTTCATAGAAATTTTAAAAAGACAATTTGCCCCAACTGCATTTTATCCTGATTTAGAAAAATCTAAACACATATACCTTAAAAAAAACCAGTAGTATATGGAAGAGTTTTATTCTGTGTATGGGTGGGATGAGGCATGGTTCCAATCATCTTAAATCTATGATTTGGAGTGGTGGTGGAAACCGGTAACCTTGAAGTGGACCTATCTTATGGTTTGTCAATGATAGGCATAAAAGTAAAACTGACAATATTCTTCATAAATGAAACTAATTGAAGATCAAAAATTTGATTATCTCCAATGTTGTATGACACTTCACCTATTCCTCCAACAAAGAAAGATTTGCAGGTTCTAACACATACTCACACTTTACCTCTTTCTCTCCACCCAAATATTTTAATATTTAAAATATATAATTAACAGGATGGAGCAGTAAAACATTTCTTAAATGTAGCCCCAGCCACTTTGCTAAGTATGTATACTACCTATAGGTTTAGACTTGATGTTTGAATTGCCCTAACACAATTTCATTTCTTTTTTTTTTTAATTTTGTAAGACCTTATATTTTTAAAAGATTTTATTTATTTATTTTTCAGAGAGAGAGAGAGAGAGCACAAGCAGGGGGAGTGGCAGAGGCAGAAGCTGAATCCCTGTTGAGCAAGGAGCCCAATGCGGGACTCCATCCCAGGACCCTGGGATCATGACCTGAGCTGAAGGCAGACACTTAATTGACTGAGCCACCCAGGCATCCCTGTAAGATCTTATATTTTTGAGTGGTTTTGGATTCACAGCAAAATTAAGAAGGTACACAATTTCTCATGTACACTCTGCCCCCACACATGCACAGTCTCCCCCATTATCAACATCGCTCACAGAGTGGTACATTTGTTACAATTGATGAGTCTGTATGTATACATTATGATCACTTAAAGCCCATACTTTACATTATGGTTAACTCTTGCTGGTGTACATTCTATGGGTTTAGACAAATGTATAATGGCATGTACCCATCATTATGGTATCATACCTAGTATTTTCATTGCTAAAAATCCTCTGTACTTTGCCTATTCATCCCCCCCACCCATGCCATCCTTGGCACCCTGCACTCCCACCCACCAGCAACCACTGATCTTTTTATTGTCTCCATAGTTTTGCCTTTTCCATAATGTCATATGGTTGGGGTCATATAGTATGTAACCTTTCCTTCTTTTTTTTTTTTTATCATGTTATGTTAGTCACCATACAGTACATCATTAGTTTTTGATGTAGTGTTCCATGATTCATTGTTTGTTCATAACACCCAGTGCTCCATGCAATACATGCCCTCCTTAATACCCATCACTGGGCTAACCCATCCCCCCACCCCCTCCCCTCTAGAACCCTCAGTTTGTTTCTCAGAGTCCACAGTCTCTCATGGTTCGTCTCCCCCTCTGAATCCGCCCACCTTCATTTTTCCCTTCCTTCTCCTAATGTCCTCCACGCTATTTCTTATGTTCCACAAATAAGTGAAACCATATGATAATTGACTTTCTCTGCTTGACTTATTTCACTTAGCATAATCTCCTCCAGTCCCATCCATGTTGATGCAAAAGTTGGGTATTCATCCTTTCTGATGGCTAACTAGTATTCCATTGTATACATGGACCACATCTTTTTTTTTTTTTTTTAAAGATTTTATTTATTTGACAGAGAGAGACACAGCGAGAGAGGGAACACAAGCAGGGGGAGTGGGAGAGGGAGAAGCAGGCTTCCCGCCGAGCAGGGAGCCTGATGCGGGGCTTGATCCCAGAACCCTGGGATCATGACCTGAGCCGAAGGCAGACGCTTAATGACTGAGCCACCCAGGTGACCCCGCCTCTTTTTTTAAAGATTTTACTTATTTATTTTTTTTAAAGATTTTATTTATTTATTTGAGAGAGAGAGTGAGAGAGAGCACGAGAGGGAAGAGGGTCAGAGGGAGAAGCAGGCTCCCTGCTGAGCAGGGAGCCCGATGCGGGACTCGATCCCGGGACTCCAGGATCATGACCTGAGCCGAAGGCAGTAGCTTAACCAACTGAGCCACCCAGGCGCCCAAGATTTTACTTATTTTTTGACAGAGAGAGAGAACACAAGCAGGGGGAGTGGGAGAGGGAGAAGCAGGCTTCCCACGGAGCAGGGAGCCCGATGCAGGGATCGATCCTAGGACCCTGAGTTCATGACCTGAGCCTAAGGCAGACGCTTAACGACTGAGCCACCCAGGCACGCCTGGACCACATCTTCTTTATCCAGTTGTCTGTTAAAGCAACTCTTCCCACAGTTTGGCTATTGTGGACATTGCTCCTATGAACATTGGGGTGCATATGGCCCTTCTTTTCACTACATCTGTGTCTTTGGGGTAAATACCCAGGAGTGCAATTGCTGGATCATAGGGTAGCTCTATTTTTAATTTTTTGAGGAACTTCCACACTGTTTTCCAAAGTGGCTGTACCAACTTGCATCCCCACTAACAGTGTAAGAGGGTTCCTCTTTCTCCACAACCTCTCCAACATTTGTTGTTTCTTGCCTTGTCAATTTTTGCCATTCTAACTGGTATAAGGTAGTATCTCAATGTGGTTTTCATTTGAATTTCCCTGATGGCTAATGATGATGAACATTTTTTCATGTGTCTGTTAGCCATTTGTATGTCTTCTTTGGAGAAGTGTCTTCTCATATCTTCTGTCCATTTTTTGACTTGTTTTCTGGGTGTTGAGTTTGAGAAGTTCTTTATAGATCTTGGATATCAGCCTTTTGTTTGTAGTGTCATTTGCAAATATCGTCTCCCATTCCTTGGGCTGCCTCTTTGTTTTGTTGACTGTTTCCTTTGCTGTGCAGAAGATTTTTATCTTGACGAAGTCCCAAAAGTTCATTTTTACTTTTGTTTTCCTTGCCTTTGGAGATGTGTCTTGAAAGAAGTTGCTGTGGCCGATGTCGAAGAGATTGTTGCCTCTGTTCTCCTCTAGGATTTTGATGGATTCCTGTCTCACATTGAGGTCTTTCATCCATTTTGAGTTTATCTTTGTGTATGGTGTAAGAGAATGGTCCAGTTTCATCCTTCTGCATGTGGCTGTCCAATTTTCCCAGCACCATTTATTGAAGAGACTGTCTTTATTCCATTGCATATTTTTTTCTGCTTTGTCGAAGATTATTTGACCATAGAGTTGAGGATCCATTTCTGGGTTCTATTCTGTTCCATTGGTCTATATGTCTGTTTTTGTGCCAGTACCATGCTGTCTTCATGATCACTGCTTTGTAATATCGCTTGAAATCAGGCAATGTGATGCCCCCAGCTTTGGTTTTCTTTTTCAACATTTTCGTGGCAATTTGGGGTCTTTTCTGATTCCATACAAATTTTAGGATTGTTTGTTCCAGCACTTTGAAAAATGCCATTGGTATTTTGATAGGGATGGCGTTGAAGGTATAGATTACTCTGGGCAGCATAGACATTGTAACAATGTTTATTCTTCCAATCCATGAGCATGGAATGTTTTTCCATCTTTTGGTGTCTTCTTCAATTTCTTTCATGAGTGTTCTGTACTTCCTAAAGTATAGATCCTTTACCTCTTTGGTTAGGTTTATTCCAAGGTATCTTATGGTTTTTGGTGCTATTGTAAATGGAATTGATTCTCTAATTTCTCTTACAACAGTTACATTGTTAGTGTATAAGAAAGCATCTGATTTCTGTGCATTGATTTTGTATCCTGCCACATTACTGAATTGCTGCATGAGTTCTAGTAATTTGGGGGTGGAGTCTTTTGGGTTTTCCACATAAAGTATGATGTCATCTGTGAAGAGAGAGAGTTTGACTTCTTTGCCAATTTGACTACCTTTTATTTCTTTTTGTTGTCTGATTGCTGTTGCTAGGACTTCTAGTACGATGTTGAACAATAGTGGCAAGAGTGGGCATCCTTGTCATGTTCCTGATCTTAAGGGAAAGGCTCTCAGCTTTTCCCCATTGAGAATGATATTCGCTGTGGGTTTTTCATAGACAGATTTTATGAAATAGAGAAGTGTTCCCTCTATCCCTATACTCTGAAGAGTTTTAATCAGGAAAGGATGCTGTATTTTGTCAAATGCTTTTTCTGCATCAATTGAGAGGACCATATGGTTCTTCTCTCTCCTCTTATTAATGTGTTCTATCACATTGATTGATTTGCGAATGTTGAACCACCCTTGTACCCTAGGGATAAATCCCACTTGGTGGTGGTGGATGATTCCTTTTAATGTACTTTTGGCTTCTATTAGCTAGGATTTTGTTGAAAATTTTAGAATCCATATTCATCAGGGATATCAGTCTGAAATTCTTCTTTTTGATGGGGTCTTGCCTGGTTTGGGGATAAAGGTAATGCTGGCCTCATGGAATGAGTCTAGAAGCTTTCCTCTGTTTCTACTTTTGTTGCTGTTGTTGTAAAGACTTTATTTATTTATCTGATAGAGACACAGCGAGAGAGGGAATACAAACAGGGGGAGTGGGAGAGGAAGAAGCGGTCCCAGGACCCTGGGATCATGACCTGAGCTGAAGGCAGACACTCAATGACTGAGTCACCCATGCACCCCTCTTTCTATTTTTTGAAACAGCTTCAGGAGAATAAGTATTATTTCTTCTTTGAATGTTTGGTAGAATTCCCCAGGGAAGCCATCAGGCCCTGGACTCTTGTTTTTTGGGAGGGTTTTGATCACTGCTTCACACTCATTACTGGTTATTGGTCTATTCAGGTTGTCAATTTCTTCCTGTTTCAGTCTTGATAGTTTATAGGTTTCCAGGAAGGCATCCATTTCTTCCAGGTTGCTTAATTTGTTGGCATATAGTTGTTGATAAAAATTTCTAATAATTGTTTCTATTTCCTTGGTGTTAGTCATGATCTCTCTCCTTTCATTTCATAATTTTATTAATTTCGGTCCGTTCTCTTTTTTCTTGGATAAGTCTGGCCTGTGGTTTATCGATCTTATTAATTCTTTCAAAGAACCAGCTTCTAGTTTCATTGATCTGCTGTATTGTATTTCTGGTTTCTAATTCATTGATCTCTGCTCTAATATTAATTATTTCTCTTCTAATGTGTGGCTTAGGCATCATTTGTTGTTTTTTCTCCAGTTCTTTAAGGTGTAAAGTTAGTTGGTGAATTTGGGATTTTTCTATTTTTTTGAGTGAGGCTTGGATGGGTATCTGTTTCCCCTTTTAGGACCGCCTTTGCAGTATCCCATAGGTTTTGGACTAATGTGTTTTCATTGTTATTGGTTTCCATGAATTGTTTAAGTTTTTCTTTGATTTCCTGGTTGATCCAGACATTCTTAAGCAGAGTGTTCTTTAGCTTCCAAGTGTTTGAATTTCTTTCAATTTTTTTCTTGTGATTGAGTTCCAGTTTTAAAGCATTATGGTCTGTGAATATGCAGGGAATAATCTCAGTCTTTTGGTATCAGTTGAGACCTGATTTGTGACCAAATATGTGATCTATTCTGGAGAAATTTCCATGTGCGCTCGAGAAGAATGAGTATTCGGTTGTTTTAGGGTGGAATGTTCTGTATATATCTATGAGGTCCATCTGGTCCAGTGTGTCATTCAAAGCTCTTGTTCCTTTGTTGATTTTCTGCTTAGATGATCTGTCTATTGCTGAGAGTGGAGTATTGAGGTCCCCTACAATTAACATATATTTTTTAAGATTTTATTTATTTATTTGACAGAGAGAGACACAGCGAGAGAGTGAACACAAGCAGGGGGAATGGGAAAGGGAGAAGCAGGCTTCCCGCCGAGCAGGGAGTCTGATGCTGGGCTCAATCCCAGGACCCTGGGATCATGACCTGAGCTGAAGGCAGACGCTTAATGACTGAGCCACCCAGGCACCACCAATTAACATATTATTATAATATGTCTCTTTATTTTGGTTAACAGTTGGCTTATGTAGTTGGCTGTTCCCATGTTGGGGACATAGTTATTTACAATTGTTAGATCTTGTTGGATAGATGCTTTAAGAATGATACAGTGTCCTTCTGTGTTTCTAACTACAGTCTTTAGCTTAAAATCTAATTTGTCTGATATGAGAATTGCTACTCCAGCTTTCTTTTGAGGTCCATTGGCATGAAAGATGACTCTCCATCCCTTCACTTTCCGTCTGGATGTATCCTTAGGTTCAAAATGAGTCTCTTGTAGACAGCATATGGATGGGTCCTGTCTTTTTATCCAGTCTGCAACCCTGTGCCATTTTATGGGAGCATTTAGGCCATTTACATTGAGAATGATTATTGAAAGATATGAATTTATTGTCATTATGTTGCCTGTGAAGTCCTTGTTTCTATAGATTGTCTCTGTAAATTTCTGTTCTATATCACTCTTGGGGTCTTTCTCCTTTTATAGAACCCCCCCTTAATATTTCTTGCAGGGCTGGCTTAGTGGTCACATATTCTTTCAGTTTCTGCTGGTCCTGGAAGCTCTGTATCTCTCCATCCATTCTAAATGACAGCCTTGCTGGATAAACTATTCTTGGCTGCATGTTCTTCTCATTTAGTAGCCCGAATATGTCTTGCCAGCCCTTTCTGGCTTTCCAGGTTTCTGTGGATAGGTCTGAAATTATTCTGATGTTCCTCCCTCTGTATGTAAGGAATCTCTTCCCCCTAATTACCCTTAAGATGGTTTCCTTGGTTCTAAGATTTGCAAGTTTTACTATTACATGCCAGGGCATTGGTCTGTTCTTGATCTTGGGAGGGGTCCTCTCTGCCTCTAGGACATGAATGCTTGTTTCAGTCCCCAGATTAAGGAAGTTCTCAGCTACAATTTACTCAAATATATCTTCTAGTCCTCTCTCTCTCTCTCCACTCCTTCAGGGATCCCAATAATTCTGACATTGGGACGTTTCATGGCATCACTTATTTCTCTGATTCTATTTTCATGGATTTTGAGTCGTTTCTCCCAGGCCTCCTCGTGTTCCTTTTTTTCTATCAGTTTGTCTTCTAGATCACTAATTATTTCTTCTGCCTCACTTACCCTAGCTGTTAGAATATCTAGATTAGATTGGATCTCATTGATAACATTTTTAAGTTCTGCCAGATCAGCTCTCATTTCTGCCTTTAGAGACTCTGTGTTGCCATTAATCGATTTCTCCATTCTAGCTATTGTCTTCATAACTGTTACCCTGAAGTCTATTTCCAACATCTTGCTTATATCTATATGCATTTGTAAATCTGTGGCAGAAGTCAGTCTCTGAGTCTTTCCAATTTGGGGGTTCCTCCTCTTAGTCATTCTGTTGAGGGGTGGTGGAGGGAATGTACAGAGTCCAAATTATTGACCATAACCAAGCAAGATGCACTTGTTTTATAGGGATCTTAGGGTTGTTGGCCTCTTGTTCTCCCAGCCTGTCTTCTGGAGGAGGGGCCTGCTGTGCTGTTACTTAGGCAACCCTGTTTGGGCAGAGTTGCCCTGCCCCCTGTGGGGGGATGGGCTCAGTGAAAACCAGTTTTGGGGGGCTTTTGTACTCTGGTGGCTTTCCCTGGCAGCTTTCCCTGTCTTTTCCAAGAGTCAGAGCAGAAGTGACTGTTTCCAAACCTCTGCCTCAGAACAGAATGATCTCAGTCTGTTCTTCAGTGAGCTCTCCACACCACACTGTCTCCTTTTCTGTATGTGCTGCTAAAACTACAGCATCCTGGGTTGTGCGCCCCTCAGCAGGGCTCCCAGCCCTCGCTTCCAGGTCCAGGTACATCTCTGCCCCTTGTGCTTCTAAAACCACCAGCTGCCCTCAGTCGCATGCGCAGCCCCGCAGCTCCAGGTTTCAGTCCTGGGGGCTGCCCTAAAGTCCTTTCCCCACTGCTACCAGTCTGTGAGTCTGTGCCCTGTCCCCAGCTCGGGAGGCTTTTGCGCTCCTTTGTTATTTCCTGGCTTAAGCGCTTATGGCAGCTCCCTCCCCCTTCTGTTTATCTTCCGATATCTGCCGGCAGAATCACGGCTCCCCGCTTCATACCTCGAAACCAACCACCTGCGATATTGTTTGTGGAGATCCAGATATATCTTCTTACATCTCAGGCTGATTTCATGGGTTGTTCAGAGTGGTCTGGTAGATATCCAGCTCAATTCAGGGGACTGCTTGAAATAGGGCCCCCTACTCCTCTGCCATCTTTGCCCCTAGTATGTAACCTTTCATATTAGTTTCTTTCACTTAGTAATATACATTTAAATTTCCTTCATGTCTTTTCTGGCTTGATCTTTTTAGCACTGAATAATATTCCATTGTCTGGGTGGACCACATTTTATCCACACATCTACTGAAGGACATCTTAATTGCTTTTACATTTCAGTAATTATGAATAAGCTGCTATAAACATCTGTGTGCAGGTTTTAGTGTTGACATAAATTTTCAGCTCCTTTGGGTACCAAAGAGTGAGATTGGTGGATCAGATGTTTAGTTTAGTAAGAAACTGCCAAGCTATCTTCCAAAGTAGCAGTATTGTTTTGCATTCCTACCAGCAATGAATAAGAGTTTTTGTTGCTCCACATCTTTGCAAACATTAGATGTTGTCAGTGTTCCACATTTTGGCCATTGTAATAGGTTTGTAGTGGTATCTCATTGTTGTTTATATTTTTAATTTTGTTTGTTCATTTGTTTTGTGTTTTATATTCCACATGTAAGTGAAATCATATGGTGTTTGTCTTTCTCTTTCTGACTTACTCAGTTAGCATAATACCCTCTATGTCCATTCATGTTGCTGCAAATGGCAAGATTTCATCCTTTTTAATGGCTGAATAATATTCCATTGCATATGTATACCACATCTTCTTTATCAATTCATCTATCAATGGACACTGGGTTGCTTCCATGGTTTGGCTATTGTAAATAATGCTGCAATAAACATAGGGGTGCATACATTTTTTTGAATTAGTGTTTTCATTTTTTTTTCAGGTAAATACCCAGAGGTGGAATTACTGGATGATATGGGTTTCTATCTTTACTTTTTTGAGGCAACTCGATACTGTTTTCCACAGTGGCTGTACTATTTACATTCCCACCAAGAGTGCATAAAGGTTCCTTTCTCTCCACATCCTAACCAACACTTGTTATTTCTTGTTTTTTGATAGTAGCCATTTCAACTGATATGAAGTGATATCACATTGATTTGCATTTCCCTGATGATTAATGATGCTGAGAATATTTTGATGTGTCTGTTGGCCATCTGTATGTCCTCTTTGGAAAACTGCCTATTCAGGTCCTCTGCCCATTTTTTTTGTGTGTGTTGATTTGTATAAGTCTTTATATATTTTGGATATGAATCCCTTAACACATATAATTTTCCTTCAGTAGATTGCCTTTTCATTTTGTTGATGGTTTCTTTTGCTGTTCAAATGCTTTGATTTTGGTGTGATCTCAATAGTTTATTCTTTCTTTTGTTTCCCTTGCCTGAAGAGACCTATCTAGAAAAATGTTGCTAAGGCTGATGTCCACGAGGTTACTGCCTATGTTTTCCTTTAGGAGTTTTATTGTTTCAGGTCTCACATTTAGGTCTTTACTCCATTTCAAATTTATTTTTGTGTGTGATGCAAGAATGTGATATTTCATTCTTTTGCATGTAGCTGTCTGTCTAGCTTTTCCAAAACATTTATTGATGGGACATCCCCCCATTGTATATTGTTGCCTCCTTTGTCATAGATTAATTGACCATATAAGGATGCGTTTATTTCTGGGCTTCTTATCTAGTTCTATTGATCTATGTGTTTGTTTTCATGCCAGTACCATGCTGTTTTGATTAATGTAGCTTTGCAGTGTATCTTGATATCTGGGATTGCGATACTCCAATTGCTTTGGCTATTTGGGGTCTTTTGTGGGTCCATATAAATTTTAGGATTTTTTTTTTAGTTCTGTGAAAAATACTATTGGCATTTTGATAGGGATTGCCTTGATTATGTAGATTGCTTTGGGTGGCAAGGACATTTTAACAATATTAATTCTTCCAACTATGAGCATGGTATATCTTTCCATTTGTTTGTGTTGTCTTCAATTTCTTTCATCAGTATTTATAGTTTCTGAGTACAGCTCTTTCAACTTCTTGGTTAAATTAATTCTCAGGTAGTTTAGTCTTTTGATGCAATTATAAATGGGATTGTTTTCTCAATTTCTCTATCCATTACTTTGTTATTAGTATATAGAAAGCAACAGATTCCTGTATCTTAATTTTTTATCGTGCAACATTCCTAAATTCATTTATTATTCCAATAGTTTTTTTGTTGGATTCTTCAGGATTTTCTATATATTGTATCATTTCCTTTGCAAATAGTGACAGTTTTGCTTCTTTCCTACCAATTTGGATGCCTTTTATTTCTTGGAAGCTTGTCTGTTTCTAGGGATTTATCCATTTCTTCTAGGTAGTCCAATTTGTTGGTACATAATTTTTTGTAGAAGTCTCTTATAATTCTTTGTATTTCTGTGGTGTTAGTTGTAACTTCTACTCTTTCATTTCTGATTTTATTTTATTTCTCTCTCTCTCTCTTTTTTCTTGTTTAGTTTAACTAAAGGTTTATCAATTTTGTTTATCTTTTCAAAGAACCAGCTAATTTCATTGATCTTTTTTGTCTGTTTTCTTTTTCTTAGTTTCTCTTCCATTTATTTCCACTCTGTTCCTTATTTCTCCCATCTTTCTATTAACTTTGGACTTTCTTTTTCTTTTTCTATTTCCTTTAGATGTACAGTTAGATTGTTTACTTGAGATTTTTCTTGTTTCTTGAGGTAGGCCTGTATTGCTATAAACTTCCCTGTTAGAGCCGCTTTTGCTGCCTCCTAAAGATTTTTTTTTTTTTTTTGCTTCCTAAAGATTTTGAACTGTTGTGTTTCTACCTATGTATATAGCAGTTTGTATTAAGTTTATAGTCACTTAAATTTGAACACATTCTAAAAGGACTACATATTTACTCCCCTCTCCATGTTTTACATATATGGTATAATATTTTACATCTTTTTATTTTGTGTATCCCTTACCTAATTTTTGAAGATACAGTTGATTTTTTTTACTTTTATCTTTTAACCTTTGAACTAACACTGTAAGTGACTGATCTCCTACTTCTACTGTATGTTTGCTTTTACTCATGGAATTTTTTCCTTTCATAATTTTTTTTACTTCTTGTTCTGGTCTTCTTTTTCCACTTGAAGATGTCCTTTTTAATATTTCTTGTAAGGCTGCCTCAATGGCATCAAATTCCTTTAACTTTCATATATCTGGGAAACTCTTTATCTCTCTTTCAATTCTGAATGATAATCTTGCCAAGTAGAGTATTCTTTGTTATAGGTTTCTTCCTTTCACCACTTTTAATATATCATAGCAGTGCTTTCTGGCCTGCAAATTACTGTTGAAGAATCAGCTAATAGCCTTAAGGACTTTCCCTGTTTGCTTTGCTCTTGCTGCTTTTAAGATTCTCACTTTACCTTTAAACTTTGCCAATTAATTGTTATAAATCCTGTGCACCTCCTTGGGTTCATCTTGTGTTGGGCTTTTGTGCTTCCTGGATCTGGACATCTCTTTCCTTCTCCAAGTTAGGGAGGTTTTAGCTATTATTTCTTCATGTAGATTTTCTGCCTCTTTTTCTCTCTCTTCTCCTTCTGGGACTTCTATCATGGGACTGTTAGTATGCTTGGTGTTGCTCTAGAAGTCACTTAACTTATCCTCATTTTTTTGTATTCTTTTCTTTGCTGTTCAGTTTGGTCTTCCACTGTTTTCTGTCTTCTGGATCACTGATCTGTTGTTCTGCATCCTGTAATTGCTGCTGATTCCCTCTAGGGAGCTTTTCATTTCAGTTAGTATATTCTTCAGCTCTGACTGGTTCTTTTTTATATTTTCTATGTCTTTGTGGAATTTCTCACTGAGTTCATACACTCTTCTCTCAAGCCTGGTTTGTATCTTTATGAACATTACTTTGAACTCTTTATCAGGTAGGTTATCCCTGTTTTGTTGAGCTCTTTTTCTGGGGTTTGTTTTGTTCTTTCATTTGGAACACATTCCTCTGTCTTTACATTTTATCTTACTCTCTGTGTTTGTTTCTATGTATTGGGTAGGTCAGCTACATCTCCTACTCTTAAAAGTAGTGGCCTTATGTAGAAGGTGTCCTGGGGTGCCCCATTGCACTATCCCCCCTGGTCACCAGAACCAGGCACTCCAGGTGTGCCCCTGTGTGGACTGTATGTGCCCTTCTTTCCTGACTGGGTTACAACTGCTGCTGGTATTGTGGTTGTTGGGGATGCCCCGCAGCCTGGTTCTCAGCAATCACTGGCCACAACTGCTCTGAGTGCACTGGTGGGCCCACCAGTGGCTGCCTGAGAGGCCTACTTGTACCTACTGCAGGCATGCTGGTGGGTGGGGCTGGCTCTCAGTTCAGCTGGCTGCCATGAATTGCCATGACTGCTGTGGGTACACTGGTGGACAGGGCTTTTCTCCAGTGTGGCTGGCTGAGAGGTTGGACTATAACCACTGAGTCTGCATTGGTGGGTGGGGCTAGCTCCCTCCTTCCCCAAGGCAGGAGTTGCTCTGCAGGGGCATTGGTCCTGGCAGGGGCTGGCCACTAGATATGGTGGGGTGAGAGCCACTTGGGAGGGGTGCCTGCCAGGCAGGTGGATCCACAGGAGAATGCTGGGGTGGGGCAAGTAGTGCTAGCAAGGTTGATGGAGAGTTTCAGAATTGGCTCCCACAAGCTAGCTAGGCTGAAGGACAAAGAAAAATGGTATCCACTAGCACTTCTGTTCCCAGAGAAAGTTCCTGCAGATCTCTAACCCTCTGGCATATGTCCTAAAATTAGTCCATAAATCTTTTTAACTATTACCTAGGTTCTTCTCAAACTGCTCCTTCTGGGCTGGGTCTCAGACTGAGTGATACAGTGTTGGCTCTTGGAGAGCACAGATTCAGTTTCCTATAGATCTCTGGCTCTCCCTGAGTTAAACCCTGCTGATTTTTAAATCTCCAGAAGTTTAGTCCTGCTGATTTTCAAAGCCAGTCATTATGGGGTTTCCGGGGCCAGGGATGCCTGGTGTGAAGCTTGATCCCTTCACTGCTCCATGTTTGTGATATCCTTCCTGCATGTGGGTAGCCCTGCTGGGGGTTTGGTTTCCAACCTTGTCTCTTGACCCCTTCTACCCTTTTGATATGACCTACTCTTTATGATTTCAGCTATCTATGATCTGTTCAGCTAGTCTTTGTGTTTTCAGAGTGAGCTAAAATACATGCAGTTGTTACCTTGGCGTGTCCAAGGTAAACTCAGGATCATCCTACTCTACCATCTTCTACTCAGAAGCCCTTGTTTCGATTTTTTTGCATTTCATCTCAATCCTATTCACTTGTTTGTATATTAGTAACAATTATGTGGGAATAAAGGCTTTGAATAAGAGATTTGAGTGAATGAGCTGATGATTAAAAGGAGATTAAGATTTTGAATTATTACAGTGAAAAATTAAAAAAAAAGATTCTGAAATGTTAGAGAATGGTATTTAAATCCCCATGTTTCAAATAGTTTAATCTAAATTTTACCTTAAGGTAAATAAAGAGAAACTAAGTGGCAATTAGAGTACTTTATTAAAATAATTCTTGGTTTTGGGTGGCAGCTGAGATTAAGACATGGACTTGAATATTAAAAAAATCCTTGATTAGTGGAATGGAATGTAGGGATGGTGTCTGTGAGTCAGAATGAAAATCTTTCATGGTGAAAGTTTTTATTCTATTTACTTCTTATATTGAAAGGATGTTTTCCAAAGTTTTTTGGGGCTGTAATTTTTATTGAAATGAGTACTTTGTAGCAACTTCAGAATACCTTCTCTATGAGCAAGGCTCTAAAATTTGCTGTGCCAGCTGAAAGTTTTGAAGGGCCTGTAGGAAAATTCTCTTGGGCAGCTCAGGACTCTGGCACAGTGATGGGAATGTGACTGTGTAAATAGCAGGTACAGGATTAGCTAACTCTCCTGGGATGTGCAGAACTAAGCAGCCTACTTTTGTAAACATGGAAACCAGTTTAAAGAGAACCAAAGGGATATGGATTCTTTTATTGGAGCGAAAATAAGGTCTACTTAAAGTCTCTGCTTTGGGGGATGCAGATTTTTGCTTGAATTTAACTTTAGGCTTACTTTTCCTTCAGCATGCTGACCATGACCAAATAATTTAGATTTTTCACACTTCCTTTGTTGAGCTATGGAAATTTACAGTTATTGTAAAGAAGAAAGAGGTGTGTTTGTGGGGAAGTGTGTGACTGTGAGTATGGGTATGTGGGTGGGTATGTGGAATATGCAGTGTAGAGGATTTGAAAGGAAAGTGTGAAAAAGAAGAGAATAATAGGGGAATTTGAGAATTATGACTTTAATTTATTTAATCTCTTAGAACTTAATATAAATTAAATTTAGCTAAGGAGATCCATTTTTATGGAAAATCGTGTTCATTTATTTCACAATATTCCATCCTGGTCCTCAGGTTTTTTAACTTCAACTTTTAATCTTCATTTTTCATAAAGATAAACTCTGTGTGCCTTGTTTAATTTTTGTATGTATAAATTAGTCAGATAATACTATGGTGTATGAATGACTCTGCTGCCAAATGCATAGAGCTATGCTTGTAGGAAGGAAGCAGGGCTTGTTGGTGGGCTGTTTCATATCTATATGTCAAGAGGATTCCACATTGCATTCTTCTGGACTCTCTAAAACTAAGAACTGCATTTCTACCCTGTTTGCTGGCGAGATAATAAATTATGTTTACAAGATTGGGGCTGATTCTTTTGAAACACTTCTAACATTTTTAGGCCCTAATTTTTCCATTATCAGAGTATCCACCTTTTATTATACCAGTACTTTTGTGCCAGTGACACATAAACCAAAGCCAAAAAACAAAAAATAACAACAACAACACAACCATCTGAAAATAAACTCTTTTGACGTGTATTGGAAAACAAAAGAGACATGTCTTTCGTCATGTTTGATCCTCTGAAACACTTGGTTATCTGTTCTTGGCTATTCCAGTGGCCTACTACACATGTATTAGTTATCTGTTGCTGCATTACAAATTACCCTGAAACCATCCTCTGAGATGGCCCTCAGAATCTTAAAACAATAAACACTTCTTATATTACACAAAGAGTGGCTTAACCGGGTGGTTCTGACTCAGGGTCTCTCATGAAGTTGCAGTCAAGATGTTGGGTGGACTGAATGCTACTCTGGGGCTATAGGATTTGCTCCCACAGGATGTCAAGTTATTTCTGGCTCTTGGTAGGAGTTCTTGCTGTGAGGACTTCTGCATAGGGCTAATAAAGCACCCCCACAACATGGCAGCTGGCTGCCCTCAGAGTGAGTGATCCAAGAAAGAGCAGGGTAGAATTCACAATGTTTATGATCTAACTTTGTAAATCACACACTGTCACTTTCACAATAGTCTCTGATTACACAGATCAGGCCTATTATACACGGAAGGGTATGAAAACCAGGAGATGGAGGTCACTGGGGGCCATAATGGAGACCGGCTACCACAGCGTGCCTTTCCAAAAGTCATGAAGAAAAATGAGACTAGGACTGTGGGTTTGGAATCTTTTAATTGACTTTAACAATTGATATTCTTTATCTTAGGAAGCCCATGATTCCATTACTTTAAATGTCAAATTTAGAATTTTGCACTCTACCTTGGCTTTAAAAAAGAGAAGGGTATTAGGGATAGGCATGCAACCTTTATGTCAAATCACTTAACGATCAGAAGGGAACTAACAGTCTGCTACAGATCAGGCACTACATGAATTTTTTCTCTCATTTATGCTCCACAACAACTCTTGGAGGTGAATTGGTATTAGTCTCATTTGGCAGAGTCAAAAATTATGGTCCAGGGAAATTCAATAATTTGCTCATAGCTATAGAGCTACTAAGTAGTTGAATCTTTATTCAAATCTATGTTTGTTTGGTGATAAAATTTATGAATTTCTTATTGCATTATATAGTAGTGGGCAGTCCACTCCAGCTGGGTGGGTACCATGGCTTGCTATGTTCATTGGTGAATACAGGGCACCTTGCAGTCAGATAGTAGGTAACTGATAAATATTTATTGAATAAGTGAAATTAATTAATGCCTGAAATTACTGCCTGAAAGATACATTTTGAGCCTCAGAGTTGACCCTTTAGATGTATTCAAGATCTCAGACCTGTATGAATTATATCCCAGAACATTTACAAAAAAATCTCTGCTTTAACTAGTTGAAATGATCTTAACAAACATGGGTAGTAGTCTGACATATATTAGGTACTCAAAAATTGTTTCATTACTCACTTTGCAATTATAGAAATTTTGTCCAAATCATTGCATGATCAGGAAAACATGTACACTTTCCAAAAAAAAAAAAAAGTTATAAAGGGGAACATCTTATTTTTTCAAAAAACACCAGAGATTCTGAAGATAGATAGCTATTTTTGCCTTCAATTTCTTTTTTTTTAAACACTTTTTTAAAGATTTTGTTATTTATTTGACAGAGAGAGACACAGCGAGAGAGAGAACACAAGTAGGGGGAGCAGCAGAAGGAGAGAGAGAAGCAGGCTCCCTGCTGAGCAGGGAGCCTGATGTGGGGCTCGATCCCAGGACCCTGGGATCATGACCTGAGCCGAAGGCAGACGCTTAACTGACTGAGCCACCCAGGTGCCCCCTTGCCTTCAATTTCTGATAAAACTTTAAAGTAGTTTGACAAAGGAGTGCTTTAGGTGCTTTTGGAATACAGTGATCATTGGGAGCTAGCCTTGGTGTAGGCAAGCCAACCTGGTCCTAGGCTGCCTGTTTTTTCACCCCAACTTTTTAATATTTGTCTTCCCCTTCCTTGCCTCTTCCCATAGTCTAACAATTTGATTTATGGTGAGGATTTAGGACCATGTGTTATCAACTCGACCTTCAGAGTGGCATGAGACTAAAGGTCAGCCATATGGGCAACCAGTCATGTCTATGTGACAAAGCCCCAATAAAAATTCTGGACATCAAGGCTCAGGTGAGTTTCTCTCATTGGCAATACTGCATTGTGTATTGGGTACTCATGATTGTCAAGAGACTTTAGTGCAGCCCATTTGTAATAAACTGTAATAAACTGTAATCTGAGTATAACAGCTTTCAGTGAGTTAGTGGGTCCATCTAGTGATGGTGGTCTCAGGGACCCCTGAACTTTTCATTGGTGTCAGAAGTGAGGGCAGCCTTGGGGACTTCTCTAACTCCAGCACCTGGTCATCTAGTCGCATGTGGAACAAAACTTGAACACCTTCTAATGGCCTTGGTGTTCCTAAATGATAACCTCTCCCTACCTGTCCAATCTTACTTGGTACCACTCTCTGCCTCACACATTACCTACAGCCACATTGTTGTCCCTTTATTTGTTTCTCAAATATGGCCATAACATCTTTGCATGGACTATTTTTTTCTGTTGTATCATTATGATTCCAGATACTCAGGAATCAAAATCAAAATATTCCAGATACTCAGGAATCATAATCAAAAACAACAGGACTGATTGTTTTATTAAGGTCTTACTTAAACATGATATCGCTTCCAAGAGGCCTTCCCTGATTACTCACACTAAAGTAGCTTCATTTACCCACTGCCCCAGGCATTTATCACTTTTTGCCGTGATCTTTTTCATTTATTTGACTACTTGCTTATCTCTTTTCCTCTGTAGAAAGCAAAAACCTTGTCCATTTTGTCATTGCTGTGTGCAAGTGCCTAGGTCAGTAATGAGTGCATTTGGGCATTTATTAAATATTTGTCAAATAGAGTCATAAACTTTATTTCCTTTAAAAAAATAGAATAAAGAGGCTGGAGGATCAGAATACTATTATAAGCCATAGTATATTTTATATTGAAAGATATTAGCAAACCATCTTTCAATAGGCTTGCGTCCAAGCATAGCTAGTTGAGAGTTGATGAATAAATCTGTTTTCACTTGATGGTGTACATTAAAGTTTTCTTTAGCATTTTAATTAATGAATTGACAAGATATGTGTATCTCTGTGTGTATATATATAAAATTATGTGTATATAGTTATATATTATATATATATAGAATTTTCAGATAAGACAAACTTGAGAATCAGACAATTAAAATTTGAAAAGATCAGAACAATTAGGAAAATTGAACAGAGACTTTTAAACATGAGATTGAATTAGGATAAATTTAAATCATTGCCCTCAGTGTAAAAAACAGGGTTGAGGAAAGATCTTATTAGCCCCCATTCTATAAGAAATAGCTAAGGAAACTGAAGATGTTAACCTTAAAAAAGAGAAGATTTAAGGAGATGTGATAATTTGTCTTCCAGTATCTGAAGACTATCATGTGCAACAGGGATTTTTTTTTGTATCATCCTATACCTACAAATGAAAGCAGGACTTGGAACTTTCAAGCAAAGGTAGATTTTGGTAAGGAAAAATATTCTAGAAGAGCTGTTTACAGTGAAAATCAGCAGCTTGAGAAGCGTTGACTTACTCGTTGCCATTTAAAGCATTTAAACCTGATCTGGGTTGACCATCTGCCAGGTAGATTGATGGGAAGCAGAACTGCATACTTTTTAAAGACTTTCACAGGTCTCAGAGCTCTCATGATTTAGAAAATCTAGGGACCAGTTTCTAGGAGTTTAGAGAATCCAAGGACAAGATCTTTAAGACAAGATGATATGGCAGGGTCAGTGATGGCAGGTTCAGCAAGAGATAGACATTCTGGCCACAAATTCTTTGACACTTCTCTCATCCAAATAGAGGGCCAGCCTTCATGACTCACTTCAATGGGCACAGTGCAGTAGAAATGATGCTGAATGATTTGTGAGCCTAGGTTAGAAAGGATGATACAGCTTTCACTTGACACTCCCTTGGGAGACTCACCCTTGGAGTGAGTGAGCACCCAGTCTGTGCTCAAATCCAGAATTAAACCTACTGAGTGTCTTACCTAAGGCATTTAACTCTCCCACATTTGGTAGTCACATGGCAAGACCACACGTAAACATTCCAGGCACATCTCCAGCTAAGGTCCTAGCTGAAAGCCAGCATCAACTAAGAGACATGTGAGTAAGGAAGCAAGCCTTCATATGGTTCTATCACCCAGCCTTTGAGCCCCCCAGCTGGTGCTGCATGGAACAGAGGTGAGATGTCCCCCTTGAGCCCTGCCCAAATTGCAGGATTGTTTGTGTTTTAGCTATTTTACCTTTGGTGAGGCATGGTGAGGTGAAGCCAGAAGCAAATCAAGAGAGAGAAACCAGAAAGGGTTTTACATTTTTGTTAAACTCAGGGTTCTGTGGGAGAGAACATGCCATGTGATGCAGAGTTACTCAGGGAAGCACCAGAGTTCATCACAAGTCAGAGGGAAGGGAGTACTGTGGGAAGGAAAGGGCAAGGCAGGAGAAGCAGGGTGAGGATTGGAATAATACCAGCAGTTATGGGGCATAGGGCTGTCCCTGCTTGTCTGATACCTGGCCCTGGGGTCATTATGGCAGGCTCAGAGTGACTCAGAGTGTGAGAGCTAGATGAGGAGGTGCTTGGAGTGTGGATTTAATCAGCTGTTCAAGAAGGGGAACTGACCAGCCTCTAGCTAGGGCCTCACAACTGGGTCAAGACAGAATTTATTAAACTGTATCACTGTGAACAAAATAAATGTTGACATTATTTTAAGCCACAAAGTTTTGGGTAGTTTATTATATAACAATAGATAATTGGACTATTTTGACTATTGGTAATTGCAAAAGCCCACAATATGGAAAGTCAGTTGAGTTCTTCTGGATTCAGGGAGAGTGTAATATCTGCCATTGGCTTCTTGGGCCCTTTCTAGAACCCAGAAGAATCTCTCTGATCTAGAGTTCAGATTTACTGACTTACTGGGTCAGAACATGGGCCACAAAACCTGGTCCCAGACTTATTTCCGTGGCTCTTGTGAAGCCCAGAGGATGTGCTTTCTACAGGTATTCCCAGAGCAGCAGTGAAAGAAGGTCTATCTTGATTTACTCTGTGGATGAAGGTACCTGTCACAGTTTGGGATTCCCCTTAAAGAAAAGATTGAGACAAGAATTGGGTGCTTTATTTGGGAAGTGATCCCAGAAAGCAGGAGTGAGGGAATGTGAGAGTTAGAAAGAGAAGAATTCAATATAAGGAGGTGATATCAAGGTTGTTATAGGAAACGACTTCATTTTTCTGGGACCTCCTGAAAAACATACCTCTCAAAGACATCCTCCCATAGGATAGGAGTCAGAGATATTTATCCAACCTTTCTCATTTCCCCTTGGGTTGAAGGCTGTTCCTGAAATAGCCTGGACTATACTTGCACATGGGCCGAACAAGCTTCTGTGGCATCAGAAAAGGCCTTTTGGTAGAAAGCAGAAAGATGAATGACACATCTTGACTTGGGGCACTGTCATCCTGAGGGTAGTCTAAGTTCAAGTGGATTTCAGCTGAAATTCAGTGTGTCCAAGGCAATATGCTATGCAACACCAGAGGTGTCCAACACAAAATCAGAAATGGAAACTACACTGGAATTGGAGTCAGAGGCCTGAGTTCCAGCCCCTAATTGTACTAACTCCCAGCATTTAATTCCAAGCTTTAGTTTTCTCATGTAGAAGATGGAGGTAATACCTGGGCCTACTGTATGGAGGATATGGAACTGAGTGCGGTGTGCCAGTGGGAGAAGTGAACTGGCTGGCAGCCAAGGGGTCTCAGGAGGAATTCTCCACAATCCATGGAGATTAGGGTTTGTCCTGTCCTGATAGTGGTGTCTTCTTCCAAGGAAAGGTTTGTTAACCAAATTAATGAAGACTGATGTATAAACCAGCATGGAAATTTATTAATTTAAGCCAGAAAGGTGAAGATCACCTAGGAATGGACAGTGGTATTCTTTGGTTAGGGCATATTGTCTTTGTAGGCAATCTATTTTGGAAGTTCAGTCAAAGTAAGAATGTTAAGTGGGAATAGGATTCAGATAAAAGTAGGGGATCTCATGGTTTGAATTTTAAAGCACCAGGGAAAGGGTAGCTTCATGTATCCTTTTCTATAATAAGGATACTAGCTTCTCTGACTTGTCATTATGAATCAATCGGTCATTGGCAACTATCTTCAAACTTGCCTTACGCATCTCTGGTGTTCAGTTGGCTTTTATAAATCAGCTTTGTCTATCTCCATCACTATGCATTTTATTGATTTTGCAGTGCAACTGTCAGAGGGCAACTTTTCTTTTTTCTTTCTTTCTTTCTTTTTTTCCAAACCAAACCCTCCAGGGGGCAATTCATCCTCTACACTGCCTGACAGGGTTGTTGTATAGTTTAAATGACATTGTTAAACTGATAAACGTTGTGTGTGTTACTCTTCACATTATTAAATCATGGAACCCAGTGGGCGGTAATGGGCTCTGGCAAGTGGAAGAAGAAGTTCAGTAATCAGTGAAATAGAAAAGTACTTTTTAACATTCCTACTTTGTTGGGGGGCTTAAAGGACTTTTGTAATCATGAGTAGAAGAGCTGATGTTATTTCGGCTTTTCATTAGCCAAATGCTGTGCTTAAGCCCAGACTACTGTTGATCAAATTATAAATTGATCTTAAAAGCATTGTGAAAGATTTTATGGGGAATCGTCAAGTCTAGTAAAAGGGGAAAGAAAACATTTGTAAGTTTGTGTGTTTTAAACATAAAATAAAATTTTTAAAAGTTACATTTGAAAGAAATAGTGCTAATCTGGATATTGGAAGACCAGAGCACTTGCCTTGCTCTGCCAAGAAAAAGCTCAGATTTGGGCCAGTTACCTCTCTGGGATTCAGGTTTCTGCCACTGGAGAGAGAGGACCAGGTTAGTTAATTATATTTATATTTCCGCTCTAAAATGTTTTTGATACAGGTAATTAGGGAGTCTTGGGAGGTGGGACAGTAGGAGTCAGATAACTTTTAGAAGAGTGAATATTTTGGAGGGAAGGGAGAAATGAAAAGAGCTTCAATTTTTTTGTAGATGGGAAATCATGAACTGGCAGTCCAGAAAGTTACAATCTAACATTTAAAATCTTCTGGCACTAAATTGTAGGGAAAATACTTGAGGAAACGTCCAAAGGAAGTCCCTCATAATGGTGAGCAGCCACCCCAGTTTGTTTGGGAATGAGTTTATCAGAAAGCAGGAATTTCATTGTTAAATAGGGGAAAGAATGGACAACATGGAATGAGCTGGCCTCCTTACTCCTAACATGCAATCTCTACTTGTCCCATTCTGTCTAGGCTGCTGTAACAAAAATACCATAGACTAGTGGTTTAAACAACAAACATTAATTTCTCATGGTTCCAGAGGCTGGGAAGTCCAAGGCCAAGGCGCCTGCAGATGAAGTGTCTGGTGAGCATCTGCTCCTTAGTTAATAGATGGCCATCTTCTGGCTGTGTCCTCACATGATGGAAGGGTGAGGGAGCTCTCTGGGGTCTCTTTATAAGGATACTAATCCCATTCATATGAGGGCTTCACCCTCATGACCTCATCATCTCCCGAAGACCGCACTTCCTAATACCATCACATTGGGGCATAGGTTTTATTTATGAATTTTTGGTGGGGTCGGGGTTGGGGGGACACAAACATTCAGTCTATAGCAGTATTATTTCAGTATAGGCTTCAACAGTATTACTTCTACAACAGTATTATTTCAGTACAGGCTTCAGCTGTGCCGGTTGCAAGAGTTGACACTAACAAAACTTCAAACCCTACAAGTGATGCTTCTGAAAGACACCATTGAAGTGATGAACACAGTTTGAAAGTCACAGGCCAGGGCATGTACAGAAAGGGAGGGAGTTTGAGAGATAGGAGGACAGAAACACTTTTCTCTCCCCCACCCCCAGTATTATATATCCAATTATTTGTTCATTCATATTTGGTTTACTGAGTGCCTCTTTGGTATTACTGAGTACCGTCTTTGTGTGAAGCACGGTGCCAGTTGCTGGGAACTAAAACAAATGAATGAAAAAACAGATAATAGAGCAGGAACACTTCTCTCATGAAATTTCTTTTAATCTACGTTTTTGTTATTAAACTTGTCTTCCCATTCCTCTCCAGAGTGCTGTCCTGTAAGTGCCTCACTCATCTTGGTACTGAGCCCACGGCCTACTACTTGGTAGGCACTCAACAAATATTTGTTGAATTGAATTTCTATTATCCCCTTTGCTCTTTCTGCCTTAAAAAAAAAAAAAAACCCTCTTTTCCCATTTTTGTCTCAAAGGATTCTACTAATATTTTTTTCTTTAGGACTTAAAGCACTTGGCAAACATTTTCCAAGATCTTTACAGCCTGTCTCTGAAATGGATAAGAAGTACCTTGATAGCAATTGTACCCATCACTGGCTATGGTCTCTCTTGGTTCTCTTATATCCTATTACTGATGGTTCATTTGAGCTTCCACAGCAGGTCAAGACACAGTTTAATAGTTCTCATGGCTCATTTTGGGCATCTGCAGGGCAGTAGTCTCAGGAAATATGTGGATTTCAAAGGTACTTATTGGAGGCAAATTCAGATCAAAGCAAACAGCACAGTAAATTTGCCAGGTGTGGGCCTCGTGTTCCACAGCACAGGGGCCTATAAAGGTCTCCCGAGGATATATGCCAGCAAGAGCCACCTGGAGTTGTAATTTTCCAGTCCTTCTGGAGATTTAGGTGAGGTCACTGCTGTTGATTCCATTTTGGAGTTTGGCAGCAGGAAGGGATCTTGGGATTTAACTTTGTCCGAGTGTCACTACATTGAAAATAGGACAAAACTGGAAGACATTTATGACAAGGCTATTTGCTTTTTGCATAATGTCTGGAATTGAAGAACTAAAAATATTACTAAGTTAAAACTATCCTCAATTAATTCCTATCACATTCCAATGAGATGGATGAGGAACATGTTAGTTTTTTTTCTTTATAGAAAGGACAACTGAATCTCTTAGTAATTATTGAGGGTCACACACCAAATTAACAATAGCAATATTCACACACAGACATCTAGTATAACACCACAAAACACTTCTTCTCAACAACTAGTGCACATTTGAAACTATCTAAACTGTTGGACTTTGCTCAGGTTATAGGGTCACAAAACAGAGTAGGTGCACTGTTTTATCTAACTTATTTATCGTCCATCAGTGTGACCTGATATTTGTATTGTTAAATGACTCTTAAGTTTAGATTTGTCTAAATGATTCCTCCTTTTTAAGCAGGAAATGTCCTTAAACTTGGAAGAGCAGTTGGAAAATTAATTGATAACAAAGCAATTAAGCCAGCGAGTCCTTCTTTATGTAAGTGTGTCTGTGTGTGTGCACATCATCCGAGTGTATGTGGGTCTATGTGTTAGCTACTAGATTTTATTATGAGTCATCAGCAGCTCTTAAGAAAAAAAAGAACTGTTAACAATTCTGCAGGGTCTTGAGGGAAGGATGTAGTAGGAAGCAATTAGCCAATGTAGTAATCCTTTCTAGCCACTACTTTAGAGATGTGCGTGCTTAATAAAAGTCTCTGTCTATCTTAGAGTTAATTTATGTACATTGTTTAAAAAAACACAAAATATTAAAAAGTTCATAGTTATAAGTTTCCCTCCTGTTCCTTGTCCTCCATCTGCCAAAGCCCCTCGTCCATAGTTAATCACTCTTCTTAATTTCTGACATATCCAGATTTTCAGAGTTTCAAAACATGTACATAAAAGCCAATTAAAATTTGATTTTTTTCCTCCTCCCATTTACACAAAAGGTAACATATTACAGACAGCCTTTCATAGCTTGTTTTCATCACCTAACAAAGGTTATTGGTGATCTTCCTTTAGCAGGATATAGAGAGCTCCCTTCCAGCGGCATTGTACTTCATTGTTTAGTATTTTTCAAATTTTGACATGCATCAGAATCACCTGCAGGCCTTGTTAAAATACAGATTACTGAGTTCTTTTTCTTTTTTTTAAATTTTATTTTATTATGTTATTTTAATCACCATACATCATTCATTTTTGATGTAATGATCCATGATTCATTATTTTCGTATAACACCCAGTGCTCCATGCAGTACGTGCCCTCCTTAATACCCATCACCGGGCTAACCCACCCCCCTACCCTCCTCCCCTCTAGAACCCTGTTTGTTTCTTAGAGTCCATAGTCTCTCATGGTTCATCTCTCCCTCTGATTTCCCCCCTTCACTTTTCCCTTCCTTCTCCTAATGTCCTCCAGGCTATTCCTTATGTTCCACAAATAAGTGAAACCATATGATAATTGACTTTCTCTGCTTGACTTATTTCACTTAGCATCATCTCCTCCAGTCCCATCCATGGTGATGTAAAAGTTGCGTATTCATCCTTTCTGATGGCTGAGTAATATTCCATTGTATATATGGACCACATCTTCTTTATCCATTCGTCTGTTGAAGAGCATCTCGGCCCTATCCACAGTTTGGCTATTGTGGACATTGCTGCTGTGAACATTGGGGTGCATATGGCCCTTCTTTTCACTACATCTGTGTCTTTGGGGTAAATACCTAGTAGTGCAATTGCTGGGTCATAGGGTAGCTCTATTTTTAATTTTCTGAGGCACCTCCACACTGTTTTCCAAAGTGGCTGTACCAACTTGCATTCCCACCAACAGATACCGAGTTCTATTCCCAAGTCTTATTCAAGAGGTCTGGTGTGGGATCTGATAATTTGCATTTCTGGTAATTTCCCAGGGGATGCTGATGTTGTTGTCTGGGGACCATACTTTGAAAATCAGTGTTCTAGATGTACCATAATATATGTAGTCTGTGGGCAGAAAAGGATTTTTCCAACCTTTCACTGTTACAAACTATCCAGCAATGAATATTCTTGTTCATATATCATTTCATACAGGTGTAGGTACTTCCGTAAGATGAATTTCTAAAAGTGAATTTTCTGGTTTGAAGGTTATAGAAATTTATAATTTTGGTATGTAGTGCCAAATTTGTGGTGGTTCCGATTTATGTACTAGTAGTATATGAAAGTGTATATATACCAAAAAAGTCTATTATAAAACTTGTTTGCTTGTTTTTTGCCAGTCTGATAGGCGAAAACAGTTTTAATTTACATTTATCTTTTCAAAACATAAGGACCATATGTATTTCTTCTGAAATTTACTTTCTTGAGTAAGTTATCTAATCATCTAGACCTCAGTTTCTTTATCTATAAAAATGGGAATATTAGTAATTCTTAGGAATTACACAGCCCAGATTGCTGACCCCCAAAACTTTATTTTTGATCCTAAGTAATCAATTAAATTCCATGTTATTCCATCACAAAGTTTTGTTCATTTGTCCATTTATTTATTCATGGAATAATTATTAACATATACAATATGCTAAGAATGGGGCATGAAGAAGTGAAAACCTTATCTTCAAGGAATTCACTGTATACTAGGGAAGATCAGCATGTAAAAGATTATGTTACAATAAAATAATGTCTGTACTGAAGGTCCTTGCAAAACCAAAGAGGCACATCATGGCAAGAAACTCTAATGCTCCTTGGGGGAATTGGGGAAAGCTTTGTGTATAAGGTGCATTGAACTGACACTTGATGAAGAGGAGTTTGCCGATGGTTGAGTGGGAGGGTGTCCCAACAGAAAAATAGTCTATGCAAAACCAAAGAGGTATGAGAAAATATAGGTATTAAAGAACTATAGTAGTGTTAATGCTTAAAGAGTAGAAATGGAAGAGGGACCACTCTGATTTTCTAGTTCACCTTTATGTTGGGAGAAGGACCTCAAACCCTTTAAATTGGTTCATTTTTGAACCCCAGACTCTCATATGGTTTCCCTCCTACTTCTAGTAACCAATTTTCTCTCTCTTAGTTCTCTCATCTGGTCCTCTTTTGACCATGGCATTTATGGTTTGGATTCTTCTTTGTTTCAAATGAAGATTTATCTGAGGCCTTGCTGCATGAGCTTGCCAATTTAATGGTCCATCCATTTCCACATAATTCTTAACGAGAGAGTCAGATGTTAATAGAAAAATAACATAGAGGGAATATGTCTTAGGCTATAACTTTAAGGGTATATGTTCTCAAGGACTGTTTGTGGAAATGGCAAGATGCTCAAATATATTACTGAGTAAACAGAGAGGATGTGGAATGTCTTAAAGATATAACAAGTGTTATTTCTGTTCTTTTTCATACATAAACTTATCCATCCATCCATCCATCCATCTATCCATCTATCTGTCTATCCATCCAGTTTATTTGGCTATGCAGATTTGTCTTTTAAAGGTCATATATTCTGATATATTTCTACATCACTAAAACTCTCCATAGACACCAGTTTTAGGCTGTCATTGGCTACCATCCATGGCACCATTGGGTGGATGGTCACAATTTGGCTGTTTATTCTATTATTAGACATTTGGGTTTGTGCATTTTTTCCCCTTATAAGCAGTGATAAAAGAAATAAACTAAATTATTAATAGAGTTTATCTTGAATAGCAGGATAACGGCAAAGATCTTTGTATAAAAAAATGTTAAAAAAAACAAGCCAGGTGTAAGGAAGATATTTTGGCTGCCATAGCAACCATAATAATGGCAACAGTAAGTGTTCACATCAGTTTAGCATTATTGGACCTGGCATTGTGTGAAGATTGAGAGTCTAGCGTGTTTTGTATTTTGGGCTGCTTAGTGCTCCAAAAACCACACAATGATGCCTGTGTTGTTATCAATCCTCTTGGACACATACAGAGAAGTTTTATGTTTTAATAGAAAACTATAGCATACCTTTTTGGGTTATCAGATTCTGATTGTTCCTTATCTTTGAGTTATTTTGTAGCTCTTTGTAAGTTGAAGATAGATACAAACTCTGTCTTCAGTAGAGATTTAATTAACTTCTCTCACTGTTACCTACCTGTAAAGTGGACTAATATCTTGTCATTTTTCATAAATTGTCAACCCTTACCAAATTTTTAGTTCTTCTAGTTTCCTTCAATATGTGACTACAACCCTGTAAACTGATGTTTCTCATTTTCCCCTCTCCCTTCTGACGTAGCGTCACCAAGACCTAAAAACCTGACTGCCCAGATTCTTATCAGCTGAGTAGCCTGGCCTTTCCCCCGGGATCTGAAGGATCCTGACGATTTGATATACACCTTGAAGGACTCATCCCTTCAGCAGACCATGCATAGGCTGGATTTCTCCCTGGATGAGCCACTAAAGATGGCTACTAAGGAAAGGCCACTAAGGAAGTCTGGCTAAACACTCAGATCATGAACACCCTTATATGTGAGTAGCCAAGACTGTGGGCACCACTGTCAAGAGCATTGAAAACTTAACTTCAAGAAACTCAATGAGCAGTGCTACAAAATTGAAATAATTCCATGTATCAATCTCTTGGAATCCACTGGGCAAGATACCTTCAGGGGTCAGCTCTTTACTCCAATAGAACATTTTATACTAATATTGCTCTTTTCCTTTCTAGGCATCCCTCTTTTAACATGCCTGTAAGAGGATCCTAAAACAACTGGCCTTTGCCGCCACCTCGCAATAAATGGCTCAACCATTTTTGCAGGAACAATAGATTAACAGCCTTTAGGAGGCTGTTGCTTAGACCCTGTTTCACTCCACTCAGGAGGTTTTAGATCGCTTTTGTGTTGTTCAGCTATGAATGATATTCATTCACCTTGAACCAAAGGGCAGACAGGCAATGTTGAACTTTACCTGAGCCCTGTGCTCCTGGAAAATAGTGAGGCTAAGAAATCTCCCTACCATTTTGTATTCTGGGAAATGGCTTACTGCAAAGAACCAGCCTTCCCCATATGACTTAGATGAGACTAAAGGATGAATCCTTTGTTTACTCAGGCCAGATGCAGATCCTTCAAATCCTCATTCTTTATCTCATGAATGATTAACTAGAATATTTGTCCCCATTGATCAAACTGAAGAAAATGCCCAACCACTTGACTTGACTACATTTTAGTGAGGGTTCTCTCCTTCTTCTAGGCTCCTGAACTCTGGTACCTCCTTGAGCATCGGCATGTAGAAAAACCTCTCCTTCCTTAATAGACCCTCCCCCAAATCAGCTGACCTCAGGGTTATTCCGTGGTTAGCTGCCCAATCAGGCTAACCACTCATCCTATTTTCCTACAACCTTTTTTTTTTTTTTTTTAAGCATTATTTACTCCTCCCTCTAAAAGGAAGGCCCTTTCTGCCAGACTTTGGATATGCTTGCAGATACGACCGTCATAACACAAAAGTTTTCAGTCCCTTTGGGGAAATATCAAGGAGCAGGATTGCTAGGTCATATGTTAAGAGTATATTTCATTTTGTAAGAAAGTGCCAAACTGTTTTCCAAAGTGACCTTACCATTTTCAGTCCCACCAGTAGTGAATGAGAATTCCTGCTGCTCCACATCCTCATCAGTATTTGGTGTTGTCAGTGTTTTGGAATTTGGCCAGTTTAGTATGTTTGTACTGGTATCTACCTCATTGTTTTGTTTTGCAAACGTATGATGTGGAACATCTTTTCATATACTTGTTTGCCATCTGTATATCCTCTTTGGTGAAGCGTCTGTTGAGGTGTTTGGCCCATTTTTTAAATAAGGTTGTTTGTTTTTTGTTGTTGAGTTTTAAGAGTTCTTTGTGTATTTTGGATAGCAGCTCTTTATCAGATATGTCTCTTGAAAACATTTTTTTCCCAGTCTGTCACTTGTCTTTTTGTTCTCTTGGTGGAGTTTTTACTTGGCAGACGTTTTCAGAAAAAAACTGTGAAAGATTTTAAAATTGTTTAACCCCCCATCTCTCCTTAAAAAATTACCAAATGTTCTGTTAGTGTACTCTTCTGAGTTGTCTATGTCTTTCACTGGCTTTGCATTAATTTATAACTTGGTAAAATTCAGAAAACTGATAATAATCATGACTCTTCTTCCTAGAAATGCAAATAAATTGTGACCAAAATGTAACTGGTTATTGCCCCGATCTCTTGGCCTCTTTCTATAAATTTAGTTCAGCATTTCTTCCTGTCTGTGTAGGTGTAGTTCTTTGAATTATCCTTTGAACTGGTTGTAACAGCTTACTGGTTTCCTCATTAATTAATGCATTACATAAAATCTTTGACACATGTTCATTTTTTATTCATTTGTATGAGAGTCATGATTGTACCTTTAAAAAAAAACAACGTTATCCTTTAACAGACCGAGAAGTTGGTATAATGTAGGTTACATAGCTAGTGGAGACTTGTCACACAAGACTTGAACCACAGAGCATAATCTTTACTCCCCATGTTATGCTTAGAAGCTAAAAGATAAGATGGAGAAGCAAAAGCATTTTGCCTATTGAAACCAATATGGTAATGGCTAAAGCCATTGTTTCCTATGGGGAGCTCAAATTGAACAGATAAATTCATTTAGGAAGACTTGGAAAACCTACATTTTGCCTAGAATAGGTTCCGCCAAAAGGCATCTCCTAGCATTGGGGAATCAGAGCAATTAGAGAAATCAGTCTGCTCTGCTGGGCTTAAGGACATTTCCCAACAAAGCCTACTCTGAGTATGGAATTTTTAATTAACATTTCTAGAGAGTGGTCACGTGGGGTAGTGTGCCCAGGGTGCTGTGGCAGTTGCTTTGTTTGAGTGAAGTCCCTTAGTGTTAACAGTTGGATATCTGCAGATTAAGTGCAGACAATACTTGGACAGACAACTGAAAGTGTAAGTTTTTGATGCTTTCCCCAGCCGCTGCTGAGAGATTAGCTGGGATGTTATCCAGGTTCTTTCACTGTAGCTGATAAAACTTTATGAGAGCAGCATGTGAGTTTCTACACTATTGTTGATTAGCTGGGAAATGAATCTGGAGACACTGTTGTACTCCTTTTATGGCTTGTGCGTCAACTAGTCTAGCCTTTGCTTGCTGGACAGTGCTCCCGTTGGGAGGAAACATATTACTAAAGATAGACAAAGAAACCTATACAAAACAGTTATTCTAGTCTCTCTGGCATCCATTCCTATTTCCCATTTCATCCCACTTTGTGGCCATCACAATCCACAACCCCTGTATTGGGCTGTGGGATAGGTAATGCCATTCACGGTTATTTGTGTTTCCCTGCTACAGAGAGTGGTCAAGGTGGAAATTACTGACCTGGGCAGAAGGCAGTCTGTAGATGATACTTCCTTGGCTAAAGTGATTGTTCAGGAATGTCCAATTAGAGTAAAGTTTAGGGGTTTTGTTCAATTGTTGTGGAAAACTATCATCTCATACCCTGGATGTGTTTGAGAAAGAAACTGTAGCTCCACTTTCTGCTAGCAGTACTCTTATGTTCATAAGGAAAGCCAACCTGAAGATCAAGTGGATACAAAGAGGAATGCCTAAAGAATCACAGAAAAACAAAACTAAAGCCTTAATGAAATTCCACATAAAGCCCCTCAACCTCTGAACTTTTCAGTGACTTGAACTTGTAAATTCCCCTAACTGTTTGAATAAATCTAATTTGGGTTTTCTGTCACTCACAATGAAGGATTCCTACTGCCAAATATGGGATATTTTGTGGTCCCTGCAGCTTCCTGCTCTTCCCACAGAGCTGTATTAAGTGTGCAGAGGGGATTTTGGATCATGACTTTGGCTCAAGTCTCATCTTTGGTGGAGGAGCTGGGATTATGCTCGCTAATATCCTCTGGGAGCTCTAAGAATCTCTTCCACCTTGCAAGCTCTTCTTCTTCCCTAGCCCTAAGCAGTTAGAGGTACAATTCTTGACTGGCTTTCTGTGACCTTCCAAGGAAGTGAAAATTCTCAGGAGAGAATGGAATTGACCCAAATAAGGAAAAGCTGGAGAACTCTGGACAGATAGTAAAGGGATTTTCTCTGGAAAACACAATTTTTTATTTGTCTATCTTTAAGACTAGTGGAGTCTTAATGCCTGACTGCCCTACCAGCTCTGTAAGCTTCCTAAAGAGCAGGAACCATGTTTGTTTTAGATTTTATTCATTCATTTATTTATTTATTTACTTATTTATTTGACAGAGAGAGAGAGCACAAGAAGGGGGACTGGCAGGCAGAGGGAGAAGGAGAAGCAGGCTCCCCGAGGAGCATGACCTGAGGCCTGACATGGGGCTCGATTCCAGGGCCCCGAGAACATGACCTGAGCCGAAGGCGGATGCTTAACCGACTGAGCCACCCAGGCATCCCTTCATGTTTGTTTTATATACTATCCCCAGTGCCTAAAATGGTGTCTGGCCCCTAGGAAACATTTAATAATTATTGGTTAATTTATTTATTTATTTATTTTTTTTAAAGATTTTATTTATTGAGAGAGCGAGAATGAGAGAGAGAGAGAGTACATGAGAGGGGAGAGGGTTAGAGGGAGAAGCAGGCTCCTCACTGAGCAGGGAGCCCGATGCGGGACTCGATCCAGGGACTCCAGGATCATGACCTGAGCCGAAGGCAGTTGCTTAACCAACTGAGCCACGCAGGCGCCCCAATTATTGGTTAATTTAGAAGGACAAGCAGATGAACAGGAGTCAAGTTGTGCATAGGTTTTGGTAGGTTTCTTTTCATACTCTACCAGTAAGGGATGTTCATTTCAGAACTCATGAATATAATTATATATTTCAGGGTTTATCCAAAATAAGCTTCCTGGAAATTTTATCCCCTCACCCACTTCTTTTTTTAGCCTTTTCTTCTAAATTCAAAAGAAACCCATAATCTGAATTTCTCTAAGAAGAACGTTATTTCATTTGTAATCTTTGAACAGGAGTTAGGTTGATGAAATATCTATAGGTCATGTGCAAATAAGTGAATAACATGTATATACCTGAAGAACTATGCCACCTTGATTTTTTAAAATCATGAAATAACTTGCTGAGTCAAGGTCCATGTATTCGAACTGCCTACATGCTTTTGGTATTACTACTTCAGTTACAAATAGCTAAACATGGTAAAGATAGAAAAAAAAGAAGAATACCACTGTTAGTTCCTTTTCTTTGCTAGAAGACATTAGTTGAAATATTAACTTTTTCCTTACCTAAAAGGACAGAGACCACGAATCCAATTCTTATAACTTCCAAGGAAGACTAGATAAGAACCGTTCAATTACAGGTTGCTTATTTATCTAATTCTCTTGGCAGGGTTTGCTTTTGGTGAAACAAATCACCTGTTGAAGGAGGAAAAAAAGCCATTTAAGTGATTAAAATCTACTTCAGCTCATTTCCTCTTTAACCTATTTGTAAGCCAGCAAGAGCTGATAATTGTAATGAATAATTCTAATGGGAAACTTTAGTTGACATTTGGATCTCATTAGACTTTGAAAAACTTCTGCCATCTTGTTCTTTTTGAGCTCTTTTGCTGGGAGTACAGTTTTCAAGGTAGGCTTCAGTGCATGGAGTTTAGTGCATAAGCTCTGAAGCTTCAGAATTTTGGGTCCAGCTTTGCCATTACCAGCTGTGCGAATCTGGACAATTCTTAGTTTTTTTGAAACTCAGTGTTTACAGTTATGAAATGATTTTTATGATAGATTGTGATGATAATTAAATGAGCTAATATAAAGTACAGAGTTTACAAGTGCAAAATGCTTAACAGTGGCATATGGTAAGCACATAAAAACAAGTAGTGCTCATTAATAAGAGGCTCTGAAACAAAAAAGCTAACTGGATGAAGAGGGGGTGCTAGAAAAACAGAGATTAGTTTCCTCTTTATAATTAACTTATCAGTTGCTAGGAAATTTAGCATACAAGTAATAGACATTTGCTCTATTTCAAGAAAGCACTAGAAACAGATACCTTTTCAAGTTCTGGTACCAAACAACTTCTGTGTTACATGTACCATCCATTTGGATTTCTTTTTTTAAAGGATATCTTATCTTAGGGGTCAGAGTGTATAATATTTCTTGAATAGGAACATCTTAGTCCCAGTGGAGAGTTAAAATCAGTTAATGTGAATGTCAACCTTTCCTCTTGGTATATATCATTTAAAGGTGAAGAAAGTGTAAAATGGAGAAAAGTGACTGCAGGACCTGGTGCATGTAGATGGTGTAAGAAAATGTATGAGAATGAAAAAGAGAAAGATTAGTAGCTTCTTGATACAGAGCATATATATATGTATATATAAGGGGGGAAATCATTTATCATTGTTATTTTGTTGGCATGTCATAATCGTAATTTTTACCCTTTTTTGAGGCTGTAGAATATGAAAAATAGTCTTAGACAAATAAGTCAACTCTTGATTTTCTGTGCAGGGAGATAACAGGGTTTGTAAGTGGACTTAGGTATATATTAGAAATTTTTGTTGTGTGTATGTGAGGGGAACTGTGCGGTTTACAGTCTCAAAATATTTTGTTCATGCTAACCTTAAAATTACTTTGCATTTTGAACACACATCAATTGTTTCTGCTTCTAGGAAGACCATTTAAGACCAATTTAGATGGATTTAAAAGTATGCAAGTAACTCGTAGTGTAAATAGTCTATATGCAAAGAGAAACAATAGGGAGTACCTGTTTTTATTTCTTCAGTACTGTGCTTTGAGTTTAGATTTAATCTCTTGTTTATAGTGGAAAGCTGAGGAATTTTTCCCTAGTCTAGAAGTGGTTTAGCCTGGAGATAAAAATAGCCACATGTCCCTGAAAGAACAGAGTTTGGTATCTCTGCTCTCACTTTAAAAATGTTTCATAATTTCTAACAATGTTCTGATTAGACATAACAGAATCCTCTTGTAGAAACTGAGGAAACATCCTGATCAGAAATAAAACTGAGCAGTCGAGGCAAGAGGTGGGGCCTCAGAATTTGACACTTTGTATTTCTCCTCCTTTGTAATTTCTGTTTATATCACCTACATTGTGCTTCAAGCTATCATTTCTGTCTTGATGGCAAAGCTTGTCTTTATCAACCTTTCTTTATCCAGGCTGTCTCAGGACCGGTTTCTAAAATAGACTCCTGAATACCATCATCTTACTTCTCTGGGGGAGGGAGGATGGAACAAAAACAGAAGGAAGCACAAAGCTTCTTATTAGTTTCTTTGTTAAACTAGAGTTTAATCTGAGAAGCCATTTACTGTTATAATTCAGATTTTTGGGTCTTCAATCTACTCAAATAGGTGTGTTTCCATTTGGGGGAGTCCCCTCTTACCATCTTCCTCCTGGGAAATAAAATCGTTTCATTCCTGCTGAATCTATATCGTCAAAGAGTTTGCAAAATGTAGGTATACAGTATATACTGGAGGTTGTTTCTGCTTTTTGTGCTTGTGTTCAGTGTATTCTGTTGGAAGATATTATGAGGGCTGGTGAGAGAGAGAGAGAGAGAGATAGGGATTAGGTGGTGTCTGTAGTTTTCATAAACAGCAGGGGCTATGAGCAGAAACTCTTTAAACTGCACGTTCAAAAGTAGCATCTGGCATAGTGGGAACAACAGAGCTCCAGGAACCCTGGAAGAGGGGAAGTAGGAGAGCTTGTCAGGTTTCTTGTAGTTTTAACTCCAGACCTTAAGAACAGAATTAACCAATGAAGAGTCATGAGATTTCCTTTAGTGTCCCAGAAAACACAGCTAATAGCATTTCGGCCTGAGTGAAAAGCATGTGTGGACTGTGATTGAAGAGGCAGGGGTTGGCGATGACATAAATGAGCTTGAGAGTAGTGGTTTTCAAAATGTGGTCTTTAGACCATCAGTATCAGCATTACCTGGGAATTTGTTAGAAATGCAAATTCTTGGTCCCCAACCTAAACCTACTGGATCAGAAACTGGGGCTGGGGCCCAGAAATCTATGGTTCAAGGAGTCTTCCAGGTGATTCTGATGTATGTTAAAATTTGAGAACCATTATTTTAGGGAACTGAGGTCACTTTTCTTTGCTGAGTTACCTTAATGAGGAGGTGGCTTTCATCTGCTTATTCCCACAACTGATTACTCCAGGCTTATGAATGAATAAATGTGTGGATAGCAGATCCAAAAAGTGATGATAGAACTTGGAAGGGCTTTGCGTTTCATTTTTCTAAGCCCTGAAGTGACCCCTTTTTAGGTGCTCTATTTCTTCCCAAGGTTTAGCTACCTCAGTCTCTATGACTCTTGGCAGATGCCCTCACTTGTTATTTCAGTATGGAACTGAGCTGCCCAAAATGGTAGCCACTAAATTTAAATGGAAATTAAATTAATTTAAATTTAAATTAAAATGAAATAAAATTTAAAATTTAATTCCTTGGTCACAATAGCTATATTTCAACTGTTTAGCAGCCACATGTGGCTAGGAGCTACTGTATTGGACAATACAAATATCAAACACCTTCATTTCTCTAATACTAAACTTGTAAACCTATGAGTAGTTTGCCAGTTTCTGTGGTGTAAATACTCCTACTGTGACTAATTTCAAGCTACCGACATGTCACTGAACATGGAGTTAGTTGCAAACAGATACACACAATTAAGGTGAGAGACAAAGTGAGTTGGTTCCTTGTCACTGGTTTTATGGGAGAAATTCTTCCGTGATGGCAAAAAATGCTGATTCTCTTCTTTACATTCTAATTTCATTTTACAATGAGAATGGCTTTCTAAGAACACAATATTAATAGCATACTGAAAGTGGCCAATACCTTGGAGACCTTAACTCTATTTTAGGTATAAGGTGGAAATATAAAATATACAATTTAACTTTAAACATCTTTTCCACGTCAATAGGGAAAACTGCTCAAAGTGAATTGGGACCAGTGTCTTAAAGTGGCTGTGCACTCAAAACTAAACCATACAAAAAAAGAAAACAATAAATAATAAACCTAAGCCATACAAGATGTTAAGCTGCATATGTCCTAGTCTGAATTTTATAATGAGTCAACAGTGGTGCTTCATTGATTATTCTATTAAGTGGAAGTGTTTATAGTCCTATCTGGTTGTGGATAGTAAGCCAAATAGTAATGACTTGTTTCTTAAGAGAAAATGAAAGGATTGTCTTTGATCTTTGAGGTCATGAATGACTTGCAAATATGCTGTTAAAGGTGAGCAGTGTACTTACCTTTTAAAATATTTGCCATTTTTAAAGTGCTTAGAAATGCTTTTTGAAAGATGGAAAATTTTTCTTTTAATTACAAGTTAAATAAACCCCAATTGATATGCAGCCAGGCCTAGTTTTCATGTATATAGTCAGATTTGGCAAAGACCTTTTTTTTTTTTTGACCAGGGCATTATCTAATCTGTGTATGTATGTGGTGACAGTGGAGGTTTATGGTCTTGAATGATGCTCTTGCATCACTAAGCTAGCAACTCATCTGTTAAATAGAAGTAGATTTTAGTCCATGGATTTCACAACCCAAATACTTGGAAATGAGAAAGCAAAATCATTCTTATCCTATTTTCTCTACTGAAAAGGAAAAGCCCTCAAGTCTGAATGCCTCTGTTACTAAAACTGTTAATTGTGATAATCATAATTGGATGAGAATTATTAAACTGATAACCTCATTGAATCCATTTATTTCTGCAGAAAGTTATACACATGTGTGTCAGACTGGATCCTTTTTAGGACCTTGGGAGTCTGCTATTCTAATGCTGGTCCAGCTAAAGCTGGCTGTCCTTGAATGACAGCTGCTAAAATTTCAATCAATAAGTGGTGTCCAAATGTCAGAGAGAGTGGTGTGAAGCAGGGACAGGTTGAGACAGTGTGCAGGATTCGATTCTGGGCAGTCAGAGTTTAAGTTTGACTTAGGAAAGAAATAAGTCAGCATCTTTAATCCCCAAACATTATACACCATCTAGTCAGTAGACTTAGCAAAGGTCAGGCAATCAATATGGTTGGCATTAGCGGAGATAGGTTATGGGAGACGGTTTTACTCCTTGAAATTGTTTTTTATGTTACAATACACAAAAAGGTAGGCAAACTGTCAGGTGGAGAAAAAAGAACTTGTATGACAGTGAAATGAGCAGATCATTGGTCAAAGGGCTAAGTTAAGAGATTCCGTGAAATTGGGAAGTAACGGAGGGATCCCAGATGGCTTCCTCATTTGTCTCTGTTAAGGGTTTAATATTTTGAATGTGCACGTATCCTTTGGGAAAAATTGGGCTGCCTGATATATCATCAATCCAGAAAGATGGAAATACCAGGAGAAACATAGTATGGTTCATCATGTTGTTACTCTAATCTTGACTTAAACTAGAAAAAAAACCCAAACACCCCAAAACAAGAGTAAGCTTTTGCCCTTGTTATTTGCAAGATCACCTGGAACATAGTAAAAGAAAGATAATTAGTGAAAATATTAGATTCTCCTGTTAAATTACATTTATAAATTTGTAAACTGAGGAGAGAGGGGTCATCTATTTTCCATTTATATATTCTTTCTAGACAGGTAGCAGAACAGTTATGGAATGGAAAAAGATGAATAAGAAGCTGAGAAGGAAGGAAAAATGACTTGGTTAAAAACCTAGTCATTTGAGAACTGAATAGTCATTATATGAACATATTCAAATAAGAGAATCCATCAAGGCCATTCAGAAGTCAGAAGCCAAGAGATAAAACAAAGCAAGAAGAGTTCTTAGTTCCTTCTTACAACTAAAAAAATTTTCAGATATTACGTGTATTTTGATTTTCACCCAGAAAGACTCCTATTGCAATTGATCAAGAAATTAACTTGACACCCTAATTTTTAAAATCTTATTTCATCACACATTTCTAAAATTGAAAAAAAAATAGATATATATTTTTTGACCAGAGATTGTGAGATAGTAGGAGACAAAATCAGAGACATTTTTCTGCTTTTTCTTAAGTTCTACACTGCTCTAGAATGAAGTTGGGACCAGGTATCAATGAGAAATTGATGGTCTTAAGTGGTAATTTATGTCAGATCCAAAGGCTCTGATATACTGTCTTCAGTTAGCTGGGGTGTTCCAGACCTCACAGGTAGAAAAGTTATCCACAAGGTTTAGGAATTTACTTTTTATTTAATCTTACCAGGACAATCTAGAGAGCACTGTTTGTAGTCCATATATTGAGAAGAGTATATGTAAAGAAAGAGTACTCTGGGAATGTGGAGTTACCCAGTGGAATTTATTGATTTTCTGGGCCTGTAGTAGATTCTGGTCATGGCTCCAAGTCTTTAACCCATTCCTGTATCTACGCCTTTTGCCCTGAGACTTCATATCTTCCAATGCAGAGTCTACTTTCCTTGAATCTGGACCAGTACTGTGAATTGCTTTGGCCAATGAAATGCGGCACAAGTGACAGTGCCCTACATCTGAGCCTGGGTCTAAAAAGGCACTGTGTTGGGGCACTTGAATGGCTCAGTCATTAGGTGTCTGCCTTCTGGGGTCGAGCCCCATGTTGGGCTGCCTGCTCAGTGGGGAGCCTGCTCCTCCCACTCCAGCTCCCCCCTGCTTGTGTTCCCTCCCTCGCTGTCTCTCTCTGTCAAATAAATACACAAAATTTTTAAAAATAAATAAATAAATAAATTTTAAAAAAGGCACTGTGTTTCTGCCATGAGAAAAATATTGGCCTAGCTTGCTGGGTGATGAGAGACACAGTCACATCAGGCCCAGACTTATGAGAGAGCCCAGGTGATACCAAAGCAAGTCTGTTCTGGTTGACAACCCCAAGACATCAGAGCAATAAATGCTCAAAGCTGGATGTCCTTGATGTTTTGTGGTGGTTATTACAGCACTATTGTGGCAGAGGATAACTAATATAAGGCACAAATTTCCAGATAGACTGAAAGTAGGGAGTTCTGATGAATCCTTCATGGAACCCTGGATGCTTTATTAAAATAAACAAGAAGACCTTGAAGTAACAAGCTTGCTTAGCTTAATCACCTCCTGGGAGGCATTTATCTAACTGAGTTGATTTGACCTGGGGTCCAATGTTTCAGCCTTGACTGGTTATATCCGTATGCAGATGTATTTGTGTCTCTTCAAACCTGACAGACAGGTGTCTATAAGTTATCAAGTTAATGCTTACAAAGGACCTCCTTGCATCACCATTCTCAAAATTCTATCAAGGAGCTTAGAAGTGGTTTAATAATGGCCACTGGCTTATCTGTACTTGCCATTGAGGCAGAATGAGCAAATTTTCTGGTAGAATATAGTTTGTGAATTTAAATACAAGTTCTTTTTTTTTTTGTCCTGGTATATATGGAATCAATCAGTGTGCCTTCCTTTAGAGACTGCCATTCCATTGTCTTCTGGCTTTTACTTCTACTTCTTCCTCTTACTGGAGAAAACAATGGAATTTTGTGAAAGCCCCAGGGGTTTTTGAAGCTCAGAGGGACAGGCTTTTACCTTTGAAAAGAAGGGGAATTTGATTGAAAATAGAGGCTACTTATGATTCATTCAGAGGAATTTTTCCTCTCCATCATCTTATTTGCCTAGTGATTTGATCCTATGTGGCTCTTCAGAGCCCACTGTGAGATGATTTGCTTCAGCTGCACTGGATCTTTTTCAAATATTTTCCAAGGACAAACACCCTCCCTACAGGTTTCCTCAGCTGCAATGATTGTCTTGTCTGGGGATTGTATTCTGATTAATTTAACTGTAGCTTCCTTACTGCTTCAGTGGATTCCAAATTTGTCATGGTTTAAAAAATATTCTCTGGGGAAGTTTCATAAAGGAAGTTGGTGAGAACAGGGCTTAGGATTTATTCTGCTGAGTAACCTTTAGAATGTGGTGAGGGGCTGAGAGGCACAGAGAAAAAGGAAGGAATGCCAAATTCTTCCTGATGCATGTTCATAGGTCAGGCATAATTGAGTTCTGCAGAAATTTCAGTGATCATTGTTCTGCATAGAGGTGCTCCATCCAATTGAGAAAGCAGTGAAAAGCATGCGATACGTGACTGCAGCCAGCAGGGGGCGGGAACACCACAGCCATAAACCACGATCTCTACGGAAGTTGCTTCGACCAAATTGCACACTTCTGGAGGCCAACTTGTTCTGAACTCAGGGCAAGCCTTTCTTTTTGTAAGATTTTTGCTTTCACTAAGTCTTTTCTGCTGACAGTATAGGCAGTGGAGTCTGGATGTCTGGATTTGAAACCTGGCTGCTCCACTTGGTAGCTTTGTCATCTCTATGTACCTCAGTCTTTCTTGTCTGAAAAATGGGAAAAGAACAATTGTTGTGGAGATGTGAGGGATGATTGAGCTAACTTACATAATGCATTTGGAACAGTGCCTGGCACTTATTACGTGCCAGATCAATATCAGCTAATAATAGTAGAGCCTTTCCCTTTGCTCTCCACCTTCCTTCCTCCCAGGTCTGATGTAAAAATAAATAAATGTAGCAGTAGGTTATGCAGGCTGATTTCTCTTCATTCTTCAGCACTCATCTCGGAAACACAAAATGAACTGCCAAAAATGCTTATGCTAAATCTAATAATGAGCAAATATCAAACAAAACCAAATTGGGGGACATTCTACTCAATAACTAGATTGTGTGCTTTAAAAATGACAAGGTCAGGAAAGACAAAGAAACTGTTCCAGACTGTACAATACAAAACAGACGCGACACCAGAATGCAGTGTGTGAGCTAGGAATTTATTTTGCTATAAAGTATATGTTAGGACAATTGGTTAAATTTGAATAAGGTCTGTAGATAAGACAGTAGTATTAGATCAGTATTAATTTCCTGATTTTGCTAATTGTAGGCTATGGAGGAGAATGTCCTTGCTTTTAGGAAACACACACTGGAGTATTTAAGAGCAAAGGGGGCATAATTTCTGTAAGTTACTCTCAAATGGCTTTAAAATGTATATTTGTCTATACATGTATTATATACATGAGAAAGAGTGTATTTGGTATAACACGTAGCACATCCGGATGAAGGGTATATGAGAATCCTTTGTGCCATTCCTGCAAATTTTTGGAAGTCAGAAACCACATGAAAATACAAAAATAAGAAAAACTAAAAACTAAAACTAAACCTAAAATCCCTCATCTTAGATGCTTACTTCTCCAAGAAACTTTTCTGATACTCCCCTGCCCCGACGTGCTTAGGTGAGGTAGATGCTCCTGCCCTGTACGTCCCTGACCTGTGGTCTTTCTCTCTGTCACAACAGCCATTACACTATAACTGCCTGTTTATGTCATTCAACTGTGAGCCCAACCCAGGAAGGCAGGGACCCCATTTAATCATTCACCTTTGTATCACCTGAGCCTAGCTAATACCTGGCACAGGGAGGAAACTCATTATGGACTTGCTAAGTGATAAAGTAGTGGAACTTGGCCTTATTTCCAAGGTTTGATTTTCTGGGGGCTTGTTGTGAATTTTAAGCTTGCTTTTTAGGTTTTGTAGTGGGGATGTAGCACTGGTTTGGGACTTGGCGCATCTAGTCAGGAAGTCGAGTTCTGTCATAGTGTTTATGAGGGAGAGTCTCTTTAGTTTGCTTATACCTTCGCTGTGACTCTCCATGCTTGGAGATACGGTGAAGATAGAATTGGAACTCTGTGAAAGAAAGCCAAATAATCAGTGGACTCTCTTTGTCTAGGCATTTAATTTGAGGGAATGCCACTGTATATGGTCAAAGGCAAGTGTGTTTAGTATTTTTTTTTAAGATTATTTATTTGACAGAGAGAGCACCAGCAGGGGGAGCTACAGGCAGAGGGAGAAGCAGGCTCCCTGCTGAGGGAGCCTGATGTTGGGCTCGATCCCAGGACCCTGGGATCTTGACCTGAGCTGAAGGCAGATGTGTAAATGACTGAGCCATCCAGGCGCCCCTAAGTGTGTTTAGTATTAAAAAACATTTTTTTTTCTTAAAAGGTAGACCCTAAATGCAAACCACGATTTCATTTGGTGTGCAATGAGGAAACAGAATCTGAGCTGGGTGTAGAACTGACTGTAAGGGCATTAGTGAGAAATGTGTGTGTGTGTGTTTCCTTTGTTCCCCTTTTATGGGCAATGTTTGGGATTTTTAAAGCGCAGGTTTGTTTACATATAATAAACTGATGTTAAAATGTAATGTCATAAAGATGCACCTCACTCCTTTATTTGATTTCCATATTAATTTACTCTCTTCACAGTGTCGTTGCGGTCACTGTTTTACCACTATTCTTATCTAATATTAACTTTCAAGGTAGGTATTTTGCTATTTGACAAAGATAACAGCGCAATAGATAATCAGCATTTTTATCTATACTAGAAGCCATAGAAGCCTATCTAGAAAAAGTTCAAAAGTGTGCACATGATTCTAGAAAAGAAACTCAACTAGATGGTAAGAAATGTAAAGCCAAGTGAGGTTTCATGCTGAGGTTATTTATAGCCTGGTGAACTGGGGCTATAGTATGCATCATCTTTAGAAATCTCTATGAGGAAGAAAAATTGGATGTAGGGGCTCTGATGAGTATGAATCAATGAGGTAAATCTCTCTAACTCCCCACACCTCAAAAATAATTCCCTCCTGCATCCCACCAATCAGAGATTCATTTGGAATAACGGGTTCTTCTAAAAACTGCTATGCAAGTTATGGCGCCTACCACCTTATACTTCAGTGTGAATTGGTTTAATCAAGCATTATGATTGTGTTTCCTCTAACACCTAGCTGAGAAGATGAGATAGTTAGTGGTCTCGATTGGAGGGAATTGGAGGAGGAGTAAAGAGCAACTTTAGAGGAGGAGATATTTTGGAAAAAGTGCTGACCAGGGGGAAAGTGCCGAAGTGGGTTGCTTAGGAGAGCTGCAAACAGTATCTTAACTCTTGGAGTTTGGGAAACAGAGGCAGGAGGAGGAGCAGAAGTAGTCAAGGCTCCTGAAAGAAAAGGGTGAAGTAGCCAAAACAGATGTTGACCACACAGTGGTGGTGGCAGGAATCCTGCTTAGCATGTCACCAAATAACATGTAAGTCATGGTTCTGTAATTGTCTCCTTTGAAGAATTACCTGGCTTGTTTCTCTTGAAGAATGAACTGTCCTACACATCAATGTTTGTCTTAGAATAAAGTATACCCATGTTACTAATCAATGAACACTTAAACATGTAATGTTCCTGATACTTTTGCCATGCCTGTTGATACTTATCTAGGATCTTACCACCTGGAACTTAATTTCTCAACAAAGTTTGCAGAGAACTTGGACAAAACTAACTTCCGCTGAACTTTAAAAATAAAATGAACAAATTCCAGAGCAACCAACTGAATAATTCTGTTATATGAGCTATCACTATAAATGGCTCATTTATCTAAATGGCATTCAATCTCACATGGACATTCAGGATTTTTAAGAAAGACAATGGCTATTTCTCCAATCCCTAAAAATCCCATAAGATAGGGGCAGCAGGTAGAAAGCTTTCATTCTTGTCAAAATCAGTCTTGACTTCAGTGTATCACAGTAACTGTGTATCATTGTCACATTCTTGTCCACTCAGGCATATGCCTTTGGTCCACTTAGTCAACGTTCTAGAACTAGGAGCCTTTGCAATAAAAAATGAACAGCTGAAGAGTAGTAAAGGTCAAAGCTCAAAAAGGGAGAGGGAGCCTGGCTGGCTCAGTTGGTAGAGCATGTGACTCTAGATCTTGGGGTTGTGAGTTTGAACCCCACATTGGGTGTAGAGATGACTCAAAAATAAAATCTAAAAAATATATAAATAAATAAATAAATTAGGATTAATGTTGCCACTCTACCTAGCATACATATCTAACTGCATTTTTTTTTTTTTTTTTTTTTTTTTACAACCTATTGCAATTGTTTTCGCACTTATCTCCTCCCAGGGTAGATTTTGACCATCTTCAAGGTTGCTGTCTAATTTATTTATTTTTGTAGATGTAACACATGGCACATAATAGGTGCTTAATATTTGTCTATTGAATCAATGAATGACATGTTCATGCTTAAATCCCAGTATTTAGTTAGTAGCTCAATAAGTGAGACCAAGGACTGTTTGCCCAGAGTCAGCCCAGCACTGGGCTAGGTCCACTGGGAGGTTGGGAAGTGAGGGAACACTGGTTGGAGAGAAGGGTTTGGGTCAATGCAGATGTGGGTTCATTTTTTAGGAGAAAATAAATAATAGCTGGTGGGAGTGTCATTATTACTGAATAGGGAGATATTCACGGTATTATGGAAGAGTAATTATTGTTTGGTTAAGTAAGATAAATGAGAAATATACCATAGTAGAGGTGGCCATGGACAAGTGTTTGGATAGGTATGAAAAACTAAATAGAATTAGATAAACACAAATTGGTCCACAAGAAAGTGCCTGTTGTGGTCAGCAAGCTGCAGATATGCTGAAGAGCAAGGGGTTCTATGGTTCTGATATTCTGTCACCTGTATTGAGAGGGAGAAGAGTGGCATCTGGGATAACTTTGTGCAGAGAACAAAGACTGTGATCCTATCTTTTTTTTTTTTATATCTGATCGTATTTATTTTTTAATCTTTAGAAAATCTCATTTTTGACTGGCCTCAGACTTAGAGGTACAAGCTCTCAGGGAAGACAGCCTCTGTCTCTCAGCAATCTGTTCCTGGCATTTTTCTTTTTCTTTTTTTAAAAGATTTTATTTATTTATTTGACAGAGAGAGACACAGAGAGAGAGGGAACACAAGCAGGGGGAGTGGGAGAGGGAGAAGCAGGCTTCCTGCGGAGCAGGGAGCCCGACGCGGGGCTCGATCCTAGGACCCTGGGATCATGACCTGAGCCGAAGGCAGACACTTAACGACTGAGCCACCCAGGTGCCCCCTGGTGTTTTTCTTTGGTCTCCTTTATTGTCTTGGCCAGAAGTTTAGCCTATTCTGCAGCCTCTTCCTTATTTTTCTTAGTACACCGTTTCTTCAGAGCAATAGACCATTGTTTGTGTGTACACAAACACAAGGGCACAAGATGCTGAGTCTTGGGCGCTTTGGTCCTAGGTTTCTTACTGTCTTCATTTGGGGGCTTTCTCACAACATACGGGCAGACATCATCTTCTTTAGAGAGACTGAAAAGCTTGTGGATTCTGCTAGCTCTTTTGGAACCCCAGGCGATGAGGCACAGTAATATCAGTAAGTCCAGGAATGTTCTTTCCACCCCCCCCGCTTTTTACAATGACCAGGTTGACAACACTGGGATTGGCATCCACAATGTAACCCCAAGCAGATTTGCGCCTTCTCTCTCCAGTCCTCCTTGGTCTGTAGCAGGAATGCCCCTCATTCAGCAGCAGGCAGACATGGCCATGGGTCAGGACAGCCTGCTTCGGGGGGAAGCCTTGTTTGTCATCTCCACCACTGATTCGGACCACGTAACCCTTCCATTCTTCACCCGCGGCAGCAGCAGCAGCTTCTGTGGCCTTATGCTTCTCATAAAAGCTACGAAGTTGGCGTTCATCGTCCACTTCAATGAGTTTCTGGCAACCAGTAGCTGGGAAAGAGATGTTCACCTCCAACCTGAAGCAGCCTACCACCTCCCAGAAGCCACAAAAAAGAGCGAATGTGATCCTATATTTTACTGCATCAGACTCTCCTCCCCCAAATCTGAGGAAACTTCCCACTCTATGCAGCAATGCCTCAGTGACGATCAGCAATAAAGGTTCATGAATTTTCTATTTATTGGTGCTGTAGCAGCTGCTACAGTTGGAAGCTCACAGCTTGATACCTCAGCTGTATACAACTTTCTGACCCAGGGGGTAGCTCTTTTAAAAAATATTTTATAATGAAAACTTTCAAACACACAAAATAGAGAGATTTTTACCCATGTACCCATGACCTAGTTTTAACAAATATCAACATTTTGTGGTCCTTTAATGACATATTTTAAAACAAATTCTAGACACATATTGCTTTAGACATCAGTATATCATTATGCATCTCTAACTGATAAGGATATTAAAAATAATATAGCCCCCAAGCCATTATCATATCCAGGGTTGCTTTTAATATGTGCAAGGGACTGGCTCCCTTCCTTTCAGCCCCTCCCACTCCTCTACCAGCTGTGCATACAGTTCCCCCTTATGCCGGAGCCATTATCTTTCTGAGAGAAGAACCAACCACTGTAACCATCTCCTTGTGCCAGCAGAGTTTCCCATTTGCAAAATACCATCTGTGATGAATGAAGTTTCCTGGCCTTTGCCTTTGTCCAGCTCATACCTGATACTTTAATTAACAAGAAGATGTATCCACTCTGTAAACTAATCTAGCACTATTTCAAGTCTCACCTCTCCCTGATATGTCAAAAGAGTTCATTTAAAAAAAATCAGATAGTCTATTTAAAGATTTTAGGAGAGGAAAGAACCTGGATAGATGGTAGGGAATTTTAATTTATCAGAATTTCTGTTTCGATTTTTAGTTCAGAAGCCAGTGTCTTGAGATTTATATCTTAAGCCATGCGAGGACACTTTTAGAAGTTTTATAAGTGATGTTTAGGGTAATAATAATCATCACGTTTACAATTTATTTTTTCTTAGGAAAGCCAGTGGGAATGAATCCCTTGGTACTTTTAACTTATTGAAAATGGAGTATGGAGTTTCTAGACTAGTCCACAAGCTCCATCAGAGCAGATATCTAATTATCTTGTACACTGCAGTGTTGATTGTGGGTTCTAAGCATAGTAACTTCCCGGTGAGTATACGTTGAATGGACTAATAAAGATAATGTGCAGTTTTTCCTCCATTTAAGATGTCCTGTTAGTGGGGCTGAGGTCTAGCAAGATCTATGAACCATTCCTTTCCCTCCAGCAGAAGCCACAGATGTTGACTTCATCCTGTACTCCTGACTAATTTCCTCCCCAGTCTTTGGTTTGGATTGTATCTCTCTTTCACAGCTTCTCTGGGATGCTGCTGCCATTGGTTATTAGCACATGACTGCCCCAGCATCTGGTCTTTCTTACTGAATACAGCGCTGGGAGAAAAAGGCAGGAACTTTACTATTTCCACTCTACCATGGGCTTACCTTTATGGAGCGATGATGTGGGTACCAAGAGGGAGAAAGAGAATGAAGTGGGTGGAGATTTTTGAGTTGTTTGTATTAAGATTAAGATTGAGATTAAGCAGCGATTGCAAATGGGAGTAATGGTTATGTGCCACAGTGTCCTCCTGAGTTTTAAGATTAGAGGGCACATTTACTATAATATCAAAAATGAAATGTTCCTCACACGGGGACTTTTCTCCTTTTTAGAGAAAAATCGCTCTCATTTGTGGGTAACATGTAAGGTAGAAATGTAGAAGTCTGTTAGTTTCAGTGATTGCATCTAGCTTAGTTTCTCTTGTATTCCTAGGATTGTAACCTTTATGAGTAAAACCTGCACAAAGATGTTTACACAGATAAGCACCTGCCAGTTTAGTTCATTTGGCTTTTTTTCTGGAGGTGTGAAAAGAGGGGTTGAAGGGTGACTGGGTGGGAATGGCTTTTAAAGAAGACCCAGTAACTGGGGCGCCTGGGTGGCTCAATTGGTTAAGCGACTGCCTTTGGCTCAGGTCATGATCCTCGAGTCCCGCATTGGGCTCCCTGCTCAGCGGGGAGTCTGCTTCTCCTCTGACCCTCCCCCCTCTCATGTACACACACACTCTCTCTCTCTCTTTCTCTCTCAAATAAATAAATAAATAAATCTTTTTTTTTTTTTTTAAAGAAGACCTAGTAACTCTGTAAATTTTGGAGAAATGAATCACGACTCTGTTGCTTTCCTTCATTTACACAAATTTACAAATAAGATATGGTTTCAGGCAAGCAGGACTCCCAGCCTTTGCATCATACCTTTTTTGGAATCTTGATCTTTACTAATTGTAGTTACTGGTTTAGTAACTTTAGTAGTTACTGGTTTAAGTCTGTTAAGTAGCATATGCTGATTGCAATGACCAATAGACCTCAAATATATGTGATTCAAACATAAGAGAAGCTTATTATTATTATTATTATTAATTATTTGGTTCATGTAATAGTAGTGGGAATATGAACAAATTCCTATCATTCAGGGACTCAGGCTAACAGAGGTTCTGCTGTGTAAAGGCTTCCAAATGTTCCCAGTTTTTCTTTTTCTTTCTCTTTTCTAGTTAGTTTGTAGAGAAAAAGAACAGATTTGTATGTGTCAAGTTTGGAAGTGGGATACATAATTTCTCCTTGTAGTCCATTGTTTAGAATTCAGTTACATGGTCATATCTAACTTTAAGGGAGTCTAAATAATGTAGTTGTTTAACCTAGGATCTCTGGAAAATAGAATCTGAGGCAAGGACTAAGTGCTGATGCTTTATTTGAGAGCTACAAGGCCAGGGCTGCAGGAGTGGGAGAAAAGGGAAGTAAAGCAGAGAAGGATGGTAAACAGTGCAAGGTAACATGCAGACTATTGCTCTGTAAGAAGCTGAAGGAGACAGTAGGCCACTTTGCAGGTTAATCCACTTGGCCAGGCTGCATGGTGAAATCATGATTCAGAACATTCCATTGGAAGGAGAAAAGGAAAGAGAATTTATCTGCCTGGTTCTTTTCCATCTCTTGCCTCTTACTGGCCAACACACACTTTGCTCCTCAGCACTACCGGTTTGCACCATCCCACATCTCAGCAGCTTCTCCGAAGCCAAAACAAAGGCTCTTTGGTGTGGCATTTCATCGGAATCTGAATCTGAGTTAGAAAGAGGCAGGAGACAACAGGGATTTGAGTGTGGCTGGTTGGCCTCAAGTAGCAAAAATTCTGAGTATGTTGGTTGTGGTGGCAGCTGTCTGGAGGATAAGTGAAGCCAATACTATCTGTAAATTGCAAAAAAGATGTCTTACAGTCTGCCCCTTGCACCACTGAGATCCATTTATGCCCTCCAATTATATCTGGTTCACAAACTAAAATATGGGAACAATATTTTTTGTTGTTTTTAGAACAAGAGGACATCTTCCTGGAAAGTTGAGGTACAAGTTCAACCAGTCAGAGTCACTTTCAAGGTGCATTTTCCTAGAAGAGATAAGTCGGGAAGGTCAGTGAAAAGCTACTCCAGTCCCTGCTTCTGCAGTTCATCCTGAGGCTGTAATTGAGATCTCTCATTTCTCTCTTCCACCATCCATTGTAGATTTCCTCATCCTCTGCAAGTACTCCTACTGGTATGCTTGCCTAGTAGGGTAGATCTTCATTCTGAGGATTTTAAGCCCTTTGTTGCCCTGTGTTACTGGATAATGGTTGTTACAACTGGTCAGTGATGGTTAGTACTGGCTATGGAAATACTGAGATGTCTTAGTGAGTATCTGTGGTCTTAGACATTGTGTAGAAGCAACCCTGAGTTCTTAGGTTAATCAAGGTTCATTGCCTCAGCCAGTACAGTAGCTCCTTTCTGTGACTGCCGTATCACGGAGAGTTCAAACTATACCAGTGGTAGGTACAGCTTCTAGCTCAGCAGAACCCCCATTGTATCCCATAGTAAGTGTTCCTCTCCTGGGAATTGGAAACTGTAACCCAGCAGAGCCTCGGGTTGCAGGACTGAAAGCACAAATGCCCCAAGTGGGCTATTGAGTGTGATGTTACAAGGGGACGCTCACATTCCTCTTTGTTCTTGGACTTTTGTATTCAAGTTATTGGAGACATAGGTCAAGTAGCACTTACACTGCATCTTGGAGGTCACAGTGTCAAATCTTCAGTGTAGGGCTACTCTCTTGGGTCCCATCCCTCTTCAGGAGCTTAGTACTATCACTTTACTATCATTCAATAAACCTTGCTTTGCTGCCCACCCAAAGGGAAAAAAAAAAAGATCTTCAGTGTATAGTTCCCCAGCTGGCACCTTAGCTGAGCTTTTAACAGATCATTCCACTATTCTTTTGCTTGGCTGCTTCTGAGTGATAAACTCATTTGTTAGAAAGGCATGGATGATCTTAAAAATACACTCCTTTAGTCAGCAACAAAATGAAAACACAAAACAGGGTGTGTCAATAATTTCATAAGCCTAAGCTTTATGTGAAGCATCTGAATACTGTATTCTTAACAGAGAAAAATATAATTTTAGTTTTGGATGGAAACTTAATGATCAACTAACTTACCTATCCCATTTTACAAAGAGAAATGGAGGCCCAGATGGAAAAAGTGACTTAAGAGGGACAATAGCTAATTAATGGATGAATTTGTGCTGCATTCAGGTTTTCTGATTTCTAGGTCCCTGAAAATTCCATTCTATAAAATCATCTTTTTTTTTTTAAGATTTTATTTATTTGCGAGACAGCGTGTGCATGGGGGGAGGTGCGAGGAAATGGAGAGGGAGAAGCAGGCTCCCCCCTGAGCAGGAGCCTGTCGTGGGGCTCAATCCCAGGACCCCGAGATCATGACCTGATCTGAAGGCAGATGCTTAACGGACTGAGCCAACCAGGCACCCCTAAAATAATCTTTTAAACAAAAAAAATGGGTTCATCTTTTGAAAATTCAGAGTGGGTATTTAGATGCAAATTAGATTAATTTCAAGGTTGCAATCAGCTTTGTTTATCCTTTGCCACAATATATAGTAGAACTGTATTTTTTGTTCCTTGGAAGTAGTACAATTTTCCATGGAGAAGCAAGGAAAACATTCATCTTCAGGCAATAACTACTTTCCACTCCTTTAGGACCTTGTTCAAACCTCACCTCCTCCAGCAAGCCTTCCCTAAATTCTTTAGTTTATGGCAAACTTGTCTTCCCTTAATTCACTCAGAAACTATTTGCCATCTTTTTGTTATTTTTACTGCAAAACAAGTTTTACAAGATCATAATAAAACAAATGAAAGGGAAAAAAACTCCTAAAATCTTGTCATTTCAACAAATTAAACAATTTTCATTTTTCAAAATTATATTAAGCATTTGTATGCAGATATAATTTGTATGACATTGGATAATTTTGTAATCATGGCATAGATAGATATTTGTCATCATTTCCTCATTTAACAATGCATGATCACTTTTTCAAGTTGCTACATGATTTTCATAGTTTTATTTTAAATAGCATTATTCATTGCTTTTGGATATTTCATAGGAATATTTCAATTAACATGTCTGAGTGGACTCAGCTTTTCCATTCAGTATCATGCAATTTTAGGCAGAAAAAGTCAACTTCTTCCTCTCATTGCTATCCACTACTTCCATTCAGTTGAAAAGTCTAGTTTTTTTTTACTGCATAAATATTTCATAGTGATAAACTCTTTTCTCCTACTTCATCACTGGCTTAAGCTTCTTGAGGCTTACCAATCCAATTGTAGTATGCTAGGACTGGTTACTACTAGTATGTAGCTAGTAAGTTTTTATAGTCAATCCTCCTTATGGATGCACAAGTAATCTTTCTAAAATAAAAATGTGATACTATTAAAACATTCAGTGATTTTTCTTTGTCAGTATTCAAAACTCAGGTTATTTTGCACAAAAATGTAGATTTCTGGTTCCTTTTGGGGGGTTGGATATCTGACCACTGTGGGTCTGCATTCCAGCATGGCACCAGAAGGCTGAAGCTTAGTGGAAGCTGTTTCTATAGATAGGACAAGTGCTGTCCAATCTGACATGGAGGTCCCCTCAATCTGTCCTGGTTCTTAGGGGCTTTTGAGTGTGAGACCCTTACTGTCCAGGCTAAAGCTTAAATTCCTTTGAATGGCACATAAAGTTCTTTATCATGGGCCCTGTTGAGTTCTTTCACCTTATCATTGCATTTATCAAGAAATAGAGAGTGGCTCCCAAATGTGTCTTCTTTCTTTCCTCACCATTCTCATGTCTAAGGGAAGCTCTTTTTCTCCCTTCCAGACTTGGCTTCCTCGTCACCTCCTCTACAAAGACTGTCCTGATTTCTAAAACCTACCAGGTGGCAGAAAAGTCTGGAAAGGAATTTTACTTCTCATCCTATTCTACAACTAGTTTTTCCCTGCTCAGGCTAGGAGACAGGGCAAGAAGCTTTCTCTTGCTGCTGCCTCCTTGCTCCTTCTTCCCCTTTCTCTCTGGCTCTCTCCCCTGCTTTCTAATTCGGCAGATGTTTGTTTATAGGAGGGCTGTTGAAGGCACTGGCTGCTCAAGGGGATGAGGGAGTGTTCCTGCAATGGTAGGGCTCCCATCCCTATGAGACAAATGAACGTGTCACAGTGGCACCATGAGCAGGTGCTTTAAGTCAGGTACAGGGAATGTGCTGCAAACGGGTGGAGGAGGGAATGTTTGCCAGCCCTCTTTGGCAAAGGCAGTGAAAGGTGATTGCTTACATTTTAAAAGATTTCTTAACAGGATGCTGGAACCATTTGTTCCTCATAACTCTGTCTTATACCTTCTTCTCATCTTTACATTCTCTTTTTTGCCTCTCTAATGTTTCTTTTTAGAATGTGACAGTCAGATTGTCTGGTTTTGAATCTGACCCCATTACTTATCTCTGTGACATTGGTCAGAACCACTAATATTCTCCATGTCTGTTTCTTCATCTTCAAAATGAGAGGAATAATAGTACCTACATCATAGGACTGTTGAGAAAATTAAACTGTTGAGATATCCATGTAAGATATTCAGCATATTGCCTTACAAAGAATAAGCACTCAATAAAAATTAGCTATTATTAATATCATTATTTAGTTACTCACAGGCTCCCACATCATTTTCTGGGGACTTCCAAGGCTATAATTATAATAATTTTAGCTAATATTAAGTCCAGTGCAGTGGGTAAGTGTGCATGCTCTGAAGCCAGACTGCTTAGGTTCAGATCCGTCACATCCTGCTTTATAAGTATTACAAGCTACTTACCATTTCTGCATTTGTTTCTTCATCTTTAAAGTGGAGAAAATAATACTGTCTATGATACAGGATTGTTGTGAAGATTAAATTAGTAAATATATATAAGATGCTTAGAGCAGTGTCTGGTACATAGGAATTGCTGAATAAATATGTATATTTTTTCTAGTGGTACATTTTAATCAACATATTACATGAAAAAAGAATCTTGATTTTTAAAGTGAATCACTTTAGTACTATAGCATGATGGGTTTAATTTGAACAGTTGAAACATAATGTGGTAAAGACACTGTACTGTTTAAACCAATTCATAGCTGTACAAAAATGTCTGATTTTCAATATATAACAACTGAGGAGTTATGAGCAGTAAAATATTAGAAAACAGTAAATGAATAAATAAGATGATTTTTTTTTTTTTTATCAGTAGCCATTCATTATTTTGTTTTTAGGAACCTGGAAGAAATTGTCTTCTTTGAATTTCAAATGTTCTGGTAAATCTAATAGTTTCTTAGCTTCCTCAATATCAGCTTGAATTGCTGAAATAAGGGATTCTTATTTTTTCTCTTTTGAAGAATTGAAGTTCTTTTCTGGTCTGAGGTAGCCAATAATGGCTACATTGAGGATCTCCCCATAGATGTCGTCTTTGAGGCACCAACACCTTGCTCGTGTTCCCCTGCCGGTCCGGGGATCCGGGCACCTCTTCAATGGTGGCTTCACCGGACCCGTGGGCCGGGTCGCAGCCCGAGCTGCTCAGTCGTTAAGCGGGTGGCTCAGGTCATAGTCCCCGGGTCCTGGGATCGAGCCCCACATCGGGCTCCCTGCTCGGCGGAAAGCCTGCTTCTCCCTTTCCCACTCCCCCTGCTTGTGTTCCTGCTCTCGCTGTGTCTCTCTCTGTCAAATAAATAAATAAAATCTTAAAAAAAAAAAAAAGAGGTCCTCTTTGAAGGTATGCCTTATATGAGTTTCCATAGACTTTTTTGTATTCTTGTAATATGGGTTCCATCCTATGCTCACCACCATCTTATGAACATTTCCATTTCCAACACTGGCCCAACCATAATAAATGCCAGTGGATACATCAGCTGGAAGATTATCAACTACTTGTTCTGGAAAGTTGGCTGTGGGGATGCCCAGCTGTTTGGAGCCGTGGCTGAAGCCCGACACCACTTGGCCGCGGCAGAAGTACCTCATGATTCCATCCACTTGGGGCTCCGGCTGCGACCTGGTCCGTGGGTCCGGTGAAGCCACCGTTGAAGCGGTGCAGGGATGCCCCGGACTGGCCGGGGAACAAGAGCAGGAGCTCGGCTGGTGCCTGGATCCCCCCCTCTCCCCATGGCCGGCTGGGAGGGTAGGCACGCAAGGGGCCAGGCGGGGCCGATGACACACCACAGTGAGTCCCTCATGCCACTTGCTGAATAAGTATCTTTTGAATTACTTATTTTTATTGAGCTATGCTAAGAGTTTCATACATGTTATCTGTGGTGTCTTGAGATACCTTCTCAACATAGAACTGTAATAGTAAGTCTAACTGTACAAATGAAGAGATAGAAGCATGGAGATTTCCAGTAGTTTGCTTGAGGCACACATCTGTTAAACCAGAGAGCTAGAACTTGGAGCCAGTTACTTCTGAATCCAAAGCCTGTGCCTTTACTGTCACTATCCTGAGTGCCAAACACACACACATTTCCCTGTCTAGGAGGCATCTCCCAGAGGTTGTCTCATGGGGACTTCATCTCCAACATCTCCAAAACCAACCTCATTATATTCCCCTCTGAGCCTGCTCCCTCCGCAGGCCCACTGTCTTTGTAAATGGGACCCCCTACTCTCCAGCTGTGCACACTAGAAAGCTAGAGAGGACAATTATACTTGATTGTTACTCTTCAACCTCATCTCTTCAATCAACCACCAATACCTGTGGCTTCCTACTCTGAACGGTCTCTTGTATTTGTCCATTTCTTTCTGTTTTCACTACTACCACCCTAGTCCAGGTTACCATCATTTCTTTGTGAGTAAATGCAATTATCTTCAGATTGAGCTATATAATTGCTTAATGAGACACAGAATATTATTTTTACCTCGTTTCCTTGTAAAGCATGCTCTATCTTCATTGGAAGAAATAATTGGGACAGAGGACCCCCAGTACACTCCCACACTCGATTCATATCACAGATTAGGATATTAGGTGATACCAAGGTATGGTAGGGCAAAGGAAAAGTAATTTTTTTTATGAGCATAAGGGAAAAAATTTGTGGTCGAATACTCGATAGGGAAGAAGAGAGAGGATAGAAAGAAGAAAAAGAAGGGAGGAGGAGTAAGGGTGAATAACTAGAAGATGATATGAAGATGAGGGCCAGTGAAAATTTGTAGCATGGAGAGCCAACAAATATTTTTTATTTTTTATTTTATTTTTTATTTTTTTATTATGTTATGTTAATCACCATACATTACATCATTCGTTTTTTTTTGGTTTGTTTTTTGTTTTTGCTTATAAACAGTAGAGAGTTCTCTTCTAGGGAATCCGAAAAATAGCAAAATAAGATGCAACCTGTTATGGTTACAGATCTGCGTTAGGCAGTAGTGTTCTTTCTGGAAGGCACAAACTGGAAATCTGATTACCTAAAGGTTTAGAATGTGGTTCTGAAGATGTCAGTAGGCAAGGATAGCTAACTTGGAACAAATTCCCTTAACTGGAATTGACACCAATGCATCAGACATTACTTTGAGGTGATGACACTTGGGAAGTTAAGAGATCCTCTTTGTCAGCCACGTGGCAATCTGTGAAGGCACCGGGCCAGGTATGGGCTGGGCGGCTGCACTTCAAGTTTGGAGCACTTATGACATTACAAAGGCACGTTGCCTAGAAATTAAACCTTATGGTAACAAACAGAAAATAATCAGTTTAGACAGAACAGTAGGCGAGCTCGAGAATGTAGCAGGTTCTAAGTCAAATGTCTTTAAGAGCTTTCTTGAACGGCAGGCTGGGGCTGCACTGGTTCTTCATGGGGAAACATTCCACACGATGATGATGATGATGATGACCACAACGACGATCCCTATCACCCACATCTTGCAATTCTTCCACCAATATTTTCTCTTCAACTTGGCAGCACTTGTTTCAAACTGCGACGCTCCTGCCTTCAGCGCGTCTGCACAATTGTCTAACTCTGAGAGCTTCTGATCTCTTTCCAACACATTGTCCACATTGACTCTCATGATGTCCACCACCTCATCTACTTGATCTTGTGTCTGCTGAAGTCTTCGGTTGAAGACTTGAACCTGCAGGTGCACTTGTAGACATTTTGGCGATGGGCGACAGTCCTACATCATTAGTTTTTGATGTAGTGTTCCATGATTCATTGTTTGCCTATAACACCCAGTGCTCCATTCGGGAAATGCCCTCTTTAATACAAATATTTTTTAAATGCTATAGCTTATGTAGCATTATTTTAAGCATCTAGGGCTTAAAAAAAATAAAATGCTATAGCTTAATTGTGACTCTTATTTGCTTTGCTGTGAAGTAAATCCTTCCTTTTTCCTCTTATAAAATTTTTTAAAATCTTTTAAGAATTTGTGAGGGTGTATCTGTTTTGGGGCAAGTGAACCTTGTTTTATGAGTAGGTTAATGTAGTATATCACAGAGAAACCATGAGCCCAGAAGGCAGAGCTGGCCATGAGCAATAGGCCCATGGAAAGTTCCAGAGGCTAGAGCAGAACTTTGGCCTTCTGTTAGGTCATGGAATTGTTGAAAACTCAAGAAAATTATTCCTAGATCTCCAAAGAGACAAGGGGTCTCCAGCTGACATCTGATTTACATTTGCACCTACATAAAATTAGTGCTTCCTACATGACAAACTGATATTCTGAGAGAAGCATATAAATCTAGTGTTTCTTTTCTTCTTTGTGAAAATACAGCCAAATTAACTGTTTCAATTTCAGGATTGAACAAATCAGAAACTGATTTGGAAATGTCATTCCAGCAGTTGGATTTTATTCGCAGCTCTGCCTTTTAACTGAATTCCAAGAGATTTACCAATGGGAAGTAATTGAACTTCTCTGTGACCTCATGTTTCTCATCAGTAAAATAAGATATTTAGGTCAATTCTAAATATCTAAATTCTAAACTTTGATCCATATATACACATAACAATAGTTGTGGGAATTTCCATGTTTCTGTCCATAGGTACAATGACTGTATGTCCGATTTATTTCATATAGGCCCAGTTTATTCCTTTGTCCTGGTATAATAATTAAAAGTGCCCCATTGCACTCTCAAAGATGTCCAGTTATGGATAATAACACTATAATTACCCTATCAAAAGGAGTTCCTTGAATAGAAAATTTTAGGTTAAATAATTTTTTTTAAGGATTTTATTTATTTATTTGACAGAGAGAGACACAGCGAGAGAGGGAATATAAGCAGGGGGAGTGGGGAGAGGGAGAAGCAGACTCCCCACGGAGCAGGGAGCCCGATGTGGGGCTCGATCCCAGGACTCTGGGATCATGACCTGAGCAGAAGGCAGATGCTTAATGACTGAGCCACCCAGGTGCCCCTAGGTTAAATAATTTTAAACAGGTGTCTTAACGGCAAAACTTTGCAGATTCTTTAATATGCTAACATGTCTTATGATTCTTGAGAAGAGAGGGGGTATAGTTTCCAGAACTTTGGCTTTGGAATCCTTATTTTGCTTCTTCTGGGAATAAGTTAATGGAACTTATTTTGGGAAATAGTATTAAATCATCTTAATTCAATAAATACTTATCAACTATTATGTGCCAAGTCCTGGAAGGGCAATTGAGAAATAGTGATGGATAGAAGAGCCATAAATGAGGTGAATGGCAGTGGGAATTAAGATAGCACACAAAGAACTGCAATTCAAGATCACATTCTAGTTTTAATATTTTACGATGATGCCATGTAATGAGAGACTGAGATAAAACAGAAAAAAAAACCAGAAAGAAAAAGTCCAAATCCTAAATGAGTGGTATAATCTGTTAGCATTATGTCAAGTGAAGGTTTCTTTCTTTCTTTTTAAAAATTATTATTATTAATATTATTTTCTTGCTCTTGGGTCCACATTTATTAGAACTCAGAAGCCCACCCAGCACCCCTCCTCCTACTCCTGGAGGTGTGGCCCCAAGGGCCTAGTAACCTCTCTAGAGCAAACAGCCCTGCGGTTCTACTAGGGCCAAAGCAAACCAAACAGTCAGTTTTCAGGCAGGTAGATGGCTCCTCCCAAGCCTATAGGGCTCTGGTCTGACTGCATATTCTCCCCAGGGCTTCCAGCTCACCAGCTCCTTTCCAGCACCGCCTACCGCCCCCCTCCCCAACCCCCAAGCCCAAGGGCTTCCTTGTGCTAGGCAAGCAGAGGCTGAGGTCAGAGGGGGAGACTGGGTCTGAATGCCTTTCCCACCGTGGCCTCCCAGGAGCCTAGCTGCCGAAGTATTCCTGCTGGAACTTCTGGAAGTCTTCCTCAGTGAACACGGTGCCCTCAGCCACCTTCTTCTTCATCTTGGCCATAGGCTGGTCACAGGCCTTGTGGCCCCAGTTCTGGCACACAATCTGGTGGGTGACCAACTCAGCCACCATGCTTCTCACACTGGTCATAAACTCGAGGTTTACTCCGAGGTAGACTTGACGCTCTCATATCAGGAACTCAGCAAGTACCAGCTCGGGCACATTTCCCTTGGCTGAGTTCCGTGGTTTCTGGGCTTGGGTCACATTCGCTTTCCTGGTGCACTTCACCAGAGCCCTGCTGGGCTTGGCCTCACCTGGTGCCCGGGGACTTGGCTGCCTGCTGCAGCAAGGCCAGTGCCATGGCTGTGCTAAGCTTTTCCACATGCCCATAAATTATTATTCTTAATTCCACTTAGTTAACAAATAGTGTTTTATTAGTTTCAGGTGTACAATTTAGTGATTCAACACTTCCAAACATCACCTGGTGCTCCTCACAAGTGCACTCCTTTATCCCCATCACCTATTTAATCCACACCCCCCATCAGTTTGTTCCCTATAGTTAAGAACCTGTTTCTTGGTTCATTTCTCTCTCTTCTCTTTTTCCTTTGCTCATTTGTTTTGTTTCTTAAATTCCACATATGAGTAAAATCACATGGTATTTGTCTTTCTCTGACTGACTTGTTTTGCTTAGCATGTTGCAAATGGTAAGACTTCTTTTTTATGGCCGAATAATATTCCATTATATATATGTATATATAATGTGTATATATGTATATGTGTGTGTATGTGTATATATATATTCCACTTCTTCTTTATCCATTCATCTACTGATGGACTCTTGGCTGTTTCCATAATCTGGCTATTGTAAATAATGCTACAATAAGTACAGGACTGCATGTATCCCTGGTGATTAGTGTTTTTGTATTTTTTGGGTAAATACCCAGTAGTGGGATTATTGGATCATAGGGTAGTTCTATTTTTAACTATTTGAGGAACCTCCATACTGTTTTCCACATTGGCTGCACCAGTTTGCATTCCCACTGAGAGTGCAAGAGGGTTCCTTTCTTTTTCTCCATATCCTCGTCAAAACTTGTTTAAGAGAAGGTTTCTTAGACTCAATACTGAATGAAAATATTTGCTAAATCTTTCAGAATATTCATATAGTGGTCCAGAGAATGAGTATTTTCATGACTATGCAGACCATCTTATTTTAAGATTTGGAGTCTTAACAGTCTCCAGGAGGAGATGACTGGTAGGATTATTTGTATAAAGGTGTTGGAAATACTACTTTATGGAAGGACCTTGTGAGTAAAGACTGTGATTAGAGACTTGCCCAGAGATTAGTTTTCAATAGAATTGTTAAGGTCCACAATAGTCAGCACTGAGTGGTAAACATTCACATGTTAATTTTTTCACATATTAATTTATTTATGCCTCACAACAATCAGATTTTATTAGTAGTCCCTCTTTACAAAAGAAAAAGTGAAGCCCAGACAGGTTGAGTAACTTACCAAAGTTAGCACAGCAGAACTGGGATTTGCATCCAGCCTGCATCCTTCTTCACCACTAAATGGCAGCAGGTATGTGTGTGGCTGACTGTGTGTGGGTTTCAGTGACCTCACCGTAGTAGCCTAAAATCAGTTATGGTGAGAATGTTTACACCACAGAAATCAGTAAATGCTACAAATTGTAGCTTCTCTTCCCCCACCTCCCGAACCCCGAGCTGACTGTTAAACATTTACTAGCACACTAGTGGTTGCAGACACATTTGGAAAGCTGGGATTGAGTACCGCAGGTATTCATTTGGGGAATTGTTAGTGCTGTTTGAATGTGGTCTTGGTGTTTTCATCAAATGAGGATCCATTTTAGTCTGAATTGGAAGAGTATATACAAAATGAGAGTTCTCATGATCATTAAATAATGGGATCTGGGAGTCTTTTCAGAAAATCAAGTGCTCTCTGCAGGTATTTCATTTCAAGAAACTCTGGGAAAGAGTTATTGTCCAAGCACAATTCTGCTTATGCTTCTTCTGAATTTCTGAAACCCATTATTTGCCTATTTATCATGGCAATTACACTTTGAATTCATATTCTAGTTATTTGTGTATGTGTATTTTCTTCCTATTAGACTACAAGATTCACTCTAGAATCCATGTCGGATCAGCACTACAATCCCAGAGAGCACCTAGCAAGGTTTTCCAAAGTGAGTTAAATGTTGACTGAATTAATGACTTTTTTTTCTGTTTCAAACACTACTTGATGATTTAGGTAGAATGATAAAGGAAACAATTTAAGAAAACACATTATATAACTCTGAATCATAAAGATTTTCTCACAACAGACAATCCAATCTGTCTATTGAAATCATGGATACATTCATGATGTTTATTATTCTATACTCGAAGATGTAACTTATTTATAATTTAATTTTTTTGTTACAAGTAGGATTAAAAGACCGACTTTTTTGTTTTAAGACCTGTACAAAAGTAACTACTGGTTTGTGTTTGTATATCTAGCTTTAAACCAGTTTTATTCTTTTTTTTCTGCTCTTTCCTCCTGTTGATTCTGATCTCACTAGTAGTTTGCAAACCATTTTTCCCTCTAGGTAAATAGCCCTTTTAAATTTATTTATTTTTAAATATTTTATTTATTTATTTGTCAGAGAATGAGAGAAAGATAGAGAGCAAGCAAGCAGGGGGAGCTGCAGGCAGAGGGAGAAGCAGGCTCCCTGCTGAGCAAGGACCCTGATGGGGAACTCGATTCCAGGCCCCTGGGATCATGACCTGAGCTGAAGGCAGACACTTAACCGACTGAGCCACCCAGGCATCCCAGCCCTTTTAAATTTATGTTATAGATTCTGTTTTAAAAGTTTCTTTTTTTTTTTTTACATCTTGATGATTTATAATTGTTTAAAAATATTTAGACTAAAAAAAGTGGTTTTATTTTTAAAAAAATTCCTTTGATAGCGGTGCCTGGGTGGCTCAGTCAGTTAAGCGTTCCACTCTTGATTTTGAGGTCATGATCTCAGGGTCTTGAGATTAAGCCCCACTTTGGCTCCACAATGGGCTTGGAGCCTGCTTAAGATTCTCTCTCTCCCTCTCCCTCTGCCCCGTCCCAGCCCCCCTGCTGTATCTCTCTCTCAACAAAAAATTCCTTTGATAATTAAATGTATTTGGAATATTGTGTAAAATAGATGTTCTTTAGAATGGATGAAGGGGCAGATTTGGTCTTTTCCCCTGGCCAGTAATCAGTCTGCTTGCTACTCAGCTGTGTACCAGCAACTTCAGTATAACCTGGGTGTTCCATAGAAATGCATTGTCTTAGACCCCACCCCAGACCTATTGAATCATAAACTGCATTTTAACAACATCCCCAGGGATTTGTATGCACATTAACATTTGAGAAAAGCCAATCAATTGGATCTTTTTCTGAAATTCACCCTGCTGCAAAAGCAGCTGACTATAATGTATTCTTCAATGCAGACCGCATTTTGGAATTCGGATTTATTTGATGGCTTAATGTTTATTGACTGCACCTGGTGTGCTAGATGCTGCAAAGAAAATTCAAACCACCCAGCCATTGTTCTACAGTTACTTTACTCTAAAATAAGAAGATAGAGGCAATTTACTGTTTTTTTTCTTTCATTTGTGCTTTCAAAAAATATGTACACATTTGAAAGAAGAAAAGAAGTTGGGTGGAGGAAACAGATTAGAGCCCCTCTACAGGAGGTGTGGTCCGTTGTTAAAGTAAGAATAGATGAGGGATGTTCATATAAAAAAATAGAAATGAAAAGATTTCTGTCAATCATCTATGTTTGGTTGGGGGAAAACAAACATCTGGATAGCTGAATTTTGTGTAGACGAGGTATCTGAATAATTGCTTGCATTTTCCACTTCTTTTCCAGATGTTTGAGCATTGTGTTGATGTAGCTCAAGCCCATTGCTTTCAGACATTTCATGAATTTTTAGTAGAAAAAATTCTGAAAGCATTGATTTTATGTCTGTATCCCATTCTTTATGAAAATTATAGTATTTTAAATCTAGTATTTGGTCAGGTTTTGTCCCCTTGTGTAAAATTACCACTTTATATAGTAGGCGTAGGAAACGTTCTTAGTCACTATCATTAAGATATCTTGAAATAAAAGAATTTTGAAGGGACCCAGAATATGTCACACCCAAAGATGCCACTTTGGCATAAGGATTATTTTGAACTGAAGGCAACTGAGGATCAAGAGATCAGGAAGAGGTTTTTTTTTTTTTTGCCTTCCACTGATCTGCCTAAAAGCAGGGCATAAATTACTCTGTGAAGGTGTCTCCCTCCCCTGTACCAGGAAGAAGAAAACAACTCTTTACAACAGTCCCATCGAGACGAGTCAGCACAAACAAACCTTACTAAGATAACCCTTCTATTCCACTAGTTTTCCTCAGACATTTCTTGGTCACTTTCCTATAATTTATTGTTCCTCAAAACCTAACCCCCTTTCCTTTGTTAAAATAGTATACAAATCCTATCGTCTAACTGCCTGAGTTTCACTTTTTTCCTGTGAACTCCTAGGGGTGCAAAATAGGAATACATTTGTATTCTTTTTCTCCTGTTGATGGGTCTTTTGTCAGTTAACTTTGCAAGTGCCCAGTTGCTGAATCTAAGAGGGTACAGGAAAAGTTTTCCTGCCTAACAATTTTAACTCTACTAAAACTTCCTTTTCCAAAACTTTCATAAATCATTTTAGAAGAGGAGAGGAGGAAATAAGGAAGGAAGAATAGAAAGGTAAGATTTGAAGCATGTGGAAAAGCGGAGACATCAATAGAAATGGAATGAGAGTTTTTAGGAGTTAGCTATTTAATCATGTGTTTTATCTAATCATTACTCAAGCTGTCAATGACTGCAGGCCCACTGTATGGAGAGATTATTATTGTCACACCCTAAGCCTGCAGTGAGGTCAACTGTTAAATCAATAACAACTCTGCTCCATCAGATAACGAATCTAAATGAGAATTGCCAGTGTTAATCAGGTATCTTGAAATCCTTGAAACAGGGCACCGTGATAAGTGATTGCTGACTATTCTTCTGCCTTTAACCTCAGTGGACTTTGCTCACCCATATTTTTAATTAACTAATTTAGTTCAGGACATTTAAAATGCTCAAATCCTTTCAAAATTCTCCCCAGGGAGGTTATTCCTGGAGTAGACATCAGTAAGAATGTCCTTCCTTTCTTTGTAGAGATATATTTGGCACATTTTAATTTTTTCTTAGAGAAATACATTTCCAAGGAAGACTATGGTTTCACATTTCACTTAGCACTTAGTTCTTTACCTCCCAGAATGGTAGCATTTTAAAATTCAGCAAAAATATGTTCTTAACGGAGTATTAAACGAAAATCAAAGCTATGGAAAATTACAACCTTTGGTGCAAAAGGGGATACCTTCTGCTTTTTTGAAGGTTAATTAGTAATGAAATATCTTTTAGAAAAAAATACTGAGTTACATTGGGGTTATGAAGAGCTCTTTAACAATTAAAAGATATTTTGTACATTAAAAAAGATTTTGACAGTTACAAATATTATTTAGTTTTTTTATTTTTGAAGTCTTTATCTTTTAACATGGATTAAGATCTGAAATTTCAAAACTTAGAGTTTGCATCTGCTCTACAACATTGAGAAAAGCCCATGATATTATTTCTATTAAATAATTTTGTAACATTAGGGTTGATATAGTTAACAGAAAGAAGCCCACTCACCTGCAGTTTTGCTTTCCAATTTATTTCTCCCATATCTAGAGAATGAGACTCATGAGACAGGACAATAAAAACAATGACGTCTATACCTATATCATCTATAGCTATACCTATTTTTTGTCTCTCTGACTTGACTGGTAAGTTAGCAAATACAGTTAAAACACTATGAGTTGTGCAGTGCCTTGCGCATCGGTGACTCCCCAGCCCAGGCCAGCGGGCCCAGATGGGGGAACCCTGGGCTGGGGCCCTCTGGCCGATGGCAGTGGCTGGACAGGAAGTGAGGAAGGCACTGTTGACAGCGAGGGGGCTGGGGGAGACGGGGGCTCCGATGCAGAAGTTGTGTGGAGTTTGGACATCAAGCAGAGCTTCTGGAGGGCCCCGGCCATCTCCCTGCCATGTGGCTGGAAGAAAATGATCCTGTCTGATGAAGGCAAGATGTATGGTTTGAATGAACTGATTTCCCGCTACATCACGCTGAGAACAGTGAAGACCCAAATTCACAAACAGGTCTCTAGTCACATCCAGGTTCTTCTGGCCCAAGGGAAATACAGTCCAAGCTCCGGGCCTTGAATGCAGACCAGGTTTCCAAGGACAAGGCTTTCCAAGGACGAGGCAGCACCACATTTACTGTTTGATCAGGGACTGAAAGGGGACCCCAAAAGTGGCTTACTCCTGAAATACCCTCCTCCCAGGAAGGACCTCCAGCTTTCTTCATGCTTATTTGGGGAGGGGGCTGATACCTGTTAGAGGGGACTTTAAAAGCTGGGTAGTGAGTTGAAAGGATGGATCCTGATATTGGTACCTCACAGTGGTGCCTGAAAGGACAGATTAAGAATGTCAGGGACTGGGGGATAGGAGTGAAACAATCTCGGGGTACAGCACTGGTTTCTTAGTCTCTAACAGGTACCCTCCCCCAACTTGCTTCTGGATGTTCTGGAGGGCCTTAGATATGTTGGTTTGTCCCTTTGTTGTTTAGTACCCCCACCTCCCTTTCCCAATCTGCCTCTCCTCACCACCCTACCCTGTGACCTTGAGATCAAATATGGAAGGTTAACCCTTTCTGTGCAGAAGCAGAGCCAGGTGGGCCCTGGAAATATTTTTTTTTTAATATTTTTGTTTTAATATTACAAGAGATATTTATAATGGGTATTAGGATTTTTTTCTTAGCTGGGCAAGAGCGGGGTGAGGCTTTTAATCTCATCCTCTCTTCTATAAAAGACAGGCTATACTGTGTGGCCTCCCCTCACCCCTGTACTGTGTTGGTTTGTGTTTTGACAGAGGAAAAAACTATTTTACCAAGAAACAACAACAACAAAAACAAAACAAAACAAAAACCCACTATGAGTTGTCCCAGCATCTCACTGAAAATTTTTCTAGGTATTGAGTCCAGCTTTCCATGTCGGGAAAGCTTTTTATCTGTTCAGATGAGCACTGTATATTTCCAGTGTGAAAAAAGCACATTCATCTTTTTTGGTTATCTTAATGCTAGATATTTTAATTGTTACCATTGATGGCATTTATGACCCACCATGTCCAGTTATTTAGTGTAGCAAAACAAAGTCTCCCAAAATGTAGTAGTGTAAAATAACGATTGTGAGTCAGAAATTCAGAATACATAATGGGGATGGTTTGTCTGTGCTGCATAAAGTCTGGGGCCTCAGCTGGGAAGACTCACATGGCTGAGCAATGGCTCAAATGAATGGGGGCTAGAATTATTTGGAAACTTCTCACTCACATGTCTGATATGTGGGCCAGGATGACGTAAGGGCTGGGCTCAGCTGGAGCTGCTGACAGGAGCACGTACACGTGGCCTCTCCGTGTGGATTGCACTTCTCATAGTGAGGTGGCTGGGTTCTGAATGGAAGCATCCCGGAAGGGAGCATCAGGAGAGTGAGAGTTCTGAGACCCAGGTAGAGCTGCATGGCATTTTGTGAGGTAACCTTGGAAATCACAAAATGTCACTTCTACTCTCTTTGATCAAAGCTGTCACAGGTCTGCCCATATTTAAGAGGAGGTAATAGAGATGGAGAAGTATCAAAAAAATTTGTGATTGTTTTTAAAACCACCACAATACCCAACTCATAGTGCTTTTTTTTTTTTTTTTTCCCTAAGAGATTTTCGCCTACTAATTATCTTAAAAGGCAATAGAAGATATCTGGCACTTTATGGGGGGAAACCAGAGGTCAGTGCTGTGTTTGATGATAAAGCACAGGAATCTTATCATTGAGTTCCTTTCCCTCTCCCAATATTACCCAGTTTATCAGTCTACACACTGGGTTCCAGAAACATGTTAGGGAGAAAATTAATTGCGAAGAGAATTTTATGTGAATTATATTTTTTTCCAAGTTCCCTTACAGTCTGTTAGGCTGGTGCGTTAGCGGTCTCTCTGATGTAGCCGTCAGTAACTATAGCTCTGTTAGCTGTTCATTTGTGGCATACAATAGACCCCAAAAACAGAGGATTGCTTTTAAACCGAGCCATTGTTTCATGAATATCAGAACACAAATCAATGCATATTGACTAGGGTTGTGTAGATGAACGTGACAACATTGCCCTCAACAAAATATCAAAAAGATGCATAAGGCTAGAACAAAAATAAGAAGCACTTAAGTTTTTCAAGATATTGAATTTTAGGTACTGAGCAAATAAGTTCATTTCTTCAGATGCTTGAAGCTGTCTGAACAGATACTCTACGTTCTAAAGTACTTGCTTCTGGGTGGATGGTGGTGGGCAAGAGGCCAGAGAAGGATAATATGACTAATAAGACTGTAGGTAGCACTCCCACGACACTTTAACAAGCCTATATCATTTTTACTGACGCTCAAAACAAACATGTGAGGTAAGTTTTAACATCCCAGATTTACAGATGGGCAAATTGATGTCAGGGATTTTCTGCAGCACATCTAAGGTCACTCATTTTAATGGTGAAAAAATTTAAACTCCTCAGACATAATCGCTTTTGGAAAGTCATACCTGGTCCTCCTTAGCCAAATTAAAGTACTCCTCTGTGTTCTTAGGATACCTTGAAATCTCTCCATATCCACCACTTTGTGTTGTAATTATCTTCTGTGTTTGTTTCTCCCCACTTAACTGAAGGGAAGGACCTTGTCTCATCTATCTGTACCCACTAAGGATTTGAGCTAAAGTGACCGGCTAATGTTTGTAGAATGAATGCGTGACTGAGGGTCTTTTAACATTAAAATTCTCTACCGACCCATGATGCATGTCAAGGAAGAAATGTTCTGTTAGAATATGGTGAAGAAAAGCTGGTGTTTGTGGATAGGCTAGAAGGAAGCCATAGACATAAAGACCTGTGATCATTGGTGGCAAGGAGAAGATGTGGTCAGACATCAGTACTATATCAGGTGTGCTGTGGACTGAGAACTGATCACTGGTTTTAACAATGTGGAGGACACTGGTGACTATGTTAAGAATAGTTTGGGTGGCATGTTGGGGTGTGAAAGTCTGACTATAAGTAGTTCAAGGGAGAATTAGAGGGGAGGAATTGACACCAGCAATTATATGTGATATTTCAAGTTTTGCTACAAAAAAGATCAGTGAACAAACTGGAAGGTGGGGTTCAGAAAAAGTAGTTTTTTTTTTTTTTTTCCTAAGAATATATATATGTAGTGAGCCTTGGTGGCTCAGTCAGTTAAGCGTCTGCCTTCAGCTCAGGTCATGATCTCAGGTTCCTGGGATTGAGCCCTGCATTGGGCTCCCTGCTCAGTGGGGAATCTGCTTCTCCCTCTGCCTCTCCTGCCCCCCAAACCCCTGACCCCTTGCTCATGGTCATTCTCACTCTCTCAAATAAATAAATAAAATCTATATGTATATGTGTGTATCTGTCTATCCCTTTTAATGAAATGCAGTATGGAGTACACATCACCCATGAAGTATATAAGATTTCCTGCATACAAGTTTAAAGCTTGATTAGATTAGGTTAAATACTTTCTTCAGTAATATTTCATGGGTGATGTTGTGCACTTCATTTTGCATTTCATTAGGAGGCACTAATATGGTGTTGTCTAGTGACTCTAAATTTCTATTTTCTGTATTATTTGGTTAGGGTTGTATCCAATAGATATTTATATTTATAAAGGCATGGTTTCCCTTTTGCAATTAGCAAACAATCTGTGCAGTGATATTTTGGTACTGTGTGGAAATTCTGTTTCTATATTTCATTTGGTACCTAAATCAATTATTTAATTGGAGAACTTTAGATGATGATTTGCAAATTTATCATTTTCCCCTACATTTTTAGCTGGCATTTTTTTTTAAAGATGAGCTTTTTTCATCAACTGAGAATGAATTATACTTTTCCCTAAAAGCTTAATTCTTTCCCTTTAATTACTAATTAACAGAATAAGAAGTTACTTCAATTATGGAAAATGGCTTTTTTTTTAATGAGGTGTGTGTTTGGGGGGGTGAGTTGTTATTGTTTGTTTATTCAAGTAGGTGCAATAACAGCATGTTTACAAGTTGAAGGGAATGATCCAGTAGAGAGGGAACCATCAATGGTATAGAAAAGAGAGGGGAGAACAACTCGATTAAGTCCGTGAAGAGAGAGATGGACTTGGATACACAAGGAAGGGACTGTATGAATGGCTCACTTATTTTAGTGAATGAAGAGTAGATGGTTCTGATGCTGGTAGGTAGTTAGATGTATTTGTGGGAAATCTGTAGAAGATCTATTCTTGGTGAAATATGAAGCAAGGCCAGGAATAGGATGCATAAAATAGAGATATGAAAGGAGTGATTTATTGTAATGATAAGTTCTAGGCAAGACCACTGGAGCAGTGAGGGACATAATTTATAATAGAGAGGTGGTCAAGGAACTGAGCAAAGTGTTAGAAAGATCATTTATTTATATATTGATATTGCCAAGAAATGGTACAGTAGCAGTCTTGGGGAGAGGGACAGTGAACCAAGAGCTAAAAATATTAAGGACAGGGAGCAACCCACTGCAGTAGATGACAAATAATGAAGGGTAGAGGGTAATTTACTGTGATAACATAAAATTCAAAGGTGAGAATATTTTAAGGGAAGTATATGAGAAAGAATGGTCCAGGAGTGATGATGAGGAATAAGAAAGACAACTTTCTACCTCCAGGTGCAGTGAAATGGGCTATAAAAAAGCAATTTCCTTAGTGGGGAGGCAAATTTCTAAAACAATTTTCCAGCCATTTGATTACAATGTGCTTTGGTGTAGGTTTCTTCATATTATTTGTGCTTGGAGATTTTTGAGCTTGAATTTGTGAGCTTATCATTTTCATTGAATTTGGAAAATTTGGGGCCAAATATTTTTTCTGTCTCCACCCTTCCACTCCTTCTGGAACTCCAGTTACATATATTAGGCCTTTTGAAAGTTTCCCACAGCTCAATGATGCTCTGTTCTTTCCTTTTTCATTCATTTTTATTATTATTATTTTGGATAGTTTCTATTGCTATGTCTTCAAGTTTACTAATTTTTTCTTCCGTAATGTGCAATCTTCTATCGATCCCATCCAGCTTATCTTTCATCGCTCACAGTTTCATCTCTAGAATTTTGATTTGAATAACTTTTTTTTGTCTTTGGAATCTCTTCTGCAAATTCTTCTACCACATAATCTAGCTTCCTGAATATGTGGCATACCATTATAATAACTGTTTTAGTGTACTTGCCTACTAATTCTATCATCTGTGTCATTTCTGAGTCGTTTTGGATTGACTGACATTCCTTTTCACTAGGTGTCACATTTATCTGATTTTTGCACGTCTGATAAGGTTTGATCACATACTAGACACTGAATTTTACCTTGTCGAGTGCCAGATACTTTTCTATTCCTATAAATATTCTTGAGTTTTGTTTTGGAACATGGTTAAGTTACTTTTAAACAGTTTTATCTTATTGAGTCTTTCTTTTAAGGTTTGTTAGGTGGGAACAGACTGTATTTAGCATGGGATTAATTTGCCCCATTAGTAAGGCAAAACCCTTCTGAATACTCTACAAAATGCCCAGTCAGTTATGAGGTTTTCTAGTCTGGCTAAAGGAGCTGGATGAAGGGATCAGGCACTGTTCCTGGCACTGAGTACTAGGCACATTTACTTTTAATGCCTTTGGGTTATTCTTTCCCTAACTTGGAATAGTTTTCTCACATGCATATGCTGATTTAGTACTCAGCTAAAGATGAAGAGGAAGCTCTATAGTCCCGGAGGAGGTAGCCTTCTACATTTGCAGAGCTCCACAGTTCTCTCTGTGTGTCATTTTTTCTTCTCTGATGTCTGTCCTATAACTCTAGCTACCTCGGTCTCCCTAGACCCATAGTTTAATTTCTCCAGGTCAGGGAAACTTGTGTGTTTACCTGGAGTTTCCATCCCTGCATTATGGCCTAGAAAATTACTGCGGGCAGCAAGTTGGGGCTGTTATAGGACACACTTCACTTCTTTTCCATCTTTTAGGGATAATTGTATTTTGTTGCCTGGTGACCATTGTCTTGAAAACTAGTTTCATGTATTCTATGTTTTTTTTTTTTTTAATTATTTCAGGCGGGAGAATAAATCCAGTTCCTGATACTCCATCTCAGCCAGAGTAGAAGCCCAAGTAAGGCTGTTACAAGTAACCTACTTTTGTTGTTGTTGGGATAGTATATTAACATGATAGGGATTAGCTGATCAGCTTATCTGAGAGCAAGCAGGACTGTGAGGGAACAGGAGTTAGAAAGAGTAATTCTGAGGAAGAGACTGAGGCTAAAAGTGAGGGAGTATTTAGTTTAGGTCAGTGTGGGAGCATCAGCAGTTAGGAGAGGGCTAATATTACCCATCTCTACACTGATAGGGCAGCCTGAAGAAGAGCATTTACTTCTAAATCTTTTTTTTTTTTAAGATTTTATTTATTTATTTGACCGAGAGAGGGAACACAAGCAGGGGGAGCGAGAGAGGGAGAAGCAGGCTTCCCTCAGAGCAGGGAGCCCAAAGCGGGGCTCGATCCCAGGACCCTGGGATCACCACCTGAGCCGAAGGCAGACGCTTAACCGACCTGAGCCACCCAGGTGCCCCATCTACTTTTAAACCTTTAATCATATGAAAAAATTAAATTATTTTCGTAGTAAGTGAAGTTGGTTGTTTTAAGATGTTCGTGTGTCTTTTATTTGCCTACCTCAAATCTGCTAAGATGAATAAGCTATGTTTTGTTGGTTTTAGTAGTAGCCTGTCTGCAGTAAGGAGAAGAGAAAGCATTGCAATTACAATCAATATAACATTTTCATGGTCTATATCCATCTGCAAGAAGCAATTTTCATGAAATGAAATAAATGAAGTCTTTAAAAGAGTAAATAAAAGGAGGTTAGATTTGCAGAGGTAGAATCTTAATATCTTAATAGAAAAATAATTGCTAGTAGAAGTTCTTATGAAGAAAAACTCAATTACAAATTTACATGAAGTGTTTCTAATTAATTGCTTCTGTTGGGATAAACGACCTTTCCCCCCAAACCCCATCCTTACACCTCCTTCATTACCATAAAGCAATGACCTTAGGAAGATTAAATTAATTATAAAAACACATAAAGTAGCTAGATTCTCTTTGCAAACACGAGTGTTGCACAAAAGGATTTGGGATCCTGTTATATTTACATAACCAGAAGGCTACCTCCTCCGGGACTACAGGATATGCATTCTCTTGATTCTTCCCTGCCCACATTCCCTTAAAAACAGGGCATCCGACTCACATGTTATGGTTCATAAGTGAGAGTTGGGAACTGGTATCTTCCTTCTGTGACATAATGAGATATTCAATTTACTTTTTTTGGTAGAGAAATAGGAGAAGGAAACAGAAACTAGGGGATGGAATTGAGTATAACACAATTTTATCCACGCATTGGTAAGTTAAAAATAAAAGTAAAAATGTGAAGTTAAAAATTTAAGCAGCTGGGATTGGTTTTCTAGCTCATAGTCCTGACCTTGTAAGGTCCAAAGTACTCAGGCCGTGCGGGTTGCCAGACTGCAAGTGGGCTGAACTGGTGGGTGTCACTGAATAGCCCCCACTCCTACTCAGCAATGTAGGTCTCATTTAAATATGCAGAACTCTTGATGAAGCTGGACACCTACTTTAAATCCAGGGATGTAGTAGCCAGGTGTGCTACTGGAAAAAAAAAACCCAACAAAAGAAACTTGGCTAGTGCGATTTTCCAATGCAGAGGTGGCCAGGTCTATATAACTAATGTCCTCTACTACATAGACAAAGGGCTTTTGTACTCCAGATGGGCACAGTGAGGGCTACATCTCTATACATATACAGACTATGAGGCAGCATTCCATGAAACAGAGGCTGGGTTTGAGCATTATAAAAGTTGTATACTATGGCCTTTCTGGCCTGGCACTGACATTATTCATTTCATCTTCATAAGGGTATTAAAGTTTCAAGTGTGAAGTGCTTGTACTTGTTAGGGACTTGAGTTCTAAGCTGACCTGCTGGATAGGTGGTATTATTATAATACCCCACAGACAGTGGCTGTAGTGGTATTAGCTCCTCTGCCAAGGTCTGTATATTTTGTATATGTGCTGCCGAAGCGAGCACCAAGGTCTGTATATTTTGACACTATTTGCAGGGAGGGAAACTCAGGCATGAGAAGCTGAAGCATGCTGGAGTAAGCGATATGACTGTTTCCTTCTCTATAAGTGTATCAAATGTACCTAATAAAATTCTTGATTCTGATAAAATATTTCTTATGTTTGTAACAAATGCTCATACAAGTTCTATGAGAAATGAACGTTCGGTCTTGGATAGACTTCAAATGTCTAATTATTCTGAAAAATTGCTCAGGCTATACATTTGGCAGCATATCATATATCCACTACACACACACATACACACACATATGCATGCATTCATATATATATATATGGATTTTCATTTAGTCACTCATTCAGCAGTTATTTATTGAGCTTCTTTTTTTGTATGGTGCTAAATACTGGGGATGAAAAGATGAACAAGATACTCTCCGACTTTAAGGTTCTTGTATATGGTAAGATATGATTGGAGTGTAATTTTTATTTGTTGTCTGGATTTTGAAATTACATTAGCTGCATTGATCAGAGTCATATAAAAGAAAAATAGAGGGTGTGGATTATGAAGTGAATTTCAGACTGTCTTTGGAGAACCAATACTAACAGATATGTGACAAAAGGGTTAGAAGTCATCTGTTTTATTAAGAAATTGAATTCTGACTTACTTTTTGCCTTCAGGGACACAAGTAATTTGCTTTCCAGGAGTGGAAACAGATCCATGTTCTACTCTCCTGATTTTTTTTCCAGGCAGTTCCAATTATTTTTAAATTATAGCTGATGCATCGGCTATGCCTTCATACCCCTGATGCCACCAGAGATCACACCTTCCCTATGAGGGAGGCTAGGCCAGTAGTGGTTTTATTTCCAAGTTACAGATTGATATCCAAGCAGAGTAAGCCACTCAGTCCAAGGTCACACAGCTACCAAGTGTTGGAGCTAGGACTAGTTGGCTTGTGTGCCCAAAGCCCACCAACCATATTAAACAAGCTGAAGTTTGCTCAGGTAGACAATTTTCCAGAGTTGCCTTTGCCAGTTTTAAGGGCCTCAAACAAGTGTTCCTCCTACAAAAACTTGCCACCTTCTTTCCCCTCTACAGAAGGCTGAGAATGAGCAGGATGGGCAACAGAAAGTGGGTATGACATACCCAGGATTCTTGGTTCTTCCTTCAGAATTTTGGTTTGGAAAGGGGAAAACATTCTCTGAGCTATAGATGCCACAGACGTATCCCACTCCCTGTCTCCATCATCTGACAACAGAGAGGTAGAGATCCACTTCTCTACCTACAACTGAGGAAACTGAGTCTCAGAGGGTTGAAATCACCCACTCATAGTTACACAGCTTGTAATTGCTCATGTTTATTCAGGTCACATCAGCCTTCAAGTGTTCTTTATCCTTTGATACTCTAGGCCCTTAAGCAGGACTGTAGAAGAAAAAAAAAATAGGGATATCTAGGTTGTAAAAGGAAGTGAGAAGAGCTGGGTGGATTAGCACTGATACAGGACAGCAGGAGGTGGAGGGGAGTGAGAGCAGTTGGCTTGTGCACAGCATCACTGGTGTGTGTGACTGTTTAACACACTGGTTTCTCCCTCATGTAGAGCAATTTTCTCTTTATGCTCTTCCTTCACCTTAGAGGGTATATAATTCTCTCGGTATTCTTTTTTGTGGATATAATTACAGGAAACCTCTTAAAAATACAATTTACTTGAAGAGAAATTATTTTAAACTGTGTATTTATAAAACATATTATCTTAGTGTTTAAGTCCTAAAATTAAAATTCCAATGAAGGCTTTTTATTCACAATTATAGCAGGGCTTTTCACATGGCTGATAATGTTTTGGACCCATATAGTATCTTTTTAATAAGGAGCTCAAATTATTCTAGTGGGTGGCTGCTTGGCACAGAGGTTAGGAGCAGATAGATTGCTTTTGAATCCTGGCTCTAGCACAGCTGTGTAACCTTGGGCAAGGTTCTTAACCTCTTTTAACTCATGTACTTATCTACAAAATGGGGGTAATTTCTGCCTCACCAGGATGTCGTGAGGATTCAATGACACATGTGATACGGGGTCTAACGCAGGGCCTTATGTAAAAGAAGAGGTCAGAAACTGTTAGTTTTCTTCCTCTTTCCTCCCCACAGGATGGAGGATTGACTTCTATCTTGTTGGCCTCATTGTACAGAGGAGAAACAGAGACAGAAGCGAAGGATTTGCCAAATTTCCCAGCAGAATCCAGTCCCATTAACTTTCAATTTGCAGTTCTAGCTACCGACTCTGTTAAACTCGGATCTATAGTCAGGGAGGAAACCCTGTAGGAGGGAATAATCCTATTTGGGGGTTGTTGAAAGATGCTGATTCTGTGTCAGTTTGACACTTTCTGAGGTTCTGTGGGAAAAGTAGTAGCTGGGCATCTAGCTCTCTCCCTGAGAAGCTGTGTGACTTTGGTCAAGTCATTTGACCACTGTGGGCCTGGATCCTTTAAAACAGTTGAACTTCATCTTTCTTTTAGGATTTACATTTTTTTCTTCTACTTTCATTACATATGTATTTGCCTATTTCCACCATTAGACCCTAAGTGTGTGGAGGACAGAGATATATCCTGCTTCCCCGGCATCTCACACTGCGTCTCTCCCAGTGTCTGATATATTGCTAATCAGAAAAGCTGGAGTAGGTTTTGTATGAGATGGTATGATGGTGTCGCAACTCAGAGCAAAGTAATGAATCTATTATAATAACTGAATACACACACATGTGTGTACTCAGACTCGCATACATGAGCCCCCTCAAGATATAGCCATTCAAAATAGTGTGATCACTATGGTTGACTATATCCTTCACAAATGAGCTTTAAGGTGAAATCTTCAAAGGTTCCTTTTTTTGAGCATTATGAAAATAGCCCTTGTCAAATTTATTTGTTTGCTTGTTCATTGTTTCTCCTTCCTGCTAGCATATGAGCACCATGAGAATAGGAACCTGTTTGTCTTGTTCTTCACGGTACCTACTGTACTAGAATAGTGCCTAGACATGGTAAGACTTCAATGTATGCTTGTCAAATGAATTATAATGAATAAAGAGAAAGCCATCACTTCTTCAGACTGTTTGCCTGCAGGGCAAGAGTACCAGGAAGATGACCAGATCCTAGCCATGGTTACAACAAAATCACTTGTACAGGCAAGTTACTAGATGCCTGTGAGGAGAGGGGCCTGTTGGGACTGTTACAGGTATTGGGGTTTACAACACCTGTAAGTGGCCCCCTCTATGAACCTTGATAGAAATAGAAAATTGATGTAATAACTCTAAATGAGGATGACAGAAGTTACATTTAATAGCTCTAAACCAAGTTTATAGAAGCAGGTAATGAAGTTGTTTTTCTTGTAATTTTGTCTTCAATTTATCTCCCACCCTGTAATTTTGTCTTCAATTTATCTCCCACCCTGTCCTAACTAGATGATGCCTTCCTCTTGTCCTAAGCTTTTCTAGCCTCACACTGTCCTCACTCATGTCATCTCTCATGTCTTTTATTTTCCTTTTTACTCATTTGTCCAATTTTTTTTTCTCTTTCTGCCCCAGGCCATATTCCTTACTCTTCTATTCATCCTGTGAATAAGAGGGGCCTCATACCTAGGATGATGCCTTCTTTCTATCCCCAACTGTATAAACTCAGCTGGTAAACACTAAATCTGCAGGACAAAACCCTTCTCTATTTCCTCCGCCTAAGGCATCTGGGAATTTTGCATAAGTTTCTCCCACTTGGCACTTAATTTCATATTACTGATATAATCATTTATTTCAGTGAATACAAGTTCCAGATGAATGCAAGTCCACAGAGGAACCAAGACTTGTCTATACTGCTATCCTGGAAGATTTTACCCACTGTACAAAAGAAAATGTTTGCAGTTCCCTTTCTCCCATTTTTCTTTTTTCTTCCTCATTTGCAAAGTAGCTCCCACATTCCTTATAGCTTCTAGAAATGAATCAACTTAACTACATCTGTATTTGTTAAAGGGGTGACTGTAGCCATCATGTAATTTGAACTGCTCTGGTGAGAGATAATATGTTTTCGAGTAATTCACTCTTACCTCACAGGACACTCGATTTTACATCTTTTGGGATTCATGACTTTGAAATCTTTAAGAAGTTCCTATTTAATTAAAACTTTGGGGGAGAAGTAATAATTAAGATATTAAACAATGGGTGGGGCATCTGGGTGGCTCAGTCAGTTAAGCATCTGCCTTCGGCTCAGGTCATGATCTCAGGGTCCTGGGATTGAACCCCACATCAGGCTCAGCAGGGAGCCTGCTTTCTCCCTCTGCCTCTCTCTCTCAAATAAATAAATAAAATCTTTAAAAAAGGATACTAAACAATGGGGCATAAAAACAATATTTATTCTTTCATGCTTCTATAAATAAACTTTACCCATAATTTCTACTCACATTGTTTTGCTTAACATTGTGATATAAACATCTTCCATGCTGTTACATAGAAATTCATAATGATCATTTTTGGGGCCCCTGGGTGGCTCAGTTGGTTAAGACACTGCCTTTGGCTCAGGTCATGATCCCAGGGTCCTGGGATTGAGTCCTGTATCAGGCTCCCTGCTCAGTGGGGAGTCTGCTTTTCCCTCTCCCTCTGCTGCTCCACACTGCTCATGCTCTCTCTCACTCTCTCTCAAATAAATAAATAAAAAATTTTTAAAAAAAGAAATTAATAATGATAATTTTTAATGGCTGCATAATATCCATTGATTGGATATACCATAGTTGATTTAACTATTTATTCCCTCATTATTGATTGCCTTCAACCTTTCCTTAATCACTGTTTTGATTATCTTTATGAATGTGCCCTTCTTCATATTTTGTCTTTTTATTTTGTAAATGATAAATATTAATTAGGAAAAGAACAAGGAATGTTGAAAAGTAAGACAAGAGCAAAAATATCCATTCCAAATTTCACTATCCTTAAAGAGCAATAATTAATATTAGGTGAATGTAATTCCAGATATCTTTCTAGCACTGTTTTCATTACTGAATCTCACTGAGTAGGCTGGCTTTTGGCAGTTGAACTGTAGGAGACGCCTATTTACTACCCCGTGGGCTGGTAAACTCCTTGCACATGAAGAATGTTCATTCTGTCACATAGCAATCATTTTAACCATCAGCAAGATAACTTTTGGGGCTAGCTTCAAATCAGTACATGTAAAGGTCAAAGAGTTTTATAAATGATAATACTGTGCGTCTTTCCTTGGGCCAATCTGTAGCTGTTTATTCATAATCTCTTTAATGTTTAAAAGTGCCTAAAATATTCACTAGAGATGAAAGGAGTAGATGTTTTTGGCATTTGGCCTCTGTAAAAGCCACAATTTACCTTAAAATCTTTCTCTATGCCTAAATCTGTCTCTTTGGGGTCCAGTTTCTAACGTGCTAATGCTCCAAGTGGTTATACTTCTTAAAAAAACGCCAACCACAGAACTGCCAAAATATATTAGCTTTATGTCTAAGCGACACTTTTGTTTTGTTATAACTATTTTAACTATCGAGAGTGAGGGTTATTGTCTCAGCTACCCTGGGAAATTTCAAAGATTTAAAGAGGTTGGACTTTGGAGAAATTCTTTCCCTTCTTAATCCTTCACTGGTTACAAACGTCTGTGGGCCATATAATTGTTTCTTGACATTGTCTGGTAGATCAATATCATGCTTTCATGCCCTTTAGATTAGAAACCTCTGGCTTTAAATCCCTTAACCCACACTTTAGGATTAGTGCTAAAATTTAACATGCAGTCCATGACCATTCAGTGCTGGGTCACATTTCACAGGTCACATAGTGATTACTCAGGTGCAATAGGAACCTGGCAACTTTAAAGGGTAAGACATAGGACCTCCCCGTTATTTCAGTGGTGTCTGTCTTCCCTCCCTCACCAAATCAGGTATAAAATGTGTGTCAGTGTAAAAACGGCATGGCAGACAAAAGGCTGTCAGGCAGGCATTAAATTTAAACTTTCAGGGTGAATGGAGGGGAACAGTGTACTGACAGCCAAACCTGTGATGTTCTTTTCTTGCAAGTTTCTGTTTGGGTGTAAAAGAGTACAGGCGGGCTATGTATGAATCATCCTGTCCAGGGCAGAGCACAATGTGAACTGTGGCTACGTGTGTGATTATGGCTTTTGGTCTCCTATTGTAAAACTATCCAAGAACCTTTTGTGATAAAGTTCAGATCAGTTCAATTAATGAGTCTGTGGATTGAAGAAGGGGGCAATTTGTCAACACGTTCATCAGAAAAGAGATGGGAAGGCCGAGCATCTAGACCTTGAGAGGACAATATTTTCCTGGTCATAGACCTGTAAAATTGGACCCTGGGTTATCGTTGCTTTGTTTTATTGCAACACGTTTTAGAACATGCTGGGCACATTATTCTTTCGAGTTTTTAAAAATTCAAATCTCTGAAAGATATTATTTGATGGGGTCACGAAAGATAGCGTTCGTATATATAGATACAGCACGTGTGTTTCAAGATCCGGAGACAAGACAGTTGACTTAGCCATGAGTTTCATACATAATATACTTTGACACCTAGATAGGTTTGCTAATATTTTCCATTCCATTATTTTTATATGTTGAATGGCACATTTGAGCTGGATATTCCAAAATTCTCTTTATATTAGTAATCTAGATGTGACATATTTTTCAAAGATGGCTGTACAAGTATATATGTATATATATCCCATGCCACATATTATTATTATTATTATAATATGACTAACGTTCCTTGTGCCAAAAAGGGAAACTGTGTTTCCCTTGAATCTGGACAGGAAGCTTATGACTGCTCTGACAAATCATGTATGCCAGAAGTGATGCTCTGTGACTGTCAAAGCTAGGTGATACAAAGAATATAGCATCTGCCTGGTTCTTTCCTGGCGGGATGCTTACCCTTGGAACCCAGCTGCCATGCTGTGAGGAATAGTGAGGTCTGCATGGAGTGGAAGCAACGTCCCCAGCTGACACTGAGCAGCAACGGCTACATGTGAATGAATGACCCTTCACATGATTCCAGCCACATCCTTGCAGTCTTCTGACTGAAACCCCAGACAGACATTCGGGAGTGAAGACAAGCCTTTCTTGACCCACAGATATAATGAAACAATAAAATCATTATCATTATTTTAAGCCAGTATGTTTTGGGGGTGATTTGTTATACAGTACAGTAATTGGAACACTGGAGCTTTTTTGAGTTGTTTTTTTTTTTGTTGTTGTTTTTTTTTTTTTTTTTGGTATGCTACCTGGAGAACTGTGGGTTGCTCCTGACATCTGATTTGCATAAATGTCCCTGTTCATATGGGGTGAATATGTTGTTAAGTCCTCTGGCTGTCTGCCCTCCTACATGCCTAAGAGGTAAATTCGCTTTCATGCTTCTACATTATTCAGACAGGGCCTTTTCCAAGAAACTTTCCTTAAAACTTCTGGGTTGATTTAGATACCTTTTTTTCTGGGATCCCTTAACAATCTGCTAACAGTGATCACACTGTGCTGTAATGACCAGTTTATTTGCCTTTTCTTCCTGTTAGACCCTAAGTCCCAGACAGTGAGTGTTCTTTGTCCCCATTTTTGTCTTGATAGCACTTAATACCAGTTTTTGGCACATGGTAGGTGCTTAATAAATTCTCACTATAGAATTATGCAATTAGGACTTAGTTTGTCCAGGCCTTGACTCAGAGAGCAATGGAAGAGAGGTAAAAGAGTTTCCAGAAGTGGGTTACCATGAAATTAATATTTCTAAGTGAAATTCTAATTGGTAGATTTTTAATAATGTCCCAAAGAGAAGTTTTCCTTCTTAGAAAATGTGCAAAACTCTAGCTGCCTCCAGAGAACATAAGTGTCATTGTTATGAGTTGGCATCTAGAGAGAAAGTGATCTATTCAACACTTGGTGGGCTGTTCCAGAAACACTGGATATCTTATAAGACAGCATCACTGGGAGTTAAGACAGAAGATAGGCTAGGGAGATTAGAGTCCCTTCTCTTGCTTTCTTGACTTTGGGGTCAAATATAGGGGAAGCCTCCAGTCTTGACTTCTTCATCTCAATAGTTCATAATCTCAGTGTCCCTCAGATGCCCCTGGAGATCTTTTTATGAATGCATTTCCCAGGCTCCAGGTGCAGAACTCTGAGGCATTAGATCTTGGTTGAGCCTGGAAGATGCATTTTTAATAAGCTCCCCAGTGGAATTCAGATACTGAAGTATGAGGACCATACTTTGAAAAAAATCCCCCCAAACAACATGGTAAACTGAAGAATAAAATTTTCTTTCAGATACTTGTGGAAATTGGGGCTCAGAAACTTTGGAAGGTACTGGCACCAATTATGGAAACCATATACAGAAACTTGATCCTTGAATTTCTAACTGGGAGTATGTCAAAGATTATCCTAGAAATTACTATAAATAAGTGACATTTCTCAGTTGGGTTTAGGATTTAGTTTCGTGTCTTGATGATGTGTAACATATTAAGGTTTGCAGTGAGAACAGAGATGGATCCTGAGTACATTTCCTCTCTTGAGTGCTGAGTATTGATCTCCCAGCTCTCCTTTTGCATTCTTCTAACCCTGTGTTCTAACTATATTATCTTATGACCTCCCACCCCTGCCAGCTGCACCTTCTGTTTCCTCCCAACCTTATGTTCCCTTTATGTATTAAGTCCAACCTGACAATTTCCAAGGCAAATTTATCACCAGAAAGATGTGACTGTGGTTTCCAGGATTTCAACGCCATTGCAAGGGACATAAATAGATTCCTGAGGTAAAGGACTGTGACATTTACCACAGCTGCCTTTATGACATTTGGCTTTTAACCTCAAATGTTGAAAGTGTAGTTAAAAAAAAAAAAAAAACTCATCCAAGTCAACTGTAATTAAACCATACTTTAGCTCTGTTTTGTAACTTCCATGGAACTGGCCTTCTGCTTTGATGGTCAATGTACTCATCAACTGTCACAGTTTCAAATGGCTTGATTCCTAAGTAGCTGTATTCTCCTCAATATGGTTTCTTGTTTTTCTTTAATGTAATGAATGCTTTTTTTTCCCCAGGCTCATCTGAGAAATGTTTTGGAAGCAGCACCTGACCCATCTGTCTGTCCTGGCTCCACTACACTACCTGCCTTGACCAGACTGTGTCCACCAGCAGGAGATCATATTATTACATCGAACAGGTCTGAAATCCACATCTAACCCTTTGCATTTACCTAAGATTCCTGTATATGAAGGATATAGAGATTTTCCCCCTAAAAAAAAAAAAAAAAAAACAAAGAGAAAGATGAAGAGAAAAACGAAAAAATGATTTTGTTTTTAAACACAGAATAGTCTGAGGGCACTTGGGTGTGTGGAGACAATGCAGAAAGACTGGTTCTTTCCTGGACCCTGGGAAAAGCCAGTGTGCAGTCATCTGATGGATTGGGGAGAGCTGGGGAAGCAATAACAGGCAGGGCAATGAGACTCTACAAGATCAGCCAAGAGACAAGAGTTTGTCTTTGCATTCATATCCAGGTATTTTAGAATGGGTACAATTTTATAAAAATGCAACTTTATTTTTGTCTCCCACTCTATTAGTTAGGAGTCTCTAAAAGCAGAGCCTGCATTGTAGATTCCTGTACAAGTGACACACTGAGATGGTATTGCTAGAAGGGGAGTGAAGGAAGCCAGGTAGGGCAGGGGAATAAAACTCAGGAAGGATGTGGTTTTGACTGAAGTTTGCCTGTAGCCTTGTCCATGAGAATCTGTGGTGCACTGATTGTACCATGGAATTAAGCCCCTTTTGACATCCCACCTTTTGTCCTCCTGAATCTGTCACTGGCCACTGTCTATTTGAGGGTGGTAGTGCACAGTGATGTAACCTGGGTGAGGTGGCTTCTGTTCTCCTGAAGATGGTTCTCCAGAGCAGGGGATTGTTGTGAGCCATGAAGAGCCAACACTCACAGCAGAGTGTGTGCAGTGACCTGCTGAAGGGGATCTGGGTGGAACATGAAAGGCATCCAGTACACTTCTTGTACATTTAAAATTTATTTAGTGTGGGACTCTTTCCCTCCCACCATCATGATCCATAGTTTTCCTGGTCCCTCCTGGACAGCTGATAGTTTTACAGCCTCTTTAAGTTGAAAGACAGCATTTTGATTAAGAAGTTAAAATGTCCAGTCCAACATACCACATAATTCTTCTGACTTTATTCTGAGATAGGTCTTATCTCCACTCCCTCCCTTCCATCCATGCCAGCTTCCTTGGGTATGTCAGGGTAAGGCTGGGTATGTGCAAGAAAAAGGTGGATGGCTTATTGTTTGCTTACCACCTTCCCTGAGTGAGATACTGTTACTGACTGTTGGAGTAGAAATCAGTGGATCAGAAATCAGTGAAAAAGTGGCAGATGTTCTACCTTGACTAGTACTAGGATAAGATGACCGTGTTCTCTAGGCTGAGTAGGTGCATACTTTTTGTCATGAACACTTGTGTTAGTTTTTTAGAGGCTCTCTTGTTGGGCCCCTGTGACTCTAAACCTCCCATTGTAAATGATGCCTCTAAGCTTTTGCCCTTCATATGATCCTCTTGGACAGGAGTCACAGTGGCTCCAAACTGATTTCTTTCCTGTAGAACCCACATCTGGTCCATAGGGAACACTCACGTGTACATCCTTTGTCCTTGCAACTTGGATGAGAGGACAGGAGAGCAAACTAAACAGGACAGCAACCCTTTATCTACCCCCAAAGCATCTGGCCAGCCTGTCTCTCATGCCCTTTGATTTTGCAGACCAGAGACAGACAGTAATCTATCGTGCTTGTCTAATTCCAGGAGACTGACATCAAGTCCGACAAGGAGTCCTGTTGAAGCCGCTATTTTATTTTTCTCACTAGTTTATCATGACAATTTTCCAATATTCAGTGAAGTTGAAAAGGTGTCCCGTGAACATCTATATACTTGCCAACTATGATTACATTTTACTTTGCTCATTTTATTATGTATATATCCACTTACTCATCTCTTACTTCATCTTATTTTTGATACATTTCAAAATAAACTGCACACACACATCTGTATACTTCTGTGTGATCCTCACCGTGCATATCATTAACTAGAGTTCAATATATGTTTGTTTTTACATGTAAAATTTATATACAATGAAATGTAAGCATCAAGTAAACTTTTATTGAGTTTTGAGTAATGTATACACCTGTGTAATCCAAAGTCCTATCAAGAAATAGACATTATCCCAGGAAGTCCTTTGTACCTTTTCAACATTAATCTCCACACCCCTCACGCACCAGAAGCAACCGTTGTTTTGTTTTCCCACCATATCAGATTTAGTGTTCTAAAACCTGTGAGAAATGAAATCACCCAGTTTGTATTCACCTGGGTATGGATTCTTTTACTTAGCGTGTTCCTGAGACTCATTTATGTTGTTATATGTATCAGTACTTCCTTTTTATTGATGAGTATTATTCTTTTTTACGACTGTGGCACAGTTTATTTATCCATTCTTCTATTTGTGGGTACCTAGACTTTTCCAGTTTTTGGCTAATATGAATAAAGTGAAGCCTCTCTCTTGGTTTGAGATGAAGAGTGGAGCTAGTTTGCCTGCTCTCCGCTGTTGGAAGGATAAATTGAGCATGAGCATTGCAGTAAGGGAACAGTTCTCTCCAAAGAAATTTCTTTACCAATCCTCTATCTATAACCTCTAATACTCTTCTTGATCCTTTTAAGTTTTCACTGAAGCTCTCTCATTAGATTAATTTATGTTGTCTACTTTGAAAATCAACATTTCTGCTTGACAGCATATTTTGGTATCTGATACCTATGGTATCTTGGTACCTGAGTTGAAACTTCCAGTGTAGCAAACTGTGGGCACTCATTATTCTTTGAGTTTCAGCAGAGAGAAGGAGCTGTTTTGGTGGAGAGGGACTAATGAGGCTCTATAAGCTGAACAGTTCAGAGAAGTTGAAGGGGAGGAATTTGCTCACAAATGGCTGTGGCTGTCAAGTAGTGCTCCAGGCATGGGTTTCTCACACAACATCAAATAACAAAACCGACTATGAGGCTGCTTTTATTCCGAGTGTCTTGCTGAAGGAGACTCTTGAATTTCTGGCATTATGACATGGTTGATGAGAATGACCTCCATCAGTCATTACTAGTGAAGATAGCCATGAGCACAAGGTAATGGATTTCACGACCAGCTTTGGCCCTGTGACAGACATGGCATTGGTGTCCTTGCAGCACCTTGTGTTATTACTAGCTGCACTGCTACTGTGGAGACGAAAATCTATAGAGCCACACTGCTGTCACCATGCTATGAGAAAGGGTAGTTCTCCAAGTTGTCTCATTTTAAGTAAGAACAAGTAATAAATTAATGAGACTCTTAAAGTAAAACTGATTCTGCTTCCTTTTGCATGTAAATGTGCAAAGAATCTCAGTTAACCTTGTAAATTTGGTTCACTAATACCAACATATTAGGATTGTTAGCAAAAATACATTGGATCTAGAGAAATGCAAGAGAACATTCATATTTATATATGCAACAAAAAGTAGAGATGAAGAAAGCTGAAAGACAGCTAATAAAATTATACCTCTTCTGGGAGAGGATGTAGGAAATGGATTAGACTCCAGGCCTCTTGAGGATGGGAAGACAGCTTTAAGTGTTGTAAATATTCAATACATGTTTGTTATTGATGAAGAGCATGGGATCTCTTTAAAGTCCAGTTAGTATCAAGGAAATAACTCAGTAATTTCTCCTTATCTTATTCCCAAATTTAATCTGAAAACAGTTTATCAAAGCTTGACTTTAAACCCCCAGTCACTGTGGAATAAGATTTGAAACAATTTATTTTTATAAATATATCATTAAATCAAAATTTACTTAATTTATTGGGAAAATAATGGCTCTTACCAACTTTTATTTTTTTTAAGATTTTATTTATTTATTTGAGAGAGAGAGAAGAGAGAGAGCATAAGCAGGGAAAGCACAGAGGGAGAAGCAGATGCCCCATGGAGCAGGGAGTCCGACACAGGGCTCGATCCCAGGACCCCAGGATCATGACCTGAGCTGAAAGCAAATGCTTAACTGACTGAGCCATCCAGGTGCCCCCTAACTTTTGTTTCTTTTAGGGATAAACAAATATAATGTTCTAAACATTCCCAGAGCAATCTCTTTTATGATCTTGAAAATCCTTGGAGAATTTCCCATCCATTCTTGCTATTGATGGAGTTTTGTCTGGCTTAAATTAAATGTTCAGATTCCAGTCAGGTATTTGGGTTGCAGGATGTCATAGAAAAGGTATCATGGGGCGCCTGGGTTGCTCAGTTGGTTAAGCGACTGCCTTCGGCTCGGGTCATGATCCTGGAGTCTCAGGATCGAGTCCCACATCGGGCTCCCTGCTCAGCAGGGAGTCTGCTTCTCCCTCTGATCCTACCCCCTCTCATGTGCTCTCTCTCTCTCTCATGCTCTCTCTCTCAAATAAATAAATAAAATCTTAAAAAAAAAAAGAAAAGGTATCATGGTGCCTAAGGAAATGCTATATAAATAGTAGATGCTCAGTTAACTGAATTGAATTATTTTTAATAGTATTATCCTTCCCCCCCAAAAATGATCAACATAATGCTCTACAATACTTGAAAGTAACTAATCAAGGACAATACAACACCAAAAATAAACATATAAACAAAGGTAAAGATAAAAGTAAAAATAAGTAAAAGGTAAAGGTAAAAATAAGAGGTATAAAAAAGGTAAAGCTAGGGGTAAAATTAAAATGCAGGATATGTACTGTAAGATCCTGGGAGAATGGTCTCAGTATTTGCCTCTGAACTTTCTGACAATCAATAAAAGAGAAAAGCAATCCCAAGACACAGTTCACACATCTGTAAGATTAAACAAAACATTTGTTCAAAGGAAGCAATCTATTAATTGTTGAGAGAAATTTTCACCTGTAGTGCATTCTTATGATGACACAGGGTATGAATAACTTTCTCAACAATATTCCTATAGTAACATTCCTCAGTGTGTGGGGATGGTATAATACCAGTGTGATTTAGTAGAAGTAGTTTTAAATTTTTCCTTAGGGAAAGAGGGTGCAGAGAAGGTGCTGCATTTATATATAGCTCTGTAGTGGTATGGTTCAATCTGAGGATAAATGGTCTTGAATCTTAGAGGAGTGGATGGACTACTTGGTCTTTAAGGCAATTTTCTAGAAGTATTATTTCCCTTGACCAAAATTTTGGTAAGTCCTGAGTGTCAGTGAATTTGCGGTTATACTTTCTGACAATCACTTGGACTAGAAATATTCTCTCACACTTATTATGCCTTTAGTGTTTTGCTGTTTTTTGGATAATGTTGACATCCTCTCACAAAATTCAAGAAGCTTGAGAAAACCTTACCTTATCAGGAAGATGAGTTGAGAAGAAACCCAAGGGCAGTGACATGATTTTCCTTGGAAAGGAAAATGAAATTTGTTCCAAATCATGAACAAGTGGTTACCAGGGACCTTTTAATTTGATAGCACAGAGCATAGCCCTTGTAATTTTAATCTGGATAATATTTCCAAATGCCTACTTTAGCCATAGAGGAGTCTCCAAAAGTTACGATAAAATATTTAAATTTTAATGGCAAATTTCTCAGTTGGATTTTTCAAGATAAAGCAGTCTGCAAAAGTTAGTAACAGAATGGGTTGATTTGCTGTGTGGAATTACTGGCTTTCAGTGTTGGAGGTGATTACCTTGTTTTTTAGCTTTGGAGAAGTTGACAACATGACCTTCTTCCTAACAGCTATTACAAACCAGGCATAATGTCTATAAAAGTCATGTCTACTATTAGACACTTACGCAAAGGATACAAAAATACTAATTTGAAGGATACATGTACCCCAGTGTTTATAGAAGCATTATCAACAACAGCCAAATTATGGAAAGAGCCCAAATGTCCATCGACTGATGAGTGGAGAAAAAAGAAGTGGTATGTGTACACAATGGAATATTACTCAGCCATAAAGAAGAATGAAATCCTGACATTTACAATGACGTGGATGGAGCTAGAGAGTATTATGCTAAGTGAAATAAGTCCATCAGAGAAAGACAAATACCATATGATTTCACTCATATGTGGAATTTAAGAAACAAAACAAATGAACACGGGGGTGGAGAGAAGAAAGCCAAGAAACAGACTCTTAACTACAGAGAACAAACTGATGGTTACCAGAAGGGAGGTGGGTGGAGGGGATGGATTAAATAGGTGATGGGGATTAAGGAGTGCACTTGCTGTGATGAGCACCAAGTGTTGTATGTAAGTGTTGAATCACTAAATTGTACATCTGAAACTCATATTATACTGTATGTTAACTAACTGGAATAAAAACTTGAAAAAAGAAAAAAAAGCCTTGAGTATAATAATAGGAAAATGTTATATTTAGATTGGGACTTGACTAATATATATTCAAAATTTCTCCACTAAAGAAAACATTTATATTTTCTTTGCTATAACAAGAGTAACAGGTAAGCTATGTTTATTTTACAGAAGGATCTGTTGAGGGCAAAATTTTAAAATGTGTCTTTCTCTGGGACAGACACAGTGATATTCACATTTACAACAAGTCTTTCTGATCAGCCTCAATCTTGTTACAGGACTGAGAAACATTCAGAGTAATTAGCCAGTTAAATAATCAATCAGCTAACTAGTTCTGCATATCTTGGTTTCACTCTTCAGTGGTTTCCATATATATGATATATGGGCAGTCCTGCTACTATTCTTTTTAAATGAAGTTAAATGCAGAAAAATGATATTGGAATCCTCTTTTACGTCACTCACAAAAATTAATTTGAAATGGATTAAAGACTTAAACACAAGACCTGAAGCCATAAAACTCCTAGAAGAAAACATAGAGAAAAATTTCCTTGACATTGGTCACTTATATGTGGAATCTAAAAAAGCTAAACTCACAGGAACAAATTGCAGAGTGGTGGTTACCAGGGCCTTAGGAGTGGGGGAACTGGGGAGATGTTGGTCAAAGTGTACAAGTTTGTAATTGGAAGATGAATAGGTTCTGGGGATCTAATGCACAGTATTGTGATTTTAGTTAACAATCCTGTATTATGTACTTGAAAATTGCTAGGAGACTAGAACGTAAATGTCCCCACCACAAAAAAGAAATGATAATTATGTGATATAATGGAGCTGTTAGCTAATATGTGGTAGTAATCGTATTGCAATATATAAGTGTATGAAACCAACATGTTGTACACCTTAAACTTAGAAATGTTAGATGTCAATTATATCTCACAAATGAAAAGAAAGAAATGAAAGTTTATTTGTGAAGCATATCTATTTTGTCCTATCTTCACTTGACAACTCTACCAGCTTATATTTATTAATATTAATTGGTATAACAAGGATTGACATTAGAGAAAACCCAAAATGGTTTCTTCCATTTTCTTACTCTCTTCCCAAGTGAGTCAAGTATTGGTCCAGTCTCTTAGCCACACCTGGGCCTGTAACTAAGGAAATTTTAGCCTAGAAAGAATTTAGGAACATCTCGCTGGAAGTGTTGGTTGGAAATAGTATTTTTTCCTTGCCCTGTACCCAAGTGAAGCTGCTACATGGTACTAAAAAGAATGATTTGGCTGAAAGATCAGCTGAGACTTGCTGTGAGGAGGATATCAACCTCCTGTCATAAGCCAACTGACCTAGGCTGACTGTGTCTACTTCCCCTGTGGGTCCATTCATCCTTCTGGTCCTGTATTCAGCCTTCTTTGCTTCAGATGAAAGGCCAGGCTAATAGTGGTGCTCTGCACCTACCCATCTAACAGCCTGCCTCTATCCTGGTTTGATGGTATATCCCTTAGGGTTGGACTTCCCTCAAGTGGGAAGACCCAGTGCCAAGGAGTTATTTCAGTGTGCTTCAAACATGGGAAGCACATACATACACATGTATATGTGTATTTACCAAAATAAGGTCCACAAAAAAGTGGTAGCTGGGGAAATAGGAATCTTATATGTAGACATCGATAGTTATTGGTAGACAATTAACCTTCAAAAAATAGGATGTCTAATGTACTTAGATAGCAGAAGCTAAAGATAAATCAGTCAAAAAAGCAAACTGCGCCCATGGGGCAGCTGAGTGGCCCAGTCAGTTGTGTGTCTGACTCTTGATCTTGGCTCAGGTCTTGATCTCAAGGTTGTGAGTTTGAGACCCATGTTGGGCTCCATGCTGGGCGTGGAGCCTACTTAAAAAAAAAAAAAAAAAAAAAGCAAATTGCACCCTGGAGTTGAATATCACATCTATCTTCTGTTGCTGCATGTTGGCATAAAATCCATCCCACTGCTTTCTATCCAGGAGCAGAACTTAATATTGGAAAAATAATCTGGGACATAAAGTCCTCACTGCAAGCCTGAAAATTTCCATGACCCAGAGGAGACTGGATTTTGTTAACTTCTTGGGGAAGAGTTAGCAGTTGGGAAAGGTGGGAGACATAGGGATTTCAGGGGGGAAGGCAGGAAGATAGAAGCTACCCATTAAAGAACCACAGGCATCTGTGTGGAAGTACTTCTGTGGCCTAAGGAATGTCCAGCTTGACAAACAATTCTGTGCAGTGAGACATCAAGTCTTTCTCCAGGGCACAGGTACCAGTGAGCAACACCAGGGCACACACTACCTGTTTTTTCACTTCCCCCAACTTTCTCTGCTTGAAATTTTGCCCCATGGATCCGCCTAGGGAGAACACCCAGCAAAAGAAACAAATAGGTTTATTTGGTGGGGCTATCCCCCCACCTCCAAAGTAAAAGAAACTCAGTAACACTCTGAGAAAAAGGGCCTAGTGCCAGGCTATCTAAACACTGGGACATGGTAAGGGTCATCCCCACCCTGCTGTCTACATTTCCCGTCTACAGCTGCTATTGAAAGAGTTTTTTCCACTAATGCTGATTTACGAAATTGGCACAACTTTTCCAGACAGTCTCCAAATGAACAGTCACTCTGCAATAATAGGACTTGTAGTCAGGCATCCCTGGGCATTTCATCTCTTTTACCTGGCTCTGCCATCTGTCACTGTAATACCTGTGTCACTGAGTTTTGAACCATAATACTTATACCTCATCAGCTTCCAAATGGTTCCATGATCTGTCAGCACTGATCAAGGCAGTGCAATGAGACATGACAGGGCATTTCCAAGTAATTTTTAAGGAGGCCCGAGAAGGAAAAAGTTGAAGCCTGGGGACATTTGAGTCACTCTACCTTGAGTTGCTTTTGCGAGGTCTCCAAAGTTCTTGACATGTTTTGTGTGTGTGTGTTTTGTTTTTTGTTTTTAAATATCCTGAAGGAAAAGTTCATATATCTGGCTTAAATTTGGCCTGATAGGGAGATAGAAGCATACTGCTATACCTCCATACACCTAGGGGGTTGTCTATGTGGTGAGACAAAGCAAAAGAAAGGGTAGAGTCTTGTGAGAGGGGAGATGGAAGTATTGCATGTGTCTCCGTGTATGTGAGTAAGGGGGAGGGGTTAGGGGGGTAGTTCACCTTGAATGGCAGAAAGCTTCAAAGATGTGGGTGGAAGAAGGTCACTAATATTGATTTACTTGAATCTGCTTCCTTCTAGGCATTGGTTTAATGCTCACATACACATTGTCTTATTTAACCCTTAAAAGAACTCCATAGAATTAAACAGCAGGGGGTTCAGCAGCAGGATTTGTATTGGTTTTTAAAACAGATAAAGACATAAACATTTTTTACAGACAAAGAGGTTGGACCTTGATCAAGGTCATGCATGCAATCTGTGTACCAGTGATATGAACTTGGGCAACTTAAGACATGTCAGATTCTAGACTATCTGCTATATGCATAATGAACGAGGGGTGTGAGTATCAAGATTTTTCAGCTGTCTCTTTGAACCCCCTTATCCACCAGAACAATTTTGGGATGCCTCCAATTCTCAGAAACTATTATCTAAATCTCTCCAGCAAGATCTTTTCCAGCCTTATTTCCTATCATTTGAAAAACATTTATTCTCTCTTTACCACTGTGGCAGTCTGCCTGGAAATAGGTGCAATGTATCATTTTCTACAATAATGGAAGGTGGGCTAGGAATTACCTATAATTTGTTTCTCCATCCAGGCACGTCAATCTAAGTTATGATGAAAAGTGGAGCGGCAACCTTGATCACCTACCGTTTTATAGCTGATGTGATTGTTTTTATGAAGCCTGTAACGTTTTTAACGTTATGGTTGTGATGATCCTGATTCTTGTCTCAGCAGAACAATATTACAAGAGTTGAGTCAATTCTGATTGTAGAGGATGGAAGCATGGTTTTCCTAGTGATAGGGTTGGAGAGAAAATTGCACAAAGCCCTCTCTGGTTGCCCCCCACAGACGGACTATGTAGGAACCTTTGGCCAGCATTCTGCTGCATCCATGAATTATTCAGTTTTCTGTTTGGCAGGGGGGAAGTGAGTTGCAACCAAGTCATTCTCAGATAACTAGGAATTTAAGATGAAATTTTCTCTAGACCATTCTATTCAAAGAGAAGTCATGGGTCGAGGATATTAGTGAACCAGGTGCATGTTTTGGGGAGATTCTGGAGCAAGATACTTAGCTGTTTTCTCTTCACTGAAGAGGCATATGGGGAAGTATGGAATAGCATTAGCATCCCAGTCATGGTCCTTGGGGTCCAATTTTATTGATTGAACAAATTTTTATAGAACACCCACTATTGGCCATACTTATGCTAGATTCCATGGAGAAAATAAAGGTGATGTCATCCCCATTGAAATTGAGGGATCCTGATCCTTAACATTTTTAATCCATCCTGATAAGTGCTATAATAATGTTATGAAAACACTAATGATGAGACTTCTAGGAGAAATAATCAAGGAAGATGATAAAGAGGTGGTATCATTTGAGCTGATCCATACTGACTAATGGATTTTACAAGCAAGTCAAGAATAGAGAGGATACTCTGAGCATAAAAGCCAGCCTGATAATGGGCACAGAAGCATGGCATGTGGTAGAGAAGGACGTGTAGTGGCAGGTGTTTATGGGAAGGGCATGGCTAGAAATTGGGCCTGGCATGTTTAATCTGAACAGTATTGTGAAGGGCTTGGAAAGCCATGATAAAAAAATCTAGATTTGATATTGTAGGTTATAGGTCACAGACTTAATGGTCCACAGAGGTCAGGAATGTAATATAAATGAGTGATACTGACCAAATAGTGAGCCTGGTAAGTCAAGGAGTTAGGCTCCTTCTAAGGAAGGCAGCTGAGATTCCATTCTTACCGATAGTGGCTTTTCTAGTGTATGAACTCTGTATTGCTGATCCCCAATTTTCTAAGAGAAGCCTGAAATTACATTTTTTAATGTGAGCTCTCATGGTACTTAAATGCTGAGAGCTAATAATTTTTGTTTTTGAAACATTTGAGGGCCAAGCAAAGCCAATCTTAACGGTTTGTGTCTGTCCTATGTCAGTGGCTTGTGAGCTGGAGACAAATGGAAATCCATGAATATCTATACCCAAAGAGCTGACTCAGTCATATGGAAGATGGCGCTTGAGGCAAGGAAACAGTTGGACAGCTGGAGTCTGACAGATGATAAAGGCTTGACCTCAGGCATTTGGGCAGGGTGGGGAGGGGAGGGAGGAATGGAGACAAGAGCCTTAAAACACCTGGTGACCACTGGGTGTGGGGGTGAGGATGTGATGCCATCATAGATGACACCTGAGAGGTTGTGAGGCTGTTAACAGAATTGAGGAGACAGTAACAGGAGCTACTGTCATGTGCCTAGTGGATAATGATTCTGTTTTGCTTTTTACAATGTATTTTATACCTGTACTCGTCCACCTACTCTACATTTCTGTAATACATTATTTGGAGTAAAGACAACAGATTTTTTTTTCTTAAACCAAATACATTTTCCTTTTCCCCTTTTCCCATTAGTACTCCAAGATGAACCATTGGCATTAGCTGCTAGATTACAGACTCTTTCCCTGTATAGCATTAAACACATGAATGTGGTTGAAGCAATGAACGGTGAATATTTTAATCCTGGATGGATAGCAGAAGAAGAGGAATTTATGAGTCCAATTCTTTTCGAGTTTGAAGATAATGATTTTTGCCTTTTCTGCCTCTGCTTTGTTCTTCTGCATTTTACATTTTGCGACAGTGAGTCAGACACACTATTATTCTATTCAGCAGTCTTGACATCCACAGCAAATTTGCATGAATGAAGAAAGGGTTGCTTCTTTATCATTTTCTTTCATTCTAAGTGGTATTTTATTGCAGTGGAGATTTTAGGTGGTCTCTCCATTAGAACTTCTCACTTATAGGAACCTTCTATATTGTCTGTTGATTTGCTTATAGGACTATTGGAATAGAAGAGAGCCTCGTTTCTTGGATGGTGAGTGTGACTCAGAGAGGTGAAGGCATTAATTTAACACTGTTCAGTTATGGAGAGGCTGAATCTGCTGTAGAATCCCACCTAACATGCTGAATTTACTGGAGAAGGCCTTCTCAAATGTCTCCTGCAGAGAATGCTTTTTTGTTATCTACCAAAGTTAGGACCCCTGCCTCTACCTGACATTGTCAAAGGTCATGCCTATTTTTCTTTTTCTATTGCTCCACTGTCAGGCTTTTATTACTGCCCCAAGCAAATTGGGTAAATTCTCATTAGATTGGACACAATCTTTTTATGCTAAGAAGTGGTGAACTCAGTAGAGTTTTTAGTTAACTTGCAACACCAGGTGCAAGTAGAGACTTTAGACATCTTCACATTTTCTTAGATGGTCTCCAAGAGCCAAGGATTCTGTTCCATCTCTATTTCTCTGAAATAGTCTACCAGGGATCCATGGGATATGAAGGAATCTCCATAGTCTGTCCCAGCATTCTCTTCCTTGTACCTTAGCAGTTATACAGTAACTGTGTGCTTAGAATTTAATAGAGTCTGCACTCACCCGAACAGATTGTCAGGTAGTGGGTGCCTTTGGTGCTTTCATGGCTGGGTAGCCGACATGTTGGCAAAGAACTGGTAGCAGAGTCCATTTCTTCTCTCTAATGAAACTGCATGTTCCCTTAACATCCTTTCATTTTTTTTTAATTTAAAAATACGTCATAATTAAGATTTTTTGATCAGGTAATATATGCACATGGTAAAAAATTCAAATAGTATAAATTATTCTTTAGTATTTCTTAAATAGAAAAGAAGAACAAAAGGGAGATTTTACTTCCAGCTCTTCCACTAACTTCTTTGGTAGCACTGGGTCAATGACACCTTTATGTTTCTCAGTTTCTTCACCTGAAACCTAGGAGTGGGAATCTTTGCCTAGTAATTCTTTAGGATTGTCATGCGACCTTAACAAATCTGCTGTGTGCAGTGGTTTCAGTACATAGGCACTAAAGGATTTTTGTTATAGTTTCCTCGTGTCTCAGTTGAGTACCCAGCCAATATCTACTGTGTGCGTGGTATAGGCTGGGTGATGAGGTAGAGCTTTAAATTATTAACTCAGTCCCCAAAATAGTTCTATCAGTTAAGTCCTATTATTATCTCAATTTTACAGCAGGAAAATGGAGGCACAGAGAAGCTAAATAACTTGTCAAAGTTCACATAGCCAGTAATTAGTAGCAAAGTTAGATTTAAAGCTAGTCTCTTTTTCCCTTTTCTTCTCTCCCTCACTTGCCCTCTCTCTTTATATATACATATGTATCACATAAACATATGTTTATATTTGTATAAATTTATCTAATCCATTCATGATGTAGCCACTGGCTCTTTCACTTAATATTTTTTTGCTGAACACTATGTTTGTGTCATAAAACATTCTTTTAAAACATATTTTCTGATGAGTTCAGAACAGTTACTTAACCAATTTGTACCTGGTAGGCACAAGCCAACCAACCTTCCTTCTTTCCTTCCTCCCTTCCTCCCCACTCCCTCCCTCCTCCTCTTTCTTTCTTTTTCTTTCTTTCTCTTTCTTTCTTTCTCTTTCTTTCTGTTTCTTTCTTTTCTTTCTTTCTTTCTTTCTTTCTTTCTTTCTTTCTTTCTTTCTTTCTTTCTTTCTTTCTTTTTCTTTCTTCTTTCTCTCTTTTCATTATGCATAAGGTAAATTTCCTGATTCACAAATCTTTGTGGGCATCTGTGATTATTTCCTTAGGAAAAAAAAACAGAGATGGAATTGTTATTCAAAGAGTATGGGTATTTTTAAGGCTCTTGATATATATTGCCAAGTTGCCCTCAGGAAAGGTTGTGTCAATTTATTCTTCCTTCAGAACTCTATATTCCATTTTCATGAGGATGACAGAAAAATTATAGGAGGCTAGATTAGGACAAGACCTTACAGATCAGCACCTGCATCTGTGTGTGCACTTGTTCGCATGCACTGTAGACAAGGAAACAGAAGGCGAATACCTTGTCCAAGGGCACAAGGCAAATTAACGGTTGAATCCAAGTGATACTGGTTAATGATAAGCAGTAGATAAGGTAGGAAATGCCTACATGGGAGTGGGAATATTATCTTTCAGTCATTTTACAGTCTCATTACCAAATGTCATCCTTTCATTTTCTGGTTGCTTTATTTGGATGACCTCAGAAGCTACCCATGTTTTTAGAATGAAATCAATCTTGTGCCAAGCAGCAATTTCAAATGGTGATGGGAAACCTGAGGAGGGAAATGGAGAGAGCTCAGCTGCATATGCAAAACTCCCTGCAACTATTTTAGGGCTGCATATCGACAGGGTGAACACCAGTTGTTTACAAATGAAGATTTGTTGCCCAGACAAACGTAATGACAGCATGAAAGAAAATAAAAATTAAAATTTTTAAAAAAATATTTAATTTATTTTATTTTAGAGAGAGAGAGACAGAGACAGAGACAGAGACAGAGTGTGAGAGCCTGATATGGGAGGAGCAGAGGGAGAGAATCTCAAGTAGACTTCAGGCGGCATGTGGAGCTGGACTCGCGCTTGATCTCATGATCCTGATATCATGACCTAAGCTGAAACAAAGAGTTGGACGCTCAACCAACTGAGCCACCCAGGTACCCACCCAGATACCCCCCCCCCAATTTTTTTAACGTGAAAAAAGCAAAGTTTATTACTCACAAGTCTTGGAGAGCACATGACATGCCCAGTGGCTATTCTAGGAAGTCTCAGAGAGAGTGAGAGAGAGAGAGATTGAGAGGGAGAGAGTGCTGCTGAGGGTTCTGCCTTTATTAGAGTCCATGGGCAGAGTGGCTAGGGGATTGCAGGTTCACTTTTTATTGGCGAATTTAAAACATAGAATAGAGTTGGGGGAGGGGCAAAATGGGCAAAGGGGGTGGGAGACCTAAGCTTCCAATTATGGAATGAATAAGTCATGGGAATGAAAGACACAACATAGGGAATATAGTCAATGATATTGTAATAGTGTTCTGACAGATGGTAGCTACACTTGTGGTGAGGGGGACATAATGTATAGAGAAGTTGAATCACCGCGTGGTACAACTGAAACCAATGCAACACTGTGTGTCAACTATACTCAAAAAAATTAAAAGAAAATAATAAAGTATTTTCCTACAGTACTTAAAAATAGCAACAACAAAAACCACACAGAAGGCGTAGTAATGGAATTTGGACTTAGAACGGGAAAAACAGGGTCATTCATGGTCAATTATCTAGATTACCCAGGGCTTTCTAAAGGGATATTTCATGGTTGGGGCTGACCTGGGTGCTTATATAGTAATTGTGTCTTACAACTAGCATTATGTTTATTTGAATGGTGGTCTTTTTATAAAAAAAAGTTCTTATTATAAATTCTTATTTTATTTTGTTCTATTTTAATCCCCGTATAGTTAACATACAGTGTCACATTAGTTTCGGGTGTACAGAACAGTGACTCAACAACTCCACACATACCCATGCTCACCACAACAAGTGCACTCTTTAATGCCCATTGCCCACTTCACCCATCTTCCCACCCACCTCCCCTCTGGTAACCATTAGTTTATTCTCTATAGTTAAGAGTCTGTTTCTTGGTTTCTCTCTCTCTCTTTTTTTCCTTTGCTCGTTTGTTTTGTTTCTTGAATTCCACATATGAGTGAATTCATATGGTATTTGTCTTTTTCTAACTTATTTTGCTTAACATAATACTCTCTAGTTCCAACCATGTTATTGCAAATGGCAAGATTTCATTCTTTTTTATGGCTGAATGATATTCCATTGTGTGTGTGTGTGTGTGTGTGTGTATACAAATATGTGTGTATATATGTATATACCACATTTTCTTTATCCATTCATCTATTGATGAAAAGTTGGGCTACTTCCATAAATGGGCTATTGTAAATAATGCTGCTATAAACATAGGGTGCATATATCCCTTTGAATTAGTGTTTTTGTATTTTTTGGGTAAATACTCTGTAGTGTGATTACTGGATTGTAGGGTAGTTCTATTTTTAAATTTTGAGGAACCTCCCTACTGTTTTCCACAGTAGCTGCACCAGTTTTCATGCCCACCAACAATGCAAGAGGGCTCCTTTTTTCTCCACATACTCACCAACATTGTTGTTTCTTGTGTTTTTGATTTTAGCCATTCAGACAGGTGTGATATCTCACTGTAGTTTTGATTTGCATTTCCTGATGATGTTTGATGTTGAGCATCTTTTCATATGTCTGCTGGCCATCTGTATGTCTTCTTTGGAGAAATATCTGTTCATGTCTTCTGCCCATTTTTAATTTTTGTCATTTGCAAATATCTTCTCCCATTCAGGAGGCTGCCTTTTAGTTAAAAATTAAATTTTAAAAACACCTACAATTCTACCACTATAAGATTTTTTTCATACTTTTCACATGAAGTATACTTTTTATGTAGTTTTAATCATGTCATAGATAACACTTTTGTATTTTACTTTTTTACCTCTCAAATCATATTTTTAAAAAACATTTTGCTAATTCTGCCTGTGAAATGATGATGATTATTTTTAAAAATAGCTTCCCAGCAAGTATCTTGCCATATTTAATTAAGTATTCCCCCTTTGTTGGCCATCTAGGTTATTTCCTAATCTTTAGTATCATTAAATGAGTGGCCAAGATGCCTAAATGATATCTATGTATTTTCCCTTTTAGTTACATCATTTGTAACTCTTCAGAAGGAGATTAACTACCTTAAAAAATCTGAACATTTTTATGGGTTTTAATACATGCTACAAAATGCTTTCCAGAATGGTCGGATAACTAGATTATGTCAATACACAGTACAAAGCATTTTTAGATGCAATGCAGTATTCACTGATTTGTTTAAAAATTTTTTAATTCATCTAAGCCAACTCTCGCTTCTGCCTTGGAAGCTGTGGCTGCCAGCCTCATAGATGGTTTGCTTGTAACTTTCTTGATCAGGTGACTTTGTCATTTTGGCCCTGCTTGGGAGAGAAAGCTACAAGATGAATGGCCATTTAACTGATTCCATTCTAAATCTGGCTGTCTCTTAGCTGACCTCTGTAGGTTTTGGCCTGGACTTGTACTGCCTGGGGCTTTCTGATTTGTAGAGGTTGGGGGCAGAACTGCTCAATTTATATACTTATTCATCCTCCCTCATTCTGGGCATAATTTGAAGTCCCCTGTTTGAGTTGGAATTAGTTCAGTGTTTTCTAGGGCCATCCTGATTCAATAAACAACCAACAACCATTCTGATTATTTCCTTCATAATAGTTGAGTAGTTTTGATGAGACCCTTTTGTCATGATAAAAGAACACAATAGTTTCCCCGGCATATTTTACCAAACTGCTTCATTGGGTAAATACTACAGAGATTGGGATGTAGGGAGATTGGGGAGAGAAAATGAGCTCAATTTTGTTATTCAATTTGAGGGCTAGAAGGACATCTAATGGAGATGCTGAGCATGTAAAAACCTGGGCAAACTTGATACCCTAGAAAGCTGTGGTAAGGGAAAATGAGATTTGGAATTCAGAAAAGGAAAAGAGTAGGGAAAGAGTTATGATCCTTAAAAAGAGAGGGAAAAAGGCATTATAGGATCGAATTTAAAATCGATTCTGTTTCTTTCTTTCTTTGTGCATGTTATTTAACCTTCAGGGATCAGTTTTCATATCTACATAATGGGGGTAATGACCCCTACCTCATAGAGAGAATGTGAAGACTGAATAAGATAATAGAGTTTTTAAAAGTTAATGAATATTAGGTATTGCTATGACTGATGGCAGAACATGTATAGGCTTTCACAGGAGGAGTTAGTAGAAAACAAAGAATAAGTGGTCAGAGAGAAAAAGAAAACCAGTATTATCCGGGAAGCCAGGAAAAGAGGGAATCTGAGGAAGGGAGAAATGAGCAAGTGGGTCAAATATGAGACAGAAGCCAACAAAAGTCAAGATCAGGAAAGGCTTTTGAATTTAGGGATCACTAGGTCTCCTATGACTTCCAAGAGAATGGTTTTGGTAGAAAAATTGGGCAGAAAGCACATTGTAGGACATTAGCCAGCAGTATGGAATGTTTCCTAGGACCTACTGAACTCAGAATGGATAAGGCGTATTTCCAAAGATAGGTGAAACTATTAGCTGTGAATGTCACTGGATTATCTATGGACTATATTTTACATGTGCTCCCTTGTCCTAGGTACATCCAAAGAGAGTGACTTCCATGGTTATACGAAAATGAAATATGCTACAGTTACAGCCTTCCTGTAGCCTTGCTTATATGTCAACTTCTGATTTAGCAGCAGATACATTTTCTGCCTTTGGCCACATTTCATCTGCTTATGGGAAAATATGATGAAATCAGCAGGCATATGTTTGGGTTCAGCACATTTACAAAAAATTGATGGCATTTAGCTGTTAGGTGCCTACCACATACACTTCTTTCTATTCAAGCCAATTCACCTGCGATCAAAAGACAGAATGTTAAGTTAGACTCACCCAACCCCTCCATTCTGTGGACCTGTTGTAAAAGTTATTTGTTGGGAGTAGCTTTTTGCCTTTCATTTCATTTCTTCTCTGGCAGTCACAAAGATGAATGTCTTTCTACCATTTTGCTGAAAATTCTGGTAGGATGGACTTATTAACTTTAAATGGAAATGAAAGCTGAAAGGAAATTGCAGGTTTTTCCAGTGACACAGGACTATTGCACGCATACCATCTTTTATAATTTCAGAGAATTTGATCTCACACAAACAAATAAGAAAGCAACCAGAGTCATTTCAGTTTTGGAAAAACAATTGATATCAATCTCTCTCTCTTTCTCTTTTCTTCCTCCCTTTCTCTTTCTCTCTCTCTATTTTTATCTCTATCACCTTTGTCTTCATTATCGCAACCTCATTCTGGTTCAAAATATTTCAGACTTTGAGCACTTGTTTGTAGCTAATATCTGATATGTCCCTATCCTTAGGTTGCTCCTAAGGCTGGTTCATCATTTTGCTGCTGATAACTTGAGACATCCCAGAAACTTCAGTGAAGTGGTTTGATACTAATTGAACATATAATTAGACATCTATCCTTGGGAAAGGATGCTATCCACATGTTCTACATCAGTTGATTGGCATTTGGGATGGAAGTTGTGTTTCCTTTAAAATACAAGAAAGGGAATTGAAGTGTTTTGAGCACAGCCCTCTCCCTGTTGCTGACAAAAGGTAGGCAGTTATACTTCAAGCTCTATTACAAAGCTGTTATCATCAAGACAATATGGTACTGGCACAAAAACAGACACACAGATCAATGGAACAGAATAGAGAGCCCAGAAATGGATCCTTAACTCTATGGTCAACTAATCTTCGACAAAGCAGGAAAGAATGTCCAATGGAAAAAAGACAGTCTCTTCAACAAATGGTGTTGGGAAAATTGGACAGCCACATGCAGAAGAATGAAACTGGACCATTTCCTTATACCACACACAAAAATAGACTCCAAGTGGTTGAAAGACCTAAATGGGAGACAGGAGTCCATCAAAATCCTAAAGCAGAACACAGGCAGCAACCTCTTCGACCTCAGCCACAGCAACTTCTTCCTAGAAACATCGCCAAAGGCAAGGGAAGCCAGGGCAAAAATGAACTATTGGGACCTCATCAAGATAAAAAGCTTTTGCACAGCAAAAGAAACAGTCCACAAAACCAAAAGACAACCGACAGAATGGGAGAAAATATTTGCAAATGACATATCAGATAAAGGGCTAGTATCCAAAATCTATAAAGAACTTATGAAACTCAACACCCAAAGAACAAATGATCCAATCAAGAAATGGGCAGAAGACAGGAACAGACATTTTTCCAAAGAAGACATCCAAATGTCCCACAGACACATGAAAAAGTGCTCAGCATCGCTCGGCATCAGGGAAATCCAAATCCAAACCTCAATGAGATACCACCTCACACCGGTCAGAATGGCTAAAATTAACAAGTCAGGAAACGACAGATGTTGGCGGGGATGCAGAGAAAGGGGAACCCTCCTCCACTGTTGGTGGGAATGCAAGCTGGTGCAGTCACTCTGGAGAACAGTATGGAGGTTCCTCAGAAAGTTGAAAATAGAGCTACCATACGATCCAGCAATTGCTGGATTTGGGCTATTTACCCCAAAGATACAAATGTAGGGATCTGAAGGGGTACATGCACCCCGATGTTTATAGCAGCAATGTCTACAATAGCCAAATTGTGGAAAGAGCCAAGATGTCCATAGACAGATGAATGGATAAAGAAGATGTGGTATAGATCTACAATGGAATATTATGCAGCCACCAAAAGGAATGCCGTCTTGCCATTTGCAACGATGTGGATTGAACTGGAGGGTATTACGCTGAGCGAAATAAGTCAATCAGAGAAAGACATGTATCATATGACCTCACTGATATGAGGAATTCTTAATCTCAGGGAACAAACTGAGGGTTGCTGGACTGTTGGGTGTGGGAGGGATGGGGTGGCTGGGTGATAGACATTGGGGAGGGTATGTGCTATGGTGAGCACTGTGAATTGTGTAAGACTGTTGAATCACAGACCTGTACCTCTGAAACAAATAATACATTATATGTTAAAAAAAAAAAAGAAGAAGAAGATAGCAGGAGGGGAAGAATGAAGGGGGGGGAATCGGAGGGGGAGACGAACCATGAGAGACTATGGACTCTGAGAAACAAACTGAGGGTTCTAGAGGGGAGGGGGTGGGGGGATGGGTTAGCCTGGTGATGGGTATTAAAGAGGGCACGTACTGCATGGAGCACTGGGTGTTATATGCAAACAATGAATCATGGAACACTACATCAAAAACTAATGATGTAATGTATGGTGATTAACATGACAATAAAAAGAGGTAGGCGGTTGTAGGTTGAGTTCTACTATTTATTAGACTAATGAAAAGCTACCCTGCTAATTTTCTAGTCACATAGAGAAGTCTACTCTCAAAGCTGTTATCATAGAATGATTTACTGTCGAACCTACAATTCTCTTTCCAGAGAGAGACTTAAATAGTAATGGTAGACATTTATGAGTGACTCTTTCAAAGGTTTGTTGGAAAGGTATCATAGTAGTTCAAAGAAGTAACTAAACAAATGTTTATAGAATCTACTGTATGTGCCAGGTACTGTTCGGTATTTTGTGGAGGGATCTCTCTTGCTTCTCCTTAGAACTAGGAATGTAGGCATTGTTTGAAATATGTATCAGGAACTGTTTCAACAGTCATGATTTCTGCAGTTTCACTTAGTGAAAGAGGCAATTATGCTTGCAGCATATGAAAGATTAATTCCCCTCACAATGCTCACAGACATCGATGCCCTCTTACCCAGCTCGGGGAAATAATCCTTCACAACAATTGATATCAGCAGTTGGAACCAGCAATGCTAGGCTGAGTCTGGTTTGCTGACATAAATATTTGGTTTTCATAGTATTTTAAAAAATCATTTTAGATGGCTGACAGTATTTTAAAAACTTGGAGATTTTGCACATCAATTTTGATTTGTGACTCTTAAAAAAAATAGGATAATCTAACCTCAGGCTTAGATCCCTTAGGTCACTAATAAGCAGAGTTGGATAGCAGCTATCCTCAGCACATGGCCTGAATGCCTTCCATTTAGCATTAGTGTTGGAGCTCCTTATTCATGGACAACAAATCTCTCCTTATATATTCCCTCCTAATTCAGCTCCTTCCAAGAGTCACGTTATCTCATATCTCATAACAATGGGAACCATTGTAGAGGGGGGAAAGGGGTAAATAATCTAGTTATTGTTTTTAGGGTTTCATTCAGAATCTCATCTTCAGGTCCTTGAGAGAATTGTATATTTGCCTTAGCCTATCAGCACAAAGAGGAATTAAATAATTCCTCTTTGGATCAAGGTTTTCCTTTAATCTTGCTCCAGGGCTAATTCTCAGTGCAGTACCGTCGAGCATCAATATGTCAAAGCATCAGTATGTCAAAAAAATCACGCAGATCCTACAGAACAAATACTTGGACCACAAACCATATCCTAAGCATGAAAGTCTCTAAAACACCCCAAGATAGAACAGGATGCAGGATATCACACAGCATGCTGACCAAATTTGTGGGGCAGGTTTCAGGTAGCCAAGGGAGCCAAGGGAGTTTGCTATGGTTAACCTCCAAATAGCTTCATTTTAAGCCCTCTTAATATCATTTGGAAATTTAGGAAGTGCATGTAATCTTCCCTGGAAACTGATCGTTGGGATTTGAACCCTGACAATGTATATCTATGTCTAGCTCTATATTTATATCTATCCATGTATATCTATATAATGTATGTATTCTCTATATAATATAATATATACACGCATATAGCTTTATCTATCAATTTAAAATTACATTCATTGTTAGTGTTAAACTTAAAAGTAATATTACCACCAGCAATGTTTTCACTTACTAAAGTAGCTATAGTCTCCCACAGGGCAACATGAGAGTAAGCAATTTGATGCCTAAGTGACAGCTCAAAGAAGAAAACTTGAACAAGTTGCCAGAAATGAGCCAGCAAATGGGGCTCTCCCTCCATCCCCTCTACTGAGTAAGAATTATTAACAGATATATCACTGGGCCATCTCATGAGGCCTTGACATGCACTGGCCCATCAGCATTTTAAACTCCCATTTGGAGTCAGGTTTCTGTTCAGGTTCTCCCATGTCTACAGACTAATAGGCAAGATAAAGAATTCCAGCTTTGTTCACTATATCCTAAAGTTAAAGAGAATCTAAAATTAAAGGGATACAGGGTCCAAGAATAATCAGAGCACTATCTAGGGTAATTAAGGGAATCAACTGGTGGATACCCTTAGCCCTCAAGCTAGATGTCCAATAGATCTTACTTTAATTGTTAGAGTAGCTTTTTAAAATAAGCCTTCACAATACCTAGGACATCAGACTCTGTCTGCAAAGAAGACTATTTTTCTTAACGGACAGATTCTGAGTATTAATATTGCCTCTATTAATAATGTAACTTTGGGCCATTGCTTTAGCCTCTTTTACACTGGGTTTTCTTATCTACAAGATGAGGGTAATAATGACCCTATAAGACATATAATTATAATACCTCCTTGATAGGGTTATTGACAGATTTAAATAAGGCACAAAGCTTGTAAAGCAATTAGTACTGTGCTTTTCACTTGCTAAGAATTCATTAAATCTAGTTGATACCATTTTTATTACCCTAAGGATAGGATAAAAGGACTGGACCCTAGATATTACACCCCAGGGCTGCCCTTATTGACTTTTACATCTTTCTTTTCTCAGATACAACTCTAGTGTCTGCTTATAATAGCAGCCATGAAGTGAGACACCTACATGGCCAGTATGTGGGCCAGGAGGAGCCATCATTACTACATCTGCCACTATCCACATCTGTCACCTTGAAGGATGCTTCACCTTGAAGGATTCCCCTTAGCTTCTTTGGATCCAGGGGCAGAAGCTGTGTCCTTCTTCATCCCAAGTGTCTCAAATAAATTTGCTTCTGCTTTAGAAGCTTGGGTGTGAGTAATCAATTTGACTTAGTCTTTGTGGGAGAGTAAGAGAGGAGAGTGATGAGTCAGGTCCACTACTGTGATGAATAGTTCTTCATATAAGCCTGGTTTCCTATTCAAGGCTTTTAAGTTCTGGAACCGAATATCATAGTACCTTAAACTTGCTTAAAAACTGGTGGCCAAAGTGGCTCTTGGGATTATACTAGTGGTGTATAGCAGTGTTTATTCCGAAACAAGAATACAGAACGTTTGGCTAGACGAAAAATGTCCTGAATGTCCCATGTGTCAGTGCAGTTTCTGAGAAGGTGGCCTCTGCCATCCAGTGCTTGAATGAATTTCTCATTCTGTGAGCCTGGGGTTCCTTCTCTCATTTCTCTAGTTGGAATGCCTGATATTACATAAATAAAAGGAGATGATGCAATGAAATGTATGTGATATTACCAGTGAGGAGGAAAGGAGAGGGGATGGAAAAGTGGGTCAAATAATAGATTATTGAAACATGTCATTAAGCCTTTGAATGTTAGACCTTAAATATCCTGTAGGTCAACCCCTCAATGTAATGATGATTGTACCAAGGCATGGAGAGATTTTGTGCATGGCTCAACGTTATTTCATGAATCAGTCTAACATAGATTTATTGCCTTGTTTCTCCAAAAATGGACTTCCTTTACAATTTCATAGCCTTCCATTGATAGAGACTCAGTCCATCTCACAACAGTTAGGGAGACAAAAATGAGAAAATGCATATGAAAATATGTTATATATCATCTCGTTCATAGTAGGTGATGACAAAATGTCCCTTCATCCTTCTTCCTTCCCTCCTTCCCTCCTTCCAGCTAGTTAGGAAGGCACTAGATGTTAAGTATTAAATCAGTCAGGCTATTCATTCCCCTGCAGGTTACTGGAAATTGGAGTTTCTTATTTCTGCAAACTTCAATTGGTCTTAGCAATATTAGTAAGATATTTTTATTTTGTTTATAAGAAAAACTTCCTCGACCACTCATTTTCTTTGCTCTTTCTCCACTTTAGCCAGGTCAGGAACTTTATCCACTCGTCTCCTAACACTTCCTGAATGTGGGAAAGGAGGAGTAATGTGTTTGGATTTACACAGTATGAGATGTTCTCTAGGTAGTTGAGACTGTTTTGTCTTGAATAGTGAGGAATAAAAATACTTTCTCATGGACCTACTGCAAATCTCTTAAAAAATGTTTTATGGATGTATCAGAATTCTTAGCCTTTGAAAGAAAAATGCACCTGACTGCCTCTTGCTTCTAAATGGTTTCTAGAAGGGCTGGGTATCAGTTTATTAAGAGAAATCACTGGTTTACTTCATCAAGATCATTGATTGACCTGTTTCCCAGCAGGGTTTGGAGACATTTCCTCCCTCTCTATCCCTTTCCTTTTTATTTATATTGAAGCTTTGATCTATTTAGGGAATACAGGAATAAAAGAAAGACATCTGGTAATGTCATTTTCCAGCAAAGACTGAGAATTTTATCCAAGAAATCGTACTAGCCTAGTTTTGAACTGCTTATATCTTTTCATTAGGAGTAGACATTCTCCAGGGAGATGGAGCCAGATGTGAACACTTTGGTCCATATTTTATTCGTTCATGAGATCTCCTTTTATCTTAAATCCAGGCTCAATTTAGGAATTTCTTGCACTCAGAGTAAGCCAAAAAGGTGAATAAACAAGTCTACAAATCCTCATTTGTGTCTGCTCATGTAAGATTATAATTTTTATGTTGAAAAATAACTCTAAAGCACTATATTATTTGTTGGGAAACTATCATTTCTTATTCAAATCTAATTTCTCAGAAATTGGATTAATAGGTCAGTTGATGAAAATAAACTTCTTTGTGGGGCGAGAAAGGAGGGACTTAGGAGGGAAACAGAAGAATATGGGACTAAGAAAGCCAGATGGACATTTTCATTTTGGGCTTGAAATATGCTTTATGCTTGGTTGCATCAGCCTGTAAGCCCCATTATTGTACGAGGGATTTGGAAAGATAATTAAAGTGGATTCATTGGTTGTGTTTATAAAGGAGGTAGGAGCATGGGTCCTTATCAAATATTATTCAGAAAAATATGTCATGAATGTCAAAAGTTCGGTGTCTGAAAGGAATTAGGCAGAATCAAAACAGCACATTTTAGCTAGAAAAACTTAGTAGATATAGGAAATATATATGCTGGATATGAGCATTTTCTTCTTTTAGAATATAGTACTTTCTGTTATGAGCTACATCAGAGCTATTTTCTGGTGAACCATTTGGTAAATTGCTCATGATCATGACTGTGATTTTGTGTGCTACATTCTCAGTCCTACTGCTTATTCCAGGCACTGCCAGGTGACCAGGTCCAAGTAGAATCTGACTGGTTCCATGTAGAAGCAAACCTAATAGTGTCTTGCTTCGCACCCATGTTACATACCTCTTGTTTTGTCCCCTGTAAGATCTTTTGATATTAAGGAGAAGAACATCTGCTCAGCATTCACATATGTGGAACATGGAGTGTGGCTGAATTAATGCCTATAGGGTTACCCATAACAGTGGAGGGCAGAAACCCATGGGTAAATTCTTCCTTGTACCCTCACTGGACAGATTGGGATATATTTCATAAATGTTCTCAGAAAATTCCAGAGAATTGAGCACCAATTACCTATAGTGGTAACTCAATAACACATTCTTACATTTGCTTCCTTTGGATTCTGAGAAGCCAGTATAAAATATAATGGAGTATGAGAAGCAGAGTATTCATTAGGTAAAGAGAACTGGAGGGGTGGGCAGAAGCCTTGCCCATCTGTGCTCTTGTTTATAGAAATATTGAATTTTTTGTGCCACATTGTAAGGTCTCTAAATATAGGAACTGTATTTTATGCCTATTTTAACTTTACCTAACTGGGTCTTGGGCAGGAGGTGGTTTGTCCAAATCAATCAAAATCAGGTCACTTGTCAGTCTGCATTATGAAGGAATCTACTCACTTGGTGGACACCAAAAAAAGAGACTAGGGATGTCAACATGAGTCATTTGGTTCAATTTTTAAAATATAGAAAAATGAGACTGATATTGCAAATACTGTCCAGATAATTATTTTTAATGAAGACTTGAAGAAGTTCTCTTTAAAATTCAGCCATAATATAACAGTGAAAGAATTAGCTAAGAAGAACTGAATCCATTGTAATAAACTACATATTTTTTAAGCAGCTAACTAAGAATAATTTAAACATGACCAATTCAGTCATCCATACAATCCACTTTCATTTCAGAAGGCATATGAATGCATTGCAATGCTTTCATGGACCAAAATGCCCAAAGTGTAGAGTGTGCTCTGTAGGTTATGGATGAAAAGCTGACAGGTGGCTCATGAAATATTTGGGTAGACCAGGACCCCCTTTTCATCTTGATGATTTAACATCCCTGACTTTTATGTTTCATACGGATACTTATTGGCCTTTAATGAATGAAACTTTTTTTTTGGTATCAAAACTGATAGACTATTACAGTGCATCCTGGTCTGTTTTTATGCAACCACACTAAGTTTGTAATTAAAGTTCAGCAGTGAGGGCACCTGGGTGGCTCAGTTGGTTAAGTGTCTGCCTTCGGCCCAGGTCATGATCCCAGGGTCCTGGGACTGAGTCCCACATCTGGGTCCTTGCTCAACGGGGAGTCTGCTTCTCCCTCTCCCCTCCCCCCTGCTCGTGCACTCTCTCTCATGCTTTCTCTCTCTCAAATAAATAAATCTTTTAAAAAAATAAATTTCAGTTATGGGTCTTACTTTACTACGTGGAGCTAAACAAATAGATATCTTTAGTTGTTTTTGTTTTTTTTCCCCCTATTTTTATCCCTTTTGATTATGGTACAGAATTGTCTAATATAGAGTTGAGATTTCTTGAATGGAAATAACTTGCAAACTGTGATTACCTTCTACAAAATACCTCTGCAATAATAAGGATCGGTTCATAGACTCCTGAATGCCTTTCCTCTCCCTATTTCCCAAATTTAGGCAGAGAAATGTGCTTTCTGGGATGAATGCGGCCTGGAATACATTTCCCCATTGCTCAACTGTTTCTTTCTCTCTAGTTCTTTCTTGCCTTCCCCAATTAAGAATTTTTCCTCACTTGCTAAAGCAGAGTTTAGAAACTTTCCACGTACTAAGAGTTTGCTCTATTACTGTTTCAAACCCATTACATGTCAGGGACTATACTCCTTCCAAGTCTGCACATACTATATTTTCACTTATGTGAACGGAATGAAATAAAATAAAGCATGAGAAAGTCGCTTGAAAAAAAATCACTATGCAAATACAAATAGTAGTTTTAATGGCAGTAGTAATCACTGATAAAAGATGGAATTTAGTATATGTTTAAATCACTTTTTTGATTTTCAGTGGGCCCACTCTCCAAGTAGTATTTTTGGTATTTAGATTCCGAAGTCTCAAATGTTTCATTGTTAATAGAAAGAGTAAAAATAATGGTTATTATCATCTTGATAGTTTAATGAATATCCACATAATGCACAACAGAGTCTTTTACAATTGCAAAGGTGATAATTTGAAGCCAGAAATATCAGTGTTGACAGCTCTGTCTCTTTAACAACACACAAAACTTGTATAACAGTTGTTTATTTGTCCTCGTTTGAACTGGCAGGTTTAGAGATGATGATATATAAATATCCCTGCTCTTGTCTTACTTTGAAGACTTTAACAGAATATCAGAAACAGCTGACATGAAGAAATGAGGAATCAAAGGGAAGCAGAGGAAGCAACAGAAGTGAAAGCAGCCAGCTTCTTGAACCATATGTGGATGACTTGGTGATTCCCAGTAAGGCTTCCAGGGCAAATAGACCCCACTTGTACCAGGTTAGAAAAGTGGAGGCCTATCCTTGTATTTCTATGTAACTCATAGAGATGGAGAGTTATAGCAAAGAGAATATAGATTTTTCAGTCAGACACCCTGTGTTGAATCCTGACTCCACCAGCCACTACTGGTTGGCTCTTTAAATCCCTTGTTCTTGAGCCACTGGAAACTTGAGCTCTTTTAGTCCCTCTTTCTTCTTCAAGTTTATTATCACTTTCAGAGTTTTGTTTTTGTTTTTGTTTTCATTTGCAGTATACTCAGGACCTCTTGGTAGGTCACTTCAGCCACTCTTAAGCCCCTTAGCATCTGTACTTACTTGATCTTCTGCGTTTACCCTGAAAACGTAGGCCCATCTGAATATCCACTTTCTCATTCCTGGGACTCTCGTTGCAACTGGGAGGAAGAGCCTCAGGGCACCACACTGTTACAGAGGTTTCTGTTTTCTCTTCCCTTCTCCCTGCCTTCAGCCCGCTCCCAGGATCACTTGAAAAATTCTTCTTCATGCTTCAGTGATTTCCTGCTCCCATTACCCACAGTGGGCTGCTATCCTAAATGTTCACCACTCATCTGAATTTCCCATTAGAGCTGCTTCACTTTTAGCAGTTGATCTTACCTCTTAACGCACAGATAGTATGGAGTTCAGGCAGCAACTCTTTAGCCTTCTGTGTAAGCTGGAAAATTATATCTGAACCACCTTGTCTTCTTCCATTCTGCCCCAGGGGAAGAAGTAGGCCCAGCCTTCTGTGTTCTTTATATGATCTCCTTTTTTCTTCCAGAATTGTGCCCCTTATCCCTCTCTCCTACATTTCTACCCTCTCTTTTTCTGTAGACACTTCCTTCATAGCTTAAAACATATTCAGAGAAAGAACTCCTTTACAACTCTATATTCCACTTTAGTTGCTGTCTTATTTTTTCCCCTTCCATTCTTGCTCAGTTTCTTTAAAGCAGAGCTGCTTCCAAGGGTCATGGTCTCGAATGTCTGTTGGAGACAAGAGAAGCAGTATTGACGAGTGAAGAGGGCTGAACGTAGGGTAACCGTGGGCTCACCTTTGTCAGAAACTGACACTATTCTGCCCTTTGCTGTCGTATGGGAGCAGCAGTCCAGTTTGGCTAAAGCATCTGATTTTATCTTCCAAGAAAAGCAGGAAATCTGGATTTGCGTTTGAAATATCTCAGTGTTTAAAACACTGTACAGTCCTAACAAAGTACAAATGCGGGCTGGATTTGGATTATGTACCCCAGTTTTTAATTCTTGGCCTGCGCTATCTTAATATCTCACTTAATCAATCTATTGCAATCTGTTTCCTACTCTAACACTCCTCGGAAATTGCTTTATACTAGCACTTCTCAAAGGTTTATGTGGCCAAGAATCTTCTGGAGATTTTGTTAAAATGTAAGAATGAATTCTGATTCAGTAGATCTGCAGTGAGGCCTGAATTTTGCATTTCCAGCAAGCTCTGACATGATGTTGCTGGTCTATAGACCAAATTGAATAGCAAACTTGAGAGGACCTGCTCATCTTTAGAGATTTATCTGAAGATAAACCATTTAAGCCTACTCCCTCCCCCATCACTAGTAGAATTGACCCTTTCTTTTTTTCTTTAAATTTTTTATTGTTATGTTAATCACCATACATTACATCATTAGTTTTTGATGTAGTGTTCCATGATTCATTGTTTGTGCATAACACCCAGTGCTCCACGCAGAACGTGCCCTCTTTAATACCCAGAATTGACCCTTTCTTTTTCTGTGCACCTGCTGTATCCTGACCAATATCTAAAAGGTGCCTGTAATTCTTCATTTCATTTAGATGCTTATGTGCCTGCCTACTGGTGTGTAAGCTCCTCCATGACAAGGACCATGTCTTACCTTTTTGCCTCCAAACAGTACTACAGGGGTTGGAACGTAGTTAATGCAAAACAACTTTGTCCATCTGCTCTCACTTCACATCAGGCAGTCTCTAGGCTTGTGTGTGCATGTGTTTCTTCTCTGAGGAGTTAGACTGAAACGTGGAGAGTTCATTATGTTGAAGAATAGAGTCTCTTTTCACAAAAACCTCTGGCTTATAATGGATTCCCAAAGAAGGATTCAGTGCCATATTTTGATAGATTTTTCTGTTCCATGTTCAGATTGGTCTCATAATGTCATCTTTTCAATTTGTGTTGCCAATTTGGGAAAAAATACTAAATTCCTTTAGTTTTTATCTTTTGAGTGTTTTCAACACTTCCATTTGCCAATACAAGGGACATCTGGAAGTTGTGTGCTATCTCTTATTATGGCTTGGTAAATATCATCCAGGGTTTTTCTGCTTTAGAGGCAGCCTGCCAGATACTTGAAGAGATCTAATCGTGTTTAGAAGAAGGAAATCCGAAAGTGGAGGTTAGCAGTGTAGGTATGGGGTGTGAATTTGACTGTATTCACAGGCATTTTCTGTCAGTGGCAATAGGCTTCTAAGCATCGTGCTTCTCACTCAAATGGTTTAATACAGTGTGGTGAGGTTCAAAGGACTAGGTTCTTTAACCTGCCTCACTCTAACTTAGCACACCCATCCACTGATCAATCATGGGGTATTTATAAATAGCCTAGCATGTGTCCAACAGTGTGATAAATACCAGAAATGTTAAGATATGTCTTTACATGACTTCCTGCCTATTAAGCGTAGATACAGTATCTTAAAGAAACCAGCACTGATCTAAAGAAAGGGGAGTAATATTTGTTAAGCATTTACCATTTGCTATTCAAGGAGCTAGACTTTATATTATTTAACATAGACTTTATATTATTTAATTCCTCTAAAACATTGACACATAGGTATCTCTAACCCTATTCTGTAGTTGAAGGAATTGAAACTCAATTTAAGTTAAGTAACTTGTCCAAGATGCCAAATTAGTAAGCACTACAGCCAGAATTTCAACAGTTCTATCTCCAGAATCCAGAGACTTTCAATCACAATCCTCGGCAGGGATCCTAATAAAATTTGACAAGGGAAATTCAGTGAAGTCTTCCCTGACTTACCACTTCTTTCTGTGTTTGGTTTCTAGAGTAATCTTGGCTTAGAGGGAACTAGGTTTCTGCTGTTGAGAGAATCTTCCATAGTTCACTCTGGTGGTAGACATAAAAGTAAAAAAAAAAAAACCAAACAACAAAAACATTGTTAAAAGTAAAATGAAGCTGAGGAGCGCCTGGATGGCTCAGTTGGTTAAGTGTCGGACTCCCGATTTCAACTCAGGGTGATGAGATCAAGCCCCATGTGGGGTTCAGTGCTGGACGTGGAGCCTGCTTGAGATTTTCTTTTTCCCTGTCCCCTGCCCCTCCCAAACACACACATTCTCTCTCTTTCAAAAAAAAAAGTAAAATGAAGCCAGAGATTTTGATTTTTGAAGAGTGCACAGTATTCTAGCCTAGGGCTTCACTTTTGTCTATACTAGATCACCTAGAGGCCTTATTAAATTAGTTTTCTTGGTCCCCAAGGTTATGAATTAATAGGTCTGGGCTGGGGACCCCAAATGTGCTTTCTAACAAGCTCCTGAGTGACACTGGTGTTGCCAATCTGTGGACCTCAATTTGAATAACACTGGTTTTTAAAATGAACATTCAATTATATATTTCATCAGTCAACAAATATTTCTTTTTTGAGTCTTTACAATATGCCAGATATTGTGCTGGAAAGTCGACTATAGTGCCCACTCTGGACAATCAACTCTTGTTGGTAATGTCTCATTTCCCAGGGATCTAACAATGATATAGTCAATACTTTCAGAGATCACACATCAGCATTTTTATCTATGCCTGAAGTTTTTTCACCTTTGTTTGGGTAAATTTCTAGATATGAAATTGCTTTATCATAGGATAAAACATTTTTAAGAATGTTGATATAAAGTTATCAAATTATTTTTTAGAATAATTTTGCTAATTTACTCTCCAACAGTGATAGATGAGAATGTCTGTTTTAATAAACCTGCATTACTGCAGGGTATTATGAGTTCTGTTCAGGTGTTTGTCTCTTCCTTATTGATATGTAAGAGTTCTTACCTATCAAGGATGTGGACTTTTAAAAAAGCCTAATTTTTGAAAATTTTATCTAACTTGGTGCTAAATGACCTTGAAAAAAATTGCTCTGTGACTTCCTGGATCACAAAGCAGAGAGAGTCTTGGCAGGACTAATTTGCCTTCTTTGATAAATAAGTTACTAAATGGTTTCTAAAACATGAATTCCTTGAGAATGAACTAACCAATACTAAATAGACTTCAGTGGGAGTTCTGATAGGTTTCTTCCTTTGTATCTGCAGTGCTTTGAATGGAAGATGTAAAACACCTTTTCACAGGGCAGAATGGAATACCAATAGGATCTCACTGACAAATCTAAACACGAGAAGGGTTCTTTTTTGCTTATATTCAGTAATGCAAGCAAACTGAAAGAGACAGCAAGCAATGACACTAATACATCATTGAGCTGTTTTGTATTCATAACTTTTCAGTGATAGTACCTTTCTTTAATGCAGTATTGATTCAGCCAAGAAATGTTACTCTATTATTTTCTTGAGCCATTGAATTAGGTTAAAGGACGCTGTTCTGGTTTTTAACTGGAGATTGAGAATTTTTATAAACTAGTATCCCTTCAAATTGTCCAAAGGTCACTGGCAAGAAAGTTGACTATTAGGTTTATGATGAACTGGGGAGATGGGTTAGTTATAAGGTACATGATATTTTAGACAACATAATTGGGGCATGGAGGGGAGAAATGCTTGGGAAGCAGGGAGCCTGTTGGTAACTCCGAAATTAAAGAAGAGGACCTATGTCGATTCTGTTCATTCAGAAGTTTGGCTCATTTTCTCATATTCATGACAAATATTGAGGTAGACCACAGAGCTCAACACCCAACAGGAGGGAATTATGATTTCTCCTTTTCCACTAAGCTTATTTTTTCTGGAGGTGTCAGAGGTGTGAGAAAAGTCTACATTAATATGATAATGGATCATGAAAATTGTGCTCAGATGAAAATTGTGCTGGTTTGGGTAAATGCAAGTCCACAAAATGATAGTAAATATTTATACAGAGTTTTTAGCAGAATAATCTTTCCTGTAATATATAATATATGTAATATATATATATACATATATATATAGTCAATGTAGTTACTTAAATGTAAATTTTTGTTGGCTAAACCACACTTTTGGACACTTCTTTTGCTGACCACCAAAATTATGGATCTGTCTGTAGACCGAACTCTATCCTTTCTAGGGGAGTCCTCCTCTTCAATCCAAAGATTGTTTGCATTTATTTACTCTTGAAAAAACAAGAATTACTTCTTTTTTTATGAGAAAACAATATCCAAAGACTCAGGAAGCTTGTTGTACAATGATTCAATGCCATACTTCATTTCTACAGTAATAACTTGTGAGGTTTGCAAGCTTTTTCACAGCTTGACCCGCCAGCATTCCCTGTGTGCTGCAAACCATATTCTCTTTCCTCTTATTTTCTCTAGCATTACTTTGTCTCCTATACTGATAGGACAATAGAGTGTAAATATATTTCTGGAGTAATATTCCACAAATGGGGATGGTCATGAATAGGAGGCCCCACATGTGCCTGTGTTTTCAGGCTCTTCAGGAAGACGTTTCTTTACCCAATCAAGTCTTGTTGATGTTTTCATTTAGAGTATCATTCCTCTGTGTTAAATCTTGAAATCAGGTAACTCAGAATGAAATTTTTCATCAAAATGTTATTAGATATTTGTACCTTAGCAAAAATCAGTTTTCAGGGCTTTGGAAGGTTGAGAAGAGACTTTAAGACACTGTGATGTGGGGTGAGAAGGAAGGCGCTGGAGTGAGGGTGTTAATGGTGGAGAGAATTGGGAGTAAAGAGAAAGTGGTAGGACTTGGGCACAAATTTCACATACTTTAATTCTGACTAAGATAATTCCTGGAGGGAATGGCGCAGATTAATAGACATGTGCAAGGTGATTAGAAAACAGTCTTGATGTTTGCTCCTTGCTCTATTGTCCATGAGGCTTGAGGCATGTCACTGAATCTCCGTCTTAGTTTACTCAATTGACAAATTGAGTGATTTGTACATGACTAGCCCTTCTTCCTGCCTCAAGTGCTTCCTTTTCTACTTGCATGCTCTTTCCATATGGAGTGTTTTAGAATTGCTTCAACTATGGCATTTTTCCTCACTAAAACCTTTAGTAGGTTTCACAATGAGATACCACCTCGCACCAGTAAGAATAGCTAAAATTAACAAGTCAGGACATGACAGATGTTGACAAGGATGTGGAGAAAGGGGAACCCTCCTATACTGTTGGTGGGAATGCAAACTTTGCAGCCACTCTGGAAAACAGTATGGACGTTCCTCAAAAAGTTGAAAATAGAGCTACCCTATGACCCAGCAATGGCACTACTAGGTATCTACCCAAAAGATACAAATGTAGTGATCCAAAGGAGCACCCACACCCCACTGTTTAGAACAGCAATGTCCACAATAGCAAAACTATTGAAAGAGCCCAGACGTCTACTGACAGATGAATGGATAAAGAAGATGTGGTATACATACACACACACACACAGACACACACACACAATGGAATGCCTCTCAGCCATTAAAAAGATGAAATCTTGCCATTTGCACGACATGGATGGAACTAGAGGGTATTATGCTAAGTGAAATAAGGCAAAGGATGACAATTATATCATCTCACTGCTATGTGGAATTTAAGAAACAAAACAGGATCATAGGGTAAGGGAGGGAAAAATAAAACAAGACAAAATCAGAGAGGAAGACAAATCATAAGAGACTCTTAATCCTAGGAAACAAGCTGAGGGTTGCTGGGGGGGGGGGGAATGGGTTAACTGGGTGTTGGACATTAAGTAGGACACATGATGTAATGAGCACTGGGTATTATATAAGACTGATGAATCACTGAGCTCTACCTCTGAAACTAATAATACACTACAAGTTAATTAATTGACTTTAAATAAAAAAAAGCTTTAGTAGGTTTCTTTGCTTAGAGATCAGAGTCCAGAGATTTAAAGAAACATTTAGAGTCCCTCACTCACAGCTGAGTCTATTGCCAACTTTGCCTCAATTTGCTTTTCCAGGCAAATCTCCCACTACTTACACAGAAACCTGAATTCCCAGCCCTAGTTAAATGGATCTGCTCTGTGTCTCATCAATAAGCTTATGTTTTTTAACTTTCACATCATTCTCCCTATAGTACCCTGACTCACAATGCCCCCTCCCTATCTACAGCACTTTTACCTAGCCTTCAGGGTCCCATCACTTCCCCTCCTTATCTGAATACTCTGACTTGAAATGACCTTCTTCCACTCCAACTCTGAATGCATTCCAACATCGCACATTTGATACCCTGACTTATTGCCTTATGTGGAGAGTTGTTTTGTTGTGGCTAGGTCTTAATATGTCATCTAGGCTCCAGGTTCCTCAGGACAAGGGAGACATTCTCTATTTCAGTATAATTCCTTTCTTATCTAGCAATTAGTAGATGATAACACTATAGGTCCCTAATGTTAGGAGGATGCTATTTTTGAAAATATTAAACCAACATATATTTTATACTTCCCAAATCTTGGTATAAGGGAAATTTCCTTTCCACATGAATGAGGAACATCCATATGGCTGTTAGGGATGAGACTAAAGTGGAAAGAATAGACCCAGAGTGATTGAGTCTCCAGTGAGGATGCTAAAGAAGGGAAGAGTGAGGTCCCATCTCCTTCCTTTTGAGATTCCATGTGCTTGGAACAATCTGATCCACCAAGGTAATTTTCTCTGGGTCTGAAGGCAGGGAAAGTATGTCAACATGCTAATAATTTCTCTTGAATTGTCACTTTAGCTTCATCCAATAGGTATTGATATGTAGTGCTATCATTATCATTCTATTGCAAAGGTTTCCTAACTTCTAAAGGGCACTTTTTTTTTTTAGTTCACAAGTTATTAAGTAGTGCATTTAAAATTTCCCAAGTTTCAATTTTAACTATCTTTTCATTTTTAATTACTAATTTAACCATGATGAATTATATGATATAAGTAATACCATTTTTCTAAAAATATTTTAAGAATTCCTTTAGGACCTAGGAAATGGATAATCTTGTAATTGCTCCATGTGTACTTGAAAAGAGTATATTTTCTTGTTATATGTGTGTGTATAAAAAAAACTAATAGACACATACACATAACTCTAAGCTTGACCTTGGTGATTTTGTTGTTCAATCTTCCATATGTGTGCCATTTTTAAAAAAACTTAAACTATCAGTTTCTGTTGACCTGTGTTAAAATCTCCCCCAAATGATTTGGATGTGTTATCCTTGCAATTATCACATTTAGAAAAAAAAGTATATTTCGAACTGTGATATTAGGTATATGCTGGTTAGTTGTTATATCTTCTTGCTGGATTATTTTTTTCATTATTATGTAATCTTCCTCTATATCCCTATCAACAATTTTTCCATAAGTTCTATTTTGTCTGCTAGTACTGTTGTCACTACAGCTTCCTTATGGTTATTTGCAAGATATATTTTTCCATTCTTTATTTCCAAATTTTCTGTGTTTTTTTCTTTTTTCTTTATTATTTATGTGTTTTGTTTTCAATGTACTTCTTAAAAACAGCATAAGGCTGGGTTAAAAATAATCCAACCTAATAATATTTGCATTTTCAAAGACATATTATTAGCTTTATATTTATTTTAGTAATTGATATTTTAGGACTTTTTTGCTTTCTGCTTAAGTTCTTTTTACTTTTAAAATTTTGTTTATTTATCTTATTTTAGTAGTGCATTTAAAATTTCCCAGGAACAGAAACATTTATTGAAGAGACTTTTTCCCATTGCATATTCTTGCTTCTTTTGTTGTAGATTCATTGATCATATATATAATTTCTGGGCTCTCTATTCTGTTCCATTGATCAATGTGTCTATTTTTGTGCCAGTACCATGCTGTTTTGATTACTTCAGCTTTGTAGTACATCTTGAAATTGCATTGTGATAGCTCCAGTTTTTGTTTTTCTTTTTCAAGATTGATTTGGCTATTTGGGGTCTTTTGTGTTTCCATACAAATTTTAGGATAATTCTAGTTCTGTGAAAAATGCTGTTGATACTTTGGTAGGGATTGAATTAAATCTGTAGATTGCTCTGGATAGTATGGACATTTTAAGAGTGTTTGTTCTTCCACTCTATGGGTATGGAATATCTTCCCATTTGTTTGTGTTGTCTTCAATTTTTTTCATCAGTGTTTTATAGTTTTTAGAGTATAGGGCTTTTATCTCCTTGGTTAAGTTTATTCCTAGGTATTTTATTATTTTGGTGCAATTCTAAATGGGATTGTTTCCTTAGTTTCTCATTTTGCTGTCATTATTAGTATATGGATATGCAGCGGATTTCTGTATATTGATTTTGTATCCTGAAACCTTACTGAATTCTTTTATCAGTTCTAGTAATTTTTTGGTGGAGTCTTTCGGATACTCTACATATAGTATCATGTCATTTGCAAAAAGTGACTGTTTTTCTTCTTCCTTACCAATTTGGATGCTTTTTATTTCTTTTTGTTGACTGATTGCTGTGGCTAGGACTTCAGTACTATGTTGAATAAAAGTGGTGAGAGTGGACATTCTTGTCTTGTTCCTGATCTTAGAGGAAAAGCTCTGTTTTTCACCATTGAATATGATGTTAGCTGTCAGTTTTTCTTATATGGCCTTTATTATGTTGAGGTATGTTCCCTCAAAACCTACCTTGTTGAGGGTTTTAATCATGAAAAATGTTGTACTTTGTCATATGCTTTTTCTGGATCTATTGAAATGATCATCTGGTTTTTGTCCTTTCTCTGGATGTATCATGTTGATTGATTTGTGAATATTGAAACACCCCTGCATCTCAAGAATAAATCCCATTTGATGGTGGTGAATGATTTTTTTGGGGGGGTTTCCTTTTTTAAATTTAAATTCAATTAATTAACATATAGTGTATTAGTTTCAGAGGTAGAGTTCAGTGATTCATCATTTGCATACAACACCCTGTGCTTATTCCATCACATGCCCTTCTTCATGCCCATCACCCAGTTACCTCATCCCCACCACCTACCTCCTGTCCAGCAACCCTCAGTTTCTTTCCTATGCTTAAGAGTCTTTTATGGTTTGTCTTCCTCTCTGATTTCATCTTGTTTATTCTTCCCAGTTTTTTTTTTTTTTTTTTTTTTTACTAACCAGAATCATTCTGTATGTATTGTTCTTTGATGTGCTTGTTGGAGATGTTCTCAGCCTAGCAGACCTCTTTAGGTTGTATTGTTGAGGGCTTTCTATGCCTTCTGGATCTGGATTTCTCTTTCCTTACCCAGATTCAGGAAGTTTTTAGATATTAATTCTTCAGACAAATCTTCTGCCCCCTTTTCTCGCTCTTTTCCTTCTGGGATCCATATCATGCGACTGTTAATGCTTGACAGTGTCGCTGAGTTCCCTGGGTCTATTCTCATTTTGTTTATTTTTTTCCCCTCTCTTCTGCTCAGCTTGATTACTTTCCATTACTCTGTCCTCCAGGTGGCTGATCCATTCTTCTACTTCCTCTTGTTTGCTATTTATTCCAGGTGGTCTATTTTTATTTCCATTTAGTGAGTCCAATAGCTCTAATTGGTTCTTTTTTATGTCTCCTATCTCTTGGTGGAAGGTCTCACGGAGGTCCTGCACTCCTTTCTCAATTCTAGTGAGTATCTTTATGAGCATTACTTTAAATTCTCTATCAGACATATTACTTATCTCCATTTCGCTTAGGTCTCCTGCTCTGATTTTGTTCTGTTCTTTCATTTGGGAAATATTCCTCTGTCTCCTCATTCTGTCTATTGCTGTTTCTGTTTCTCTGTGTTAGGAAAGTCAGCTATATCTCCCACACTTGAAAGTAGTGGCTCTATGAAGAGGTCCTGCAGCGCAATATCTCCTTTTCACCAGAAAATGGTGCTTCAGGGGGTATCTCCTGTGTGTTTTGCTACAGGGGTGTCCTACCATTGTGGCTGGGATGTGTTTGCCTTCATTCCAGCCTGCTATGGCTCTCTGCCTGTTGTGGGCAGAGTCTGGTGCCTGTGGTGTTAGTGGGTCCGTCCGCGGCTGCTTTGGGCTTGAGTTGAGTCAGACCAGGTGTTTGCCAGAGATGAAGTAGTACCAAACTGCAGGTACTTTCCCTGTGTTGTCTCCTGAGAAGCTTTTGTTGGTGGATGGGGCCTGCAGTCAGACCAGCTCCCTGCCTCCAGACCACTGCTGGGGTCACAGTCAGACTGGTGTGTGGTTACCCTCCCCTCTCCCTGGAGCAGGACTCACTTTGGAGTGGTGCTGGCCCTTGTCTGGGCTGCACACACACTGCCAGGCTTGTGGCACCACTTTGATGGGATCTTGCCAAGAGCGATCGGAGGGGGTGAATCTGCTTCGCTGTGGCCTCTTGTCTATGCCGGGCTGCGGAGAGTCTGTTCTGCCAGTTTTGGGGCTGCTTTCTGGGTTATTTATGCCAATGTGGGTGCTCTCTAGGTGGCCACGTGGCAAGAGGTGAGCCCAGGGTCCTCCTACTCTGCCATCTTCCCAGCAGCCTGGTGAATGATTTTTTAAACGTATTATTGGATTCAGTTTGCTAATATTTTGTTGAGGATTTTTGCATCTATGTTCATCAGAGTTATTGGCCTGTAGTTCTCTCTCTCTCTCTTTTGTAGTGTCTTTATCTGATTTTGGTATCAGGGTAATGCTGGCTTCATAGAATGAATTTGGAAGCTTTCCTTCCTCTTCTTTTTTGGAATAGTTTAAGAATAGATATTAACTCTTCTTTAAATGTTTGGTAGAATTCACCTTTGAAGCCATCTGGTCCTGAACTTTTGTTTGTTTTAGTTGTTTGATTACTGATTCAATTTCATTGCTGTTAATCAGTAAGTTCAAATTTTCTATTTCTTCCTGATTTGGTTTTGGTAGGTTATATGTTTCTAGGAATTTATCCATTTCTTCTAGGTTGTCCAGTTTATTGGCTATGTTTTCATAATAATCTCTTATAAGCCTTTGTATTTCTGTGGTGTCAGTTGTTATTTATCTTCTTTCATTTCTGATTTTGTTTATTTGCGTCTTCTCTCTCTTTTTTCTTTTTGATCAGTCTGGCTAAAGTTTTATCAATTTTGTTGATCTTTTCAAGACCAGTTCCTGGTTTCATTGATCTGTTCTACTGCTTTTTTAGTTTCTATTTCATTTATTTCTGCTCTAATCTTTATTATTTCCTTCCTTCTACTGATTTGGGGTTATTTGTTCCTCCTTTTCTATCTCCTTTAAGTGTAAGTTTAGGTTATTTATTTGAGATTTTTCTTGCTTCTTGAAGTAGGCTTGTATTGCTATAAACTTCCCCCTTAGAATAGCTTTTGCTGCACCCCAAAGATTTTGGGCCGTTTTGTTTACATTTTAATTTCATGAAATTACATTTCATTTCATTTCAATACATTCCATGTATTTTTTTTATTTTCTCTTTGATTTCTTGGTTGACTCATTCATTCCTTAGTAGCATGTTATTTAACCTCCATATACTTGTGTTCTTTCCAGATTTTTTCTTGTGGTTGATTTATAGTTTCATAGTGTTTTGGTCAGAAAAGATACATGGTATGACTTAAGTCTTTCTGAATTTGTTGAGACTTGTTTTGTGGCCTAAAATGTGATCTATTCCAGAGATTGTTCCGTGTGCACTTGAAAAGAATGTGTATTCTGCTGTTTTAGGATGGAGTGTTCTGAATATATCTGTTAAATCCTTCTGGTCCAAAGTGTCATTCAAAGCCATAGTTTCCTTATTGATTTTCTGTTTGGATGATCTATCCATTTATGCAAGTGGGGTGTTAAATTCCCAATCGTATTACTATTGGTTACTTCCTTTATGTTTGTTATTTGTTGCTTTATATATTTGGGTGTGTGCATGTTGAGTGCATAAATATTTGTAATTATTATAGCTTTTAATTGGATTGTTCCCTTTATGATTATATAGTGTCCTTCTTTGTCTCTCATTGCAGTCTTTTATTTTAATTCTATTTTGTCCAACGTAAGTATTGCTATCCCAGCTTTCTTTTCCCTTCCATTTGCATGATAAATGCTTTCCCGTCTCTTCACTTTCAGTCTACATATGTCTTTAGATCTGAAATGACACTCTTGTAGGCAGCATATAGATGGGTCTTGCTTTTTTTATCCATTCTGTCACCCTATGTCTTTTGATTGGAGTATTTAGTTCTTTATTTTTAATTTTTATTTTATTTTATGTTCCAGTGGCTCTTTTATTAGAAACTACAAAGCTGGAAGTAGAAATAATCCTTTTCTTTATTATTATTAATAGTTATGTTAGTCACCATACAGTAGTTTGGTGGAGTGTACAGTAGTTTTTGAGGTAGTGTTCCATGATTCATTGTTTGTGTATAACACCCAGTGCTCCATGCAATATGTGCCCTCCTTAATACCCATCACCAGGCTAACCCATCCCCTCACCTCCTTCCCCTCTAAAACCCTCAGGTTGTTCATTTACATTCAAAGTAATTATTGATAGGTATGTACTTACTGCCATTTTGTTACTTGATTTCTAGTTGTTCTGTGGTTCTTCTCTGTTCCTTTCTTCTCTTGCTCTCTTCATTCATGGCTTGTTGGCTTTCTTTAGTGATATACTTAGATTCTTTTCTCTTTATTTTTTTGCATATCTATTGCTTTTTTTAAAAAAAGATTTTATTTATTTGACAGAGAGAGACACAGCGAGAGAGGGAACACAAGCAGGGAGAGTGGGAGAAGGAGAAGCAGGCTTCCTGCTAAGCAGGGAGCCCGATGTGGGGCTCAGTCCCAGGACCCTGGGATCATAACCTGAGCCGAAGGCAGACTCTTAACAACTGAGCCACCCAGGTGCCCCTTGCTGGTTTTTAATTTGTGGTTATCATTAGGTTTATATATAACATCTTGTTTCTTTAACCAGCCCCCTGGGTTCTCAATCTAGTAACATCTAATAGGTTTGGCTACTTGAATTTCTATGAGTGGTCGTATTGGAATTTTCACAGATCAGTCACCAAGGCTTTTAACTTGTGTTTGAACTTGTTGATGGCTTTAAAAGTTGTCTTTCTAAGATATATTATCTATTAATGCTATGTTCTTGGAGTAAAATGTTTGCATCAACATGTGAATGTTCTGTCATTTTGAGCAGAATCCATCACTATCTAATTTTTACATGTTTGCTTGGTAGTGCTTGGAGAACAGTAAAAAAGCAAAGTAGCAAACCTAAGACACATTAAAAAGGAGGTCAAATTCATTTCTTAGTTTCCTCCTCAAAGAACTTGGATGTGAGTTGGGGGTCATCCCATTGAAAGGAAAATGTGAATGGCCTGATTTGTTAGTGCTTAAGTGGATCATCTTACCGACAGGGGGAGTTTTTCTTTCTCTCTTTTTCATCTGGACTTTGTTTCTCCCTACTGCTGCTTTTAGTACTTAAGGCTAGATTTCACCTTTTTGAATAATCAGTACCACCATATTAATGGGATTTTCTACTCTGGTTACAATGAAAACAATCAAGGGTAAACCTTGAAGATCTCACATAATTAATCACTTTATTGTTACCTCTTTTTAAAAGTGTTTTGTAAAATAATCATCTACATTAATGGAACATCTTTCAAAAGAGAGGAAATGAAAGAATATCAACTTATATTCTAATACTAAATATCAAAAAACATTTCACTATCTTATTCAGGGGACCATCTGAAACTATTGAAATTTACCTTTCAATTCACACTTTTTGGGATATCGTTATCTATCGCCACACATAATAACAGAAATGTACTCATCGTAATAGCTACTGACTTCCATTTCAGCATCAGCAAATTTGATAGCAATCCCAGTGAAGGATTGTAATAAGAACACTGTTTGACCTTGCTTTATGAATTACATGTGCTCTGTATAATGAGGTGTAAAATGAATATTTGTATATTTAATCATGACGTTAATTTTTATTGTAGCTTCAGAGATGTGTGCCTAAAAAATTGGCTCCAATGCTAATAAAACTCCATACATAAGAATCTGAATAATCAAGTCAAGGAGCAAGATACATTTGTCAAAGTATTGCCTAAGAGCATTTATTTCTCCTTTCAACACCTATAAGAAGCTAATCAGATGAATAATTAGGCCATTTAAACTTTGCACATTTGCTTATTTAAGAAGACACTTTAGTTAATGTCCTTTTCTGTCGGGAGTTCTTAGGGGCTAATGGGACTTGGAAGTTTAAGCTTTATCCTGGGAAAATCTTTGATTTCAGACAAACATTTTTGAAAGACTTTTAAACCAACAAAGCAAAGCAAAAGAGGAGCTGCTAATTCTCAAATTGAAATAATCCTGTTATTATTAAGAGTTTATAACCTCAAAAACAAAAAATCATGTCTAACAAAGACCACTTCTACCCATAGTTAATTACAAAAGCTCAGAGAACTGTTGGGGTTAGTGACTGAGGCAGGAAGGACACATTTGCTGATGGACTCATCTAAAAATAGTTCTGTGCTTTCTTCAGGGTATGTGTTTAACTTCTGGTCAGAGACCTTGAGAGAGATTTGTCCTTTTCTATTTTTTTTTTTAAAGTTATGTACTAGATTTAGCTGAAATATATAAAGGGCCAGGAAAACATTACCCTTTTCAAGTAAACTTAATTTTCTGTATTTTGTGTTTGTGTTTGTTGAGAAGGATTTAGTAGAAGGAGAATCCTGGATAGAGGCTTGAGTTAACTGTCTCAAATCCTGGATTGAGACTTTATCTCAATTCATTATTTTATACCTAATTAATTGCTATAATAGAGAAGGGACTGTGGTTGGCTTTGGAATGATACCAATTGCTCAAGACAAAGTCACTGGTTTCAGGCAAAAGTAATCTCCTAAACTGGAGTAAGTATGAGGAACCTGGGGATGGGTAGCAGGGAGAAGGACCTACCATGATTTTACAACACATAGAAAAAACATCACTTTCCCTGTCCCCTATATTTAAGATCAGTTATATATGTATACTGGGGATTGGATTTCTTCAGTGTTGGTCCCAAGACATTATGGGGATAAGAATTGGAACATGAACATTGCTTATAAAATCATCACTGATAAGAAAGATATTTTGGTGCATTGGTTGGTTCACACTGGTAACTTTCATTTTTTGCGTCCATCTCTACTGATTTGACTATTTCCCTAGTTCTCTGTTCTTCCCTATGTATAGCTATTTAGATCTCTGTTTCTCCTCACATTTCTCTGGTACTCATCTTAGTTTGATCTTCAGGTTATTCTTTACTCAGTCTTTTCTGGGGTGTATTCAGCACACTCTTGCCTTCACTTATTTGTCCCCACATTTTATGTCCGTCTTTGACTTTTGAATCAACATTGGCAATACATAGTGACACATTGTGAAAGAAGAAAAATAATATGATGTCTTAATGAATTCTAAGTAATGACTCTATCAATTATTGTCTTGTAAGTTATCTGGCCTGGGTGGACCCTTTTTTTAAATTATTATTATGTTATGTTAATCACCATACATTACATTATTAGTTTTGATGTCGTGTTCCATGATTCATTGTTTGCGTATAACACCCAGTGCTCCATTCAATATGTGCTCTCTTTAATACCCATCACCAGGCTAACCCATCCCCCTACTCCCTCCCCTTTAGAACCCTCATTTATGTCTCAGAGTCCATAGTCTCATGGTTTGTCTCCCCCTCAGATTTCCCCCCCTTCCTTCTTCCCCTCCTGCTATTTTCTTCTTCTTCTTTTTTTTAACATATAATGTATTTGTTTCAGAGATACAGGTCTGTGATTCAACAGACTTACACAATTCACAGCACTCACCATAGCACATACCCTCCCCAATGTCTATCACCCAGCCACCCCGTCCCTCCCAGGCCCCAGCACTCCAGCAACCCTCAGTTTCTTTCCTGAGATTAAGAATTCCTCATTTCAGTGAGGTCATATGATACATGTCTTTCTCTGATTGACTTATTTCGCTCAGCATAACACCCTCCAGTTCCATCCATGTAATTGCAAATGGCAAGATCTCATTCCTTTTGATGGCTGCATAGTATTCCATTGTATATCTATACCACATCTTCTTTATCCATTCATCTGTCGATGGACATCTTGGCTCTTTCCACAGTTTGGCTATTGTGGACATTGCTGCTATAAACATCGGGGTGCACGTACCCCTTCGGATCTCTACATTTGTATCTTTGGGGTAAATACCCAGTAGTGCAATTGCTGGATCATATGGTAGCTCTATTTTCAACTTTTTGAGGAACCTCCATACTGTTTTCCAGAGTGGCTGCACCAGCTTGCATTTACACCAACAGCATAGGAGAGTTACCCTTTCTCCACATCCCTGCCAACATCTGTCGTTTCCTGGCTTGTTAATTTTAGCCATTGTGACTGGTGTGAGGTGGTATCTCACTGAGGTTTGGATTTGGATTTCCCTGATGCCGAGTGATGTTGAGCACTTTTTCATGTGTCTGTGGGCCATTTGGATGTCTTTTTTGGAAAAATGTCTGTTCATGTCTTCTGCCCATTTCTTGATTGGATCATTTGTTCTATGGGTGTTGAGTTTCATAAGTTCTTTATAGATTTTGGATACTAGCCCTTTATCTGATATGTCATTTGCAAATATCTTCTCCCATTCTATCGGTTGTCTTTTGGTTTTGTGGATTGTTTCTTTTGCTGTGCAAAAGCTTTTTATCTTGATGAGGTCCCAATAGTTCATTTTTGCCCTGGCTTCCCTTGCCTTTGGCGATGTTTCTAGGAAGAAGTTGCTGTGGCTGAGGTCGAAGAGGCTGCTGTCTGTGTTCTGCTTTAGGATTTTGATGGACTCCTGTCTCCCATTTAGGTCTTTAAACCATTTGGAGTTTATTTTTGTGTGTGGTGTAAGGAAATGGTCCAGTTTCATTCTTCTGCATGTGGCTGTCCAACTTTCCCAACACCATTTGTTGAAGAGACTGTCTTTTTTCCATTGGACATTCTTTCCTGCTTTGTCGATTAGTTGAACATAGAGTTGAGGGTCCATTTCTGGGCTCTCTGTTCCGTTCCATTGATCTATTTGTCTATTTTTGTGCCAGTACCATACTTTCTTGATGATTACAGCTTTGTAATAGAGCTTGAAGTCCGGAATTGTGATGCTGCCAGCTTTGCTTTTCTTTTTCAACATTCCTCTGGCTATTCGGGGTCTTTACTGGTTCCATACAAATTTTAGGATTATTTGTTCCATTTCTTTGAAAAAAGTGGAAAGTATTTTGATGGGGATTGCATTGAATCTGTAGATTGCTCTAGGTAGCATTGACATCTTCACAATATTTGTTCTTCCAATCCATGAGCATGGAATGTTTTTCCATTTCTTTGTGTCTTCCTTAATTTCTTTCATGAGTATTTTATAGTTTTCTGAGTACAGATTCTTTGCCTCTTTGGATAGATTTATTCCTAGGTATCTTATGGTTTTGGGTGCAATTGTAAATGGGATCGACTCCTTAATTTCTCTTTCTTCTGTCTTGTTGTTGGTGGATAGGAATGCCACTGATTTCCGTGCATTAATTTTATATCCTGCCACTTTACTGAATTCCTGTATGAGTTCTAGCAGTTTTGGGGTGGAGTCTTTTGGGTTTTCCACATAAAGTATCATATCATCTGCAAAGAGTGAGAGTTTGACTTCTTCTTTGCCGATTCGGATGCCTTTTATTTCTTTTTGTTGTCTGATTGCTGAGGCTAGGATTTCTAATACTATGTTGAATAGCAGTGGTGACAGTGGACATCCCTGCCGTGTTCTGGACCTTAGGGGGAAAGCTCTCAGCTTTTCCCCATTGAGAATGATATTCGCTGTGGGTTTTTCATAGATGGCTTTTGTGATATTGAGGTATGTACCCTCTATCCCTACACACTGAAGATTTTTGATCGAGAAAGGATGCTGTACTTTGTCAAATGCTTTTTCTGCATCTATTGAGAGGATCATGTGGTTCTTGTTCTTTCTTTTATTAATGTATGGTATCACACTGATTTATAGATGTTGAACCAACCTTGCAGCCCGGGAATAAATCCCACTTGGTTGTGGCAAATAATCCTTTTAATGTACTGTTGGATCCTATTAGCTAGTATTTTGGTGAGAATTTTTGCATCCATGTTCATCAGAGATATTGGTCTGTAATTCTCCTTTTTGATGGGGTCTTTGTCTGGTTTGGGGATCAAGGTAATGGTGGCCTCATAAAATGAGTTTGGAAGTTTTCCTTCCATTTCTGTTTTTTGGAACAGTTTCAGAAGAATAGGTATTAATTCTTCTTTAAATGTTTGGAAGAATTCCCCTGGGAAGCCATCTGGCCCTGGGCTTTTGTTTGTTGGGAGATTTTTGATGACTGCTTCAATTTCCTTAGTGGTCTCTTCAGGTTTTCTATTTCTTCCTGGTTCAGTTTTGGTAGTTGATACATCTCTAGGAATGCACCTATTTCTTCCAGGTTATCTAATTTGCTGGCATAGAGTTGCTCATAATATGTTCTTATAATTGTTTGTATTTCTTTGGTGTTGGTTGTGATCTCTCCTCTTTCATTCATGATTTTATTTATTTGGGTCATTTCTCTTTTCTTTTTGATAAGTCTGGCCAGGGGTTTATCAATCTTTTTAATTCTTTCAAAGAACCAGCTCCTAGTTTCGTTGATCTCTTCTGCTGTTCTTTTGGTTTCTATTTCATTGATTTCTGCTCTGATCTTTATTATTTCTCTTCTCCTGCTGGGTTTAGGCTTTATTTGCTGTTCTTTCTCCAGCTCCTCTAGGTATAGGGTTGGGTTGTGTATTTGAGACCTTTCTTGTTTCTTGAGAAAGACTTGTATTGCTATATACTTTCCTCTTAGGACTGCCTTTGCTGCATCCCAAAGATTTTGAACAGTTGTGTTTTCATTTTCATTGGTTTCTATGAATTTTTTTAATTCTTCTTTGATTTCCTGGTTGACCCGTTCATTATTTAGTGGGATGCTCTTTAGCCTCCATGTATTTGAGTTCTTTCTGACTTTCCTCTTGTGATTGATTTCTAGTTTCAAAGCACTGTGGTCTGAAATATGCAGGGAATGATCCCAATCTCTTGGTACTGGTGGAGACCTGATTTGTAAAAGGTGAAAGATTTATACGATCTGAAGAGAAACCAGAGTATGGAGACCTGATTTGTGACCTAGGATGGGATCTATTGTGGAGAATGTTCCATGGGCACTAGAGAAGAATGTGTATTCTGTTGCTTTGGGATGGAATGTTCTGAATATGTCTGTGAAGTCCATTTGGTCCAGTGTGTCATTTAAAGTCTTTATTTCCTTGTTGATCTTTTGCTTAGATGATCTGTCCATTTCAGTGAGGGGGGTGTTAAAGTCCCCCACTATTATTGTATTGTTGTCAATGTGTTTCTTTGCTTTTGTTATTAATTGGCTTATATAAGTGGCTGCTCCCATGTTAGGAGCATAGATATTTACAATTGTTAGATTTTCTTGTTGGATAGACCCTTTAAGTAGGATATAGTGTCCTTCCTCATCTCTTATTACAGTCTTTGTTTTAAAATCTAATTTGTCTGATATAAGGATTGCCACCCCAGCTTTCTTTTGGTGTCCATTAACATGGTAAATTGTTTTCCACCCCTCACTTTCAATCTGGGGGTGTCTTTGGGTCTAAAATGAGTCTCTTGCAGACAGCATATTGATGGTTCTTGTTTTTTTATCCAATCTGATAGCCTGTGTCTTGACTGGGGCTTTAGCTCATTTACATTCTGGGTAAGTATTGAAAGATATGAATTTAGTGCCATTATATTGCCTGTAAGGTGACTGTTACTGTATATGTCTGTGTTCCTTTCTGATCTATGCTGCTTTTAGGCTCTCTCTTTGCTTAGAGGACCCCTTTCAATATTTCTTGTAGGGCTGGTTTCGTGTTTGCAAATTCCTTTAGTTTTTGTTTGTCCTGGAAGCTTTTTATCTCTCCTTCTATTTTCAGTGACAGCCTAGCTGGATATAGTATTCTTGGCTGCATATTTTTCTCGTTTAGTGCTCTGAAGATATCTTGCCAGTCCTTTCTGGCCTGCCAGGTCTCTGTGGATAGGTCTGTTGCCAATCTAATGTTTCTACCATTGTAGTTTACGTATCTCTTCTTCCGAGCTGCTTTCAGGATTTTCTCTTTGTCTCTGAGACTTGTAAGTTTTACTATTAGGTGTTGGGGTGTTGACCTATTTTTATTCATTTTGAGAGGGATTCTCTGTGCCTCCTGGATTTTGATGCCTGTTTCCTTCCCCACATTAGGGACGTTCTCTGCTATAATTTACTCCAATATACTTTCTGCCTCTCTCTTTCTTCTTCTGGGATCCCAATTATTCTAATGTTGTTTCATCTTATGGTATCGCTTATCTCTCGAATTCTGCCCTCATGGTCCAGTAGTTGTTTATCTCTCTTTTTCTCAGCTTCTTCATATTCCATCATTTGGTATTCTATATCACTAATTCTCTCTTCTGCCTCATTTATCCTAGCAGTTAGAGCCTCCATGTTTGATTGCAGCTCATTAATAGGCTTGATTTCGACTTGGTTAGATTTTAGTTCTTTTATATCTCCAGAAAGGGTTTCTCTAATATCTTCCATGCTTTTTTCAAGCCCAGCTAGTATCTTTAAAATCATCATTCTGAACTCTAGTTCCAACATCTTACTAATGTCCATATTTATTAGGTCCTTGGCAGTTGGTACTGCCTCTTGTTGTTTTTTATTGAGGTGATTTTTTCCGTCTTGTCATTTTGTCCAGAAGAGAATAGATGAATGAGAGAACAACATGCTAACAGGGTAACAATATCCCTAGAAAATATGCACTAAACAAATCAGAAAAGACTGAAACCGGGGGAAGAGAAAGGGAAAGAAAGTAAAAAGAAAAAAAAAAGAAGAAAAAAAAAAAAGAAAAAGATTAAAACAAAACAAAAGAAAACAAAAAACAGAATATGATCAAATATGATCAGGCTGGTGCATAGATCAGTGCCACACACTAGACTTTGGATGTATTTTGGTCTGTTAGAAGAAAGTGCCTCCCAAAATTTTAAAGAAAGAAAAACTTATATACATACAAATATAAGTGTTAATACAATGAAGGGATGGAATATGACTGTAATGATGAGTATTATAAAAGATTTTATAAAAGGAATTGATAAGAAGTTGGTTGAAAGAAGAAAGAAGAGGATTTAAAAAAAAAAAGGGAGAGAATGTGATTAGGCAGGAGACTAGAACAAAGCCATACACTAGAGATTTAGGGTATATTTTGATCTGTTAGAAAAAACTGTATCCCAAAATTTTAAAGAGAGAACAACATATATAGACACCAAAAATAATGTTAACTACTATGAAGGGATAGAATATGACTCTGAAAAATAAAAAAGATTTTTTAAAAAAGGATTGATAAGATGTTGGTTGAGAAAGGGAATAGAAAAATTAAAAAAAAGTTTAAAAAATTAACTTTGAAAGACTAAAGAATCAGGGGGAAAAAAGCCATGAATTCTATGTGCAGTATTCCCCTAGCACTGGCATTCTGCCATTCTCATTGATCGGTAAACTTGGTCTTGGCTGGCTGTCCTTGCTGATCTTCTGGGGGAGGGGCCTGTTGCCGTGGTTCCCAAATGTCTTTGCTGGAGGCGGAATTGCCCCACCCTTGCTGGGTCCGGGCTAAGTCATCTGCTCGGGTTTGCTCTCCGGAGCTTTTGTTCCCAGGTTTGGAGGACAAGAGTGAAAATGGCAGCCTCCCAATCTCTGTCCTGGAGGAGTCGAGAACTTGGGGCCCTGCTCCTCAGTGCGCCCCCAGAGAAAAGCAGTCAATCACTCCCATCTCCCTGGTCTCCAACCGCACTCCATGCTCACCTGGCTTGTGACCGAGCGTTTCTATCTCTGGCACACAACCCTATGTGGAGTCTCCAAACCCAGCACATCCTTGCAGTGTGCTCCTGTGCCACTGCACCTGGGGGAGGAAGGGGAGTCTCCCTGGATCTGCCGCTTTTTGGGTCCCTGCTGGAGGAGCAGTGGCCCGACTGTGCCTAGATCACAGTTTATGGCAACCCCGAGCTGAGAGCCCACTCCTCTGCTCCATCTCTGCAGCCAGTTTTCCTGCTCTGATACCTGGGAGCTCTGCCACACTCAGGCACCCCTGGTCTTCCTGTGACCCCGAGGGCCCTGAGACCACACTGTTCCAGCGAGGGTTCCACCCTCTGCCTAGCCACTGGAGGGATGTCCCTCAGTGTAGCTGATTTCTAAAAGTTCCGATTTTATGCTCCGCTGCTCTATCACTGCCGGTAGTGGCTGACGGAGGCCCCTCCCCCACCATCTGTCTTGCCAAATATGGCCTCAGATTCACTTCTCCGCACATCCTACCTTCTAGAAAGTGGTCGTTTTCTGTTCCGAGTTGCTGCTGTTTTTTTCGATCTCCTGTTGAGTTCATAGGTGTTTAGAATGGTTTGATCCCTATCCAGCTGAATTCCTGGGACCAGACGAAATCCAGGTCTCCTACTCCTCCACCATCTTGCTCCTCCCCTCCTGGACCCTTATTTTTTAGGGTAAAAATTTTGATGCCCCGCATGAGTAATATCATCTAAGTGGTCCCTTTTTCAGAATTGTCGGTGCAAGGCATATACCATTTTTTGTTGCTATATGTTACAAATAGAAATCTTCTTTCTGAAGATATTTGAGCAGAAACTTGGCCTTTAATTGGGGATGCTGTAGAAAAGACTTTAGCATAAATGAATATTTGAGTTAGATCACCTGTCACTGAATCAACTACAAACCATGTTCCCTTTTATCTTCAGCTTAGACTGCCACCTTTGAAACTATAGAGATCTCTAACTAATTCATATTATGCTTAGTTAATAGAGTACAACTGTGGTGTTCTTTCCTGCTATTCCAAACCCTCATACCCTAGAAGTTTTCTCTTTTAAGCCTCTTAAATCTCTCACTGAGACTACTGTTCTAGCTTCAAATTGTGCTCCCTGCCTCTATTATTTGCATCCAGTCCCCCCATAGAAGGTAGAATGATCTTTGAAACGGATAACTCACACCTGTTTTCCATCTGAAAACTTTATGCCTTCTTATACTTGGAATAAAATAGAAAACTCCTTGCCATGTTCTAGAATAGGAGGCAACAAACTCTTTTTGTAAAGTTACAGAAGGTAGTAAATATTTTAGGTTTTGAGAGTCATGAGATATTATATAGAAATGTATGTAACTATTTAAAATGTAATCCTTTAAAAATGTATGAAATAAAAAAAATGTATGAAATAATTGGGGCAACTAGATGGATCAGTTAGTTAAGTGTCTGACTCTTGATTTTGCTCAGGTCATGATCTCCAGCTCATGGGAGCCAACCCCATTTTGTGCTGGGTGTGGAGCCTGCTTAAGATTCCCTCTTTCCCTCTCCCATTGCCTCTCCCTCCACCCTCTCTCTAAAAAAAAAAAAAAAAAAAAAAAAGTATAAAAAAGGCATTCTTAACCAGTGGGTCTACAAAAGCAGGTAGCACTCCAAATTTGGCCTGTGGGAAATAATTTTCTGGCAATTGGTTAGAAGGTCTTTACCTCTCAGACTTGATCTCCTTTTTTTTTTTTAAGATTTTATTTATTTATTTGACAGAGAGAGAGACAGCAAAAGAGGGAACACAAGCAGGGGGAGTAGAAGTGGGAGAAGCAGGCTTCCTGCTGAGCAGGGAGCCCGATGCGGGGCTCGATCCCAGGACCCTGGGAACATAACCTGAGCCGAAGGCAGACACTTAACAACTGAGCCACCCAGGCACCCCCAGACTTGATCTCCTAATATTTCCCTCTTGCTCACCATCACATATGCTAGATTTTTTTGTCTTATTCTCAAACACTCCAAGCTCGCTCTCACCTCAGGACTTTTGCACCTACTGATGTTTATGCCAAGGACGCCCTTCCCTTATTTTTCCGTGTATGCTTCTTTCTCATTGGTTTGCTAACTGTGAGATGTCACCTCATGAGAGAGACTTTCCCAGACAGCCTTTTCTGATCTTGCTTATTCTCCTACCCCAACCCCAATTACTTTCTACCACATCATCCTGATCTCACCCCAATGCCAGTTACTTTCTACCACACATCATCCTGAGTTATAGACATATATACTTTATTACCCTTACCACTCTCAGAAATGATCTTGTAACATATTTATTGATTTGTTGTCTTTTCTTATACTAGAAGGTGACCAACATAAAAATATAGACCTTATCTCGATTCTTTACTGTGACTTTATTGAATTTGTGGTTTTCAGCAATGACTGCTAGAGTGTATCATCTCCTTAGAAAAACGAGGTAGTCCACAACTTAAAATTTTGGATGGTACAGTTTTTGGTTTTGGAGTATTAATCTTGAAGTGATATCTTCAAGGCTAAATTTGTATGATATTTTACATAATACCCTAATAGTTACTATTAATATTTTGGATTGCCATCCATCTGTCCTTCAGTTTTTAAATATATTTTTCTGTTTTTCCTGAATCTTGTGTGTGTGTGTGTGTGTGTTTCTGTATGTTCAATATAAAGCTCTAGCTGGGGTTTCTAAGAATTTATCCAGGTATAGAGTTGTGAAACAAAAACTTGAAAAGCAGTGAAGGAGATTACAGAAATATTGCTCTCTCCAATATTTGTGAGACACATATTTCATGTTTAATTCAAAAGTGAAGATGTACAGCACACAGAGACATACGCATAAGGATGTTTATGGAAGCATTGGTTATGATAGCAAAAATTTCTAAAAAGATCTCAAATGTCTATCACTAAGGGATTGATTATATAATTATGGTGTGAATATTTTATTTAATACAGTGAAGTGCTGATGTTGATGTATATTATTAATGTGGAAAAATATCCACTACATATTATTAAGGGAATAGACAAATTACACATAGTCTATCTACTATGAGCCTGTTTTTGTAAAAAAAATTATATAAGCATAAAGGCATGTATTACATATAAAGGGAAAAATGTCTTAAAGATTATATTCTTGGAGGAGGAAGATGGTGAGTAGGGGGACCCTAGTTTTGTCTGGTTCCAGGAATTCAGCTAGATAGCTATCAAATCATTCTGAACATCTGTGAACTCAACTGGAGCTCAAAGAAAAGAATTGCTGCAAGTCTCAAATAGAAAAGTGACCACTTTTTCCAAGGTAGGAGGTACAGAGAGGTGAATCTGAAGGGATATGTTGGAAGATAAATCGCAGGGGCAGGGAGCCTCCATAAGCTGCTACCAGAAAGTGGTAAAGCCCTGGAGTGCAAAATCAGAACTTCTAGAAGTCTGTTTCCATCCTTCAGGCAAGGACGCCCTTGCCTGAAAGGCCCTCAGGTGGTGAAGCAGACAGAATCCTAGGTAGGACAATGTGATCCTAGGATCTCTGAGGTCACAAAAAGAACAGGGGTGCCTGAGTGCAGCAGAGCTCTCAGGCATTGCAGCAGGGAACCCAGAGGCAATCAGAGAGCCCTGGAGTGGGCTTTCAGCTCAGTGTTACCATAAACCTCAAACAACTGCATGGCCAGGCAACCACTCTCCAAGCAGGGGCTTGGAACATTAGAATGGTGGCAAGATCCCCCCTCCCTCCCTGGAAGGAGTGGCCTGGGTGTGCACTACTGGAATCTGCAGGGTTTGGAGACTTGAAATGGGGTCACGTGCCTGAGATAAAAATGCGTGGTCACAGGCTGGGTGAACATAGAGTATGGACAGAAACCACGGAGACAAGAGTGACTGACTGCTTTTCTGTGAGGGCCCACTGAAGAGTTGGGGGCATGAAATTTCAGCTCTGGGGCTGAAGACCAGGGTACCACCATTTCCATCACCCCCACCAGCTCTGGAGCTGCTTACACTTGGCCTGCCCTCCCCCTGCCCCTCAAGGTGGGGTGCAATTCCACCCAGGCAAAGACACCTGAGAATCAGTGCAATAGGTCCCTCCCCCAGAAGACCAGCAGGGACATCTGGCTAATACCAAGTTTACCGATCATACAGAACTGCAAAACTCCAGTGCTAGGGGAAAATAGTATATAGAATTTGTGTTTTTTTTAATCATGATTCTTTAGTCTTTCAATTTAAATTTTTTCCCTTTCAACTAATGTCTTATTTTATAAACTCTTTTTTAAAAGTCTTTTTTAATTTTCATTTTTAGATTTACATTATGTATATGTATACATATTTCATTTTTGGTTTCCTTTCATTGTATTCAATTTTTAAAAGATTTTTTGTATATATGTAAGTTTTTCTTTTTTTATAATTTTGGGATCTAGCTTCTTCTAACAAACAGAACAAAATACACCCAGGATCTAGTGTATTGTTCTGTTCATTTCACTTGTTTGATTATATTCTTTTTGGTTTCTGATCTCTTCTGATTTGTTTAGTGTAAATTTTTCTGGGGTTGTTGTTGCTATTTTTCTTTTTGTTCTCTTGTTCATCTATTCTTCTCTGGGCAGAATGACAAGATGGAAGAACTCACCCCAAAAAAGAGAACAAGAGGCAGTACTCACTGCCAGGGACTTAATATGGATATAAGTAAGATGTCAGAACTAGAATTCAGAGTAACAATCATAAAAATACTAGCTGGGCTTGAAAAAACCATAGAAGATACTAGAGAATCCCTTTCTGGAGAAATAAAAGAACTAAAATCTAATCAGGTTAAAATAAAAAAGGCTATTAATGAGATGCATTAAAAAATGGAGGCTCCTGGGGTGCCTGGATGGCTCAGATGGTTAAGCATCTGCCTTCAGCTCAGGTCATGATCCCAGGGTCCTGGGATCGAGCCCCGCATCAGGCTCCTGGCTCAGCAGGGAGCCTGCTTCTCCATCTCCCTCTGCCTCTCCCACTGCTCATGCTCTATCTCTCTCTGTATCTCTGTGTCTCAAATGAATGAAAAAATAAATTAATAAATAAAAAAATGGAGGCTCTGACTGCTAGGATAAATGAGGCAGGAGAATCAGTGACAGAGAAGACAAAATGATGGAGAATAAAGAAACTGAGAAAAAGAGAGATAAACAACTACTGGATCATGAGGGGAGAATTTGAGAGGTAAGTGATACCATAAAGTGAAACAATATTAGAATAATTGGGATCCAAGAGGAAGAGGAAAGGGGGGGCAGAAGGAATATTTGAGTAAATTATAGCTGAGAACTTCTATAATCTGGGGAAGGTAAGAGGCATTCAAGTCCAGGAGGCACAAGGAATCCCCCTCAAAATCAATAAAAATATGTCAACACCTCAACATATAATAGTGAAGCTTGCACATTTCAGGGACAAAGAGAAAATCCTGAAAGCAGCTCAGGACAAGAGGTCCTTAACCTACAAGTGTAGAAATATAAGGCTGGCAGCAGACATATCCACAGAGACCTGGCAGGCCAGAAGAGTGATGATATATTCAGGGTGCTAAATGAGAAAAATACACAGCCAAGAATACTTTATCCAGCAAACGCTGTCATTGAAAATAGAAGGAGAGATAAAGAACTTCCAGGACAAACAGAAACTAAAATAATTTATGATCACTAAACCAGCTCTTCAAGAAATATTAAAAGGGATTGTTTAAGTGAAGAGAGATCCCAAATGTAACATAGACCAGAAAGGAACAGAGACAATATACAGAAACAGTGACTTTCCAGGTAATACGATGGCACTAAATTCATATCTTTCAATAGTTACTCTGAATATAAATGGGCTAAAGGCTCCAATCAAAAGACACAGGATATCAAATTGGATAAAAAAGCAAGACCCATCAATATGCTGTATACAAGAGACTCATTTTAGACACAAAGATACCTCGAGATTGAAAGTGAGGGGAGTGGAGAATCATTTATCATGCTAATGGACATCCAAAGAAAGCTGAGGTAGCAATCCTTATATCAGACAAATTAGATTTTAAACCAAAGACAGTAATAAGAGTTGAAAAAAGACACTATATCATAATTAAAGTGTCCATCCAACAATAAGATTTAAGAATTGTAAATATTTATGCCCCCAACATGGGAGCAGCCAATTATATAAACCAATTAATAACAAAATTAAAGAAACACATTGATAATAATACAGTAATAGTGAGGGACTTTAGTACCCCACTCACAGCAATGGACAGATCATCTAAGCAGAAGATCAACAAGAAAGCAAGGCCTTTGAATGACACACTGGATCAGATGGACTTCACAGATATATTCAGAGCATACCATCCTAAAGCAACAGAATACACATTCTTCTCAAGTGCACATGGAACATTCTCCAGAATAGATCACATCCTGGCTCACACATCAGGTCTCAACCAGTACTAAAAGACTGGGATCATTCCCTGCATATTTTCAGACAGCAATGCTTTAAAACTTGAACTCAATCACATGAGGAAATTTGGAAGGAACACAAATACATGGAAGTTAAAGAAAATCCTACTAAAGAATGAATGGGTCAACCAGGAAATTAAAGAAGAAGTAAAAATAAATCATGGAAACAAATGAAAATGAAAACACAACTGTTCAAAATCTTTGGGATGCAGCAAAGGCAGTCCTAAAAGGGAAATATATAGCAAAACAAGCCTTTATCAAGAAATAAGAAAACTCTCAAATACACAAGCTAAACTTACACCTAAAAGAGCTGGAGAAAAAAGAGCAAATAAAGCCTAAACCCGGAAGGAGAAGAGAAATAATAAGGATTAGAGGAGAAATCAATGAAACAGAAACCAAAAGAACAGTAGAACAGATCAACAAAACTAGGAGCTGGTTCTTTGGAAGAATTAATAAGATTGATAAACTGCTAGCCAGACTTATCAAAAAGAAAGAGAAAGGACCCAAATAAATAAAATCATGAATGAAAGAGAAGAGATCACAACCAATACCAAAGAAATACAAACAATTATAAGAACATATTATGAGCAACTATATGCCAACAAATTGGAATCTGGAAGAAATGGATGCATTCCTAGAAACATATAAACTACAAAAACTGAACCAGGAAGAAATAGAAAACCTGAACAGACCCATAACCGGCAAGGAAATTGAAGCTGTACTAAATAAATCTCCCAACAAACCAGAGTCCAGGGCTGGATGGCTCCCAAGGGAATTCTACCAAACATTTGAAGAAGAATTAATACCTATTCTTCTGAAGCTGTTTCAAAAAATAGAAATAGAAGGAAAATTTCCAAACTCTTTCTATGAGGCCAGCATTATCTTAATTCCAAAACCAAAGATCCCACCTTACAGGAGAATTAAAGACCAATATCCCTGATGAACATGGATGCCAAAATTCTCACCAAGATACTAGCCAATAGGATCCAACGGTACATTAAAAGGATTATTCATGACCAAGTGGAATTTATTCCTGGGCTGCAAGGGTGGTTCAATGTCCACAAATCAATCAGAGTGATACAATACATTAATAAAAGAAAGGACAAGAACCCTATGATCTTCTCAATAGATGCATAAAAATCATTTGACAAAGTACAGCATCTTTTCCTGATTAAAACTCTCCACAGTGTGAAAACTTCGGGAGGGGGCGGAGTAAGATGGAGGAGGAGTAGGAGACCTGGATTTCGTCTGGTCTCAGGAATTCAGCTGAATAGGGATCAAACCATTCTGAACACCTACGAACTCAACAGGAGATTGGAGAGGAGAGTAGCAACAACTCTCTGAACAGAGAAGCGACCACTTAATGGAAGGTAGGACGTGCGGAGAAGTGAATATGAGGCGATATTTGGGAGGATAGACGGCGGGGGAGGGGGCCTCCGCCGGCTGCTTCTGGCAAGTGATAGAGCCGCGGAGCACAAAATCGGACCTTTTAGAAGTCGGCTCCGCTGAGGGACGTCGCTCCAGTGGCTACGCAGGGGGTGGAATCCTCCCGGGACAGTGTGGTCTCAGGACCCTTGGGGTCACAGAAAGACCGGGGGTGCCTGAGTGCAGTAGAGCTCCCAGGTATCGGAGTGAGGAAGCTGGCTGCAGAGACAGAGCCAAGGCGCGGGCTCTCACCTCGGGGTTGCCATAAACTGTGATCCGCGGCCCAGTTGGGCCACTGCTCCTCCAGCAGGGACCCAACAAGTGGCAGAGCCAGGGAGACTCCCCTTCCTCCCCAGGAGGAGGGGCGCGGGAGCGCACTGCAGGGATCTGCTGGGTTTGGAGACTCCACACGGGGTCGGGTGCCAGAGATAGAAATGCTGGGTCACAGGCCGGGTGAGCATGGAGTGCGGCCAGAGACTGGGGAGACTGGAGTGAGTGCTTTTCTGTGGGAGTGCACTGAGGAGTGGGACCCCGAGTTCTTAGCTCCTCCGGGTGGAGACTGGGAAGCCACCATTTTCACCCTGGTCCTCCAGAGCTGTACCGAGAGCTTGCAGGGAACAAAAGCTACTGAGAGCAAACCCGAGCAGCTTGCTTAGCCCGGACCGACAAGGGTGGGGCAATTCAGCCTCCGGCAAAGACATTTGGAAACCACGGCAACAGGCCCCTCCCCCAGAAAATCAGCACGAATAGCCAGCAAGCCAAGACCAAGTTTACTGATCAAGGAGAACGGGAGAACTCCAGCGCTAGGGAAATACTGCACATAGAATTCATGGCTTTTTTTTTTTTTACCATGATTCATTAGTTCATCAAAGTTAATTTTTTTAACTTTTTTTTTAATTTTTCTTTTTCCCTTTTTCAACCAACATCTTATCAATCCCTTTTTTAAAAAAAAAACTTTTTATTTTTCATTTTTAGAGTCATATTTTATCCCTTCATAGTAGTTACCCTTATTTTTGGCATATATATATATATATATATAAGTTGTTCTCTCTTTAAAATTTTGAGATACAGTTTCTTCTAACAGATCAAAATATACTCGAAATCACTAGTGTATGGCTTTGTTCTAGTCTCCTGCCTAATCATATTCTCTCTTTTTTTTTACTCTTCTTCTTTCTTTTTTCAAACAACTTCTTATCTTATCAATTCCTTTTATAAAATCTTTTATAATTTTCATCTTTACAGTCATCTTCTATCCCTTCATTGTATCAACACTTATTTTGTACATATATGTCTTTCTTCCTTTAAAATTTTAGGAGGCACTTTTTTCTAACAGACCAAAGTACGCCCAAAATCTAGTGTGTGGCGCTGATCTATGCACTAGCCTGATCATATTTGATCATATTCTGCTTTTTTTGTATTGTTCTGTTTTTGTTTTTATCTTTATCTTTTCTTTTTTTTTCTTTTTTCTCTTTCTTTTTTCTTTCTTTCCCTTTCTTTTCCCCTGGTTTCAGGTCTTTTCTGATTTGTATAGAGTATATTTGCTGGGGACGTTGTTAACCTGTTAGCATTTTGTTCTCTCATTCATCTATTCTCCTCTGGACAAAATGACAAGACGAAAAAAATCACCTCAGCAAAAAGAACAAGAGGTAGTGCCGTCAACCAGGGACCTACTTAATACGGACATTAGTACGATGTCAGACCTAGAGTTCAGAATCAGACTTTAAAGATACTAGCTGGGCTTGAAAAAAGCGTGGAAGTTATTAGAGAAACCCTTTCTGGAGAAATAAAAGAACTAAAATCTAACCAAGTTGAAATCAAAAAGGCTATTAATGAGGTGCAATAAAAAATGGGGGCACTAACTGCTAGGATAAATGAGGCAGAAGAGAGAATCAGTGATATAGAAGACCAAATGATGGAAAATAAAGAGGCCGAGAAAAAGAGAGAGAAACAACTACAGGATCATGAGGGCAGAATTCGAGAGATAAGCCATACGATAAGATGAAACAACATTAGAATAATTGGGATCCCACAAGAAGAAGAAAGAGAGAGAGGGGCAGAAGGTATACTGGAGCAAATAATAGCAGAGAACTTCCCTAATGTGAGGAAGGAAACAGGCATCAAAATCCAGGAGGCACAGAGAACCCCTCTCAAAATCAATAATAATAGGTCAACACCCCAACATCTAATAGTAAAACTACGAGTCTCAGAGACAAAGAGAAAATCCTGAAAGCAGCTCGGGAGAAGAGATACGTAACCTACAATGGTAGAAACATTAGATTGGCAACAGACCTATCCACAGAGACCTGGCAGGCCAGAAAGGACAGGCAAGTTATCTTCAGAGCACTAAACGAGAAAAATATGCAGCCAAGAATACTATATCCAGCTAGGCTGTCATTGAAAATAGAAGGAGAGATAAAAAGCTTCCAGGACAAACAAAAACTAAAGGAATTTGCAAACACGAAACCAGCCCTACAAGAAATATTGAAAGGGGTCCTTTAAGCAAAGAGAGAGCCTAAAAGCAGCATAGATCAGAAAGGAACACAGACAATATACAGTCACAGTCACCTTACAGGCAATACAATGGCACTAAATTCATATCTCTCAATAGTTACCCTGAATGTAAATGGGCTCAATGCCCCAATCAAAAGATACAGGCTTTCAGATTTGATTAAAAAACAAGACCCATTGATATGCTGGCTGCAAGAGACTCATTTTAGACCCAAAGACAACCCCAGATTGAAAGTGAGGGGGTGGAAAACCATTTACCATGCTAATGGACACCAAAAGAAAGCTGGGGTGGCAATCCTTATATCAGACAAATTAGATTTTAAAACAAAGACTGTAATAAGAGATGAAGAAGGACACTATATCCTACTTAAAGGGTCTATCCAACAAGAAGATCTAACAATTGTAAATATCTATGCCCCTAACATGGGAGCAGCCAATTATATAAGCCAATTAATAACAAAAGCAAAGAAACACATTAACAACAATACAATAATAGTGGGGGACTTTAACACCTCCCTGACTGAAATGGACAGATCATCTAAGCAAAAGATCAACAAGGAAATAAAGACTTTAAATGACACACTGGACCAAATGGACCTCACAGACATATTCAGAACATTCCATCCTAAAGCAACGGAATACACATTCTTCTCTAGTGCCCATGGAACATTCTCCAGAATTGATCACATCCTAGGTCACAAATCAGGTCTCAACTGGTACCAAAAGATTGGGATCATTCCCTGCATATTTTCAGACCACAGTGCTTTGAAACTAGAACTCAATCACAAGAGAAAAGTCGGAAAGAACTCAAATACATGGAGGCTAACAAGCATCCTACTAAAGATTGAATGGGTCAACCAAGAAATTAAAGAAGAATTTAAAAAATTCATGGAAACCAATGAAAATGAAAACACAACTGTTCAAAATCTTTGGGACACAGCAAAGGCAGTCCTGAGAGGAAAGTATAGAGCAATAGAAGCCTTTCTCAAGAAACAAGAAAGGTCTCAACTACGCAGCCTAACCCTACACCTAAAGGAGCTGGAGAAAGAACAGCAAATAAAGCCTAAACCCAGCAGGAGAAGAGAAATAATAAAGATCAGAGCAGAAATCAATGAACCAGAAACCAAAAGAACAGTAGAACAGATCAACGAAAGTAGGAGCTGGTTCTTTGAAAGAATTGACAAGATTGATAAACCCCTGGCCAGACTTATCAAAAGGAAAGAGAATAGACCCAAATCAACAAAATCATGAATGAAAGAGGAGCGATAACAACCAACACCAAAGAAATACAAACAATTATAAGAACATATTATGAGCAACTCTATGCCAGCAAATTAGAAAACCTGGAAGAAATGGGTGCATTCCTAGAGATGTATCAACTACCAAAATTGAACCAGGAAGAAATAGAAAACCTGAACAGACCTATAACCACGAAGGAAATTGAAGCAGTCATAAAAACCTCCCAACAAACAAAAGCCCAGGGCCAGATGGCTTCCCATGGGAATTCTATCAGATAATCAAAGAAGAATTAATACCTATTCTCCTGAAACTATTCCAAAAAATAGAAATGGAAGGAAAACTTCCAAACTCATTTTATGAGGCCACCATTTCCTTGATCCCGAAACCAGACAAAGACCCCATCAAAAAGGAGAATTACAGACCAATATCCTTGATGAACATGGATGCAAAAATTCTCACCAAAATACTAGCCAGCCAATAGGATCCAACAGTACATTAAAAGGATTATTCACCATGACCAAGTGGGATTTATCCCTGGGCTGCAAGGTTGGTTCAACATCCGCAAATCAATCAACGTGATACAATACATTAACAAAAGAAAGAACAAGAATCATATGATCCTCTCAATAGATGCAGAAAAAGCCTTTGACAAAGTACCACATCCTTTCTTGATCAAAACTCTTCAGAGTATAGGGATAGAGGGTACATACCTCAATATCATAAAAGCCTTCTATGAAAAACCTACAGTGAATATCATTCTCAATGGGGAAAAGCTGAGAGCTTTCCCCCTAAGGTCAGGAACGCGGCAGGGATGTCCACTATCACCACTGCTATTCAACATAGTATTAGAAGTCCTAGCCACAGCAATCAGACAACAAAACGAAATCAAAGGCATCCAAATTGGCAAAGAGGAAGTCAAACTCTCACTCTTTGCAGATGATATGATACTGTATGTGGAAAACCCAAAAGACTCCACCCCAAAACTGCTAGAACTCATACAGGAATTCAGTAAACTGGCAGGATATAAAATCAATGCACAGAAGTCAGTGGCATTCCTATCCACCAACAACAAGACAGAAGAGAGAGAAATTAAGGAGTCGATCCCATTTACAATTGCACCCAAAAGCATAAGATACCTAGGAATAAATTTAACCAAAGAGGCAAAGGATCTGTGCTCAGAAAACCATAAAATACTCATGAAAGAAATTGAGGAAGACACAAAGAAATGGAAAAACGTTCCATGCTCATGGATTGGAAGAACAAACATTGTGAAGATGTCAATGCTACCTAGAGCAATCTACAGATTCAATGCAATCCCCATCAAAATACTTTCCACTTTTTTCAAAGAAATGGAAAAAATAATCCTAAAATTTGTATGGAACCAGAAGAGACCCCGAATAGCCAGAGGAATGTTGAAAAAGAAAAGCAAAGCTGGCAGCATCACAATTCCGGACTTCCAGCTCTAATACAAAGCTGTCATCATCAAGACAGTATGGTACTGGCACAAAAACAGACCCATAGATCAATGGAACGGAATAGAAAGCTCAGAAATGGACCCTCAACTCTATGGTCAACTCATCTTTGACAAAGCAGGAAAGAACGTCTGATGGAAAAAAGACAGTCTCTTCAACAAATGGTGTTGGGAAAATTGGACAGCCACATGCAGAAGAATGAAACTGGACCATTTCCTTACACCACACACAAAAATAGACTCCAAATGGTTGAAAGACCTAAACGTGAGACAGGAGTCCGTCGAAATCCTAAAGGAGAACACAGGCAGCAACCTCTTCGACCTCAGCTGCAGCAAGTTCTTCCTAGAAACATTGCCAAAGGCAAGGGAAGTCAGGGCAAAAATGAACTATTGGGACCTCATCAAGATAAAAAGATTTGCACAGCAAAAGAAACAGTCCACAAAACCAAAAGACAACCGACAGAATGGGAGAAAATATTTGCAAATGACATATCAGATAAAGGGCTAGTACCCAAAATCTATAAAGAACTTATGAAACTCAACACCCAAAGAACAAATGAATCAATCAAGAAATGGGCAGAAGACATGAACAGACATTTTTCCAAAGAAGACATCCAAATGACCAACAGACACATGAAAAAGTGCTCAACATCGCTCGGCATCAGGGAAATCCAAATCCAAACCTCAATGAGATACCACCTCACACCCATCAGAATGGCTAAAATTAACAAGTCAGGAAACGACAGATGTTGGTGGGGATGCGGAGAACGGGGAACCCTCCTACACTGTTGGTGGGAATGCAAGCTGGTGCAACCCCTCTGGAAAACAGTATGGAGGTTCCTCAAACAGTTGAAAATAGAGCTACCATACGATTCAGCAATTGCACTACTGTGTATTTACCACGAAGGTACAAATGTAGGGATCCGAAGTGGTACGTGCACCGCAATGTTTATAGCAGCAATGTCCACAATAGCCAAACTGTGGAAAGAGCCAAGATGTCCATCGACAGATGAATGGATAAAGAAGATGTGGTAGATATATACAATGGAATATTATGCAGCCATCAAAAGGAATGAGATCTTGCCATTTGCAACGATGTGGATGGAACTGGAGGGTGTTATGCTGAGTGAAATAAGTCAATCAGAGAAAGACATGTATCATATGACCTCACTGATATGAGGAATTCTTAATCTCAGGAAAGAAACAGCGTTGCTGGAGTGGTGGGGGGGGAGGGATGGGGTGGCTGGGTGATAGACATTGGGTAGGGTATGTGCTATGGTGAGTGCTGTGAATTGTGCAAGACTGTTGAATCACAAATCTGTACTTCTGAAACAAATAATGCAACATATGTTAAGAAAAAAGAAAAAAAAGAAGATAGCAGGCGGGGAAGAATGAAGGGGAGTAAGTTGGAGGGGGAGACGAACCACGAGAGACAATGGACTCTGAAAAACAAACAGGGTTCTAGAGGGGAGGAGGGTAGGGGGATGGGTTAGCCTGGTGATGGGTATTAAAGAGGGCACATTCTGCGTGGAGCACTGGGTGTTATACACAAACAACGAATCATGGAACACTACATCAAGAACTAATGATGTAATATATGGTGATTAACATAACAATAAAAAACTTAAAAAAAAACTCTCCATAGTGTAAGGATGGAGGGAACATACCTCAGTATCATAAAAGTCATACATGAAAAGTCCAACACAGTGAATATCATTCTCAATGGGGAAAACCTGAGAGCTTTCCCCCTAAGGTCAGGAACATGACAGCGATGTCCACTATCACCACTGTTGTTCAACATAGTACTAGAAGTTCTAGCCTCAGCAATCAGACAACAAAAAGAAATAAAAGACATTTGAATCAGCATAGAAGTAGTGAAACTCTCACTCTTCGCAGATGACATGATACTGTATGTGGAAAACCGAAAAGACTCCACCCCAAAATTGCTAGAACTCATACAAGAATTCAGCAAAGTGGCAGGATATAAAATCAATGCACAGAAATCCGTTGCATTTCTACACACTAAGAATGAGACAGAAGAAGGAGAAATTAAGGAATCAATCCCACTTACCATTACATCAAAAACCATAAGATACTTAGGAATAAACTTAACCAAAGAGGCAAAGGATCTGTACTCTAAAAACAATACAACACTCGTGAAAGAAATTGAGTAAGAGACAAACAAATGGAAAAATGTTCCATGCTCATGGATCGGAAGAACAAATACTGTGAAAATGTCTATGCTACCTAGAACAATCTATACATCCAACACAATCTCTATCAATATACCATCATCATTTTTCACAGAGCTGGAACAAATAATTCTAAAATTTGTATGGAACAGAAAAGACCCTGAATAGCCAGAGGAATGTTGAAAAAGAAAAGCAAAGCTGGTGGCATCACAATTCTGGGCTTCAAGCTCTATTACAAAGCTGTAATCATCAAGACAGTATGGTACTGGCACAAAAACAAACTCAGATTAGTGGAACAGAATAGAGAGCCCAGAAATGGACCCTCAACTCAATGGTCAACTAATCTTTGACAAACAGGAAAGAATATCCAATGGAAAAAAGACAGTCTCTTCAACAAATGATGTTAGGAAAATTGGATAGCCACATGGGGAAGAATGAAACTGGACCATTTTCTTATACCATACACAAAAATAAATTCAAAATGGATGAAAGACCTAAATGGAGACAGGAATCCATCAAAATCCTACAGGAGAACACAGGCAGCAATCTCTTTGACCTTGGCCCTAGCAACTTCTTGCTAGACACATCTCCAAAGGCAAAAATAAATTATTGGGACTTCATCAAGATAAAAAGCTTTTGCACAGCAAAGGAAACAGTTGACAAATCAAAAGACAGCCTACAGAATCAGAGAAGATATTTGCAAATTCCTAATCAGATAAAGGGCTAGTAGCCAAGATCTATAAGGTACTTATCATCAAACTCAACACCCAAAAACAAATAATCCAATCAAGAAATGGGCAGAAGACATGAACAGACGTTTCTTTGAGGAGGATATCCAAATGGCCAACAGACACATGAAAAAATGCTCCACATCACTTGGCATCAGGGAAATACAATTCAAAACCTCAATGAGCTACCAAACTCATACCAGTCAGAATGGCAAAAATTAACAAGTGAGGAAACAACAAATGTTGGTGAGGATGCGGAGAAAGGGAAACCCTCTTACACTGTTGGTGGGAATGCAAGCTGGTGCAGCCAGTCTGGAAAACAGAAAACAGTTTCTTAAAAAGTTAAAAATAGCACTACTCTAAGACCCAGCAATTACACTACCAGGTATATACCCCAAAGATACAAATGTAATAATCCGAAGGGGCACCTGCACCCAAATGTTTAGAGCAGCAATGTCTACAATAGCCAAACTATGGAAAGAGCTCAGATGTCCATTGACAGATGAATGGCAAAAGAGATAATGGAAAAAAACAAAAACAAAAACAAAAAACCAAAGGTAGGAAGGCCTAAAATGCAGTCAAATTCTTGAAATTAAAAAATTGAGGGCTATTCAGATGTCCATCGACAGATGAATGGATAAAGAAGATGTGGTATATATATACAACGGAAGACTACTAAGCCATCAAAAAATGAAATCTTGCCATTTGTAATGACATGGATGGAACTAGAGGGTATTATGCTAAGCGAAATAAGGCAATCAGAGAAAGACAGTTATCATATGATCTCACTCATATGTGGAATTTAAGAAACAAAACAGAGGATCATAGGGGAATGGAGAGAAAAATAAGACAACATCAGAAAGGGAGACAAACCATAAGAGACTCTTAATCATAGGAAATAAGCTGAGGGTTCCTGGAGGGGAGGAGAATCAGGGGATGGGGTAACTGAGTGACAGGCATTAAGGAGGGCATGGATGTAATGAGCGCTGGGTGTTATACACAACTGATGAATCACTGAACTCTACTTCTGAAACTAATAATACACTATATGTTAATTAATTGAATGTAAATAAAATAAAATTAAATTAAAAAACATTTAGGACACCATGAATACTAAAAAAAAGTTTATATTCTTACTCTAGGATGTTTATAGTTATATTACTGAGCTTAGTGGTAATACTAGTTATCTTTAATATTTTTATAACAATCACTTATTACTTTTATTAATAGAAATAGAAATATATAAATATATAACATAAATATATAAACATATTTATATGAATATAAAAAGGAAATATTCTGTGAGTTAAGTAAAAATTTCTGTTACTTGCTAGACCCCTAATTTTATTCTCTTTCCATTTGGAAGCTGTAGGATTGCCTTGTGGTTTGAGAAGGGATAAGTTGGGGGAGTATATCTAGCCAGTTTTACTAAACCCAATACTTAGCGTAAGTAAAAAAGGAAATTCATGTATTTTTTAAAAATTATGCTTGGCCCATGGAAATACTCTAGTGGCTAAATTGAATTTCATTACTTATTTCTCCTATACTATGGTCTTTGTGTGCTTAAGAGTTATTCAGACTGTGGTTTTGTTCTATGTATTTATTAGTATCATGCTGATTCACATCCACAAAAGTAGGTTACTAGATGAAGGTTCTTTTTTTGTTACCATAATTCACTCTTTCTTGAGCCTAACTATAATACCTTTCCAATATAGTGTATTGAATCATGTCTCAGGAGAGGAATCTCTCTCTGATTTATACACACATCCACTTTTGTTGTCACTCAAATACTGAAATATCTATTGCTCCATTTCTCGCTTTATTAATCTTTTTTAAAAACTCCATTTCAGTGGAATTCTCTGCTACATGGGCATATAAATGGTATTGGATCTTCAACAAGGTTAAAAACCCTGGAAGCATCTTCAACAAGGTTAAAAACCCTGAAGGGGATGAAGGAGGGAAGCAGTCAAATAGGGAAGAAGGAAGAGAGACAAAATTTGTGGTGACATGCTATATTTTTTCCTGACTCATATTATATTATTATATTATATTGTATTATATTGTATTATATTTATTATATTATATTATATTATATTATATTATATTATATATCATATCATATCATATCAATTATATTATATTTTACATTATATTATACTGTACCATATTATATATGATATTTTATATATTCTACATTCATGGACTTGTAAGACTTTTATTCACCTTTCTACGCTATGTATTTCTATATAAATATTATATCTTGATGTGGCAGTTTCATTTATATTTTAGTTGAAAATCCCCTCTTTGGTTTCATCACTGTGGCAAAATTTTTTTATGTTTATTATTCCGTCAGATATTAGAACACTCTTTTCTTTCATTAAAAGTATAAATTTGAGTTGATTTCCTTTTATGATCTTAAAGAAGAAAGTTAGTGAGCACCACTTATTTCTTCAAGAATAAAGTTTATACCTTGAGCAACTGAAAATGGCTTGCTTTTTAAGTTAAAAGACTGGCTTTATTGAGGAAAAAGGAGAGAGAGAAGGAGCAAGGCATAAGGAGAGAATATGAACATATCTAAGGAATGGGAGGGGGGAGGAAGAAAGAGAAAGCACAACATAGGTTAAAATGCGTTTTCTGGTAGAGACCAAGGTTGGTCTTAACTTCTTAGGAAGCCGAATTAATCTTTTCTGAGCCATCATTGGGTGGCTGTTAATTAAATGATACCACATCTTCTTATCTTCAGACTTCCATAGCTCTACAGCTAAGTGCTGAACTTGCTTTTTCAATAGATAAGATTTTCCTTTGGCAGCTACCTGTTACTTTTGATGAAAGCTTAAACTTCAACTGCTTTAAAGTTCTCTTTTTATCCACTTGCCAAGCAAATAAAAATTGCTTAATTTTGCTGACTAAAATTAGTTAAGCAGTAATAGAAAAGATTAGGAGCTGTCTTCTTACTCTCTAGTTTTTCCAGATTTAAAGGAGTAAGATATTAAAAGTTGTATATTATACTGCAGGAATTTCCAAGCCAGAGCCCCTTGACACACTCTCTTGGTGATTGGGCTTTTTTGGTTTGTTTCTGTTTCTGTCCGATTGGCTTTTTATTTAATTTTGCCTTCTTTCCTATTTCTTCTCCTGTACTGGAACTAAGAATCATGAGTTTAGAGAATGTGGTACTTTACAATACTTGTATATAATTCACTAATAGGTCAATCGGTCACTTATGGACTTTTATTTTCTCCAAGGTTGAGCCAGTGATGCTCCAGGTAAGCTCCACTGGTTTCCTCTATGTGTCCACGATCCTGTCGGGAACCCCAGCAGGTACAACAGACATTTAGTCACTTAGGAGGAGGAGGGAAGGGGGATGCAAAATGGGGGCATTTGCTTCCTTTCTGTTTCGTTGAGAAATTGAGACCATACTCAGGAGTGAGAAACATTGTAGTTTCAAAATACAGTGACCTTGAAGGAGCTACAATATGTCCTTATACTTGTCTCTGGATCTTCTTGGCTGAGGAACTGGTAGGACATTGGGTGAGGTTCAAATCAGCCTGGATTCTCTGCTGTATTCACATCCTGACATAGGAACTTTTATTTTGATTTCTTTTTCTTTTTTTTTTCACATTCTTTAAAATTGTCTTTGTGGTTTTTCACCTGAATTTTTGTCCATTTCCTCATGCTATTGTCTTGTCTCTTGCTTCAGTAAATTCCTCACCCAGTATGCTTTTAGTTTAAGATATTTTGTTTCAAGGGGTCAGTTTAAGTCTAGCAGCTTTACTGGACCCTACATACTTATGCAATTCCTTTCCTGCTGGTCCTTGTCCTCTTTGAAATAAAAATTTTGTCTAGTACACACACACACACACACACACACACACATACACATCACTGTAATAAAGGCACATTGAAGTAAAGGATATTCTAGGTATAATATTGGGGCAGGAGAGACTAATTCAGACTGGGAAGAAGAAGAAAATCCACCAACTAATATTTTTTTAGACTTTTATTCTAGGTAAGACATTGGTGTTAAACCTGAAGAAACACTACGTAGGTTCCTCTTTTAGGGAGGTTATATTATAGGACACAGACACAGAAACCATAACAAATCATGGTAGGAAATAACAAAGTCAAATTAGTGGTGGAGGCAGGAAGGATTGGAAGATATGGAAGGGGGGTGTAAGTCAAGAAAGCTTCCATACAAGATTTGGGCTTTTAGGTAGGGGGAAGATAGGGGATGATTTAAACAAAGGTGAAAAGCAAATGCGTTACTATAGATTGGTGAGTAAATCAGTGAGAACAGAATATTCCTTTACTCTGATGTAAAATTCCCTCAGACAAAATGCAGGAGGAATCTATAAAAGCTTGCTCATGCTTCCAAAATGAAAGCATATGAGAAATATGTCCTTTATGTCCCTTTTCAGGCTCCTTACCTGGGACTCTTTCTAAGAGTGGAGTCAGCTCAAATTCTGCACAAGAGAACAATCTACATGCTAACTCTGGTCTACAGCATGAGGAGCTCTTTTGCTGAGAAGCAAAAGGTATTTTCTGCATGGATTTGCTTTTTAGAGGAGAGCTTTTTGCCACGTGACTCCTAGTTCTCTTGAGGTTTGCATCCCATATAGTTTGCAATAGTAAACCAATGGCATTCCATTTTACTGCCTGGGTTACACTGAGCAGTAGTGGAAGAATAGAATGGAGTGTGTGTTTTTGTGGGGTATCCACCATTTATGGCAGCACTGTGTGATTTACCAAGAGAGACTCTGTAGCAGAAATGGAACAGCTCAGGCTAGGAAAAAAAGACCAAATATATATTCTAACATGGGAAAGAGTAGAAGAGCAAGAATACAGAAAGGAAATGTAGTTGGCAGAGACCTGACCACCTGGTGCGAAACAAGAGAACGGAAACATCCTTTGGAGGATAATATCTATCACTGAACATGACTTAGCCTAATTCATAATCATTGTCACAGGGCATAAATTAACTTCTAAGATGCCAACCATCCTGTATTACTGTGTCATCCTGTATTACCATGCACTGTTACATTGTTAAAATATATTTGTTGAATCCAGTGAGGCATGGTAAACTGTAAGCAAGAGGAAACACAAAGAAAGGAGAAACTGATTTACAGTAAAAGCCAACTATTCAGCCCAGGAAAAAGATGCTGAGTGAAGTTAAGTGCAAGCTCCATCATTGGAAGCAGCTATGGACTGTAGGAGGATAACGACACGTACATGTGTGACTTAACTTTTACATTGAGGTACCTAAACCAGCTCTAATTTTCAACCATAACCCACGATGTTAATAAAGGCTTGAGGTTTATTCAAGAGATTGAATTGTTTCCTATTTTGACCAAAGAGGAAGCTTTGGGAACTATTTAGGTAAAAGGTAACCAATCCACCTGGTCTCTTAAGTGTTGAATTCCCATGTCATAAGTTAAAAAAATATTTACTGAGCAACCTCTCTGTGCCAGGAGCTGTGTGTTAAGGGTCAGATCATACCATGGGTGGGAGCACAAGACAAATATTGGAAGGATCCACAATGCAAAAGCAGTGAAGAGAAAGTGCCAAAACACATATTAGAGAAAGTACTTGCCATGGAGTTAGTTGTAAGGTGAGGAAGTGACCCCTCTGGGACAAACTTAACAGGGAAGCCTTAGGACATGTTTTATATATACAAACAAAAGTAGAGAAGCTGGGGAGACTGGCCAAGTGAACTTTGCAAGATGAGAGGGTTTACTATCTTGATTAAGCAGAGTTTGCTCTGGGAAGTAAGTGAGAATTTGGAGACATAGGTGAAATCCACACTGTGAAGGATTTTGCATACCAGGCTAAGGAGTTAGGACTTTTTTTCCCCTCTGGATCTGTGGGACACCAACAAATTCTGAAATGACATGTTTCCAGAAGGTTTTTCTTATGTAGGGTGGACTATAAAGAAGCTACATAGAGCTATGACATCTATTCTAAAGTTCTTGCAGGAATTGAGACTTGATATGATAGGGAATGTTGAGAGAAAGAAACAGATTTAAAGTAACAGTGAAGGATGACTTCACAGAACTTTTTGAGTGGAGTACAAAGTGGGTTAAAAAGAAGTCCAAGAAGATGCTTGTGAGCTTAGTGAAGTTAAGTCAGACACAAAAGGACAAATGTCTATTCCATTTATATGAGGTTCCTAGAATAGTTAAATTCATAAAGACAAAAAGTAGAATAGTGATTACCAGAAGCTGGGGGAGGAGGGAATGGGGAATTAGTGTTTAAGAGGTACAGGATTTCAGTTTGGAATGATGGAAAATTTCTGGAGGTGGATAATGGTGATAGTTATACCACAACATAAATGTACTTAATGCCATTGAATAGGCAAAAAAAAAAAAAAAAAAAAAAAAAGGTGAATTTAAAAAAAAATAGGCAAATGTGAATTTTGTGTTATGTATATTTTACCACAATAAGAAAAAAATTCTAAAAAAAGAGGAAGATTCTTGTGGTTTGGGCATAGTGATTAGGTGATTGATGGGCTGAAGGGAGAAACCATGAGGAGTAGCCACCTTTTGGGGCCTGGATATGGCTCCTTTCAGTCATACTAAGTTTTAAGAAGAAGTATATCCAAGTAGAAATATTTTTCAGGATCTTGGAAAGTCCTCAAGGGTCATAGTGGACTTAGAATGCCTGTGTTATGATGGAAACCTGTTAAAGCAGATGCATTTCTAGTCAACTGTCTCCCACACAGTGGAGAGTTGCTAGTTCCGGATGCCTGTTCTAAAGTGAGATGTTAATATTCTTCCCTAGACTTCTGTCTAGGAAACAGAGGAGAAATAGCTTGAAGGGAGCTTCATTATGCATTTGAACTCTTCGTTAGGTTCAAATATGGGAAGAAGGAATTAAAGAGGCCATGTCAGGACAAGGAAGAGGTATATGCAAGGATTTCCTTTCTTAGAATATTTACTTTAAAATATATTTTTGTGTATATGTTGTGTGTATGCTGAATCTTAGTGCATGCATTTTAAAGCCCTATTGGTATGTCATTTCTCCTTTGTAAAGTGAATGGTTACCTGAAGAATTATTTAAAAAAAAAAAGACCTCTGCTAGTTGCAGCAATAGGCAATATTTAAAAATCTTATCAACAATACATTACAGATGAATACGCTAAGGCTCTCAGTTTAAATAACTTCCCCAATGTTAGATAGTTTTAAGGGCAAATTCACACTGGCCCCTTACTGGAATTCAGTATTTTATCTGGTATGCTTCTCTTCCTTTGACACAATTAATAATAGATGAATTTGTAGAGTCACTTATGTCTTTGTTGATATTAAGGAAAGGTGGTAAACAGATGAGTCATGAGCTGTAACTGATCCTTAAATATGTTTTTGGCTCACACTGTTTTGTTAAAATTAATTATAAATGTTTAAAATCTACACACATACATAGCAATCTAGATTTTGAAATTCTTCAAAGGTCAAAACAGCTGACAATACTTGCACACATTTTTGTATGGCAATATTTGATTGGAACTAAGGAGTATCTCCATCTCTGGTTTACTGGATTCTTGAGTACTTTACCATCCATCCTACCTCATGTATTTTTGTTATCTCTTTTTTCCCATGAAAATATCTTAATTTATGATCCTTGACATTAACAGTATAGAAATTAAAAATTAAGGAGTACTAACTAACGCATGGCCTCAGCATTTAGAGAAGAGGTTAAGAAGTTCTTAACCAAAGTTGAGCTCTATTCTATTCTCAATGGTAAAATGGACTGATGGCTCTCATGGCTTTGATTACTAGAATCATTTCTCACTGAGGAGAGAATGGGATTAAAGGATTCACAAAGCTTTTATTTTATTTTGCTGTATCTTTAGAGCCAAACTGGAAAATTTGCAGGTGCTTTTGGGATGTACTAACAGTTAGTCCAGGAAATTCAGGCCAAGAGCTCATAGTTGGGTTTCATGTAGTTTATCATAGTGGCCTTCCACTAACAGTAATCCATTCAAGTGAGGTCGATGGGCTGTCTACACTGTGCTCCCTGAATGAGTTAGATCTATTACAGAGGGCATTTCTGGATAAAAAGAGCAGTGGTTCTTTAGGGGCACATCAGGATATGTCCTCTGAAGCCAATAAACAGAAAAGACCATAGTACCAACTTGTTTTCCATGGGGCACTGATCATTTGTGATAAATTAATGTTTCATCTATCACACAGTTTGGTCCAACTCTTTTGAAATCTGGGAATACTTTTTTAGAGAAAGAAGGAAAGGGGAAACATGGAGGCTAGAAACATACAACCATTTGATTTGTTTAGACACTTTTCTCCCGAAAGGACAGTAATCATGCTCACTTTATTTCATGGCCAGAGTCTTTTTATGTTTGTACAACTCCATTCTCCAGATCCCCCCTCACACCTAATTCCATCCATCCCACAGGAGCCAGGTAGTCTGCTGGGAATGATGTTGCTGCTTCAAACATGATGATTTGGCTGCTGCATTTGTAGCACTGTCAGATGTTTTGCCTTCCAGAGAAGGGGATTATATGGGATCAGGCACCACTCCAACATTTTATCTGTCTTTGCATTTGGAAATATATCTCAAAATTTGGACCTCCATTTGAATGTGGGACAGAAATCTAAGTGAACACTTTTCTTTTACAGTTTCCTTCTGCCTGATTGGACTTGCCATGCTGCATTCTTTTATTTTATTGACTTCTTTGTGCCCCAGAAATTCCCCCAGGAAACCATAACCTGGAGAAGAAACAATAAAACGTAGGCATCACAGTTATGCCTCAAAACAAAAGATTATTGGATTCTTTACATACCTTCCATCCAATGATGTTAGCATTGTACATTGGTTTGGAATTGAAAATAGATTCTCAGTGTCACCTACATTGCCTGTGCATTTTTTAAAACATGTATGTATTTATTTTAGATAGAGGTATCTCTCCTCTATCTGAGTGAGAACAAGGGGCAAAGGGAGAGGAAGAGGCAGAGAATCTCCCATCCAAGTACTAACCAGGCCCGACCCTGCTTAGCTTCCGAGATCAGACGAGATTGGGCGTGTTCAGGGTGGTATGGCCATAGACAAGAGGCAGAGAATCTCAAGCAGACTCCACACACTGAGTGTGGAGCTGGATGTGAGTCTGTTGATCTCACGACCCTGAGATCACAACCTGAGCTGAAACCAAGAGTTTAATGGTTAACCAACTGCACCACCCAAATGCCCCTGTCTTTGCATTTTAATTTAAGGGCTATCTATCCAAACTCTTTCAGAGCTCTGCCAAATGTCACTCATCCTTTATACCATTGGAATATTCATTGTCTGGTATAGATACTAATGTCTTGGGTAGCTAGCATCTTTCCTTGGTATTTGGTTCCCATGCAACACAGAGAAAAATGTACCCTTTAGGCTGGTCCATTGCCCTCCATTTGTAGGTACTTTTAATCTATGAACTAAAAAGTTAAATTACTAGAATCCAGAATTAGCAAATACTAGATTTGCGGGCTTCATAAAGCTGTTGATGGACCCACACTTTCCCAATTGCATGCATGTTAACACGGATTATTCCTAGTCTCCAGAATGAGGGCAGGGGGAGTGTTATGATGCCACTTCTTACCTTCCATTTCTACTTAAAATGGCTCTGTTACCATATTCTACCCTTACATCATCAGATTTTCTCTCGGGCTTGAAGTCCTCTTTGTGAGAAGAACTTTCCATGGCTTTCTCATTCATATGATCTTTTAGTTTACCAGGGATCAGCCAATTATGGCTGGTGGGCCAAATCTGACCAACCACCTTTTTGTAAATAAAGTTTTATTGAAACGCAGTCACATTTATTTATGTATTGACCATGGCTGCTTTTGTTCTGCCATGTCAGAGTTGAGTAGACTTGAGTAGACTACAATGGCAGAATTTCTAGAGAGTAAATGTCTCATGAAACCTAAAATATTTACTTTCTGGTCCTTTGCAGAGCAAGTCTGCTAACTGTTGAACTACGCAGTCATTTAAAACACATTTATTGAGTGTGTAATATTTACTATGTGCTAGATGCTATAGCTCTAAGTATAAAGGATGTAATCCTTTCTCTTAAAGAGCTAACAGTTGTGGGAGAGACAGACACATCAGCAATAGTTTAACCGCAAGACACAATAAGTAGTCTAAAAGTGAATTTAGGAGATACTTAATGAGTTTAGAATAAGGAATACATAACTTCTGGGAGGGCAGGAAGAGGTGGTATAGAAGAGGGCTTTATGAAGAGGCCATCTTTGAATTTTTGACAAGATTATCCAGGGGGAGGATGGGAACTCTAGGCCACGTTCCTTGCAGAAGGAGAAATATGAACGGAGTCACAGATTAAGAAGAGAACAGGGATTCTTTGGGAAACAGCAAATAGTTAAGTTTTGCTGAAGCCAAAAGTGCTACACGGCAGTCACCAGCTAAAAACCTTGTACTATGTGGAGTTATTGGAGTTTGTAAACTTGTGTAGTGGAGAACAGAGGGAAGGTGAGTAAGACTAGAAGCTGGTTTATCTTTGTGTAGGTACTTACAGGGCTTCTCTATATAACCACCTTTCTGGTTTCTAGCTTGCCTGTCCTCTTCTTTGCTTGGGAAGCTCTTTTTGGAGAAAGGAGGAGAAGAAAAATTTCCGTTCAGGTGAAATCACTATCATCTCATTTCAACTTGTTATTTTGGAGGGATGTTTTTTGGGGGAGGTGAGAGTGTTGTAGATTGCCTATCTTACTCCTTGTTGCAAGGAGGACAGGATCATCTTCCATCTACCCCAGTATGGACCTGTGCATTGTAGAGAATCCTAACAATTCTCCATGATTATTATGAGACAGAAGGAGGCTATTCCCTGGAAGTATTAGGTCAAGTGGCGAGACTGCTTACATACATTGCCCATTTTCTTAGTGTCTGTTGGGGCTTTCTGATACTTGAAATAAATTGCTCTCATATGGCAGTGGGAATTAAGCAAGCGGAATGAAAAGAATAGGTTTCTCTTTGCTGTGTGAAAACTATTCTGACTCTGTTTAATTAAAATATATTATTAATTAGTAGATAACACTAATGGAGATTAACACAGTCAGTCAATTTATTTCCCTTCCATCAGAAATGATGTTTTTAAACTTCTTACTGTGGTATTTATCTTTGTTCAACTTTAAATCCCTCTCATCCCTCTTTGAAGTCTTAAAGAAAAGTGTTGCTATCATACATCAGAGCTCAGAAATATTCTTCAAAATCCCTGATCAATTGGGTTATCCAAAGGGTAACAATAACTAGCATTTACTAGAACTTTCAGCCTAGAAAGTGCCTTTAAAATGGAAACTTGTGAGGTAGATGCTATCCTTACATCTCAGAAGCTGAAAATGGATGTTTTGTGAAGTCAACTATTTCCTTCAAGATCTTATATTAAGTAAGTGCAAAGTTAAGAATCAAAATGCTGACTTCAGAGACTGTTGTTTAAATTCTCCTGGACAGATTTTTTTTTTTCTGAAGTAATGCATAGATGTAACCAGCAGTGTCAGAAGCAACGGCTCCTTGCCATCAGAACCAAAGAGAATAGGCTTCTCAGATGAAGTGATGTGGACCAGCTGTGCTCACTCAAGCAGAAAACTCACTGTAGATTTTACCCCTTTCTGGCTACTGCCAACTTTTGCAGGCCTAGCACAGTCCACAGCAGAGAGCACATAGTTCTAAACCAAGGTCAACATTCAAACTCACATAATTCTCTTCCCCTCTCTCTTTCTGGGTGCTGGGCTCTATCTCTATACCTGCAAGGTCCTGGATCCCCTTGTTTCTTTATTTAAATGACCTCAGTAGGCTTACCTTGTCAATTTGACAATTGTGATTAAAAGAATAGGTTTATGGTAGACTTGCTATTCAGAAAACTTTCATCTTGGCTGCCATTCTTGGTCCTTGATTCTTCTGGACAACTTTGGTCTTTTGTAGCCCACATTCCCATGTAACAGTGTTCATGATACCCTTGGAAAGAGTTGATGCGGGTTTGGTGCTGACAGCTGCCATCAAAGCAAGGCTTCTCAGATGGTTTATGGGCCAAATGTCTGTAAGAGTCTTAGGAATTACCTTCAAAGTCTAATGAGCATCGTTTGACTTTGGAGAAGGAGGACGAGACTGTGGGGAAGGGCTACAAATGAAAATGGTCTCTCTCTGTCTCTCCTCTTTGGTCCTTCTGACCTGACTTGCTAGCTCAAGGTGCTTCCAGGTGCTGCTTTATAGACCAATGTTGATCTGTGATCACATTTTCCAAGTTTTTACAAAATAAGGAAAATGTGTTTATAAATTTTCTTTTAGAAAATGATGGTAGTGATCAACAACAGTTTGAAAGGAAAGTAAATTGCTTGGCAAAACAGTTTTTCAAATTTTTGTAGACTTATTACAACTTTTGGGGCACTTTTTCTGACCCATTAAATACAACTGTCTAGGCACCACTGCTCTAGCTTGCCAGGTTTGGGACTTACTGAGTTGGACAATTGTCTCTGCCCTAGCAGATGCTAATGACCATTCTCCAGCCTCGAAAACTTGAGCCTATTACTTTCAGACAGCATAATTATTGTCAAGGATACAATGAATAGTAGCACATGTTGTGGACTACAACTCTAGGTGGTGCCAGGTACATGATAGTCTACATAAATAACATCCCTAGAGTTGTGCAGTACCCAACTTTCTCAAACTTATGTGGTAGTCTTGACACTATCTGTGGTCATTGTGGCCATAATGTGACTTCTGTCTTCCCCTTATTAGCTGATTCTTGTCCTAGGCTCTGCTTATTCCCCTTTTGTACTTACTAATACATTCTAGGGCCACTTGATTCCTATGACTCATTTGTTCACCATTAGAAGTTGATCTGAGGCTTTCAGAAGAGGAGATAATGGACTGCAGTGTTGGATGTGATAATCACAGTTTATTTTCTAAGTGTTTAAAGGAGGCAGTGTGAAGGTTGAAAAGAACTTGGCCTGAGGATTGCTAACTGTATGACCTTGGACAAGATGCTTAATATCTTTAGTTTTAATTTACTTATATTTAGAATGGAGATAATAATGTGCATTTTATAATTACTTTTCTTTGGGTAAAGATTAAATGAGATAATGGGTGTAGAGTGTTTGAAACAGGGCCCTGGACATATTAGCAGAGCATATATTAGCTGCTCAAAAAATGGATGTTATCTTTTCCCCCTCATTGTTTTCGTCATATTGTTGAAGCTCTGTTATTTTGATACATTAAGGATTATTGTGTCTTCTTGGTAGATTGACTCTTTTATCATTATGTTGTGTCCTTTTCTGTATTTGGCAATTTTCTTTTCTCTGAAGTTCACTTTATCTGATAGTAGCAGAGCCATGCAGCTTTTTTTTTTTAATTGGTGTTTTCATGGCATATTTTTTCCATCTCTTTGCTTTTAATCTACATTAGTATATTTTAAATGAGTTTATTGTAGACATGCTATAGTTTGGTCATTTAAACAACCTATTTAGATGACTTCTATTTTACTTGGTATATTTAAACCATTTGCTTTAATGTAATTTTTGATATGTTAGGTTCTAAGTCTGTCACTTTTCTGTTTTGTTCATTCTCTTTGGTTTTTATTTCTCTTTTTCCCTTTCCCCACCTACCAGTGGGTTACTTGAATATTTTTGTTGTCACATTTGCCTTATCTGTAGTGTTTTTGTATATATCTTTGTACAATTTTTGAAAATAGTTTTCTCAGTGGGTGCTGTAGAGATTACCTTATATTCTCTTTTAAAGACATACTAATTTATATGCCTGCAGTTCAAGTCAGCATACTCCATATCTGTTTTACATTTCCCTAACCTCCCATTGGGTTCTCGGGAGAAAAGAGTAGCCAGTCAGTGATACTCATAAATCTTCTCCTCAAGTAAATGTGTAAATTGTATACTTTAGTGTGCATTTTAAATCACAAAAAATAATATGTTTTAAAAAAAATTGGAATTTTTTACCACTACTTGCCAATTATTTCTTTGTTTTTTAAAATATTAATGCCACCTACTTAGGTCTTCCTAAACAAAATAGACCCCTTTTCCTTGATTTTTGAACTTTATTTAAATGGAAACATATATTTATATTCTTTTGTATCCTGCTACTTTTGCTTAACATTATAGTTGTGAAATTCATTCATGTAGTTTTGGGTAGATATAAATCAACAGGAAAAATAAATAAAATTCACTAAAAAAATTGGAAAGACTTGGACAGACTTCAAAAGAGAAAATTCAGATGACCAAAATTATATTAAAAAATGTGCAACCTCATTAGTAATCAGACACATGCAAATTAAAATCGCTAAATAATACCACCATACCCCTACCAGATTGGAAAATAATTAAAAGTCTGACAACACTATGTGTTGGTGAGAATGAAGAACAGTAAGAATTTTCATACACAGCAGGTAGGAGCAAAATTTAGTACAACCATTTTGGAGAACCTTCTGACACAATGCTAGGCAATATACCAGCAATTCCTCTCCTACCTGTGCAATATAGAAACACTTTGGCACGTGTGAATCGGAATTCTTGTAAGGAATATTTACAGCAAGATGATTCACATTTCTCCAAACTGGAAGTAACCAAATAAATCAATGGTAGTTGATTCATAAAATGGAGTACTATATGCAGCAACAAAAATGAGCACAGTGACATTCACTTTATATTTCAGTGAGTCAACTTTGTTTTTTTCTTATCCATTTCATCAGTTTTTGACTATGTCTACTGGCATTTTGGGAGTTTCCTTGAATAACATAATCTATAGAAATGTTTGATTTTGTATGTTGCAGATCTGACAGTTCACCATATTCATGCTTACTTCTTAGTCAAATAAAATCCAAAGGGTGTGTGGCATTTTTTTTTTTCCAGCTCAAAGAGCAGAACAAAGTAGAAAAGTGTGATGTTCTTTTTCAAAAAATTTTATTGTTATGTTAATCACCATACATTACATCATTAGTTTTTTAAATAATTTTTTATTTTTATGTTAATCACCATACATTACATCATTAGTTTTTGACGTAGTGTTCCATGATTCATTGTTTGTGTATAACACCCAGTGCTCCATGCAGAACGTGCCCTCTTTAATACCCATCACCAGGCTAACCCATCCTCCCACCCCCCTCCCCTCTAGAACCCTCAGTTTGTATTTCAGAGTCCATCATCTCTCATGGTACGTCTCCCCCTCCAATTTCCCTCCCTTCATTCTTCCCCTCCTGCTATCTTCTTTTTTTTCTTAACATATATTGCATTATTTGTTTCAGAGGTACAGATCTGTGATTCAACAGTCTTGCACAATTCACAGCGCTCACCATAGCACATACCCTCCCCAGTGTCTATCACCCAGCCACCCCATCCCTCCCACCCCCCCACTCCAGCAACCCTCAGTTTGTTTCCTGAGATTAAGAATTCCTCATATCAGTGAGGTCATATGATACATGTCTTTCTCTGATTGACTTATCTCGCTCAGCATAACACGTCCATTTCCATCCACGTCGTTGCAAATGGCAAGATCTCATTCCTTTTGATGGCTGCATAATATTCCATTGTATATATATAAAAGTGTGGTGTTCTTAACAGGTCAGCCCAGTGTAATCCTGCTTGTCATGCACTATGACCCCTAAGTTTGGAAAAAGGTCATTTGGGAATTCTGGAAAACAAAATGCAGCAGAGATCAAGCTAGCAGAAAGAATTCAATTAAAAGGGAAAATATCATTTGGTGTTTATTTTGAGAGTTTATACCTGGGAACATTTAAAATAAATAGTTTTTCAAAAAATCGTGATTGGACATAAAAGCTGGTGAATGGATTTTGCAATTTTAGAATTTTGTTTTGTTTTGTTTTAACCCATGAAGGATTACAGAAGAATGGGGCAAAGGTAGGGCTCCATCCCGAGCCCCTCAAAGTTCTGGTGGAGCACTAAGCATTCTACAGCAGGTTTAGACTTAGGAGATTTCATTCAAAGCCTATGTAAAGTAACCTGGTATTATGCCACAGCTCACTTTAGCATCAGTCTGTAACTGCTCAAACAGCAGTTTGTCTTTTCCAGGATGATTTTATGTAACTAGGCACTGCAGGTCTGGCAAAGCCTTGACACCATGCCTCCTCAAGTCAATTCTAACCCATCAGCAGTAGGATAGCAATAGCAGACATTTGCTCACCTGCTTTTGATAGCATTTGCTAAGTTTTCCAGCCGTAAGTGCCAGACTTAAATGGCAGCATACCAGGACTATAGGTACATTGGAGACTTTCAGTTATATTTCCAAGGGAGAATTTGGCTTTCAAGCCCAAGCCTCCTTTTGCCTTCACATATAAAATCACTGCACTGCAGAGTAAGTGTGTCATAGTGTCTTCTGAAGGGGAGGAAACACAGACTATAAAATGAAGATTCATAGAAGTTGTCTACTGGGAGATACCCCAAAGACTGTCTGCCTAGTCTCATTCCCACTACTCTAGTTGATCCAAGATCCACCCCACAGTCTGCTGGACTGAGGTGTCTGTAGCTAATCTGGCTTCACTTAGTGCTCTCCCTGTGGAGTAGAGAGTTTAACTTTAATTTACTGAGTCTGATCCTGATCCCTGTGGATAAGCCTCTTGCCATCTGGACCAAGGTTCCATAGATCTTGAATGCTTGGCCAATATTGTATTTGCAGCCACTGTGCCCTGGTCAGCCACTGGGTCTTCAGTTTTCCCTTCTATAAAATGAAGGAATTAGACTAGATAGCTCTTACATCTAGATTGATTAGCTTTGGCTTGAGCTTGTCTTTGGAAATCCATTATCTTTTCCCTTGCCAAGACAAATTCTTGCATTCAGTCTGGAACCCGTTACCTTAGCAAAATATCCTAAAGAGCAAACTACCCTAATATCCTGCCTAATCTTGGCTAAACATTGTCATTTCATGAGGATCCAGAAAGCCCTGCACTAGAGTCTATTCTGAATATTGACAAAGACAGCCAACATGGACAACTGTTTAAAATGTTATTTTAAATATTTTTAAGATCAAGAGTTCATAACTTTATGCCCATAGGCTCTAGAAATGTGTGTGTGTGTGTGTGTGTGTGTGCATGCATGCACACACATGCATCATTTATTTTATGAAAAAGAGGGTCCGATGCTTTCATCAGTTTCTTCACTCAAAGACTTGAGAACCTCTGATTTGACGTATGAATTTCTTGCATATTAGAAAAGCATACATTTAGGCAAATTTTCTAAATGTAGCCAATGTACTGTACATTGAGCATATGTATGTATATGTTAAGCAAACAACTTCCCACTTCTTTCTTCTGAAACTTTAATATCTGAATTTTAATGCAGGACATCACAAGCAGATATCTCCATGATTGCATTTATTTCCCATCTATGTTGGTTCTAACTCTACTCCTTTCCCTGCCTTCCTCACATCTTTCTTTCCCTCCTTCACTGTTTCTTTTGTCTTCTTTCTCCTCTTCCTCCACTTCCTTCTCTCTTTCCTCCCTCTCCAGTTTTCTTCTCTATCTCTATCATGAAATAGTTTTAGGGTGGAAATTATACCTTCTTCACCATTGTATTCTCAGCCCCCAGAATAGTTCCTGGCATATGGTAGTTACTAAAAAGAAGATTCACTTAATGAACATATAAATGAAGTATCCAGAACTAATATTGTTTTTATTTTTTCAATTGTGAGTTAGTTAGGTTGGATCTAGGGAGTTGTGGAAAGTGCTCTTTGGGAAGAGTTCTGGGTCTCTGTGCTTCAGAAAAGTAAGATTTGCTAAAAGTGACCCATCTAGGGGTGCCTTGGTGGCTCAGTCGTTAAGTGTCTCCCTTTGGCTCAGGTCATGATCCCAGGGTCCTGGGATTGAGCCCTGCATTGGGCTCCCTGCTCAGTGGGGAGCCTGCTTCTCCCTCTCCCACTCCCCCCTGCTTGTGTTCCATCTCTTGCTGTGTCTCTCTCTGTCAAATAAATAAATAAAATCTTAAAAAAAAATAAAATAATAAAATAAAATAAAATAAAATAAAATAAAAGTGACCCATCTTCTCAATATGAGCAAGTCCCTGGGTTTTGAAGTGTTTGCGTTGGTAGCCAGATTCCAAGATGGCCTCTAATGATCCCTGCCTGGTATTCATGCCCTTTTGTAGTCTCATTCTACTGGAGTTGGGCTGTGTGACCAATAGCCTATAGTAGAAATGGTGGTATGTCCCTTCCAAGATTAAGTTATAAAACAGGGGTGCCTGGGTTACTTAGTTGGCTGAGCATCCAACTCCTAATTTTGGCTCCGGTCATGATCTCAGGGTCATGGAATCAAGCCCCGTGTCAAGCTCGGCATTCAGCTGGACGTCTGCTTGGGATTCTGTCTCTCCCTCTCCCTCTGCCCCCCAACCCCATGTGCATGTGCACTCTCTCGCTCTAAAATAATAAATAAATACATATTTTTTTAAAAAAGATTAAGTTATAAACAATGCAGCTTCTATCTTGGGGTCTCTCTCTCTTTCTCTTTCTCTCTCTTGGATCACTGCTGGCTCTGGGGAAGTCCATGCCATGAGCAGCTTGGTAGAGACACACATGTTGAGGAACTGAAGTGTCCTCTTAACAGCCATGTGAATAAGGTAGGATCCTTCAGACGCAGTCAACCCTTATCTGATGTAGCCCCAGTTGATACCTGGATTGCAAACTTGTGAAGGACCCTGAGCCAGAACCATCCAGCTAAGCCATTCCTAGATTATGACCTACAGAAATTGTGATATTATGAATGTTTGTTCTTCTAAGCTGCTAAGTTTGGAGTAGTCTGTTATGTACTAATAGATAACTAATATAGTTTTGGGTGGCACTTTTGGGTGGTGGTAGACAGAGTTAATGAGCTGCCCTTAGCTAACTAAGAGCATTTACTTTTTTTTTTTTCTGATTAATATCCAGGTTGGGGCAGACACAGATCTGACAGCTAAGTTATGACCTTGAGGAAATAACTTCCCTTTTTGGAATTCCATTTTATCATACGTTAGTGAAGAAATTGACATTCTAGCACTATATAATTTTCCTGCATGAAATTGAACAAGTTCTATAACTCCCAATAGTGCCAGAGTCAAATTGTTCCTTAAGGAGGACATTTCTTCTTTACTAATTAACCACAGCTATATTAACTGTCCCACAAACATAGAATCTATTCACTTTAGTCTAAGACATTAAGCTCCTCAAGGGCAGGAATGTCTTATGTACTCCTATAGCTTCTCTTCTAGTGTAGTAACTGATATACTTGCAATTTAATAGTTGTATGCTGAAAACCAGAATTACTGGAAAAGAGGAGCATCTTCTTTAATGTGTATTGCATCCACTGACACAGACTCTTAATCTTTTTTTTTTCCCCTGACTTTGCTGATATTTTTGACAGGAAGAATTATCCTACTTAGAACAAAAGGTAAAGAATAGAAGATGAGAAAAAAAAAGGGAAATCGGAACTGGGTTGATCACACCCTTTGTGAGTTTGATTTTTTAACTTATTTATGTCTATATCTGTATCTGAGTCTATGTCTATATATGGATATCTAGTCTATTTTTAGATATCCCCATCTATTTATGATAGAATTATTATAATTGTGGGAAATTTTTTTTCTAATCCTTAGTAGGTAATCTTTGTTACATGGATATCTGTTAATTTGCTACATTTTAGGAAACTTCACCAGAGTGAAGCACACATCCACTAGTTACAGATAAACAAGTCAAAATGAACATCACTAGCAACATCATTTTTTTAAAACTTGGTAAACCTTATCAATAAATGATATTGTTGTCATAGAATGTGTGCTGTGTAAATCCATTTTCTGCCAGCTATACATTAGACTTTCACAAGGGCAAGGGGAATTGAAACTGTCTTTCTAATGGATCATAAATCTTGGAAATGATTTGAATTCATGGTTTAAATGTCAGCTTTGAAAGCATTTGCTGATTTATCTTGGATCTTAAAAGAAAGAACATTTCTATGACAAATCAAATTAGTACATTTTCATATTCTGCATTTTAGTTTTCCAGAATAATAGTCCTCAAAGAAATCGTATGGTAGCCAGATAATTTTTTTTCTTATTAGAAGATTATTATTATTATTATTATTATTAAACTTCTCTCTGCTAATTAGAAAATTCTTGGAGATGAAGAATAGGAAAGCAAGTGTTACATTAGATGCAGAGATTATGATTAAAAATAGTGGGTTGCCCCTCAGAAATACCAAATCGAATCAGTTAGTGAATAGCTAACTCAACTGTATCAGTGCAACTGGGGCAAAATCCGAGTTCCTATATGATTTTCTTCATACTCCTCCCCACTACTTACTACTCCTGAGAAGGAAATTGTGACTATTTTCCTGACTTGGAATAACTTTGGCAGATTTAACATTTCTCCCCTTGCCTAAGTTCAAATTAAAAGCATTCTATGAAAACAAGCAGCTTTCCTTTTGGTCCAGAGAATTGCTCTAGGCACTGCCTTCCATATTTTAATTAGAAATCTTTAACTCTCTCTGAGTCCCTGGCTTCTTTTCTGTTGCTTCACAGATTTATACCATCTCTTCCTGAATCTCCACAGGCTGACAACATTTTCAAGTGTGCAGCCTGGTTGCTCATCAAGCTTTCTTTTTCCTAACGATCTTCTTCAGATTTCACCCTCCTTGACTCCCGCCTTGCAGCCTGAGGAAAAATGATGCCCTGTCCATTCCTGGCACCCAGATGCTTTTGTCTGAGCCACAGCCCACTGCTCCTCTCTCAGGCTTAAATGAGAGGACAGACTGAGCTATCGGGGTTTGTTCCATGGCCTGATGACCATGTGCCATTTTAAGGAAGACTTCAGGCCTGATACATATTTCCTCCTGTAGTTGAAATTTTAGTGGCAGTTCAAGTATTTGTGATTACATATTGTCAGGGTTGTTAGTTTTTATAACATGGTCTTAGGCTCATGAAGTTAGATGCTCTGTAGCGTTTTAAAGAAAAGAGGTGGGTTGCATCTAAAATTGGTTGTAAAATACCACATTGAGTTATGTGATACTTGGCCCTTTGGTCAAACTTCTGTGGCTTATAGGGGTATAATAAGCTGTCTGTTCTTCAGTAGAATTCTCCAGCTCCGATGCTCCCAGAGGGAGTGGTTTCTGTTACTCTTTCAGTAAAACTGTCTTATTGTGTCCAGTGCATTTTAACTTCATATATATGATCCCTTGATTTTATATATCTACCTGCCTCTACATAGAGGGGCATGATATTGATCTCCACCTTCAATCCAGAATGGCACAGCTAAGTCAGGCTTATAATTGTTGACTCTCATCTTTTCAATGAGTGTGGGGGAGGTTTGGGTTATATAGATAGCTTTTATTATCCTTGATTCCTGAGTTCATTCCCTGATGTTTAGAAAATCATGTGCATTATCTCATTGGTTCACTTGAAGATTCCACCATTATGACTAAATTTCCTTGCATACCTACATTGTTACAATATCTGTTATTTGACATTTTATCAACAAGATTCTTTATTAACTAGCATTTATTCTCCACTGTGGTATGAAACTGATTTTCAAATCAAATTTCTTACATCTGGTTTTCTTCCCCACTATCTCTCTACCTCTATCACTACTGCTTTCATTCATTCAAGACTATTTTTTGAGCACCTACTCTATCCCAGGCACTGTTCTAGGTTCTGAGATTACAGTAGTAAGCAAAGCGGATGAAGCCACCTGCTATCATAGAGCTCACATTTCAGTGACATCTGTGATTCCTTAAAGCCCATTCATTGTAACCTCTGCTTCTGTTTTCTCTTTTCTGTCTTGCTCCCTGTGTTTCAGTCTTGTGAGATTCTCTCTCTTTCACCAGGCTGGCTCTTCCACAGGGTAATGAAGTGCAGGTTCCTGTATCTGTCACCAGAATGCAGGAGACATATTCCTGGTGTCTCATTTTATTGATTTAAAGCACACTTTCTTGATAGAAACATTATAATAATATGAAGATTACAGTGAGGGTCTTTAGTATTATTAGTACTTTCCTTAACTACATTATGGGTTAAAAATTTTTATGTGGGCTTCCCGTGGGCCCTAAGCACTATTTATTACAAAGGTACCTCTGGTTTTCAATCAGAAATTTAATAAGCAGGTTGTTGGAACCCAAGGTTGTCAATTGGAAGTTTCTTGTGCAATAATTCCAGATTGTGATGATGACCTTGAAGCTCTTTAAGATGCTGAAATGGCCTCTGAACTAACCAACAATTACCTTTTCTTTAGTCTATTTTTAGATTTTTTTTCCATATTCTATTTCTTTGAAGAGTGGTAATCTACTATACAGGGTAGATATAATAACTCAATTGATCTCTCCACTTCCCATAAAACCTCTATCATTTGGCCAGATGAGATAACAAAAAGTTTACTATACTCAAGAGCCTCCTTTGGTAAAATAGAAACCTATGATTCTAGGTTATCTTCGAAGCCTGGGAAAAGTAACAGAGATGAATTGTTTCATCTCTCTGACCGAACAGCCTCTCAAGAAGAAAACACTTTTTGAAAAATGAGATAAAATGGTGTCTAGTGAGTCATGATTTCAGGTTAGTGGAAGCCCAAAGCACCCAGGAGGGTCTACTTTGTGTGTCTCAATTAGCAGTACCTATTCATGGGACTCCTTTAGTTCCCTGAGTGTGGCCCAATTATCTGTTACCTAATCTGTCCCGTGGCCTCATGGGGCCACACAGAGAGGAAAGGAGGTACAGGAGGTTACACAGGAGGTACAAACAGCTTAAGAGAAGCACCCTGGGCATTATGGAAAGCTCCTACCTCCTGAGCTCAAAGCCACACATGTTTTCCCTCTGACTTCCCATTTCTTTCTGTGTTTAGATTATGGGAATATGTGCAGAGAATATTCTTTAGGGGGTCGGGACTGGATGAATGAATACAGGTTGAACTTCAGGAGCCTCTTTGTATTTGCTAAGCTTTTCTTGGCAAAGTCTCTGAAGAGGGAGGGGCTAGAAATCCCTTCTACTCAGATTATTGCTTGTTCTGTTTCTCATTGCAGTCTGCAGTCGGGTATAATCTGAAACAGAACTTTGTATCTTCCATTAGAGTGCCTTGGAGTGGACATTAGGTTTTGGATTACAGGAGCTGTGTTTCTTGTACAGAAAGCATTAGATCTGGAGTCGGGATCTGAGCCATTTCATTACTAAAAATTTATCCTAAAGAAATAATGCTGATGAAGGTTAAGGCTTATCTGCAGAAATAAATCTGTAAAAATACTGCCAGGGGCAGAAATAGAATGCAATGATGGTGTTTGCTCAGGCTCAGACCAGAATGTCCAAGTTCAAATCCTAGCTCTGCAATTTACTGGATGTGTGACCTTGAGCAAATTATTTAACTTATTTTTGTCAGAGTTTCCTCAGTTTCTAAAGGGAGAATTGTCATTGTAACTGTTTTATAGAAGTGTTGTAAACATTAAATTAGTTAGGAGTTATAAATTACTTAGCATAATGCATGCCATATATAGCTGCTTGAATAAGTATTAGCTATCATATTATTATTATTAGGTGGTTTATCACAGCATTGTTTATAATAATGAAAAATTGGAATGACATAAACATCCATTGGTAAGGAACTAATTAAAGAAACCATTATGGTTCGATAAAATCTGAAACTATACAGCTATTAAAGATGATGTTTCAGAAGACTCATGCCATGGGAAAATATTGCTTATTGTTAAAAACAAGTTGCAAATATTACACAGAGTGCAATTCCCTCCCTTAAATATATTGTATGGGTATATGCAGAGAAAAAGGCCAGAAATTCTACACACATAGTGTTACCCATAGGATCACAGATGATTTTCCTTTTTGTCCTTAGCTGTATATTCTATCAAGAACAAGTGTTACCTTTGCAGTCAGAGAAAAGCATACGTTTTGTTAAAGCAACAATAGTTTGGTTTCAGTAATTTAATCATTCTGTTTATAAAATGGGAGTAAAAGTGATGCCCATGTCAAAGGATTGTTGTCATTAGGTTTTTAGCACATTACCTCATCCTCACCCTGGCCTGTCCTGACTACATGACAGAATTGACTCAACAATCCTATTTTCTAGTGAGTTCTCCTGCCTATTTGCTTCCTATCATTTACAGCTTCTCTGAAATTAGCTTGTTTATTTATTTGTAGTTTTTCTTCTTTTTATCTTTTCTCTCTGGAATGAAAACTCTCTATCTGGGGATGTTGCTAGTTTTGTTCGCAGCTGAGGTGCTTAGAATATTGCCCAGTTCAGGTATTCAATAAATAATTGGTGAATGAATAATGAATATCAGTACATTTTGCAAAGTGCCCCAGACTATTATTAGAGACAGAGATGTAATTTCACTCCAAATGCCTAGAAAGTAAACTAAATCAAAAGACTTGTCTCCAGTCACTGAACATGTAAAATGTCATGTCAAGAGCTAGCACTTAGATGGGTTTACTAAATGCCTGGCCTCAGTTTTCAGGATTAATTAAAATAGCTATCTAGTTAACTAGTTACCTCGTTCTCTTGTTTAATTCTCACAACAATACCGTGAGGCTCATTACTTCCTTGTTTATTATTCTGCGATTTTGCAGATGAGGTAAATAATTGCTCAAGTTCACACAACTAATAGGACACAAATTAGGATTGACACCAGGAGTCTGCTTCTCCAATCTGTGCTTATAACCTCTGCACTATGATACTAATGCTAAGGAATCTGAAAATTACCTGTAAATGGAATTGTGTATACATTTGTATATGCAGAATAGAGTACTCAGGTGATTGCCAATTCAGTGTTAGGTAGAGTTGTTCAATCATATCAAGAGAGAAACAGGAATTGCACAAATCCCAAATCTGAGAAACTCAAAAATTAATAAAGCATACAATTCTCTAGCATTTTATGCTTAAAAGCAACTTTCACATTCATTATCTCATTTTCTTCACCCCGAATATCTTGAATCTGAAGCTAATCTTGGAAATATTTTATGTTCAAAGGTTAATAGCCTAACTACATAAAGGAAACTTAAAAATCAATAGAAACATTATTACATCAGTACATTAATATTATTATATAATTTATGTTACTACATAAATACATTAATACTCTAAATAGAAAAATAAAATGGGCATAAAATTTAAACCAAAAAATAAGAAATGCAAATGACTTTTAAATACATAAAGAAATGTTTATGTTTACTTTTAGCAAAAAAATTAAAGCAAATTAGTACAACACTGCAATGCCATTTTTTGACAAACAAATAGCTAAACATTATAGTATATGTGCTGCCGAAGCAAGCACAAATAGCTAAGCATTATAAAAGATATAAATCTTCAGGCTGACAAGGAATAAGGACATGGTACTCTTGTAAACACGTAGTAGTATAAAAATTAGGATACCCTTTATAGCAACTAATTGGTTTGTTATTTTAAGAATCCTAAAACATCTATCCTTTGCCTCATTAGTTCTTTTAGGAAATAATCAGAGATGCGGAAAGTATTTCTGCTCATTCTAGTGTTATTTATAATCATAAAAAAGAGTTTTTCAACCTACAAAATAATAGGAAAATGATTAAATAAATAAATGTATACATTTTTAAAGATATTTTTAATCTTCTAAACTAATGCTCATGATTAAATGTGGTATGAAGAAAAATGCAGGGTCCTAAATACTAAAATAATGTTAAAATGCATATGTATGGGGGCGCCTGGGTGGCTCAGTCGTTAAATGTCTGCCTTCAGCTCAGGTCTTGATCCCAGGGTCCTGGGATCGAGCCCCGTGTCGGGGTCCCTGCTCAGTGGGAAGCCTGCTTCTCCCTCTCCCACTCCCCCTACTTGTGTTCCCTCTCTCACTGTGTCTCTCTCTGTCAAATAAATGAATGGAACTTAAAAAAAAAATGCATATGTATGCCTGGGAAAAAGTCTGCATGGATTTTTGGGAAAGTGACTATCTTAGGTTTTTTCTGAATATGAGATTGAGTACTTTTATTTTTCTTCTTTATTTTTTTCTCTATTTCCTATAGTTTTGAACAACAAGCAGAAAAAAAATAAGCATTCCTAAAAATAAACATACAGCCCCAGAAGACAGTATAAACTTACCGATTTGCCTCATCACAAAGACTGTTTTTTTTTTTTTTAAGATTTTATTTATTTATTTATTTGAGAGAGAGAGAGAGAAACAGCATGAGAGGGGAGAGGGTCCGAGGGAGAAGCAGGGTCCCCGCTGAGCCGGGAGCCCGATGTGGGACTCAATCCCAGGACCCCAGGATCATGACCTGAGCCGAAGGCAGTTGCTTAACCAACTGAGCCACCCAGGCGCCCTCATCACAAAGACTGTTAAGAGTACCACTGTCAAACAGTAGAACTTTTGCAGATAGAAATTTGAAGACATCAGACCTTGAGACGCCCTTCAATTAAAACTTAGTAATTCAGGCCTTAAAAATGGCAGTTAAATTCAAGTATTCTAAATGAACTCTGAATTTTATGTAAGTTTTACAGGGGAAATAAAGGACCATGAACAACAAAAAAATAAAGTCCTTCTGGCACCTGCAGGGACTTTTATCTTGTAGTCTTGTTAGATACCAGATAGCCCCTGTATTGGGGGGAAAAACGCTTTTCAGGCTATTATTAAATCTTTTTTTCTGCCTCATTGCCTTTCTTTTTGAAGCTTCATTGCTTTTATGCTTATAGTTTTAGCCACTATTGTTACCTCTTTTCTGCCAAAAATGAATGTCCCATTTATACGTGATTTTATCCTATGGCCTGCCATTCTTCTTAACTGTGCAGCTCATGTGTGCAAGCGCACGGCAGATGGCCCATACACCTACACAGTTTTCAGCCCATCACCTCTTTCTTTCTGTTCTCTGAGAATGGACTACCCAGTCCTGCTTCCAAGGTACTGGCTTTTCTTTTCCTGTTTTTTTCTTTTTAAATCATTTGTGTTTATCCCTTCTTTTACTAGTTATTACTATGTTAAAAACAATTTGGTGGTCAGGGAAGGGAGAATAAGATCTCAATTTTGTCCATTTTTCCATCTGTTAGGATAGGTTAAGTTATACTGTGGTAAAAACACGTGCCAAATCTCGGTGGCTTAAAACAGCAAAGCTTTATTCTTGTTTATGTTTCATGTCTCTTGTAGGTTAGCAAAGGCTTCTGCTTACACTATCTTTAACCCCAGATTCAGGTTGATGGAGCAGCCACCATCTGGGGTATTGTTACTTGCTCTGGCAGGAGGAAAATAAAGTCCTGGAGTATCTCACATAGCAAGTAAATGCTCTGACCTTGAAGTGACACTCACTCCCTACTTCTGCTCACACCTCATTGAGCAGAACTAGTCCTATGACTCCAACCAATCACCAGGGAGTACTCCAGAAGAGCCCAGCAAATAAGTAGCTGGGGGTCATTAGGAAACAAAACCGATTAACTACTATACTTCTCCTAAAAAAAATATTTTTGGGACTTTACTTTTGGTGGTTCCTGAGAGCCAGTTGCCCCTATTTAAATAAGCCCATGCATATCGGTTTAACTGAATTGACATTTGTGATCACCTGCTGGGTGTCAGATACTGTGCTAGGTATGGGAGACACACAAATGAACATTTTGGGGGGGTCTCAGCTTCAAGGAGCAATCAGCCTAGTGGGGAAGAGAGACATAAAGCTAAGTAATTATAAACTCATATATGTCAAGTATTATGAAAGAGGTAAGAACCAGATTGTATGGAAGCATGAAGTGCTGTGGAACCCATATGCACCCCCATTCAATCAGGCATTATTATCAATCAAAAGATGGATACATCAGAGAAGACAGAATAAGCACCTTAGCCCACTATATTCACTTCACCACCACTACCCTACCAATGTTGCACACACATCTACAGGTCACCTGCAGATCAACTGGCATCCCCTTGAGAAGTAGGTAAGTTTGACTCAAACTCACAATTCCCTGTCTAGTGGAAAGTCAACCCCTACTACATGATTGCTGCAATTTTCCTGGAGGCCTGTATTCTTCTAGTCATCTTTCTGTGGGTTTCTCTTTTCCACAGTGTTCCATATTATGTCATTCCCAAACTTGATCTGGAGCCCATTTGATTTCCACAGAAGAAACAACTCACGGCAAAGCTTGTTTGCATAATAGACTTCACAGAAGATTTGGTGGGAGGAATTGGGGGAGCAGGGAGGGGATTGTATGTTGCAACAACACAAGTAACTTTAAATAGAATGCTAAATCAATCTGAAAATGCCCAGAAACCAACACACCAGAGAAGCACCAGGAGATTTTCACCTCACTTGATCTCTGTGTCTCCCCAATTTGTTTTCTTTTTTAATTTTTTCTCCTTTCTCTTCTCCTTTCTTATGTCTTTATATCAATTAGGATAGGATAGATTATGCTGTGGTAACAAGCAAGTCCCCAAATCTCATTGACCCAAAACAATGAAGAGTTATTTCTTGCTCATGCTACAGATCTATTGCAGATCATTGGTGGCTCTGTTTCCAATCATCCCTATATCATAGGAGCAAACCAAATTTTTCTATTTATATGGTACAATCTTTTGGTGCCCGGGGTCTAGTAAACCTTGATCCTTATGGATTTACTTGATCCTGACTCTACTCTCATAGTATTTTTCCAAACAAAGATAGTTACCTCTCTGAGAGAACCTCTGCTTACATAATGTACTTTTTTTTTTCTTGTAGCAACTATCAATTTACAATATATACATACTTGTTAATAGGACTAGTACAGTTCCCTCCTCTGGAAGTCTGAGAGGGAGACTTAAACTCTTCTAGCAAATTTAGCAGGTTAGATCATGAAATATGCAGAGAGATCTATCCAAGTATATGTCTTCTCAAGTACAAGGCCTTTTCTCTTGGAATGCCTTTCAACTTGATTATTAATGAATTATTTTGGTAATAATTTCACGATGTATACATATGTCAAATCATCACCTTGTACCCATTAAACTTACACAATGTTATTTGTCAGTTGTATCTCAATAAGGCTGGAAAAACCCTGATTGTTCCTCTGATTGGCTGTTTCTTATCATTGAATTCAGCCTCAACACAAAATTTCCTTGTACAGAGATTTTCCTGACTACTATATCTAAAAAAACAAAGAACGAATAAAAAAACCTCTTTCCTATACATATAGTATTCCGATATTATTTTCATTAAGGCACTTCTTTCCTTTTTTTTAAGTTTTTATTTAAATTCCAGTTAGTTAACATACAGTGTGGTATTAGTTTCAGGTGTACAATATAGTGATTCAACACTTCCATACATCACCCAGTGCTCATCATGATAAATGCACTCCTAAATCCCCATCACCTTTTTAAACTGTTCCCCACCTCCTCCGGTAACCATCAGGTTGTGCTCTATAGTTAAGAGTCTATTTCTTGGTTTGCTTCTCTCTCTCTCTTTTTTTCCCCCCCTTTACTTTTTTTTTTAAATTTCTTAAATTCCACATGTAAGTGAAATCATATGGTATTTGTCTTTCTCTGACTGATGTATTTTGCTTAGTATAATACTCTCTAGCTCCATTCATGTCATTGCAAATGACAAGATTGCATTTTTTTTGATGGCTGAGTAATACACACAGCATCTTCTTTCTCCATTCATCGATTGATGGATGCTTGGGCTGTTTCCATAATTTGGCTATTGTAGGTGATGCTGCTATAAACATTGGTGTGCATGTATCCCTTTGAATTTATTTCTATCTGAAATTGTCTTGTTTATTTATGTTTCACATATTTACTGTTTGTTTTCCCCACTAACATAAACTCCATGAGGATAAGAATCTTGTCTTTACATACTCCTGTATCCTTAGCACTTTGAACAGTTCCTGGCACATAGTAGGCATGCAATAAAATTTGTTGCAAAAATCAATGAGTTTGTAGGCTCCTCTTGACACCCTTTCCATCAAACGCTTGTGTCATGACCTTATTGTTGTTGCTGTTTTTAAAATATTGGTTTCTCTAAGTTTGGGTATCTGTGTGAATTACAGGAAATGTTAAATGCTTAGAAGACAGATTATGGTCTGTGAGGGCTAAGCTACTCCATTCATTTCTCAAAACCAAATCCCCAAAGTAAAGAAATCAATGTAAAAATCTTTAAGAGAATTTTATACAAGACCAGCTTTAAGACAAGTCTCCTCATCATGCCTTCTAGCTAGACAGTCTTCACTAGACTTATCCCTTCCTTCCCTTCATTTTCCATTCTTTCTTTGTTGTCTTCATTTATTTTTCATATTTATTTATTTATTTATTTATTTATTTATTTATTTATTTATTTATATTAACATAATGTATTATTTGTTTCAGGGGTACAGGTCTGTGATTCATCAGTCTTACACAATTCATAGCACATACCCTCCCCAGTGTCCATCACCCAGCCACCCCATCCCTCCCACCCCCCTCCACTCCAGCAACCCTCAGTTTGTTTCCTATAGTTAAGAGTCTCTTATGATTTGTCTCCCTCTCTGGTTTATCTTGTTTCATTTTTCCCTCCCTTTCCCTATGATCCTCTGTCTTATTTCCCAAATTCCACATATCAGTGAGATCATATGATATTTGTCTTTCTCTGACTGACTTATTTCACTTACCATAATACCCTGTAGTTCCATCAGTGTTGTTGCAAATGGCAAGATTTCATTTTTTTGGTGACTGCAAAATATTCCATTGTATATATACATATATATACCACATCTTCTGTATGCATTCATCTGTTGATGGACATCTAGGCTCTTTCCACAGTTTAGCTATTGTGGACATTGCTTCTGTAAACATTGGGGTGCACATGCCCCTTTGGATCACTACATTTGTATCTTTGGGGTAAATACCCAGTAGTGCAATTGCTGGGCTGTAGGGTAGCTCTATATTCAACTTTTTGAGGAACCTCCATACTGTTTTCCAGAGTGGCTGCACCAGCTTGCATTCCCACCAACAGTGTAGGAGGGTTCTCCTTTCTCCGCATCCTCACCAACATCTGTCTTTTCCTGACTTGTTAATTTTAGCCATTCTGACTGGTGTGAGGTAGAATCTCATTGAGGTTTTGACTTGCATTACCCTGATGCCGAGTGATGTGGAGCACTTTTTCATGTGTCTGTTGGCCATTTGGATGTCTTCTTGCAGAACTGTCTGTTCATGTCTTCTGCCCATTTCGTGATGGGATTAGTTTTTCTCTGGGTGTTGAGTTTGATAAGTTCTTTATAGATTTTGGATACTAGCCCTTTATCTGATATGTCATTTGCAAATATATTCTCACATTCTGTCAGTTGTCTTTTGGTTTTATTGACTGTTTCCTTTGCTGTACAAAAGCTTTTTATCTTGATGAAGTCCCAATAGTTTATTGTTGCCCTTTCTTCCCTTGCCTTTGGCGATGTTTCCAGGAAGAAGTTGCTGCCTGTGTTCTCCTTTAGGATTTTGATGGACTCCTCTCTCCCATTTAGGTCCTTCATCCATTTTGAGTCTATTTTTGTGTGTGGTATAAGGAAATGGTCCAGTTTCATTCTTCTGCATGTGGCTGTCCAATTTTCCCAACACCATTTGTTGAAGAGACTGTCTTTTTTCCATCGGACATTCTTTCCTGCTTTGTCGAAGATTAGTTGACCATAGAGTTGAGGGTCCATTTCTGGGGTCTCATCAGTTCTGTTCCACTGATCTATGTGTCTGTTTTTTGCCAGTACCATACTGTCTTGATGATTACAGCTTTGTAATAGAGCTTGAAGTCCAGAATTGTGATGCCACCAGCTTTGCTTTTCTTTTTCAACATTCCTCCGGCTATTCAGGGTCTTTTCTGGTTCCATACAAATTTTAGGATTATTTGTTCCATTTCTTTGAAAAAAAAGTGTGTGGTATTTTGATAAGGATTGCATTAAATGTGTAGATTGCTCTAGGTAGCTTAGACATTTTCACAATATTTGTTCTTCCAATCCATGAGCATGGAACGTTTTTTGATTTCCTTGTCTCTTTCTCATTTTCTTTCATGAGTATTCTGTAGTTTTCTGAATACAGATCCTTTGCCTCTTTGGTTATATTTATTCCTAAGTATCTTATGGTTTTGGGTGTAATTGTAAATGGGATCGACTCCTTAATTTCTCTTTCTTCTATCTTGTTGTTGGTGTATAGAAATGCAACAGACTTCTGTGCATTGATTTTATATTCTGCCACTTTACTGAATTCCTATATGAGTTCTAGCAGTTTTGGGGTGGAGTCTTTTGGGTTGTCCACATAAAGTATCATATCATCTGCAAAGAGTGAGAGTTTCACTTCTTTGCCAATTTGGATGGCTTTGATTTCTTTTTGTTGCCTGATTGCTGACGCTAGGACTTCTAGTATTATGTTGAATAGCAGTGGTGATAGTGGACATCCCTGCCGTGTTCCTGACCTTAGGAGAAAAGCTCTCAGTTTTTCCCCATTGAGAATGTTATTTGCTGTGGGTTTTTCATAGATGGCTTTTATGATAATGTGGTATGTACCCTCTATCCCTACACTGTGAAAAGTTTTGATCAAGAAAGGATGCTGTACTTTGTCAAATGCTTTTTCTGTATCTATTAAGAGGATCATATGGTTCTTGTTCTTTGTTTTATTAATGTATTGTATCATATTGATTGATTTGTGGATGTTGAACCACCCTTGCAGCCCAGGAATAAATCCCACTTGGTTGTGGTGAATAAGCCGTTTAATGTACTGTTGGATCCTATTGGCTAGTATTTTGCTGAGAATTTTTGCATCCATGTTCATCAGGGAAATTGGTCTGTAATTCTCCTTTTTGATGAGGTTTTTGTCTTGTTTTGGGATCAAGGTAATGCTGTCCTCATAAAACAAGTTTGGAAGTTTTCCTTCCATTTCTATTTTTTGGAACAGTTTCAGAAGAATAGGTATTAATTCTTCTTTAAATGTTTCATAGAATTCCTCTGGGAAGCCATCTGGCCCTGGGCTCTTGTTTGTTGGGAGATTTTTGATTGTGCTTCAATTTCCTTACTGGTTATGGGTCTGTTCAGGTTTTCTATGTCTTCCTGTTTCAGTTTTGGTAGTTTATACGACTCTAGGAATGCATCCATTTCTTCCAGATTGTCTAATTTGCTGGCATATATTGCTCATAATATATTCTTATAATTCTATTTCTTCAGTATTGGTTGTGATCTCTCCTCTTTCATTCATGATTTTATTTATTTGGTCCTTTCTCTTTTCTTTTTGATAAGTCTGGCCAGAGGTTTATTAATCTTATTAACTCTTTCAAAGAACCAGCTCCTATTTTCATTGATCTGTTCTACTGTTCTTTTGGTTTCTATTTCATTGATTTCTGCTCTGATCTTTATTATTTCTCTTCTGCTGGGTTTAGGCTTTATTCGCTGTTCTTTCTCCAGCTCCTTTAGGTGTAGGGTTAGGTTGTGTATTTGAGACCTTTGTTGTTTCTTGAGAAAGTCTTGTATTGCTATACACTTTCCTCTTAGGACTGCCTTTGTTGCATCCCAAAGATTTTGAACAGTTGTGTTTTCATTTTCATTTGTTTCCATGAATTTTTTAAATTCTCCTTTAATTTCCTGGTTGACCCATTCAATCTTTAGTAGGATGCTCTTTCGCCTCCATGTATTTGAGTTCTTTCTGACTTTCCTCTTGTGATTGAGTTCTAGTTTCAAAGCATTGTGGTCCAAAAATATGCAGGGAATGATTCCAATCTTTTGGTACCAGTTGAGACCTGATTTGTGACCCACGATGTGATTTATTCTAGGAGAATATTCCATGTGCCCTTGAAAAGAATGCTTATTCTGTTGCTTTGGGATGGAATGTTCTGAATATATCTGTGAAGTCCATCTGGTCCAGTGTATCATTTAAAGCCTTTATTTCCTTGTTGATCTTTTGCTTAGATGATCTGTCCATTTCAGTGAGGGGGGCGTTAAAGTCCCCTATTATTATTGTATTATTGTTGATGTGTTTCTTTGATTTTGTTAATTGGCTTATATAATTGGCTGCTCCCATGTTAGGGGCATAGATATTTGCAATTGTTAGATATTCTTAAAGGTATAATATATTTATTATACTTAATATATTAAGATATTTATTTATATATATTTATATATATAATTATATATGATTAAATATATTTAAGATATTTAAGATATTCTTAAAGGTATAATATACTTATCATACTTAAAGGTATGATATAATGTCCTTCCTCATCTCTTATTACAGTCTTTGGTTTAAAATCTAATTTGTCTGATTAAGGATTGCCACCCCAGCTTTCTTTTGATTTCCATTAGCATGGTAAATGGTTTTCCATCCCCTCACTTTCAATCTGGACGTGTCTTTGGGTCTAAAATGGGTCTCTTGTAGACAGCATATGGATGGGTCTTGTTTTTTAATCCAATCTGATAGCCTGTGTCTTTTGATTGGGGCATTTAGCCCATTTACATTCAGGGTAAGTATTGAAAGATATGAATTTATTGCCATTGTATTGCCTGTAAGATGACTGTTACTGTATTTTGTTTGTGTTCCTTTCTGGTCTATGTTACTTTTAGGTTCTCTCTTTGCTTAGGGGACCCCTTTCAATTTCTTGTAGGCCTGGTTTGGTGTTTGCAAATTCTTATAGTTTTTATTTGTCCTGGAAGCTTTTTATCTCTCCTTCTATTTTCAATGACAGCCTAGCTGGATATAGTATTCTTGGCTGCATATTCTTCATGTTTATTGCCCTGAATCTATCATGCCAGTCCTTTCTGGCCTGTCAGGTCTCTGTGGATAGGTCTCTGCCAATTTAATGTTTCTATGGTTGTAGGTTACAGACCTCTTGTCCTGAGCTGCTTTCAGGATTTTCTCTGTCTCTGAGATTTATAGGTTTTACTATTAGATGTTGGGGTGTTGACCTATTTTTATTGAATTTGAGGGGGGTTCTCTGTGCCTTCTGGATTTTATTGCCTGTTTCCTTCCCCAAATTAGGGAAGTTCTCTGCTATAATTTGTTCCAATATACCTTCTGACCCTCTCTCTCTTTCTTCTTCTTCTGAGATCCAATTATTCTAATATTGTTTCATCTTATGGTATCACTTATCTTTTGAATTCTGCCCTCGTGATCCAGTAGTTGTTTATCTCTTTTTCTCAGCTTCTTTATTTTCCATCATTTGGTCTTCTATATCACTAATTCTCTCTTCTGCCTCATTTGTCCTTGCAGTTAGAGCCTCCATTTTTTATTGCACCTCATTAATAGCCTTTTTGATTTTGACGTGGTTAGATTTTAGTTCTTTTATTTCTTCAGAAAGGGATTCTCTAGTATCTTCCATGGTGTTTTCAAGCCCAGCTAGTATCTTTATAATCGTCATTCTGAACTCTAGTTCTGACATCTTACAAATGTCCATATTGATTAGGTCCCTGACAGTCGGTATTGCCTCTTGTGCTTTTTTTTGAGGTGCGTTTTTCTGTTTTGTCATTTTGTCCAGAGAAGAATAGATGAATGAGAGAACAAAATGCTACAAGGGTAACAACGCCCACAGAAAAATATACACTAAAGAAAGAGAAGAGACCTGAAAATGGGGGGAAAGAAAGGAGAAAAAGAAAACAAAGCAAAACAAAAACTAATAGTATCAGGCTGGTGAATAGAACAGAGCCACACACTAGATTTTGGGTGTATTTTGGTCTGTTAGAAGAAACTGCCTCCCAAAATTTTACAGAAAGAAAAAAAAATATATATATATATACACACACAAAAATAAGGGTAAATAGGATGAAGGGATGGAATATGACTGTAAAGATGAAAATTAAAAAAGATTTTACAAAAGGAATTGATAAGACAAGATGTTGGTTGAAAAAGGAAAGAAGAAAAATTCAACAAAAAAAAAGAAATAGAAAAAAATAAAGAAAACTAAAAAAATTAACTTTGAAAGACTAAAGAAGCATGGGAAAAAAGCCATGAATTCTATGTGCTGTATTCCCCTAGCACTGGAGTTTTGCCATTCTCATTGATTGGTAAACTTTGTCTTGGCTGGATGTTCTTACATGATCTGGGGGAGGAGCCTGTAGCAGTGATTCTCAAATGTCTTTGCCCGAGGTGGAATTGCACCACCCTTGCCAGGGGCCAGGCTAAGTAATCTGCTCAGATTTGCTCTATGTGGCTTTTTTTCCCCTGAAATCTTTCTGTACAGCTTTAGAGGACCAGAATGAAAATGGCGGCCTCCCAATCTCTGGCCCCAGAGGAGTTGAGAACTCGGGTCCCCACTCCTCAGTGAGCCCTCAGAGAAAAGCAGTCAGTCACTTCTGTCTCCCTGGTCTCCGGCTGCACTCCATGCTCACCCAGCCTGTGACCGAGCATTTCTATCTCTGGCACACGATCCCGTTTGGAGTCTCTAAACCCAGCAGATTTCTGTGGTGCACTCCTGTGCCACTCCTCCCAGGGGAGGAAGGGGAGTCTCTCTGGATCTGCCACTTGTTGGGTCCCTGCTCGAAGAGTAGTGGCCCAACTATGCTGTGGGTCATGGTTTATGGCAACCCGGAGCTGAGAGCCCACTCCTCGGCTCCGTCTTTGCAGCTGGCTTCACTGCTCTGATACCTGGAGCTCTGCCACACTTAGGCACCCCTGGTCTTTCTGTGACCCTGAGGGTCCTGAGACCACACTGTCCCAGCGAGGGTTCCACCCCTTGCTTAGCCACTGGAGCAATGTCCCTCAGCTAAACACGTCTACAAGTTCCAATTTTGTGCTCTGCTGCTCTATCACTTGTTGGTAGCCGGTTGACAGAGGTTCCCTCCCCCCACCACCTATCTTCCCGAATATCACTTCAGATTCACTTCTCCACATGTCCTACCTTCCAGAAAGTGGTCGCTTTTCTGTTCATAGAATTGCTGCTATTCTTTTCTTCGATCTCCTGTTGAGTTTGTAAGTGTTCAGAATGGTTTGATACCTATCTAGCTGAATTCCTGGGACCAGATGAAATTTAAGTCTCCTATTCTTCTGCCATCTTGCTCCTCTGTTGTTTTCACTTATTTCTCTGTGTATCGTCATGCCTTTCTTCCTCCTCCATCCTTTCCTCTTTCTCCCTTCTGTATCTACTTATCTATCATCCATCTCTTCTGAAACTCAGTAATTTTTTTTTTAATCTAGGGAGAAAGAATTGGCTCCTTGTTGTCATTACTGGAAAATGATTCAAGGAACAACCACGGTGTCGAAGATAGCCTGTTGGACTGGGACTTGGGGGCAAATCACTCTTTGGGCCTCAATTTCCTCCTCTACCAAAGGATTATAGGCCTTCAAGGCCTTTTTTCTCCACGAATCTCTAAGTCTGTGAACATTTTAACAATGAAATGATTAATTTTTAGTTTTCTGACTTCAGTATTTTAAAATACCCCACCTACAGGTAGTTCCAGTATAATATTGTTTTGTGTTTTCTTTCTAAAATATCTAGATGACACAATGATGCACCAATGTGGAGTCTGCAAGACCCATATGGAATCAGTCTTTGTGTAGTGTAGTCACCCCTCTACTATCTTTCTATTCAGGAAAAACAGATACTGGCCTTATTCTCACTGTCTGCAGATTTTGAGCCTGCAAGCTTTTCAGCGAGGTGGTGTGAGAAAGTCATTGATGGCTTAGAATAACCAAAAAGCTGTTTTTTGAAAAAGACATTGGACTATCCCAGTTATGTGAAATAGCCTTAGCAACGGAGATGATTTTGGTCATGGTAAAAAATAATACAGTGAAATCACCAGTGAGACCCATCCCACAGCAAACAGTGGTGAATATAAGTGGGCTGCTGTTTTGAAAGTAAAACACCTTTACTAAAAATCCCAGCACCAGTCAGATATGCCTTCATGTGCATGAAATAAGGAGTGGGGCAAATAGAGAGATGGAAGAATAGGCAAGTCAACAAAAGCATTAGTGTGGAAACAAACAAATGCCTGGCAGTTATATAAGAAAGATGATCATTTTTCCCAGTAGGAACAAGTAAAGAGAATTCATTGTTATCAGAGTGTTTTGCAAAGCGAAACTCTCTTTTGGTCTTTAATATTCATATCTTTATGTCTAAACCTGGAGCCCATGACTTGGTAATGATGGAAATGAAATGTCCTCTGTCAGGTAATTTGGATCCCCATGGACCTGACCAACTTCCCCACTGGGAGATTACATGGCTCTGCCCTTCACACTGACATACCCACTGTCTCTCTCACCCAGCCAGTTTCTAGTCCTGCAGAAAGATATGTTTTCCTGATAAACCTCTGAATTAAAATTTTCCTACCTTGGAATAAAAGTGACATGCATTTTAAAGACTGGAGTTAAAAAACAAAATCTTGAAAAGCATATTTTGAAATGCTGATAGGAAAATTTAAAACTAATAAATAATTTAACTAGAATAACTTTGAGATTGCCCAGAAAATCTTCAACATAAGATTTCTTTTGTTTGAGGCAAAGTATTGTACAAATTATTTTTATGTTATAACAAAATTTTATATAGTTAGAGTGGTGTTTTGCTATTAGTTTTTTTTCAGCAAGAAAACAATGTAACAACAAAAAATAAATTTGGCTTGTGTACATATTTTTAAAAAATATGCTTATTGTGTCCATATTGTAATGACTTATAATTATTTTTAGATTATAAATTGTTTCAATTTAGTTGTTATAATGTAAAATTTTATGTATTTAAACAGTTTATGCCTCCTCAAAAAGCGGAGGAGGAAAATCTCAGAGGTCCGTTAAATTGTTTCATATAAATGAAGTATAAGATCTATCTTCATCTAATGCAATTTTTTTTTAATTTTTTATCTTAATTTTTTTTAGAGAAGGAGGGGCAAAGGGAGAGGGAGAGAGAATATTAAGCAGGCTCCACGGCTAGCATGGAGTTCAATACAGAGCTCGATCTCAAAACCCTGAGGTTATGACCTGAGCTGAAATTGAGAATTGAGAATTGGCCGCTTAACTGACCGAGCCATCCAGGCCCCCCCATCTAATGCAATTAAAAACCCCCATTATATTTGTGTCTGTAAAATTTTTCTGATCTCACAAATATTTTTACAATGTAAATATTCCAAGTTTTTGAAATGTAATTTTACTTATTTGTTCTTGGCATAAAAGAATTATTCTTTTTTTTTAATTTTTTAAAAATTTTTTATTGTTATTTTAATCACCATACATTACATCATTAGTTGTGGATATAGTGTTCCATGATTCATTGTTTGTGCATAACACCCAGTGCTCCACGCAGAACATGCCCTCTTTAATACCCATCACCAGGATAACATATCCCTCCACCCCCCTCCCCTTTAGAACCCTCAGTTTGTTTTTCAGAGCCCATCGTCTCTCATGGTTGGTCTCCCCCTCCGATTCCCCCCCTTCATTCTTCCCCTCCTGCTATCTTCTTCATTTTTTTCTTAATATATATTGCATTATTTGTTTCAGAGGTACAGATCTGTGATTCAACAGTCTGCACAACTAACAGCACTTGCCATAGCACATACCGTCCCCAATGTCTATCACCCAGCCACCCCATCCCTCCCACCCCCCACTCCAGCAACCCTCAGTTTGTTTCCTGAGATTAAGAATTCCTCATATCAGTGAGGTCATATGATACATGTCTCTCTCTGATTGACTTATTTCACTCAGCATAACACCCTCCAGTTCATCCACATTGTTGCAAATGGCAAGAGCTTATTCCTTTTGATGGCTGCATAATATTCCATTGTGTGTATCTACCACCTCTTCTTTATCCATTCATCTGTCGATGGACATCTTGGCTCTTTCCACAGTTTGGCTATTGTGGGCATGATGCTATAAACATTGGGGTGCATGTACCCCTTCGGATGCCTACATTTGTATCTTTGTGGTAAATACCCAGTAGTGCAATTGCTGGATCATATGGTAGCTCTATTTTCAACTTTTTGAGGAACCTCCATACTGTTTTCCAGAGTGGTTGCTCCAGCTTGCATTCCCATCAACAGTGTAGGAGGGTTTCCCTTCTCCGCATCCCTGCCAACATCTGTCGTTTCCTGACTTGTTCATTTTAGCCATTCTGACTGGTGTGAGGTGGTATCTCATTGAGGTTTGGATTTGGATTTCCCTGATGCCGAGCGATGTTGAACACTTTTTTATGTGTCTGTTGGCCATTTGAATGTCTTCTTTGGAAAAATGTCTGTTCATGTCTTCTGCCCATTTCTTGATTGGATCATCTGTTCTATGGGTGTTGAGTTTCATAAGTTCTTTATAGATTTTGGATACTAGCCCTTTATCTGATATGTCATTGCAAATATTTTCTCCCATTCTGTCGGTTGTCTTTTGGTTTTGTGGACTGTTTCTTTTGCTGTGCAAAAGCTTTTTATCTTGATGAAATCCCAATAGTTCATTTTTGCCCTTGCTTCCCCTGCCTTTGGCAAAATTTCTAGGAAGAAGTTGCTGCGGCTGAGGTCGAAGAGGTTGCTGCCTATGTTTTCCTTTAGGATTTGGATGGACTCCTGTCTCCCATTTAGGTCTTTCAACCACTTGGAGTCTATTTTTGTGTGTGGTGTAAGGAAATGGTCCAGTTTCATTCTTCTGCATGTGGCTGTCCAATTTTCCCAACACCATTTGTTGAAGAGACTGTCTTTTTTCCATCGGACATTCTTTCCTGCTTTGTCGAAGATTAGTTGACCATAGAGTTGAGGGTCCATTTCTGGGCTCTCTATTCTGTTCCATTGATCTATGGGTCTGTTTTTATGCCAGTACCATACTGTCTTGATCATGACAGCTTTGTAATAGAGCTGGAAGTCCGGAATTGTGAGGCCACCAGCTTTGCTTTTCTTTTTCAACATTCCTCTGGCTATTCGGGGTCTCTTCTGGTTCCATACAAATTTTAGGATTATTTCTTCCATTTCTTTGAAAAAAGTGGATGGTATTTTGATGGGGATTGCATTGAATGTGTAGATTGCTCTAGGTAGCATTGACATCTTCACAATGTTTGTTCTTCCAATCCATGAGCATGGAATGTTTTTCCATTTCTTTGTGTCTTCCTCAATTTCTTTCTATTTTATAGTTTTCTGAGTACAGATCCTTTGCTTCTTTAGTTAAATTTATTCCTAGGTATCTTATGGCTTTGGGTGCAATTGTAAATGGGATCGACTCCTTAATTTCTCTCTCTTCTGTCTTGTTGTTGGTGGATAGGAATGCCACCGATTTCTGTGCATTGATTTTATATCCTGCCAGGTTACTGAATTTCTGTATGAGTTCTAGCAGTTTTGGGGTGGAGTCTTTTGGGTTTTCCACATAAAGTATCATATCATCTGCAAAGAGTGAGAGTTTGACTTCCTCTTTGCCGATTTGGATGCCTTTGATTTCTTTTTGTTGTCTGATTGCTGTGGCCAGGACATCTAACACTATGTTGAATAGCAGTGGTGATGATATTGGACATCCCTGTCGCATCCCTGACCTTAGGGGGAAAGCTCTCAGCTTTTCTCCATTGAAAATGATATTCACTGTAGGTTTTTCATAGATGGCTTTTATGATATTGAGGTATGTACCTTCTATCCCTATACTCTGAAGAGTTTTGATCAAGAAAGGATGCTGTACTTTGTCAAATGCTGTTTCTGCATCTATTGAGAGGATCATATGATTCTTGTTCTTTCTTTTGTTAATATATTGTATCACGTTGATTGATTTGCGGATGTTGAACCAACCTTGCAGTCCAGGGATAAATCCCACTTGGTCATGGTGAATAATCCTTTTAATGTACTGTTGGATCCTATTGGCTAGTATTTTGGTGAGAATTTTTGCATCCATGTTCATCAGGGATAATGGTCTGTAATTCTCTTTTTGATGGGGTCTTTGTCTGGTTTGTGGATCAAGGAAATGGTGGCCTCATAAAATGAGTTTGGAAGTTTTCCTTCCATTTCTATTTTTTGGAATAGTTTCAGGAGAATAGGTATTAATTCTTCTTTGATTATCTGATAGAATTCCCATGGGAAGCCATCTGGCCCTGGGCTTTTGTTTGTTGGGAGGTTTTTATGACTGCTTCAATTTCCTTCGTGGTTATAGGTCTGTTCAGGTTTTCTATTTCTTCCTGGTTCAATTTTGGTAGTTGATACATCTCTAGGAATGTATCCATTTCTTCCAGGTTATCTAATTTGCTGGAATAGTGTTGCTCATAATATGTTCTTTAATTGTTTGTATGTCTTTGGTGTTGGTTGTGATCTCTCCTCTTTCATTCATGATTTTGTTGATTTGGGTCATTTCTCTTTTCTTTTTGATAAGTCAGGCCAGGGGTTTATTAATCTTGTTAATTCTTTCAAAGAACCAGCTCATAGTTTCGTTGATCTCTTCTACTGTTCTTTTGGTTTCTATAAAATGAGTCTCTTGCAGACAGCATATCGCTGGGTCTTGTTTTTTAATCCAATCTGATAGCCTGTGTCTTTTGATTGGGGCATTTAGCCCATTTACATTCAGGGTAACTATTGAAAGATATGAATTTAGTGCCATTGTATTGCCTGTAAGGTGACTGTTAATGTATATTGTCTGTGTTCCTTTCTGGTCTATGCTGCTTTTAGGCTCTCTCTTTGCTTAGAGACCCCTTTCAATATTTCTTGGAGGTCTGGTTTCGTGTTTGCAAATTCCTTTAGTTTTTGTTTGTCCTGGAAGCTTTTTATCTCTCCTTCTATTTTCAATGACAGCCTAGGTGGATATAGTATTCTTGGCTGCATATTTTTCTCATTTAGTGCTGTGAAGATATCATGCCAGTCCTTTCTGGCCTGCCAGGTCTCTGTGGATAGGTCTGTTGCCAATCTAATGTTTCTCCCATTATAGGTTACATATCTCTTCTCCCAAGCTGCTTTCAAGATTTTCTCTTTGTCTCTGAGACTCATAAGTTTTACTATTAGATGTCGGGGTGTTGACCTATTATTATTGATTTTGAGAGGGGTTCTCTGTGCCTCCTGGATTTTAATGCCTATTTCCTTCCCCACATTAGGGAAGTTCTCTGCTATAATTTGCTCCAATATACCTTCTGCCCCTCTCTCTCTTTCTTCTTCTTCTGGGATCCCAATTATTCTAATGTTGTTTCATCTTATGGTATTGCTTATCTCTCGAATTCTGCCCTCATGATCCAGTAGTTGTTTATCTCTCTTTTTCTCAGCTTCTTTATTTTCCATCATTTGGTCTTCTATATCGCTGATTCTCTCTTCTGCCTCATTTATCCTAGCAGTTAGTGCCCCCATTTTTGATTGCACTTCATTAATAGCCTTTTTGATTTTGGTTTGGTTAGATTTTAGTTCTTTTATTTCTCCAGGAAGGGTTTCTCTAATAACTTCCATGCTCTTTTCAAGCCCAGCTAGTATCTTCAAGATCATGATTCTGAACTCTAGGTCCGACATCGCACTAATGTCCGTATTGAGTAGGTCCATGGCAGACGGTACTACCTCTTGTTCTTTTTTGCTGAGGTGATTTTTTTTTTGTCTTGTCAGTTTGTCCAGAGGAGAATAGATGAATGAGAGAACAAAATGCTAACAGGTTAACAACGTCTCCCACAAATATACTCTAAACAAATCAGAAAAGACCTGAAACCATGGGAAAAGAAAGGGAAAGTAAGAAAAAAGAACAAGAGAGAAAAAAAGAAAAAGATAAAAACGAACAAAAACAGAACAAAACAAAACAAATAAAACAGAATATGATCAAATATGATCAGGCTGTTGTGTAGATCAATGCCACACACTAGATTTTGGGTGTATTTTGATCTGTTAGAAGAAAGTGCCTCTTAAAATTTTAAAGAAAGAAAGACTTATATATGTACAAAATAAGGGTTGATAAAATGAAGTGATGGAAGATGAGTGTAAAGATGAAAATTATAAAAGATTTTATAAAAGGAATTGATAAGATGAGAAGTTGTTTGAGGGCACCTGGGTGGCTCAGTTGTTAAGCGTCTGCCTTCGGCTCAGGTCATGGTCCCAGGGTCCTGGGATCGAGTCCCACATCGGGTTCGCTGCTCCACAGGAAGCCTGCTTCTCCCTCTCCCACTCCCCCTGCTTGTGTTCCTGCTCTCGCTATCTCTCTGTCAAATAAATAAAATCTTTAAAAAAAAAAGAAGTTTGAAAAAGGAAAGAAGATTTAAAAAAAAAAAGGGAGAGAATGTGATCAGGCAGGAGATTAGGACAAAGCTATACACTAGTGATTTAGGGTATATTTTGATGTTAGAAAAACTGTATCTCAAGATTTTAAAGAGAGAGGGGTGCCTGGGTGGCTCAGTTGGTTAAGCGACTGCCTTCGGCTCGGGTCATGATCCTGGAGTCCCGGGATCAAGTCCCGCATCGGGCTCCCTGCTCGGCAGGGGGTCTGCTTCTCCCTCTGACCCTCTTCCCTCTCGTGCTCTCTGTCTCTCATTCTCTCTCTCTCTCTCAAATAAATAAATAAAATCTTTAAAAAAATAAAAAAAACATTAAAAAAAGATTTTAAAGAGAGAACTTATATATATATGCCAAAAATAAGGGTATCTACTATGAAGGGATAGACTATGACTCTAAAAATGAAAAATAAAAGATTTTTTTTTCAAAAAGGGATTGATAAGATGTTGGTTGAAAAAGGGGAAAAGAAAAATTCAAACTAAAAAGGTTAAAAAATTAACTTTGAAAAACTAATGAATCATGGTAAAAAAGCCATGAATTCTATGGCAGTATTCCCCTAGCGCTGGAGTTCTCCCGTTCTCATTGATCGGTAAACGTGGTCTTGGCTGGCTGTTCGCCCTGATCTTCTGGGGGAGGGGCCTGTTGCTGTGGTTCCCAAATGTCTTTGCCGGAGGCGGAATTGCCCCGCCCTTGTCGGTCCGGGCTAAGGAATCTGCTCAGGTTTGCTCTCGGGAGCTTTTGTTCCCTGCAAGCTTTCCGTACAGCTTTGGAGGATGAGAGTGAAAATGGCGGCCTCCCAATCTCCGCCCAGAGGAGCCGAGAACTTGGGGCCCCGCTCCTCATTGTGCCCCCCAGAGAAAAGCAGCCAGTCACTCCCGTCTCCCTGGTCTCCGGCCGCACTCCGTGCTCACCCGGCCTGTGACCGAGCGCCTCTATCTCTGCACCTGACTCGGTGTGGAGTCTCCAAACCCAGCCGATTCCTATGGTGTGCTCCTGTACCACTTCTCCCGTGGGAGGAAGGGGAGTCTCCCCAGATCTGCCGCTTATTGGGTCCCTGCTGGAGGAACAGTGGCCCGACTGGGCCGCAGATCACAGTTTATGGCAACCCCGAGCTGAGACCCCGCACCTCGGCTCCGTCTCTGCAGCCGGCTTCCCCGCTCTGATACCTGGGAGCTCTGGCGCACTCAGGCACCCCCGGTCTTCCTGTGACCCTAAGGGTCCTGAGACCAAACTGTCCCATGAGGGTTCCACCCCCCGCTTAGCCACTGGAGCAACATCCCCCAGCGGAGCCAACCTCCAAAAGTTCCAATTTTGTGCTCTGTGGCTCTAGCACTTGCCAGAAGTGGCCGACGGAGGCCCCCTCCCCCGCCATCTATCCTCCTGAATATCGCCTCGGATTCACTTCTCCGCACATCCTACCTTCCAGTAAGTGGTCGCTTCTCTGTTCAGAGTTGTTGCTACTCTCTTCTTCGATCTCCTGTTGAGTTCATAGGTGTTCAGAATGGTTTGGTCCCTATTCAGCTGAATTCCTGAGACCAGACAAAATCCAGGTCTCCTACTCCTCTGCCATCTTGCTCCACCCTCTAAATGAATTATTCTGATGATCAAAATTATGTGTGTGTGTGTGTGTGTGTGTGTGTGTGTGTGTGTGTATGTGTGTGAAGTTTTTGTTTGTGGTAGTTTTAAAACATAGTTGCAATTCTTTGACACTTGTCCCATTGAGAGGTAGTGGCTGGGTAGGTCAGGACAGCCTTAACTAACGGAGTAACCTGGAAGTAAAGTCATGTGATTTCCAAGGCCTAGATCATAACAAGCCTTGCAGCTTCTCCTTGTTTGCTGGAATACTTAGAGCTCTGAGATGCCGTGTAAGAACCACACAGCTACCCCAGGTCTCCATGCACTGAACAAGCCCAAGCCACGTGGAAAGACTACTTTCAGGCTAACACTGTTGTTGGCTGAATCCTGCCTTCAATACATCCCTGCTCAGGCACCAGATGTGTGTGTAAAGAAGCCTACTTATTATTTTAGCTCCCAGTCATTCTTGTCACTCACAGCCAGTGAACTCTTCCCAGGGGAGGCATCAGATGATATGGAGCAGAGACAAGTCATCCCTGCTGTGCCCTAGCCTAAATTCTTGTCCCACAGTATTCATAAGTATAATAAAATGATTGCTGTTTTATGCCACTAAGTTTGGGTTAGTTCTTGATGCATCAAAATTTACTATAATTTTTCTCATGCTGTGTACTTCCTTATTCTTTCATTATAGCAGGTACTTCTAAAATTCTCAGACCAGCAAGCAAATTAAATTCATACTCTAATTTGAAATAGCAGAGTGCTGCTAATTACACAATATAAGCCATCTTCAAGTCTGCTTTCCCTCTATGTTTATTAAAACATGTATTCCTGATATATCCAAGGTATAAAAAAAACTCATTAAAAACTTTAGTGTCTCTCTAAATGTTTACATTAGGGATTTAGAAGAGCATGTTAGTTACATGGATAAGTGGAGAGTGGTTGGAAAAGAATGTTCAAATTCGGTTGTACATATTTGTGAAATGGTATAAAAATATAAGGTAACTGCTTGGGCTCATCATCAGTTCTATCCTCACACTTATATTGACTTTTGTGATAATCACATCCATTATTTTACAAACTTAGCCTTCAAGATAGAATAATGAATGGATCATTGACTGAACTGGTCAATAGGCTATTATAATTTCCCTTAATACAGCAATATTGAAGAATCCCAGTTTGTTTTGAAAGCTTACAGTTGCTGAATAACCATGAAAAGTGATATGTATAATAATGAAGACACTGAGGAAATAAAAAAAAAATAGGAAGGAAAAGACAGCAAAAAGTCATGAAACCAGAAAACTATTTTTGAGGTTAACTTATTTCAGAATTTGGCTAACTTTGTGCTACATATTTTTGAGGTGTGAATTAGATTTTTAATTCAGCCAACATTTATTTCATGTTTACTGTATGCCAGATAGATTGAATGTCTTCTCTCATATTATTTAACCTCCCCAGACTTGGATACTTCTAATCTCTTTTATCAGAAATCACTTGCATTGGGAAGATATATATATTTTAGAGAGAGGGAGAGAGCGAGTGGGGGGAGGGGCAGAGGGAGAGGAAGAATCTCAAGCGGACTCCATTCTCAGCATGGAGCCCCACATGGGGCTCAATCTCATGACCCTGAGATCATGACCTAGTCGAGGTCAAGAGTCAGATGCTTAACTGACCGAGCCACCCAGGTGCCCCATATTGGGAAGATATTTTTAAACAAATGAAATGAGAAGGATATAGTACATCTTAGCAAAATCATGATGTTAGACAAGGGTCTGAAAACTGTGTCCCAATCATTTGTACAATTTGGTAAATAACAGTTTATTGTAACACAGATCATTTGTTTACACATTGTCTTGCTTTGTGCTGCAACAGTAGAGCTGAAAATTGCAACACAGAATGTATAGCCTACAAAGCCTAAAATATTTACCACCTGGCCTTTATGTTGACCCCTGATTTAAGGGTTTACTAAACCTATTTTTTTTTATTTCACTCAGATTTGCAAGAAGTCAGAGAAGAATCTTCTTAAAGAGTGTTATTTCAGAAGTTGAGTGGCTCACGTCATTTGTAAAGGAAATTAATGCCTTTCATCTAGAAAGTGATGCTTAAAACTTGTCATTCACTAGGTATTATCAACACAGTCAAGCAAATTAATACCTCATACCTCGAATAAATCGGGAAAAACCTGGAAAGAAAATGAAGTGTGGAATTTTGAAATGGTTAATTTGCATTTAAAAAAGTTCAACTATTGAGTTCTTAACATTTTTACTTAGAATTTAGCATCTTTGAGCACCTTTCAAATTATTTAGAGTAGAGGGCCATCCCTCTACCTCTCTGGGAGAACATTTTTGTTTTTCTCTCTTCTCATCCGAAGTTCTTGGCTAGTGTTCCCTGGCCTGTGAGGTTACGTGTGCTAGAGGTGAAGTAATTCAGCATTGGTGGGCTGAGTCGCCAGGAGATAGAACATGTGGGCTGGACTGGAGTGGTTTAAACAAGTGTGATTTGAACTGTGTGTGAAGAATCGAGCCAAGGTGAGTATCAGAGCAGTAGCATCCATCCTAGAATCACAAGATACATAATTACATATTGGAGGCAATATTAGAATCCAGAAGCAGAGAAAATAAGGGGACTCTTAAGAAATGGAGTGAGTGCATGGATAGTTGAAATGAAACACCTCTGGATGACATCAAACAGGGGTCTTGGTTGTTGTCCACAGGGTGCATGGCAGAATGTCTTTGCCATTTTGTTCTTTTGCCATTTTATGTTCTTCCAAGTTGATAAATCGGCCAGCTCCTTTAGTTGTTGGTAATAGAGCTGTGCTGAGGCAGATCACACTTAAATGCTCATATAACCCATCATCCCTATTGCTTCCTTTCTTAGATCGTGGTGATGAGGGAAGAAGCCCTTCCGGTTGATGCCTGGAACAGAGCAGTTACTAAAAGTATGTTCACTAAATAAACACAAATAATTTAATGTTAGATAATCCATGTGAGCATAATTTAATCAGATTTCCTACCAGTTATTGTTACAAAAGAATAGAATCATATAAATGTAAAATACAAATACACATAAACAAAATATCAATCTAGATTTCCACCTTGTACATTATTCCAGTCCAGGAATATTTAATTTCAGGCTGTTTTCATGCCTACCATATTCTGGGGATGGTCAAATTATCTATTTTTTCTGAAATGGAAATTCATTGTAACATTAGGATAATGAGAAAGTTTAATATGCTTTAAAAACCAGTCCTTGGTGGGTGCCTAGGTGGCTCACTTGGGTAAGTGTTTGACTCTTGATTTCGGCTCAGGTCATGACCTCATGGGTTTGAGATAGAGCTCCCTGCTCGGTGGTAGTCTGCTTCTCTCCCTCTCTCTCCCCTGCCCCTCTCCCCACCCATGTATGTGCTTTCTCTCTCTAAAATAAATAAATCTTTAAAACAAAACAAAACAAAACAAAACAGTCCTTGCCTTACTTTTTACCTCCTTCTTGTTACTCCACTTTCAACACATAGAGCCATGTCTATTGCAAAGAAAACAGAGGTTTCTTCTGAATGATATTTCCGTCTCACAAAATGTATAAGAATTTTTCTGCTCTAAGTGGACTATGTTTTGTCCTTTGTAGGACAGACAGTGGAAAACTTCAAAGGGGCAGAAACTGCCCTGTGGTCCTTGGGATGTGGATACAGTCCACTCTGATTCTTCTAGCTCTCATTCTGCTAGCCTGACAGCAAACTCAGGCCTCCCCTATCGCTGAGTTGAAATTTTAAGGCACACAACACCTCCTAAGGAGAGTGAAGCTCTTCATTTTTCAACACCAAAGGGGCTTAATGTCAGACCATGGAATTTACAATGTCAGGAAACCCTACCTCTCAATCATTTCTGGATCATCTCCTTTCTATCTTATTCACAAACATAGACTTCAAGCAATTTATTTAAAATGCCACTAATCAGGGAGGAAAAGAATTATTTCAGGAGGGGAGATGTTAGTTTTGCCACTGATTTGCTGAATAACTCTTGGGAAAACACGGCTGTTTTAAGTGAGTGGGTTTTAAAATTACAAAGATTGGGGCGCCTGGGTGGCTCAGTATTTAAGCGTCTGCCTTCGTCTCAGGTCATGATCCCAGGGTCCTGGGATCAACCCCCGCATCAGGCTCCCCGCTCAGCTGGAAGCCTGCTTCTCCCTCTACTAGACCCTCTGCTTGTGTTCCCTCTCTTGCTGTGTCTCTCTCTGTCAAATAAATAGATAAAATCTCAAAAAAAATTAAAAAAATTAAATTGCAAAGATTAGTAAAGGGAGGGTGGCAGAGGACCAGGCAATTTTAAAATATGTTATGGCCTATTTTTGCGAAATCTAGCCAAAGGTCTGGGTAGCCATATTACAGAAGTTTATATCTTGCAAAAATAATATATTATCAACCCTCTAATAACTACGGAATCAGGCTGCAAATACTATAACAAACTTTAGTTGGAATACTGTAGTATGTTTTAAACTGTGTTATAGCAATCATATTAGGAAAAATGGATTACCACTGGAATTTACAAGACTGTGTATTGTATAATAATTCATCCAATGGAAAAGATTATTATCTTATAAGTCCAAGTTCTCTCCAGGGGAAAGAATAACTTGAGAGTTAAATAAAAGTGTAACTTGCGAATCTGCCTTTCTAGGCTTTTGACCTTTCCACTTGCCATATGCCTATGTGAATAACACCAAAAAATCCTTCAGTTCCTCATATTTGTCAGTGTGAGTAGCATTGACTCTAACCATATGGCCATACTTTCTCTTATAGTGATCTCCATCCTAACATATATGAGGTAATTGGTTTTTTTTCTTTATTGATAATAATAGAAGAGTACTGTAGCAACATATTATTAAAGCATGATAGGGTCTGGAGAATAGATTTATGGATTTATGTTTGTTAACCAGTTTGAGAAAAGTTTACCTCTTAATTGCTGTTTTATTTATTTTTATTTTCTTTTTTAAGATTTTATTTATTTATTTGACAGAGAGAGAGAGAGACAGTGAGAGAGGGAACACAAACAGGGGGAGTGGGAGAGGGAGAAGCAGGCTTCCAGCTGAGCAGAGAGCCCGATGTTGGCCTCGATCCCAGGACCCTGGAATCATGACCTGAGACAAAGGCAGATGCTTAATGACTGAGCCACCCAGGCACCCCTTAATTGCTGTTTTAAATATCATACTATTTTTTTATCACACTTCCTTCTATGCACATAATTTTGCCTACAATATCAATGGTATGATCTCTGATACATACTAACCCAGAGATCTTTGGTAGTCCATGAACCCTAGATTGGGAATCACTGCTTTATGATAGCTTGATCCTCATGTGGATTTTTCTGACTGGATACTAATTATAGTTTTCCTTAGTTTTTAGAACTCATTATCAAGTTTATAGTCAAAAATGTCAGCAGAAGGGGCGCTTCTGTGGGAAGCAGAAGAGAAAAAGGTAGACATCCATTTTTTTATTGACATCTTTCTATTTACTAGTGTATTGCAAACATTAAAAAACCCAAGCAAAACCTTTATAAGTATGATTATTTTAAGAGACACAGATTAAGCATGGTTGATATTTAATAGGCAGATTGACATCAATGCCATCGTTCAGTCTGCCTATTATGGGAATAGTTGTATGCAGGCTTGCTCTTCTCCAAACCTCTTTCTTCCTCCGGCACAAGGCTGACTACATTGCAGAGATTCTTGTAGTTGGGTGTGGCCATTTGACTGAGTTCTGGGCAACAGAATATGGAAGTGAATGATGTACATCATTCCTGACCTGTCTTATATCTCCTATGCATGGTCTTCATGGCTTGGAGAGGAACAAGAGACCTTGGGAAGCACATGCTGGAGATAACAAAGGCATAAAACAGAAGGGACCTGGTCCCTAAATCACTTCTTGGAGGAAAGCTGCTGCTGAATAACCGTTTTTGGACTTTTGTGTTAAGTTACATAAGATTTGGGTTTCTCTGTAATAGCGGTTAAAAGGATTTGAACTTCTACACACTGTTAACTGAGTAATTCAGAGTAGAAAACTACAGGGGCATTGCCAAGAGTCTTTTCACTCAATTTATTGTCAGTGTTTTGTGCCATATGCTGTTTACTAGTGACTGGTTAAATGGAATAATATCTGATATTATCTAGTTTCTAATCCTCAACGATGGACAAATGGCTTAAAACGATTCCTCCAGAGAAAATATCGTGTGAAGAGTGTTCTAATAATGCAAGCAGATATGGAAATCTCAAAGAGGCATAGATGCTACTTCTCTATGAGTGTAATGAAGACTTCAGCAGTCACAAAGATGGTAAAAGCAATAATTTGATAACATGATATCAGAAACTCAACCAATCAGAAAGTCTATTTGAATTATAGATATATACCCATCATTAATAACAATAAACTTTGTCCATATTGTATCTTGGAGTATTAGGTAGTAACAGACAGCACATATATAAAATAAGGGGGCAAGCATATTCAATTTAAAACCCTGATAAAGGTACCAAATCAAAATCCTTTGGAGAGCACTGGTCTAGAAACTCAGGATCCTGTATTTCACCCACTCATTCAGAAGAGTATAAATTTACCACAACCATTTGGACACTGTGGTTCTAGATACAACTTTGGGATTAGCCTGATCTAAAGTCAGTACTCAGGAGGCTAAGGCTATCCTACTAGTGATCCCACCTAAATCAAAGGGTTATCAATTTAGTTATTAAAAAAAAAGAAAAAAGGAAAAACTGTTCCCCCTTTTCATGTATATGGCTTTTATAATGATTTATTCATTTGAACATAGTGAACCTTTGGACCAGCTGGAGTTTGGGGCTGCAATAATCTGCAATTTCAGTTTCAAAATTAAAGAGATAATACTTTTCTATTTAATTATTGAGCTTTATGCAGAATAATATTGAATTCATTGTCAAACCTGTTATAGAATAGAAGTGATGGAGGGTGGAATTTATTGTAAGTTTCAGATTTCCCAAATTTTAATGACATCAGCTTGGGTTTTCTAGATGGTTTACCTAATGTCTAGATACTCACTCTTGTTTCTACAGAAACCATAATGAACATATGTTTAGGAAATCAGCCATTCTTTGTAGTGAGGGGGAAAGTAACTTGATTTTTAAAGATGTTAACTTGTTTTTTTTTAAATTATAAAAACCATATGTTTCCCTTAAATAAAAACCTTTAGAAATGGAGAAAAATATAAAGAAAAAAATTTATAATCCAGAGATAGTTTCTTATATTGTATATTAGGTCCATATTTTGTATATAGATTTGTATCCCACTCTTTCATATTAATATTATAAAAATGTCATTTGTTCTAAACTATGCTATTCCAAGTTTTAAATGTTAGGTGTGATTATTATAAATGAAGAGCTAATATTATGAAGTACCATAATTCTTTTAAATATTTCCTTATTGTATGTTTAAATCAATTCCAATTTTTTTCCTGTTAAAAATAATGCAGTGATGAAATCTTTAATTGAATTTCTGTAGTTACTCAAGATAAATTCCTAGAAGTAGAATTATACTGAGTCAAATTATATGAACATTTAAGAGGGTCCTAATAATTTTACTGTAATGCCACCAGTATTGAATATTATTTTTTAAATGATATATTACTTTTGGTATTTCTTTGGTCAAGTTGAAATCCTTTCATACATTTACTAGGTTTGTTTTTCCTCTCTTAGCATATCAGTTGTACTTTTTTTTTTTTTTACTTCTTTTACATTTACAACAAATCCCAGTCCATATTCAAATAACACTATGCCACTTTACAGGTAGTAAGTACCTTATAATAGCAAAATAATCCTAATTCCTTCCTCCTGTCGATTGCATCATTGCTGTCATTCATTTCATTAATATATAAAGCAGACATAATCATATATAACTATACATAAAATATATTCATAAGCATACATAATTAAATGCTTTATTGCTATTATTATTTTGAACAAACTGTTATCTGTTAGATCAGTTAAGAGGGTGGCTCAGTCGTTAAGCGTCTGCCTTCAGCTCAGGTCATGATCCCGGGGTCCTGGGATCGAGCCCCGCATCGGGCTCCCTGCTTGGCAGGAAGCCTGCTTCTCCCTCTCCCGCTCCTCCTGCTTGTGTTTTCTCTCTCACTGTCTCTTTCTCTGTCAAATGAATAAATAAAATCTTAAAAAAAAAAGAATAAGAAAAATAAAAGTTTTATTTTATGGTCACTTATTCTTTCTTTGGTATTCTTCTTTTCTTCCTTTATGTAAATATGAGTTTCTGACCTGCATTATTTTCTTCTCTCTAGAGAATTTCTTTTAACATTTCTTGCAAGGCAGGTCAATTGGAGACAAATTCCCTCAATTTTTGTTTGACAAAGTCTTTATTTCTCCCTCACTTTAGAAGGATAATTTCACGGGGTACTGAATGCTAAGCTGGTATTTTTTCCTGTCAACACTTTAAATATTTCCTTCCACTCTCTTCTTGCTTGACTTGTTTCTGAGAAGTTGGATGTAATTCTTATCTTTGTTTCTTGATTATATATGATACGGCTTCTAACATTAATTTTGGGGAAGTTCACAGTCATTATTTCAAATATTTCTTCTGTTCTCTTCTTTTTTCTCCTTATGGTATTTGCATTATTCATATGCTATACCTTCTGCAGTTGTCCCACAGTCCTTGGATATTCTGTTCTGTATTTTTCAGTCTTTGTTTTCTTTGCTTTTGGTTTTTGAGGATTCTATCCATCTAGTCTCTAGCTAAGAGATTCTGTTTTCAGCTGTGTCCAATCTACTAATAAGCCCATCAAAGGCATTCTTCATTTCTTGTTAGTGTTTTTTAATCTCGAATTTAGTTTTGTTTTTTCCTTACGATTTTCATCTCTATGCTTACGTGGCCCATTTGTTGCATGTTGTCTACTTTATCCATTAGAGCCCTTAGCATATTAATCATAGTTGTCTTAAATTCCTGGGATGATAATTCCAACATCCCTACCATGTCTGGTTCTGATGCTTGCACTGTCTCTTCAAACTGTGTTTTTTTGCTTTTTGGTAGGTCTTGTAATTTTTTCTTGATAGCCAGACATGACTACTGGGTAAAAGGAATTGCTGGAAATAGGCCTTTAGTATTGTGGTGAGGTGTTGCAGGGGGAAGGGAAGAGTTCTATAGTCTGATGATTAGGTTTCAGTCTTTTAGTGGGCCTGTGCCTCTGGGCTGTGAATTTCACGAGTGTTTCACAGTTGGTTTTTCCCTCCCCCTTACATGGGTCAAATGGCCAGAGCAGGCTGGAATCGTCTATTTCCCTTCCCCCAGGTCAGTTAGACTGTAATGATACCCCAGCAGGTGAGGCTTCTGTGACCGCAGTCCTTGTTAAGAATAACGGGCTCTAGCATATATAAAAATGGCTCCTTACCTCTCCCCTTGCCGGAAGCGGAGGAAGCTCTGCGATTTGATGCTGGGCGAGTCTGGTAGAGTTCCTGGAGGTAAATCTCTCAATCTTGAGAGGGTCTCTCTAAGACTGCTGTCCACATTGCATGTCCAGCAACTCAACTCGTCAGTTACAGTTCAGGGTCCCTGCCCAGGCACTGGCTCTGACTTGGTTCTTGCTCTAGAGTCTCTGCTCCTGTAGGTAAGTCCTGACTCTATTTGCTTGTATCTCTCCAACTTGGGGGCAGCAGTTTGCCCTGTGTACTCTCCTCTCTTATGGACCTAAGGAGAGTTATTGATTTTTTTTTTTCCAGTTTGCTCAGCATTTTACTTTTATTTTTTTCCTTTAAATTTTTTATTGTTGTGTTAATCACCATACATTACATCATTAGTTTTTGATGTAGTGTTCCATGATTCATTGTTTGTGCATAACACCCAGTGCTTCATGCAGAACGTGCCCTCTTTAATACCCATCACCAGGCTAACCCATCCCCCCACCCCCCTCCCCTCTAGAACCCTCAGTTTTTTTTCAGAGTCCATCATCTCTCATGGTTTGTCTCCCTCTCCGATTTACCCCCCCTTCATTCTTCCCCTCCTGCTATCTTCTTTTTTTTTTTTCTTAACATATATTGCATTATTTGTGTCAGAGGTACAGATCTGTGATTTGACAGTCTTGCACAATTCACAGCACTTGCCATAGCACATACCCTCCCCAATGTCTATCACTCAGCCACCCCATCCCTCCCACCTCACCCTTATTCCAGCATCCCTCAGTTTGTTTCCTGAGATTAAGAATTCCTCATATCAGTGAGGTCATATGATACATGTCTTTCTCCAATTGACTTAATTCACTCAGCATAACATCCTCCAGTTCCATCCACGTCGTTGCAAATGGCAAGACCTAATTCCTTTTGACAGCTGCATAATATTCCATTGTGTATATATACCACCTCTTCTTTATGCATTCATCTGTTGATGGCCATCTTTGCTCCTTCCACAGTTTGGCTATTGTGAACATTGCTGCTATAAACATTGGGGTGCATGTACCCCTTTGGATCCCTACATTTGTATCTTTGTGGTAAATACCCAGTAATGCAATTGCTGATCATATGGTAGCTCTATTTTCAACTTTTTGAGGAACCTCCATACTGTTTTCCAGAGTGGTTGTTCCAGCTTGCATTCCCACCAACAGTGTAGGAGGGTTTCCCTTTCTCTGCATCCCTGCCAACATCTGTCGTTTCCTGACTTGTTAATTTTAGCCATTCTGACTGGTGTGAGGTGGTATCTCATTGAGGTTTGGATTTGGATTTCCCTGATGCCGAGCGATGTTGAACACTTTTTCATGTGTCTGTGGGCCATTTGGATGTCTTCTTTGGAAAAATGTCTGTTCATGTCTTCTGCCCATTTCTTGATTGGATCATTTGTTCTTTGGGTGTTGAGTTTGATAAGTTCTTTATAGATTTTGGATACTAGCCCTTTATCTGATATGTCATTTGCAAATATTTTCTCCCATTCTGTCGGTTGTCTTTTGGTTTTGCGGACTGTTTCTTTTGCTGTGCAAAAGCTTTTTATCTTGATGAAATCCCAATAGTTCATTTTTGCCCTGCCCTCATGGAAGAAACTGTTTCTTTGGCAAAGTTTCTAGGAAGAAGTTGCTGCGGCTGAGGTCGAAGAGGTTGCTGCCTGTGTTCTCCTTTAGGATTTGGATGGACTCCTGTCTCACGTTTAGGTCTTTCAACCTTTGGAGTCTATTTTTGTGTGTGGTGTAAAGAAATGGTCCAGTTTCATTCTTCTGCATGTGGCTGTCCAATTTTCCCAACACCATTTATTGAAGAGACTGTCTTTTTTCCATCAGACATTCTTTCCTGCTTTGTCAAAAATGAGTTGACCATAGAGTTGAGGGTCCATTTCTGGGCTCTCTATTCTGTTCCATTGATCTATGGGTTTGTTTTTGTGCCAGTACCATACTGTCTTGATGATGACAGCTTTGTAATACAGCTAGAAGTCCGGAATTGTGATGCTGCCAGCTTTGCTTTTCTTTTTCAACATTCCTCTGGCTCTTCAGGGTCTTTTGTGGTTCCATACAAATTTTAGGATTATTTTTTCCATTTCTTTGAAAAAAGTGGATGGTATTTTGATGGGGATTGCATTGAATGTGTAGATTGCTCTAGGTAGCATTGACATCTTCACAATGTTTGTTCTTCCAATCCATGAGCATGGAATGTTTTTCCATTTCTTTGTGTCTTCCTCAGTTTCTTTCATGAGTATTTTATAGTTTTCTGCATACAGATCCTTTGCCTCTTTGGTTAGATTTATTCCTAGGTATCTTATAGCTTTGGGTGCAATTGTAAATGGGATCGACTCCTTAATTTCTCTCTCTTCTGTCTTGTTGTTGGTGTATAGGAATGCCACTGACTTCTGTGCATTGATTTTATATCCTGCCAGTTTACTGAATTCCTGTATGAGTTCTAGCAGTTTTGGGGTGGAGTCTTTTGGGTTTTCCACATACAGTATCATATCATCTGCAAAGAGTGAGAGTTTGACTTCCTCTTTGCCGATTTGGATGCCTTTGATTTCTTTTTGTTGTCTGATTGCTGTGGCCAGGACTTCTAACACTATGTTGAATAGCAGTGGTGATAGTGGACATCCCTGCCACGTTCCTGACCTTAGGGGGAAAGCTCTCAGTTTTTCACCATTGAGAATGATATTCACTGTAGGTTTTTCATAGATGGCTTTTATGATATTGAGGTAGGTATCCTGTATCCCTATACTCTGAAGAGTTTTGATCAAGAAAGGATGCTGTACTGTGTCAAATGCTGTTTCTGCATCTATTGAGAGGATCATATGATTCTTGTTCTTTCTTTTGTTAAAGTATTGTATCACGTTGATTGATTTGCGGATGTTGAACCAACCCTGCAGCCCAGGGATAAATCCCACTTGGTCATGGTGAATAATCCTTTTAATGTACTGTTGGATCCTATTGGCTAGTATTTTGGTGAGAATTTTTGCATCCGTGTTCATCAAGGATATTGGTCTGTAATTCTCCTTTTTGATGGGGTCTTTGTCTTGTTTGGGGATCAAGGTAATGGTGGCCTCATAAAATGAGTTTGGAAGTTTTCCTTCCATTTCTATTTTTTGGAATAGTTTCAGGAGAATAGGTATTAATTCTTCTTGAAATGTTTGGTAGAATTCCCCTGGGAAGCCATCTGGCCCTGGGCTTTTATTTGTTGGGAGATTTTTGATGACTGCTTCAATTTCCTTAGTGGTTATAGGTCTGTTCAAGTTTTCTATTTCTTCCTGGTTCAATTTTGGTAGTTGATACATCTCTAGGAATGCATCCATTTCTTCCAGGTTATCTAATTTGCTGGCATAGAGTTGCTCATAATATGTTCTTATAATTGTTTGTATTTCTTTGGTGTTGGTTGTGATCTCTCCTCTTTCATTCATGATTTTGTTGGTTTGGGTCTATTCTCTTTTCTTTTTGATAAGTCTGGCCAGGGGTTTATCAATCTTGTCAATTCTTTCAAAGAACCAGCTCCTACTTTCGTTGATCTGTTCTACTGTTCTTTTGGTTTCTGGTTCATTGATTTTTGCTCTGATCTTTATTATTTCTCTTCTCCTGCTGGGTTTAGGCTTTATTGCTGTTTTTTTCTCTAGCTCCTTTAGGTGTAGGGTTAGGTTGTATATTTGGGACCTTTCTTGTTTCTTGAGAAAGGCTTGTATTGCTATACACTTTCCTCTCAGAACTGCCTTTGCTGTATCCCAAAGATTTTGAACAGTTGTGTTTTCATTTTCATTGGTTTCCATGAATTTTTCAAATTCTTCTTTAATTTCCTGGTTGACCCATTCATTCTTTAGTAGGATGCTCTTTAGCCTCCATGTATTTGAGTTCTTTCTGATTTTCTTCTTGTGATTGAGTTCTAGTTTCAAAGCACTGTGGTCTGAAAATATGCAGGGAATAATCCCAATCTTTTGGTACCAGTTGAGACCTGATTTGTGACCTAGGATGTGATCAATTCTGGAGAATGTTCCATGGGCACTAGAGAAGAATGTGTATTCCGTTGCTTTGGGATGAAATGTTCTGAATATGTCTGTGAAGTCCATTTGGTCCAGTGTGTCATTTAAAGTCTTTATTTCCTTGTTGATCTTTTGCTTAGATGATCTGTCCATTTCAGGGAAGGGGGTGTTAAAATTCCCTACTACTATTGTGTTGTTGTCAATGAGTTTCTTTGCTTTTGTTATTAATTGCCTTATATAATTGGCTGCTCCCATGTTAGGGGCATAGATATTTACAATTGTTAGATCTTCTTGTTGGATAGACCCTTTTAAGTAGGATATAGTGTCCTTCCTTATCTGTAATTACAGTCTTTGGTTTAAAATCTAATTTTTCTGATATAAGGATTGCCACCCCGGCTTTCTTTTGGTGTCCATTAGCATGGTAAATGGTTTTCCACCCCCTCACTTTCCATCTGGGGGTGTCTTTGGGTCTAAAATGAGTCTCTTGTAGACAGCATATCGCTGGGTCTTGTTTTTTTAATCCAATCTAATAGCCTGTGTCTTTTGATTGGGGCATTTAGCCCATTTACATTCAGGGTAACTATTGAGAGATATGAATTTAGTGCCATTGTATTGCCTGTAAGGTGACTGTGACTGTATATTGTCTGTGTTCCTTTCTGGTCTATCCTGCTTTTAGGCTCTCTCTTTGCTTAGAGGACCCCTTTCAATATTTCTTGGAGGTCTGGTTTCGTGTTTGCAAATTCCTTTAGTTTTTGTTTGTCCTGGAAGCTTTTTATCTCTCCTTCTATTTTCAGTGACAGCCTAGCTGGATATAGTATTCTTGGCTGCATATTTTTTCTCATTTAGTGTTCTGAATATATCATGCCATTCCTTTCTGGCCTGCCAGGTCTCTGTGGATAGGTCTGTTGCCAATCTAATGTTTCTCCCATTATAGGTTACATATCTCTTTTCCCGAGCTGCTTTCAGGATTTTGTCTTTGTCTCTGAGACTCGTAAGTTTTACTATTAGATGTCAGAGTGTTGACCTATTTTTATTGATTTTGAGAGGGGTTCTCTGTGCCGCCTGGATTTTGATGCCTGTTTCCTTCCCCACATTTGGGAAGTTCTCTGCTATAATTTGCTCCAATATACCTTCTACCCCTCTCTCTCTTTCTTCTTCTTCTCGGATCCCAATTATTCTAATGTTGTTTCGTCTTATTGTATCGCTTATCTTTAGGATTCTGACTTCATGATCCAGTAGTTGTTTATCTCTCTTTTTCTCAGCTTCTTTATTTTCCATCATTTCGTCTTCTATATCACTGATTCTCTCTTCTGCCTCATTTATCCTAGCAGTTAGTGCTTCCATTTTTTATTGCACCTCATTAATAGCCTTTTTGATTTCGACTTGGTTAGATTTTAGTTCTTTTATTTCTCCAGAAAGGGTTTGTCTAATAACTTCCATGCTTTTTTCAAGCCCAGCTAGTATCTTTAAAATCATGATTCTGAACTCTAGGTCTGACATCGCACTAATGTCCATATTGAGTAGGTCCCTGGCAGACGGTACTACCTCTTGTTCTTTTTGTTGAGGTGACTTTTTTCATCTTGTCATTTTGTTAGAGGAGAATAGATGAATGAGAGAACAAAATGCTAATAGGGTAACAACTTCCCCAGAAAATATTCTCTAAACAAATCAGAAAAGACCTGAAACCAGGGGAAAAGAAAGGGAAAGAAAGAAAAAAGAGAAAAAAAAAGAAAAAGATTAAAAAAACAGAACAAATCAAAAATGTCAGAATATGATCAAATACAATCAGGCTGGTGTATAGATCAGTGCCACACACTAGATTTTGGGTGTATTTTGGTCTGTTAGAAAAAAGTGCCTCCTAAAATTTTAAAGAAAGGCTTATATATGTACAAAATAAGGGTTGATATGATGAAGGGATGGAATATGAATATAAAGATGAAAATTATAAAAAATTTTAAAAAAGGAAATCATAACAAGGTGTTTGAAAAAATAAAGAAGAGGATTAGAAAAAAAAGAAAGAAAGAAAGAAAAAGAAAGGGAGAGAATGTGATCAGGCAGGAGATTGGAACAAAGCCATACACTAGAGATTTAGGGTATACTTTGATATGTAAGAAGAAACTGTATCTCAAAATTTTAAAGAGAACAACTTATATGCCAAAAATAAGGGTAACTACTATGAAGGGATAGAATACGACTCTAAAAATGAAAAATAAAAGTGTTTTTTTTAAAAAAAGGGATTGATGTTTGTTGAAAAAGGGAAAAAGAAAAATTTAAAAAAACAGTTAAAAAATTAACTTTGAAAGACTAATGAATCATGGTAAAAAAGCCATGAATTCTATGTGTGGTATTCCCCTAGCGCTAGAGTTCTCCCATTCTCATTGATCGGTAAACTTGGTCTTGGTTGGCTGTTCTTGCTGATCGTCTGGGGGAGGGGCCTGTTGCCGTGGTTCCCAAATGTCTTTGCTGGAGGCCGAACTGCCCTGCCCTTGCTGGTCCCGGCTAAGGAATCTGCTCGGGTTTGCTCTCTGGAGATTTTGTTCCCTGCAAGCTTTCCGTACAGCTTTGGAGGATGAGAGTGAAAATGGCGGCCTCCCAATCTCCGCCCTGGAGGAGCCGAGAAGTTGGGGCCCCACTCCTCAGTGCGCCCCGAGAGAAAAGCAGTCACTCCCGTCTCCCCGGTCTCTGGCTGCACTCCATGCTCACCCAGCCTGTGACCAAGCATTTCTATCTCTGGGACCCAACTTGGTGTGGAGTCTCCAAACCCAGCAGATCCCTGTGGTGTGCTCCCACGCCGCTCCCCCCTGGGGAGGAAGGGGCGTCTCCCTGGATCTGCCACTTTTTGGGTCCTGCTGGAGGATCAGCAGCCCGACTGTGCCACGGATCACGGTTTATGGCAACTCCGAGCTGAGAGCCCGCGCCTTGGCTCCGTCTCTGCAGCCGGCTTCCCCGCTCCGATACCTGGGAGCTCTGGCGCACTCAGGCTCCCCCGGTCTTTCTGTGACCCCGAGGGTCCTGAGACCACACTGTCCCGTGAGGTTTCCACCCCCTGCTTAGCCACTGGAGTGCCGTCCCTCAGCGGAGCCGACTTCTAAGTTCCGATTTTGTGCTCCACGGCTCTATCACTTGCCAGAGCGGCTGATGGAGGCCCCCTACCTCGCCGTCTGTCCTCCCGAATATCACCTTGGATTCACTTCTCCGCACATCCTACCTTCCAGAAAGTGGTTGCTTTTCCGTTCAGAGTTGTTGCTATTTTTTTCTCGATCTCCTGTTGAGTTCGTAGGTGTTCAGAATGGTTTGATCCCTATCCAGCTGAGTTCCTGAGACCAGATGAAATCCAGGTCTCCTACTCCTCCGCCGTCTTGCTCCGCCCCAGCATTTTACTTGTTGCTAGAACTGGGTGGCAACTTCTAAGCTTCTCATGTGTGGAACCAGAAGCCTTCTTTCTTCTTTTAAATCTTTTCTATTTTAAATAACTTCAGAGTTGAGGTAAAAGTTGCTTAAACAGAACAAGGAAAACCTGTATACTTTCACTCACATTCCTGACATACTGATATTTAATCTCTTCTGTATTCTTAGGACTTTTAGGAATGTTTAAAGAGAATAATCATACAGAATTTTGCTGAAATAGGATTGGTTTCCAGAGGACAGGTCAAATTTATCTCCTTCATTTGGCCTGTATTCGTATTTCCTTTTTCTCTTCTGCATAGTGACTTTTCCAGTTGGCTGGTACCCTATCCATAGCTTATTCGCAGCCTTCTGACCTCCAAAAATCTCACGCATGTTCGGTTTTATGTCCTCTATTTTGATTGTGCTATTAGTTGGGTCATAGATGCAATATTTTTCCTTCCCCAACTCTAGCAGGAGTTTACTATGACACCCATTACATAAATCTGGGATGTGGTGATGGGGAGAAGAGATGGTGAAACTAACTTTTGCATGGAAATACCCAGCGTTGTATTTGAAACCTGAAAACTTTCTTAGGGATCTGTTTTCTTCCCACTATTACATTGGAAAATGCCTGAGTCAGATAGTGACGTTTTTCATATGTGCTATAAAAATTTAAGTAACTTTGATATGGGGAGAACATACATGGTTTTGAGTAAATATCGCTAAATGCCAGAAATCTGGAGGCTCAGATCCAGGTGGTAGTCTTCCTAATCTTGATTGCCTGGAACATTTCAAGTCTATAAGGCCACCCACGGTAGGACACATCCGAGGAAATACTTCTGACTGGAGAGAAAAATCACATTTTCAGGCTTGTTTACTCTGTCTTCTTACAGTGGCAGTGTTTATTAAAGTACAAGTGTTGCTATGGTGATGGGAGAGGCATAACAGGAGGGAATTGGGGGGAAATGTTGCAACTTGAGAAGGATTTACTTCTTATAAAATGAAAGTTGATTCTTTGGAGCTCTATTTGAAGAATCTTGTTGCCTTCCCCCTTGTCTATACATCACAAAACAATTAAAAAATATTTTGATGTCCGTCCCTGTTTCCATTATTTATTGCAATGACTCCTAGGAAGTCTCGGCTACCGGAAGGAGTGTGTGTGGCAGGGAGGGGTGCTGCTGCGAGGCACCCGCTGTCGCTTTCCTATTTTGTGGATTTCCATTTTCCTCAATCACGCCGCCAGGGTTTTTGTCTTTTACATTAACATTTTAAAGGAATCAGCATTCTGAATTCATCAATTCTGTTACCTGCTTTCAGATGAATTTCTATTTTCCTTATGCTTTTATTAATTACACCTGTAATTCGGGTAGTTCCCATCTCTAGACTTCCTGTGATAGGAGGAAAAATAAACCCTGTTTAAGCCTGCTTTGTCAAATGTTTTGTTGCTCACACCCAAATGCTATCACTAATTGATATACCAGGCGTTTTTTTGTTTGTTTTAATAACTGGCGTTTAATGAAAGTATCCTCTTTTGTTTCATTAACTTTTTTTTAACATTTATTTATTTACTTGAGAGAGAGGGAGAGAGCACACATGCTCAGGCACACATGCGTGAGCGAGCAGGGGGAGGGGCCCATGGAGAGAATCCCCAAGCTGACTACCCGCCAAGCATGGAGCCTCAGGTGGACCTCCATCCCAGGACGCTGAGATCATAATCTGAGCTGAAACCAAGAATCTGGCACTCAACTGACTGAGCTACCCAGGTGCCCCTATTTCATAACTCTATCTAGTTATCACTAATTGCAGCCTCCAATGCACAGGTGTCAGCCTCTTAGTAATAAAAATAACTCCCCGTTTTTGGATATTGCTTGACAGTAAATCTTAGTTTTAATTTTTGCAAGACTTGTTTATTGTCCCTTAATTGCTATTTTACCATGAATTTATAAAATCTGTATTAGGAAGTATTATCTAGATACCACTTAAAATCCCAGAATGTCCTAATAAGTGAATTTTTTTTTTGTCTTCTACATTTATTTCTAAACTTTTGTAGAAATTGGATGTCAGCGTAATAGGCTTCCAAATTGCCTTATCTTTAAGATGATTTGAACTGTTTTTCAGTATTTCATTAATAACTTGAGCAAGGTAAATTTCAACTAAGCAAAAAGCTTTGGGGCAAACATGATACCTCATGATACCTTGGACCTCTGTAGAATTAACATTAAACTCCTTGAATTATATACTCTGAAAATAGGTGAATTAGCAAGCAGCAAATCACTTATTTTGTGTGCACTTGCTTGTTGAGAAATTGTTGGCCACCTTAGCATACCAGGACCCAGTCCTCTCTGCTTTTCCCTGTCTCTTGATGATCCCTCACATTTGGAGCTTGGCAAGACCGACTCTAGTTGGTGCATATCTTCACTTACACTTGTCATTTGTAGTCCATGAGGACTTCAGACTTTCCAACCAGAAAACTAAAAATGTTTATTGACTCTACTCTTCTTTTCTGACTTGGCTTCTAATGAGAGAAAATTTGGCACAGAAATTCCCTAGGCGATTGGCCAGTCTAGTGGTTCTCAAAGTATAATTCTTGGACCAGCTGCACGAGCATTATCTGTGAGCTTATTAGAAAAACATCCTCGGACCACACCTCAGACCTGCTGGATAAGAATCTCATCTTGGGGTGGGGCCCGCCCTGGGTTTTTTTTAACAAGCCCCCAGGTGATTCTGATACATGCTCAAGGTTGGGAAAAACTGACTTTCATCATTAGGATCAGAAGAGGAATAAGCTCTAATTAGCCCAGAAGTGTTAAGTTCCAGTGGGTAATCTGAAGGGAAAGAGAGAAAAGGGAGAAGGTGTTTTTCTTCAGTCAGCAAGGATGGCTGCTGCTGGCAAAGAAAATCTGTCGATAAAATAGCATTGGCTGCACGTGAGGAAAGATGTCTGATGCCATCTCTTAATTTTTATTTTTTGCCAATCTATTAATAAGCATTGAGCTATATTTTGAGAAAGGTGCAAGGGTGTTTAAGACCCTCAAAGAATTAATATTCTTGGGTGGTGGCCGTGGGGGAGAAAGGGACAAGTGAAGTGGGAAGAAGTAACAAAGCCACACAGTACAAGCACTTTCAAGAGGCACAGATGACAGGTTTTAGAAACATACAGAAGAGAGCAATTACAAATGAAAAGACAGAACCTCACTTAGTTGCAGGGAAGGGACAGAGTTTGGCACTGTAATACCTTAGGTGACACTTTCCATCTGTATGCTGTTTTGTGAGACCTGTGAAAAGAACAGAGGTCTGGAGGCACATGAATGGTGACACTGTGGATTGTTTCAGTGATAATTTATGCTCCAGGGAAGCTGAGGTGAAAAAAAAACATGAACACAAAAATAATCAAAATACTCAGCGACAGTCTTTTCATCTTGTGAGGAGTGTACCCTTCAGCAGGGAAAACAATCCACTTACACGAGAAATAGAGTGACGTGACCAAGAAAGCCCTGTGACCCTACAAGCCAAATTGAAGGGCACAGCAAGAACCGCATCTTGGGAAACCCGTTGCGATCCAGCCTGTATGGATTTTGACCCACCATTTCAACCTGATCAAATGCGGCTCACTGCATCCTAATTGTTAAAAGGAAGAATTGACTGAGGAGAAAAATCAACTCCCACTATTGTCCCACAGATATTTTCCAGCCAGGAAAGAATTCAATCTCTGAAGATCTGGCAGAGGCTGCTGTGAGGGAACTGCTTACAAAGCTCTCTCTGTGATTTAAAAGCATGAAATAGCCTCATTTCAAAGTTGAGAGTCTTAAAAAAACAAAACAAAACAAAACAAAAAACCCCACACACACTCTTATCTGCCCTCACAGCCTGAATTTTGAATCAGGCTTGGGATAAAGTAGAGGAGTCTGTGTGTGCTCTCAAATATCTGTTATCAAAAGCCTGATCATTCTTTTCAAAATTCATGGCAAATACTATTTTTTCCAGTGCTATGTTACCATCAAAATAAATCTTGAAGGGCATTCAAGTTTTAGAGCAATTTTGGCAGGGAAACAAACTCACAGGAAATCCATTTGTGCCTTATGTTTGGAGTCCTGGTATAGTCAAGGCACAATGTGGAAGGAGGAATTGTTCTTCAAGAGTAGCTATCGGTATTGCAAGATCAGGAGTGTGGGGTCCTAGAAGATCATTTCATCTCTGTTCTGTTTTGTTGTTGTTCCTCCTCCTACTATGCAACATACTACTTGATGTCCATTTTATTTGTGGCAACAGGGCATTTTTGGGTCTTTTGAGTGTCAGTGACTTTTGTCTGTCTGGATAACTTGTATGCCTGCTTTCTAGAAGGCATTTCATAAAACTCCAAATAAAACCTCTTTACACATCATGTAACTGTGCTGTGCTTGAGAGTTGCCTCCTGTAAAGTAAATAAAGCCATATTGATTTCTCCTGGGCCACACAATCTATTTTGTGGAATTTTCTCTCATCCAGCTCAGATCCCTGCATGGATTTTCAGGAGAGCTGTTTTTCAGCATGGCTGAGAACTGGACTGGCTGGCTGGAAATGCAGGTAGCTACCATGCAGATAAACCCCAGCATTGAGCTTATTTTTTATATTTAGGTATAGAGTCAAAGAAAAACTCTGTCATCCATAGCACTTGCCATTATTGCTATTAAGGCAAAAGCTTCCAGGTTCCAAGGTTAAGGGAAATGTAGAAGGAGGTAGAAATAGAAATGTCTGAATTATCCACACACATTCTAGGTGACAAATTTTCTTAGGAGGGCCTCGGGCTAGCAATAGCCCTTAAAATGTTCTCCCAACCCTTTGCTTCTACTCAGGGTCACACACTGTATACCCTTTAATCCCAAGAACTGTGTTAGCAAGGGAATAATTATATTGAAAATAGAAGGAGTGAGATTTTTGTGCTACTTAATGTCCATGTGTGTCTTCACCTATTCCTTTATTGACAGCTTATAATGTCTCTGGCATTTCATGGAATTAAAGACATGAGTAAGACATAGCCTATCCTATCAAGAATCTCAAAATACAGTAGGAAAGCTATGGCCAGACACCAGTATTATTGCACAGGTTGCACCGTAATAGATGGATAAAGATTGGATGACAGACAATATATAGGACAGGTAGATGGATGATGGATAGATGCCGAGGTGGGATAATTAGGTAAGTAGACATCAGTGAATTAGATGTTTTAAATCTCTTAGAGTTAAAGCAGACCTCAAGGCCTACATGGTCTAGCTTCCTGCTACCCTCTGACACCATATTATCCTGTCATTTCCCTTTGTTTCCTTTTTTTTTGACCTAAAGAAAGCTGTATATAATCTATACAATTGATGAGCTTGAAGATAAGTATTACATCTGTGAAATTATCACAGTCTATGTCATATGTTTATATCTTTACCTTTGGAAAGTTTCTTCCCACTTTATCTATGTTTTTCTAGCAGTAAGAACACTTAAGATCTACCCTCTTAGGGGCGCCTGGGTGGCTCAGTTGTTTAAGCATTCAACTCTTGATTTCTGCTCAGGTCAGGAGCTCAGGGTTGTGAGATCAAGCCTCGCCTCAGGCTCTGTGCTGGTTGTCGCGCTTGCTTAAGATTCTCTCAAGGAGACAAACCATAAGATACTCTTAACCATAGGAAACAAACTGAGGGTTGCTAGAGGGGTAACTGGTGATGGGCATTAAGGAGGGCACGTGATGGAATGAGCACTGGGTATTATATACAACTGATGAATCACTGAATGCTACCTCTGAAACTAATAATACACTATGTTAATTGAATTTAAATAAAAAAAGTTATCTTCCTCTTCCTTTGCCCCTCCCCTATCCTTTCTCTCTCCCCTCTAAAACAAAACAACCCCCCCAAAACACAGAAAACTACCCTCTTAGCAAATTAAGTCTATGATACAGTATTGACTATAGTCATCAAGCTGTACAATAGATCTTTGAGACTTACACATCTTTTATAACTGAAACTTTGTACTCTTTGACTAATACCTCTGTTTCCCTTTCCCCCAAGCCCTGGCAACCACCATCCCGGTCTCTGCTTCTATGAGTTTGACTATTTTATTTTATTTTTTTAAAGATTTTATTTATTTGTTTGAGAGAGAGAATGAGAGAGAGAGAGCACGAGAGGGAAGAGGGTCAGAGGGAGAAGCAGACTCCCTGCTGAGCAGGGGTCCCGATGCGGGACTCGATCCCAGCACTCCAGGATCATGACCTGAGCCGAAGGCAGTCGCTTAACCAACTGAGCCACCCAGGCGCCCCGAGTTTGACTATTTTAGATTCATCATGAGTAGTATCCTGTAGTATCTGTCTTTCTGTTTTTGGCTTATTTCACTTGGTGTAATGTCCCACATGTTCATCCATGTTGTCACAAATGTTAAGATTTCCTTTTTAAGGACGGAACAATATTTCATTGTGTATATTTAACCACACTTTCTTTATTCACCCATCAGGAGACATTTAGATTGCTTCCTTGTCTTGGCTATTGTGAATAATGCTATGACAAACAGGGGAGTACAGTTATCTCCTTGAGATTTTGATTGCAATTCCTTTGGGTATATATACCCAGAGGTGAGATTGCTGGATGATATGGTATCCAGTGTTTTGAAACTCTATCCTGTTTTTACAAAATGGCTGCATCAATATACATTCCTACCAAAAATGTACAACAGTTCTTTTCTCTATATTCTTGCCAAAATTTATTATCTTTGCTTTTTGTTTTTTTATACTAGTCATCCTTAGAATTATGAGGGTATATAGCTCATTGTGGTTTTGATTTGCATCTCTCTGATTAGTGATACTGAGCATCTTTTCACATATCTATTGGCCATTTGTATAACTTCTTTGGAGAAATGTTTCCCCAATCCCTTTACCCATTATTATTATTATTTTTTGCTATTGTATGAATTCTTTACATGTTTTGGATATTAACCCTTTATTAGATAAATGATTTGCAGGTATTTTCTCCCATTCTGCAGATTACCTTTATATTTTGTTGATTGTGGTCATGATTTGTTTTGTTTTGAGTGTGGAGGAGCTTTTTAGTTTGACATAATCCCACTTGTCTATTTTTTATTTTGGTGTCCTAGCCAGGAGATTATTGCCAAAGCCAATGTCCAAGAAGCCTTTTCCCTATATTTTCTTTGAGGATATTTAGTCTTATGTTTAAGACTGTACGTTTATATTACAATCTTATGCCTTTAGCCCATTTGTTGGGGTTTCTTTTTGTGTGTGTGGAGAGAAAGAAGGTTTGAATGTCACTATTTTATATGTGGCTGTGCAGTTTTCCTAATACCACTTATTGCAGAGACTGTCTTTCCCCCACTGTGGATCCTTATATCCTTGTCAAGTATTACTTTATTATATATGTAGGGGTTTATTTCTGGGCTCTCTGTTCCATTAATTTGTAGGTCTGTTTTTATGCTAATACCATACTGTTTTGATTACTGTGGCTCTGTAATGTATTTTAAAATCAGGAAGTGTGATGCCTTCAGCTTTGTTCAAGATTGCTTTGGCAATTCAGGGTCAGTTGTGGTTCCATAAGAATTTTAGGATTGTTTTTTCGATTTCTGTAAAACATGCCATTGGGATTTTTATAGAGATCATGTTGGGTGGTACGGACATTTTAACAGTATTCTGCCAAATGTTTTCCACTTATTTGTGTCTGCTTTAACTTCTTTCATCAGTGTGTTACACTTTTCAGTGTACATGTCTTTCATGTCATTGGTTAAGTTTATCCCTAAGTAATTCTTTTTGCTGCCATCGTGAATGGGATTGCTTTCTTAATTTCTTTTTTGGGTAATTCACTATTAGTGTATAGAAAAGCAGCTGATTTATGTACATTGATTTTTTCGTACATCGCAGCTTTGCTGAATTTGTTTTTTTCTAACAGTTCATGTGTGTGTGTGCATGTGTGTGTGTGTGTGTGAGTGTGTGTGTGAGATGCCTTAGGGGTCTAAGATTCTGTCCTCTGTAAACAGATAAAATGCAAATCAGAAAAATTATTTCTTGCTTAAATGTAGGACTTCTAGTACTAGATTAAATAGAAGGATATCCTTGACTTTTTTCAGATCTTAGAGGAAAAGCTTTCAAGTTTTTCACCATTGAGTTTAATATTGTAGAATTTCATGTCATCTTTATTGTGCTGAGGTAAATTCCTTCTCTACCTAAATTGTTGAGACTTTTTTGTCATATATGGATGTTGAATTTTGTCAAATGTTTTTTCTGCATCCATTGAGATGATGTAGATTTTTATTCATTCTGTTAATGTGATATATTTATTGATTTTTGTGTATGTTGAATCATCCTTGCATCCCAGGAATAAATGCCACTTTCATGGTGTATGATTCTTTTGTGTGCTTCTGAATTTGGTTTGCTAATACTTGTTGAAGAGTTCTGCATCCATGTTCATTAAAGAGATTAGTCTGTGAGTCTCTTTTCTCATGTTTTCATTGGGTTTTGGTATCAAGATGATGCTGGCCTCAGAGTTTGAGGGTCTTTTTTAATTTAAATATATTTTGGAAGAACTGGAGGATTAGTATTTTTCTTTGAATTTTTGGTAAAATCCACTTGTGAATCAATATGGTTCTGGTTTTTTTGTTGGAAGGATTTGATTACTGATTCAATTTCATTTGTTTGGTCTTATCAGGTTTTCTATTTCTTCTTGATTCAGGTTCCTAGGTTTCTAGGAATTATCCATTTCTTGTAGGTTTTCCATTTTGTTGGTGTATAATTAGTCCTAATAGTATTTCATGATCTTTATCCTGTGGCATCATTTGTAATGTTTCTTTGTTCATTTCTGATTTAGTGTCTTCTTTTCTTTTCTTAATCTGGCTAAAGTGTCATTAATCTTGTCTTTCAGAAAAAACAACTCACTTTTGTCAGTTTTTCTATTTTCTGATTTATTTCTACTTTAATTGTATTTCCTTTCTGCTAACTTTGGGCTTAGCTTGTTCTTTTTCTAGTTCCTTGAGGTCTGATATTAGGTGGTTTGTTTGTGATTAGTTGTTAACTAATGCAGGTGTTTATCACTATTGACTTCCATTTTAAAGATTTATTTATCTTAGTGTACACACATGTGTGTTTGGGGGGTGGAGGGCGGTGCAGAGGGAGAGGGAGAGAGAAACTTAAGCAGACTCCATGCAGAGTGTGGAGCCTGTGGTAGAGCTTAATTTCATGACCCTAAGATCATGATCTGAGCAGAAACCAAGGTTTGGATGCTTAACCGATTGTGTCAGCCAGGCACCCCTTAATTTCCTTTTAGTACTGCTTTTGCTTTATCCCATATATTTTGATAAGTTATGTTTTCATTTGTCTTCAGATATATTCTAATTTTTCTCAATTTTCTTTGACTCAAAGGTTAAGAGTGTGTTCAATTTCTATGTTTGTGAATTTCTTTTATCTTTTTTCATTTCAAGTTTTACTCCATTGTGGTTGGAGGAGATACTTGAAATGACTTCAGTCTTTTAAATATGTTGAGACTTGTTTTGTGACCTAGCATGTGATCTAACCTGGAAAATGTACCATGTGTATGTGAAGAATGTGAATTCTGCTGTTGAGTGGGATGTTCATTATGTGTCTATTAGGTTTGTTTGTCTATAGTATAGTTTGTCTGCTTTTACCTTATTGATCTTCTGTCCAGACACTCTGTCCATTATTATAATTGGGATATTGAAGCCTACTACTATTGTATTGCTGTCTCTTTCTCCCTTCAAATCTAAAGCTGCTCTGATGTTGGGTGCATCTGTATTTTTCATATCTGTCTGTTGAAATGACCATTTTGTCATGATGTAATGACCTTCTTTGTTTCTTGTGATAGTTTTAACTTAGTCTGTTTTATTTCTGATAAAAGTATAGCCATTCCTACTCTTTGTTGCTATTTACATGGAATATCTTTTCCTATCCCTTCATTTTCAGCCAATGTAGGTCATTAAATCAAAAGTAGATCTCTTGTAGACATCATATAGTTGGAATTTGGGTTTTTTAAATCCATTCAGCCATTCTGTCTCTTGATTGGCAAGATTAATCTAGTTACATTTAAAATAACTATTGATAGTTATTGATTAGTAATTGATATCTTGTTAATTTCTGTTTTGTAGTCTTGTTTCTCCTTACTGTTTTCCTTTTGTGTGTGTGTGTGTGTGTGTGTGTGTGTGTGTGTGTGTGTGTGTGTGTGTTTGTAGTTGTGGTAGATAGACTTTGATTCTTACTGTGTTTGAAAATACCGGCCTCCATGCTCTTGCTGAAATACATTTAGTATGTTCTCCCCAGGGTTTTTGGATATTCTGTTCCCTTTGACTGTTGGAATTCTTTTCCCTCAGATAAACACATGTCTTGCTCCTTCTTTTAATTCTGATGCCTCCTCAAATGTCCTCTTACTAAAGTAGCTGTCCCTGGTCACCCTATTACCACCACCATTCTCTCTACTTTTATCTTTATTCTTTATCACTGCCTATCATGTTATGTTTATTGCTTTCTGTCTCCTAGAATGTAAGCTCCATAATACTGTGAACTTCTGTTAATCACTGTATGTCCAGTGTCAGAATAGTAACTGACATGTAGTAGGTACTTCAATGAATGAATGAATGAATGGATAAATGAATGAATTGATGTAAAGGCAACCTGTGGGAGACCATGGAGGACTTTGGATTCTGTGTTAAGGAATTTAGGCTTTATTTGGGAGCTGTGTTAGGTAGCTACTGCCCCAAAAATACAATATCATAATAGAACTATAAGCTTCTATTTCTTTTGCATCTGCAGATCAATGGCTGATGTTTAACTGATTTAGGCTGTGCTCAGGGGATGATTATGCTCACTTTCACACACTGGTAGTCAGGTGGGTCTATAGCTGATCTTGGGCTGCACTCAGCATGGGTTGGCACTGCTTCACTCTTCATTTTCCTCCTGAGACCAGCATACCGGTCTGGGAATTTTCAACCCAGGTTGATGACAGACCCAAAAGAGCAAGATCACCTGTCACAACAGTTCTCCATCTTCTGTGTGCTTCATAGCTGCTAACATTCCATTGGCCAAAGCAAATTACATGGCTAAGCTCACAAGAGAAAGGTTAAGATTTAAATCAAATCTACCATAGCGGGTAACGTTACTTTATGATTTTCAGCAGTTTAATGCTCCTTTACAGATTACTACATAACATTTAACATTTTCTAGTATTGAGATATTATCTGGAGCCAACATTGAATTAATGACAGGTAACCATTGTGCAGTCTACCAATAAAATAGTTTCTAACATGCTTATGATGTTATATGTATGTCCTAATCATAATATGCCCAGTAAATAGGTCAATAACTTGGACTGTGCAGAGATAGTTTGTCTTATACACTGTCTATTTTTCAGCTTTTATCCTAGAAACAACAAAGTGCTCCCTCTGCTCCCATTCAATTTCCCTTTTGTAAGAATTTAATTTATAAGACTGCTGACTTTAATTACAGATGGAAGCATGAAACTGTTCTATCAAAAAGTAATTGACTGTCATAATAGTATAGCTTTGAGATTTTCTTATTTTCCTCTCCCATCTAGAAAGAATAGGCTCTAGAGATTTGAGTTAATGATGCTGATGGTGTACTGATTGCTGGGTTATTTGTTTTCTTTCTTCTTGCATTTGGGACTAACCTGTTTATTTTAAGGACACCTGCAATTCTTTAGCAAATGTTTAATTCCAATCAGGGAAATTTGCCATCATGTGTGGCTACTGTAATAGTACAGTGTGTTTCAAAGATGACAAGATGACAGTTTTGTGTATTTAATAGAAGGATCAGCATGGGATAATTTCAATACTGGGCAAATATCTGAGAGTTGGAACATTTGTCACCACCAGGATTGGGTTAAACAGAATTCCTAGGTTGTATTTCCTAGAAAATCCGAAGTCACATCTCCTACAACCAAGAGGGGAAAGGGATAGGGCAAGTTATATTTTTGGAGGTCATTTGCTTATAAATATGGCCAACCAATAAATCTTTAATAGTGCATACTATTCCATATAGTCAACCATTGGCTAAAATCCTTAGCACCTTCTCTGAATTGGAGCCTGAGTGGAGTCAATTACTGACAGGTGAATTTTTTCATATTTCAAACAGTGATGTCTATTGCCCTGGTCCCAGTTAGAATCTACCACTTTAACAGTGTCCAAGAAGGGCTCTGTGCTTCCTATGCTAAAATGGGACAGACTTACTTGTCATTTTTTAAAAAACTGTTTTAAAAGTCATTCTCTCCTCAACTTCTGCCCCCAGTTCTTCACTTTGCCAACTTTCTTCAAATGATCTGGTAATTTTCTAATTGGCTTTATTCTAAACATAGGATGAAAGTAATTAAATGGCGAACAAGTCAATACAAGCATGCACAATCCCACAAGGATACCCAAAGATGGATACAATGAAGCAAGTATATTAACTCAGTGTTTCATTAAAACAACTTTAAAAATAGTCTCTATTGAAGAAGTTTAATAAAATAACTAGCAAGTAGATCTGAGTCATTTGCTGGAATAAACATGGGTTTAACCTCTAGATAATCTCAGCCAGACTGTGATGGAACAATGACAGATTTCCAGAACATTCTTCACTAGGCAGTTTTATATAAATTTTGAGATGAAACCAGGTATATTTTGGAGATTCTATCACCCCATTTCGTGACATTTCACATAGTGACTCTGTAAAGATATATTCTGACACATTCTCATTAGCAAGTTATATAGGTTGCTTATTAAAGTAGTGGAAATTACTTTGAATGAACTCTGGAAAGCTGGGTAAATGACTCTGAGAATGAGTTAATCAGCTGTCTTTGTTAAATGTTTTTCTAAGTGTGGGAGGCCTTGGCAGGTAATTTGGCTTTCTCTGATTTGCAGTTGCTGTCGTCATTGCTATATGTGATTGATATGTCTGCCTGGACATATTTGCAACCTCACACTAATGCTGATGAATGATTTAAAGATACTGAATTATTGATAATTTCAGAAGTGCCCCTAGAATTGGATCTAAGAGGCTGGTTTCCACGTTACAACTCCATATCATGGTGATATTGTCGAAGCAACATTTCTTTGTGGGGAGTTTTGAGTTAAGCTTCATATCATATCATGTGTAGTAAAAATGCAACTAATTAGGCTGTGAATTTTCTCTAGTAGAACAAATTCCTCTCTCTGCTTTGACATCATGTAGACATTCTTACATAAAATGGATTTCTTTACAGTTATCATGTCACAATTTTACCTGCAACTACTTTATAAAGGGAGGTACCATTTTCTCTTAATAGCTGTGGCATGTTTTGTCAGAGATGCAAAATGTTAGACTTAAATGGAACATTTGATAACACCCAGCCCACTGTTACTCAAAACCTCTCCATTGTCAGAGGAAGGTGAATGTCATGCATCCTGGAGTCTGGGGGGTAGAGCATAAAACAAATTATCTGAGGTCTTAAGATTTTGAATCTTTATCCATAATATATCCATGTCCATTGAACAAAGATTTCAGCTCAGCTGAGCTACCTTGTTTGCATGAATTAGCTAGGGAGCCTCATCCCCTATCTTGTGGGAATTCTAATGCTTTTCTCAAGATGTCTGGAAATTCCTAAAGGCTTATGTTCTTGGGAACACCAGTCTCTGTGATTTCCTGTTTCACTTCAGTCTTGCTGAAATCTTCATCTTCTGCTACTCTCGCTGACCCTTGCTAGTAGAACCCCTTCCTTCCTTCCTTTCCCCACAACACAACTCGTACTGGAGGAATACTAGACCTCTGTAAAAGTCTTTGAGTGGCAAAAGCCTTACATCATAGCTAAGTGCATGTTAAAAATAAACACTGGTCATTGTTGTTCTTACAGCCACTTCTGTTGCCGGGCTGCCAGCATCCTTTCACTAGCTCACTAAGTGGGCTCGTCTCCTGCCATCATGGGGCTCATTCTGTTTACTTCATTACTCCCCTCCCCCTGCCGCCGTGCTCCATTCTTTTCTGAGTTTATCTATAAATTTTTGCTAACTTCCTATCCAAAGGGGTTTGACTATCTCTTTGTCTAGCCCTGGCAAATTAAGGCTATTCCACTGGCACCTCTTTATAATTAAACATTTCCATCAAGGTGGTTCCTTGAACAAGATTATTTTATTCAATAGAGAAATGCTATAAAGGATCTCCTTTTTTTTTCTCCCATACTATATTGATATTAAAACAGTTTGTTCCCCTTCAATCTTCAGTATATTTTCTGCTTCAACAACATATCCCCATTCTTTGATAATTTTGTGTTTACTACTAAATATCCTAACAATCTGGTTTGAGAAGAATGGGTCTATTTCAGCCTCTCCCCTGTTACAAATGAGTAGTGAAATCCAGGGACGTGAATGACCACCTCCATGTCCCCAAAATGAGAACATTTAACAGGGAATACAAAATTTCTCTGTCTCCTCATTCAAGATAGACTAAGCTCCTCATTTTTAGTGAAATTATGTTACACAAGTACATCTTTACTTTCCAATAGGGGTTTCTTACAGTGTGTTCATTTTTGAAGGAAAACGTATTCTAACAAAAATCCATGTAAAAGCTTCAATGACATGGGTTCTCTTTCCATTTGTACCTGCATTGACTGGTTGGTGATCGCCTTTGGAATATTACCTCCAGAAAATTTCAGAGTTGTTATAAATACATACCATTATGTGGGAAGGTTAATCTATTTGCCAGATTCTGTCCTGGTATATTTGTTTTCCTTCACCCTGATGGCGAGTCACTTGATTATCAAAGAGCAGCAAGACCTTGAAGAACTGCTGTCTCAGAACTGAGGACAAAGTTTCTATTTTGGTTCTCTTCCCCATGGATTTTTTTTTCTCACATGTTTTGGTTTTTATTAATTTGCAGGACTGTCTACACATATTCTTGTGGGTACAGCTACTCATCAAACACATATTTTCTGAATTATGCAAATTTTAATCAGGGATTAAAATACATACATATATATACACACACACATACATACTGTGGGCCCTTATTCTCAAATTTTTATAACTTATTTGGGGAGAAGAAACCTAGGTGAGTGAAAATAAGTAATGCAAGATTTAACGGTTTGAGGAAATAGAAGAAATATAAAGCTGAATACAATATGTTGGGGAATGGAAGGTACATAGTCAAACATGTTTGTGCTCCTTTTAGTCTATCTGTCGAAAGCTATGAACTCTGTAAGGGAGGGAACCTAGGCATTCACTAAAATTTCCTTACTGTTTTCCAGGATTCAGGGACTTAGGGAAGCCTACCCATGAGGGATATGGACCTCAGGTGAAGAAATGCTCAAACTGGAAGTACCAGTGGAGAGGCATGGATGATTCCAGGTAGACTGAGCGGAGACTCGTAGGAGGAATTGGAGATGGGTCTGGAAAGATGAGCAGAAGAGAGGGACAAGGCTGAGGTGGGGAGTGGCTTTCCAGGCTGGGAAAACCTGGAGCAAAATGCCAAAGTCAGGGCATTAAAGAACATAATTTGGCAACTGTTAAACCAGATTAGAGTGAAAGAAATAGTAGGACAATAGGGGTAAAGCTGGAAAGGTTGTTTCATGTGGGACTCTGAATAAAGGTACAAAGCGTTTTCATCTATTTACTGCAAAAGTAATATATTTATTGTAAGGAATTCAAATCCTATGAAAGTATAAAAATAGAAAATGAAAATTTCAATTGTATAAAATTGAGTTTGCATTAAATAGGCTTATAACCTCCTTTTCCATATAACCTGTGCATTATTGCTACCTTTCCATGTACACACAGAAATATCCATCTTGCCATTTTAATTCTCTGTGTGATCTTTTATAGATGTACCATAATTTGTTTAGCCAAATTCCCTATCAAATATATTTTCTTGATTTTACTGGTATACAAATTATCACAGTACATATCCTATTCATATTTTTGGGTACTGCTCTGATTATAACTTAATGGATGAAGTCCTAAAATTGCTAGATCAAAGGGCATACTGTTATGGACTGAACATGTCCACATACCCCTTTCCCCCATTCATATGTCAAAATCCTAACCCCCAATGTGATTTTAGGAGGTAGGGCCTTTTGGGAGATGATCAGGTTATAAGGGTAGAGTCCTTGTGAATGGGACTAGTGCCTTTATAAAGAGACACCAGAGAGCTCTCTTGCCCCTTTAGCCAGGTGAGGACATTGTTGAGTCTATGAACCAGGAAGAGGGCTCTCACCAGACATGAATCTGCTGTGGCTTTGATCTTGGACTTCCCAGCATTCAGAACTGTGAGAAACAAGTGTGTTGTGTAAACTGTCCAGTCTATGGGATTTTTTTGCTCTAGCAGCCAGAGACTAAAACATACACTTATTTTAAATTTTGATCCATGTTGCTAGATTGCCCATCAGAAATTCCATCACCATCAAGGGTTGGGGGGCAGGGGCAGGGAGAAGGCAGAGGAGCAGGAGAAAGGGACAGCATTTGTGCTTATATCCCTTTCTGTTCCCAGAGATGTGTATTGCCTGAAGAAGGACTACCGCAGGTTCTGTAACAATGGCGAAGCTGATAGTAATGATGATTATTCTGTGGGCAAGAAACATGTAAGACAGGGAAGAGCCTGCTGTGAGGGTATTACACTGGTTTAGTGGCAAGTGGGTGAGAACTGCGATGAGAGCTGTTTCTGAAGAAGTAGAAGGGTGGATTAGAGAAGTAGAAAAACAATTGAGGACTGGATGTATAGATCTGTGAGAGAATCCTGTCATTGGCCACTTTGTATGCCAGTGCTGTGCAGACCTGATTGGAGGTAGTGATCCCAGGATCATCCAGTTAGGCTGGCCGTGGTCCGGCTACAGTGTGAGGAGCACTTGCCTCATTGCAGAGCTTAAGTGTGGCCACCCAAACAGCAGCACTCAAAGACACTGCTTTCTTGGGGCGCCTGGGTGGCTCAGTTGATTAAGCATCCGACTCTTGATTTCGGCTCAGGTCATGATCTCAGAGTCTTGAGATTGAGTCTCACTTCGGACTCTGCATGGAGCCTGCTTGAGATTCTCTTTCTCTCTCTCCCTCTACTCATCTCCCCTGCTTGCACTTTCTCTCTCTCCCTCTCTCTCTCTGTCCCTCTCTCTCAAAAAAAAAAAAAAAAAATCAAAGATGCCGCTTTCTTGATACGGGGCAGAGGTGACTTATAGCACTTGGCTTTAGAAGATCTACCAGTTGCCCCTCTCCCAATCCTAGATTCTGTATGGGCAGCAAAACTTTTCCTCTGTACACTTAAATTTAAAAATATAAACTGAGAAGCAGATTTAATATAGTTTTTCTTAGAGTTGTTTGGCTTTTATGCTCACTGATTTCCTTCTTGGGTCTACAAATGAGGACATGCCATGGTTGGCTTTTTGAGAAGTGTGACCTGAGGCATTTCTTGCATAATGGGGTATCTTACTTTCATTAGTTTCCTTTTCTGCCTCTTTCCTAGCCAGTTGCGATGTTTGCCAGATAACTCCGTTTTCCATTGTTGATATCCCCTCTGTGAAATCAGTGCCTGTTACTTTCCTTTTCCATCATTATAATTCAGGAAAGACCCCATCATGTTGGTACCTCATTGCAACATGCAGTCCATTTCCTATTTCCCAGGGTTATCTGCAATGTAAACCTCATTAAACGTTGTGGTTTCAGATTGGGGTCAGCAAACTTCTGTAAAAGGCCAGATGGCAAATACTTTAGGCTTTGGGAGCCACATATAGTCTCTGTGGCATGCCTCTTGTGTTTTGTTAGAAAATTTTTTTTTTTTTTAATGATCCTATAGAAACGTAAAAACCATTCTTTGCTCACAGGTCATACTAAAAAGGGCTGTAGATTTGGTCCACAGCCATATATTTCTGACTCCTGGTCTAAGAGGCGACATTGTGAGAATGAAAATTTTCTGCTTACAGCAGCACTTATCTGGGAGACAGCAAAGCTGAATACTGTTTCACTAAGCTTCTTCTAAATAGCTAAAGATGTTAAAGGATCATGAAGTTTGAATGACCTCAGTACACCAACCCTTATTGGGTCTCATTTGAAAACTCATTTTTGACCAATGAACAATGGAATTTTCTTTAACCAATTATGTACAGACTTGAGGATTCATTCTGTGCTCTCTCTAGAGTATGAGTTTTCAAACCAGCTTTCCTTGATATTCCTGAATTTCCTACCCCCACTCCCAAGGTGAACTACTCAGTGAATTTTGACATTGTTGTATGTTCCTCCTGCCTGTCAAGTTAATAAACTTAGGGTCCTCCCCGCCGCTTTTGGTAGTTTTTTTTGTAGTCTTAGGCAATTCCCTATGTGAAATTCAGATATAAGTCAGCAGGTAGGAAAGTTCTTTTGGATGTTAGGTAAGGAGGATTTTCCTTACGGTTTCTGAAACTATGTTTAGAGTAAGAATGACAATTTAATCAGCTTGGGAAAAATAGGGGAGTGAACAGATAAAGCCATCTTATTTGTATGCAAAGGGTGGGGAGATATTGCTTCTTTAACAAAATGGAGCAAAGATCTGGTCTTTGAAATTGGCAAAATGATTAGATTACCCCTAAATTATAGAAAATTGATAATAATGCAAATGTTGCTTGTTCATAAAAATGCAAATGAATTGTGTCCAGACAAATGCAATTGTTAGTTACTTACAGATATTGACTAATTTTGTATCTATTTGTTCATGTAAACATTCCTGATTGCCCATATAGGCTCATTCTTTGAATTCTCCTTTGGACCAGTTATAATATCTTTCTGGTTTCTTCAGTGACTTGAACAAAATATTTGCCATGTGATCATTCATATTTATATGACCTCATGATTATGAAAATTATTTTAACAATCTTAATATCCTACAATATTTTTTATTATAATACACATGTATATTTGTGTCATACACAAATATAGCTGTATAGTTAGAGTATGTTTTATATCAGTGTTTCTCTTGTAGAATATACATATAAGCAAATTACTATTTTTTAAAGATTTGTATTTGACAGAGAGAGATACAACAAGAGAGGGAACACAAGCAGGGGCAGTGGGAGACAGAGAAGAAGGCTCCCCGCTGAGCAGGGAGCCCAACGTGGGGCTCCATCCCAGGACCCTGGGGTCATGACCTGAGCCGAAGGCAGACACTTAATGACTAAGCCACCCAGGTGCCCTGCAAATAAATTATTTGATGATTGTCTATATAATTCAAGCCCAGTGAAATTGGATTCTACTTGTCTGGGCATTTTGTATGTAATAGTCCTTCTACTGAAAAGATCTGATCACGATAATTATTTCCTTTACCCGTATCTCTCTCCATCTGTGATAAAACAAATATTAAATAGGCCAAGGCCAAGCTGATTTGAGGCTATGGTTCTACCCATAATTGAATGTGTGGTGACCAGTTCAGTCAAACTTGTAACTATGAAGATAGCCCCAAATTCCAAGTATACCCACCATTGTCTTTTTTTTTTTAATTTTTCTCATTTTGACAAGACTCTAATGAAGTTAATAATACAGAACGATTAAGAATTTCTTCTTGCTCTGTTGTAGATTGCTAAAGTAGAAGAAAAGTTTCCTTTTAATCTAAAAATATAAACATCTAAAAGCTAAACAGTCTTTTGGGCGCCTGTGTGGCTCAGTTGGTTGAGCGACTGCCTTCAGCTCAGGTCATGATCCTGGAGTCCCAGCATCAAGTCCTGTGTCGGGCTCCTTGCTCGGTGGGGAGTCTGCTTCTCCCTCTGACCCTCGCCCCTCTTGTGTGCTCTCTCTCTCTCAAATAAAATATTTAAAAATAAAAGCTGAACAGCTTTTGAAGACTCCTAAATTTATATATTTTAGATACAATGTTTTAGTCTCTAAGCAATTCTATCTTCTGGGTAGGAATCAGTTCAAATCCTAAAGCACCCAAGAGATTGCCAAGTCCAGAGCTTTCTTTTTCTGTAAAGGTGGTGGGGCCCTGGCATTATCTCATATATTACTTTCAAATTCTACTCAGCACCCCTGACCCTAAAGATATATTAGGTTTTAATTCACACCCTTTTTATATGAAATTTTTCATTAATGTAATGGCATACATCCCTAGATGTAAAAGATTTTTAGGGAAATCCAGGTTCGCATGCTCTCAGAGTCTGTTTTTAAAGTATGATTTTCTTTTTCTCCCTTGAAACTCCAGTTTAAGATGGAAGAATGCTGGTAAAGTTAAAACCTATATGCCTTGTTTTGTATTTGGCAAGCTGACTTGTAAATGTTTTAGGTATTTAGCTCCATTTCATAGTATATCCTGATTTCCTCTCATGTGGCAAGCACTGTGCTAGGTATTTGGAAAAGCAAGATCGATTTCTCTACCTGCTGAGCACAGTGCCTAATAGAAGAAGAACTAAAATGAGAGTATAGGGTGCTGTGTGTAATAATGGAAGTATGTACAAGGTGTGCAGTTGGCCTGTAGGAGAGAATGATAGCACTGAGCAGGGTAGAGCATGGAAGTCTATAAACTATAGCAAATGTTAAAGGCTAGAAATCATGAAGATCAGTTCAAAGTGAATACACAGAGTTCTTAAAATTTGAATACTAGGTGAAGCACTCTGGATACATGCATATAAAAACACAAATAATATATGAGCCATGACTCAGGAAGCTCATAGTCTGTTAGAGAAAACATAAGTACATGAGCAATAATAATACATTAAGAAAGTGGTGCAGTGAAGATACGAATCAAAACCTGTAGGAATTTGAGAGGCACTGGGGAGACAAGGATCGGAGAAGGCTTCTGATGGGGAAGATGAAGTCAAGTCTAGAAGGACATGTGAGAAGAGACAAGGAAAGCTAATAGGAACAAGGAATGAATGTTCTAGGTAGAACTGGTAGAACTTTTGCATATACTGGTATGCAAAGGCCCTGAGTCCTGAGACACAGTCTAGCACATTAGGGAAGGGTGACCTGAGTGCAAGCAATGAGGGAGATGAGATAAGGTTCAGTGCTGTACAAATAGGTAGAGGGTCCTATAGGAAGGGCATTGTCTGCCATATAAATGGCAGGAGAAATTTTTGAAACATTTAAAGTGAGAATGGCACCAAACTAGCCTTCGTAACGTGTCACTCTAAAAAACAATATGGAGAAGGATTAGAGCAAAATGAAACAGAGACGAAAGGACCAAATAGTTTCTTGGAGGAATCTGGATGGGAAATGAAGTAACCCAAACCCAGGCAGGGGCAGTGAGTATGAAGAAAAAAAGAGTCAAGACATAATAAGAAAGAATAAGGCTTAGTGAGCTGGGAAAGACTCCGAAGGAGATGTGCAGGATTGCACCCATATTTCTGGCTTGTAGTTGGCAGTGGTGTTCCAAATGGAACGTGATGGCAGGGGGGCAGAAGCAGTAGGGCAGTTTGGCAGGAGAGCTGTAACATGCCCCCAGCTACACACAGTTAAGATGCCTGTAGGATTCAAATAAATATGCCAGATAGGGCAGGTGGAAAATTTGAGTTCTGCATTGAAAAGAAACAGGAGTCTAAGATACATATTTGGGACCTTTCAGTACATAGTTATAATTGAATAACTGGATGATGCCACTCTGGAAAGAGTAGATAACATTGGACCAGAAATGGATCCCAGCATGTCCGAATACATAAGGGATGAAGTGAGGGGGGCATCAAAGAAGACCAGAAAGAATATCAGCAATAAGTAGCCAGTGAGGCTAGAGGAAAACCAGGAAAAGGTAGTATCACAGAAGAGGTTTCAAAATGATGGAATGGCCAATATTAAAAAGTGCTATAGAGAGGTCATGGGAGGGCAAAAGGAAAAACAATACACAAAGACTATTGGATTGAAACAAAAAGTGTGTGAGATTAAAGCCAGGAGATAGTAGGCTATGGAATAAAAGAGAAATGAGAGTGGTACTATGCATTTTTTTTAAACAGTTTATTTATTTGACAGAGACACAGCTAGAGCAGGAACACAAGCAGGGGGAGTGGGAGAGGGAGAAGCAGGCTTCCCGCGGAGCAGGGAGCCCGAGGTGGGACTCAATCCCAGGATCCTGGGGTCATGACCTGAGCTGAAGGCAGACGCTTCACAACTGAGCCACTGAGGTGCCCCTGCATTTTTTTTTTTTTTTTTTTTTTTGTCTGAGACACTTATCTTTGAAGGAAAGATCCAGAAAGTGGAGCAGTGAAGTGTGGCTATTTCTAAAAATGCACAGTTCATGAGAGCAGACATCTTTGGCTTGGTTGGGGGCTGTAAACTTTTTCAAAAGTGTATGGCAAGTAGCAGGCACTTGTTGAATTCATTCATTGATTGAATGCATAAACAAGATGGGAGATACTTGAGGAGGTATATACATCAATGAATAATAAAATAATAAACAACTCAGTGTAGATGGTAGCTTCCACCAAGGGAGAGCAAACTGTAAGAGAACTGGGTAGGAGAAGCTCTAAGACTAAACGTGAAACATCACCTTGGAATGAAGATTCTCCTTTACTAGACCTGTACCAATAGGATGCTCAATAATGCTGGAGAATTTCAAGGCAATTCCACCAGAAGTTGGGAAGTAGAGATTTTTTCAAATTTCAAGGATTCTGTGGTTACAAAACCAGCATGTCCTAATTCCAGAATGACCCTTTAAAAATGGCACAAATAATTCAGGGGTACCTGGGTGTTCCAGTTGGGTCAGCCTCTGACTCTTGATTTTTGGCTCAGGTCATGATTTCAGGGTCATGAGATTGAGCCCTGCGTGGGGCTCAACATTCAGTGGGGAGTCTGCTTAAGACCCTCTCTCCCTCTGCCCCTCCCCTGACTCTCATGTGCACTCTCTCTCTAAAATAAATCAATCTTAAAAAAAAAGACACAAATAATCCACTTAATTATGTGTGTAACTGAGGTGAAAGGACTGAATTATTTGAAAGAATAGCCTTGATTATTCTGTACTTGGCATTCTGAGTGCTAGTTTTCTTTTTTTTTATTCTGTGTTAGTCACCATACAGTATGCCATTAGTTTTTGATGTAGTGTTCTGTGATTCATTGTTTACGTATAACACCCAGTGCTCATTGCAATACATGCCCTCCTTAATGAGTGCTAGTTTTCATTTACAAAGTGCTTTGCTAATCTTAATCTTACTGACAGCTCTTTTTTAATATCCCTCTGGGGTGAGTTAACTCTTCCACTAACCCATTATAATAGTCTGCCTCAGCAGGAAGGACCCTAAATGAGAAACCGAATCCCATTCACACTTTATAGTCCCCTAACCCAATTCCCTCTCCAAAGGCCTCAGTGTTCTTCTCAGGAGATGAAGAAATACCAAAACTGGCTCAGCATAGAACTTGTGGCCAAGTTTGGGCATCTGGAGTATAGCTATCATGGGATTATAACATGATATTCTCCAGAATGAACATGCATACTATTCAAGCTACTTTGATTTTTTTTTTTTTAATGAGTTGTTTTGAAACACCTAGTGAGGTCATGTTCTAGAGAAAAGATTCACGGCAGCCATACTGTCCATTTCAAAGGGGAGAAAACACTTTATTGACATTATAAAATCTGATAGAAACAAAGAAGAAAAGGGAAATCTGTGCATAGATGAGGGAAATACTAAGCAGTAAAGGAGAATAAGACAGGGTTACATCAAATCGGGTACTTAGAAGATCCAATCTTATTAGCTGGGGAAGGCCCGTGGAGACAGCCAGGCTGGAGTCCCGATTGAGAGGCCTGGGAGGAGTGTCCTCCCCTCAGGTAAGACTTCCAAGTGACCATCCCCATAAGGGCCATATTTATAGGGCAAATGATGGGGTCTGAAGTTAAATGTTTGTTTGCCTAGTACAGTTTGGAGCGAGCTGCAGTCCTATGTTATCATGTCTTTACATATTCAAGGAACCTGAGCTAGGTGTTCATCTCCCCTTCTGGATTCCACTGGGAGGGGGGCATCCCAGCCTGGAGCTAGAGGGGATGCAAGGCAAAATTTATACCTCTTGGTGTCCAGACCAGAAGGGCTAGTTCTGACCTGGAAGCCAGCTAATGTCAACTAACCAGGCTCCCTAGGTCACTCCTGCAGCATAAGTCTCATAAACAATATTCTTTAGCCTGTCTGCATATGTGCAGGTTGGGGTGGTCAGTTATGCAGGACAAATCACAGAAACCTCTGTCCATACAATACAAGTCAAGAAAACTGCCCCTGCCTCACCCCATGCCAACTCTAAGCATGTTTGTGAAATGTGAGAGACAGGTGATCACTGTGTGCGAAATAGAATTTTTGTATGTGAGTGTGAGTATAGTCGAACTCCCCAGCCCTAACTTTGAATATGTGCAAGGCAGCCCCCGAGGCAGTTGGAGCTCCTAACTACACATAAGCTACCCTGGAGGGTGCTTGCAAGAGGCTGAAATTCTGTACTACCTAGTTTGGGGAACAGGCTGGTGGAATTTGAATTTTATCGTTCATGTAACCACATTTGTTTTCCCAGTGGGGCTGGAGAAGTCAGGTGACACTCCCACTTTGTATAAAATCTGGAATCTTTCCGGTGACAGCTTGGGTACAACTCATGGTACCTGGCTTCACAAGGTAAGATACAATGACAAGGGAATCAGAATTTTTCCCCATAAGCCTTTTCCCCCAGTTTTATTGAGGTAATTAACATTGTACAAGCTTAAGGTGTACAACATAATGATTTGATACGTATATATGTATATGAATTACAAGATGTTTAATATCTATCACCTTACATAGCTTTTCTTGTGATAAGAACTTAAAAGAGCTAATGTCAGCCATGTTCAAATATACAATATAGTATTACTATCTATAGTCTCCATGCTTTACATTACATCCCCAGAACTTATTTATCTTAAAACTGGGAGTTTATACCTTTTGGTCACCTTTACGTGTTTTCCCCACCCCCTTCCTACCACCTATGGCAACTACCAATAGGCTTCTAGGAGTTTGAGTTTTCAAACTTCACATGAGTGAGACCGTACAGTATTTGTATTTCTCTTACTTATTTCACTTAGCATAATGCCCTCAAGTTTCACCCATGTTGTTGTAGATGGCAAGTTTTCCTTTGTAATGGCTGTATAATCCAGTGCGTGTGTTTCACATTTTGTTTACCCATTCATCCATTGATGGACACCTAGTTTCCTTCCATGGCTATTGTAAATATTGCAGTGAACATGGGTGTAGAGATATCTCTTGGAAACAATGATTTCATTTTCTTTGCATATATACCCAGAAGTGTAATTGCTAGGTCATATCGTGACTCTATTAATTTTGGGGAACCTCCATACTGTTCTCCACAGAGTGGCTGGACCAATTTACATTCACAACCTCAGTGTACAAGGATTCCTTTTATTCCACATCCTCACCAACACTTGTCTTGTCTTTTGGATGATACCATTATAACAGGTGATCTCTCATTGTGGTTCTGATTTGCGTTTCCCTGATGATGACCTTTTCATATCACTTTTGGTCATTTGAATATCTTCTTTGGAAAATATCTATTCAGGTCATTTGTCCACTTTTTTCGGGGGGGCTATTTGGTTTTGTTTTTGCTACTGAGTTGTAGGAGTTCCTTAAATATTTTAGCTGTTAACCTTTTATTAGGTATGTAATTTGCAAATATTTTCTCACATCTGGAGATTGCCATTTCACTTGGGGTGTATCTCTTGCTGTTCTTCTGTAAGCCTTTGGGGTGTTTTCCTTTCCTAGTGAATAATCAAATGAGTGAAGTGTGTCACACAAATGCAAGTTTGGATTTAATGTTATTTACTTAAAATTTGATGCTTTGTTCATTATGGATATTCTCATGTTGATTTTGGAGTTTTAAAAATACTATAATCATAACATTTATCCTGATAGCTTTTTGGGCACTGCTCCTCTTAAATTTTGTGCCTTAGTGAAGTGCTGCTTACCCTACCAACAAGAATGTATTTAATAAAACTTTTTTTCCCTTTTACCACCATTTGCTTGGTATTGTGAACTTGGAGCCACTACACAGCCAGTCTATTTTGAGATAAGAGCAAGGTGGCAAATTGTGCTCCAAGATGAATTTTATTTTTGGAAATTTACAGATGCTATTTGAAACAAAGTCTGATGAAATAATGTTAGTGATGCAGCTGGATAAGTTTGGTAAAGGTAAAACTTAATTATAAAGATCGCTTTTCTCATGTGAGTTGTGCAGAAGCCCTGAGGGTAATTCCGAGGAAATAGTTTTTGAGCACAGGAATATTCATTGAATAATCCTCTCTAAAGTTGGTACTCTGAAGATCCATGTTAGTGATTAATGTTGAGGTACGTGTATTCAGAAGGCCTCAGCTAGTTTTGTGCTATATATTTTTGAAGTAAATTTGAATTTGTACAGCTCACATTATGATGAAAAACGTATCTCTTAAATGAACACATTTCTTGTGTTTATACTTAAGCCAGAAATATACTTCTTAGGAGATCATGTTTGACATATGGATTTTTCCATTTGTGGTCCTTGTTATTAAAAAAAATCCTACAAAGATTGTCTTGCATCACTGCACCATGGCCATATGCCTTCATGTTCTTGACATGTCTGTATTTGCACACACCTGTTAATTTTCATGTTGTAACAGTTTTTGATTGAATGCAGTTTAGAATTACAAGGACTATCTCAAAAAAGCGAAGTGTCATAGACCTTCTTGGTTCTATTGGGGTCTGCTACAAACTACAGTTGTCACTCAATCACAACTGTACATTATAGTATCAATCTAAAGTATGTTCTTATTTCTTGTGGGAGGAGTACCCAGGTGTGGGATTGTTGGGTGACATGGTAAGTGACTGTTCATAAGAAACTACCTAAATGTCTTTGAAAGTATCTATAACATTTTTTTAAATTCCCACCAGAAATAAATGAGATTTCTAGAAGTTCTAGATGCTTGCTAGCACTTTGCATTGCTGTTTTTCTTTTTTGTTCCTTGTTTTTGGTTGTTCTAGTAATGATGTAGGGTTATTGGTTATTTCATTGTGATTTTAATTGTTAGCCACAGAAATAGGAATTTTTGTTAGTCAATAAAACTAGTGAAATATTGAATGAGGTGATTTTTAACTTGTCAATATGATTCTTCTAAGATCATCTAACACATTATACATGAAGTAATGTACACCAGTTATTCTCAAGAAAATAACTTGAGTTTATACTTTGTGGGTAGGTGTACAGCATATGGAGATCACTGTTACTTTTCTTAGTTTCTTTGAAGTCAGTTTTGTAATTTAAATTTTCAAACCATAATAGGTATTTACTTGGATGGTGATTTTGTTTTCTAAAAAATAATCTAGGGCGCCTGGGTGGCTCAGTCGGTTGGGCATCTGCCTTCGGCTCGGGTCATGATCCTGGAGTCCCGGGATTGAGTCCCGCATCAGGCTCCCTGCTCGGCGGGGAGCCTGCTTCTCCCTCTGACCCTCCCCCTCTCATGTACTCTCTCTCTCTCTCATTCTCACTCTCTCAAAATAAATAAATAAATCTTTAAAAAAAATAATCTAAAAATCTAGTGCCCACATTTCATTATGAGTAATTTATATGTAATATTATGGACTCCAATATTACTTTTGTACTAGTGCACATAAAAAGTTATTGTAGGATTAATTGACTATTATTTTTCTTATGGTAGGTAGTCAAATCTATTGCTTGGTGATTTTAAGTGTGCTTGGCTTGAAGAATGTACTGACTGCCTAGGAATTGGCCTCTTCTTACACTTCAAAACACTTTGAATAAATGGTAAGTGCTTTTGAAAATAGTCTTCTGTGCATGTTCTGATGGCTTGGGACTAGTAATATGTTATGTGCTTGTGTCAAGTGCAGGTCTGGTGTGGCATTATTACCAACTATTTTGATAAATGATGCAATTTACTGCACTCTTCTGATTTTTTTTTTCTTATAGGCTTACAGAGCCATATGGGATACTTGAACTGTTTTCTTTTTCCTGATGGAGAAATTGACACATCAGAGTTGAAGAGGCTTTGGTACATAATTCTTGATATATTGATAATTTTTGATAATTCTGACTCCCTAATATTCTTTTTGCCTCAATTATAGAGACAGATAAGATGAATGCATTTTTTGCTTGAATATGTACATATTACCAGGATTTATCCATTTCATTTTGCTTATGTGGACTGCAGCTCCACTTCAAGTAGATAATTTCACAGAATTCCAATAAAGAATGGCAACAAGCCATTATTTTAAACTTGTCTTATGAGACAGTGAGGATATTCTATTAAAATGCTCCTCGAAGTATGGTTCATAGATAGATGTTGGTCCACAAACTTACTGGGCTGCAATGAAATATGTACAGAAATTAAGAGGACACATTTTGATACTTATAAAGCTGTCTGACCTTGTCATGACTTCCAAATACAGCAATACAGAAATCAGAGTCCATGATGGCTTGGGTGGGTAGATGAGGAGGGGCAATTTGATCCTTCATCACAGATGCTTTGAGAAGCACTGATATATAACATCATAGCCCTAGTCTGTGTTCTTTGACTTTGAAATACAGTTTTTTCAGTGGTGACCATGTATCAGATACTAGGCTAAGTGTTTTACTGTTAATCCTACCGACTCTTCATAACATTCCTACTGCATGCCCTTGTTAGATCCATTTTACAGATGAGAAAACCAAAATACAAGTATCTTGCTTAAGGTTACACAGCTAGTCGCACATCCAGATAACTGTAAGAAGAAAATAGCTCTGGATAAAATGGTAATTCCTTGACAGTAGTTAATGCTGATTTCCCTTCTTGCCTATGCAGTTGCGGGAGACTGAGTGATGTACATGCATCATAGGACTTTTTGAGTTACCTGGTGCCTCTGGATTGTGGATGGATGAATGGACAACCAACCCAAATAAAATAACATCCTTCCAATTTCAGCAGTGAAAGAAGTCTTTCCCTGCCCTAAAGAAAACACTTCAGACGTACATGTTAACACTGGAAGAAATTGCATGTGGTTAGAGATGCAACCTTGCTTGTCAGCCCCGTGCTTCTCTCCCTTGGGCTCTGCATAGAAAATCTGACGATAATCATTGTTGCAACTTCTCTGTCCTTTCCCATCTTGTGTTCCTTTGTTGGTTCTTTATGAAGGAAGAATACTCAGTGGTGTTCACAGTGACTAAAGGTTATTAGAAAATACCATAGTGAGGTGCTAATGGTGCAGGGAAGAAGTTATGGGGACTGGAGGAAAGACAAAAATGGCCACTGGCTTAGAAGACAGCAGAGTAGTGAATAGGGCTCCCATTTCCTTAGGAAATTTCCATATGTCCTCTCTATTGATGCTTAGTATCAATTTTTACCTCTTGCCAAAAATGAAGCCATTCTTTGCCCTTCTTCATGTTCACCAAAATAATCCATTTGTTCTAGGGAACTACTAAGTCAAGGATTTCCTAGGGGAGATGAGGGAAAGGGTTCACACTGTACATTCTCACTAGGTATTTATTTGAATAGTCTCCATAAAAACGGTATCTTCTCTGAAGTCTTCCTTTTTAGGTCTAGGCACCATGCCTCATCAGTGGCTCACCTTCTGGCCCTATCAGTCCTTCTCCTTTGTAATCAGGCATTTATCTTAAAACTTTCACAACCCTGAAGGCCATTGTACTTTGAACGTTGATTTTATTTATGATTAGGAAACTAAAATATCTTCCTAGTTATTGAGACCCTCTATAAACGCTTGAGAATAGCAACCATGAAGTAAATCCTGGTGTTCTGTAGCATTAGTTCTCACATGAAATGACCCTGGACTGTGAGGTATTACTTTGACATGCTGTGGTTCTTCATTTTAAATAGACTTTTTTCTTCACTGAGAGGAAAAAGTTAGCTTAGAAACAAAGTTAGCTTAGCTTTAGAGTGAAGCAGATCAAAAGTGTGAGTCTTGGTTTACTTCATTTTGTCACCTTAAACTTCACATTTTGGGATTCAGTTTTGATATCAGAGTCCATATCTCCTGTGTTTACTGTAAGCATGAAATGATTATGCCCAAAACACTTGATATGGTGCATAGTATAATAGAATTTTGCAGCAAATGGCAGTGTCTGACTTTTTCCTACTGTCTGTGTAGTCTTAGATTATATACTAGGTGCAGGGAGAGACGTTCCCTGTGATTCTTTGGCCTGACACAGTTCCACAACTCTTAACTACATGGCAGAATGAATATAATAGAATTAAATGAGACTGGAGTGTTAGATTGCCCTGAGTTTAAATCTTTGTCCTGTTACTTTCTTGTTATATCATCTTAGATTAATGAATTTGCCCATCAAATTTTGTTTCCTCATCTGTAAAAGTAAAAATAATAATGACCTATTCATAAGGTTGTGGTGGCACAATGTATGAAAGTTTTGGGACCAGTATCTGGAATATAAGGAAGAACCCTGTAAACAGTGACTACTTCTTCTTCAGGTATCAGTTTTCCTCAGTACATAAAGTGAGGGTGGAAGGAGGTTGTGGATTGTTTCCTTGTCTCTGAAATTCAGTGATTCTTAGATATCAACACGATCATCAAAATTATAGTGTAATTCTTTCAACCCTGAAGAGCTCGTTGTACACAGTGATTTTTTTGTTTGCTTGTTTTTCAGCCTCTGCCTACCTGAGCATGAATTAGTTTGTCACTTACTTCTACAAGTTCAGATGTGGAAAGAGCCCAAACTATTTCCTTCAGTAAAGACTTAGGTTTTTGTTGGCTCGCAAGTATTGGTAAAACTTAAGTCTTGCTAAAGTACCGAGTTCAGCACAAATAGATCCAAATATGAACACATGAAGGGTAAACCACAGCATGGGTACAGTTTCATTCCAGACAATGAATGCCTTTCTGCCTCACTAACAATACAGACATGATAGATGTATAATTAATAAATAAGGATATAATCTATAAACTTAATGTTTATCCTTTTCTAAAAGATTAGTTGTAACTTCTCGTCTCACTTTCATCCTATTTTTCTGCAATCTGTCCCCCAGATGTAAAAACAAAAACAACAACAAAAGTGGGGCTGCCTAGGTCTCTCAAAGTGTTACACATGCTTCATGAAAAAAGGAGTTCAGTGACTACATTAGGTTAAAGTTTCCAGTCTTTTCTCTGGGCCCCACTGAACACAGGAAACTGTTTTGTGTTTTCAATGAACTAAAGAACCTGTCTCAACTTCATTGTCTACAGGGTCTACTGAAGTTCTTAAAGCCAAAAGCTTGTTCTATTTTGCCTTCTTTATGCATAGTATAAAACTACAGAGAAGTTCATTTAAATTTTAAAATTATTTCCAGTAGGATTATGACCATGTTTTCTTAAAATTTATTGAACACACAATTTAACTGTGCAGAGCCCTAGTGCAATACTTTTTTTTTTTTTTTGGTTAGCAACCCTTTTTGTTCTCCTCCATTCACATTTCTTCATTTGTCCTTTCCCCCACATATACTGCATCTCTACCAGTCTGTCCTCTTATCCAACTTAACTCATTTAAGCAACTTTGTATTGTTTCACTTTTTCTTCTTGTGCATGTAATCACAAACATATCCTTAGAAAATTAGGCTTTCTTTTACAAAGACAAGTTTATTGTCACACTTTTTTCTCATAAAATAGTACACTGGAAATCTGATTCAGTTGTTAGACATTGGATTCATTCTCCTGGTGGTTGCATAACATTCCATGATATAGACATACAATAATTGAACTCTTTCTATATTGTAGTCACTTTTTTTTCCTATCTTGTAAAATGCTATAAACATCTTTGTGAACTTTTATGCCTTTATCTGTATAGGATAGATTTCAGAGGCAGGCTCTTTGGGCAAAAAGGGAATATGTATTCAGAGTCTTACTGATGTTGTCAAACCATCTGACAGAAGGCTATGATGGTATACATATCCTCTTGCAATGGATGAAAGCCCATCTCTGCCAGGAGTAGTTATTATGGACAGTTTGGAGAAAATATCTCTGGTACCTTATTTCAAATCTTCTGGGCTTTATCTTGGATTTTATACATGCCTGGAATGGATATTACCTGTAGGCTTAAAATAACTTCCAGTTGATCTCTTTTATAAGTGCTTTCTGTGTCATTTTCTGCCCTGGGCTCCTCAGTGCCTTGGATGATGGTGAATTTTCTGGATTTACACTTGTATGTATGAGCAACTTGGAAATGATGGCGTACCCTCCATTGATTAGTGCCCTTCCATCCCTTCATTTTCCTTCCTTTTCCTCCAGTTCCCTTCCTTTCCCCTTCCCCTTTCCTTTCCTTTCTGCAAGAACAATTTTGGGAGAACTTCTCTTGACTTCTTAGGAGATCCTGGTGGAATTGAGCCTCTACTACCCGTGGGGATGGGAGGGGTCCTTATAACAAAAATGACCCCTCTTATCAGCTCTCCCTCTTTCTTTGTCTCATTTTCCCCACCCCCTGAACTCTTCCCTAAGATTACCCCCCAAATAAACACCTGCAATCAGATCCTTATCCAGAGTTAGCTTTAGAGAAAAACCCAAGAAAAGGCAGGTCCTTCAGGTATTTATCAGTCTGATGGCTGTAAAGTGATATGTTGTGGCTTTGATTTTCATTTCCTGGTTAGTAGTGAGGGTGATCATCTTTTCCTATGTCCAGTGTCCATGCTGGTTTTCACTACTGTGGATTGTTCAACTCTTAGCCCATTTGTTTATTAGATTTTTTTTGGTGTGATTTTTGGTAGTTTTAAGATTTCTGGAGTCTATTCTCTTAAAAATCCTAATATTCTTATTTCTCTTTGTCTTTTGACTTTGCTGTGGTATCTTTTGCATTATAGAACTTCTGAAAAATTTTTATGTTGTCAGTATGTCTTTCACAGAATCTGCTTTTCTCATTTGGTTTAAGAGCCCTCTTTCTCTTCCCTCCTCTCATCATTTATACAAATCTTAAGACTAGATTTTTTTTTGTTCTTTAATATTTTAAGTCTTTAATAGACTTGGAATTTATTTTTGTTTGATATAAGATAGACATCTGATTTTATTTTCTTCCAGAGAATCTATTGTGCCAGAACCATTTAAATAATCTGTCCATTTCCCTACTAAAATACCTTCACTTGTATTAATTTTTTATTATGAATTTCTCCCATCTCCAGGATTCTTTATTTTGTTCCTCTGAATTATGTATTTGTCTATGTTAATACCATATTGATTTGATTATGATGGCTTAATGTATTTTCATTCTTTTTACCTATTTATTTTTAAAAGACAATTTAATACAGTTTATAAGAACAGTTATATAGACGTTCTAATGGAGGTGTATTAAATTAACACAGTAACTTGCAAAAAAATTAGCTTTTATGATATTAAGCCTTTCCATGCTCCATAGTGGCATAGTTTTCTATTTATTTAGGTTTCTTATACCCCACAATAAGATTTTATAATCAGCTTCCTTTAGGTCCTTTCTTGTTAAATATCTTCTCAATTTCTTAATATCCAGTTCTTACCAAAGAATTCTTTGTTGTTTTCCCTCATTTGCTAAAGCCTTAAGCATGTGCTTAGCTTATCTTTTGGGTAACAGAAAATCTTTTTTGGATTACAACTTCTGAGAAACAAGCTTATCCTGCTCTGCAGTTCACTCTGCAAAGACTATCTTCCCTGTGAGGTTAATCACAAATATGTAGTTCTTAGTCCTTAGTGCACTAAGTAAAGACAGTACTTAAAACAGTGCAGAGGGCACACAGCTTCCAGTGATAATCCACAGGTGTACACTCTTTACATTGTCCGCTAAACCAGTGCAGAGGGGACACAGCTTCCAGTGATAATCCACAGGTGTACACTCTTTACATTGTCCCATGCCTTTGTTTTGGCTCCATGGTTGCTGACCTGTCCTTACACTTGGCCTGCAATCCTGTTGTACTTTACTGGCTACACTTCTCTCCGGATACTAACAAATGCCTGTTTCCTTGATCACTATATCATGTTGGCTAACCTTATCTACTTGGATCTCCCATCTTCCCATTCGCTTGTGGTTTTGTCTTCACTCTTGGTTTCATGATATCTGTTGGAATTTTAAGTGTAATAGATTGATATTGTGCAAAGCTGATTGCTACAGTTCTTCCCCTCCTGGTCCATGGATGCTGTAATTCCCATCAGGAGGTGGAATCCTTCTCCTTCCCATTGAATCTGGGCTGGCCCAAGGATTTGCTTTGATCAATAGGACATGACAGAAATGACCTTGTGCAACTTCTGGGCCTGGCCTTAAGAGGACTTATCATTTTGCTTTCACCTTCTGGGAATCTAGCCACCACACAATGAAACTCAGGCTAGACTGCTAAATACAGTGGAATAACCTGGAGGAAGAGATCCCGCTAGCTCAAGCTGTTCCATCCATTCTAGCCAAGTGTCCAGCCCAGTGCAATCATATGAGCAACCTCTGCTGACCACACAAGACATAAGAACTTTCCAGCTGAGCCCAGTCAACCCATAGAATTGGGAAATATCATAAAACGTTTCTAAGCCAGCTCATTTTGGTTTGTTATATATCATCAGGTAGCTGAGATAGTGAGCAACAAAGGGAAGTAGGTAAATATTAATGAGATGAAGACAATTCCATGATATTCCAAGGCTATTTCAACAAGAACTTCTTACCAAGGTATCTTCTGGGGAAGGGCAGGAGGGAGGGAAGGGGGAAGGAAACAAATAAGCAAGTAGTGGTATATAAGTGATATTAGGATGTAAATAGAACATGTCCCTTTTTAAAGATCTGCATTTTTCTTAAAATTTTTCTATATCCAATGTCTGTGTGTGTGTGTGTGTGTGTGTGTATTATGTCTCTCTGTGTGTGTATATATATAATGTGTTATATTTTTATATACATACAATGTATATGCATATTTTTATATACATATATGTATATGCATATTTTTATATACATATAATGCATATGTATATTTTTATATACATATAATGCATATCAGGGTGGTAATGGCTTAATTTTTATATAATAAAAATAGAGGGACTCTTAATTTAGTAGTTCTTTATTATGTGATTCCTCAGGGCTTTCATATTTTTGCCTGTAGCATCTCCTTTTTGATTCTGATTGAATCTGAGGTTGGAAATCTAATGACTGAATGTCAGGTGTTGATTGTAAAACTGAGGTACCCCATTTGATAAATGTATCAAATAGACACATTGAAGGTATGATGCAAGTTTTGCTTCCTCAAAGGCCCTTCTGTATTTGATTCCTAGATCTTGGTAGATTCTGGGTAAGTAATGTTACCAGGTGAAGGTTCTGATAGCTAAGCTATTATAGTACTTAGCAAACTCATTAGTAAACACAGTGACATTGTCACATATATGTAAATTCTGTCTCCTACATAACAGATTGAATATGGACCGTGGTATTTTCAGTATTACTCAAATAAGATAAATGCCAGACATGCGATGTGCCTATCTCTAGAGTCAACAGCAAGGTGTTTGTTTCAAGATGAAAGATAATATGATTAAGCCCTGCTATCTAGGTTAGCTGGTTTCTCTATGCTCCATATAACTGCATATAACTAACATAGGGTTGAACAGGTACAGCTGTTGCTTTCCATATTATAATGACCACTATTAATTTCTCCTGGCAAATCTAGCCCTTGGGTATCAGTGGGTTAGGAAAGGAGTACCTCATCTGAAATACTGGAGGTGGCGGAGGGAGTGCTTCCCAGAGTGGGGAGAAAAAGTTGGTTATTCTAATATTGTTTTTTTCTCCACTATAGTTTTAAAACTGAACCTTGTGGATGGGCAGCAATCTTGAGGTTACAGATGCTTTTGGACCATATTTACTTGGAGAGAGGTGGACAGAGAAAGATCCCATTTTGTATTTAATTTTACCAGGCATCTTTTGACATTCTGGGAAGCATCAACTGGGCAAAGGTGATTATGTAATCAATAGGGCAGAAGAAGAGCTCAAGGTTGCAATTAACATGTTATTGTACAAATCAAAGTAGCAGTAAAAAGCAATTTGTTCAACTTGTCACTTGGCCTGGACAATCAGTGCGTGAACAGTAAGGGAGACGGAAAATCGGAGTGGAGAAGCAAGTGAGTCAAAACACTCAGGCTTTTGTTTTCTTTCTTTTCAGTTCAGTACTAGTCAGTGTGGCCTTCTGATAGCTTTAAAGTGGGTGACAGGGATCGATAATGCATTGTTTCTTGTTATTGTGAGTGACTTTCCAGAAAAAATTTAAATAACCTACTAAATTGTTTGGATGTTAGTTTATAATGTTTGATATCTTATATTAATCTTTAATATGCTAGGACTTAAGACAGTTAAAATATGGCTCTATCTGGATAGAATGGCTCTATTGGATAAAATTTTATTTTCTGCCTTCTAACAAATCTCCTGGCACAAAATAAAGATTCATTTCGGCATTTATAAGACTCAAAGCCAGTTGAAGTTCATAAGGACAAAGTTGCAGAACATTCCAAAACAAAATCAATAGTGACCATACTATATTGGTATAATTTAGTTCTGTTTGATTAAAAAAAAAGTTGAATCTTCAGTGATATACCTACTTATGTGATTGTATCGGTATATAAAAAATCTGAGGGACTCTCCTGTTCTTAAACTACGTAAAGGATGTTACCATAGATATTTTTAAGCCTTATAGTTTGTATGCCTGTTATCTACCCATTACCATATAATATTGAGCAGATGAGTAAATAATGCTGTGAATTCCATACCTTGGTCCTTGAAACAGAAGGAGCACTTCCCAAATGGTTTAATCTCTGCTTGAATAAATGTGTATATGCAATATATTTTAAATACATATTATAAATATAAAACAATTCACTTTGTGAAATGTTTACTCCTTATTCATCTGACATTGAATATGTATGCACATGTCCAAACAGGTATATATACATATCCCTATACATATAAGCATATATACATACATCTACAGGGATGTATATATATTACATATGCATATATACATCCTCATATATAAAAATATTTGTACATTTGTATATGTAGAGAGAGATACTGATTTTAAGACATTAGATCACTGATTTATGGGAGCTGGCAAGTCTAAAATCTGCAGAGCAGGTCAACAGGCTGGAGACTGAGGGAAGAGTTGATATTATAGTCTGGAGGCAGAACTCTCTCTCTATATGTCTATGTCTAAATTTTCTCTTCTTATGAGGATATCACTTATGTTGGATTAGGTGATTTAATGATCTCATTTGACTCTAAAGATCCTGTTTCCAAATATGGCCACACTCTAGTACCAGGGTTTTAGGACTTCAACCTGTGAGTTTCTGGGGAGACACAATTCAGTCCGTAAAACCATCCCAACTCTGCAATTGACAGATGTGGCACCAGTGGTCCCCATACAATCCCGAGGAAACGGAGGTGGACAGCACTTTTTCCTGGATAGTGATGGCATAGTGTTGGTGGCAGTTGGAGTCTTAGAGCTTTTAGTGAAGATGCCATTTAAAACAGAACTTAAGGAAAAGAATCTACCTGGAGTACAAGGAAAGAAAGCCTTGTAAGTAGAGGATATAGCATGGACACAATCACTGATGTGTGAAAGTGCCTGGTGCCCTTGGGTTCTGCAAGTACTTTGGATGAGGTTGTGCAGAAGGATGGGAGAAAGTGAGCCTCAAGCTGGGGCCAGACTGTAAAGGATTCTTAAAGATACACCTAGAGTTTAGAGTTTATCCTGTGAGCCACGGGGAGTTATTGGATATTAAGCTAAAATCACAGACAATATACTATTTATTAACTTTGCTTAGAAAAATTATTCTGGCAGCGTGGGAATTAATTTCGGCAGGGGAGTTACATGAGATGGATGCTGTTGTGGGGAAATGAGTTGAGAGCTTGAAATTTAGTAGCAGTGGGGATGAGAGGGAAATGGATTTTGCAGACAGGTAGAATTGGCAGGGGTTGGTCGAGGGAGCTGAGAGAGATGGAGAAACAACAACAACAACAAAGTGCTGAATTTTCTGCCTTGCTTGACTGGGTAGGTGGCACAAAATTGTTACTTGTGTTTGTGAGGCTGTTAAGCATTTGTTGTGCATGGCATTGTAGAGGGCTTTGGATAAATAGTGTGGAGGTGAATTGCTGTAAACTTAGCTCATCACATAAACACCAATAAGTATTTCACAAGTATTCACACAAATTCAAGGAGACATAAAAACACTGGAAAAGTTGCTTGGGGAAGGGAGAATTTCAACAAGAAAGGGTGGTAAAAGGGGATATGTAAATAAAATAGGAAGGACCTTGCTTGGACCAATGAGGATGGTGTGTATGAGCTAATTAGTATAATTAACCCTTGACACCAGTGCTATGAACTAATTAATATGATTACCCAACCATTTCCACCTGAGGTCCAAACAAGAGAATAATAAAATACAATTAGCATATTTAGTTTTGGACCAGGTGAATTCCACTGCCTGATGTCAAGTAGGGGGTAATAAACAAAATGCATGTTGATTAATTCTCAGAGTGTATGTCCAGTTCAGGCTATACAAAGTTGTTGATTTTTTTTTAATTGGCTGTTGGTGTTCAAAATCTTAAATCAAGAATATTATAAAATTAGTTGTAGTCTACTGTGTTGAATGTACTAATAGCTAACATTTGAGGGCTTAAACTTTATAGACCTGTTCTAAGAGTTTTCTATGTATTAATCTCCACAGCAATGCAATAAGGTATTTACTATATTCCCATTTTATAGGTGAGGAATTGAGGCAGAGAGAGAAAAATCAATTTGCCCACAAATAGTAAGATTAGGAGCAACATTTCAGTGTTGTGCTCTTAAACACTACTCAGCTGCTTCTCTGACCCTTTTCTATGGTGCCTTCTTACTTTGATATTATGTACTCCAACAAGAAGGCAGAGTGGTTTGAATTGCACAATGAGCTTTTGATTATAAACTTCTTGCTAGGGATCCAGTTATTTCTCCATGTTCACCACAATGTTGGGATCCCTGGTATTCAATACATATTACACAAACACATTAATGAATTCCCCCTCAGTTTGCAGTCTGGGGTTTTGGTTTCTGATAATGGCTGGCTAGATAACTTGGACTCTCATTCTGAAAACAGCTAAAAATTGTAAATTATAATATAAAAATCTTTAAAGGCACAGAAGAACTAACAAGATCATAGAAATTACCAAGCCAAAATTAAAGTGAATATGGAAACCTAGAAAGGTGAAGAAACTAGACAAGGAAACTGCTTTTGCCCCAAAAGTATATGTGGATTTGGGAAAATTAGAATTTTATTTTTTATGACCTTGTTGGATGAGAAAAAGCCCAAAGCTCACGTAGTGAGAGGAATCAAATAGTAAATCATAAGTTGGATCCTCAGGGTAAGGGCAAGCCATCCCTTATGAAGTCCTGCAGTCTAGGTTCATAGAGTGTTTGTGGTTCTAGAAACATATGAATTAGCCCTGAGTTAAGATGGTTTCTTATTGTAGTCCTAGGATTTATCATAGTTGACCTGCAAAGGAAATTTTTATATTATACTTCCAGTAGAAGGAAAATTATTCATATTGAAGACCTAAGATAGGAGAAGAAATAAAAACCACAAAAGTGGTATGTGTATATATTCAAGTTAATATTGCCTGTTAAAAATAAATCCCTCCAATGTCATATATAATTACATGTATACCTACATCACACATACAAAACACAGCATATAACTTGGGAGAGTTAGTGCTCTACAGACTATATGTTATCTTGGAGGGTGATAAATTTACCTTAGATTATAATATATTATAGATACATGCTTTAATTTTTAGATAACCACAAAGTTTATAATTTTGAAACTATTAGGAAAAAATAGAATGAGAACAATATCAAGAGTTCAAAAAAAAAAACAGAGAAAAGGTGGATCAAGTGGAAAGTGCGGAAACAATTAGATTTAAAGCAAAACATTCAGTAATTACACTAAATGTAAATTAACTAATTTTGGCAGTTAAGAGAAATTAGTGTTCTGTATTTTAAAATATTCAAATTCATGTTAATGAACAGTCATTTCTAAAATAGCATGATACAGAAAATTTAAATTAAAACTGTGCTAGCACTAAACAAAAACATACAATAGCTATATTAGTATCAAAAGAAATAATCTTTTTTTTTTAAAGATTTTATTTATTTATTCATGAGAGACAGAGAGAGAGAGAGAGAGAGAGGCAGAGGGAGAAGCAGGCTCCCAAGGAGCAGGGAGCCCAATGCGGGACTCGATCCCAGGACCCTGGGATCATGACCTGAGCTGAAGGCAGACGCTTAACCATCTGAGCCACCCAGGCGCCCTCAAAAGAAATAATCTTGAAGGCTGAATGTTTTTCTAGCAATAGTTTTCTAAAACCTCAGTTGAGAATGTTTGATCCTTATAACATCATAGGACAATTTTTATTTTATGTATGTAGAACAAATAATTATACAGATGGCTGATCTCTTGAGTTACATCCTCAAGTGTGTTAAGACATGCTTATATATAGAACCACTTGTCTGCAAAATTGTCTTTCCTAAAGTTTGTCCCAAAAAACCTTATTCTATGTGATATTAATACAAATTCTATATAGAAGACATTCCACGATGAATTGGGAAACCATTGCATATTGTATCACTGTCTTTGAGATTTATAAACCATTAGCATCTCTGAACTGCTCCTCAGTAGAAAACATTTTTACCTTTGTTTACACCATTTTCCAAAGGTATTTGATTCCAAACTCCCTTTTCATGGGCTACATTATTTTATTATTTATTTATTTATTTATTTATTTATGATTTTGATTAATTTATTTAGAGAGAGTGAGAAGCCAGGGGAGGGGCAAAGGGAGGGGGAGAGGGAGAATCTCAAGCAGACTCTGCACTGAGCGTGGAGCCAGACTCAGGGCTCAGTCTCACGACCATGAAAGTTGGCTTCTTAACATTTATATGTGTATACCACTGTAATAAACCATGTAAGTTGTTAGTCTTAGTTATAATGCCATTGATCTTAGTAAGTCTTACCATTTTTCTTTTTAAAAATTTTTTAGGATATAAATCTATTCCTTTAGGTAACTTCAGGAACCAAGAAGTTCCTAAAGTGCTTTTGTTCTGAATATTTCCTGAACAACACATCACAGAATTGTACAATATTATATCAGATGATCACTGAGTGGTAAAGCATATTTTCAAATACTGGAAATGCATGGACTCCTGTAGAATGACCCAGTTCAGAATATATGACTCTATTCAGATCAAAGGCAAAGTTGAAGAGCTGAATGTTCGCAGTAACTGATTGAGAAATACATATTTTTTCATCAAGCATTCTTGTATGGTAGTAAAGTTGCTTCATTCCCCAAATCACTAACTACCTTAGGTGGAAAAATGAAAAAAGTTCTAAAGAGTTACCTTTAAGTGAAATAGCAAGAATGTGAGATTTGGGAGGTTTGGACAAGAAATTAAGCTTCAGTTTTTATTTTGCATCCTACAGAGCTCTACATGAAGAGAGGTATGTTGGGGATGTTCTCTGCTTTAGTCAGATAATGACCAGGCTATTGTTTCAGACGTAGGATAGGATTCTACTTTCTGCCCATAACAGGTATGACTTTCTGCTGATAACAAGTATGACCATGAGGCTTTCTTTGGCCAAAACTTTAAGGTCTGGCATGTGGGTTTCAATAGATGCATATGTCGAAATGAAGACTCCATTAGCCAGGGAACTTGACCATAAACAGGGCCCCGCTTGCTATGAGTAGCATGACCAAGAGGGACACTTGGTTATCTTAAGGCTCTGAGTTTTTCAAGTGGCTTGTTATTGTACCATAGCAGCCTATTCTGACTGATACAATATTTTAGTTTTATTCCATTTCTGTCGCTACTTGTTTGGACAATCTTCATATTCCCTAGTATAAGGTCTTTCATTTTAAAGTGATAAAGTTGGATTCGACTAGCTCTGTCTAGTCTAATTTATGAGTGTTAGGGCCCCTATTCCAAGTGGGATTGTGACTGTTTTCCCTTCTGCAAAGCCAAATAAGAGCACATAAGACAGGGAATCAGAATGCCTTTCCCAAGGGCTGCCATAGTCAGGTCATCTCTTAACATATTTCCTGTAACAGTGATTCATGAATATGTCTATTTTATCATGAGACTATGAGATCACCAAGGGCAGGGAGTATACCACACTCATCTCTAACTTCTTAATACATCATCATGAATTCACTTAAACATTTTCAATGACTTGGATCTGGAAAACTGTATGCAGAAGTCTAACACAATTCTCTCTCTTAACTTTAGTATTAGACAGGGAATGCTAATTGAGACCAGTCTTCCAGGGTTAAGCATTGATTCATTGGCTTGGGATTCCCAGTACTCTAACTATTTAGACTAAAACATACACTGGACTAAATGGACGTGCTTGAGAGTGCCTGTAAAGGCTGGTTAATTATTTTTGTGTTCAGAGAAAATGAAGAAATATAGGCACATTACAAAACTTCTATTTGAGGATCAGTAATCTAAGTGTCTTGTATATTCTGAAGTATGTATTCCAATGCAATTCTACCCTTGAGACATCTGTAACAAGAACTCAGTGGATCCTAAAGTGTTTCCACGTTTAATCCTTTACATCTGCTTGAAACTGTAATGATCATCTGAAGTATCCTTTTACATTTTATTTTTTAAAGATCTTCAGAGTAATTCTGTAATCTTTGGTACTATCTTGGTTTGCCTATATAGTTGAGAAGTTCCTATGTTAAACTGCACTCATGCTATAAATTAACGTAGCTGTTTCTGTCCTTTTGATCACAGGTAGTCAGCATTCTCTTCCAGATACCTTTTCACACATTTGGAGGCAGTAATAAGTCAAGTTTAGAGTGCCTAAGCTACCTCTCAGTTATAAGTAGTAAAACTTAGCCTTCTCACTGTTAAGTCTTCTAATTATGTGTTTTCCGCCATATCAAGGATGCTGATACAGGTCAAAGGGAGTCCAGTGCTAGGATAAATTTTGGTTTCTCAGTAATATCTGTATTATATATCAAAACTATGTAGTATGTATATATATATATTTTCCTTTGGGGCATAAGGGAGCCCACTTTTTTCTCCCATAAAACTTGGTATCTATTATTGACTTCAAAAAAAAGGATAACTGTGTGAAAATCCTAGAAACCAAGAGAGACTTTTGCTTGCTATGAACACATAGGCTTATGCCTCTGACTAAAGATCCTTGTTCAGTAATTCTCTATCTTCTGTTAAGCGGGTCATTTTACCCACTGCAGTAGGTCACCCTCTTGTTAGGGGAATAGATTTGCTCACCCACAAGGAGTGATCACATAAGCATTGTTAACAATAGAAACATGAATGTAGGAGACTAGTTCTGGGGTTAGGTAGACCCTTCTTGCATTCTGGATGTTCTCATGATTTAAGAATTTCCCCTCAGGGTGGATGAAACTGGCAATAGTTTTAGAAACTTACCTTACACTATGCTTTGAAGGAAGTTAAATGTGTTGGGTTAGGTATTGGGGAATCCCGAGTTTTATTTTCTACTCTTTATTGTGATTCAGGCTTTCCTTAGTCTTTCCCCTCCGTTACCCTCCGTTTTAGGGTATGTAAGTTCCTCAACAGCCCAGTTATCCTGATAATATTATATCAAGGGTGGCAATTTACTTTGCTTTTTTTTTTTTTTAAGATTTTATTTATTTGAGAGTGAGAGGGAGAAGCAGACACCCCTCCGAGCAGGGAGCCCGATGTGGGACTCAATCCAGCAATTTGCTTTTCATTGGCTTACTCTAAGAATATGGTCAGAGAAGTGGAGGACCTAATTGTTACTGCTTCATAAGAAAATTGAGATCTTTTAGGCAAGAATCACTGACAAACTCAGAACTGTGTCTGATGTATTCAAAATAGCATATTTTTAACACACAGTACGTTTAGAGTGATTTATGTTATCTTTTCCCGTTGTTGAGATAACATACTATTCTTTATTTTATGTTATGTTAATCACCATACATTACATCATTAGTTTTGGATGTAGTGTTCCATGATTCATTGTTTGCGTATAACACCCAGTGCTCCGTGCAGTACGTGCCCTTTAATACCCATCACCAGGCTAACCCATTCCCCCACCCCCCTCCCCTCTAGAACCCTCAGTTTTTTTCTCAGAGTCCATGGTCTCTCATGGTTCGTCTCCCCCTCTGATTTTCCCCCCTTCATTCTTACCTTCCTGCTATCTTCTTCTTCTTCTTCTTTTTTTTTTTTTTTAACATATAATGTACTATTTGTTTCAGAGGTGCAGGTCTTCTGCACAGTCTTCCACAATTCACAGCGCTCACCATAGATAACATACTATTCTTTAGAATATATTCCACATCCCTCTCTATCAACCGACTCTTCACCAAAATGAAGCTTAAGAATAATGGTAGAATATTTATGCTGACACTAACCTGGCATATATCAGCCAGTTATAAGGTAGCTACTTTGGGCTAAATATCAAATTATTCCTGATGCCAAACCCAGCGACACGTCCCACATGTTGGTGCTATCAGGCAGGTTAGGTAAATCCGCTAAGCAGTTACTTCAGATGACCTGTGTGCCCAAGGCCACTTGAAGAGAATCCAACCAGGTCCTGTACTCATCTGAATTTCCATGGAAACTGATCTTTTATGACTGTTACTATCTTTTTAATAATCTATTTTCTACCTCTTAACACCCAATACATTTAACTCCACAGCTTCCACCACTATCATCTGCTCTGAATCCACCAGGGTTTAGATTATCTTGCCCTAATTCCCATTGGTCAGTCACCATCAAAGCCCCAGACTCCCAGCCCCAGACTTCCAACTCACTCCTCATTAGCAGCATTTAATTATTAGATGACTCTGCATATTGTTTTATTCTGCCCCATCTTTCTTCTCTCCCTAACCTCTAAAACTCTTCTATCCTGCTTCCTGAAATTCATAGGTCCAATGTAGGCACGTTTCCCTATATACGGTATTTCTATGTATACATTGCTTTTTACCTTCCTGCTCAAACTTAACCTGGCTCCCCGCTGAGGACACAGCTTCCCCTATAGATCTCTTAAGTGGTGGCTGTCCCTCCACCCCTGTGTTGCTCTCACTGGGCCTGGAGTTACTAAGTGTCCTCCCCACCCCTCATTTCTACCTTTTCTTTTTTTTATCATTATTGCTCCATCCCTAAAAATACGCCGCTTTGAACATCATATTTTTGGACTATAAATCACCCACTGCTCCTCATTGTTCTGTTCAACTGCCTGGCTCATTTCTCCTTATTTTTCCATTATTTAGCTTCTGGCTTACTGTCACTGTCTGTATTACTACTGTTTAATTCAGTTGATTCTAAATATATACATAGATGATCCTTCCCAAACCTTGAATTCTTAATGTCTTAAATTTTTTTCCCCCAGTCTCAACCACAGCCATGATAGGCCTTGGACTTTGCATCACGAATAACCACAAATTCTCTGTAATCTGTTTCATGCATCTTACTTGCTGATAACCATTTATTTTTCTTTAGCATTAATACATTGTATACTGATTGTTTAAGTTTTCCCCAGCTCCCAGAACAATGCCTGGCACATGGTAGATACTCACTTAATACTTTTTTTTTTTAAAGATTTATTTATTTATTTTGAGAGTGTGAGAATGAGAGAGAGAGAGATAGAGAGTACATGAGAGGCGGGAGGGTTAGAGGTAGAAGCAGACTCCCTGCTGAGCAGGGAGCCCGATGCGGGACTCGATCCCGGGACTCCAGGATCATGACCTGAGCTGAAGGCAGTCGCTTAACCGACTGAGCCACCCAGGTGCCTGATACTCACTTAATACTTAATATTGAATGAATTATTTGTTGATGTGCCTTATCTTCCTTACACTGTAAGCTCTTTCCTTTTGCAAACAGATATATCTTTAAGGGTTTCTCATGCATATATAAGGAAATACAAAGATGAATACTATGACCCTATCTACAAGGAGCTTACAATCTTGGGAGCAGGCTATATGGACTTTATTATAATTAAATACCTTGCCAAATGTGTGATAATAGCTCTGGGAGTATGAGCCTGTCTAGGAGATTCAGGGACATTTTTCTGTAGAAGTTAGTATATTAAATAAGATTCGAAGTATGAGAGCTTACCAAGCAGATAAAAGGGTAAGGGCACTTTATGAGTAGGGAAATTATGTTCATCCAAACCTGTTCACCTCAGTAGAACCTGAAAATAGGTTTTAAAAATCAGAAAGGGAGACATTCCTTCAAACTTTAAAAATACATATCACATGTGAGGGTGGATTTACCATGAAGTTAGCAAAGAATAAGCTTCAGGACTCCTCACGTGCAAGAAAGGACCCTGTCCGTGTGTTCACATAATATTTCTTTGTTAAAATTGTTAAAGTAGGGCATATTTACCTTCACTAGTTAAAACTGATATAACTTTTTACTCTCCCTGTCACATTTCATCTTATTTCTAGTGTTAAAGTGGCTGTGTGCACTTCTGGGATTTGACTAGGGGCTAATTGACTAGCAGGCACATATAGTTTGGGTTTAGTAGGATATTTTTGTGATTCATTCACTTCTCTGTATAGTTACTTCATAGATTCTCCTAATGCCCCCCCTAGGACCACTGGACTGGCATTGCAAAAGAAAGTATATGAACAAGTGTCATATGTTTACGTGAACTTATCTTTTTTTAAAGATTTTATTTATTTGATGGAGAGAGAGAGAGAACAAGCAGGGGGAGTGGCAGGCAGCGGGAGAGAGAGCCCAATGTGGGGCTCGATCCTAGGACCCTGGGATCATGACCTGAGCCAAAAGCAGATGCTTAACTGACTGAGCCACCCAGGTGCCCCATATGTGATTTTACCTTATGGTGCCCTTTATCTTGTGGGTGGTAGAGAAAAAATCAAATTAAGAAATGTACGTCAGAAGCCAGTGTACGGGTGAAAAAAAATCTTCAAAATTGTCAGATATGCAAGATTATAACTAGATGATTAATTTTCTTGGTCAAAATGGAACTACTCTCTTTCAGAAAAGATAATATAAAACTCATTATATATCACTACAATGAGGGCATTATCACAAACTGGTTACCAAGTATCAATATAAAAATAATTTCAGGTTTTCTTCAATATTAGTCTTGACTGAATTCTTACATTTTATATATATAAACTTGATTAGAGGCACGTGACTGCTTTAGTTTCCTAGGGCTGTCCTAACAAATTCCCACAAATTTGGTGACTTAAAACAACAAATTGATTTTCACACACTTAGGGAGGCCATAAGTCTGAAATCAAGGAATTGGCAGGGCTGGTCCCTTCTGGAGGCTCTGAGGAAGAATCTAGTCCATGCCTGTCTCCTAGCTTCTGGTGGCTCTGTTAATCCTTAGCATTCCCTGGCTTGTAGATGCATTATTCCAACCTCTACCTCCATCTTCATATGGCTTCCCCCTGTGTCTCTCCATAAGGATACCAAACATTGGATTTAGTGCCCACCATAAATCCAAAATGATTTTATCTCAAAATCCTTAATTACATCTACAAAACCTCTATCTCTAAGCAAGGTTACTTTCACACACAGTACGGGTGAAGACATGGACTTAGCTTTCTTTTTTTGCGGGGAGTGGGTGGGTGGGACACAATTCAACCTATTAAAATGACATGACCAATAATGACAGTTTCGAAATTGAAAGAAGCACTTCTACACTATGAATAACAAGCAGATTTTGGTTAATCATGCTAGAAGAATAAAATTATTTATTTCTATTAAAATTTTATTTTTAAATTTTTACGTGTAGAGGTGTTTGAAGAGTATGCAAAAATTGTAGCTGTATTAAGCAGTTACATAAAATTCTTAGAGTATTTGTCTGGATTGGCATGTTAGTGATAATTGCCAGCTTTTCAAATTTATAAGTATAGCTCTTATCATTGTAAATATTTACTTCAATATTAATATAATTTTGCATTATTTTTTCTCTAAAAGGATACCCTAAATTCTATATGCTTCAGGCTCTACCAAATAAAACTGATTCACAATGTGGACATCCCAGATGATGTCTGTCCCGTAATGGTTTTCATTTTTTTAAATTATATTTTTATTCTGTCTAATCTCCATTGGTTGTGCACATGAGCATTACAAATAACTCCAAATCTAGTCCTAGACAGCTTGGCCATTTATTTAAATTATGAGGTTGTTAAGTTTTAGGAAGATTCCCTTTAGTTTACCTCTGAAAGAGCAAGAAAGATTCTTTCTTGTCTTTGGAAGCAAACTTTTCCTGTCAGGCTGATAGTATTTACATGGGACATCTAATAGACAGTGAACTTATTATATTGTGGATTTTGCTAGGATCCTAGGCACTGGCTTCCTCACCGCATTTGGAACATTGAATCCAATGCCATTTTCTTTGTATCAAGTACATGTATTGGAGGGGCATTGGTAGCAGGACTCAGGAAGGAGTAGATGCTGTAGAATCTTATGAGACAGTTTTTCTTGTGCAAAGAAGCATATGAGATCACCTTGTCCTGGCTCTTATGTTCTAGCTATTGCCAGTACCCTAAGAACTAGTTTCAGGCATCTGAAGTTGTCAGTAATCTTTAAAAAAATACTGTATGCACATATTTACAAGAAATTCCATTACCAAGAGAAATACTGAAACCATCCCGTGCAGGTTTTCCTTGCTATGTGAAAGTAGAGGGTTCCTATGAAACTTTCATAAGCCAAAGTGATAGGGTAAAGCAAAGAAGAAATAACACTTCGTAAAAGCAAAAATCCTCTTCCAATTTCTTTCCATTAGCAAGAACAAGTACCAATGTAGCTCTTTTGTAAAAACTAAGTGGCATAACACAAATTTTCAAGTAGTGAGGGAAACCTGTATCTTATATCCACAGAAAATCCACTTCTGCCTCTATGGTGGGTAACAAAAATAATTCATTCTCTCAATATAATGCCAACATTGTTAACAGAACAAATATTCATTAAGTAATCTCTTTGATTAAAAGTGAAAGGAGCAATCTTTTTTAGGGTATGCTATGTTATCCAACATTTTCACGGGAGACTTTAAAATTGCAAGGAAATATGGCTGCCTCATTGTGTAGTATCTTTTTATTGCTGCTGTATTTAATTATTAGTAGAAATCTTTTAAAAACATTTTGCTACGCTTAATTTTCATGGAAAAACTTTATAGACAATCAAATAGAGGAGATTTTTTTTTTTCTTTTCCGGAATTTAAACCTAAAATTTATGCTTCCATATCAAAAATAGAAGGATTAAGAATAAGGTTTCTTCTTTCTTTAGTCATACTAAATGTATATGTATGTATGTATCCAATTAAAAAAATGGAACAGGATCAAACTATAAATGTTAAGAGGAAGTTTCAATTCATGTCCAAGATTGAGGACTCTTAGGTAATCCTTAATAATAAAACTTCATTGTTCATGAGCTGATGCATGAAGATATTTTGAAAGATAAACTAAACTCATTGCTACATTATTTCCCAATTACATAAATTCCCTAAAGGGTCAAAAACACATTGAGGCATAATCTTCAGGGTGCAGCGATGCTGATTGTATAGCAAAAATTTAGTTAAAGTGCGCCTGGGTGGCTCAGTTGGTTGGGCGGCTGCCTTCGGCTCAGGTCATGATCCTGGAGTTCCGGGATCGAGTCCCGGGATCGAGTCCCTGGATCGAGTCCCTGGATCGAGTCCCGCATCGGACTCCCTGCTCGGCGGGGAGTCTGCTTCTCCCTCTGACCCTACCCCCATCTCATGTGCTCCCTCTCTCTCATTCTCTCTCTCTCAGATAAATAAATAAAATCTTAAAAAAATTTAGTTAAAATACTCTTTATGCTTTATGCCAGCATTTTGGACTGATTCTCACCTGCTGGTTCCTCCTTGAAAGTTTGTATTAATTCATCCTTAAGTTAATACTTTGCTTGGTTAAGAACTGTATTCTCTTCTGCTGGGGCTCTTAGAATAGAATGCCACTGAAGGTGTTCGGTGGTTTTTTTGATGGCTTCCATTTCAGATTCACAATTTAATCTCAAAATACAAACTTTTGATAAGGATATTATGCAGATGATAAAAGAAATAAGATTAAAAAAATGAGAACTTCAAAATGTTCTCCTTAAGAATGTTAAAACTGAAGAACATTTCAAAGATTCTATAAGATAAAGTATTAGTATTTTTTAAAAAATTTAAATGAAATTATCCTTGTGATTATAATAAAGGTGGCATAGCAATTACAAAGAATTTCAAAAATGTTTAACTTTCTTTTATTGATTTAACTTTATTTAATGTAAAGGAATAGTTATTTTCCTCTGTATTAGCCCTTGAGAATTTTCATGTGGATCTGTTCATATCATGCTAGATTGAAATACCTAATATCCAATGCTTATAATCTAATTCTTTTTTTATAATCTAATTCTTAATAGGCTATCTGAAATGACCAAATTATTTATAGCAGCTTTAATTTGTATCCATTTATTGCTATTTTTTTCTCTTAATGTAGAAAATATCCCAGTCACTAGTTCCCTAAGCAGCAGGATGAGAATACATTATAATAGCCATTCTAAATTAAAATGCCTGCTTTATTAGTTATCAAGGTGTTGGTTTTTCCATTTTGAGTTAGACTGGGAAAGTATTTAATCTATATATATAGAGAGAGGACTGCTAGGCAGGTATATCTAGCTAGCTCAAAAGGTCTCGTCATTTTCTCCTTTAAATAACACACTATCATCTTGATAGTTGATTGGCATATATCACATTTTTAGTTATATGCACACAATGTGGTTAATTGAATTTTGCTACATTGTAACTGCTTTAGATTCAGTGTAGAGATCTATCTATGTTACACATCTGACAACCAATACATTGTTTCTTGTTTGTTTTTAAAGATTTTATTTATTTATTTGACAGAGAGAGACACAGCTAGAGAGGGAACACAAGCAGGGGGAGTGGGAGAGGGAGAAGCAGGCTTCCTGTCGAGCGGGAAGCCCAACGTGGGGCTCGATCCCAGGACCCTGAGATCATGACCTGAGCCGAAGGCCGCCACCCAGGCGCCCCTAACCAATACATTGTTAAAGTAGTTATTGTATCAGTCAGCTATGGCCACAGTAATGCTGGGTAATAAGCCACCAAATGCATGGAGTTTAAAGCATTTATGCTTGCTTACAGATATATACATTGGCTGTAGGTCAGCTAATCTAGATTGGGCTCAGCTGGCCTTGGCTCCAAATCACAGGCTGGGTACAAATGAGCATGATATGTCTCTTTTCTTCCTTGGAATAATGAACTACCCAAGAAGGTTCTTTTCATGGTGTCTTAGTTTGTTCATGACGCTGTGGCAAAATACCACAGACTGGCTTGTAAAGAGCAAAAATTTATTGCTTACAGTTTGGGAGGCTGGAAGTCTGAGATCAGGATGACAGCATGGCTAAATGAGGGTCCTGTTTCAGGTTGTAGACTTTTCCTCGTATCTTCACATGGCAGAAGAGGCTAGGGATCTCTCTGGAACATTTTTGATAAGGCATTAATCCCATTCATAGGAGTTCTACCCTCGTGATTTAAGTACCTCCCAAAGGCCCTACTTCCTAATGCCATCAACTTTGGTGATTAGGATTTTAACATATAAATTGTGGGAGGACACAAATATTCAGACCATAGCACATGGCAATATCAAAAGCATAATTAGTCAAGTCCCACTGTAAAAAGCTATTTCACACCTTTGTTTTTATCACATCATCTAATATCCCATTAACTGAAGCAAGTCATATGGCCAAGCCCAGCATCACTGGGGTGGGGAAGTACACTTTGCCCACAGTGCGAGGGGGAAACGGCAGTGGGGGGGCGGGTAGAATATTTGAGGAACAATCATCTAATGTACGACAATTCAGAGTTTCATTTTTAAAATTGATGGTCTAAAATTCACTAGTAGACAGAGTCTGTCTTAAAGTCTATTCTTGGAGCATGTTTTAAGAAGAACCTCCTATCTTGATGTCAGGCAACCTCAAGCCATGTGTCCATAGGGAATATTTTAGTGAGGCTCCACTGCAGATTTATTTCAATGTACAACAATAAACTTAGATGGAACTTGCAACATCCACAGAGAAAAATGTCAGCAATCAAACGTTTAAACGAACAGCGTATGCACAAATTGGTGACATTTGACATAACTCCTCTGCATATTTGTGAGCTCTTTGGAACCAAGGTAATAGATACTCTTGACAGAAAATTCACTTTCTGTCAAACTGCCCAATTTTACCTCAAATACTCCTCTTTAACTTCCTTCATATGCGTTCATGCCTCATAGTTGGAGGATTCATTTGGACAAATTGTCTTGGAAAATAATATGCTATCGATTTCATAGTTGGATGTATAGGAAAAAGAAAAATGACAGGAATTGCTTTTTTGGGTAATGACGATTGCCATTTTTCACAAAGGTAAGTAGTGGAGGTTGTCATTGAGGCCATTACGATAGCCCACAGATGGAAGACATGTTGTAGATGGTGGGGGGAGATGGATGTTTATTTGGGATGTCCTACTGGAATATTTTGCATATTGAAGAAATGGAAAATTGGAATTGCTCACAGACCTGTCTTTTCTCAGCAAATTTGATGTGTCAGATAGTCCTAAAGCCCTCCCATCTGTTGACAACTTTGCTGCAAAATCTATTGCTTGAGAAATGGGAGAATAAAAATGATGTCCTCTTTTTGGTAACGTAATAGCCAAGTGAATTACTTAATATATTTTATACTCCCCTCCCCTTCTCATACACATACTATATTAAAATTTCATTACCTAAGTGAAAGAATGAGCCTGCCTTTAGCACAAATGAGAATTTTAGATTGTAAATGTCAGTGTTTATTGCGAGGCATAATGCATGTAAAACTTTTGCAAGGTTGTTAAGTGTATCATGAGATAAATTTTGTAAACTGTATTTTGCTTACTTCCTCATTGTAATCCAAAGTAAATGTTATATACAAAGAAAATAGTGAATCATGTCTTATGCTGGAGTATGTTCCTTGAAAGCATGTTGATTTAATTATGTCAGTACATATGTATATGAAATGTGTCACTTATGAGATGATTTTTTTAAAAGAAAGGTTAACTCTCTAAGTCAGGATGATGGGTTTACTAAAGGAAAGAAAATGTTTTCCCATGGATTTTCTAGGACCCAGACTGATGATAATTTTTAACTTCAGAGATTGCATTTGATGCTCTTTCAGGGGCTAGATACTCTTGGTGAGTCATTTAAGGGAACGAAATCTATATTTGAATGATTTGATACCAGCACTTCAGCCTTTGTGTATTATTGAAATAAGAACTCTAGCTAACCCTCGTTCTTGTCTCCCAAGAATTTAAAATACTCTTAGAATTTGTTTTATATTTGCATAGTGTTTTAATCACTTCTATACACAGTTTGCAAAATGCAGGACCTGGTACTTGGGAGAAACTTTAATTATTTGAAATTAAATCTAGTTTAAAATTCATTTGGATTTAAAGTGTAAAGTTCTGGATTTTACTCCTGCTGGTACAGGTAATAATATCATTACCCATGTGTTTAACTATCTAGATCTTTCTATGCTTCACACTCTTAATCTGTAAGTGGCAATAATTTCTTTCCTTTTTAAGATTTGTTTATTTATTTTAAACATAGAGTGTGGTGAGGGAGGAGAGGGACAGAGGGAGGTGGAGAGAGGGAATCTCACGCAGACTCCCCACTGAGCGTGGAGCCAATGGGCATGGGGCTCAATCTCAGGACTCTAAGATCACGACCTGAGCTGAGATCAAGAGTCCTGTGCCCAATGGACTGAGCCACCCAGGCACCTCAAGTGGGGATAATTTCTTAAAGGGTTGGACTGACAATGAAATCAACTATGAAATTATTTTTGAAAGAATAAAACATATATGGTGAAACAATATAGTTTCTTATTATCCTTTGAAGTTTTGGGTAAAACTTTATCATAAAGGAGATTTTGACTACAGCTGCCTGGAATCATAAAAATACAACAGAACTCCAGCAGAGTCTCACTTATGTTACTGAGGTTTCATTTTGAATTTTGTTTCTTTTTGGAGCAACGACTACATGAAATCTATCCTAGCCATAATAGGAGAATTTACAGTTTTTTTCTAAGATAATTATGTTTTAATTCTTGCAAATATAATAAATATTGTAGGAAATAAAGGAAATCCAGGTATACACAACAAAATGAAGCTAAAGGAAGAAAATTAAGATCACTCATCTCACAGGACATTGTGAGATATGGCCTCCCAGATTTATTTTGTGTGCATGTTTGTATGGATATACAAAACATACCATTTTTTTACAAAAAAATGTTTTGTGATTTGCTTTTGAAAAATTTACTGTCCACCCTGCACATTTTTCCAAGTCATGAAATACTTTTCTTTTATGTATTTTTATGTCTGTTCATATGGTTATAGGACTGTACCATACTTTATTTTACCTATTCTCTATTGTCAAATATTTAGTTGGTTTACATTTTTATTATGATAAATAGTGCTGCAGTGAACAGTTTTACAGCAAGTTATTTACCAGGAGCTTGGTACATTTCTGCATTTATTCAATTCATCTTTTTCATTTCTCAGTGAAGCTACAGAACTTGCATAAGCCTTGGACAGTCCTTACTGTTCAGTTGAATGAACTCCTATTAGTTAATAGTTCTAAAGGTGTTATTCTGGACCTTCCAGGATTTTCCAGATAATTAGTCCTGTTAAAATGAAATAATAACTGTGTCTCTTTTTAGTTCTTTTATCTTTTATTGTGTTAGCTTACACATATAGGACAATGTTGAATCGTAGTGACAGGAGACATTGTCAAGCGGTTTGGGTCGTTAATGATCATGCTTCTCGTAAAATGTCAAATGTGAGTTTGAGGTTAATATTATTTATCGTGATAAAAAGGTTTAACGATGAATATTTTTAAAAGTCTAAAATAGATGTTGGAATTTATTGGATACCTTTTTTGGGTATCTACTGGAATAATCATATAGCTCTTCCATTTTGGCTTAATAATAAGATTAGTTTTAATAAGAGTTCATGTAGTAGGGTTAGCTGTGAAATTGTGGAACAAAGACTGAACTCCAACAAAAATGCTAGGAATGAGACAAGGTTCTAAAGCTTATTAAAATGCTCTGGAAAAGTCACTTATCTATGTTGAAATTTAACTTCTTTAAAATGGAAGCACAAAATCTCTCCCAGAACTAATACTATGAATATGGAAGTGCTTTTTAATCCATAATGTTTAGATATGAGGATCTCTGTAATTTTATTTAGCTATACCCTAATCAGTTTTCAAAGTCCAAAGAGTAGGAGTGGGTCAGTGCTTCTTTTCAAGGAGTCTTTTGATTTTCTTAGTTGCTCAGCATTGTGGTTTTTAAGATTAACTGATGTGAAACACACAGAAGTGTACACATCATAAGTTAAAAGCTTGATGTATTATCACAAAGTGAGCACAGTCATGTATTCACCTTCCAGTGTAAGAAACAGACCATTGCCAATATCCCAGAAATTGGCGATGCTACTTTTAACATGTTAATAATTTCACCCGGATCTTTATTGGACATCAGACTGTGGGCTACTGCTCATCTGCATCATTCAGAAGGCAGCATTTTGTTAGAAGAAATTTCAGCAGTAGCAGCCTTTAGCTCAAATTAGGACTTGAGGACTAATCCAACTCTAAGATGCCATAGCCATTTCCACAATAAAGAACAGTTTTCTCAAAAGTCCACTTTTGTTGTCTCATTCAGCAGGCTTACTGCTTTCATCTTGTTTGATCCCTGAAATTCAAAAAGCAAGGGACCATAATACTGAAAAAACAGCTGGCCGGCTGGCGCAGCCATGGAGGTCTACATCACATCCTTTAGCTACGAGGAGAGCGACCTGGAGCTGGGATACACAGTATTTAAGATAGAAGTGCTAATGAATGGAAGAAAACATTTTGTTGAACAAAGGTACAGCGAATTTCATGCCTTGAACAAAAAGCTGAAGAAATGTATAAAAACTCCAGAAATCCCTTCTAAACATGTTAGGAACTGGGTCCCAAAAGTCTTGGAACAACGACAACAAGGTTTGGAAACATATTTACAGGCTGTCATTTTGGAAAATGAAGAGCTTCCCAAACTCTTCCTTGATTTCCTAAATGTGCGACACTTGCCCTCGCTACCAAAGGCAGAGAGTTGTGGATCTTTTGATGAGATGGAATCTGAAGAATCAAGCAAACTGTCCCACCAGCCGGTACAGCTGTTCCTCAGGGATCCATATGTCTTGCCTGCAGCCGGTGATTTTCCAAATGTGGTTATTGAAGGAGTCCTCCGTGGGATATTTTACCCCCATCTGCAGCACAGGTAGAAATCCTCCATGGCTAGAAGAAGCCGAAGCAGGTTTCACGGAAATCGGTATATACCAAATTAACCTAAACTCTATGACATAACAGCTCTAGCTAGTGGTAAAATTCACAGTCCCAGCTTAATTCAGGGCAGGGACATTTCCATTAGAATGGTGCTTTTAAAAATAGAAACTGAACCAGGGCGGTGCTGAGGTTAAGGCCAAGTGTTTGAGAAGTAGAAGGAAGCTGCCAATTGCAAAACTATAGAAGATACTGGGAGCAGCAAGTGTAACAAAACAAAAGTTACTCTCTGCTTTAGTTGCACCATTTGCTAATTGAACATCTTATCCTGAATCATACTGAGACTGATCTACTTTGGTAGCTTGTTGTTGTTGTTCAGATTTTAGGAGACGCTAATCTTTTCATCGCGAGAGTTTCTCGGTCAGTGATAGATACATTCTTACGTCCTGGCACCGTGGGAGTATCACAGATACACGCAGTGCTAAATGTGAGTCGGAACTAAACTGGAAATTAAACGATGCTGACAATGTTAGGGCATTTTTAAAAATCTTGCCATTGCTACTCACACTGCAGTGGAGTTTCCTCATACCTAGGGATTAGCTTGGAGATTCCCCTTGACAGCCGTTTCGAAAGGTGCCATATTGGAAATCTGTGCGTCCAACACAACCAGATTTCCTCTGGTGTTGGAAGAAAGGACTGTTTCTTCCGTTGAAGACCATTTGATGTTGTTGATGTTCGTTTAGGGCAATTTTGTATAGAACCACGTAACTTTCAACACTAGAATCACCCTTCGTCCTGCAAGATGCTTGTCTTCTGAGAGACAGATGGGAACTGACTGTACCTGAGGAGACGCCACAGTGGTAGCACTTGATTTCCTCAAGGTTCTTCAACCCTCATCAGGGTTCACTCATTCATTAAACTGGTGGGATTATCACGGGATTCATTGTTATTTTCCTTATTGTTTCCTTTTCGCTGACCTCCTATATGGAATTAATGGTAAGTTCAGTGAATGATTTAACTCCACTGTACATCTCACTGACATTCATGTTTTGAGTAATAAAGGACAAAAGCATATATGCAAACTTTATGTACGTGCTGTATTTGGGCATTTCATTGAAAACTGATTAATGGCCTATTTATGGTTATTCATTTTACTAAGCTTCTGTGTGGGAGAAAAATATTTGATTCAGAATGAATAACTATATCATAGTTTTTGGTCAGGATCTAAATATACAGGTTTAAAGCCTGCTGCAGACTTTGAGAGATACTTTTATGATAGATGTGTTACTTCATGTTGGAAACAGGCGACTCTCTGTAATCGTGTCATGAACCAAAAATAACTGAATACTCACGTGTGGGAGATATTTTTTAAATGTTTTGTTGTTAGCTATTTTGAGTTAAATAAAAACAAAGAACAAGAAAAAGAATACTGAAAAAAATTGAGGTTGGTAAATATGAGACTACCCATTGTCACTTTGAGATTTTTTTTTTAAAGTAACTATTTCTGATTCAGATAATGGGATGTGCTTGAAAGTTTTAGGAAAGTTCTATCACTTCATTTCACCCTCATAAGAATCCTATGACCTACTAAATAAATATTAGGAAAAAAAAAGGCCCAGAGAAAGTTTGCATGAAAGCCTACATTATTAGGTTCAATGGTCTAAATAAAATCTGAAGCACTTTATATCTTAGGTGAGCATCATTTGCAGTGTGGAATCTCGGTAACTCTTTAGAAATTTCCATATTTCTAATATATGACACAATTTCCCTTTTAAACTTGATGAAAGGATGCTGATATTTTAGCATGGAAGGGTGAATGACAAAATCTTAGTAGACTTGACTCTCCAGGCTGCTGCCTCACCCTGCAGCCTCCATGTACAGAAAATCTCACAAGTGAGTCAGCATTCCGGAAAAATGGTCAGTGTGTCTCAGAGAACAAAGAGTAAATCCACTCTGGTATGCCTGAGTCCTACCAAGGCATAATACACAATCATGTGTATTATTGGGAAAAACACACTAACGATCTCATCGTTACTGGTCTAGTAGGTACAAATTTCTTATGTCCCTAAGTTTGCACGTGCAAGAAAAATGTAACTTTTTTCCTTGAACGTGTCCAATTTCCTGAAGACCTAAATACCATCTTAGTATAGCAGGGACCATCTGGCTTTTCTGGCTTTGCTTTTCTGCTGAAACAGTCCTCTCTGGGGAGATGGATTCCTCTGACTGAAGGTGCACTTGGATGGGTCATGGGTAGGGAATAGGGAGTGTAGGCATGAGACCAAGAAGTCGTGGGTGAGAAGAAACCTTGGTTACTACCTAAAATTATTATCCCATCACACAAACAAGGCTAAATTGCTATCCGTAGCACTGTGGCATAGAGATTCTGCACCAAACTGTTGAAAGGGAAACCTCTTTATTTTCTCTTTTCTTTAATCCCCACCCACTAACAGGTGAATAATTAGGCTCATTTCCATTTAATAATGCACTGTGTGGGAATAGATAGGCATTTGGAGAGTGATTAACAGAGCAACTTGACACTCTGCTTCTAGAAAAATAAGGCTGAGACACACAGAAAACCACAGATATGCCAAATTCAGTCTGGGAGCTTAAAATCCTCCTACAGAACAGTGACTTGGCTTCTCCAACCAAGCTCTTCTGGCAATATTAAGTGCCCTGCCCCAAATGATCCCAGGCAGAATAGGTGGGAAATTTCAATTGCTTAGGAAACAAGGAAAATGATAGATGTGCCTGGACCCTTGTCTATCCTGGACCATTTAAAGGCGTTTTCTCTGGATGGCACGTGATCAGAGGTAACAAGCTGAATTGCAGGGTTCAACATAGTTATTATTTTGGACCCTGTGCAACTGCATATAAAAATGTCAGCAGAATTAAGGCAAGTTAAAATGAAAATTGAATTGAGTAATTTTTTGAATCCTAATCGTATGAGATTTGAAAATATTAAGGACTTTGGTTATATAGAATTGTCCACATGTTCTCAGTTATTGCTGTATAAAATTGCATTTTTCCCTTACAAGTTAGTAGTTATTACATGTCCTTGTAACTGTTGACTTTGAAATTTTCTTTCTAAAATCCCCGAATAACTTACTTTGTAAAAAGGCAGACAAAAAAGAAGAGGGCAAAAATTTAAGTAAGGTTGTATTGACTTTCCTCGGGATGGCATTTTTATTGGGATTTATGAATGATTGTGGAGAAATCACTTTAGAGCCAGAAAGGAATTTACAGAGATCATCAAATACAAGTCCCTTATTTTATAAAAGCATGTTCACACTATACTATATATCAATTAAACTAAAAATTCAAAGCACAGTATATCTTATATGAATGTCACCTGTAGATGAGAGTGATAGTCCTACTGTTTGCTATTTTTAGAAACATTTGGCCTGCATTATAAAGGATATGTCAGAGAAAAAAATCAATATCCCCTGATCAGTGATGTTCAAGGTAAATGTCTTCAAGGCCATTGCTCTTGGGGATGGCAGAGGCTGTTCTTTGCCGGACTGCTGGTGTTTGCCTGGCTCCTTGGATCCTTGTCCCAAATGGTTTTTAGGTATTTATGTTTGCAGCAGATATTGAAGATTAAGTTTTAAGTTCTAAGGTAACTTGGTTTGGTTATGAATAGCCTTGGATTTGCTTTGGAGTCCTATTAGGACTTTATCCCCAATTATATTTACAGAAAGAGTTTTGGTAAATCAGTACTCAGAACACTTATAAAATTCTAGCAGAAGGATTGGATTTCAATGCAACTCCTTACTTGCAATCACTGTGTCTGAAGGAAACATAAATTTGGCCGTTGACCCATTTTGTTAGCTTGTTCTGGTGGAAGGAACTCTGTCCATAATGGAGATAATTTCCATAAACAAACAAAAATTTTTGTTTGAATAACTTAACCTATTGCCTTGGAAAGGCATAACATGGATTTGTAACTACTTTGTGATTAAGAGGCTGTTACATATTATGTCCAATGGTTCCTATTTTCTAGTTATAAGTCAGTTTATTCCACAAGCACCCACTCAGGAAGAAAATCTGTATTCAACTCCCTTCTTTCCTTTCCCAGCACGATCCTCCATTCATGTACGCATTCGTTCAATTTGGTTGGTCAATCACTTATTCACAAGTATATTTTAAACTCCTCTTATGTGCCAAACACTTTATAAGTTACTATTGGGACATGAACATGAATGAGATCTAATCCTTTGTCAAGAATTTGTAGTCTTTGAGCAAAACTAAGATGTATGCAAGTAACTACAATGCAAGCTATTATATTGGGAACTATTAAATAAGAAGTATTTGGGGGTTGAATGCAAGGAGTGAGATATTAACCTCAGTGTACTTGTAGATGCTGCCTATGTGTGTCTTAGACATACATATATAATGTGTATATAATATATATAGAATGCATATATACATATGTGAGGTGTATGTATACATATATATACATACGTATGTGTGTGTATAATGTGTGTGCGTGTGTATAGTGTGTGTGTGCTTCAGAAATAATACTTTTCTGTTTTATTATTTTTATTTTATTATTTAATATTTTACTATGTTAAAAGAACCTATCTAAGTATCGTTAAAAATGACTTAGTTACCAGACCAATCAATATTCTTTATCCGAAATTCCATTGCTTAGCCCTACATGTAAAATCGATGGCTTTCTATTTCTCTTTGTATACAATGAGCACAAATATGCGCCAGGGTGGCAAGCACTTCTTGTCCTCCAAGCTGTAAATTTTTTGTCTCTAGGAACTCAAACCTAATGCATAATCAGAAAAGATTTGTTGAATAAATAAACCTGCACAACCCAAGTAAGTAGCTCTCATCCTAGTCAGAGGTCACTGTGAACATTGTAGTAAGTACCCTCAATAATATTGATGCAAGCAAGATAGAAGTTGATGTTTCTTTCATCCAATAATCTGATCTAAATTGTTTAGGTCTATTTTGGTCATTTCATGGTATCAGGGACTCAAGGTTCCTTTTGTTCTGTCGCCATGCATAGGCTATGGTGTTTATTTGGAGCAGTTTAATTTACTATTTTATCTGAAATCCAGCCAGCAGGAAGAAGGAAAGGGAGAATGAGGGTTTGCTTGTTCACTTTAAGACTACATCTTGGAAGTTACACAAATCATTCCCACTCATGTCCCTTTGGTCACAATTTGTCATGTGGCTGCAGCTAATTGGAAGCACAGCTAGGAAATGTCAGCATCAGTTGGGCAGCCATATGCCTTAGATAATCGGATCCAGTTAGCAGTTTCTGCCATAACCTCTTCTGCATGGTGTAAGTGTAACGTATACTTCAGTGTGATTGTACTACAAGTTATATTTTCATTACAGAATCTAGCACCTCTAATTTTGGAGTGTGTGAGATGAAGACCTCAGTTCATTCTCTGGTAGTTTTTCTAGCTGAAGGAAGTGCTTTCTGATGTTCACTGGATTATCAAAATTGTTTGTGCTTGTTACAGGAACTAACATCATTTTAGAATTTCCATGTGTCTTTGCCAAGAAAACAGTTCCTTTCCATGATGGATTGACCCTCACCCCTCCTCTTCAGGGCTAGTATCCAAAGAGAATAGATCACTTATTTTCTTTACTAAGTGTTCCAGACTGTTTGTTGGTTCATTGTCCAATAGGAACTCTGCCAGTTTGCTGAGGGCTGCTGAAAGAAAAATTACATATTTTTGGTTGAAAAGGGGCATTAGGAATCTCTTTTGTATCCATTCTCCTTCATTTTAGTAATCCTCATAACACTTGACAGATTAAAAAAAAACTAAAATGATTAGCTTCATTTTACATGGAAAGAAACATCAAAAGATATTATGGATTGCTAAACCTCATAGGGTAGATTTCTAACAGAACTCGATGCTTAGATTGCATTCCTTTTGCTATTTGTCACATTTATTTAAATGTCAAGGAGTTGAGGGAGATTTCAGATGCATCTGGATTTTGTCAGGTTCATAACATGACTAGACTGATTTGGGGCTATTTTGTGGTCATTTCATGTAACAGGGAACAAAATCGAATTTCCTTTCTTTGGTTGCTCTGAGCTCTGACACTTGGTTGCAACAAGTTTTCTTAGCAGGTGGTGATAATACAGGAGATGAGCTTTGACTAGATCACATATATGATTTCTGTAGATATCACATTTGTTCTTGGGGGGGGTAAAAAATGGATGCTGATCTTCAATGTGAGATGACAGGGTTATTTTCCCCCACCCTTCATAATTTGCCAAGTGTCACGTCCTTAATGATGCCATGTGCCATAAACCCTGATTCTCTGAAGGACAACCATGGGGTTGGAGATTCAACTTTTACAACTCAGATATAAAGGAAATAGGAAAGGTCTGTGGTCTATAACCTCATTTTTCACTTTCATTAAGTCTCCTCTTGGCAATTGGTTGGGGAAAAAATTTTAGTCCTATTCAGTTTATATTTTAGTCCAGTCATGTAATTGACAATGTATAATCTTTCTTAAATAAAGTTGCTCTGGTACCCATGCAGACTTTCCTTCTTAAGGTGGCATTTAGCAGTAGGATTGAGGGTTCTAGATCTTTGGTGGGAAGGTTGTTCCTTGACCTACCACTGGACTTTGAGTAGGCACTATCCGGCATCTGCTATTGGCCCTCCAAATTCACCTTGCTTTCCATTAGATTCAGATCTCTAGGTTGCCCTCCATGGCTTTCCTTGAGCCCACTGGCCTAGTGGTGTGGCCTCAGTGTGTCATGGAGGACCCCATTACAACAACCTATAATCTGACTATGGCTCCTGGAAATGAGAAGGGCTCAAGAGAACTGTAAACCTTTCTTTGACCATTTGCATGTCTGTGGCGGCAGGAGAACCAGGGACATTGACTTCTCTTTGCCATGGGCATTAAAGGCTTCAGTGGTGGATGGAGAGGTCTCATTTATACGATGTCAGCATGCCGTGACCTGAACTGTTGACATGGTGAAGCAGGAGGCAAATGTTTGGGAAATTCCTTCTCAAGATGTTTAATTTTATTTGAGCCATTCATTCTTTCTGGCCTTATGTTGTGGATTCAAGAAAATGTAGTGGCATCAGAAAAGCAAAATACATGCAGATGAAGCTTTATATATAAATAAAATTTTTTTGACCCTCATAATGCATTATTTGTAATGGGGCTCCTGTGAGATCCCAGTGCCTGCTCCTTCCAGCCAACAGCAAATAGCTCCTAGTTTTCTGGTCTGCTTATTCCATATAACAAATGAGTTATTACTCTGCCAACATTACAGCTATTGTAAGTTAAAATACATATTTGGTTTACCCTTTCTCCAGCTATGTTCCTGCCCTTCCTCTCATTCACACTCCTTCAGGAAAAGGCAAGTTGACTTTCTTTGTTTGTATGGGTCCAGTAATACAGAGAGGAAGCTAAGATTTTTTTCCTGTGTAGATTTTTAGAATAGTCACTAGGATAGGCACATTGGAAACCAATGACACAAGTCAGTTTCATCTCTTTGGGAAGAATGTTATACCTGTACTTAATCAATTTTTACAAAGTGACTGAAGTACACTGAACCTGAGGGGCAGCTGACAGAAAACAGACCATGTAGTCTAATTTTGGAAGGTTCTGCCTCTTCTGTTCCCCTCTTGGAAGCAGTACAGATGAGCATGTTAAAAGAAATCTGATTTTGCTTAACACACTGTCCCAAGGGTATTGGACCTGAAAAAGATTGTACTTAAATTTTTTGTGGGACACCTCACAGCATCATGCAAAAAATGTCAAACTATGGAACACATTTCAGGAACTACTGATTTAGGTACTGGTACCCTCAAACCCATTTTTGCAAGAATAGCAAATACCTTAATGCTTGGCACATAACCCACTTTATATCAGGAATGCATGGTCTCAGGTGGATGCATATATAGATCTAACAAATCATTCTACGTTTCCTACAGAAGAAAGGTTTATTCCAATATTCTGTTGTCTATTTTGATGTCCTAGCATTCTGAGGAATTCTGCAGCTAACAGTTGTAGAGGCTGTTCATGTTTCTCTTCCAGTGGTAAGTGCAGCAACACCCCCAGCCCTCCTAGTCACCCTAGTCACACCTGTTTGGCTCCTCACACATGAAGAAGATAACAGTATCTTCTAGCTGCCTGCTACCCGACTGTTTTTAAAGTCTCATTTAATTATTTTGAACAGATAATTTTAAAGGTCAGTTAAAGAGGATATCTTATATTTTTTCCACAACACAAACAATTTCTGTAGTCTTACTGTGTGTTACTAAAACCAAGTGGAGAAGTTCTTTAGGAAATTTGAAAGGACTCCTCTCCTTTAAAAAAAAAAAATCATGTTGAAACTTGGCCAAATTTTAATTTCATTTTCTTTTAGTAGTCTCTATACCCAACATGGGGCTCGAACTTGTGACTCCAAGATGAAGAGTCATATGTTCTTCCAACTGAGTTAGCCATGCACCCCATAGCCAAATTTTTAATGTTGTAGCTCTGCAGTCTTTCTCCCCTCAATTGAGTTTTCTCACAATTTTGATTTTCTCTCTCTGAAGTTGATGCTTATGTATTTTACCAATCCTTGCCTTGATTTCATGGCAAGCTGCTGAAAGAGGCTTGGGGCCCCTTCTGAGGCTCTACCAGATGTGAGGAGTTTCGGTTTTAGCAAAACTGTATTAGACCTTCATTAGCATATGTCTCCTTGTCAAGGATAGCAGATGAGTTTGTAGAGCAGCTTGAATCCCAGTCATTTTCACTAAAAGCAACAAATAATTGGTATTAAATTCTTAATTAGGGAACATTCCAGATTGGAAAGGATTCAGCGACACCTTTGACAGAGCAAGTGTTGAGTTCGCATCTCCAAGGGAAAACCGTTATCAAGTGATCCTTGTGTGGATTATCCCGAAAAGCTATTTTAATCCATGAAATGTCTTCCCTGTACCAAATTATCTACAAGGGGGTATGCTGGAGAAAGGAATGCTCTTACCTTCAGATAAAATCATGAATAAATTTGACAGAATTTCGTCTTTACTAAATGCAAATGAATGAAGTTTGGGTGCAGTCACTGGTACAGCACAAGGGAAATTGCCCTGAAAGATGGAAAACCCTGGCTGTATACAGGCTCCAGTTCTCATTAGCTGTACTCTCTAGACAAACCACAACAGGCTGTGCCTGAGTTTTCTCATCTTTAAATTGAAAGGGATAGAAAAAATTGGTCTTAAATGACTATTCTAATATTTTTGGATTTCAACATCTTAAAAACCTCACACATTTCTGTAGATTTCCTGTTTTCTCGTGGTCCTCTGGGGGTTGGCCCAGAGCAAAATGGGTGGCCACTTGGATTTATGGCTTCATGATTTTCATTATATACCAATTTAAAGGAAAATCTGTAGAAGAAACAATGGATAAACACTGAACTCAGAATCACTTTTGAGCATGGTTTCAAGTCAATCCTTTTATACATAATTCAAAATATTTCTCATCACTTATGGTACAACGTTATCTTAACTTGTCCAAAGACCTTTTCCCAAAGGGAAAGTGTGGTTCTATTTCTAATTACTTCTTAGTGATCACATGATCTTATCTTTATGGTGTCAGTACTTAAGGTCAGCACCCAGAGACAGAGCAGCTGACAAGAGTCTGTGCACAATTTCAGCCCTTCCCCGGATCTTAGCTGTGTTAAACACCCACTGCTCTTTGCTCGCTTTTCTCCTGCATCTTCTTTTCTGGTCTTTTTTTATCTCCTTCTAAAAGACTGCACCTCTTTGTATAACTGCTCCTGAGGTTACTGACATAGCTCATTTTATTTCTAATAACTGTGACCGTTCCCCTTTCTCTAACAGTGGAGTCTTCTGACTCTTCCCCCTTTTTATTTTTTTCAAAAGTCCCAACTTAATATTTTCCTTTTAAATACAGTTTCAAGTTTTTAATATCACTTGGTCCTTGGAAGTACCTAATGGACAAATGTAAGATGAAAATTCGGAAAAGATTTGGAAAAGATATTAGGATAATTATTTTTAAGAACTATAAATATAATGTTATAATAAAGCCAGGATTATCTTGGGAAAGATTCATAAAATACAGGATGTCTAGGAATTCTGGAAACACAAGTATGTCAATAAGAATACCTTCAATCTGTAATAGAAATTAGTATTATCAATGCTCCAAGATTTAATGGACACTGTGTATTTTAAAATATTGGGTAATGTGTTAATATTTTCTTGAATTGATCACCTAGGTTTAACTGCCTATGGGAGAAAAATAAAACCCAGTATCTTAAACTAAGGATGTGTTTCTGTCTTACATATGGTAAACCTGGAGAGAGGCATTATAGGGGATGGGAGGTTGTCTCTACAGAATTCTGGGGACAGATTTCCATCTTTTGCATCATTATAATGCATGGCCTTCAAATCACTTCATGATAAAAAAGGCTTCTGAAAGAAGGCAGAAAGGCAGAAAAACAAAAAGCCCCTCACCAGCTGAACCAGCATACCTGGGAGTCCAGTATAGTACTTCTGTCTGCATCTGAGTCAGTAGGTTTGGGCTCAGGCAAGAGAAACTGGGAAAGATGGTCTGTTAATACGCTGGTGATGTACCCAGCCAAAAATGGGTTATTCTAAGGAGGAAGAGGAGAATGGATCTTTGGGGGGGAGGGCAACAAGAACTCTGCATACAGATGAAATCACACATTGTGTAATTGAGTCCTGGGGGTATTAAGTGATTTACTGAGGATCACTTGACAATTAGTGATACGGAAATTGAAATATACCATATGATAGGTTCCAGGGTCTGGGGAAGATTGGCCATGTAGGTCCCTCCTAAAAGGTGGCATTTAATCTTGATAAATAGTTCTTAAGTCCTAATAGCTGGACGAACATCACCTGAGAACTTGTTAGAAATACAAACTCTCAGGCCCCACCCCAGACCTACTGAATTGGAAACCCAGAGGATGGGGCCCAGCCATCTGTGGCAACAAGCCCTTCAGGCACTCTTATACCCATTAAAGTTTGAAAATCACAGTCCTTGGTGATTTTATTGTAGCCCATGATCTTAACTTTAACCCCACAAGCTCATAAAGTCTATCTCATGTTGGCAGAGTTAATTCAGAGATGCTGACTCATGCTAACAAATCCCAAAGTACTGACCAAAAAAGGTTATTTAATTGACTTATGATCTAAACCAGAAATGGTCAGGCAGATCAAAAACTCATGTCATTGTAACCAGCACATTCTTTCCCTGTGGGCAATTTTATGGGAAACCAAATTATCAGATGAAACTTGGAAAGCATTTCCTACTTTCATGCTTCCGGACTGTAAGTCTAAATGTTATACTGTTGAGGCTACTAAAGTTTCAGTATATTTGCAATCATTTAATGACAAGGAAACTGGGGGAGGGGGGTGGATAGTATCCATATCATCCAGACGAGCATTGTCTAATAGAAATACTGGCATAGGGAGTCATGACAATATTATTTTTATTAGAATAAATTAAAATAGAATAATAGGGTTAAGCAAAATTCAACTAAGTAAACTTGAAGTTCTAATTGACATTATTAAACAGTTCATAAGTTAGGCAGCATCCCATGAAGAAAGTAGAGGGGAACTCTGAGGAGTTGTACCACATGGAAGGTTTTTATAGGAAGGAGAGTAGGGCAAGAAAGTTATTAGCAAAAGAAAAAGGATAATTTCAGGCAAGATCACCTTTCCTTATGGGGAAGGGGCGGGGCCTTATGCAGATTAGCTCATCTTCCTTTGGGAAATGGAGCAGGCCCACTGACAGATTACCTCATTGGTGCTTGTCAGAACCAACTGCAGCCAGCTTAGGTGTTAAGCCCTGGTTTGGTGTCTTGGACTGCCCCAACTGATGCCATTTTGGGCCTGTGGTTTTCTTTTTAACAATAGAATGAAAAATATAAAGATGTGTTTGTCCAGGAGTGCATGTGTGTTGTAGGTCATGATGTAAAATGTTTCTTACTGTAAATCATATTTTAAAAATTTGAAAGCCTTCTCTCTCTATTGATCTAATTGACTGCCTTGACAAGTTATTCCAAAGACATGCTATATTCTACTTATCTGTTTCCTTACTAACAACTATTGACGTTGTTTTCCCTTTTTTTCTTTTACAGAATATACTGCAACAAGTATGTCTCCTTGCATACTTGTCCTAAAGATTTTTTTTGAGTAAATACTTAAAAGTGTAATTGTTATATTAAATGTCAGAATAGGTGGTTTTCAGTTTTCTACCAGCACTTGATAATTTCAAAGCTCTTAATTTAAAAAATCTTACTGAATCTGATTGCTGGACTAGTATCTTGTTTTAATTGACATTTATTTCATTTGTACTGAGGGAAAAACCAACTTTTTTTAAAATTCTTTCAGCATTTTTATTAAACTATACATGATAATAGTTATATAAGAAGTGTTACAATATCCTCATGTGTAATCTTTTTTTTTTTAATGATTTATTATAGAGAGAGAGGATGAGCTAGTGCAAACAGGGGGAGGAGCAGAGTGGGAGGGAAAGGGAGAGGGAGAGGGAAAGAATCTCAAGCAGACTCCACACTGAACATGAAGCCTGACTTCACGACCCTGAGATCAGGACCTGAGCGGAAACCAAGAGTCTGATGCTTAACACGCTGACCCCAGATGTGATGCTTAACACCTAGATGCCCCATCCTCATGTGTAATCTTAAGGAAATCTGCCCCTTTCCTTCCCTCATTTTCCCTTCCCTGACAGTAACCACGTCCTGCTCTTTTGTCTGCTTTAGAATTTACCTTCATATGTCTAAATAACATGTTTGAATTAGCTTCTTAAAATACTGAGGATTTAGCTAACCTCCTCCCACCTTCACTCCCATGTCATACTTAACATTCTTCATATTTTTCCATTCTTCAAAATCATAATTTTGAACAGATAAAAATTCAGTGCTTATATTTTTTCTTACTATGTAAGGCTGAATAGTGTAATATTAATGAATACTTTCTTTTCCCTGGACACATTCCTTTGTTGTGCAGGTTAAATATTGGCTTGTTCACCGATTTTATATTTCCACATTCATTAATTCAGCCCAAACTCCAAAAGTTGTCTAGATAGCAAGACTTTTGGATGCATCAGGGTGTTTATCAAATTCATTTACTGAGAAAGTCTTTCTTTCCGAAAGTCTTTTGACCTGCTCTGTTATCAGATGTCTTTCCCCTAGGTCAAGTAAATCAGCCCTCCTACTGCGGGATTTCTTTTGCTTTGTTACTCTGTGGAAATTTCCTTTTCCTTGTTCCTTCCTCTTTCTTGCTTAACTCTTTACTTTTCATTGAGCACAGTAGTTTCCTAAGAAATGGCGAATGGAAGGAAACATTGTAGAGTACTTGAAGATCAAAAATATCTTGATATTGACATAGGATAATTTGGTTCACTATAGAATTCCTGGTGGGAAAGTATTTTCCTTCAGTAATTGGAAGACATTACCTCATAGTCTTCAAGCTTTCATTCTGTTCATTTCTGTTGAGAATTCCAAGGCTGTTTTGATCTGTGAGGGTTTGTTTGTAAATTGTTTTATTTTTAATTTCTTCCCATTTGGTTTTCAATGTTCTCCATTTCTAGAGCTCTTAGTGATTGGATATTAGTCAGTTTGCTTGTTGTTTCTCTTCAGTATTCCATCTCTCTGCTTTTTGCTTTACTTTCTTGACTGTTTCTCGTTCTTTATTTTCAGGATTTCTACTGAGTTTTCATTTTTTGGATCACATTTCAATGTCCAACAGATCTTTGTCTGCTAGATTTTTTTTTTTTTAATGTCTTGCATCTTGTCCCTGTCTCATGGTTAAAATACCTCTCATATGCACATGCATGCAACACACGGTTAGGTTTTCATTAGGCTGAATAGTCTGACCACTCACTTGTTTGGATCTTTCATGATAAAAGCATTTTCTTAAAAATCTTGGGTTCTTTGGTTTCCTACATATATTTGAGAATGCATCAGTGAAAAAGGCTACTGTAAAGCCTGAGTTCACTGAGAGGCAGGGGCTTGCCAACTCAGCCTTTCCTGGCTCTTTTGTGGTACACTCCCCATCAGCAGCGTCCTTGGCTCTTTCTTCCTGGGCTTCTCAGACTGTGTAGAGAACAGTTCCTGTGTTTTGCAGAGTACTGTAAGGCCTGGTTTCTAGCATTCTGGTAGCTGAGTAAGGGAAGACTCTAGGAATCTTCTGTCACTTACAAACATGTTTACCTAATGCCCCTATTGTCAGTATGCGCCATCACCTTAACAGTACACAGTGTCTTCTAGCCCAGATACCTTCTGATTTTATCATCTTCAGAGATACACCTTCTTGTCAAGGTATGAGGCCAGCTGTGGCTTGGCTGCTGGAGCAGAGGAGATGTGGGGGACAAAAGATCTCTTAAAGAGCTTGCAACCAGCCTTTATTCTAGCAACCAACCCTTCATCTCTACTTTTAGAGGTACATGTTACCACTATTTCCTGAGTCTTTGGGGGATTCTGAAAAGTAGATGCGTCTATTTTCAGTTTTCACAGTTGAGCTGATAGAGCTGGGTTACATGTATCATTCCAGCTCATCTTTTTCATTCAAAAATACATTTCTAAGAGCCCTTTATGTTCCTGTGTGTTCATCTACATGGCATCACATAAATGCTTCACTGTCGATCTACCATAATTTTCCCCAGTAGGCTGAAACATAGTGTACAAATCATCATTTACCCTGCAATTTTATTGTATTTAGGAATTTCAAATTTCATGTCGTGAAATTTGACTTTCCTTCCCTTTTTACATTTTATTAAAAAAAAGCCTTGTTTAAGAAAATATTGGCAACATAAAGTAACAGTGTATTCACCTCTAATTTTTTTTCTAATGGATCTCCAGGTGATCTCTGATCCATCTGGAATTTGTCTTATGAGGCAGAGATTTGAATAGTCCTCACATGCATAATATTGTTCCAGTACCATTTATGGAATAGGCTCTCTTTTCCCCAGTGATTTAGAATGCCACAGATGCATCGGTTTTTTTATATGAATGTTTTCTTTTGGCTATTGATCTATTTGCTTATTTATCAAAGCCATGCTATTTTATGTAGAGCTTTCACAGTATCTATTAGGATGATCATGTGCTTTATCTACTTTAGAAATTAAAAATGATCTTAATATTCTCATTTAAACACTTAAAATTTTTATTACATTATATGTATGTATTTTCTTAAGTATTATGTCATTACTGTTAATCATTGCTTAATTCATTTGCTTATAATTTACTTTGGGTTTTTGCATTTATGTTCAGAAATGACATTAGCTTATTAATTTCCTTTATTGGGTTAGAATTGTCCAGCTAGTGTGTGTGTCTCTTCTGCTTGGACATAATAGCATCTCTTCCAATTTTATGGAGGAGTTTATATACTTTAAAATGTTTTTACTGAAATTTGTTATATATTACCCATAAAGTCATCTGAGCATGATAGCTTTATTTGTTGTGGGTATTTGAATATCTTTATAAGATTATTTGTCTAACCAACTTTATTACCATGATTTGAGCCAATTTTGGTAATTGTTTTTGCAGTCAATTTCTCGGTTACATAAGTCATCAAAATTGTATAGTATTTATATTAACTTAAAAAATCTCAATACCTGTTATTCATGCTTTTTCTGTGCTTTCTTGTTTAAATCTGACAAAGATTGTTACAGTTCTTAATTAGTTTAATAAACTTTTGATTTTACTCAATTTTTTGTATTTCCAATTTTATTTCTTTCTAAAATTTTGTATCTCTTAATCTTTTTTCTTTTAAATTCTTGGTTTGAAATCTTAGTTTATTTTGATTAAAAATAGAAACATTTAAGACTGCATTTTCCTCTGAGAACAGTTTTGCTGTATCCTGTAGCCTTTTGCATTTTGTTTTTCCAATATTCATTATTTCTAAATAGTGTAAGATAGGTTTTTTTTCCTTCTTTGACTGAAGTTATTTGGAAATGAGGTATATCATTTAAAGGTATTCAGCTTTTGTTGGGGTAGGTGGAGGGTTTTTTCTTTATCTTAGAAGAGTTTGATTTACAGGAAAGTTTCAAAGGTAATACAGAGGATTCCTATATACCTATATACCGCCATCCAGTTTCCCCTATTAGTAACATCTTTCATTAGTGTGATACATTGTCACAACTAAAGAAAAAACAATGATACGGAAGTATAAACTAGAGTCTGTACTTCATTGGAATTTCTTTAGCCAGGGGCACTGCCAAGCTCCTCCAAATCAAGCTTCTACCCTCAGATTCAGAAGCACCTGCCTGGAGGCATCTCCTGCTAGCGGTTGGGCTGACCAAGGTGGGGAATGACAGTGAGGGGTTGAGCACCTGGCTACTCCTGCTGAGATACCTAATTTAATCCCTCCCACTTGCTCCTGGGCCACCTCCAGGCCTGAAACCATCTGGATGCTGCATTCATCTTTTATAGCATTCATCTTCTGAATGGTACTTTCTTCTAAGAGGATTTTTTTCTAGTTTTTTTTCCTTCAGAGCTTCTTCTCTCTAGTTTACTGGGCACTCTCCTCATTTTTCAGTGCAGTTATAGATGTAATAATTTTTTTTTAAATATTTTCTGCCATTTCTGGACATTTGAATTGGGAATGGAGCAACTAAAAATTCTCTCTTCAGCCTACCACATATTTTAAATATTTTAATGTGTGTTTGTCTGTAATATGCCAGTTATTTAAAGATTATTTTTAAGAGGTTTCTACCTCTTAGGAAACCCACAATATCACTAAACACAAACTGTTAAGTACATTTTATGTAAGCCATTATGTCTGTTTTTATTAGAAAAATGCATTGTATAGAATATGACTATTTTTATTTCATTTTCTTCACTTCTGTTATTCTCCCAAATGGCTGCACGTTACAGTTTGACTCATTTTCCAAAAGTGAAACTTTTAAAAGGATTAAATGTCCAAGATTTTAGATGTCCTAAACCAGTAAAATTTCCAAAACAGATCTAAGGAATCGTGAGCAATTATAAGAAATTGTCTGGCATCAGAGTTATTTTATCAAGTATGGGCAATTAAACACCAAATACACAAAGGATACAATATTGGAATATAGGACGCTTGTCCCAGGATCCCTGATAGCTTCATCACAGACTGGTCCTCATTCAGGGCAGTTGGGAACTCTTGGGTTAGTACATATGGCAGGGATCTTTTTCAGAGGTAAGTTGCAGCTATATGTGGTTCTCATTTGGAAATCTCCCACTCCTTTTCCCATTCTTTTTCCCACGGGCTCTAACATGGCTTTCCTAGGAGGTAAAAATTCTGCCCTATTCCATTCTTGTGCCCCCCCCCGCCCCGAAATTAGCCTTTGCTCATAGTGTGACTAGATCTCATTCAGATTTGTGCTTGGGAGGAAGGTGTCTTTGAACTTCAACTTAGGCAAAAGTTCAGGTATCTCGGGCTTCTATTCTCACTGGGGACAAGATGGTCACTGTGGTTCTTGAAAGAGGATTTTCAGATCTTCCATCTCTTCACTTTTCACATCTCATCTAGAAAGAAATTTGTTTTCTGCCAGTAGGATGACCAGCCCTCCTAATGTGCCTGGGACTGAGGTTCCCTAGACCCATTGTTCACCCTACCCAGGTGTCCCACTGTAACCTAAACTAATGTGAGTTTGCTTCTTGGTGCATTACAGATTGAGATTATAGCAGGTGGAGTTGCCACACAAAAGAAACTTTATTTGCAGCAAATAAGGAAATCACTGGGGATAATTTCCAAAATTGTGAGTTGCCAGATAATGGTGGGTAGGTTTCTTATTTTTAGGGTTAGGATGACTAGTCAGGAAGATGAGCTTTGTCATCACATGTAAAGATGGGCAGAAGGTTGCACGAGTACTTAGGAAACTTGTCCATACCTGCATCCTATGTTATGTAAATGAAGCTTGTGCTCCTCCTAGGGTGGAGACTCTAACATTATAATGAGGCAGAGGTAATTGCCAGGCCAGGGGGAAGGGGCGAGTGGCAAGCTCTGAGAGTGGGTATAAAATGGATGACGACTAGGGCTCTTTATCTTGGGGAAGGAGTCCAGGGCCTTGCTTACCTTTGAAATAGCACTGGGAGTTTTACCACTGATTTATTGTCTCTGATTAGGCTTTTTCCTGGCCTGGTGGAGATAGTTGTTTTTATATTCGTTTTTTTTTTTTCCTTTAAAATCCTTAACTACTGAGACTTTTGCATTTCTTTAATCCTGACACCTCCTAAGAAGCTCAGTAAAGAGGGTGCTTGGGCAATTAAGGCAAAGATCTCTGAAAATAGCTGGGAAACTAAGATGACTTCTCTTGTATCATGAAAGCTGTCTCCTCTTTCTTTTTCTGAGAACCCCTACCTCTTTTGGTTTACACACCAGGTTCTGTAGAGAGGACATAGCTTGCCTAACCACCTCCTCCCCCCATTCCCTGATTTGAGCCTTCATTTTTGTCCCATCTCAGTATTAATCCCTATGCATAGGGTGGGGAAAGGCAAATAGAAATTGTGGCAAAAGTATTTGTGCACTAAATACTACTTTCATAATTTTTATTAGCTTTTCATTTCTGGAATTCTTAGGGACCACTAAAAATCTAAGGTGCTTCTGAAACAGCTACGTTGGGTGAAGACATGAGTTATGTGTCCTGAGCTGAATACAGTCAGCTATGCAGTGAAATATGGAAGGTCATTGTTACTGTATTTCTTGGGGCTTATTATACACTGACAAGCCTCACTGCCCTTCTGCCTCTCTCTCTCTCCTTTCCTTCTAGACCTTCTTTCCTTCATGTCTCTCCTTTCTATTTTCTTCCATGTCTTCCCTTCCTCTTGCTTTCTCTGATGCTGTTTCTCTTTCTCATTCTAAGGGTCCACAGAGAAGAAAAATTCCCTGAGAAGCTGTCATTCTTGTGGGCTTACTAACATCCTTGAAAATTACTGAAGTATCTCTTTCATGGAAAGAGTCCCCATAGACCATATCTTTTGAACTAAGTACTTAGTGCTGTCTTCTGCATTTCTGATTCTACAGAGGAAGGCTTTGTGTATTCTTCCCTCAAGGCCCTCTCCAGAACTGAGTGCCAATCTGGCTCACCACAGATGCAGGGTTTGGCCTGCTACCATATTATTAACAACCCCCACCCCATATCCCTATTCCAGATTTTCAATGTAGCTGGCTTATTTCTTTTCAGATCAGTTTGGGGGTGTGGGTATGAAAGAGGTGCAACTATTTTCAGAATTGCCTGAATATCATATTTTACAAGAAACTAATAACTGAGTATTCAATACAATTCCCAAAATCTGCTCTGAGGAGTAGGCTTCTGAGCCTTTGATCATGGATGAAAACAAAACTAAAAGACCTGAAAGAGACTGTCATCAAAAGTAAAAAACTCATCTTGGGAGAAGGCAAAGGAGTTAGATCAGGTTTATATCATCAGGTTTTTTAGTTTAGATGTGAGCTAGAATCCTAACCCAATGAAAAGCATTTCTTGGACTGTCCTCCCATTTTGGGCTAAGTGATTTTGAGGATGCTTTATTATCTGAGGTTGATCTCTATAAAGCATGCTGCTTTTGTCTTCATCGCTTTTGGCATTTCAGATTTTCTTCATGATTTTCTAATTATTGACACTCTTAGAGGGAATAAAAAGATGATGTACACCTGTGTGCCAGCCAAAAGCAGATGGCACATTCACAAAGGGTGATTAATGAAGAGCCTCTTTAATAAGTGGACCGTTGACAAGTTGTGGGCAAGGTGAGGGGAAACCAACTCAATGCGATGAAATAATCCAGGGTGGGCAATAGCAGGAGGCTATTACCACCCCAGTGAGTGGGAGCCAGGGAGAATAATCTTACTAGGACTAACGAAAGCCATAGCTGTAGGGCAGATTTATCTGTCAGGAGCCGTGACCTTTGGCAGAACATAGCCACTGCCAACTTGTGGAGCTGGCAGGAAGGATTCAGGGAAATAAAAGTCACCTTAAAACTTCTTTCTGCTCTGACTTCCCGTGTCTCCAATTGGCCGAATATCGAGCAGAGGTTAGGAGACCTGGAAGCATCACAGATGCCGTTAACAGAGATCCACTTCCTAGGGCACAGAGCAAGGTAGAGAAGATTGGGGAGTGGTTCATACTGTTCAGTACACAACCCAGAAAAGTTGACAAAAACTTCTTGTTCCTTCATTAGAAGCATTTTGTTAGATCTATATCTCAGTGTTCACTTACAAAGGGAACATTTTGCTTAGGCCTAGAATTAAATGTGATACATTGAACAATTCTCTGCCTACTTCTAGGGGCATAGGAAAAGGTTCTTCTTCTTCTTTTTTTTTTCCTTACATTAATTTAATGTGAAAAAGTTTACAATAGAAACCAATATAGAAGGGAGTGAGTGCTGGATTAGAGAAATAAAGCAACAACTTCAGGGTTGGGTCAAGATGATACATTAGAGCTGGCTGCTTTCTCTCTCCTCTACAATTAGCCCAGGGGAAGCACTGAAGGAGTGTGCAATGGGCACATGGAACCAGAAATAACCATAAGGAGACTGAGGGCTGCCTTGAACTGGAGAGAGAGAGAGAGAGAGAGAGTTGGGGGGCTGTGAATAGGTGAATCCTGGAATACAGGATGGCCAGAGCTGGCTGGGAGAATGTAGAGTGGAAGAAAGCTTTATATATTCTGCTCTTGACATTTTCCTTGCATTTCCTTGAACAGCTTTGCTTCTCCCTTTACTGATAAAAGTGGCTGCAACAGACAAGGTCGGGAGTAACATTGATCCACAATATCCTGAAGTGGTGAGGACATGAAGATAACAGATTTGAATTGACAAGCCACCCTCAAGCATTTATTTCTCCATTATTTTTTTCCTTTTTAGCTTCAAATGAGATTCTACCTTCTTTCAATGCTGCTACTTATACATTTAAAAGGTAAAACTTGTAAGATTGCTGGGGGACAGCAAATGTAAGGAATCACCAAGGGTTCCATGGTATCTGCACTCTCTTCCCATCCCTTTCTCTCCCCTTAAACACACAGGGATGGATGTAGACTGGAGCCTTTCTCCATCTTATAATGCATATCACCAAACTAAGAACCAGATAACTCCCTATGAGGATGAGCTCACAGGCTGAACTAATTACACCTCTTGGGAGAACAATAACTCTACAAAGAAAGACAACATATGGAACGACATATTTAATCAGAAGCACAATTGTTTGAACAGACTAGCAGAGGATTTAAAATAATTAGAGGTAAGGAAATAATACAAGAATGTCAGCCAAAAAAATAGACACTTTAGATATTAAAATGTAAGAGGAGAAATGATGCTATAATTAAAATATAGAATGGGTACAGCCAAACAATAAGTTAATGAATTAGAAGGTAACATTGAGAAATATCCCAGAAAACAGGAAAAAAAAATAAGTCCTAGAAAACATAACAGAAATGCTAAAAATATGGAGGATTTACATAGATATTCAACATCTGTATAATAGAATTCTAGAAGGAATCTTAAAAAATGGAAAGTGGGAAAATTTTCTAAAAGTAAAAATGAAGACCATGGAAGGACTTACAGAATACCCAGTGGGGATATGATTAAAAACATGTACTTGGGCTCAGGCTGAAATTCAGGCATACTAAAGATAAAGAGGAAATTCTAAAACTTTCCCAGGGAAGAATGTTGTCAACAAAAATCAAGAATTCTCTGGCTGTTCAACATTTCAAACAATAGCCTTGGATGCAAGAAGATGACTATGTTGCTGAAGTATTGAAGGAAAGAACGTTGATGGAGATTTTATAACAAGTCAAATTTTCACTTAATTCTGAGGATATAATAAAAACATTCTTAAATGTACTATGCCTCAGGATGCTTGCTACTTTAAATCTTACTGAAAGCACTCTAGGAAGAAAAACTTCCATAAGAAAGGAAAAAAGTCTGAGATAATGCAGGAGATATGGCCAGCAAAGATGATTAAATCACACACACACACACACACACACACACGTTATGAGGACAAGGAAAAAAGGACAGAAATAGACACACAATTAAATCTAGATGTGATCAGCATGGACACAGTGACCAAATGTCCATTAGATATTAACATCTATGTTTTATTAGGGAAAAGATCTATATTGATAGGTTTATGTACCCCTACAGAATTCCTGAACTTAAGTGTGAGCATTAAGTGCAAACCCATAAGAACAAATAACGTGTAACTTTTTAGTAAGTGACATAACAGATCTCTCCAATAGAAGAAGGAGATACAAGAGAAAGCACAGTAAATGGTAAATGTGAGGTAAGATAGCAAAATTATTTTTATGTCCTAATAATGCAGCAATTCAATAAATGGATTGAATTCATTGATTCCATGCTAGGAATGTTTTTTATTGGATAAAAATAAAAAACAAAAAACAAAAAACCCATGACCCCAGAATATGTTGTCAATATGAGGTAAATTTAATTTAAAAAATAACAGAAAAGTTGAAAATAAAAGATTACTGGGAAGTGAGGAATGAAAGAACACTAATGATAAATTATTAGTTGAGGCTGGGGAAATAATCCTTTTGGTGGTGAGATGTTTATAATTTGATACTCTAGGTGAGGGCCATCCATGCCCCAGGGCAGAAGACTTTCATGTTTCTCACCACCCACTTCATGATACTCAATTCCTCAAAGGCTTAGATATTTTAATGAAATGCATTAGGTTAACCTTCTACGGACAGTTTATGTTCTTTATGAAATACTTTCTAAAAATAACATTCCATGAAGCAGATCAACTTAAAGACCTTTTGAATTCTTATATTACCATTACATTTCTTTTTGATTCTTTTAATTGGCATTATCTCTCACATGTAGGCACTCACACGATGCTATCCTAAAGTCTAAAAACCCAGCTACTCAGCCACTGGACAGTTCTATTGTTTCATTTCTTTATGGATTAATTCAGATAACATCTGAATGTGTCAGGACATAGGTTAAGAACAGGGATCACAGTTGTCAGCAAAATTATCACTATCCCTGCCTTTGTAGTGCTTACAGTTTTAAGAAGGAGAAAAACAATCACAAACAATCTAAAATTATACAGTGTGATAGAACTAGGAGAATGAGGTGTGTGGTGCACGTTCCTGCACAGGGCATTGAATAACGTGGTGGGTGTGTGGTGGTGGGTCAGGAGGTGGTCCTAAAAAGTACTTCTGAGTAATTGGTACTTGAGTTCAGAAGGCTGGGTAGGGTCTGTCCAGGTGAAGAAATGTAGAGAAGAGCATTTCTCACAGATGGGCCAGCATGGGCAAAGGCTCTGAGGTGGGAAAGTTTTTTCAAGAAACAAAGTGTTTGATTATGTCTGGAGCAGAGATACTGGAACCCAGAAAGTAAGAGTGGTGCTGAGTTGTGGTGGGAAAGTTGCATCAAAGACAATTCAGACATCCATAAAAGATGGTAAATACTTGCAATTCGATCCTCAATAAAATAGAAAATTGTGGTATGGCTTTAAAATTGGATGTAGAGTCAGCTTTGTATTTTAAGGAGAACATTCTGGCTGCAAGAGATTCTGGGAGTGCAAGAATGAAAGCAAAAATTTAGCTAAGGAGGTGTTCAAGATGTCCAGGTGAGAAGTTTGGTGGCTTGGATTGGGAAGGAGCGGTGGAGTTGGACACAGGTTGATGCGTTGGGCTGGATTTTAGAGGTAGATTTACAAATACTGGTAGTAGATTGAATGTGGGTGATGAGGACTGGGAAGTGTTGGGAATGATTTTTGGGATTCTAACATGAACAACAACTAGAGTGAGATCAGAATCCCTGCACTAAGCACAATTTGGGAAAGGAGAAGACTGAAGTTTTAGTTTAGTTTGTGTTCAGTTTGAAATAACATTGCCAAATGGAAATTTCAATGAGCTAGAATGTGGGAGACTGGAGCTCTAGAAATTAGGCTTGGCTGGAAACCTTACTTTGTAAGTCACTGCAATATACAGGATTCAAAGAAACATAAACATAGAGACTTTAGAAGGAGGGATTCGAGTTAACAGAAGGCGTTTATCCATAGGGAACTCAAACATGGATAAAAACTTGTTAAGGAAGGAAGAGGCAGCACAGAAACCTTGAAGGAAGGGCGAGAGAAAGAAGGAGAGAACTTGGAGAATTTAGTTTTCCACAGGTCAAGTGAAGGAAATCTTGGGGCGCCTGGGTGGCTCAGTTGGTTAAGCGTCTGCCTTCGGCTCAGGTCACGATCCCAGGGTCCTGGGATCGAGCCCCGCATCGGGCTCCCTGCTCCGCGGGGAGCCTGCTTCTCCCTCCCCCACTCCTCCTGTTTGTGTTCCTGCTCTCACTATCTCTTTCTCTCTGTCAAATAAATAAATAAAATCTTAAAAAAAGAGAGAGAAGGAAATCTTCCAAAAGGAAGGGAAGGCGTTAGCCCTGTGGGATATTACTGAGAGGTCAAGTGAAGATGGGGATTGAAAAAAATGTCCTTGAAATTTAGAGACATGGAGGTCACTGGTGTTTGTTCTAGTCATTACTGCATAAACCCACCATGTTCTTATGCTCCTGGATTCTTTGGGCTAGGAATTCAGAGGGCACGATGGAGATGCTTGCTTCTGCTCCACAATGTCTGGGACTCCACTGGGAAGGCTAGGAGTGACTCCGTGGCTGGAGTCCGGAATCTCTGCAGGTTCATAGGCTAACGTCTGTTGCTTGAACAGCCAACCCCAGGATGGCACGTGGCTTTTCCAGGTTGTTTGGCTTGGTTTCCTCACTGTGGTGTCTTCAAGATTAATAAATATTCTACGTGGTGGCTCATGGTTCCAAGTTTTCACCTTTTCTGACATAGTCTTGGAAGTCGTCACATTCTCTTGGTTACAAGTAAGTCACAAGCCTGCTCGGATTCAAAAGGAGAGGACATAGACGTCACCTCACTACCAGAGGACTCTTCGTATTTGTGGGCATAGTTTAAGACCATCGTCGGAACTTAAGTAACAGTCTCAGGGGAGAGGAGGATGCAGACTAAAGGGGTTTGCAAGTGAACAGAAAGTAAGATGTGCCACTTGAGCACAGATCAGTTTTACAATTGAAACCTTAAGGGACTCCTGGGTGGCTCAGCTGTTAAGCGTCTGCCTTTTGCTCAGGTTATGATCTCGGGGTCCTGGGATCGAGCCCCACATCGCGCTCCCTGCTCTGCGGGAAGCCTGCTTCTCCCTCTCCCACTCCCCCTGCTTGTGTTCCTGCTCTCGCTGTCTCTCTCTGTCAAATAAATAAATAAAATCTTAAAAAAAAAACCTTAAAATTTAGTTTGAATGTGATACAAAAAGGATGTGGAGAATAGTAAGGGATATTAATATTCCTTAAAATTGGGACAGATGATTTGAGTTTGCATTTGGAAACCATAACTACACACTCAGCTACTCAGCCACTTTGAATCAAACATCTTAAAATGTCTTCCAGGTAGTTTTTTTAAAAAATCAAACTATAATAAAAAACAACTATAAGGCTTTGGTATAGCGAGTGGAAGCAACTATCATACCCATTGAACAGAAAGGGTGCAGAAAGGGCAAATATTTCTTTGGCTTCTTACTAAGGCTCTGGCAATGTCAGAAATGAAATCAATACTTGTGATTAGCCTGTGTGGTCCTTCTATGTGAACAGATGTGCAGAGGGAAGGCAGTCATCCTGTTCTAAGTGAGAGTATTGTTCTAACTTCCTCAACAACTTTGAGTTGCTTTTCCAACTTTGAATTTTGTTTTTGCTTATACAAAACATACACGACACATGTATTTATATCATGGAATCTGTGTGGACATAGCTATAAATATTCAGCTAATATCATGTCTTGAAAGGATAAGCAGAAATTTGCAACATAATAACTCTATCAACATTTTTAAAACCCAGCAATTATTTTTCCTTCCACTGTTTAAAGTTTCCAAAGCTCAGTTAAAATTAGCAAGCTCTTTTTGTTTATTTGCCATAATATTGATCACAAACTGGTTTTAAACTACTGGTAAGTGGTGACATTAGCTAAAATTTCGCTCTGGCCATTATTCACTGATTTTTTTTTTCATTTATTTGTTCATTCACTTAATAGCATGTTTATTTGTTTTGTGTTACCTTTTCCTCCCTACTTTTCAAAAAAATTCAAATTTGGAATAGTTGGAAAAATTTAGCTGAGTTAATGTAATACTCCTATATCTCCACCTAGTTCTCTCATTAACATTTTACATTAAGATTCATTTGTCACCACTAATGAACAATATTTATGCATTATTAACTAAAGTCCCTATTTTATTAGAATGTTCTTGGTTTTTACCTGAGGTCCATATATATATATATATATATATATATTTTTTTTTTTTTTTTGGTCCCAAGCTATCACATTACATTTAATCGGTATGTCCTCTGAAGCATCTCTAAACTGTGACAGTGTCTCAGACTTCCCTTCTATTTGATGACCTTGACACTTTGAGGGGTCCTGGTCCGGTGTTTTGTAGAATGGCCCTCACTTTGGGTTTATCTGATGTTTTTCACATGACTAGACTGGTTTAATGGGCTCCTAGGGGAAGCCGAACACAGAGGTAGAGGGCTGTTTTTACCAAAGGAGCACACCGTCAGTGTGACTTATCACTGATGAAACTAAATGTGATCACATGGCTGGGGTATTGTTTTTTGGGTTTCTCCTCTGTAAAGGTACTCTAGTGTCCACCTTTCCATACTGACCTCTTGGGATGGAAGTATGTGGCCCACACTTAGGGTGTGGGGAGGAGTTACACTCCACTTCCCTTAGGGGGCAGTATCTACCTCAGTCTTTGCCCTGCCTGATGTCCCGTTTTTGGAGTCAACCATTGATTCCTTAGCACAATTTATATAAAGCACTTAGTACGGGTGGCTGTCATATAGTAGGTGCTCAACACAGTTTCGTTTATCCTTCACCCAAGAAGCTTACAAAATAATTCATTTAGAAAAATATGTATAATGTAAAAGCCCAGAGTTTTTTTTCCACTTCTGTGAACTATTTCAAGATACGGATAATTCTAAAAACTTAGTGCCCAGACCCAGCAGTAGAGCTTCACATCTTGCTATATATTCTCAAGATCTTTTATTAGAAATAAATGTTACTGTTCTGGAACCTCCAGAATCTCTTTCCCGACTCCTGGCTATCACTGCTCTTTGTGTAAATAATCACTATAACAAAGCTGATGTTTTAAATTTCCATACAGGCTGTTATACTACTTCTACATTGTCATTGTGGATTAAGAGAATTTTACCTCTTCCTTTCCCATTTACAGGACTTTTATAATTTTTATTTTGTAAAGAAGTGTTAACTTGATGGGAAAGAGGAGAAAGTTGTTAAGAAACAATACTAAAATCTGGGCTCTAAATATACAAAGCCATAATTCAGTTTTTCACCCAGGAAAAAAGACCACAGATGTGCTTTAAAGTTTGTAATTCTTTAGGCTAAGATACAAAAGATAATTGAAATAAGACGGCTACAGAAGGAAGCGGGAGATGCGGCTGGCCAGTGATGGATGTCTGATTAGCGGCTGTTTCCTAAAGGCCATGCTGCAGGGATGGGGAATATACAGGTCAGCTGCCATCCAGGTAAGATCCTGCCCCACTGAGAAGCTGAGTTAGGGCCATCCCACTGGCCTCATAGAATGGGGCTGACATTGTTTTTCCTGAAGAATTTATACTCACAGTTTAGGTGAGTGGGTCTCAAATTGTGGTGTGCTTGAGAGTCATGGAGAGAGGCAGGTAGGGACTTGTAAAACTTCAGATTCCTGAGTCTTTCCCCTCAGAGAATCTGACAGTGTGGTGTGTTGCTCCAAGTCGTATATTCATCTGATTCTAATTCATGGGTTCTGAGGACCACACAAATCCAGGGGCTGCTGCCTGAGAGTAATGTTTACATTCATTATGGGTAACTAGTTCTCGAACTAAACTTAGTAGAAGCAAGACCACATTCTTAGTTTGAAGGAGAAATCAGTCTGTGTCCTGCCGTTTTGGGACAATAGCTCTGTTTTTAGTGTTCATTTTCATAGAAATCCTGTGTCTCTTCAAGCTGTTAGAAATTAGGAGCTGAATAAGGGCAGTGGGGCTAGAAAGAAAGACTAAACAAAAGGACAGATGTGTGGAGGCAAAGTCTATGGGCCATCAAGAGAATGAGAAGACAGGCCACCGACTGAGAGAAAATATTTGCAAAAGACATCTGATAAAAGACTGTTATCCAAAATATGAAAAGAACACTTAAAACTCAAGAAAGCAAACAACCCAATTAAAAAATAGGCTAAAGCCCCAAGAGACACATCACTAAAAAAGAAAAACAGGTGGCAAATAAGCATATGAGATGCTTCACATCATATGTCAACGGGGAAATGCAAACCAAAAGAACAATGAAATACCACTACACATCTAATAGACTGGCCACAATCAAGAACACTGGCAACACCAAATATATGTGGAGTCACAGAGACTCTCACTCGTTGGTGGTGGGAATGCAAAATGGTATGGCTACTTTGGAAGACATTTTGGCAGTTTCTTACAAAACTGAACATTTTCATGATCCAGTGAGCATGCTCCTTGGTATTTTCCCAAAGGAGTTGAAAACTTACATCTACACAAAAACCTGCACATAGATGTTCACAGCCGAGTTATAAATAGTTGCCAAAACTCGAAAGCAACCAAGATGTCCTTCAGTAGGTAAGTGGACAAATGAACTGTGGTACATCCAGGCAATGGAATATTATTCAGCACTCGAAAGGAATAGCTATGAAGCCATGAAAAGACATGAAGATAACTCAAATGTGTATTAATAAATGAAAGAAGCCGATCTGGAAAGGCTTCACACTGTGTGATTCAACTACTTGGCAATGTGGGAAAGGCGAAACTACGGAGACTGGAAAAAGGTCTGTGGTTGCCAGAGGTTTGGGGAAGGAAGGGATGAATAGGCAGAGCACAGAGTAATTTTACGGCAGGGAAACTATGATACCATAAGGCTGGTTACAGATCGTTATACATCTTAAAACCTACAGGTCATGACAACTTGGCAGCTGATTGTCAAGATAGACTTCAAAGATGTGACTGCATTTGCTGGCCTTGCACCTGGGAGGGTGGTAACCCACCAAAAGTAAAAAAAAACAGCTAACCAGACAAACAAAAAGCTGTATATTTTGGAAATTTTAAAATGCTCTGCAGTTGGAAGGTCTTACATAGCTGTAAGACCTGGAACTGTAAAACCCACTGCTCTTGCCATGAGATGAAATTTCCCAGAAGAGCAGTTGCTTGTCCCACAATTTGTTTTGAAGGGTTTTCTGAGTCTCTTAGGGTGAAAACAATATTTGATAGAGGTGAAATAGAGGAGATGAACTGAATTATAACTTAATATACATGATTTTAAGTTCACATCAGTTTTTCTTTTTTTAAGATTTTATTTATTTATTTGAGGGAGTGCATGAGCGGGGTGAGGGAGAGGGAAAAGCAGGCTCCCCACTGAGCAAGGAGCCCGATGCGGGGCTCGATCCCAGGACCCTGAGATCATGACCTGAGCTGATGGCAGATACTTAACTGACTGAGCCACCCAGGTACCCCTTAAATTCACATCTTGAAACATGACCCATATCCTTTTATTTAACCAAGTGACAAAAGCAGACTTAGCATTTTCTTATGCTACTGTGTATATATATATATACACTTTTTTTTTTTTCAAATAGTGGATTTAGAACTTAAGGAGGAAGAGAGAAACTGTTTATATCAGGGGGTTGCAGTGTTCTCAGGGAAGGAATGACATAGATTTCTTTTCAATTAGCTCTTAGCAGATAAGAGTTTTAAGGTTCTCCCCAAAGAAGGTGACTTATAGAAACGGAGAGCTAGCTGACTTCAAGAAGCTTAAGAAGGCCAGAAGGAAATACATTTTCACAGCTAAAACAGCAAAGTACACTCTGGTTTCCATTGTTAATATTCACTCCTTGTGTTTTTCCCCCTGAATTTCTTGATTAAGAGAAAAGCTATTTAGAATGTTGAAGAACCTTAGAAACTCAATTCTACCAGTAATACAAGATCATGGTTAAGGTGATATGCAGCACAGACAAGAATGGCTAATTATGTCAAATCATAGCTTTTAAAATGCCAGATGAGATCTCGTTTCAGTTTAAGTCCTGTTCAGGCCTCAGCTGGATTTCTAGTAGAAAACCCACTCTTTTGTATTAGGTTTGAACTTTTAACTGGGAAGGCAAGGAAATCGACTGTGCTGCCGAAGGACATGGATTCATGTTAGCTGTATGGCAGGAGGCATCCAGGCCCCATCCCCTATTGTAAACACTGGTCAACATCAAGAGATAAGTGAAGAATTATTACGTAAGAAGGGTGCGTTTTGTTCCTGTACCCCAGGGGTCTAGTTTTTCTCAAAAATCTGCCTACGGTGGGGTTGAGTGTTTTATCAATAGTTAATGTTTCAGGTGGTGTTGCCGTGAAATGAAATAACCCCAAAACTCAGTGCCTTAAAATCCCAGCTATTTCTCAAAGTCTGTGGTACAACCGGGCCATTGTGATCTAGCCTGGGCCTGGCTGGTATGAACGGACCTCTGTCCTGTGCCTGCAATTCCTTGGCTGGGAGCCGGCTAGCCTGTGATGGGGCCTTAGTTTGGCTGACTCGGTTTTGTTCGGTGCCATCCTGCAGCAGCTTAAGCTTTTTCTGATGCCAGCAGACGGATTCCAAGAGAGGCGGTGAAAATGCATGAGGTCTCTTGAGGCCTGAATTGGCATATGGTCATCTCTCCTGCTTCTGTTGGCCAAAGCAAGTCACAGAGCCAGCCCGATTCAAGGCGTAGGGCAAAAGGACTCCACGTCTTTCTTGTTGGGAAGAGCTTTTAAGGGATGTGCAGACAGGGAGGGGTAGAGAATCAGGGTAACTTCCACCCCTCCCAATTTTCCAAAAATACTTTCCTTCCAAAATCAAACTGCACAATATCAGGTAAGGCCTTTGCCTGCTTTCCTTATTATTTTTTTATAGGGCTGTTGGTTTTCCCAGCAAGAAGCATATCTATTCTCTTCACAATTTCTTCCACAAATTATATTTTTCACAAATAACTTCCAGTGCTCTCATTCTTTCTCAGAAATCTTTTTTTTTTACTATGATTATCAACATAATCCCTCCACTTTCCATTGCCATCATTTTCATATTGCACAAATGTTCTCTAGAATATGATGAATCTTCGTTTGACATTCCTAAGCAGGCTTACGTTAATTTTAGTTCCCCATTGAATTTCAAACAGGAGCCTCCACACTGACATTAAAAAATATTAACATTTGCTGTGGCAGGGCAATGTGCTGAGGCGTGGATTGTGGCTCTGACTTGCCACATCTTTCCCCTTGTTCTTTTTTTAGAAAGAGCAAAGCAGAGGGATTTGGCAGGGCAATTCAAGCTGCCACTCAGAGCAGCTCCAGAGATGGAAGGCTAGCCCAGACCATATTGCGTCCTAACTGGCAGCAAATCCTTCAGTCAAGGTCTTCTGCAGAAAGGCAGCATGAGCTGGGCCCCTCACCCTTCGTGATGTCTGTCCTGGGTGTTAGGGATAACTTCGCCGCCAGAAAACCACCGCTACTTTCAATTTTTCTGAATGTTTCTAAAAATGCTGCTTTTTAATCCGTTCTTTCACCCCAAATAACAGTTCTCCCCTTTGTTGTTTTCAATAATGCAGTCAGTGAAAAGAAGCCAAGCTTCTGATAGAAGTGTGGTGGGATAAGTTTTTTCATAACCAGCTGCTGCTTCTGCTACTTTTTTTTAATTGAAGCCTTTGTGCCCTTTATGGACAAGGCAACGTGCAATAGGGAGAATTTCCTTCTGCAGCTCTTTCCACCCCTTCAGCCTTGCTTATTTTTATCATGTCCCATCACCATTATTACCCATTATATTTATATCTGCATTTAGCAGGCAGACTTGCTTCATGTCTATAAAGGTGTAATGAGCAATTTGGGTTAATGATTTTCTGCAGCTGCTCAAACAGTTGGTACTAACGTCATCGTTTACGCCTTCCAAAGACATCTGAATGAGGCATCAGATGTAGACCAAATTGGTTTTGCCTGTTGGAGGAAGTAGAAGCATGGATGGGGGTGGTGTGTGTGTGTGTGTGCAATAACTGTTCATGCATCTTTCATTCCCCAATTTGATGGATACTAGCAGTGGAGTCTCTCTCATAAGAGAATCGTTGGCACTGGGAGGAAAAAAAAAATGATCCACGACAAACAAACATACTTGTGTTGCCATCTTGATTAAAGGGTATTGCTTTAACAGAATTCAGAATTTTTACACAGTTGTGCAATTTATAGGTGAACTTTGAAAATACATAAAATCAATGACTTTTCATCCCTCTTTAGGGAGTAAAGAAGCTGGCTCAGAGAAAAGAACATTGGATTGGAAATAGAATAACTAGGTTCAGTGTTTCTACTTGGCAAAATTTCAGCTGTGACCTTGAGCGATTAGTTTCACTTCTCTGGAACTCATTTCCCTTCTCTGTGAAACTGGGGATACTGAATTCCTCACAGAATGGTCTCAGGGAAAAAGGGAGAGTAAGCACCTGAATGTAGTATATAGCCTATGGCACAGGCACTGGGTGTTACTAGTATACACTTTTAGAGGGTTTTTTGTTCAAATAATGTGCCCAAATACATATCAGAGAGTTTCTCCCCCTACATAGAAGGGTGTTTGACTTCTCTTTGACTTCCCTTGGCTTTGACATGACCTATCTGAAGGTCTCTCCTGCCAATGTCAGTTCACACTTCTAGTCTTCCACTTTCTCAATTCCTGGCTCTTCTCAGTAGTATGGAAACGGTGTAATGGAGTGACTATTTTACATTGTGTTATTTTCATGCTTTAGGAATTCAGAACTTGACAGGAAAGTAATTTAAATTTGGCAGCCTGTGGGCTCATGTAGGGACAAAATTTTGAAAGAGAAACTTGTTTTGAATTTCCTCCCAGCCCTGTCTGCCTCTCTCAAATATACCTGTGACGAGTGTGGATTCCTTAATACTCTTTCTATATCAGCTCCCCTCCCTTTTATGATATTCTGTCTTCCTTGCACCATGACTTGATCTGTGTTCTCCCCAGTGGTGGAAACCATGCTCCATCTCTAACTGACATCTGTAGCCCAGAGCCAGGCATATATTGAACTTGTTAAATGAATAGACATGACTATGAGGAGATAGCCAATCTGGTCAGATAATTGGAGCTAAAGGGTTAATTAGCATAAATGATTTCATGGATTGTGTCTCCCAGACTTCAAATTTGCCTTCTGGCTGGCACCTTACAAAGTCATAATCTGTGGAAGTGGCAGATGGTGAGAGAGCTTTATAATCCTGGGGCAGGCCTTGAGGGCAGGGAAGGTGAGCAGATGTTTCTGGACATGTAACTTTGATAGGATGTTCTCACAGCCTTGTTAGGGCTGGAGGCCTACTCTTTTTTGGATGAGATGGAAAATTTTGCCCCTCCCTGCCACAATCACCCCAGAAGTTGCTTGGAACAACGTGGTTCAGTTTTATGAGTGCTCTGAAAAAGAACAACTCGATTAAGCCCTAATTTTTGCAGACACTGGTAAAAGGCTTTGGCATATACTGATAATTTTCTTAAATCCTAATAAATGATTCTACCTGTAGGTACTATTTTAAATTTCACATTTATGGATGGGGAAACCAATATACAAAGAGATTAATAAATTATTTATTTTTAAGTAGGCTTCATGCCCAATATGGGGCTTGAACTCATGACCCTGAGATTAAGAGTCTCATGCTCTGCCAGCTGAGCCAGCCAGGTGCCCCCCAAAATTACGAAATTATATAAAGTTACAGTCAGTAAATGGAAGAACCAGGAATCGAACTCTGGATGTTTTGGCTCCACATTCTTTGTTGTTAACACCACAGGATAATGGATAAGAGCACAGAAAATTCTGTATGTTTTTCACACGATGCTGAGATAGACATTTCCTGGAGACTTGGAGGGGGCAATAACGTGATGATCAACAAATTGCTGTGGGTCTTTCTGACACTGTGAGAAATATAGTTAGGCTGTGAGAATGGGGAGTGCTCAGGGATACTTCAGTGGAGAAAGGAGCTCAAAATTCCTAAGAGCAGTTCCCTAGGGGCAGTGCCTCTGTGTTCTGTATGACAAGAATGCTAGGATGTACCTAAAACTGTCTTTGGAGTGCAGGAGAGCTATTACAGATATGCAATTGAGAGGAGTTTTGCTATTAGGCAAACTAGTGATACCCTCCTGAGAAAGAACAAGGCAAGGATGTATACTTGCATTAAAGACCCACTCTAGACCCCGTGGAGGTAGGCTGAGGGAATGTTCTCAGAATCAAGAGTTCTTGCAAGAAGTAATTCTTGTTCTAACCTGGCTCACACATGAATGATCAATAGGGCTGCCAGGTTCCTTGCCATTGGCTATTGACTGTCATCATTTACCTGCAAGACTTCTAGTTACTGTGGCTGCTATCAATCATCCCCAAACTCATTGGCTTAAAACAACTAATCATGAATTATCTCTTACATTGTCTTCAGGTTAGGAATTCAGGAGCAGCTCAGATGTCGTAGTATGGAGTTTCTAGTGAGGTTGCATTCTGAGCATGGCCAGGATTGAGGTCATTTCACTTCTTCACTCAGGTCTGGCATTGGGATTGGGAAGACCAACAACGGGATGTGAGGCAGGGGCCTGTTAGGGGCAATTTTTACACGCTCAGGACTTTGGTGAGCCAGCTTTTAAACTTTTGGTCACTTGAAATAGATCACAGTGGGAGCATTCACACCATGGAAATCAATAAATACTATACAACAGGGCTTTTTCAGAATGCTGTTTTACCTCCTCACCACTGTGAACACTGGGGGCTCCTTGGCATCTCTTTCTCTCTTGATGTGGTGGCTTCAGGGTCGCTGGACCTCTTTTCCATCAACTCTGGGCTCCCAAGGTACAAGTCCTTAGAGAGGGAGGCAGGCTCAAGGGTGCAGCTTGTTATGACCCAGCCTTGGAATTCTTGCAGCGCTGATTCCACTGTAGTGCCAGGACCTTCCAGATTCAGGAAGAGGGAACGTAGATCCCATCTCGTTTGTGATGGAGGAGTGTTAATAGCACAATGTAAGAAAAGTGTGTAGATGGGAGGCCTTTGTGTAGTTATCCTTGGAAAAGACAACTCTCACAGAGACTTTTCTTTCTCTTTTTCTTTCTCTCTTTTCTCTCTTTCTTTCCACGTACATGAGTCGGGGGGAAGGGCAGAGGGAGAGAGAGAATCTTAAGCAGGCTCCCCATGGAGCCTAGGGTCCGATGCAGGGCTCAATTTCACAACCCTGAAATCATGACCTGAGCTGAAATCAAGAGTTGGATGTTTCACCAACTGAGCCACCTAGGTGCCCCAAGACTTTTCTTTTTTAAAAAACTTTTTATGATCATAAAACTATTGTTCATTGTAATAAATTATATAAGAACAAAGTAAAAAATCACCTGATATTCTTTCCACCTTCAGATAAGCAGAATTATTGTTTTGGTTACAGTCCATTTATAAGTTTCTTAAATCTTTTTATTTTTTTAGAGAGAGCAGGCATGTGCACACATGTGCAGGGGTGGAGAGCAGAGGGAGAGAGAAACTTAAGCAGACTCTGTGCAGAGCACGGAGCCTGAGGCCAGGCTTGATCCCAGGACCCTGGAGTCAAACGCTTAAATGACTGAGCTACCCAGGTGCCCAACAGTCCATTTATAAATCTCTGTATGCATACCTACATATATAATTTTGAAGGAATGGGTTTATATCATATACATCATTTTAGTTTTAAAATGTTCTCTTGGGGTGCCTGGGTGACTCAGGTGTTAAGCATCTGCCTTCAGCTCAGGTCATGATCCCAGGGTCCTGGGATTGAGCCCCGCGTCAGGCTCCCTGCTCGGCAGGAAGCCTGCTTCTCCCTCTCCCACTCCCTCTGCTTGTGTTCCTTCTCTCGCTGTGTCTCTCTCTGTCAAATAAATAAATAAAATATTAAAAAAAATAAAATGTTCTCTTTGTTTTACCTTTCTCCTTTTCTCACTTATTTGCATCTTGTTTATCACACCTACAAAATATTCTAATATATCATCTCCAGGTCAAATGATAAGACTTCTACTTTCCTGAGGCTGCTATAACAAAGTATCACAAACGTCACAAACAACACAAATTTATTCACTCACAGCTACAGAAGTCAGAAGTTTGAAATCAGTATCACTGGGCTGAAACCAAGGTGTTAGCCGAGCTGCACTCCTTCTAAAGGCTCTCGGGGAGAATCTGTTCCTTGCGTCTTCCAGCTTCTGGTCTCTGGTGGCATTCATTGACTTGTGACTGCATCACCTCAGTCTCTGCCTTCATGGTCACATGGCTGTCTCCTCATCTATAAATCTCCCTCTGCCTCTCTCTTACAAGGATACACGTGATTGCATTTAGGGCCCATCTGGGTAATCCCGGATAATCTCCCCATCTCAAGATCCTTAACTATACCTGTAAAGACTTTTTTCCCCACATAAAGTAACATGTATAGTTTCTGGCTATTAGGACCTGATATCTGTGGGTAGCTATCACTCATCTTAAAGCTCTAAGTTATTCTTTTTATTGATTTAATAATATTCCACACAAATCACAATTAATTGATCTATTCCCCAATTAGAGGCCATCTATTGTCGAAAAATTTAAAAAAACTTTTTAAATTATAACAACAAATGCTCATAGAAATTTACCCTTCACTTCTATACCCCTTTCAAAGATACAGCTACTTGTGTATCCATTTACAATTTCCATGTATATACAAGCATGCATGTATATGTATGTATATTTTTTATGCAAAGCTGTGCATGTGTATGATAGTTTTATAATTTATTTTTACTAAATAATCTTGGAAATCTTTTCATATCTACACGTATAAATCATACAGATCTAACAGAACATATTAATTAGCTTCCTATTAATGACTATTTAGGTGGTTTTTGTTTTTTTCCAATTCTAAACTTTGATGTAGTGGATACTGTTACCCTTATAAATTTCTAGTATGGTGTTTTATGACTGACAAAGTGAACTAAATATTGAAGGTCCCTGCCTTTCATGAGCTTCTAGGTATAAAATATTGACATAAACAGAAAGTTTATGGAAAATAACTGAAGGAACACAAAAGCATCTGCGTTTTGTTTCTTCCTCTTTCATCCTCAGGAGTGAGTCCTGTGCTGGGTGTATTGAGAGACTGCTCATGGTGTGGGCCTCCTCCAGTCATTTTGACGTGCCCTTAGGAAATTGTACTGAAGGTGGAATCATGGTATTCCAGAGGCTAGGAAGGAAAATTTCTCCCAAAAGGCCAATGTAAATATACAGATTAGTATACCCTTCTCTTATACGATATATGCATCTTTGTGTTTATTCCCAGTGGAATATTAAAACGATTTTTAAATTTGTATGTATTCTAAACTTCAGGCAAAATAGAAAAGCAATGACATGAATTAAGTAAATGATAGACCATTGTGAGTGTCATGGTCTCAAAAGCAAACGCGTATGTGGAAACTATTCCATGGTTTGAATATAAAGATCGGTAAAAGCAAAAGGATAGTGTTTTTTTTTTAATTTTTATTTTTCGGTGGTATGGGTCAGCTACTCTTGACTCATTTGTATCATATATCTTTTATGGCTTATGACTTCTTTTAATTTAATTTAATTTAATTTATTTATTTTTATTATGTTAATCACCGTACATCATTAGTTTTTGATGTAGTGTTCCATGATTCATTGTTTGCGTATAACACCCAGTGCTCCATGCAGTACGTGCCCTCCTTAATACCCATCACCAGGCTAACCCATCCCCCCAGCCCCTCCCCTCTAGAACCCTCAGTTTGTTTCTCAGAGTCTGTAGTCTCTCATGGTTTGTCTCCCCCATTATGACTTCTTTTTAAATAACTTAGAGAAAACATGGGAAAAGTAATGGATTCTAAGCCCTAAGTCTTTGAGATTAGTTTGGTTACTTGATTTTTTTTTTTAATTTTTAAAGGATTTAAATGAATACAAATGTTCCAAAGACATGCTGTATTCTACACCTCTAAAAACAAAAACCTTTGCCAGAAAAGTAGCTGTTGAAATATGCAAAAAGCATGTGAATATGCAAATATAAGACAAGTCTAAATAATTATTTTTGAGATTATTTTTAAGTTATTTTTCTGCATTGGCCCTTTCTCAGTGTTTTTGGAATCTTGACATGTCTATTCTTTAGTCTGGCTTTTGTGTTTGGAATGTTCATCTTGATCTCAGAGTTACATCTCCACGTAGAGTTTGGTTAGACGTTTCTCCCTAGCTGCTGCTTCAGACGTGAACTGTTTGTGAACACGTCGGGGCCATTTCCTGGTGGAGTGAGGCCTTGGGACCTGTGGTTGGCCAGGAACCAGGTCCAAAGGATGCTATTTCCTCCTCCATACTCAAGTTAGAGTGGTTTTTATGTTTGTGTTTTGGCTGCTTGCCTCTAGCTTTGTCCAAGGAGCTTAGATTTCTATTTTTGTTCATTATGTGACCTACATTCTCTAGAGAGTTAAGATCCTCTTTGTTTTTGAAGAACGGTTATAACAACCTTTGGAAAACACTCTTTCCCTGCCCCATCACCTTCGACATTTGAAGTGTTTCCCATGTTCAGTGTGTGACTCTGGCTGAAGTTAGTAGCAACACAACTGTACCTCTGTGATATCTTCACTCCACTTCCTCTCTCTTCTCTATGTGGGTGGCCACTTGACACTGTGCTTAGTCATTTGGTTTCCTTCTGTTCAGAATATCCCTTTTTGCTAACAGTCTACAAAAGCTGCAAAATGCATATTGGACATTATTTACAATTAACATGGTGATTACCCTTACTATTACTTACAACTCAAATTCTGCCCAGAGTGTTAATACAGTCACTCAATAAAAATTTACTGAGTACATGGTTCGTGCCAAGCTGGCACTGTAGGAGGTCTTGAAAATGGGAAGAGGAATAAGATAAAGTCCCAGTTTTTGAGGATTTCACAGTTTGGTGTGAGGTGACAAATAACCAAAGAGACAATAACAGCACAAGATGCCTTGAATAAGACCTTGTCCTTGCCCTTGAGGAGTACAGCTTAGTGGAGAGAGAAGCAATGGTGCCTGGAACATAATAAACAATCAACATCTTTTTTTTTCCTAATTAATGGGGAATAATGTGGTGGTATATGCAAGGTGTTATGGTGTGTGTAGCAGACATGGTTCCTTCCTGTCTTTATTATTTTCCCATTTTCCGGAACTCCTCTGGGAAATTGTTGTCCTTTCTCCGTCCATTGGGTTTGTGTGGGATGGTGCCTACCGCAGCTTCAGTACTAAACTAATCAGTGTATTCCATACTCCTGGCTATGCCATGAGCATATGACTCCAGCCAGGCCAATGAGAGTAAGTCCTAAGACTTTTTTTGAGATTTTAGAGAAATATTTACTTTCCTGTTAAAGCTTCTGGGAGGAGGAATCAGACCTAAAGTTTCCTAAATCCGTCTTTGCACATAGAGAAAACTCCTAAGAATGGACCAACAGCATGGATAGGAGAAAGGGGAGATGGAAATACCATGCTTGCCTCCCAACCACCTCATTTGAGCCCTTGACTTAAGCTAGTTCTCTCCTTGTACCTCATAGTCCTGGGAGTCTCCAGTTCACCATTTTCCTTGAGCCAGGTTGTATATGTGTTCTGTTTCTTGCTAGTAAAACAAAACAAAACAAAATAAAAAAAAGAGACCTGCCTGACTTCTATAGGAACCCAAAGTTGAACTTGTCTAATTCTGCTTGGGAGAAGCCTTCACAGAAGGAGATCTTCAGCTCGTAGTCAGAGGATGAATAGAGATAGGCCAGCTAGATAGAGAAAGGAAGGGGCTTTCCCAGCAGAGGAATCTGTATGAGCAGAGAACAGAAGTGAGAAAAATAATGCCGTGTTGTTTCTGATCTGTGAAGCAGAAGAGGTTGTTACTTTTCCAGTACCTTATGTCTGAGGTCTTTCTTCCATTAACAAAACATTTTTTTTTTTTATAAAAGAATGGAGATATGCTACATTTTATGACAAGTAGATCTTTTTTTTTTAAAAAAAGATTTTATTTATTTGAGAGAGAGACAGAGATAGCAACGGAGATAGTGAGAGAGAGCAGGAGCAGGGAGGAGAGGGAGAAGCAGGCTCCCCACTGAGCAGTGAACCGAACGCGGGACTCGATCCCAGGACCCCGGGATCATGACCCGAGCCAAAGGCAGACGCTTAACCAACAGAACCACCCAGGTGCCCCAGGCAAGTAGATCTTTAGAGGGCACAAGGAGAATTGGCATGTGGGTGTATGAGTTAAGATACTTAAGCTATGAATAACTGAAAACCTGACAAACATTAGCTTAAAACAAGAGAACATTTAGTGTACTCTTAACAACCCATTGGAATGCAGTGGTTTCAGGACTGGAAATAATGTCCAATAATGTCATCTAGGACTCATTCTCTTTCCATCCTCCCCCTCTGCCATTCTCACCATGTTAGCTTTGGAATTCAAGCGTTTTGCCTCATTGTTAACAGATGGCTGCTATGGTTCCAGACATCTCATTATGCCCATATTACCAAAATAGGGAACATGGAAGGAAGCAAAAGAGCTGTCTTCATTTGCATCTCTCTTTCTCGCTCTCTCTTTGTTTTTTTAAATCATGGAGGATAACAAACACCTCCTCCATCCAGTAGATTTTTCCTTATAGATCATTGGTCAAGGCTTTAAGGGAAATGGGATTGCTGTGATGGCTTAGACCAGTCCATTCACATCGTGGAGCTGAGTGTATTGCCAAAATGAAATTAAGGGTTTGATAGCTAAAGAACAGTTGCTATGAAGATTGACAGGGTCTCTTACAAGGGTTGCCCTCAATGAGGTGTCAAGTAGATATATGCCCTCTGTCGGATATAACCTATTTTTCTCAGGGAGCTGCTTCTCACAGTATTTTACAGGACAGTTTTAAAACCATTATTCTTGTCAAAGCCCATTTGAATCTGGCTTAAATTTTGAAAAGTATTCTTTTTACCGGTAACGTGAGTGCCTATTTTAGGGGATACACTGGTAGAAAACAGCATCAATAATAAGGCATAGAGTTAATGGTGAGTAATGACATTGTATATCTGTTTATTGGCTTTTTTTTTATCAAGATGCGTTTTATAAATTTGTCTCATTTCTTTTGTACAACCACATCTAAGTAGTAGCTATTTTTCAGCTTATCAATGAAAAAAAATCAAAATACAGAAAGTTTAAAATACTTTATAAAGCTACATGTAAGTTAGGGAAAGAGTCTGGTCTAGAAAAAGCTGCTTATTCTAGTGCCACTTCTGTGATTTCCTAAAGGCTTCAGAAGCCGGATCTATTCTTTGCTCTGTTTATCCAACAACCTTCTTTCAGTGGGTTTAAGGTAGTGAACATATATATGGAACTGCAAAAATATTTCTTCACCCGGAGTCAGTGATGATTTTAATATCTTGAGGGTAATGAATAGACATTGTTATGTCATTCTGATGATGCTTTGGCTTTGACGAGGGACTCGTTTACCTTCTAGAGCCCCTGCTTATCAGAGACATCTTGTGTGCTCATTTGTGGTAGAATTTTAAGGGATTATAGAAGTTCTTCGGTCTTGTTACAGAACCTGAAAGAGGCAAGTGTAAACACCATGCCATCACCATTTCTAAAATCCTTTCTTTGACTCTCACTGCTTCACATATCCCTGGGTATGAAGTGCCACATACACTGTAGGTTTTGTTATTATGTTTTATTTGGGGAGGAGTGTGATAGAAATATACATGATAAGTGAGGAAAGCCACTGAATGTAGAGTTACAAAATTTAGGTGTCCATATAAGGCCATTTGTGGAACTCTTTCAAGAGCGGTCTATTTTTGAGGAAATACTTATCCCCTCTTCCTTAGTTCAGTTCTCCTGATTTGTATAATTCAGGTTTTCTCAAACTTAGCACTATTGACATTTTGGAGCAGATAATTCTTAGTTGTGGGGAGCTGTCCTGTGCATTGTAGGCTGTTTATCAGTATCTTTAGCCTCTACCTATAAATATTAGCATCAGACTACCCCTCCTTCATCATAGTTGTGATGATCAAAAAATCTCCAGACGTAAGCAAAAGTTCCCCTGGGAGGAGGCTGAGGTAGGGAAGGTGGGGGAGGGGGCTAAGTTGGGGAGGTAGAGAGTAGGAGATTGAGGTAACAATGCCTCCAGCTGAAAAATATGGTCTATATTTTATGGTCTATATTTTCCTCTCCCAGACAAGAAGACTTGTATTTGTTTAATTCAACTCAATAATGTAAAATATGGGGTATGTTTGAACAGTATTTGGTTCAAAAATGAGACTTTGAAATTATTTCATAATTCACAGCATTTTGTGAAATTATGCACATTGCGCTTTGGAAGTACAACATGACTGAGTTTTAAAATAACTAATCAAAATTTTCCAATCAGATAGGCTCTATCCATTTAAGTCAGAAGTTTTCTTTTCTTTTCTTTTTTTTCATGGAACACTACATCAAAAACTAATGATGTAATGTATGGTGATTAACATAATAAAATAAAGTGGACAGAAGTTTTCTTTAAAGGAATCTGTACTTTGGTAATCACAATATAGAGACCTAAATTTTTTACATTGCAAAAAGGCAATCCTCCTTATGTAGACTTCACTGATGTGACAGATGACATTAAACCCTGGCCACTTCTATTTGTACTGCAGATGAGATTATGACAGGAGAGACATTTAAATGACATATACATTCGGTCTTAAAATTTTTGAAAATTAAAGTTAGTGTGGGTTTGATAAGAAAATGTACTTGAAAATCTAGATGTTCTAAAAAAAGGACCTATAAAATATTCATGAGAGAAAAAATTAAACTAAATTAATTTAGTAGTTATCTTGAATCTTGTAGAGCAAAGCAGTTTTAGTACCCAGAGGCTTAAAAATCCCCTTGTTGTAGACAGATGATAAATTCATTGTTTGACATGGTAAATCGGCCTACTCACTTGATATATTTGAGGATTCTGTAGCTCTGACATTTGAGTTGTTACTGGAAAACCTTCTCTCCCCCAACTTTATACAAAGAGGGAAAAAGTCTGTTTGATATCAGGGGAGGCCAAAATGGCCAAAAGAAGTGACCACAAAACAATTCACTTTGCATTTGTTCATGTAGCCTCACTAGAAGGAGCATTTGTGTTCAGAAGCCTTGATAAAATATTTATTCGGGAATATTTTGAATGAGATGGCCAGGGGGACTGTGAATGGGAATGTTTGGGTACAAATATATATTTTTTAATTTATTTTTAAAACTTTTTAAAGATTTTATTTATTTATTTGAGAGAGAGAGAAAGTGAGAGAGCACATGGGTGAGGGGAGGGTCAGAGGGAGAAGCAAACTCCCGCTGAGCAGGGAGCCCGGTGTGGATCTTGACCTGAGCTGAAGGCTGACGCTTAACCAACTGAGCCACCCAGGCGCCCTGGATACAGATATCTTGATTTGTTGGCTCCGGTCCCATCTCTACATACCTTGCTTTAAAAAGGGATTGTCCTTTTTTTTTTTTTTTAAGATTTTATTTATTTATTTGACAGTGAGAGATGCAGTGAGAGAGGGAACACTAGCAGGGGTAGTGGGAGAGGGAGAAGCAGGCTTCCTGCTGAGCGGGGAGCCCGATGTGGGGCTCGATCCCAGGACCCTGGGATCACGACCTGAGCCGAAGGCAGACGCTTAACGACTGAGCCACCCAGGCGCCCCAAAAGGGATTGTCCTATCACCAGCTTGTGCCTGTGTCCCTGGTCTGAGTTTAAACAAAGAGAAGTCACTTGTGTTTCTGTTTCTAGAATCTATTCTTTTTTCCTTAGACTTGTAGAAATCAGGTGATTGCCATCTAATAGCCTTCTAGATATTATGTAGGTTGGTGTAGTTCAGATGGATAAGGGTAGAAAAAAAGTGTCAAGATCAAGATCTGAATCTGGGAGTGGACCTGGAATGATCTTTGAAGGATTAGGGTCTTTTAACCCACAAATCTTCCATGCTTAAGTTTCTCTGAAGTCGTATCTCTCTCTTATTTCTATGATCGTATACCTCGGCTAGTGGAAAGACTTTGCCATACTTTCTATAGGTGGTTTCTGTTTCAGGAAATCATCCATAATTTCTTTCTTGTCTTTTTCAAGAGCTGGAGCTCAACATAGAACACGGTGGGTATTTAGTGGGTAGCTTAACTCTCTCAAACTTTGAGTCTTTTATTTTTATTTTTATTTTTTTAAAAACTTATTTATTCATTTGAGACACAGAGATACAGGGAGAGAGAACATGAGCAGGGGGAGAAGCAGAGGGAGAGGGAGAAGCAGAGGGAGAGGGAGAAGCAGAGGGAGAGGGAGAAGCAGGCCCCTCACAGAGCAGGGAGCCTGATGTGGGGCTCGTTCCTAGGACCCTGGGATCATGACCTGAGCCGAAGGCAGATGCTTAACCATCTGAGCCACCCAGGTGCCCCAAACTTTGAGTCTTTTAGTCAGGACTTTGAGCCCTTAGTTTCCTCTTACCATAAGAAAAAAAAATCAATTATGGATTACTGGTTGTCTGGAGGTAGGGCTGGGGTGGAAACAGAGTAATTCCAAGAGCACCAGGAAGCCACCTAAGGCTTTTAAAGCAATTCTGTGGCTTACTGTTTTATTAATAAATAAGATTACTCTCCCCGGAGATGAGAAAATCAGAATGTGTGTTGGAAAACCTGTTAAAGTATTGCGGTTGTCCAGTGAGAGATGATGGTGGATAAGGATGACAGTAATGGAATAAAAAAATGAAAATATTTGAGAAGTGTTTTGTAGGTAAAACCGCTAGGACATGATAGATTTGATGTAGTGTATAAGAAAGCATGAAATCAAAGATGGCACCTGGGCTTTTGACTTGAGCAACAGGATGGGCCATGTGCCATTTATTGACATAAGTAATCTGGGGAAGGAACAAATATAAAAAAAGAAAATGAAAACTTGAGGTTTACAGGTATTAATTTTGACAAGCTTATAAAGTATGAAAAGTATGCAGTTGGATATGTGTCTGGAGCTGAGGGGAGAAAATTACTGTATTTTGATGGGTTGATATGTTTAATCCCATATAACTTTTTATTAGTTGTTTTGTGACTAGAGGCATTTAATGAGGGAAAGTTGGCTCTTTAATTCAACCTTCTTTTACCTTTCCACTCACATGAACAGCCTTAAAAACGGAAATCCTTCTCTGATTGGCATTGGTGCTCATGTTCCATTGATGATAGCAATATGTTTGTCTTCATGGTAAATGGGGTGTCAACCTGGTTATCTCGGATCGGAAGACTCTTTCATAGTTTAATCTCAAAGCTAAAAAAAGATTAATGGGAAGTGTCATAGTGATACATCCCATGCTTAGAATCCAATAATTTCATTTTAATCAGTTGCACATTATTGGTAACACTGAATCATAACTTTGCTTTTCAAAGATACTATGACCTTGCACAGCTGTGTAGAGTGACTAGAAAAAACTCCATATACTTAGCACCCTTTATTAGAACTATTGATATTACTCTTTTCTTAAAGAGAATATTAGAGCCTTTAACTTATGCACAAATTGTCACACAGTAAAAAAATAAAACAACTTTATTTAAGAGATTGTCTGAAAATCAGTTTTGCACAGTCTAGTGACTTTATGTGAATGCTATCTTAAACTGGAGGGATGTAAAAGAAACCTGACTTTTACCACTTCATATTTTCTTCTCAAAATCCAATCTATATTTCTGGAGGTGGAATTTCATGTTGACAGCTCAGTATGAAATCCTAATTCATTTTGGATAATTTGGAAATGAAACTGAAGAATACCATTTGCTAACAGATAATTTACACTGCAAGATTTATTTTGCATAATATATTTTTATGAGAATTTCGGAATTCAGAAGGGAAGATATCCGGCATCTTCTTCTGCATAATATATCATCTCTCAATATTTTCTTTAGTATGTTTTGAGTTCCTTAGGTTTGGGAGGGTTATTACTGTAAAAGTAATTTCAACATTATTCTCTTTGATAAAATACGAAGAAAAAAAGAATAATCTGTCTATTGTCAGAACACATAATCATATGGTTCAGGTTAGAGAAACAAAAGGAGCTTGACTTTCAAGCAGTTGGAAAGTGTCTTAAAACTCAATTAGCCAAGCATTTGCATTTTTCAAACAGTTTTTGTTTGTTTTCAACAAGTGACACAATCTCACTACTATTTTCGTATATGCTATTTAAAGTTCTGGCTCCTCTTTAACTGAATATAATTTATTTGGATGAGAACAGTTTCACAATTAGATAGAAACAAGATGAATAGAAACAGTTTGGTAGAATTTGATTTATTTATTTATTTTAGAGAGAGAGAGGGAGAGAGTGTGTGTGAACAAGAGGAGGGGCAGAGGGAGAGAAACTCAAGCAGACTCCCCACTGAGCACAGAGCCCAATACCAGAGATCTCACAACCCTGAGATCATGACCTGAGCCAAAATCAAGAGTTGGTTGCTTAACTGACTAAGCCACCCAGGTACACCTTGTAATGGGAGAACATGATTCAACTGCTATGCAGAATCCTAGTAGGTAAAAATCTGGAGCTTTCTTGTGGTAGAAATGCCAAAAGTGGGGCGCCTGGGTGACTCAGGTGGTTAAGTGTCTGACTTCGGCTCAGGTAATGATCTCAGGATCCTGGGATAGAGCCCAGTGTCAGGGTATCTGCTCAGCAGGGAGTCTGCTTGTCCCTCTTCCTCTCCCCCTGTTTGTGCACGCTCTTTCTCTCTCTCAAATAAATAATAAAATCTTAAAAAAAAATGTCAGAAGTAAGGTCTCTGCATCTAAAACGTATGGTGGATTTTTGTATTTTGTCTGGCCTTGGAGTTCTGGCTTTTCCTTAATGTGAAATTACCAACATTGATTTTTGAGCATATTGGTGGAGACTGAAAAAAGATGATGTCACTTAAACAGAGTCCAATTTATTCCCTGAAAGGCAGTGCTAAAGTGCTCCAGGTTCAACAACAGGAAGAACTGTGTTTGAAACCTATATTTTCTACATATGAGCTATGATGTTGGCAAGTTATTTAACCCTTTGAGCCTCAGTTTCCTTGTCTGTAAAGCAACACACATTTTATAAAGATGAAATAAAACAGCACCTGAAATAGTGCAAACACCTAAGAAATATTTAATAATAATGAGGGTAATTATTTTTATTAAGTCTCTAGCTTGCCCAACCTTGTTATTGATTTTTCTCTAACCCCAGCTAAATATTATAAAGAGTTTATGTTCAGGAGAAAACTCCTATTTTCTTGAGCTGAAGGTAGTATATTTCAGCAGGCTAATGGACTCATTGCAAGAGTTTTTTTTATAAAATATTTTAAAATTGAATTCATAAGATTGATAAGGGCCTGTTGAACATGTGGTCCAAATACTTACATATAACTAAAGAATTTGAGTTGAAGCTTTCTCAAAGTCCCATAGCTGCTTAAAAGTAGAGCTATTATTACTACACAGGCTTTCCGATTCCCAGTCAAGTGTTCATTTGTTATTACACACTGCTTCATAAAGTCTGAGATGACTTGAGAAGTAGGTTGACACAGGATTGTGTGAATGCTGAGTTTGACCTGCTTCACAAATTCAGGTTGCAAATAATGTCATCCACAGGAAACCTAGCTCCAGTACTCATTTACCAGATTAACATAAGTCTAATAATTTCCTCTTAGGGCTCCCTCCCGTCCCCCTTGACCTATCCAAGAACCCCAGGAGCTTGTGAAGCATGAAAGAGGGGGGATTCTATCGACTCCCATATCTGAGCAGATGGGAGAGAACCTACAGTTTCACCGGTCAAACTTGTCCTTGCCTCCTGCTGCCAAATAGTGCCTATGTGGACAATAGAATGTCATATGGTATAAAAGGTGCTGCTTGTCCTCTGCTGGTCCAGAATCTCCCAGGGAGGATCATCTTAGACCATGAGTCTTTAAGAGAGTGCTCTCCCATTCTCTTGGTTCTGAGTTAGGTTCCAAGGAATGCTAGTTTATGATCCAAATAAGTCAGTTCTTCAGGTCAGATGCCAGTTTTCCTCACACGGTCATTCTCCACAATGCCAACTCCTCCCAGTATAGAGCTGTGGTTTTTCCTTTTCCTCTCTGGGATCCACACAGCAGAAGTCCAACATTTTCTCTTTTAGCCCCAGAAACAAGAGAGTTTATAATATACTTGTGAGACAACAGCACTCTCCATTCATGCTTCAGTTGCTAGTTCCTCCATTATTTCCTAGTGGCTCTGCATGGTTTCATCTTTGGGGCAGGGACCGATTCCAGAGACACACCCTCCTCTGGAAATGAAGGTGAATTCTGACACTTCTGAAAGTAGGGAAAAAGTGAATGATGCTGAATTGGGCACATAGAAGTCCTTTTATCAATATTTTTTGACTGATTACATAAAAATGCTAAATGTGAAGTCTGTATTAGGGTATCCAAGTGATATGCCTATAAAATCTGAAATTTCATTGTATTCCTTAGATATATTTATAATTTCAAGGAGTTTTTTTTTTTTTTTTTTTTTTTTTTTGGTCTCCAGGCTTTGGTTTTTCTCCAGTTAATCTCTAACTGTGTGGGAGATTTGCCAATGAATTAGCAGTATGATCCTTTTCTAAACTGAAATTCTAACTGTATAATCTTTATTCTAAACATAATATGTATGTGTGTTTATGTACATACATATATGTATGTGTTTATATGCTTTTTCCTATAAATGTAGTTACACTATTTGGATTGAGTAATGTTTTAGAGGATTTGAGTTTTTGTAATGTTTTTATTTTGGCCACGTTCATAAAAATATAAATACAAACATAAATCCATGAGTCTACCCATTATCCAGCTGCAGCTTTAAAACATGCTGTACTTGATAAGCTTCCAGATTTGTTTTAATGACAGAGTTTCATATTTGTGTAGCCAATCTGGATCGTAAAGCAATTCCTGTTTGAAGTATTTGGCCCATAAAGGAAATACAGTGAATGGTTGTGGGTCACACTTAGTCACATCATTTCATTCTCTTGTCAGACAAGTTTGAGAATTGCCTGGAGGAACTGTTATAGTCTCTCTGGACTTGTGCTTCCCTAGAAAAGAATGTGGCTATTTAAGAGATTTATTCCAAGCAGAAGGCTGCATAAATGGAGAATTACTGTTGTTATTACAATTTTTATTTAGTTTGTGTCTGGAGCTGGCATTGGAGGTGAGATGCAGGTGCTAATTTTCTCCTAATAGATGGAGATTAGCCTTGAGTATTCACACAGATCTTTCTTAACCACAGGTGCCTTGACAGAGTTGACAAGTATTTGCTCAGGGTTAGTTTGAAGCTCAGAAACTCACAAACAAATGTGATTCTCTAGAAGTCAGAAGCAAACTTTCTGTAAAACCAGGCCAAAATTCCAAACTTGTAACATCAGCCTTTGGTGTGAGGATTTGGTCCAGACCTTTGGATTCTCTTTAGTTAACTTTTAAGTGCTCAGGAAAGTTTTATTGTAAATATATTCCATAATTTGTTTTCAAAATGCATTTTTAACAATACCCTAGACATTTCAGGAGTACCCTAATTTTGAAAAAAAAAAGTTGGGGGTGGAACAGAATAACGTTTTAGAGAGCTACTTAGGATTCTACAAATGTAATTTTGAAGTATTATTTTAAAAAGAAGAAATTAAGAAAACACCAATTTCATCTTCCAAGATCTGGGCTGGGAAATGAAGTGAAGGCCCAATTGTAGCCCCAGCCATTTATCTTACTCTGGTTCCTTGTGGGCATGTCTTTGTGTGCTGGTTCCAAGATTTATGATTGGGATGTGAGGGAAATGAGGAAGAGGAAGCTTCTCATGGGTCTCCAGTTCAGCATTTTATCAGAGTTCTGCATTGATTAATTAGGTGTGTTGTACAGTCATTACCCAAGTAGTATTTTGGTTCTCATTCTGCTATCATGTTCATAATTCCTTTGGGAGCACTCTTCTGGGAAAGTTGTACTTTGACTTTAGGACAGGATTCAGGGATTTATGAGTCCTTTGACTTTTCTTTAATATTAAATCTCACTCTTAATCATTAATATTAATTTATTTTCTGTTCATCTATCTGTTATCACCTCCATATATGGCTCTCCCTAAGACCCCGCTTTCCCCTCCATAACTTTAGTGTCCTCTTTCAAATTGGAATTTCTTCTATCTTCAAACATGTGAAAGTTTCCCTTCTTTGAAAAAACAACAATAACCCAGTTTCCTTCATTTAATCTTGATGTCTTTTCTCTCCACTCTTTTTTTGTCCTTTAGCCATATTTCTGAGACAGGAGTTCACCAATGATGACTCTCCTTACCGCTGGCTTTATCCATATTAAGCCCCATAATCTGGTTATCACTCAATTGAATCATAGCAAACCGATTTGTGATTCAATTCATCTGATGTAGTACAGGGAGAAGAGTATAAGAAACAGAAATAGAAGATGTCCTATGAGGCAGTTCAAAGCTGAGCAGCTAATGAAGGCAGACTTTACATCCTTGGAACTTCAGTATTCAATATGGTGGCCACTAGCCTCATGTGGCTCTCCTATCTTATGAAAGACTAATGTAACTAAAGAACTGTATTTTAAATTTTAATTTAAATGCAGTGTTAAAAACTGATACTTAAGTTTTCCAATATCTGAATTATGTTTGGGAACAACTTGGGTATGTCAATTTCTATTTTTTCAGCTCTACATTTTATGAAATCTGTATAGATCAAGTATTTCTGATAAATTTAGCATCCAAATTGGGATGTGCTATAAGCATAAAACATGTGTCAGGTTTCAAAAACTTAATACTTAAAAAGAAAGTATAAAATATATCATTAATATTTTCCAAAAAACTTTTATTACATGTTGAAATAGTAATATTTTATGATAAATTGGGTTAAGTAAAATATATTATTAAATTAATTTTACTTCTTTTTACCCTTCTAATGCAGCTACTAGAAAATTTAAGGTTACATGTAGGACTTGCATTATGTTTCTATTGGACATTGTTGCTCTGGAAACACAGAAGGGACTGACCTCTAAGTTTTGGGCTGGGCTGGAGTTGCAAAGTAGCTACTAGTGAATGGGAGAGTCAAGAGTCTGTCTCAGTGATAGGAAGTTTATTTAAAATACCTGGTGGGTCAGGGATTTAACAGGAGTACCAAGTGAGAAGGAAAAGTCTAGGACTATGCCGCAGGCCCAGATCCCACTGAGGAGAAGGAGGGCTACACCGGGGGGCTGGGGGTGGTCGGTGGTGGGGGTCAGACACATGGAACAGTGTGGCAGCTGCAGTGAGTACATGCTTTGAGTTGTGAAGTAAATGAGTTATCTGGGAATTGTGAATTTTGTGAACAAAGTACAACGTGAGCAGTTGTGACAAACCACAGGGGATTCCTTCTCTCTTATTATTTTTCTTAACGAAGGCAAAAACTTCAAGGGGCTGAGCCAGAAATAACTAGTATGAACTTAGTCTGCTCCCTCACTGGTGGCCTAGGACAATATCTGTTGTAATCCTAGGTCAAAAGTAATTTGAGGGGGATGTTCTAATGTTTTGGCATGGGAAACTCATTCTCCCTCAAGAGAAGGTCTAAAACTTTTAGTTACTTTTTTTCTGTATATTTAGCTTTGACTTGACAATTCATTAGGAATTTTCACATCTGTATTACCTGCTGTGAACATTCTGTTGTTAGATATTGAAAAATCTGACACAAATAGGTGGGGTAAAACTCATCTAGAGGGGGGATACCTGTGAAACTCCAGATGCCTTCCACATACTTACTTTATCCTAGAACGGGTATATAAGTGGTTCTATGGAGCAAAACTTGGAGTTTCAAATTTCTTTTTTTTATTAATTTATTTTTTAAATTTTATTATGTTATGTTAGTAACCATACAATGCATCATTTGTTTTTGATGTAGAGATTCAAATTTCTGTCCTACTTTCTATTGTACTCCAAATAACACCTCAATGGAGATTTACAAAGATCAATTCCAGGATTAAGAGGTGCTGGTTGCTTGACTAGTCCCACGATCAAGGGTTTTACTTGAGAATCAGAACGATTCCATCCATTTCAAATATCTGGAAACTTCCTGGTTCTTTGCCAGCTACAGCCTTTTTCTTATAAGAAGGGAGTAAACTTTTAATAAACGCATCCTAGCCTCTGGAATCTGAGGCCTGGCTTTGCTCCTAACTAGATCCAGCATGATTTTAAGCACACCATTTAAGTATGTTGCTCTTCAATTTCTTCATGTGTAAAATACAGGTAATATTAGTATCTATGTCATCAGGCTTGCTAAGGATTAATGAGATTAAGTGCAAACTTTTTATCACAGTGCTTGGCATATAGTAAGAGCTCAGAAAATGTAAAACGTTTTGCATTATCTTTTAAACATCCTTTTGGATAATTTGCATTTTATTTCTTTAATCTTCATAACCATTTGGTGTGGAAAGGATTCTGATCCCCCTTATGTGCATGAGAAAACAGAGGTTCCAAGAGAGAAACTCAAATGTCTGAGATTGCCACATTTGAAGGTATGATCAAGCAGTCTAAGTAGTCGAGAGCACAGACTGAATTCTGGTGCTCTGTGGTGGGAGCAGCGACAGGACCTCCGTCTGCCTCCATTTCCACATCAGTAAAAATAGAGCGTAACTGTAGCTACCTCATAAAATTTTTAAGAAGTTAAACTAACTTCTCATTTGTGAACACTTAGAACAGCGCCTAGAACATACTAAATGCTAATATGGTCTGTTATTAAAAATATTGTTTTGTTTTTATCTCTGACTTGAAAATGAGTAAAATTATCTAGGTTCTTGCTTCAATATTTTCTTCAATTTTTAGGTATGAAAATGTTAAGTGCTTTGGAAACAAAGCATCCCTCCCTCATTCTGCCTTAACTCAAACCTGGTTAAAGCCACTTTTATGCACTCTTTCATAATGATACAGGTGAACAATAGTAACTTTAATTTTTGGTCCTCAAGAAGTGACAGCCTTTTGTAGACCATTGTAAATCTGGGATCATGCCTCTTTCTTATTTCTCCCGCAAAATGTCAGCCTCCCCCTGTGGCTGGAATTCTGACTCCATATGACTGACATCTAACACATGTTCTGCTGCCAGATGTCCTCTTTTCCTTTGGCTGGGCATCTGGGTTTGGCACCAGTTTTCATTTCACTTGGGAGATGTGGTGTCAATCAAGACTGTATTGTTGGGTAAGATAAGTGGGCAGGGAACACATTTTAGAAGCCATTTCACAGAGCTTTTGGGGTTGTACCTGAGCTGGGAGATTTAGCAGAGAGATCTCAGGCTTTCCTTTGCTATGTACTATGCCTGTGTGATGTGTTGCATGGAGGGTTTTTTTTTTTTTTTTTGCCTTTTAAATTATGACCTTTCTGAAGGCCAAAGCCTTGACTGTATATTCAGCTAGATATGTCATAGAGAGGGCACCAAAATGATCAATATATATATAAATTCTATACCGTACTTATTTTGAGAGAATTCCTTGTAGACTAAGAGCATCCTAATATTTGATGCTTGTGTTTCTAGCATTCCTTTAATAGAGGGCCCTGAAAAAAACCAAACAGGATTCATGCTCAAATTAGAAGGAAATTGAACTTTCAACCCCTGAACTTTTCAACCACTTTTTTTTTTTTTTAAAAGACAGTTCTCAGACTTTCTATATTTTCCAACGAACTTACCAAAATTCTGCTTTACGGGACACATTGCTATCTATAGCAGGGAGGGGCTGACACACTACATCCTACAAGCCAAAATTGACCTGTTGCACCACTACCACCCCCCTTTAAATTTATTTTGTAAATAAAGTTTAATTGGAGCACTGTGATATTTATTTAGGAGTTGTCTGTGTTTCTTTCATATTACACTGGCAGAGTTGAGTTGCCACAGAGACATAAGGCTTAAAAAGCCAGAAATATTTATCTGGACCTTTACATCTTGTCAATTCTGTCCTTGATTACATGTAAACAAGTGAGTATGGCAGTTTTCCAATAAAACTTTATTTACAAGCAGGCCAGATTTGGCCAATCCTTGATCAATTGGAAAAAGAAAGTGCTTTAGAGTCAGATATACCAACTGTGTGACCTGGGAAGCAGTACTTCACCTTTCCGAATCTCAGTTTGCACAGCCTGAAGACAGGGCTTAATGTTCATCTCACATGATTGTTAAAAGGATAAAATAGGAAAATGTATGATTAGAAACTAGCATGTATGAGATCCTAAATGTTTGTTAGCGCCTCTTCATTTAACACCTCATGCCTACAGGCTATCAGGAATTTACAATTAAAATGTAGGAAAATATCACCTCTACCAAACACCAGGGGAGGTGTTTGTCTCAGAAAACAGGGACAGGGAAAAAGATTTAAATTTTTAAAAAACCTGTTTAGTTTCATTTAAGAACTTTAGTTTGGCTTGTATGAATATATATTAAAAAGGAGGAGAACAATGTTTACAAATCTGTATCATTTTGATATCCCAGACTTCTAATTTAATACTAAATTTTGAAAAATACACTGTTTTAGATACATTTCATACTCTTAAATACTCAAGAACTTAATGTAGTTTTACAATGTCTTTGATGTTTCTCAATGTTCAGAAATATCTCTGCCACATCATTAAACCAACTATTCCTCACAGTCACTTTTAAAAATGAAGCATCCAGGACTAAAAGCTAGAAAAGCATCTGTATGCACGTTTCAAACCAGTGAAAAATGAAAGTGTTATAAGCAAATGATGCCCTTGGGCCATTGCAGGAAAGTTGATCCTGAGCATCATCCATCACCAAACTCTGAATGTGGGATTGTGGGATATTCTTGCTATATCAGGCTTAAGAAAAAAAAAAAAAAAGTCCCTTGCTTCTATTTCTAATCTATTTTCTCCTCTAAATATAGTACAGTTTGCTTCCTTTACCTCCATAAAATCAAAAGCTTCTGGTATAAAAATAAAACCTACAGTGGAGCGTCACAAGACAGATGGGAACTTCTGAGACAGACTCCTGCTTCTGGGTTGGCTGAAATCCTCATCCAGTTGTGTAAACTCGCACAAGAAACCTAACTTCTCTGGTCTTTTGTTTCCTTCCTGTTTAGTGGGAATAAAATGCACACTAATCGCGTGACTGTAAATTTTAATGGCGTAATGAATATAAGTGGCTACATAGTGGTTACTAGATCCTCAGTAAGCTTACTTCTTCCCCAGTGTTCATATTATTTTAGAAGAAAGGTACAGAGCTGTGAATCTCCCGAGTACACAATGGTGTGCCAGGGGGCAACTGAAGCCTCCGGTCAGACTGTGGACATTTCTCAGAGTATCAATTTTACTCAATATTTTAATTAGAAAGTTTGCAAACACAATTTAGGAGAAATTTAAAGCACTTTCCCATGGAAACAAATACTCTTCACTTGGAAGAGCTTGTGATATGAATGGGAACTAGAAAGACCATGTTTAAACTCCAAGGAAATGAAATGGCTTGTTTTGACTGAGGGGCAGATTCCTCTCTACTGTTGGGGTCCCTCAGTGGAAATGATATGTGAAACTCCAGGAGAAAGAATATGAGATTTGTAGTTTGAAGAGAAGTTTGAGCCCCAGCTCTACCGGCTGCTTTTTTTTAAGATACTGAATAAAATACTTCATCTCTTTGACTCTCCATTTCTGTATCTATAAAACAGGAATCCTACACATCTAATAAATGGCTTGAGGATAAATAAGATTATGTGAGATAATCTCTTATTTGTGAAATTTTTGTTTTACTAAACAGTCTAAAGATGCAACTTTTGATGCTATTAGCTGGTGAATCCTCCATTTTACTGGTATTCTGCACACAAGAGAAGCCTTTTTTCTTTGAGGAGGCTCTCCTCGAGGTCATATGTTCTAACCTTATTTTAAACATCTAAAGTTTTTTTTTTTTTTTAGCTGAGTATGGATCAAATTAAACCTCTCTCTCTTTAAGATTAATTTGAAAGAGCGTGCAAGTGCATGCATGTGCAGGAGCTGGGGGAGGGGCAGAGGAAAAGAATCGCAAGCAGACTCCCTGCTGAGCCGAGAGCCCAGCTGGGGCTCAGTCTCACCATTCTGAGGGCATGACTTGAGCCAATATCAAGAATTGGACACTTAACCGACTGTGCCACCCAGGTGCTCCAAATTAAACCTCTCTTTATCTTCCTATTTGTAAAATGAAGAAAATAGGAATTAGCTCAATAGTGTTCTGAGAACTAAATGCACAAAATGCATATAAGATTATCCTGCAGGGGGCTTAAAGATTGGACTCTCAAAACTAATTCTTTCCCTGGCCTCCCTTTTTCTACCCTTATCACTTGCAAGTTTCTTCAAACTTGAAGAAAAAATTCTGAAGCCTGAATTCTGTTATAATGGATTTTGGCTATAGCCCTAGTAACTTGTTTCTGAGTGACATGGCCTTAAAAAAAAATCCTCTTGTTCAGAATTGTATATTCACCAATTACTTTGGAGAATTTTCTCTGATTAGTTCTTTAAAGAGAATGCAGAATAATGGATTGTAGGAAAACACTAAACAATTCAATACAAACCCTTCATCATGCTAAGAAATAAATTATTTTTCTCTGGTCAGCTTACACCATGCCTGTTTATAAAGTCATTAGTTTTGTGTGTGTTTTTTTTTTAACACATGTCATAAATTTTTAGTAGTCCTCATATCCAGCATTTTCAAATTACCAAATAAATAATAAATAAAAATATCTTCGTTCTTTAATTCACATTACATTATGACTAAAGTTTAAATTTGTAAAGAGCACCTGCTAACTAACTTTTGCCAGACCCAGCTGGATTATAAACTTTAGTTTTGTATCAGGTGCACACGTCAACTGAAGATGATTGGCAATAGCTTCCACTATGCATACTTATAGAAATGGTTCCTTCTTTTTTCTTTAGGCTAAAATGTGTTGAATATTTAGTAGATACTAGATACTAAGTACATTTCTTGTATTTTGTTTATGGGACTCTTCACAATCGTCACTGAATGGATTTAGTTGTATTTTCTTTACAGGTTTGCCAAAAGAAATGGAGCTTCTGGACAGATGTTAAGAAAATAAAACTTACAGGGGGCCTGGGTGGCTCAGATGGTTAAATGTTTGCCTTTGGCTCAGGTCATGATCCCAGGGTCCTGGGATTGAGCCCGGCATCGGGCTCCCTGCTCCTCGGGGAGCCTCCTTCAAGCCCGATTCTTACTTTCCCTCTACTGTTCCCTTTGCTTGTGCTCTCGCTCTTGTAAATAAATAAATAAAATCTTAAAGAAAACTTACATAAGGTCACTCAGATAGTAAGTTATGTCTCTCAGTTAAAGTGGGTGACTGTAATTTGCTCTGTTCTCCAACCCTTCTTTTGATTAAATTCTTTAATAGCTTCCATTATATTCCCTCTCCTCCATAATTCTTAGAATTGAAAAAACAGAAAATCGGCCCAAATTCCACCCACTTTCCAAAATAGTGCGACATTCCAAGGTAAGACATCACATTGAGTTTTAGGATTTTGTAGGAGAAATCACATCTCTTTAGTCTGTGTTAGAGTGAAGGGTGGGAGCTGTGCCACCCATGTCTTCTACTACGTACATTTAAATCCCATCAAAAAGAAATGGATCACACTCCAGGTGCTAAAATCTGAAAGAAACGCTTTCCAACGAGGCCCATGGCCTTCCGGCCTCTAGTGTCTCCAACTCTGCCACCTTAAGAAAAAGACACTAAAGCTTTCTCCTGTATACTCTCAATTACTACCAATTTTACCTTTCTCTTATAAACTCTGAATTACTACTTCCTATACACTAGGTTTAGTGAGGCATATTACCAGAGTAAAATCCATCTCTTTTGGTGTACAGATCAATGAGTTTTCACAAACATGTACAAGTTGCGCAGTTATGTAGCAATCACCACAATCAAGATTTAGAATATTCCCATTAGTACCCAAAGTTTCTTGTGTTCTTTTAGAGTCAATCCCTGTCTCCAATCCTACATCTTGGAAACTATTGATCCAATTTCTGTCCCTAAGAATTTGGTCTTTTGCAAAATGTTAAATAAACGAAATCAGACGATATGTAGCCTTTTGTGTCTGACTTCTTTCATTTGGCAAAATCTTTTGAAATTTATTTAAGTGAAATATATCAGGAGTCCTTTTCTTTTTTATTGCAGTCGTATCCCATTGTATTGATGTAAAACTGTTCGTTCATTAGTTGAAGGCCTAGCTGGATTATTAATTTATTATAAGAGTGTGTTTAACTCTATAAAATATGTTGAACAGTTTTCTAAAGTGATGGTAACTTTTTGCTTTCCCACAAGAAATAATTGAAAACTCCAGTTGGTTCCTCTCATTAGTACCTGATATTGCCAGTTTTTTGTTTTTGTTTTGGTTTTTAGCCATTCTCATAAGTATATAGTGATAATGCATTGTGGTTTAAGTTTGTGTTCCCGTACTTGGAATACCTTTCCCTGTGGTTATTTGCTACTTTGATGCAATGTGTGTCAAATCTTTTGCCATTTATTTATTTATTATTGAGTTGTGAGAGTTCTTTACATATTCTGGATATACATTCTTTATCAGAGACATCTCTTGAAAATATTTTCTTCCAGGCTATAGATTTGTTTTTTTCTTTTCCTTCACAGTGTCTTTCAAACAGCAGAAGATTTTATTTTGATATGATGCTCCCAATACTGGGATTACACTGAATCTATAGATCAATTGGGGAATATTGATACCTTAACAGTATTTGCTGTTCAGATTCATAAAGTTTGTATATCACTTCATTTATTTAGATTTTCCTTTAATTGCCTTTATAAGTGCTTTGTAATTTTCAGTATATAAATCTTGTATGTATTTGTTTGATTTATCCTTAAGCATTTCTTTTTTGATCACATTATAAATTGTTATTGGTTTTAAATTTCAATTTCTGATTGTTCTTTGACAGTATATAGCCATACATTAAATGTTTATATATATCCTGCTAAACTTATGAGTTTTAATGACTTTTCTTGTAGAGTCTTTGAGATTTTTCTACCTAAACAATCATGCTATCTGTAAATAAAGACAGTTTTAATTCTTTTTCATCTAAATGCTTTGTCTTTTTCTTGCCATATTACCCAAGCTAGGACTTTGGTATGAGATTGAATATAAGTGAGATTGGACATCTTTGACTTATTCTGGGTCGAATCAGGGAAATATTCCCATCTTTCACCATTAAGTATAAAGTTAGCTGTAGATTTTGTGTAATGCCTTTTATTAGGAAGAGTAAGTTCCTTTCTGATCCTACCTTACTGAGCATTTCTATCATGATGGATGTTGAATTTTGCTGACTAATTTTCTCCAACTATTGAGATAGTCAAATGATTCGTTTTTTTTATATTATGTTGGGGTGAATGACATTAATTTTCCAGTGTTGAGTCCTACTCAGTTATGATGTATTATGCTTTTTATAAATTGTGCTATTTGATTTATTAATCTTTTATGGATTTTATGTATCTTTGTCTTTGAAGGATATTGGTTTGGGGTTACCTTTCCTTGTGAGATCTTGGTTTATTTTTAGGGTTGGAGTAATGTTAGCCTTACAAATTGAGTTTAGGAGGTATTTTAGACTTAATACTAGAAAAATTAAGATAGAATTCACCAATGGCTTGAGTTTCCTTTCCTCATTTTTTTGGTTGATTATTATTTTTACTATCTTTCTGTCATGATCTAAATTATAAGCCAAAAGGGGAAATAGAAGATAAGAACAAAGAGGTCTTTGCAAGATAATACATAATTTGGCAAAATAAATATCTGCAAACTAGTGTTGTAGTACCAGAAGAAAAAAGAAATAGAGTTTAATCCTCAGCATTAAAGAAGAGAAGATGCTTTTTTAATTTGTTTGGTTCTCAGTTATAATTGTCACAGTTCAGGAAGGCTCAATCTTAGAAGTAATTTTGGGGGCTTGTCTATGACCTAATATCAGAAAATCCTTTGAAATGTTATGACAATATTGCCTTAAAATTTTAGGGAAAAATTTAATCTAGCCCTTGAGAAATGAATTATTTTTCAGGGACTTCTAAGTTAGTAGCATTTCATTGTCTCCAGTGGAGAAGGAAGAATTTCTGTAATCCTATGAGGAAGACTTGGCATGCCACAATGGCCATTCATGTGTAAGGATAACTTGGAAATTGCCGGGTACTCACAAGTGATATGAAAATAAAACCAAGTTCGTGTCCCAGAGTGTTGTAAAGAATGGTATGATCCTATATAGGGTAGTTGGGGAAGTCCTCTCTGATAAAGTGATGCTTGTACAGAGATTTAAAATTGGGAAGGGGCAAGCATTTGGATATTTGGAGGAAAGGCATTCCAGGCAGAGAGATTAGCAAGTGCGAAGACTCTAAGGCAGGGGGAGCATTCTTGGTTTGTTCGAGGAGCATGAAAGACAGCAGAGCTGGAGTTAAAGAAGTGAGGAGGAGGTCAGAGAGATACTGGGGTCAGATCATGTAACGCCTTGTAGGCCAGAGTAAGGACTTGGAATTTTACTCAGAGATTAGAAGACTTTGAAGACCTTTAAGCAAAAGAGTATATGACATGACTTATGTTCTTAAAGGGATCGACGTGTCTGCTGTTGAAAGATAGATTAGCAGGCAAAGGTGGAAACAGGGAGATAAGTTAGCAGGCTGTTCCAGTAGTCCACACTAGATATAATGGTGGGATAGGCCTGGAAAGAAGTGACAAAAAATGCTTGGCCTCTGGGCTTATTCACAAAGAAGAGCCAACACGATTCACAGGTGATTTGCCATGGGGTGAGAGAGGAGCAGGAGTCAAAGATGACTACGATTTTGGACTGATAAACTAGAAAAGAATTACCAATTACTGAAATGGGAATGACTGAGGCAGAAACAGGTTTCTGGTTGTGGGGGGAGCATCATGAGTTTGGCTTGGATATGTTAAGATTGAGATGCTTATTAGACATGTTGGGCTGTTCACGAGTATGAAAAGTGAGGGTCAAGTTGGACTGAATGTATGATTTTGGAGTCAATGTCCTTTAGAAGGAACAGAGGAGGGACGGAAGAAATTAAGCATAAATCTTAGTAAAGAGTCCAAATTGTCCTTCATTCATTCCTTGGGCTCTGAAGTTCCAGTTGTGGCTGAAAATGCCTGGTGAACATGAATGAGGTGAGGCTGACATAACCCCGATGATAGTCTTCGTTTCTCCTCCCAGAGCTTAGTTTCCTGTGTGGATTAGCAAAGTCATTTCATGACTTTGGGCTTCTTCTCAGCCTGTAATACAGACGCCTCTGGGAGTTGTTGTGAATCTCGGTTTATTAATATTTGCAAAAGTGCTTTCAGGTCCTTTGTTGAAAGGCATTATAGAGAAACAGAGGGTTATTATTAAGGATGACATTTGCTCATTGTGATTAAAAATGACAAAATGAAATTTCAAGTGCAGAAGTCCACACTGCAATTTAATGTATAAAGGTGTCTTTGCACATCAACATGCAGCCAAATGAGGTCCATCTGTATTACAGAGATTTTTCTAGTTTGCTTTCAAATGAGGATTGGTTTTCAAGTGGGGAATTGAATGTAAGCAGACATCAGCAGAGGCCAAAAATATACCGTTTCAGCTAATTGCATCCGTTTGCACAATGGTTTTTTTTCCTCTTTAATTTATCACGGACTGCAAATGGAGCCCAGAGAACTGTGCATTGAGGCCACATCCACATGGTTTTATTTACCCTTGCACACAGAATTTTATTGGGCTATAAAATAAATGGATTTCAGCTGAAGCAATTAGAACTGTACCTTCTAAGGCCACCGTGCAAATTAGCACATACCCATGGGCCCTTCCCTGGAAGAAGCCTGCAATATGCAGAGAGGAAATGGGGTAGGAGCTTGAAGGGGATGGTGGGAAAATTTCTTACTCATATTTCTATTACTTTCTCAGAATATGCTGTTTGTGACCCCCAAGCTAATCCAGTTATAGGCTATGTTGTAATCAAGGACAGGCTGACACACTTGGATTGAGAAATCTATTTGGCTGACAGTGTTTGATGGTAGACTGAATTTGCTTTTGGATGGAGACTGGGGAGGGAAACAGAAGACTTTATAGAAAATTCATTTGCTGAATTTTGGGTCTCTTTCTCTTAACCAAGTGAGGCAAATTTTCCAATGTGTTTTGGTCCATGGTTTAGCATAAGCGATAAGGCCAGAAGGCACTATGGTGGCATTTCTGAAGTCTCACCTATCCCTTCTAGCAACACCATTTAATACCCAGATAACCTTGAAAACTTTTCTCCACTGTATTGGTCTAGGCTCAGTCCAGTGGTGTAAACAATGGCTTTAGAGTGTGGCCTTCCTCTGTTTCAGATGTGGCCCCAATTCTGTGCACATTGAGAGAGTGGCATGAGTTAGAGACCGGAATCCACCCTTCCTCACCTCTACGCATAGGCGAGAGGAAATGACTCTGAATCTGCTTAAGAACTTTTGAACCTCTCAGCCAGATCAAGGGTTAAAAACAAAGTTTTCAGGGATCTGAGAGGAGGACGTTGGGAAAGAGGTTTCTTTAAGAGAGCTGTTGTTGAGTCTCTAATTCACACTGAGCCATGGGGACAACACGGTCCTGTTACCTTAGAACCATCTGCCTCGTGAAGGACCCTCAGGGACTGACTGAGAGAGCATGCACAGCTGCATGTCCAGCAGTTGCTAGATTTACCTCTGACAAGACAGATGGTGAGATGGGATCTGACTGTAACCCGAATCTCCAGCGGACACGTAGGCTTTGGTGGAGTATCCAAAAGACTTTGTTGTGTTGTAACTGTCCTTCCCAAAGTGTGTTTGGGCTAGAGATGTTTATATGTTTCTGAGGACCATGGAGACTGTGTGGGGGAGAGAGAGAACTACGAAGAACATTATTAAGTTCTGTCAAATAGGGTAGATTTGTAGGGCTAAGGAAACCTCAGCAAAGAGAGGATGGAGATATACCACTGGATGCCCACTTAGGGAGAAGAAGAGAGGTAAAGAGATAAAGAAAAAGAAAAAAAAGACCTTATCTAGAAAATCTCTTTTGAGTTCCACTGTTGGGCATCTCTCTCCTGCATTTTCCTAACTCTAGGCAAAGGACTACTCAAAATAGTGATGCCCAGGTCATGTTCCTACTGGAGTTTTGCCGTCTAGAGGAAAGGAAGAATACGCCTACTGAATTTTTCAGAAATGGTGAGAGATGTAAGTTGGTTTTTGCCACATTCCATCTCTCTTATTGACACCAATGTTTTCTGCATGAAAGGGGGTTGAATTCAGTGCAATTCGGTTAAACATGTATTGAATGCCTTTAATGTACAAAATCCTGGGAGATATAGAGAGGAGTAAGTTCACTTTCTTTCTCAAAAATGTAATCTAACCTGCCTGCTCAAAGTATGGGAAGTTGCTGGGAGATGAAATGACCCACAGATGCTGCTTTTTCTGTTCTGTGTGGTCTTCGCTGTCTCTGTACTTCTACAGAACAGATTACCTGGAGACTTACTACCTATTACCCTTGTAAAGTTATCTTTCTGCATAGATGTCTTCTTTTCCATAGTTGGTCTTAGGTCTGCTTTCTACAGCTCTACAGGCTGTTCTTCTCTTGCTCTCTTCTGTGTTATAGGAGAGTCCTGCAAGTTGCATTCCCCAGGATTCCCATTAGGTTTGGCCAATGGAAACTGCTTTTAGAATATTATGGGAGATGGGGGAATGTGGGGAGAGAGAAAGATAAACAACTAGAGCTTTTTATATAAAGCTTGCCTTCTCATTCAGTGGAAATTTATAATCTCTTTGAAAATGAAGACTGGCTTATTTATGTATTCATGGCTGACTCCATAGTTTTTGGGACCCAATGCAAAATAAAAATGTGGAGGTTGTCATTCAAAAAGCAGGAAAAAAGCTTTTTCCTTTCCTCCACAATCTCACTCTTGACCTGTCAAGGTGTTTTTAATTTGCTCTTTAATACTGCAGTCCCTTTGGTACACAGATACTCAGGGAACAAGTATAGAACCTCACAGGCAACTGTGGACCCCACCAATGACTTGGTATGCACAGATGGGCACATGTGGGACCAACAGGCTAGATTCCCTTTCCTGCCAGTTGCTAGACCAATGCCTCTGGAAGTTGGCCCAGGTCCCCCAAACAGGTGGAGAGTGGCAGTGGAATAAGAAAGGGGCACTTAGGATCCTGGAGGATATGAGCAGGTGGTCAAGAACCCCTCCTGGAAATGTGGCTGGAGGTTGGACTGCACACGAGCTAAATCTCTGAGTTCCTAGTGATGCTTCATTGTCCTATTGGACTTCACTTATAAAACATAAATTTAGGAGCACCTGGGTGGCTCAGATGGTTAAGTGTCTGCCTTTGGCTCAGGTCATGATCCCAGGATCCTGCTGTTTCTTCTCCCTCTACTGCTACCCTTGTTTGTGTGCACACACATTCTTTCTCTCTCCCTCGCTGTGTCAAATAAATAAATAAATAATCTTTAAAAAACCCCACAGATTTAAAGATTATTAAAAATTTCAAGACAGTGACTGCAGAGCATTAAATCCCAACTGCAGCACTCTGTGTGACTGCATCTGGTCACATGCCTATAATGTGGGCCCTGCAAGTATATATTCTCCAGTGTACATCACTCATTAGTTTATAAATACTAAATTATCATTTGATGACTATTGGGCAAATAGTCCAGTAAATGGCTATAGGAATGAATGAATAAATAATTGAGTAAATGAGGTAACTAACCATTTAATCAGGCTTACCCAATAATCTACCGCTTCAGTAGAACACCAGAAATAATGTACCAGCAATTAGCTAGCATTTACTCAGTATCTTCCATGTTCAAGATACTTTTTAATCACCAGTGGGAGATATTTTGGGGTGAAAAAATAATTTGTAATGTTTCTCCAGGGTTTAGCCCAGCGTTCCATAGCACAGGTGAAGGGGAGAGAGAAAGTAAAGTGGATGGCATGTGTTCTTTTTGGTTTAGGACCAGAAGATATAACTTTCTCAGCTCAGCTATAGTCCTGAGAGTTCTGTTCTATTTCAGCTACAGAGAAATTGGGGACCTGTGCAGGAGGCAAAAAGAACTAATGTTATTGCTATCTTTCTATATGCCAGACACCATCTTGGGTATTTCTCATATATTATCTTAATTGGATCCTTATATTAACTAAGCCTGTGAAATAGCTATTAATATACCCATAAAATCAATGAGGAAATGGAGCCTTAGAGAAGTCAAGCAAATTGATTGAAGTCTCTTGTAAATGGAATACGAGAGATTCCAAGCCTGTTTTATATTATTCGAAAGTTTTAAAAGTCTAGGCTTTTTTTTTTTTTTAAAGATTTTATTTATTTATTTGACAGAGAGAGACACAGCGAGAGAGGGAACACAAGCAGGGGGAGTGGGAGAGGGAGAAGCAGGCTTCCCCCCGAGCAGGGAGCCCGATGCGGGGCTTGATCCCAGGACTCTGGGATCACGACCCAGCTGAAGGCAGCTGCTTAACGACTGAGACACCCAGGCACCCCATAGGCTCTTTTAACAAATAATGAATGAGTAATTGAATGCTTTAAAATTTTTTATTTGTTTGTATTTGTTTTGTTTCTCTTTTGACACAGGAACACAAAAGGTCTTTTGAGGTATAATTTTTAAAAAATTTAGTTAGGTCACAGAAAAAATAAATGATGCAGTAATTAAAAGAGCAAAAATCTAAAGTGGTTTTTGAAAACCATCATTAATAGCACTATTTAACATGAACTGAACACTGAACTCATTTAAACAAAGAATTTGAAAGAATCAACAACCTCAATATGTGGCCCTCCCTCACTTCCTGTTGCAACAGAATTAGAATTTCTTCATTTTACTAATTATTTTGTCTTTTATCTTCTAAAATATGGGTGATTGGCACCTCCAGGGTGTTATAAAAAATTAGATATACAAATAGTAATGAGTGATTTTCCCTGTTGTATTTTCTGGGTTGTAAATTTTGCCTGAGATTTTATTGGGTGGATTAAATTTCACCAAAATGGAATTCCTTTTGTTTTTGTAAAAGAAGGACATTTGTTGCTCGCCTATCAGTCATGATTCCAGTTTTGGATTAGATGTTATGAATGGTTAAATGCTGCCATGTTTGGCTTTTAATGGAAAAATGAGGTGATACCTCTATATTGTTTTCTAAACAGGCCATAGCATTTATTAAGCCTTAGAGCTATTAGAATAAAAGTATTAGAAAAATGTCAATCATAACATTCGTTCCTTATTTCCCAGAATAATGATTTGGCACCATGTCTGCATAGGGCTTTTGATGGGTACGGAAACTGGAGTGTGGGGTTCCTATTACAATGTGAATCATCTCCTTGAGGAATCTATGGATTAGTACATGGGATAAGCCGCTGTGAATAGAGCTGTCATATGATAATACTCTTAGTTCATTGGGGCTGTTCTAACAAAATACCATAACCTATGTGGCTTAAAAACAATAGAAGTTTATTTCTCACAGTTCTGGAGGCTAGAAATCCAAGAGCAAGGTGCCTGTGTGTTCGGGTTCTGGTGAGGGCCCTCTGCCTGGTTGCAGACTGTTGACTTCTTACTGCATCCTCACATGGTGGAAGGGATGAGGTGATCTCTGGGGTCTCTTTTATAAAGGCACTAATCTCATTCATGAGGGTTCCATCTTTATGACCTAATCATCTCCCACAGGCCCCATCTTCTAATACCATCTTATTGGGGGTGAGGATTTCAACATACGAATTTTGGGGGGATACAAACATTCAGTCTGTAGCAAAATGCCTTTCCAAGGACATGTACAGAAATAGCCCCAGGATAATTTAGATGCAAGAAAGATTGTTGCCAGCTGGGAGATTGAGAGAGACTTTAAATAAGAGGTTATGAAAGGAGACAAAACAAAAAATGCTAGGATTCAGTCATTTCTTTGAGTCAAGGAAAATATGTCCGAAGACTCAGAAGTTCATTGTTGGAGGCAGAATGTTATTTGTGTTTGTTTTGGTCATTGAATTTATGGAAGCAACAGAGATTGGTGAACAAAGGGCCTATGAGTTCCAAAGTATGTATTCCCAGTGTTAATTTGCTGACTCATGAGATACTGGGAAATTGCTTTATTTATAGGCTAGCAGGGGCCTGTGTGATACGAGAGTAATTGATTCATTGTTCATTCGCTCACTCATTCTTTCACTCATGTAGTCCCTAAAATGTATTAACTGAGCACCTATTAGGTAAAAGGGACTGAGCCAGGTACTGGGAATAGTGTGGGCAATGTGGCTGTCCTGGTTGCTGTTCTCATAACATTAACCTGGATCTTTGCTACTCTAAATTGTGTCTAGCAGACCAGAAGCATCGGCCTCATCTGAGTGTTTGAAGAAGTGCAGAATCTCTGACTGCTCTAGCTCCACGAAATCAGAATTTGCATACTAACTAGATCCCCAGATGATTTGTACACATATTAAAAACTGAGAAGTTGGATTTGTAGCCCTAAATAGAGTCAAGCAAATAGTCTGCAAGCTGGGGTATCTTGGTCAAATCCTCAAGAGAACAAGGAAAGCAGGCTTTTCTTTATTGAGAAGGGGCTGTGGGTTTCAAAAGAAACTTCACATAAAATGACTAACTGGAGAGTGAAGCTAAATCCCAATTGTAGAAAAGTTGAACAATACAGAGACTGACAAACTGATGAGCTCAGATTTCTTACCCTAAATGAGACCAGAGAGAAATTTGCGTGCCTCCCAGTAGCATAATAACTTGCGTCCCTTTAACCAAATATGATCAGCTTTTCTCTTTTTTTGCCTAGAACCTGTCCTTTGTCAATCTCAACTTGTGCAAATATTATCTATACTTTAGGAACCAGCCTAAATGAGTCCCCCTTAGAATCTTTCTCAATACCTCAGCTAGAACCAATCTCCCTTCCTTTGCCTGTCCCTATTTTGTACCTCTCATATATCTGTACTTCTCCATGACACCTTCGTATTTCTGTCTTTATGGGCATATTTGCAAGTCTGTGAATTATTTGCTTCCCAATAATGCCTTTGAGGAAAACAAGCCCATGCCCTATCTCTAAAATATACACTGGGCATATTATCATGCACATAACAGGTTCTCAACTGTGCTTGGATGAACTGAGACACGTAAATCACCAATGCATTTTCATATATGTTAAAATAGAGGTGCAAACACATTAACTATGCTTAGTCAAAATCCTTGAAAACTACCAAATAGCATCATTCAATCCAAAGTGTCTTTATTATAGTTAAGATTTATATCCAAAGCTGTGGCATGTGCAGTGAAATTAAAATGACGTCTATAAGGTGTTTTGAATTTTTGTTAGGGAAGTGAGACACTTATCCCAAAAATCAGTTAATAGCTACAGAATGAAGAATATAATAACAGTTACAAACTTAGCATAATTAAATGCCAAAATGCAAAGTAAAAACTATGAGGATTCTAGGATGATCAGGGATAATCAGCATTGGTGAGTTTCCTAAGAATTGAGTAGAATAGGTGAGGCTTGAGTTGGGCTTTTAAGGATAGTTAGTATTGAGCTGAGGAAGAAAAGTATGTAAAGTGTTTATATATAGAGACTAGAAGTGTTTGAAAAGTAGGCGAAATAGGTTATTCTCCTCAGATAGTATTCAATGTTAGTTTTGAAAGGAAGATTTTCATGTCAGGCTGAGTATTCCAAAGATGGTCACAGTAATATACACAATAATTTTCCATGTTCTTCTGTAGTGTGATCTTGTCACTCCCTCTGGAAAGGAGGGTCTATGTCTCTTTCTCTTGCATCTGGACAGGCTTATGATTGCTTTGGCCAATGGAATAGAGTGGAGGTGATGCTGTGTGACTTCCAAGGCTAGGCCCTAAGATGACAGGTATTTTCTGCATACATCTCATGGAATGCTCACTCTCTGATACTTTCATGTGGGATGATCCTTTTTGGAACCTGACTGCCATGCTGTGATAATTCCAAGCCACACAGAGAGGTCTTATATAGGTGATCCACTCAACAGTCCATCTGAGCCCGATCTTCAGGTCATTCTGGTCCAGGTGCAAGACTGGTAAGTAAGCAACCTCAGGATTACTCCAATCCCCAGCCATGTTGAGTCACTTATATCCTTTATAGGCTCCCCAGCTGAAGCCTCAGACATTGTGGAACAGAGATAAGCCATCCCTGCTTCGTCCTATCCAAATTCCTGACCCATATAATATGTAAGCACAATATGGTGGTTTTATGTTTGCCATTATTATTTTTTTTTTTAATGAAGCATTAAACTCCTGAAACTACCTTGGTTTCCCATCCATCTCTGGTGTAATGATGGAAAGGGCATGTATTTTGGAGTTAGACTACCCTGGGTTTGAGTCCCATCAATTTCGCTTACTTAGCTGTGGGTGCTTCGACAAGTTAAACAGTTTCAGGGCCTCATCTCTATTTCCTCATCTCTAAAATGGAGATGGTCATACCAATATTACAGAGTCATTAGCAAAATGAAGTGAGTTGGAGTATGTAGGAGGCCAGTTACAAAAGAGGTACCCAATATGTTATAGGTGTCCTTACTAGCATTTAAAATCAGAAGTGGTCCTGCCATAGGGATTAGCACCATTTACATGGGACTAGCATGGATACTGGAGGAGAACGCAGGGAGATAGTTCTGCAGGGCGGGGCAGGGTATGAGGGCCCTTTCCTTTGTAGATTTTGCTCAGGAACCCTCAATTTATGTATATAATAACATTAGCGATAACTAAATTTAAATTCTGCTTTAAGGTTTCTGCAGTGCTTCTGTAGATGTGACTTTGAGTTTGGGCAACCTTGTGAGGAAGATGATCAGATTTATACCATTTTGTAGATTTTTATAAGCAGCAGCTGTAGGTTTAGAAGTTCAGCACTTTGTCATGAAGCCAGATTTCCTGAATTCAAACTCAGCAGTCATGTGACCTTGAATTTAAGCTCTTTTTTTACTCAGTTGTATCATCTCTAAAATGACAATACCTATACCTATTTTTGCAAGATAGTTTTGAGAATTAAATTTTTTTGAAGATTTTATTTATTTGAGAGGGAGAGAGAGCGAGAGAGCACACAAGCAGCAGGAGTGACAGGCAGAGGGAGAGGGAAAAGGAGGCTCTCCACTGAGCAGGGAGCCCGACATGGGGCTCGATCTCAGGACCCTGGGATCATGACCCGAGCTGAAGGCAGACGCTTAACCAACTGAGCCATCCAGGCACTCCTGCTTTGAGAATTAAATAAGATCATACATGTAGATCACTTACAGCTGTGCCTGGCATGGAGCAGGGTGTTTAGTAAAGTGCTGTCATCATAGGTTTGGCTCAGAGAATTAGACTTTTTAGGGTTGCACGGGTATAAATCTCATCAAACCCAGGCCTCTTGCTCTAGATCTTATACCACAGTTATTACATATGTTCCTTTTAATTTTTGTTTAGGCGAGGGATAGCTCCTGTGCCTATTAGGGCTTGGCCAGTATTTAAACACACTCCTTGTCCTTATACCCCAATGGTTCTCATGAAAATCACTTGTGCAAAACTAGACTCTATACCAGCTCTGAATTTTGCCCCAGGATGATGTCAGTAGATAGCTCTCATAGTTTATGTGTCATTGGCAGGAATGGTTTCCTAGAAAAACTGTCTCGAACACAAATGTATGTTGCATGACTTTATGACTTATCATAAAAATTCCTTTATGGCTGCCCCATCTTAGTAAAAAGCCAAAAGGCCTTGTTTCTTCTCAGGTGTTGGGACCATCCTCCCCACTCCTGCTACAGTCAGGATGCTTTTTAAGTCATCTAAGGGAAAAAGTTATTCCTCGAAGCAAGCTTTTTGTCAATTCTGATGGCTTTTTGTTTAGATTCCATCCATGTCAGAAGTCTTTCCAGTCACTGGTTTGTCTTTTGACAGGCAACCGAATGCATGGAACATACTAGTAAAACTTCGTTGGACTGCATCACCATCACAAGCTCCTGTATAAGCATCTCCTCTCAAGCAAGCATCTTACCACTTTCCTTCCTTAGTTTCCTTCATTTTCTCTTTTATTTCTTTTTGACTGACCATTTAATTCTCTCTTAAACTCTTACGTTAATAACCTCCAATTGGTATGTCAATATCTTTTAATATTCCCTATCTTGGAATGTTTTTTAAAATACATACGACTTCTTTATTCCTTTGCCTTGTTGTTATTTGTGGGCTGTCATGCTACCTGTCAGTGGAATGGTGTGCAAATACTTAGCTGAAGGTGACTTAGCTCAGACCTTGCTTCTCCCACGGGGGGGGGGGGGGGGCGGAAAAAAATCAGTCTTTAATGAACTCGGTGCTAAAGTAGATTAGCCATTTTCTTCTGCTAAGATGGATGATGCTATCAACATTATTAAGTCACTAGGTCTGAATTTCTCTCTGCAAATCCAATGTAATAAGTGCTTTTAAGACCCCTGTAAATCCATTCTCACTGACATATTTTAGTGTTTTGGCCAAAACCTGAAATAATACTAGTCCTGATTAAACAGTTTACTTTGTTATCTATTCAGTTTTCTTGCTTCCAAGTGGCTTGACCTTACCTACTGTCATTTGGCAGTGGGCTTTATTTCTCAATGAGTTCATAATATATGCCAGATAACATACAATTTGTCCAATTACTTAAAACAATTGAAAAATCACTAGATTGAGAAACCTCTCTTATAACCTCATTTTAAGGAGTGTGGTTTGAGTTTTTGCTTTTATACATCTATGAAGCATCCCTTTATCAGTTTGGTAACCCTACTGAGGGAACGGCTCATGGTAGAAAAATGGTAAAGAATGTTCTTGGTTGTGATGGCAGGAATGGATGGATTGGCCATGCCTCTCTGGGAGAGACTGGGAGAATATTTCTCACAACCATAGGACCTGTTACTGCAAATCTCCAGAGCAGAATGAATAATCTAGTAAATTTAATCTTTGCAAGATGTGTGAGAGGAAAGAGAGTTAAGGTGGTTTTCAAGGAATATAATAATATCTTCTACTGTAGGCTAATGTTTCCTTTACTCACTTAAAACAGCATTTTCCTGCTCAAGCAATCCATTTCATTCACCTTCTTAAAAAACAACAGAAAAAGATAAAAAAATTGAAAATTCTGAGGAAAAGTTTTTAGAGTTTTGCTGGCATGGGCAGTATTTCATCTCTCTGCATATAGAGCTATTTTAGTAATAGTGTAATGTTTTCTTTTCAGTATTATGCAGACTCCTTAAGGTTAAATTTGTTCCTGTGTGGCTCTGTGTGATTTTAAATAAATTTTACCTTCAGATTTTTAATTTTTTTAGTTTGAATCCACTTTAATAATTGGTGAGAGCCACTTGTGGTGGTGAGTACTTAATCCTTATTTGCTAACATTGGTAAATTGGGATGACCCTTGAGTAATTGAAATTGGAATTTGCCTCTTCTGACTTCTAACAGGAGGTAGAAGTTGAATATTTGCAACAAAATGTCATTTCATTCACTAAAGAAATGTGCTCATGTTAATATTATGTAGTGCTGAATTCTCTTGTTATTATTAGAAATAGGCTGGGTGGAGAATTCGGAACAACAAAAAAAGAAAGGTAGAGAATTGTTCACTGACTCGTTCTTAAATTTACTTGCAAGGAAAAAAAAATAATGGAAATCTGTATTCTTTTATTGTGCTTCCATCCCTCAAAGAAATGATGAGCTGTGCAAACAAAGAAAAAGTGCTCGCCTGTATTTTATCTGTCATTTATATATAAATAGGGTTCTGATTAAAATACATTTTAGTGGCTCTGACTGGGAAGAATTTATCTGTGAAGAAACGTGAAAAGGATAACGTTTTATTGTTTGGTATTATCAATGCTACAGCTCAAATTCTTTGAGTTCAGTCCCATACAGACTCTGTGGAACTGCTAATGCTTCCTTATGTGGCTCACATCTGTACAGGGAAGCTTAATCTGAAGTTCTGCATGCTCTTTTCATCTGGGGTGCGTGTGTGTGTGTGTGTGTGTGTGTGTGTGTGTGTGTGTGTGTGTGTGTTATTCCAACATTTCCTCTTTTCTTCCCGTAGCAATGTTTTCCTTTTCTATGGAATTTTAATCTCTTGAGGTCTTAAAGCTTTTTGATGCCTTCTGCAATGCTTTAGGGAAATTCAGGGTACAGTTTTTCTCATGAGGGAATAGTGGGAAAGCTGTTCTTTTCCACCTGTTAGAGAGTGGGGAACTTGAAGGACAGTTAGTTCAGTATGCATATGTCCGTCTGTTGTGATGGGCAAGTGGTGCCATGGATTTGAAGCAGTCACCCTCAGAACCATTTTCATGATGCGTATTGAAACAGCATAGGAGATGAGAGATGTTCAGTGCTTTTGCTGCAGAAGTTTTTAGACTAAGTATATAGGAATGGTAGGTATGTCATCTAGAGTTTTGTAACTCAAAAACTGATCTGTGGACATTGACATCACCCAAGAGTGTGTTAGAAATTCAGAATCCCCAGTTCTACCCTAGAACCACTGAATCAGAATGTGCATTTCAATAAAATCCCCAGGTAATTCATATATGTGTTAGTTTGGGAAGTATTAGTCGAAAGATACTTCTCTTTTCCTTCAACAAGTTCTCCAGTATTAATAGTTGTAAAACAGCACTAATGATAGTAGTCTCTAGTAGAATGCAAGTTTGGCAAGGTAAAATCTATAATTTAGCCATTCTAATAATGTCTTGATCAAGAATTTCATCCTATCTTCAGAACAGTTTTAGTGCTGTAATAATTCTCTTTCATCAGGGAAACTCTAATTTAAACAACTTTTAAACACTATATAAAATGTATATAACTACTCCAAGTTATTTTTATTTACTGCATTGATCTGTATGTACCACAAAATTTTATGGGTCTTACAGCAAATAGAATTATTTACTTTGCAGTAATACTTCTTATCTTCCTTAATAAAGGGAAATGATTACACTCAAATTCAACTGCTTAAGACGTGGATAGAGCTACATTAATGGAACCCCTAATCTCTTAATAAAATTCAGGATCTTTTAAAGTACTCATTTATTTGACAAATATATATTCATATCTGCTATGTGCCTGGCACTATTGTAGGCACATGGGGTATTAGGTAAACAAAATACACAAGAATCCCTGAGCTCATAGAAACCATTTTGTTGTAAAAGTCTATAGAAAATAAAATAAATAAATATGCACAACTAAAGATCTAATATGTTAAAATCAATAAGTAATACAGAAAAAAATTAAGAAGGGAGCAAGGAAATAAGAAGAAGGAATTCTGGTAGGTATAAGAGACAGGATTATGTAGGCTAGTCGGGTAGACTTCATCGAGAAGAGAAGTGTTGATTAAAGAATTGAAGAGGAACATAACCAGGCAAATATGTGGGAGAGAACACTCAAAGTAAAGGCAATAACTTCAACAAAGGCCTAAATGGGAGCAACAAACAACAAAGATGTCAATGTGGTTTACACAAAAAGAGGAGAAGAAGAGAGGGAACAAGTAGTAGGAGACTGATTAGAACAAGTAGCCAAATCATGTCGACCCTTGAAGGCCCTTATAGAAGTAGTTTGGCTTTCGTTCTGAGTGAAATGAAGTATTGTTGGTGGTTTTGAGCAGAAAAACCACAGAATTTGACTTGTATTTAGAAAGATCCCTCTGGATAATGTATTGGAAATAAACTATAGAAAGGCAAGAGAAAAATCAGTTAAGCAATTATTGAAATAAGTTTTGAATGAGGTAATGGTGACTTGGATCAGAAAACTAGCAGTGGAGGTGGGGAAAAGTATTCAGATAATGGGTATATTTGAAGATAGAGCCAAGAGTTTTTGATGGATTGTATGTGAGGCATGAGAGAGAGCAGTCAAGGTTGACTCCAAGGTTTTGGCCTGAATGTTTTCAGCGATGGAGTTAACAATTGAGATAAGGAAACCTGAGTGTGAGGTATTATTACAGGAAAGGGAGAAAGATGAAGAGTGCAGTTTTGAACATGTTGAATTTGAAATATCTAATATATGTTCAAGTGTGGGTGTTAGTAGGCAATTGGGTGTACAAGCCTGGGATTTGAAATTTAAAAAGAGGGCTAAAATTATAAATTTGTGGTTTGTTGGCATATAGAAGGAATGTTATGTCCACAAGACTAGATGAGATCACCTAGGAAGTGAGTATAAGGAGAAAATCAAGAACAAAGGACCCAAGCCCACAAATACTCCAACATTAAAAAATTGAAAAGGGAAGGAACCAGCAGAAGACCCCGAGAAGGAGCAATCACTAAGTGAAAAAGAAAATTGAGATCATGTGGTGTCCTAGAAGTCAAGGATGGAGAGTATATCAAAGAGGAGAGAGGACTTCTACCTCTGGCTGTAATGAAGAAAGTTGCAAAAGACTCTTCCATCTTAACCAAATGAACTAGATAAGCTACCAAAGTCATAGATTTTTAAAAAACCCATCAGAAAGTTTGGCATATAAACAAAAATTAATTCAATTTTAGAAAGTGATGAGCTCTTCATTGGAGAGAAAAGGCCTAGTTTTTCTTAAAACTTGGAGTCCAATGAGAAAAGGAAGAAAATGCCATAGATGCCAGTAAGAATAAATGAGCTGAACTTTTAATAGATGTTTTTTGGCCACATGGCATGTAAGACTAGAACTCTGAGGACTCTCACCAAAAGCAGGTATATATCTACTGGCCAACAGTTTCCAGTGGATCTTTGTGAAGTGAATGGGTAGTATGCTGATGACTGGAGACATGGAAGGGTAGCTGAGAGAGAACCCTGCTGAAGACTCTCCCAAGTTCAAGGCAGCCTTCCTCTGAAGGCTGGGATCATGGTAATATAGCAGAGAGAAATACACCTGAGCCACTCTGGGCTTTCATCCACCAAAGTTTGGGACTAGAAAGATGGTAGAGTGAAAGCTCACCAAAGTACTCTGAGATACCACAGAAGATAAACCACCCTCTGAAGGCTGGTTAAATGGCAGGAAGGCTGAGACAGATCTTCGGAGATGCAAAAAAATGGGGACAGGAGTGGAGAGCAAAGAGAATTCCATGGGGGCCCCAAAATTTGGCAGCCTGACTGTAAGGCAGAAGGAGATTTCCCATTGTTTGGAATTCTGTAAAGGAATAAGAGCTCTCTGAAATCTCACCAATGATTTGCTGAAAGGAAATATCCTGAGCCAACCATTAAAGTATTAAATTAAGGCTGCACCAAAACCCAGATCCAGCCTAACTACAGTTAAGATGGACTCAACCACCCACTCTAGCAATCTGTTAGAAGAAAGGGTATGCCACTTTCTGGAGCTGGATATTACTCACTTTAGTCTCTCACATTCTTTTATACCAAAAGCATAAAATAAACTAAGAACATAAAAAAAATATGTGGCCCATGGTCATGAGAGGAAACAGTAAATAGAAGTAGATACAAATATAGTCCAGATGTTATAATTATCAGAAAGGAACTTCAACACAACTCTGATAAAAATGCTTTAAGAATCTACCAGAGAAGATAGACCATGTGCATAAAGGGATGGAGTATTTTTTCAGAGATAGGAAAAATATGCAAAAGAGTGACAAAATTGCTGCAATTGAAAAAAAAAGAATTCATCAGATGAATGTGTAAGAGCAAATGGACTAGAAGAGAGGGTCAGTGAACTTGAAAGGTAAATAGAACATACCCAAACAGAAACACACGTAGGAAAAAAAAAAAAGAATGGAAAAGACAAAAAGAGAAAAGAACAATTTTGTGAGATAATATCATATAGTTTAACATGTAATTGAAGTCCCAGTAAAATTGAGAAGAGAATGGGGCAGAAAATATACTTAAGGAATAATGGCCAAGATAGTCCAACAATGATGAAAGATATCAGTCTACAGAGCCAAGAACTTCAACAACTCTCAAGCAGCAGGAAAAGAAAAAAATATGTTTGTGCAGCACAGTGCAACTTATGACAACCCAAAGATAAAATTTTTAATGTTAGTTTTAAAAAAGTCCTCAAAAGAACATTTGCAAGAATGTTCATTGCATCCTTAATCATAATAACTAAAGAGCAGAAACAATGCAAACACTCCAAAAGCAAAAGAATGAGTTAACAAATTATGATGTAGAATCACAAAAACCCATGTTTAGCAAAAGAAACCATACACACACAAATTCATATTGAATCATACTGTTTTTATGAAATACAAGAAATAATCTCCAGCATGGTAACCTATGGTAACTGAGGTCGGAAAGTGGCTGCCTCTAAAGGGTGAGGGGAATGACCAAAATGGGACACAGAGGAGCTTTCTGGGTGATGGAAACGGTCTGTGTCTTTTTTTGGTGTCAGGGGGTGGTCCTTATGTGGTGCTTACAGCTGTCAAAATTTATCAAACTGTACACTTAAGATATTTACATTTGAGGATTTGTAAATGATATTTCAATTTCCAGAAAAAGTTATCATCTGTACCAAGTGTTGCTGATCTGTGTAGTTAGAAAAGGATTGAGAATTTACCTTTGAAAGGAGAAACAGATGTCTTGGTGACCCTTAGGAAACCAGTTTTGGCATGACCTATTGGGAGCAAAAGCCCAATCTCTTAGACATTTCCCCTCTCCTCCAGTATGATTGGCTAATGTGTTGAGAAGATGCGCTTCATAGACAATCCTCAGCAGACATAAGTGCTCTCATCTCTAAATATAATAGTTTTGATAGAAGTTAGTGGTTGAGATTTTTAACCTTTCAATACCCTCCATGTATTCTCAGCCTATGTTTAGGGACTTATTCTTCAGACTCCTAAGAACTTGTTGCCAGTTCAGTTTTAAGGGTAAAAACAGAAACACGAAAATCAAATGATGTATATACCACTTTTATAAGCTGGTATATATGGCTTTAATGATAACATTTTTGGTTAACGAAGCCAAATACATGAGGAATTATTCATCTTAAGTATTGCTGTTGTTTAGACAGATCTTTATTACATATATATTTCTGGTTTAAGAGCACCCAGCTTAACCAAAATTGTTGGGATTATGATATAATCCAATTGAGTGTAATGAACAAGAAAAGGAATTTGACAAAATGAATCTTAAAAGTAAAGATAAGAAAACAAACACATTTTTTATTTTTATTTTTATTTTTTTAAAAAATATTTTATTTATTTATTTGACAGAGAGAGAGAGTGAGAGCAGGAACACAAGCAGGGGGAGTGGGAGAAGGAGAAGCAGGCTTCCTGCGGAGCAGGGAGCCGGATGTGGGACTCGATCCCAGGACCCTGGGAACATGACCTGAGCTGAAGGCAGACGCTTAACGACTGAGCCATCCACGCGCCCACAAACACATTTTTTAAAGTAAAATTTATTTATCCTGGAGAAATAAAAGGTGGACTGATGAGAATATTAATTTTGTGAGGCATTAAAAGATAATATTATAAACCTGGCCTAGTTTTATAGCTGAAAAAAGATAATATTTAGGTAGGCTGTTATATTTCAGTTGAGAAAGAGGGAAAGAGAAGTGTCTTCCAGGTTATGTAATTTGCGTCACATTTGACAACTAAGAAATTGGCTATTTAATATATCCAATGGGGGTGTGTCCCTTTAAGACCTTTTTTTCTTGGTTAAAAAGCTAAATCATGACACATACTAGCTTAAAATTCAGTATTCATAAGGGTAAACCTTAATAGGAATATTTATGGTCTAATTAAAGTCCCCGAATAGAACTGATGCTCCAAGTTTTGTTCTATGATTAATAGATATATGAACAAAAGTGCTACACGAGCAAGCTTGTTCTTTCACAACTAAAATGTATCATTTCAGCTTTACTTTTATATGGCCATTTTCTGCTTTGTCTTTCCTCAGAGATTTTGAAAAATTCTGCTTGGTATCTGGTAGGAAGACGGTGTTACTGATTCAAAATTCGTAGTAGTGTGTCCAAGGAGTTTCCTGAAACTGAGCCAGCCTCCAGAGTGTTAGAGAAGAGCTGATTTCCCTTCCATTTTCTGTATCTGATATAATTTTGGCCTTGAGAAACCAAGTGTCAGAGTTTTCACAGCTAATAAATTCCATGAATGAAGCACACTGGCGTTATAGTTATAAACCTTTGGAATACAGTGTTTGGACTATCCCATTAGTTCACTCTTTTCCCTACAGGTTAATAAAAATGATTAAGATGAAGGATAGGGCCATCTGGTGATTGCACCTCATAATAATGGGAATGTTAATATAGGTCAGGAGAGCAGACTTATTTCTAACAATTGAAAGAGAGAAAATACTATTTTTTCTTATTGTCGGTATATACCTACACAACAATATGTGAGATGCTCAACTCTTTGGTTGTGTTCCTAAAAGAGGGGACCTAGGTCTTGAATGACCATCATGCTTTTAATGGCTATGTTAGCTGGAAATGTTGCATGTACACTTTTGCAAATCTCAGTAAATTTAAAAAACTTTTTGTGGGGTGCCTCGGTGGCTCAATCAGTTAAGCATCTACCTTCAGCTCAGGTCATGATCTCAGGGTCCTGGGATCAAGTCCCACGTCAACCTCCCTGCTCAGCAGGGAGTCTGCTTTTCCCTCTCCCTCTGCCCCTCTCTCTGCTCATGCATGTGCACACATTCTCTCTCTCTTTTTCTTTCTTTCTCTCTCTCTCTCTCTCAAATAAATAAATAAAATCTTTTTAAAAAATTTAAAAAATTAAAAAACTTTTCGTGAAGGTTGGTTTTTAATGGACTCCCAATATATGGTTATACTTTATATCAAAACTCCAGTGGATATATTATTTAAATAATTTCAGTACCATCTAAACTCATTTATCAAGTGTTTAGGAATTCAGCATTTATGAGGATTTTCATTTATGAAAATGATTTATTTTATTATTCACTTATTTCATTTATGAGGATTTCATTTTTGTTTTAGGTTGAAATAAATTAGATAATATTTAAATTATTTTCTAGTTTAGCCATCTCATTTATTATACCTATTTTGGTGATAACCAAGGAATACACCATCAAAGAAAATAAACATGTAGTTAATTATAATATAATGAAATAGCAGCCTTTACCAAATATTAACTCTGAGTCAGGAGTATGCCAAGTATTTGCAAACATGCAATTATTTAATCTCCATAACAATCCTATGATATTCTAAATTTAACCCATGAAGAAACTGAGGCTTTCAGAATCAAAGCAACTTGTTAAGAAGACATAGCTTTAAGAAGCCAGAAAGAGACTCAAAGCTTGGTGTATCTAATCCCAAAGGCCACTCCCTAACCAGTAAATCACAGTGCCTAGCGCCTTGGCAACAGCTGTGTCTGCCATATCCACATCATCAGGGCTGTTAACAAAGCTTGTAGGGATGGAGTACTCATGGATTCTTGTTTTATTCAGTGAGATATAATCCATTTCTATCATAGCTTAATCTGAGATTCAGAAGGTGATTTTGATGGGCAGCAAGTCTGAGAAACTCCACACTAAGTCACTCTCACCCATCTCTTTCCTTTTTCCGAACTTTTTCCAAAGTTTGTCATCACCTCTAGTTTAACTACCATTTCCTCTCATTCTCTTTTACTAAAATCTTAGTGGAATTTCAGAAGATAGTGATGATAATGCTGTGTTTAATATGCTATGGTTAACCAGAAGTTTTTCGTTATTTCAAAAAATAAAATTTGACCATCTTGTCTAATGAAGTACATAGGAGTTCATCATAATTTTAATAAATATATGCTAAATTTACTTTTACTGTTTATGAGTAGACTATATACAGTATATACATACCCACAAACATATATTTATTTTCTGAAACTTCTAGACTTTATCAGTTTGTACGAAGGCAGAGAAAGCATTACCTTGGTTTGAACTGTGTAAAGTGTATATAAGGGAGACTCACCTGGGCTTATCTTGCTAATGAAAAAATTAGTCCAAATTCCATTTGAGACTCTGGGGCTGGTTAGCAATTCAGATCTGCTTTTCAAAAACTGGTAGTGACTCTTTGATGTGTCTGAAATTGAATAAGCTCAGCTCCTGGATGATGTCACCTGCTTATTGCCACAATTCAGTATCTGAATAATGCAGTGCAAAAATGCCCAAAATAGCACAAAAGGGAAAATAAACCAGCCAGAGAATTTCAATAACAAACAAACATAATTATTCAGACTCCTTCTCTCTATACATTTGTCTAATTCCATTTATTAGCTTGAAATATTCGGCAACCTTATCTGCATGTTATCACCATCAAATTTATCAATAACTATAGAATACTTGGTATCCATTCAAAAGTATAGTTGTATATTTTGGAAGAGGGTTCTAATGAGCTGGAGTCATGGGTCAGCCTATGGTATTTTGGTGGTAATGTAGAATCTAACTTGAAAATTAATTGACAAAATGCTGAGCCACAGAAAAATTCACATTGACTTTATGATGAATGGTTAAAGTCTCCCAAAGGTTCAGTAAGCCAAGATATTCCCTACTGAGAGCTTGTTCCAACATTCTTACGCAGGCAAAATTCTTTCTGAAATCAATGCCCTTCACCAATAGAAGCCAACTCTTTTTCCTGTCAAGTTATCACTGACAATGTTTCTTCACTGTAATGTGTGGTTCAGATAGCCTTTTGAATACAGTGTCCTTGGGGTTGATGTTTCCAAAATAATTTTTCTTCTGATTTCTGTATGAATGTTTGAAAAGTCCTGTCTCTGCCTCCACTCTCCACTCCAGGCCTCTTTGCTTTCTTACTCCAGCAATGTGGGAAACATCCCAAGGTGTCTAAAAAAAAATCATTTTTGTTCATAGGAAATCGTCATAGGGGCTTTGGTCTTAAAATCAAGTCTGTGTGCTATGAAAGAGAGAGCAAGAACTGAAGTGAGTGTGAATATAAAAAATTAAAAATAACACAGGTGATAATTCTAGGCAGGGACTTATATCTGAGAATGAGTACTCTTAGTTTCATTTTCCCTGACTTCCCACAGTGTGAAAACAAAGTTGAATCAGATGATACCTGCAGGCAAACTTTTGAAAAAGTTGTATGAATGATTTAAAGGGATTCTCTGCCATTAAAGATAAACAAGCAAGCAACCCCACAGTTCTTAGGTAGCCAGGAAAGTGGATAGATCTTTGAGGAAGGAATTTACAAAGTAAGATCCATAGAGAAATGTAAGCCAATAAAGACTGGAAGAGAATTAATCTTATCGCCATATACATGAGATCATGTGTAGTGCTCTGTAATACAGAAGACTAAAATTGAAGGCATTAAACAGGAGATCCAACAAGTTGTAAAGTAATATTTGAATTCTGGAGTGAAATTTTCAAACAAATATTTCAAGTATGATGAAAGGGATTTTCAAAAGTAACTTTGACAATATGCAATTTTTACTTGTGATGCCAGGTTTAGAATTAGGCATCTTATTAAAAGATAATTTTCATAAAAGGGTAAAATCATGAGTTTTATACAGATATTAAAAGAAACATGTGTTGGGTGCCTCGGTGGCTCGGATGGTTAAGTGTCTGCCTTCAGCTCAGGTCATGATCCCAGAGTCCTGGGATCGGGTCCCGCATCGGGCTCCCTGCTCCTTGGGAGCCTGCTTCTCCCTCTGCCTCTCTCTCTTTCTCTCTCTGTTTCTCATGAATAAATAAATAAAATCTTAAAAAAAAGATTTTAACTTATAAGCAGGGTACCAGGCAGATATTATGTAAGTTGTTCAAAGGGAGCCCAAAGAATAGACACATTTATAATCAGGATTATTTAAATAAATGAACAGATGGAGGTAAAGCTAGTTTTACTATTAGGTGGAGGGAGACCATGAGGAGAGGGTTATTCCTCCACCCATAGAATTCAGTTGCATATCTACAGATGAGAATTATTTTGTATTGCCATCCGTTATTTATAACTTCATCAAAATCAGATAATACAGTGAAAGGTGCTATAATCAATGCATACTTCTCTATGAAGCACAATTTTTTCCTAGTACTGTAGTGTGAAAATACTTCCTTAAGGCTTTATAGCTTTAAAGGCTATTGAGATAAAAGTCCAAGGCTAGGTAGATGCAACTAATCATGCACCGTTTATGCAGACTGGATTTTGTAAAATGAGGGTACCTGCAAATGTGGATAAGTAGAGATGACCAATGACTGGGGAGAGAGCATAGGGTGGAATCATAGGTGTTAAGGTTAAATTCTGCCTGTTTCACAGTTTTCCTGAAATTTGCCTAGATTTATCTCTTTGTTTCTTCTTCTTGGGTATCCTGGAGTCTATTTTACTTTACTCATATTTGAACATTGACAATTGAGTTAATGTTTTTAAAGCAACTCAAATGAGATATTATACACAAAAAAATGTTTTGTAAATTGAAAAGTGCTGAAGATGTAAAGGGTTATTATTATTATAAGTATTTAGTGAAGGCTCATTTCTTATTTATTTTTGTTCCCTTTGTGGCTTTCTATTACAATTAAGATCCCAACCAAAGGCTTAACATAGGTAAAGTAAATTGCCTGCAAAGATGGCCACAGTAATTCCTCCAGTCTGTTCCAACAACCCTTTGTGTTATGAATTTTTTGCTCCATCCAAAAAGAGTGGGAGTCTATTTCTGCCTCCTCAAATCTAGGCTGGCTTTGTAACTTACATCGACTAATAGAATATAGCTAAATTGACATCATGTACTTTCCAGCCTGGGCCTCAAGATGCCTTGATGTCTCTGCTCTTGGTCTCTTGGAATGCTTCTGTAAGCATGAAGGCAGCCCAGCCTTGCCTGCTGGAGCCGAGTGAAATCCTTGACAGCTGTCACCAGCCACTAGAGATGTGAGAGGGGCCATCTTAAACCAGTCAGCTCCAACTGGGTCTCCAACTGAGACTGCAGAAGAATGAGTGACACCAGGTAAGAAATACAAAAAGAAATACCTCCAACTGAACCCAGCCCCAAACGCTGAGCAAATCAACTAGTTGTTGCTTTAAGACATTAATTTGGGGGTGGTTTGTTTTATAGTAATAGATAATTGAAGCATGGCCTTCAAAATTTTGTTTACTATAATCTAGCCCTTGCCTACCCCTCAAACTCTTCCTCTACTATTCTCCTCCTTGTGTATTAGGCTTCCCCACATCAAGTCATTTCTCTTTGATCTTAAAGACACCAGATTTCATATTTTGGTGTTCTATATTCTTAATTTTCTCTTCTTTCCTATGCTACCTCAACCCTCCCTTGCCTGCCCTATACACATTCATAATTCTGATTACAGTCTAAGTATTACTTTTTCAAAAAGTTCTCTTTTTTAAAGTAAGCTTTATGTCCAAGCTAGGGGTTGAACTCACAACCCCAAGATCAAGAGTCACATGCTCTGTAGACTGAGCCAACCAGATGCCCCCAAAATGTCTTTTCTAATCCAAAGAATGTTATGGTTCCCCATGGTTCTCTTAGAACTCTTAACTTTTCTCTTAGAGTTCTTATCACAATTACTATCAAGTTTTTTTCAACATTTTTCTTCTGCAGCTGATAGTTCCTCGGGGAAAGGATCATATCTATCTCATTAACAGACTGATGCATCCCCAGCACCTAGTACAATGCCTGCAACATAGCAGGTACTTTGTATGTATAAGTATTTGTTGGAGGAATAAATGCTTGATGAGTATTTTGTGCATAAATGTGTACTTTTGTCATTACTATTATGTTTTATCTTCAAACTGATTTTCATTCCTGGGCGAATTCATTGTGCCATGTATCATGTAGTTCTATAAAGTCAGTGATGAAATAGCTGTTATTAGATAACTTTTTTATCCAAAAGGAATTGGCAGCTCTGTTCTCTTAATTGTTACATAGGGAAAAGTGGAAAGAGGTGTTTTTGTGGGGAGCAGACAGTGATCATCAATGTGAATACAAAATATTCTCTTAAAGGTAAAAATGAATGGAATAAGAATATTAATCTGGAAGTGAAAGTGAGCAGAGGTTTTGTTTTTGTTTTTGTTTTTTGCCAAAGAAATGACTGTCACCCTGAACAATTGTTAAGACTGAGATCTTAAAGGTTATTATTTAGGATATGAACTGGAATATTCTGGTATTCCCTAATTTTAATCCTGAAACATGGCATGTCACTATTGTAGAAATGGGTGGTTGAGCTTAAAATTCTGCTCTATATAAGAAAAATGGGGGGGCACCGAATGGCTCAGTTGGTTAAGTGTCTGCCTTCGGCTCAGGTTGTGATTCCAGGGTCCTGGGATCAAGCCCCACATCAGCTTCCTGCTCAGCGGGAAGACTGCTTCTCCCTCTGCCTACTTGTGCGCTCTTTCTCTCTCTCTCTCAAATAAATAAATAAAATCTTTAAAAAAAAGAAAAATGGGTACAGAAGTGAAAATTCATAGCCCTCAAGTGTCCAGCAAGTTGCCAAAGCAGCAGTCTTACTACTGTTCAACAGGATTGGTGGGTTTATGGCCTCTTGACACTGCCATTTATGATTCTACAGAAAATACGGCAAGAAAGGCTTTGCCTTAGTCCAAATGGTAAATAGGTGTAGTTTTTTTTTTTTCTTTTGAGAGAGAGAGAGAATGAGCAAGCATGGGGGGGAGGCTCAAAGGAGAGGGGGGTGAGAAAATCTTATTAAGCAGGCTCCAGGCCCAGTGCGAAGCCTGACCACGGACTCCATCTCACGACACTGAGATCATGACCTGAGCCGAAATCAAGAGTCAGACGCTTAACTGACTGAGCCACCCAGGTGTCCTGGTGTAGATTTCTTTTAAAATGTGGTCTCCTAAAATCTCCAAAAGGATGGAGGAAATCTAGTTCTGACTGCTGACTTCTGTGCTGTGAGATTGAGCAGTTCACTCAAGTTTTCCTCTCTGGTTTATTTATCTCCAAACCATGGGTGTTTGTGTTAAGTGATGACTCAGGTCACTTCGGCCTGTAATAGCCATGGATTGTTGGCACATCTGCATGTAATAGGGGCCGATGTTAGCATGCAGATTCCTAGGCCCTTGCACAGATCTTAAAGCAAGTGGAAAGTGGGGGGGGGGGCGGTTGGAATTAGGGCATTTGTATTATAAAAAACAAAAACAAAAATCTCTTCAGGTAATTTTTAAGAACACCTTTGCCCAAGAACAACTCATGCTATCAGGAATTCTATATGTTAGATAGGAGGACATTTAATTTTTATATAGGCTTGAGAACTATTATATAGAGGAAACACCAGCACTTTTAAAATACCAGGAGAAGAGATTTGACTCATTTGTTCTGATTTTTCTTCAGATACTGAACTTGAAATCATTAGAGGCAAAACCTTGCTCACATAATTTTTATCAAGTTCAGATGTTACAGCATTTAAGGTCTTGAAACAATTGAATCAACTTCACAATAAATAGCCAATTAATGTAAGTCTGCCAACATCCACATTACTTTGGTATTTGTTCCTCTCTCTGTCGTCCTATCGGATATTATGAGAAGCAGAGTGGTGACTGAACCAGTGTGTGTGTGCGCGTGTGTGTGTGTGCGTGTGTGTGTATTATATATTATATACATAATACACACATCTATACAAATGCATACATACATACACATATATGTATACACATTGAATTCCTGTGCCCTCAGAGATCCTTCCACCTGGACTGAGAATCAAATTGACATGAGACAGATTAACAGGAGAAAATCAAATTTAATAGGCTTACAGATGGGCAATCCACATAGACATGGAAATTCCAAAGACAAGTAAAATGAGATCTATATGTCATTCTGAACTAAGGAGAAGGGGGTAGGGATCTGGGACTTTAGAGGAAAGGAATGTACTTCACAGGGCAATAAGAGCAGATGTTTGGTAATTAGATGCTTGCTTTACATACAGATGGGTCACTCAGATAAAATTGATCTCTGCTAGTAACCCTTATGCTGAGAAAGACCCTCAATTTAGATTCTTTTGTGTAGCTAAGGGAGGGACAAAAGTTCAGCTGAAAATCACATGCTAAAGTCACACATTCTGGGGCACCTGGGTGGCTCAGTCAGTTAAGCATCTGCTTTTGGCTCAAGTCATGATCTCAGGGTCCTGGGATAGAGCCCCATGTTGGGCTCTCTGCTCAGAAGGGAGTCTGCTTCTCTCTCTCTCTCTTAAATAAATGAATAAATAAAATCTTTTAAAAAAATAAAGTGGCACATTCTGGGGAAGGGGCTGTCCTGAACCCCACAACATACACACACACACATACATATTCACTCACATAATTACCACATAAAGCCATTTGGATTTCCCCTCATATTTCCAGTCATATTCCTGAGCTGCTCCAGTGTTAATTTTTATCTTACATTCTGAGCTTACAATACATGCTAAGAAAGCTGAGAGACCCCGAGTCTCTTCCCTAGGAGAAGTTCCCACAGAACACTTTGATACATAAAGTATTTTGAGTTGACATCTTCTAAACCTTTCCATGATGTAAGCAGCACAGCCGTCACCATGCCCATTTGACCAGTGAAGACTTCCAGTGACAATGTACAGTTTGATATTCTGCCACAACAGAACTAAACCAGAAATCATTTTCAAGTTTTGGCTTTGAGTCTTGTACTTTCTTCCACAGCCCACTCATGCCACAGGTCAGAAGTTTGTATTTTTCTTGCTTAAGTCTTGTAATCTAAAACATCCGTGGACTTGGAGTGAGGGAAGCAAAGAGTTACCAGGCTTTACTAATGAACATTTATTCAAGCGCTCCCATTATGATGACTACTATATGGACAGCATGGTGTGAAACTACTTGTAGAAAATAGGCGGCGGCAGAAAGCAGGCTGTAGCAAATCCATTAGATCCCACGGAGATGAGAATGACCTAATGAGATCTGTGTTTACTTCAGAAGATGTCAGTTCGATTTGCAAAATAACTAGCTTTTCTGTCCTCTATTCTTCTTTTCCTTCTGCCACTGCTTCAGTTTAGACTTTCTTCAGTTTTTATCTCACACTCTGTGTAGGTACTGGGAGACAAAAGTGTATTGAAAGAAGGAATGAGTGAATGATAGCAAATGTCTCTTAATTGGTTTTAGCTTTCTTTCTGAAAAATGTTTCGAAGTAGCAGCACCAGGATTTGAACCACAGTTAGAGGGGCTCAGAATATAAGCATTCAGCCAGCACACTGTGCTGTTCCCAGATTATTAGCCACTTCAAGAGTCTACATGATGGACTTGAGGGGTATGTCTCTGCAGCACCAGCAAGAAACTCTTCAACACTTTTGATGTATTATTTGTAAAATTCAACTTTCTACAAACTCTGCACTCTGGCTGTCACACTGAAGTTACCTAGGCAAGAAAATTACCATACTTGAGACTTTGAGTCGCATCCTGGTACTTCCTGAATGTCTAGCTGCTGCTTTTGTTGAGATCATGAGTTCACAAAGAAGAATCTTTAAGAATTGAAGATTCATTTCTGTGAGACTTTGGCACAGCCCTAGATATGGCATGACTTGCTAACCTGCTCTGTGCCTGGGACTCTTTCAGAAACTCTTCAATCACTCCTTTGGGGGAAAGAAGGCTGCTTAATATTCCTTTATAATCTGCAACCCTCTCTGCAAGAGAGCAACCCTATGGAGATCAGTAAAAAGCAGAGCCAGTCAAGCTGCTTTTTACTTCCTTTATTCAGCAGGTCACTTGCTAGCTGTGACTGGGAAGGGATATTGTGTAATTATAGCAGGTCCCTGTAGAACCTCAGTATTAATATTAATTAAAGACACTAATATTCCATTGGAAACTTTGCTGACCACCAATTATCCCCTTACCACAACTTTGGTTTCAAAAAGGGCTCAAAGTCATTTGGATTTGAAAAGCAACATTTTTAGTTATGTGAAAATACATACATACATATATATATATATATATATATAAAAATCACCCTAATAAGATGACATTTTGTGAGGATTTCCATACAAATCCACTTTAATCAAGAAAAGAGATGTATCTCTGAAAGTACTTTGTCCCTTGTGTCCATTTACTTGATTTTTTTTTTTTGCAATACAGACTTTAATACATCTTAGCAATGCCCATAGTGACCCAGCTAGAGACTCTGCACCTTGTTTTGGTCATTCAATTAAATTTTGGACAGTGAATTTTGACTGTAAATAATCTGTACAACTTGCTCATCACTTCTCTAAAGAGGAAGTAGGTAGCCCTACATTCCTTTTTCACAGTTCCTGTGGACTAAGCTCTATGGTGCTGATGAGCCCCAGCCATAACTGAGAGGAGGAAGGTAACACCCCAAGTTGTAGGGGTGATTAAAGGAACCTGAGTGTCTGGACACCAGCTACTATAGCAGAACTACTTGTCTTTTGCTTCCCCATCTACCTCTGGACTATTATTTTGAGAAAGAGTCAACTTATACTTTGTTAGAGATTCTGTGGTTTGGGGGCTGCTCAGTATAGAAGCAGTTTTACCCAGTCTTTTTCTGCAGCCCTAAATCTACAGTTCCTTTTATTGATTCAGGTTGGCTTTGGTCTGATCATCTTAAAATATGGTCACGGTTGAAATCAAAAGCTGGTGTATCTTGGGAAAGTCAAAGAAAAATTTTAAAAGGTAGTGTGGTCAAGTGGCAAAATACATGTTATGGCATGAGATGGACATATTCCCTATATAGGACCTTTTTGATCTTGATCTTCACTGATCTCAGTTCCCTCATCCATAAAATAAAATAATACATGCCTTACAATATTGCTGTGGAGATTCAGAGCAGTGATATATGAAGTATCTGGCAAAAAACGTTTCTCAATAATCCTTCTTTTTCTTCTAATTTTCTACTGATTTCAGCTTTGTTTACTGTGGCGATACCTAGAGTACATTCTTATTATAGTCAGACCATAGATTGTTTTATAGAGAAGAAAGGTTATTTTTCTCTTTTGTATAGTAATAATTGGAAATGTTCTGTGGTTTGGAGGCTGATGAACAAAGGGTATGAGCTGAAGTAGGCAATGGCCACTCATCGGTTTCTCCTCCTCTCTCATTTCATGAATACCAAACTTTGGAGGTGTGTGTAAAGGGGGAGGTAACTGGCAGTAGAGTCTCCCTCTTGAGGGTTGGCATCAGTTATCCAAAGTCCTTTTAATGGAAGTTCTTTCCAAAAGGCTCAAAAGCAAATGAAAAATGACAACAGACTCCAGGGCGCTGTGTCCACAGCACAATCTATTCCTTTCCCTTTAGTGACAAGTTCTTCTCTGCTTACGGATTTGCTGTATTGACAAGGGAGTTGGTATTGATCAGAGCTGATCTGTTAGTCTAGTTGACATCTCAACTCCCTGCACTTTGTTTTATTTGAAGAAAGCCTTTATAATCTAGCCCTTCTTGCTTTCTCTTTGATCCAAGAATCCCTGGGGGAGAACTTGCATCAGTCTGAAGGGATGTGGTTCATCTAGGATGGGTCAGTATCTGGATTAGGAAGAGAAAATAGGCAAACTCTTTGCAGTGTACAACTTTGGATGACACACTGGCAATACGGTCCTTCCATGGACCGTGAGGAAGAGTTTGGAACATAGTTGGATAACTGTACTCAGGGACGAAACCAAATTTAGTTTGAATCCTGCCTCTCCTTTACTAAAACTAACTTTATTTTATTTTATTTTATTTTTATTTTTATTTTTTTAAAGATTTTATTTATTTGACAGACAGAGACAGCGAGAGAGGGAACACAAGCAGGGGGAGTGGGAGAGGGAGAAGCTGGCTTCCTGCTGAGCAGGGAGCCTGACGCGGGGCTTGATCCCAGGACCCTGGGACCATGACCTAAGCCGAAGGCAGACGCTTAATGACTGAGCCACCCAGGCGCCCCTAAAACTAACTTTAAAAAACAAATCTCTGCACCTCAATTTCCCCATCTCTAATATAAGTAATGGTATCATCTCTACAATGGAGATAATAGTGCTTACCTTGAGGGATTGTCACATGCATTAAATGACTCCATGTATGCAAAGCGTGTAGAATACAGTAGACACTCAAAGGGTAGTTATTATATTTTCAGGCCATTTGTAATTGAGGTACTTCTTTTTCTCTCTTTTTTTTTATTAGAAATGTTCAGTAGAAAGTGAACCCTGTTTTTGTCTAAGCAAGTGAGATTCGTCCTATGCAAATATAAATTCAAGACACTTTCCAAAACCAAATAGAAATGGTGGGTTTGTATTGCCTATAATTTTGAAGTATCCCTACCCTGGCTCTCTTCACTTATGTAAAAGTGTGTACCTACCTTCTCTTCTAAGCCATGGAATCATACTACCTTCAAGATTCCTTACCTGTTATGTCCGTCTAATACTTGGTGCTTTAAATTCTGATTTACTCGTTTTAAGTATAATATGTAAGATCACAGAGAAACTTGTGGTATAAACTGTATAGTGGCCTACTTGACACCCATTTCCAATCTCTTCTCTCTTCCTTTGCTTACTGGGAAGTTTAAACTGGATGGACAGTGTCCCTTGAAGTTAAGGGTACCGTGTGAGGTCTGATGAATAATATACCAGGGGAAATCTGCCCAAAGCATGTGGGGGCTGCTTAGAAGTGGAGTAGCCATTCTACAGCTCAACATCCTACAAATAACAGAACAAAAATACAGAGAAGACCTGAGCCTTGATGTCACTGACAAACATTTGCTTCTGCTGTTTATTCCAGTTTTCAGCAGATGTTTATGGGGCATTTACAGGTTACAGACATAGTTTTAGATTTTAGAGATGTAGCAGTGAAAACAGACAACATCCCTGTTCTTGTGGATCTTATATTCTAGTGTGAGAAGAGATAGAAAACAAATTTCTGTGTGTGTGTGTGTGTGATATCAAAAGGACAAAAAAATTATCAGAAGTGTAAGGCAGGGCAAAGAGAAGGCTAGAAGTGCTAGGATGTGGGTAAGTATCAGTACTGAAAGACCCATAGGTGAACTAGAATCTCAAAAGAGAGTGAGGAGGCATTCTGGACTTGATGTCACACAATATAAATTAAGAGTGTGAAATTAAATTAGCCTTGATGGTTGTAAGGCAGATAGTGTGGGTGCATATTAGGGTGAGGAGGCTTGCTAGGATAAGCAGAATTTTAGGGACCCTCTTGTTAAATGATGGTAGTGATGTAGAGGCTGGGGCAGCAGTAGTTTTATTCAGAGCCATAAACATGAAGAGCTAAGAGGTTTTCTCCTGACTCAACGCAATGGATGTTAGGAGAAAATCACCAGCTTTTGCATACTGCTGTACCACTTGCTGTTTAAGAAAAATAGACTAGCATTTGTTTAAGGCACTGTACATTGGGTGTTCTGTTACTGGCAGCTGGGAATATTACTAGTTGAAATATACAGCAGGAAGAGGGAATGAACCAACATTTATAGAACACATACCCTGTGTCAAACATGAGGCTATTCCATAAACATGTCACTACTCTTGATTTTCACAATACCCTAAAGAGTAGATACTTGCATTACCATGTTATAGCTGAGGAAAGGGAAGGACTGTCTCCAATCTTCAAGTTAGTAAGTAGGAGCCTGGATTTAAATCTAGATATTTGTATCTAAAAAGGATCCCTGCACATTTTCTCTTTATTCATTCTGCTAGATGCTTGAGTTAGGAATAGTACAATAAATAGAGTCCTAGTTCTCAAGGAAATCTCTAAGTAGTGAGTAGAACAGACATAAGCACAATTTAAAAAATTAAATGTGTTTGATTTCAACATTTATGGAGTGCTTGTTATATTCCAGAAGCTGTACCAGGCACTGAACTGGTTCCTAGTCTATCCACATCCTCATTGGTGGATATTCTATTATCTAAGCTCTGAACAAGAACTGCCAATAAGACTCAAGGTATCTTTTAAAGAGGTAGATGTGAAGCATGAAAGGATCATAAAGGAGGGACTGAGTGGTAGAAAATGATTAAGCAGAGAAGGTAGTGGTATTCTTGGCAGAGAGAAGTTATGTGAGTTGGTACTGAAGAATGAAAGGACGGGGTGCCTGGGTGGCTCAGTTGGTTAAGCGTCTGCCTTTGGCTCAGGTCATGATCCCAGGGGCCTGGGATTGAGCTCCACATCAGGCTCCCGGCTCTGTGGGGGGGTCTACTTCTCCCTCTCCCTCTCCTCCTCCCTCCTGCTTGAGCCTGCTCACTCTCAATCTCTCTCTCTCACACACAAATTAAAAAAAAAAAAAAAAGAAAGGACATGGAACCTTGCAGATGGATGTTCCCAGGAAAAGATGAAGGCTGAAATTGGAGAGATAGATGGGGCCTGATGGCAAAGGTCATACAGGTTAGTTCAAATGGTTTGGATTTTCTTCTATAGGCGAAAGTTTTGAACCAGGTGGAAGAAATAATCGGGTCTGATTTTAGAGAAGTAGCTCTGGAGACGCAAAAGGAAGGCACACAGGACCCGGTTTACCTCCCTGCACTTTGAAAAACCCCTTTTTTTATATAATTCAGGACGTAGTCTTTAGATTGTCAATCAATTTTATTATACTCAAGAAACTGAAGGTTCTCCTTCCTGGGATGAAATAAATTTTGTCCACTATTAAACATTGGTAAAATGGCATTACACACTTAAATTTCAAACTTCTGTCACCTATGAAACAATCTGTTCATCCTTTTTTTTCCTGGGAAAAATGATTGTTAGTTGTTTTTAGATCAATGATGGACTAATCAGAAAGCTTAGAGAAAAAAGACAAGAATCATCCATTCCTTGTGTACAAATGCTTCATGCTCAGTGTGAGCAGCTTCTTATATTATAGTCTACTTACTTTTTTCCCAAATGTAAGTGTGTAACGAGTACATAATATGTTTGGGAACAGTGGTAAAATACAGTATGTTCAGAAATATTATTGCCTTCTGTTATAAAAAAAAAAAAAAGCAAACTCATGCATTTGAAAATACCAGGCTTCTGATGTCAGTTTTATCCTCACCAGGTTATTTTCCCAAGCCCTGGTTCAGCTGAGATTTGCCACCATCCATTATCTCGTTTTTATGAGCATCGGGATTGCTTTATTGTTGCAGTGCTTGGCAAAATACTCCTCTTTTATAAGTAATCTAGATCCGTCAAGCTGTCCAGTTCTACTACATCAGTCACTACTTTGTAGTTTATTTGGTGACAGTGACTGCCAATAAAATAATGCTGTAAAATATTCCAGTGTGAGGAAGCTAATTCAGTGTAGGTTAATAAAGCTGCCATGATTCATCTTGCCATGTAGTGTGCTTTTCATGCTGAACCTTTTAGGTGGATGTGCAAAATCACATTGAGGTTAGCTGGAATTTATGCTGTATGTAGGGGTTTACCTAATTTATATATTTACTTTCTTTCAGACCTACATTTGAAATGAAGTATATAGGTTTCTTCCCAGGATGATGGAGTATATCCAGGGGTGAATTCTGAACAGGCTCATGAACTCGAGCAATAAAGTAAAGGCAAAGAGGCAAAAATGACAGCCCTGGGGCCTGCTTTATTATGCCTTCTCTCTGAATCTATGCAAAGCAGAAGTGGTACCCAAACCCTTGTAGAGAGTGTTTAAGCAGGCTGTTTGAGAACCCTGCTCATGAGTATTTTAATGACCTCAGTTCAAGCCAAGAGCAATAAACATCTCAGAAAGAGGCTGTTAATTGAAAAGACCAGCGATTTCAGAGGGATTAATATTACTGTCAGACATGGCTTGCTTTCTCTCCCTTTTAATTTAGCCTTCTGTTTTAATTTACAAACAGCTATGCAGAGTGGAGCTTTCGAAGGCAGGAGCAGGAGTGGTAAATAGAATCCATCTGGGGCCTGTGGACCAGAGCTAAAATGCCAGGGTAGAGACCTAGTCTTAGCTCTGTCATTATTTTCCTCATCTGTAAACTGGGTGTATTATAGTGTCTTTGGAATACCTTATATGTTACTGTGAAGATGCTTTATCGAACCAATGCCAGAGTGTTCTGTAAAGCATATATGAAATTAAAATAAAGCGAAAAGATAAAAGAAATAGAAATAGAAAAAAATTTAAAGATTTAGTTAATATTGGATATTCAGTTTCACCAGCTTGAAGCACCAATATGTTTGGATCACTTTTGTTATTTTGATTAAATAGTTGAGCTCCTACAGATTCTATTAACCTGTAATCCAATGCTTGAGACCCTACCTCTCCCAATTCTCAAATGTTGTACAAACCCTAGTTTCTAATCCAGCCTAATGAGGCAGATGCCAGGCCTATCGAATTGGCATCTACTCCTTCTGTGGGTTCTGCTGCTGCAGCAACATGGGGGCACTGTTGAAAATATATCTTGCGCAGCCCGGTGAATGACCACCACTGCAATAATGCAATAATGCCTTATTGGTGCAGATCCTTGCATGAGCTACAAGTGGTACCCATAGTTGGGCTACCAAAGTGACAAATATTTCAGCCGTATACCCAGGCAAAGCCATGGTTTACATGGGCACCTTGAAGAAGAGAACTCTGTCCAAATGGACTTCTGGCTGCAGCCTGCACACTGTTCCGGGGACTCAGTGCTATACCTGAGGTCAGCATCTCCTTCATGCTGACAGCCCCTTTGGGTGTGTGAGTCCTTTTCATGGTGAGGACCATCAAAGAGGCTCTACCTCCCTTGATCATCTGGATGGATTTATGATCCCTGTCCCTCCCAGAAGGCTCTTCTGTTCTCCTTTCCCCCCATAGAGGTGGGTGTCTACTCTCCTTACGTTTGCCTAACCAGATACTGCTACTCAAGTGTTCTTGGATGAGTCAAAGATGATGCACACCAAGATTTCTCTTTAGATGAAGAAAACAGTTTGAACTTATTTCAGTAAAAGAAAATTCTGCTTAAGCTTCATGAAACTTTCACCTATACAAATAAGTTTTTTGTTGTTGTTGCTGATGTTTTTGTTCTATTACTATTTTCAAGTCATTCCATGAGTATTCCATTTCTGCTTCAAATTTAGTTCCAAAATCACCTTTTCCCACCACCCCCCCAAAAGAAAAAAAAATCCAAAGGATTTCTCTCTTGCCATAGCTTGGTATGTTTATTGGGGGAAACAAGTTATGTATTAGTGAATGTACACAGATGGAGTTAAATCTAGTATATCAGTTATATTTCCTGAGGTAGATGTGTACAGTGTACACAAGAGGAATTCTTTATCTCTTATTCTCCTTCTCCATCATGGGGTTAGATTCTAGGCTCTGCCACCTCCTGGTCATGTTGCCTTGAGGAAAATATTTAACTTAACAGACGTTATTTCTTCATCTATTTTTAATCATTAACTACTGACACTTTTTTAAAATTCCCAATATTTCTTAAATCTTTTCTTTTATTTCCATCTCTAGTTCCACTGTGAAAATGCAACTGTGTACCATCTCTTGCCTGGATCACTACCATGATCTAACTGGACTAACTAGATTTCTTCTGTACAGTCTTGCTTCTCTCAGAGTCCTCTTCCATCCTGCAGTGAGTGGTCCATTTAAGGTTCTAATCTCACTATGTTCTATTTCTCCTTTCAACAAGTCCTCTTCATCCTCACACAAAGCCATGTTTCTTAAGGTGGGTTCCCCCACTTATCATCCCAGCCCTTTCTTCTACTTTATACTCTTTTTACAATTTTCCCTTTATAAAATTTCTCCCAGATACTGTATCATTTTTTTGTCTCCATTTCTTCTCTCTAGAATTCTTTTACTTTTCTTTGTTTAACTCCTACTTACCGAGACTCAACTCCGCTGTACCTTCTCAATTTCCAGATGTTGTCCTGTTTTTTTTTTTTTTTTTACCACTGCATTGCCTTATTATTTCATCACTGTCCCTGTTTCTCTCACGGTAGAGGATGAGTGAGGGTACAAATTTTCTTTCAGAGTTTTCTCTTTAGGGGTTAGCATATAATAGAAGCTCAACAACTCAGTTGAGGCAATGAATCTACAATGTGGAAGTTATGACAAATACCTCACAGAAACTTAAATGAGGTATGTTGGAGTGACTGGATTCACCTTTATCACGTAGCAAGCATTCAGTATGTGTTTTATTTCCTTCCACTTACAATGAGTTGCATAAGGCACATTGTTTGAAGTTCATGAAGGAAGGTTTATAAGTGAAACCATCCTTACTATCCATATTTCTTCTAAACCCTGCTGGATATTTTGACTACTGGTCCTTAAAATTACCTATTAAAACATGTAAACAAAATAAAACATTGCCCATAATGACATTGCAGGATGGCCATCTGATCAAAAGACAGTAAAACAACCCTAAATCGATGGCTGTTGGACTTCATTTCTCTCTTGCAACTGATCTTATTGTTTCTGTGTTCCACACCACAGTCTGTGTTCTGACATGGAAGACGGATCACTGCTCAGGTTTGCTTCGTGCCTCTATTCTACGGAGCCCTAGCTGGGATGAGTCCTAGGTAGCTCAAATTGGCCAGTAGGGAAGACTGGGAACTTGGAAAAATAGAAGCACTAGTTTATTTGACTTCCATTCACAGCATCTCTCTCTCTCCTTTCAATTTTCCTTTTCTCCAAGAGGCAGAAATGAATGGTACCCTTCTGTGTCAGGGTGTGAACTCTACCATTTACTAGCTGTGTAACTTTGGCAAGACCTTTAACCTCCATGAGCTTCTGTTTCTCGTCTATATAAATGGCATAATTATGCTCATCTTATCTGCTCTACAGAGTTATTGTGAAAGTGTATATGTGAAAGCCCCTTTTAAAACCACCAAGCACAATGAACAGGTAAGGGGCTACTATTAAGTTTTTCCTTATAAGAAAATTCCTTCCTCCCACAGTATTTCAAAGACTTTTAGGATATGGATTAAGCCATGACTCTCTTCATGAATTCTGCAAGCTGGCATATAGAACATGATAATAAATGTAAATAATCACAAAAACTTTGTCTCAGTAGGTAGATTTGCCCCCCAAAGTGTCTTTTGTGTACCCAAATGTTGCCTTTATCCAAATGTCTCACAGCGTTTTGCAAACAGATTATATATGACACATACCAAAAATCATTTCATCCCCATCACTCTAATATTGCCACCTTTCTAGAGAAACTGTTGTTTAAAACCCCAGGCTACTGTCAATCAGAAGAGCAAATAAAGAATATTTTCACCTCCTTGAAAATGATTGCAGTAGGCAGCTAGTAACCGCTTAACACTAGAGCCAATTCTTTCAGCAAGAATTATGTTCCAGGTGGTATAGAGGCTTACAGAAGCATATGACTTAGCTTTCTGAAAAAGTTTAGATAACTCTTTACTTTAGAATTGTAAGAAGATTGGGGATGGTGTGGAAAGAACAGCCAAGAGGAGGGCCTGAAGACCAGCTAGGACCTGTAGCAGCAAGATGACTTCAGTGTACCTGGAGTTGGGAGCCATTGAGCCTAATGCCGATGTGTGCCTAAGGTCACAGCTCTTAGTTAATAGGGTCACAGTTGCACTGATAGTATTAGAACAAATGATCAGAATCAAAAGCCCCCACCTATCTCGGACTTATTTCTGAAATCCTTTGCATTTAGATTCTGTCCTGACTTTGTCATTTCTTCAAGATAAAAGCATCCCCAAGGAAAAACTTTATTTTTCTTTTTCTGCATGAGGAAAAAACAGGAAGTGAGGGAAAGGGAAGGGTAAATATCTCTGATGAATAATCTGTCCAGACATTTCTCCTTCTTTCAAGTCGTTACATCTTGCATCTATAACATTTCCTCAGTCAAGCTTGTCATTGGTCCCAAAGAAAGACGTAATTGAGAGCACTTAACATGGGTGTATATCAGAATCACCTGGAGGACTTGCTAAACTAGGATGGCTGGGTTGGTTCAGCCCACCCCCAGAGTTGCTGATGGGGCATCAAAATATGCATTTCAAATGAGTTCCCAGGTAATACTGATGCTTTCAGTGCTGTTACCAATCTAACAACCGCTGGTTTAGAGTCCACTGGGCAAACCACAGGCTTTTTCTTTGGGGAAAGATCAATATCAATATAAGTGGTCTGATCATGGCTTTTCTCAGTAATAATTTCAGTTATATAGTGAAACTTTGGAGGAGTGAACAGTAACCCTTTAGGTAATTGGAGTCTGAATATAGAAAAGTCTTATGAAAATGGGAAGCAATTGGTGGTTGTAGCAGTGAATAGAGCTCTTCAATTCATGCTTCAAGAGGCTGTTTGCTTTGTCCTTATCCATTTTTATCTCAGTGCCGGAATGTTCTTTTTTGAAGACTTTAATCGAGGACCCCCAAGAGATTTTCAATCTTGACTTTGCTAATACTCAGACCATGTCATAATGGATTTTGTTCTTTCCTCTGGGCAAAACAATGCAATGACAAAGCTTACTTTTGGAAAAAAGAGAAACTGTTCCTGTGCTCACAGAACAGAAACTGTTCTGTGCATTGGGAAGTAGAAAGAAACTGAGACATCAGTTAGGTCAAAGGTCTCGAAACTTCAGTATTTAAAACAGGTAAATATGTGTTTGCTTTGGTAAAGCACCTAGGTGGAACCCCAAATCATCTCAGACCTGTTTCTAAACTCATGGTGCTATACCACCTCTGCAGTTTTCAGACGCAACACCTCATCCTTGCAGTGACTGAGGACTTGCTGTTGTTTGAGAGACTGTGGGAAGCCGAGGGAGACTTTGAAGCCCAGATCAAGGGCTCTTTGAACAATGCCCAGGTGTTTCAATGTTTGATTAGACCTGGAGGTCAACATCTCTTGTAGTTCCTTCCTAAGCAAAGTGTAACATCATCTTCCCACAGAGGTGCCTAAAAAGGAAGCCAAACCCTAGGGGAAAATGCAGAAACAAAGACCAGGAAAGTCCAGTTGTCAAAGATCACAAGAACACTCTTTTAGCAGCAAGACATATACGGATAATTCATTCCTACATAATTTAAAGTTATGAGTAGCTTTCTCTAAGTTTAAAACTAGGGAAAAATATGAAAACAAAGAAACTGTTTAAATCTAAGAAGCAAGGTCCAATTTTTAATCAGAAAAAATTAAAACATACCTTCCAGAGTAAAATTAAAAAAAAAAATGGAGGGGAGCGAGTATTGTTGCCTATTGGTTGAAATTGAAAACACTGATGTTCTGACTTAGCTAAAAGAGTTTTGGTAAATCCATTAAAAAGACTAATAAAGGGGAATTAATAAATTAAAGGGGAAAGAATTATGCTTCACTCAGGACACAACTTGGAAAATATTAGAAACAGTACATAAATGTTAACATAAACATGCCTGTAGGGGAAGGAGATTATTTGTTGTATTTGTTAGAATGTCAAGGATATATCTGATTTACTCAGATCAGTATTGCCACTAGAGACCCTTGGAAATCATGACCATGATTCATATTTACTAAATTAAGTGGGAAGTTGAGAGGTTACAAATACCACTGTGAAAGTTTACCAAATCCTTAGGGGTTTGTTATCTCGAGTCTGACTTTTGAATACATGCATACTCTTTGAAAGATATTAACCTATTTTCAGGATGAGAGATTTTTTCATGTTTGCTTTTAGTATCACCATTGACTATTAGTTTAATAGAATTTCTGTTTATGATCTTCAAAAGACTCTTGCATCTTTATAAGTGATTTCTCTCTTAACCCATTCCAGATAACACTTCCTTAGCAGCTAGTCATTTTCAAGCATCTCTGGGAGATATGGGTAATTTGAGAATGTTTCTTAAGAGTGACTTCCTTTATATTTGTTTTGCCAAAATGATCTTTTTACTCTGCAGGAAAACTCCTAACCCCTGCATATTAAGAAGGCTTTGAGAATGACGTTTCTATAAAACCACTTCTAGAACAATGCATGCCTTTCATGTTGCATTGTTTATCTAGAACTTTCAGATCCTCATTTTTTGCTGGCAAGACTCTGCCCAACTTTCAAAGCACAACTAAAACATTGCCTTTTCTGTGAAGCTTTTGGCGAGCCCATGCTCACTTTCAGGGATTGTTCTGGTGCCTACCCCTTAAATGAGCACCTAAGCCGAGATGCTAGGATGCAGGTTTCCTGAAAACTTGAAACTGGGACATAATCTCTGTTGGTGTTCCACACTTCAAGATGGCATCACACCAGAGCAGTGATGGCCATGCTTGCTCAAGTGCAAATGCACCAGGAAAAGAGACCACCAGAGAAAGAGAAAATGAAGCTGAGTTACAGAAACAGGAATTTGAAATTCTGGGTGGCAGGTGAGGGACAAGAAAGAAGAGGTTATTTCTTCAATTCTTGGTGACCTTTCAGAGCATAATCCAATGCCTTTGCACTTGCCTCACTTTTGCTCTGGATTTCATAAAATGTGCTTCTATCCATCAAATAAAATCTCTTTTGTTCAAGTTAGCTTGAGTGATTTTTTTTTGGTCATGAAAGTAAATAATCTCTCATCACCTATTATATATACAACCTATTAGAGGAGGTGCTCGTACTATCTTAATAATCTGTGCTTTTTCTATTACTATATTATTATTTACTAGTTTTTTCTCCCATTAATCTATGGCACCCTAAAAAAACCAGAGATCACAATTCATTCTTCTATTGTCAGCATCTAACATAGTACCTGACCTTTAGTAGGTGTTCAATCAATATGTGTTGAGTGAATAAATAAATGTACTATTCATTCTATAAAAAAATATATTTTTGAGGAATAAAAATAATAGGTCTATAATTCATCATAATAAAGTGTAGTGACTCAGGCAAGTGGCAGAAAGCTTTTGAAAGTCCTTGTTTTTCCTCTGCTGAATTTTCTTAAGTTTGGAATGTCTATGCTCAGTGTAGCTCCTGTTTTTCAACCCCCCCCCCCCCGTTTTGTTGGTTTTGTAGTCGTGAATGAATCTTAGATGTTACTGTTACCTCCTGAACTTCCTGATAGCAACCCACTTATCTGTGCAATTTGCTTCTATAAGGCATAATGCAGAAGTATTTGTGGTAAAGAACCTAGAATAACAAAGGAGATGATAGATTACCAGGGAAGACTTCTACTTCCCTTTAAAAAAAATATAGTTCATGAGAAGAGACTGGAAATGTTTCTGGAGGATGCAATATCTGTGTGATCTTTCGTCTCTTAATTGGATATGGACTGGGATATTTCCTGAGTCTTTGGCAGTGGGCAGGCTATAGCCCAATAAAAATCTCTGGTTTCTATTAGATAAAAGCCCTGTTGCCATTCCATCCACCCCCTCCCCTTCCTCCCTTCCTCTTCTTGCCTCTGCTTTTTTTAAACTAATCATTGTGGTATGAGATGCATACAAAAAGTTGTACATATTGTAAATGTAGAGCAGAAAACATACTTGTAAAACCAACATCTAAGAAACCCTCCTCATGTTCCCTTCTCATCACTACTACTCTATCCCCAAGGGTAACCAGCATCCTTACTACTAATATCACAGCTTCCTTCGCCTGGCTTGGTACTTTGTATAAGTAGAATTACACAGCATATACTTTGGTGTCTTGCTTTTTCTGCTCAATCTTACGGGGGTCATCCATGGTTTTGTGTGATTGTGCTCATTGTTATATAGTACTCCTTGTTTGAATATAGCATACTTCAGTTATCCATTTGACTGTTGATGAACATCATGGGACAATTATGAATAATACTGAAATGAACAGTTTTAGTACATACATTTGATGTCCAATTTTCTTTTCATTTTATCTGAAGCCTCCCAAAAGCCCCAAACACTTTGAGTCACCGTAATAACCACTATAAAGAAGACATGCTGTTGATAGTTTTCTAGAATCTTATGAGTGAGATTCATTGCTTGAGGAAAACTTGCATCCAATATCTGTCTTCAGGACAAAAAATGTGCTGTGATCTCTGATTCTAATAGGCCACTAGAGGATTTTGCTACTTGTGTATCATAACCCTTAAAGATGATGTACAAACTGATAAGAGACAAAGGAAGTGCTTCTTGAAAAGTCAAATTATCTGTGGTTGAAAAGCAGACAGATTATGACAGTTGAGGAGGAATGGGGCTTTAGATAAAGGGATGATCTGTGGCTCTGTTCTTTTTGCTACAAGAAATGAGGCTGAACTCTGCCTCCCCTCCCTGTCATCATCTCTATCCAGCTCCAGCCCATGCATCAAGTGGGCTTCCACGCAAAACAAAGAAGAATAACTTTTTGGTGGTACCACACTTTGCTCATTGTGAATCCCTTACTCAGCCCCTAACTGGGTAGGATTTAAAAAAACAAAACAAAACAAAACAAAAAAATCTTTTTAGAATTAGCTTATGGGGAGGGAGTGAATTTAAAAAACACAAATAGAACACTGGAAGGTAAACTCCTGTGATATTATTTCAAAATGACATATTATAGAAAGTGGTGATGCGGTTAAGTCCTACTAGAATCCTCTGGGCAACATATTTTAGTATCAGAGTCTGGGCTCCATCCTAGGTGATGGGAGCTATGTCCTTAGGGCCCCTATGTTCCCAAACTGTCATCTTTCTGAACCTGGGTCCCCTACTTCTTGAGCTTGGGACACTCAATTTGGGCACTTTGTCAATAAGATGCTGTAGGCATCTACAGTTACACTACCCAGTAGAACTATAATGTGAGCTACAAATGTGAGTCGTATATTTAATTTTAGATTTTCTACTAGCCGCATTACATAAAATTAAAAATACAAATAATTTTAACATAATTTATATAACCCAATATACCCAAAATATTGTCATTTTGTTATGTAATATAACAATTACTAATGAGACCATTTACATTCTTTTATTTCTGAGCATTTGAAATATGAGGACTATTTTACATTTACAGAATTGCTCAATGCAGAGTGGTTATATTTTAAGTGCTCAATAGCCACATGTGGCTAGAGGCTACCATATTGAACAGCATAGATAACAAGCTAATAAATAGTCTATATAATCAGATGAAAATTATCAAACAAGTTGATTACTGAATAAGTAAATGACTGAAAATAACCTCTCAGGTCCTGTTTTTGTTTTTTATCCTCTATATGTCCTCATTTCTGATGGTTAGGGTTAGGGTGTGTGTTACATGTATGTGAAGGAAAAAGAGACAGTGACCAAGGGAGAAAAAGCAACCAAACTTTCATTTTTTTAACACTTCTGTTTGTTACCATTTTTTCATTGTTTGTTTTTTGAATTTTTCCTTAATGAAGAAGGATTAAGAGGGAAAGAAAAGGAAGAAAAAATGAAGGAAGTTGCACTAGAACTGAAGGAAGTTTTGATTATTGACTCCAACTTAGAGCAGTGGATTACCAACTATAGCAATCACCTGGGGAACATACTTAAACTTTATTATTCTGAATCCCAGCCCAGAAAACAAATGTGGCAAGATTGGGATGGACATTTTAACAAATACCCTTGGCACTACTGATGTAGATTGTATAGGCCACAGTTTTCAGAACACTAGCTTAGAGACAGGGCCCACCAGCACTGGTCCACAGGAAATCATAAATCTTCCTTTTTTAATGGGTTATTCTATGGTGCAGACTGAATGACAATTATTTTAGAGTGACCAAAGAGCCACAATTAGAAGGGAGACCAATTGGACATGGTATTACTTGGGCAAAACAAATCTTGAAGAACCAGATTATGCTTATTACTGCCTTGTAAATGCCCTCAGGAAGCAAAGCTTTTAAATGGCATATATTTGGTGAGGAAGTGGACCTCTTAGAGCAAAAGCATTGATCCCAGGATCTGACAGAAGAACCAGGAGCCATCAAAAAAGCATTATCTCTCATCTTTGAAATTTACTGAAAATGTTTACACTTGCATGAGTTCCAGCACCATCACTCAGTTAGAGATATCAAGGCGGGGGATGTGGAGCTCCCCACCTCGAAAGACCAATGAGATTCATGGACTTTGGAATGTCTGCCAACCAACACTGGCTCTTCACAGCCAGGCAATTTGTAAATGTACCTGCCACTAAACCAACTCTAACATGAGACTGCATACAAGATGTCCTGGCCTGGAGGCAGCCGGCGTTGAGCTGTGGGGGTGCGGAGGACAAGGGGCTGCTCAGGCAGACCGCTGGCGGTGGGCCCCCCTGGAACTGTGTCAGAGGGTGAGAAGGATGTCGTCATGCAGAGACAGGAAAGACATTACAAGCAGAGGTTTGGCAGTGGAAAAATGTATGATTTTTGGGGAAAGTGGTCAGGGCGGCAGAGAAGTATTATGAGAGGCAAGTGGTAATTCACCCTGGGGAGAGTCATTGTTTTCTGTACTAAGTACTTGGGTAAATGTATTACATATATAGGGAGACAGTTTGACCCAGTTTGTACCGGACTTGATTTTTGCTCCTTGTCCTGGTGAAATTATTAATAGTGCTCCCTTCACCCTCACAAGTCCCCATTTAGGTGTAAATCAAATGGCAATTCTGTGATGTGAGGATTTTCTCTCAGGTGGTGACTCAGGAAGTTGGTAGGAGAAATTGCTGGCCTTGGCAATGAGGCCTAAAATACATTTAATGTTCATATAATTATGTGTACAGGCCCTCTATCGCCTAGACAAAGAAGCCGATCTTCTTATAAATGCTTTCTGAAGAACAAACAATTTAATCTCTGAGAGTCAAATTCCTTATCTTTAAAGTGTAGATAATAATAATTTAGTAGGCTTACATTCTCTTATCCAAAACCTCAGGGAAAGACAGATTTCAAAATTTAGCATTTTTCAGATTTTAGATAATTTTTTTCTAGAAAGTTATTTATATACTTCCCTCCCCAGGAGATTAGCACCTGTAATCATCACAGTCTATTTCTGTAGCAAACGGATGAATATTCACACAAAGTAGAGTAATTAAATAAGTCTTTTATGGCCTCAGATCAGTTCTGGTCCCGTTTTGCCACGAATAGGTTTGCCAGAAGCTTGTGGGAAAAGTTACTTTGTTTTGTTTCTAAGCTCACTGGGTATCAGAATTGTTGATAATGAGTTGGCTGTAGAATTGCATTTCACCCACACAGTGATAAATATATTAAATTAGATTTTTCATGTAGAGTGCTTGGCAGAATGTGCAAGGAATATAACCTACTAACAATGATTAGTAGTAATACTTCCTAGAGATCCTAGAGAAAAAGTTGCATAAGTTTATCTGCAACTGTTCTCCAGTGTTGAATATCCATCTCTGCTCAGAATCACAGACTTTCCTTGGATCATCCCAGTCTCATGGCTCCATCATCCATCAGCCAGAACAAACACTGACCCTCAGTTGGCTTCTTGAGTCTGTACTCCCTAATGTGATAAAGTGAAAATAAATAAGGCCCTATGCAAATTCGATTAAAATCCAATCAAGGAAAATAAACTGCAGACATCTGCTCTTCTGTCAGTTCAGTGTCATTGGAATATTTTCCCTTGGTCTTAAAACAAAAACAAGAACTAAACAAAATAACAATTAAAAAAAAAAAAAAACATTTTTCTTGAGTGCCTGCCAGACTGGCATTTGAGCATTTGATCCACTAAATAACTATTTGAACAAGAGCAGAGAAAAAGTAAACAGTAAAGTGAAGGGCACACAGGCTGTATATCATCTGGCTCTTGTTTCTCATTCGGGAACAATATTGTTTGGTGAGCTCACTTTTCTTTCAGATAATAGTAAAACAGTATTTTGAGTCTCTTTGGAAATGTTGGTCCATTTTTATATCTGATTCTATCGGCCATGATTGAAAAGAAAGTTACTTTGAATGTCAAGACAAAAAATTAAGAACACATCCTGACTCGGTCTCCCTGGGCGAAGTAAATATTGAATAAGTTCATCTGTAGCGGCATCTTCATCTAGGAGAGACTTTTGTTCTGTTTCCCCAGAGTGTAGCTTGATACGCATTTTTGTGTGATTTCTCCAGCCAGTGGACAAGCAGGTATCCGGTGATGTGTGAAAATCACAATCAGCCACAGTGTTGAGAAATCAGGGTGGGAACCGTGCCCTGCAGAACTTTGGAGAAATATCCTGCCTTAGTTCAGGGTGCTATAACAGAACACCATAGGCTGGCGGGGCTGAGATGGGGCAGGGGGCTTAAACAACAGGCATTTGTCTTTCACAGTTCTGGAGGCTGGAAGTCCAAGATCAGGGTGCCAGCATGGTTATATTCTTGAAGAAGGCCCTCTTCCTGATGGACAGATGACTGTCTTCTTCTTGTATCCCCACATGTGAGAGAGCAGAGAAAAAGGGCTAGCTCTCTTCTTCTAAGGACACTAATCCCATCGTGGGGGCTCCACCTTTATGACCTACCTATATCCCAAAGCACCACCTGCAAATAGCACCACATATATACTTTGGGGGGATACAAACATGCAATCCATAACACATTCCAGTTAGCTGGGAAACAAAGAGCTTACATATAATGAAGGTTCTGCCAGACTAGAATGTCCAAGCAGACAGTCCAATTCAGATCGGTCACTTCAGAGAGTTTTAAAGATATAGGCACACTGTGGCCCAGATATGCTGCTGGCCCAGTTATATTCTCCATTCTGGACCGAATATCCACTCAGGACAAACTGACCACTCAGGTCGCACTAAATGGACCAGAAACATCACAGCTTGCCTTATCCTGATGTTTCAAATGAGTGGGTCACAGGCCAGACAACCACCTCTGCAAACCCCAATTAACAGTCCTGATGCTCTATTTCAGCCACATGAACAACTGAGGCACACACTATCCCAGACATTCCAATGATGTAGGGCTCATCTCATTCTTACCACCCAAGATAAACTTATATTAGGTATTCATCACTCAGACCCCCAAGTCACCCCCTCCTTCCTGCTCACTGTCTCACCTCAGGACTCCAGGAAGACCTCTGCTTGTCTAGCTGAAGGTGTTCCCCAAAAGGGAAGGGATTGAATTAATACAACTAGGAGTTCCCTGTGGCTGTCTTGTCCCTTTTATTTACAAGCCCTAAGACTCAGCTGAGGTAGCCGAACAAAATGCATCCATTTATTTATAAGACTTATATGAGCTTCTTGGTCTGTCTCAGGGACAGATGTGGACCATTTTGTACTTCATTTTAAGGATTTGATCATTGAGTACATTAAGTGTTGTGTCTGGGAAGAATGAGATTATTAATTATGTTTATAATGAAATATGAATTAATAAAATGGTAATATTTTAATAACAAGAACTCAGATGCCTTATGTAGTGCTGAGTAGAGCGAGTTGAATTTAATAACATAATATGGGTAAATAAATTAGAAAGGCAAACACAAACACAAGAACTTGTTTAGTAGTTGGCTTCTGTTCTACCCAAATTATTAAATTACTTGCCCCAGTTCACCAACTAGCTTCTTCTATGTAAACATATTCTTTGTCAAAGCAAATGGTCTGCCAAAACATGAATAGTTATAAATCTGTTTAATAAAAAGCCCCTGTGAGGGTTTAATAACTACTTTCTCTGTTTGTGGAAGTGGGTAGAATAATCCTCTTCTCTTTCAGTCCTCAAAGTTCTGATTTGATACTGAGGGTAGAAGGGAGTATATTTTGCACTCAGAGGACATATGGTAGTGTCTGGAGACCTGTTTTGTCTGTCACAATCAGGGGATGGGAAGCAGGTGCTCCTGGCATCCAACAATGCAGAGGACACCCCACATAACAATTACCTGGCCCAAGTGTCAATAGTGCTAAGGTTGAGAATCTCTGATGTAGATAATGAAACAAAACATGTAAAATTTCTATGGCTGGTCTGTAAACAAGCCTTCTGACAATGAAGTGGCCTCCATCTAATACATGGCCCTGGAATAACTTTTATTTTTTGCAGAGATGGGAAAGAGACACAAAAGAAAATACAATACCAAGAAGTGTGCTAAGGAGTTAGCAAACCATCTCTTAGGAATCCACATTACAGCTCTCTGAGTCAGGGGATGTTAATGCCCCCATTATCCAAATGAAGAAGGGGAGGCTCAGTAAGACTAAGAAAGTTGTATCTAATTGGTAAACCCTGCTTTTGAAGATCATGCCTTTGTCTGCTACATGGCACTCCTGTACAGTATCAGGGAGGACAGAATCCTGGGCTCTGGCAAGATTCATGATTGGGATGCTCCAATTCCCAAAGCAGAGAAGCATTTCTTTCTTTCTTTCTTTTTTTTTTTTAAATATTTTTGTTTATTTATTTCAGAGAGAGAGAGAGAGCACAAGCAGAGGGGAGTGGCAGGCAGAGGGAAAGGGAGTAGTAGACTTCCCGCTGAACAGGGAGCCTGATGTGGGGCTCAATCCCAGGACCCTGGGATCATGACTTGAGCCTAAGGCAGGTGCCCAACCGACTGAGCCACCCAGGTGCCCCCAGAGAAGCATTTCTGATAGTCTGTGAGATCATGAATACTTACTTTTGTTAATGAGGAGAAGGCAGCAGTGACATATCACTCTTTGGAAAACTCTGCCTCATAGCCAACATTGTGGAAGATCATCCTTTTGTCATTCTTGCATTCAGGTAGCATATGTGTACAGAACAGTACAGTATAGGATGTCATAAAACCAATTTTAATTCTAACTCTCATACTTTTTTGACCCTGGAATCATGACACTTAACCTATTATCGTTTAATTTTCTTATATCTATAAATATGGATTAGTTTCTGATTCTATAAGGGTGTGGTGGGAGTTAATAATTTGCATTTCTACACATACGCAGGTGGTAATGGTACCACTATTTTGGGGACTCAACTTTGAAAGCCATAGGACATGAGGACTTAATTCTACCACAGAAACTTGGTTGAGCTCCATAACATTTAGCTATGTTTTTCTTTAGTAATTTTTCATCAATCTTACTTTATTGTATTTCCAGCCTCTTTGATGAAATTTGGTAAAATACATCATCTCATAAAGATATTTTGGTTCATATGTGTGAGATGGCTTTGAATCTTGGGGCTGGACACTGATTTGTCTGCATGAGGCTGCATATTTTAGATTTAGAGTATTTCTCTCTTGGGTTGTTCATTACCAATATGGAGTATCTATGGTCTCTTTGCCAGGCCACCTGCATCTTTTTCACACTGATTGAAGCTGACTATGGAGTGCCCTTGTATCAGTTGTCCAATTTGCCTTCAACACACTATGCCCAGGAGCCAAAAAGCAGGAGGTACAGAAGGCCCAGTCACACTTCAGTGCCATATATGTCTTTAGCATTACTCACCACCTGTTTTTCAGAGAGGAAAAAACTCCTCTTCTGTTTTCACTGATAATCCCTGAGTAGGGAGAGAAAGACCTATGCCAGATGAGTTCCCCTTAGTAGCTTCTTTGAAAAGGGTCTAACTTTGTGTATCTTTTCATCATAGGAACTCACTACTTACATGACTGTCATGAGTGTAGGAGAGGGAGGACAAGGCTGAGGACTGCTGCTAAGAATACTTTTTTTTCTTGTCATTCACCCACTCCCAGGTCCAGTAGAAATTCCATCAATTAAGATGTAACCAGAAAAATAAAACTACCATGCCAAGTTGTTCAGTAGAAGGAATGCAATATGGGGAATTAGTAACGAGGTGTTAGAAAAGCTGAAAAAGGCACACAGGGAAATTAAAAGAAACCCAGAAAATAGCAATTCCTAGAGGCTGTCTTCAACTTCAGGGCTGAGGGGCAGGTGGTTTAATCGTGGGTTAGAGCCACTTGGCAGAAGCTGCAACTATTGTGGACAAGTCTGATGGGAGCTGAAACAATAGAAAGATAGTGAAGTCACAGGGACTACTGCTCAAAGAACAAGAACGCTGAATAAGAGGAGGAGAAATATCCTGGCTTCTCTCTTTGTTTTATATTCCCTCCTGTCATCCACTAGTGAGTACTTCCCATTGGCCCAGCCTAAGTAAAAGAGGGACCTGGGAAATGTAGTTTGCAGGGTTAACCCTCCTCAATGCAAAGCAAGAGGAGGACCATGATGGATCCAAATGCAAGCAGGCATATGTCACAATAGCCCACCCCATCAGCATTATATGTACCCCAAGTTAAAGGAGCATTTGTTCAGTCAGTTTTTCATTCTGCCTTGTCTAATTGTATTTGTTTTAAGCTGACAGTTCTTTATCCAGAAGACACTGGAATGGGAAAAGTACCAAGAGCATTTCAGTGTTTCCACACTTCAGAAATGTTTTAGACACAACCACCCAAAACCAAATCTAGTGCTAAACTTGGGATTTTTCTTGGTGAGCTGGTCTTTGATGTGGAGACTTATAGCAGTTCCTGTGAAAGGTGCCACTTGGATACCAATTATGTTGTCGTTGTTATTACTTTAGAAGGAGGAGTCAATTGCCTTTTGTTTGCCCTAAAAGTGCCAGTGAGGTCAAGTGGGTTGCCACTTTGTCTTATTTTGTTTGAAAAATGCACAACGAGACTCTTCATGATGCAAAACAATGAGTATTCCTAATTTGCATTTCATTGTCCTAAGGTGTCTGCGCCTATCTAGGGTCATGTTATTTAGGCATTTAAGGCTGGCTTTCAGCTTTAGAAAGGGCTGGGCAACTTGCTTTATTTATATGTAGACACATTAAAAGCAAGAAGGATCAAGGGGACAACTATCCTTTGTTTGGGTTTTGGCAGATCCTAGAGTCATCCATTTTGGAGTGAGTTAGGGAAAAGCCAACCCAATTTTGTTGTTTTATAGGCAATCACTGGCAGCATGAGGGTAAATGGATGGAAAAATGTTACTGCAAAAACAAAAGAGTAAAAGCTGAATTTTAGGTTGTTGAATTATAGTTGTTTTAGGATGAATGCTGTAGCTAAAACATTTATTCTTGTTTGTCTTACCATGTTCATCTAGGTCAAAGGCCCACTTTTTATTCTCAACATAACATTTTTAAGAGACTATATTTGGCAGATTTAGAGGAAGGTTATTTTAAGTTGAGATAACCAGCAATTTGGAGAATGCACTGTTAGAATAAGAAAAAAACACACAAACACAAAGGTCCTAAAGTCAAGTACAAACTCTTGATGCCTCAAATTCAGAATCTAGCATTGAATTTTACGTGCCATTTAGAGAGAACATGTTCCTGTATTTGAACCTCAATTCCACAAAGACGTGCAAGGCATTATTCTGCTTTTTATCATTTTTGTGTGTGTGTGTTTTCTTACCTTGAAGAAAGGTGAGGCTCTGCATGGTTTGAGCCCAAGACCCCATGCTGCTCAAAGTATACTGAGCATGGCTGGGTCACTTAGGATATAGGCTTGATACCAGGAGTCCTGTTGTCTCTGCTGGGTCATGAGAAATCATCTTGGATTTGGGCTTCTGGGTCTTTTGGAGAATGCTGTACTTTTTTTTTTTTTTGCCACGTGCAGTTGAATCAATGGAACCATCTTCACCGATGTAGGATACTTTTATTTTTACTAGTGGTAATCCTCTAAGGTTTAAAATGTTCTGCTTTGGAAATATTTGAAAAATAATTGACTGGTTCACAGGTGAATGCAAATTAAAAGGCTTCATTCTGCAGGAAAACTCAGTTCACCAAATAGTTCTTGATTTTTTTTTTCTTTTTTTTGGTCAGAATGACCGTCCTGGCTTAGACATCTCTAGTTGCCTAAGACCTTGCTGGTTCTGACTTCGCTGTATCAGACCAAATGCAGAACTTGTGTTATCTTGAGCATTAAGGCTCAAACTTACTTTAAGTCTATTTAGCCCTTTACTTTCATTCGTTCTTTAATCCAAGTATTCTTCTGCTTATTTATGCACTAATTCGTTTAACAAGTATTCATCGAACCCCATGAATTGCCAACTTCTCTAAGAGACACTGGGTCTAGACTTTTCAAACAAAGCTAAACACTCAGCTCAAAGAGAGACAGTGGCTAGAACATCAAGGATAAGAAAGATGGCAGCTGATTCCAGAAAGAAAGGCAGAGATGTGACTAAGAGGACAGTGTAAGTTATGTTGGGGATTTGGGCTATTTATCCTAAGACAAACTGGAAATCACTGTGTGATTTAAACCAGGGGTCATGGAGGGGTGAACAGTAAGTTTAGCGTGGGAATAAGCAATCAAGAAGGTGTCATGCTTACATCTATGTTCCAAAGGATTATTCACACTGTAGCATAGACTGGATGCACCAATGTGAATGCTAGAGCAGTAGTAGAGGATGAAAACTTGGGTAACTTGGAGTGGGTTAAATGTGGTGAAGTGGGAAGAGGATAGAGTTAAGGATGCCTGATGGTGCCATTAACTAGGACAGACAACACTGGAAAGGGGTTAGTACTGTCTTGCTTGTCTGCCTCCCCTTTGTTCATACAGTATGTCTTGCATAACAGCACAAATATCCATTTGTTTTCATTATAGAATATTACGAACATAAATGTAATGACCATTGATATACCATACAATTGAGACTAACTTGTTCCACTGATATTGGTGCTGTGCTAGAAAAGAATTCAATTATTAAAACTTATTTGAGTAAGGTAGTGGAAAGAGCATGAGCTTTGTAATTAGATACACCTTGTTCTAAGTCTTGGTTTATCACCTCTTAGTTTCAAAAGAACGGACAACTTTTTTCAATCTCTCAATCTAGGTGGTACTGACATTTTGGGCAGGATAAGTTTTGGATGTGGGGTGTGCCCTATGCATTTTAGGATGTTATGCAGCTTTCCTGCCTTCTAACCACAAGATACTGGTAGCCCTGCCCCTTTTTCATAACAATCAAAGATGTCTCCAGATGTTTTCCAATGGCCCCCAGGAGGCAAAATTTCCTCTGGTTGAGAACTTCATTACCTTCTTTGAGTCATAACTAGATTATTTGTAAAACAGCTATGATCTATTTACCTTCTTGGCTGATACTTACTTAGTACATATAAAATTAGAAATATACAATTGGATATAAATATTTAGAATAATCAACTAATAACAAACCATAAATTTTAAAAGCTGAGAATATCATTAACAACACAATATATTGGGGGCGCCTGGATGGCTCAGTTGGTTGAGCGTCCAACTCTTGATTTCGATTCAAATCATGATCTCAGGGTCCTGGGATCGAGCCCTGCTTCAGGTTTCCCACTCTGTGGGGAGTCTGCTTGGGGATTCTCTCTCTCTCTCTCCCCCACCCCTTGTGCCCCTCCTCCCACTTGCACTCATGCTCTCTCTCAAATAAATAGATAAATCTTCAAAAATATATATATATCAAAATATTTTGCTTTTGCTAAGTCTCTTTCCAGAGATGCACAAGTGAAGAGCCCTGAAACTCCATGACCATCACAGAAGGCAAGCCTCTAAACAGAATGCATCAGGGCTACCTGGCTGGCTTAGTCAGTAGAGCATGTGAATGTTGATCTCAGGGTTGCAAATTTAAGCTCCTTGTTGGATGTAGAGTTTATTTCAAAATACATACATATATACATACATACATATATACATACAGAATGCATCACCTGAAAGATGGAAATGGAATTAGAACAGAAGTTACTGACGCCAAGCCCCACATGGGTTCTCCCTCACGGGATCCACTCTTGAATTTACTTTGAGGTCAAATGCTCTTCTGTTCTATTCCTCCATACTGTGTGCTATAAGCATCCAAGACAAGTCTTCATTATTACAAGTAGTTATTATATACTAGAAGAGAATAAAACTTCTGTCATCCAATCTGTCTTTGAAAAAGAACCTTTTGTTACTTTAACACCCTACTTAATTATCAAGTGACAGTGTAGGCCCACCTTAAAAGCCTGTTGATTGGGAGATTGACGGTTCAGTGACTAAGTAAGAAAGGACCAGCCTGCAAACATTATGGGCCTCACTCTAAAATTTAACACTGATCTTATCACCTTAGAAACAGCTTCCTCTATGACCTCTTTATGGGATTCATTGAAGAAATAATTGCCAGTTCTGAAATCTGTTGAATTAGCACTGGTATCTAAAGATCTATTAAGAGTTTATTGTTTCAAGTTTAGGCAGCTACTGGCTACTGAGGGAAGGGGAGCAGGTTTCACCCCAAAATATGTCTTTTTGGCATAAGGATTATTTTGAGCTAAAGCCAGTCAAAACCCAGCAGTTTGAGGAAAAGCTCTTTACTTGCCCCTCAACTGCCTAAATTTATATCGGAAAGGGGGCCTGTACCAGGAAGACAGTTGTTACTGGAAGACAGATTTTTACCTAAGAAACTTAACTGTGTAACAGTTAAGGCAGCTGTTACGGGAACCTATGTTCTCCAGATGTCTCCACTCTCACCTTCCTGTGAATGGTCTTCCTTCTCTTTGTATCCTCAGATTTCTACCCCTTTCCTTAGGTCAGCATGTTTATATATGCCTCAGTTATCTGGCTACGCTTTGGGTCTCAAATTTTTATGGGGCTGCCATTTGTGCAAAATTTGTTTTTCTCCCATTAATCTGCCTTATGTCAATTTAACTATTAGACCAGCCCAAGAATCTAGAAGGGAAGAAAGAAAAATTTTTCCTTTCCTACAGTTGGTGACCACGAAGGGACAAACTTCACTGTCTGGACACTTGCTCCTGGGGCTGCTGTAGCTGAGAAATCCTGGGTCCAGTGGAATTTAGAGTGGTGAGAGTCCCTTTTTGTTTTCTATTTTTTTTTCCTAAAGATTTTATTTATTTATCAGAGAGAGAGAGAGTGCGCAAGCAGGCGGAGCGGCAGGCAGAGGGAGAAGTAGGCTCCCCGCTGAGCAGGGAACCAGATGCAGGACTTGATCCTGGGACTGTGGGATCATGACCTGAGCTGAAGGCAGATGCTTAACCAACTGACCCAGCTAGGTGTCCCTTCTTTTCTATTTAAAAAAATTTTTTTTTAATTTAAATTCAATTTAGTTAACATACAGTGCATTAGTTTCAGGGATAGAATTTAGTGATTCATCAGTCGCATAAAATACCCAGTGCTCATTCCATCAAGTGCCCTCCTTAATGCTTATCACCCAGTTACCCCATCCCTCCACCCATCTCCCCCTCCAGCAACCCTCAGTTTGTTTCCTATAGTTAAGAGTCTTTTACGGTTTGCCTCCCTGTTTTTATCTTACTTTTTCCTTCCCTTCCACTATGTTCATCTGTTTTGTTTCTTAAATTTCACATGAGTGAAATCATATGGTATTTGTCTTTCTCTGACTGACTTACTTTGCTTATCATAATACCTTCTAATTACATCTTTGGTGTTGCAAATGGTAAGATATAATTCTTTTTGATGGCTGAGTAATATTCCATTGTGTGTGTGTGTGTGTGTGTGTGTATGTGTGTGTGTGTGTGTGTGTGTAAACCACATCCTCTCTTTACTAAATTTAGATTTTAGATTAGCAGGAGGAAATATTTGTGGAACTAGTTCCTTGAGTATAGCAGCTCCAGTAAAGATTTGTTATGAGTACTCTTGATTTTTATTGATCCTGTTCCTTCCAGAGATGGTCACTGTTTTGTCTCTGTTGTGTCATTTGTCATAAGGGAAAAACCATAGGGTGGAATGCAGGCATAGGGCCTATGAACCTACTGTTTGAGCTAGCCTCAAAGAATGATGAGTTTATTGTTCTTACGAGACTGGTGGCTGTTTAGACTAACTTTGCTATGAATTAATGTGCATATGTGGTAAAGACTGTTGCTAAGGGACATCTTGGAAGCCAAAGCTGCAAAATTGGTGGGCATAGTATGAGCATTAAAGGTTGTTAGAGTGCTTACCACTTAACTCAAAGTGAGCTCCCATGTTAGAAGTTGGTCATGGGTTAGGTTGACACTAGGTCATTTGCCAACCTTAAGAAAACTGTGCAACAAGATGTTCTATAACACCACATAATCCCCAACCCAGAAGCACATTGGTCTTTGATATTAGTTTGGCTCTGAGAGACTCAAAGCTTAGCTAAAGCTGTTAATGGGCATGTGAGAAAAATGGGGATGAGATTTCCTTTTATTGTCTGTCTTGAGAGCTTGGCTCTGTGACCTGTGAGAACATTCTCTCTGGTCTCCACCAGCAGGAAGATACACATACTGGCATGTATCTTGATGGCCACTCAACAGACACAAAGTCACAAACAGCACTCTCATTATCTAAATGTGATAGCTCTTAGGGGAGTTTGTTTTAAGGGGTCCCGGCTAAGAAGTTTTTGTCATTTCAACCTTTTTTGTCTCATTAGTGCTGGAAAAGTCCCATTCCAATAGTTCCTGCCTGGGCTCACAGGTTAGTGGGCTATGACTAGAGATGTCTTACATTCTGGTGATAAACTGGAGATCATTTTCACTGCACCATTCTTACTGCCTACAATAACAAAGGAGTTTGCTTTCTTAGGCTAATTCCAGGAGTGAAGTTTTTAGATCTTATGAGGGCTACATCTTTTGTACTCTTTTGGGATGCCTATTACATCCGTGGTTAAGCCATACAAAGGTTTATCGTTTTGAGTCACCATTGAGATAAATAAACAATCTTACTCATCAATGGTGAGATGATGGATCATTTGAATTGGACAGACTTCTAGATTTAAAAATTTTTTTAAAGAACTCTCATCCTAAACAATTGTCTTATTGGTACCTATGGAAAGACAACGTTGGAAAGAGGACATGAAGCTAATATGGCAGCTAGTCTTATGGACTTCCTTAGAAAGATGAAATTACAAAGCTCTTTTGCCTCTACTTTGAGAAGATTTTACCACATTTAGAGAAGAGTTAGGAAGATTAGTGGTCCTTCAAAATCTCACTCACAGGGACCTTGATTGACTACTGAGCAGAGTTCTTCCCAACCATAATTACACTATCAGATAAGCCAGACAGTCTGAGGAAAATGCCCCCTCACAGAAGAAATGGATGACGATAATTTTTCCTAGGCTCTTCTACAAGTAATCAGTGAAGACCAATGTACAGGGATTGATATAAGCAATAGAAGAGGTTCTTCTCCTTAAGGTGAATTGGTCCAAGGTTGAATTGTGCACTCAGCAGGCCTTTGTTGAACACTTCATACAGATTGTTTTTCTTAAAGGACATACTGCATTAAACCCTGAAGCTCTAGAAATCTTTTGATTCCCATCTTAGTTGGAAATTTCCCGATAAAGAGAAGCAAGTTGGAAAGGTGGGTCAGTCCCTTGATATTCAGGCTGTATGTAATACAGTTCTTTGGGGAGTTGGAAACAGCATCTTTGTCTTTTAAATCTCTACAAAAGCATAAATATAGCTCTAGAAGCAGCATTTCAAATACCAACTATCTTTAACAATCTCTAAACCTCCCCTACTCATCTCAGAATGCTTGCAGACATTGTAAAAGATCAGAACGCTGGAAACAGAATTGTCCTGTATTATTCTAGACCTCTGATAATAGATAAATATACCTCAAAACTCCTTGGAGGAAATTGGAGTCCTTTCTCTATGCCTTTGTGGTGTATGTTTCCTAATCCCATCTTCTCTAGGAACTAAGAGCCATTCTTTGAAATGCAAACTTTAGGGGGTATATTTCTCCTCAGGGTTGGGGGAGAAAAGGTATTTGGAAACTGGGCTAGTGAAAAATTTCAAATAACTTTTCCACAAATGTTAGTAGAAAAAGCTTTAGCTATTTAAGCAGGTAAGCTTGATTTATTTAGTCCATCTTCCAGAAACACAGTTTGGAATCAATTGCTCTTTTTCTTTTTAATTTAATTTTATTTTATGTTAGTCACCATAGAGTACATCATTAGTTTTTGATGTAGTGTTCCATGATTCATTGTTTTCATATAAAACCCAGTGCTCCATGCAGTATGTGCCCTCCTTAATACCCTTCACTGGGGTAACCCATCCACCTACCCCCGTCCCCTCTAAAACCCTCAGCTCTTTTATAAACTAGTGAGTTTTGTGGGCTCATGGCTTAAATTTTAAGACTAAAGCTATAATATCCGTGTCTATCTGTATGTTTATGTGTGTTCATATGTGCATTTTCCAGATTTGTGATTTTTTTTTTGTCTCCAGATGGTATTGTTAAAATTAACTTGTAAAGCACCATTTTTAATTGGCTTAAAATTAAGAACTTATAAATTAAGTATTTCTGAAGTTCTCACAAATATAACAGAAACAAACCCAAGTGTATTTCAGATTCACATAATTTGGAAAAATATTTGGTATTAAAACTACTCTAAGTTCATTGGTTTAATTTAAAAAGTCATCTTTTTAGAGTTATCAACGTTGAATATAATGTGGAAATACTTTTATTCTGCCTGGTTTGCTAGTCAAATAAGTTCATGTTAAATCTCTTACAAAAATTTCTCAGCAAGAAAAATAATTTAGAATGATGTCTTACTTTGTCTTATGTCTCATGAAGTTGTCACGAGTAATCTAAACATAATTGTTAGAAGCAAATGATTTCAATAGATGTAAGTGGGATAAGAGTTTTTAGGTAAACTTTTTAGCAATAATTATATTTTGTGGTATGTGCATTTAAAAATAGCTTCCAAAACATTTTTGGTAACTTGAAACTTTAGAGTTTCGCTAAGTTAGATGATGGAATTAACACAAGCATATTTATGAAATTTTATATGTTGAGAGGCTTGTTTACAATAGAAATTACCTCTCTTTTGTTACATATAAAATAAATTGTGCTTGTAGAGTTTTCTCCTTTAGGAGAATTTTCTCCTTTGGAAACAATTAGATTTATGATGGACTATTGTATTAAAAATTTGTTTTGGCATGATAGGATTTATAGTGACTTTAACTTCTATTGCTATTTTAACTTCAAATAACAATAATAATAGCAACTGTGTTTTTTATTGTTATGTTAATCACCATACATTACATCATTAGTTTTTGATGTGGTGTTCCATGATTCATTGTTTGCGTATAACACCCAGTGCTCCATGCAGAACGTGTCCTCTTTAATACCCATCACCAGGCTAACCCATCCCCCCACCCCCTTCCCCTCTAGAACCCTCAGTTTGTTTTTCAGAGTCCATAGTCTCTCATGGTTCGTCTCCAACTCCGATTTCCCCCCTTCATTTTTCCCTTCCTACTATCTTTTTTTTTCTTTTTTCTTTTTTTAACATATAATGTATTATTTGTTTCAGAGGTACAGGTCTATGATTCAACAGTCTTACACAATTCACAGAGCTCACCATAGCACATACCCTCCCCAGTGTCTATCACCCAGCCACCCCATGCCTCCCAGCCCCCACCACTCCAGCAACCCTCAGTTTGTTTCCTGAGATTAAGAATTCCTCATATCAGTGAGGTCATATGATAAATGTCTTTCTCTGATTGACTTATTTCGCTCAGCATATACCCTCCAGTTCCAACCATGTCATTGCAAATGGCAAGATTTCATTCCTTTTGATGGCTGCATAATATTCCATTGTGTGTGTGTGTGTGTGTGTGTGTGTGTGTGTGTGTGTGTGTGTGTGTGTGTGTGTATACCACATCTTCTTTATCCGCTTATCTATCGATGGACATCTTGCCTCTTTCCACAGTTTGGCTATTGTGGACATTGCTGCTATAAACATCAGCATGCATGTACCCCTTTGGATCCCTACATTTGTATCTTTGGGGTAAATACCCAGTAGTGCAATTGCTGGATCGTATGGTGGCTCTATTTTCAACTTTTTGAGGAACCTCCATACTGTTTCCCAGAGTAGCTGCACCAGCTTGCATTCCCACCAACAGTGGAGGAGGGTTCCCCTTTCTCCGCATCCCCCCAACATCTGTCATTTCCTGACTTGTTAATTTTAGCCACTCTGACTGGTGTGAGGTGGTATCTCATTGAGGTTTGGATTTGGATTTCCCTGATGCCGAGCGATGCTGAGCACTTTTTCATGTGTCTGTGGGACATTTGGATGTCTTCTTTGGAAAAATGTCTGTTCATGTCTTCTGCCCATTTCTTGATTGGATCTTTTGTTCTTTGGGTGTTGAGTTTCATAAGTTCTTTATAGATTTTGGATACTAGCCCTTTATCTGATATGTCATTTGCAAATATCTTCTCCCATTCTGTCGGTTGTCTTTTGATTTTGTTGACTGTTTCTTTTGCTGTGCAAAAGCTTTTTATCTTGATGAAATCCCAATAGTTCATTTTTGCCCTTGCTTCCCTTGCCTTTGGCGATGTTTCTAGGAAGAAGTTGCTGCGGCTGAGGTCAAAGAGGTTGCTGCTTGTGTTCTCCTTTAGGTTTTTGATGGACTCCTGTCTCCCATTTAGGTCTTTCAAGCATTTGGAGTCTATTTTTGTGTGTGGTGTAAGGAAATGGTCCAGTTTCATTCTTCTGCATGTGGCTGTCCAATTTTCCCAACACCATTTGTTGAAGAGACTGTCTTTTTTTCATTGGACATTCTTTTCTGCATTGTCGAAGATGAGTTAACCATAGAGTTGAGGGTCCATTTCTGGACTCTCGATTCTGTTCCATTGATCTATGTGTCTGTTTTTGTGCCAGTACCATACTGTCTTGATGATGACAGCTTTGTAATAGAGCTTTAAGTCCGGAATTGTGTTGCCACCAGCTTTGCTTTTCTTTTTCAAGATTCCTCTGGCTATTCGGGGTCTTTTCTGGGTCCATAGAAATTTTAGGATTCTTTGTTCCATTTCTTTGAAAAAAGTGGATGGTATTTTGATAGGGATTGCATTGAATGTGTAGATTGCTCTAGGTAGCATTGACATCTTCACAATATTTGTTCTTCCAATCCATGATCATGGAACGTTTTTCCATTTCTTTGTGTCTTCTTCAATTTCTTTCCTGAGTATTTTATAGTTTTCCGTGTACAGATCCTTTGCCTCTTTGGTTAGATTTATTCCTAGGTATCTTATGGTTTTGGATGCAATTGTAAATGGGATCGACTCCTTAATTTCTCTTTCTTCTGTCTTGTTGGTGGTGTATAGGAATGCCACTGACTTCTGTGCATTGATTTTATATCCTGCCACTTTACTGAATTCCTGTAGGAGTTCTAGCAGTTTTGGGGTGGAGTCTTCTGGGTTTTCTACATAAAGTATCATATCATCTGCAAAGAATGAGAGTTTGACTTCCTCTTTGCCGATTCGGATGCCTTTGATTTCTTTTTGTTGTCTGATTGATGTAGCTAGGACTTCTAATACTATGTTGAATAGCAGTGGTGAGAGTGGACATCCCTGCCATGTTCCTGGCCTTAGGGGGAAAGCTCTCAGTTTTTCCCCATTGAGAATGATATTCGCTGTGTGTTTTTCATAGATGGCTTTTATGATATTGAGGTATGTACCGTCTATCCCTATACTATGAAGAGTTTTGATCAAGGAAAGATGCTGTACTTTGTCAAATGCTTTTTCTGCATCTATTGAGAGGAACATATGGTTCTTGTTCTTTCTTTTATTAATGTATTGTATCACACTGATTGATTTGCGGATCTTGAATCAACCTTGCAGCCGAGGGATAAATCCCACTTGGTCATGGTGAATAATCCTTTTAATGTACTGTTGGATCCTATTAGCTAGTATTTTGGTGAGAATTTTTGCATCCATGTTCATCAAGGATATTGGTCTGTAATTCTCTTTTTTGATGGGGGTCTTTGTCTGGTTTGGGGATCAAGGTAATGCTGGCCTCATTAACCAGTTTGGAAGTTTTCCTTCCATTTCTATTTTTTGGAACAGTTTCAGAAGAATAGGTATTAATTCTTCTTTAAATGTTTGGTAGAATTCCCTTGGGAAGCCATCTGGCCCTGGGCTCTTGTTTGTTGGGAGATTTTTGATTGTGCTTCAATTTCCTTACCGGTTGTAGGTCTGCTCAGGTTTTGTATTTCTTCCTGGTCCAGTTTTGGTAGTTGATATGTCTCTAGGAATGCATAAAAATGGGGAAAAAAAAAGTGACTCTCACCACTCTAAATTCTCTGAGACTTGTAGGTTTTACTATTAGGTGTTGGGGTGTTGACCTATTTTTATTGATTTTGAGGGGGGTTCTCTGTGCCTTCTGGATTTTAATGCCTGTTTCCTTCCCCAAATTAGGGAAGTTCTCTGCTATTATTTGCTCCAATATACCTTCTGTCCCCCCCCCTTCTTCTTCTTCTGGGATCCCAATTATTCTAATGTTGTTTCGTCTTATGGTATCGCTTATCTCTCGAATTCTGCCCTCGTGATCCAGTAGTTGTTTATCTCTCTTCTTCTCAGCTTCTTTATTTTCCATCATTTGGCCTTCTATATCACTAATTCTCTATTCTGTCTCATTTATCCTCACAGTTAGAGCCTCCATCTTTGATTATACCTCATTAATAGCCTTTTTGATTTCGACTTAGTTAGATTTTAGTTCTTTTATTTCAACAGAAAGGGTTTCTCTAATAAATTCCATGCTTTTTTCAAGCCCAGTTAGTATCTTTAAAATCATCATTCTGAACTCTAGTTCCGACATTTTACTAATGTTTGTTTTGATTAGGTCCCTGGCAGTCTGTACTGCCTCTTGTTTTTTATTTTGAGGTGATTTTTTCTGTCTTGTCATTTTGTCCAGAGGACAATAGATGAATGAGAGAACAAAATACTAACAGATAACAAATCAGAAATGACCTGAAACCAGGGGAAAGAAAGGGAAAGAAAGAAAAAAAAAGAAAAAGAAAAAGAAAGAGATAAAAAAGAAACAAACAAAAACAAAACAAAACAAAAAAAAAACAGAATATGATCAAATATGATCAGGCTGGTACATAGATCAGTGCCACACTCTAGATTTTGGGCTTATTTTGGTCTGTTAGAAGAAAGTGCCTCCCAAAATATTAAAAAAAGAAAAACTTATATATGTACAAAAATAAGGGTTAATACGATGAAGGGATGGAATATGAGTGTAATGATGAAAATTATAAAAGATTTTATAAAAGGAATTGATAAGATAAGAGGTTGGTTGAAAAAACAAAGAAGATTTACAAAAAAAAAAGGGAGAGGATGTGATCAGGCAGGAGACTAGAACAAAGCCACACACTAGAGATTTAGGGTATATTTTGATCTGTTAGAAGAAATTCTATCCCAAAATTTTGAAGAGAGAACAAAACCAAAAATAAGGGTAACTACTATGAAAGGATAGAATATGACTCTAAAAATGAAAAATAAAAAAGAATTTTTAAAAAGGGATTGATAAGATGTTCGTTGAAAAAGGGAAAAAGAGAAAAAAAAAGAAAGTTAAAAAAATTAACTTTGAAAGACTAAAGAATCATGGGGAAAAAGCCATGAATTCTATGTGCAGTATTCCCCTAGCGCTGGAGTTACGCCGTTCTCATTGATCGGTAAACTTGGTCTTGGCTTGCTGGCTGTTCTTGCTGATCTTCTGGGGGAGGGGCCTGTTGCCGTGGTTCCCAAATGTCTTTGCCGAGGGTGGAATTGCCCCGCCCTTGCCTGTCGGGGCTAAGTAATCTGCTTGGGTTTGCTCTTAGGAGCTTTTGTTCCCTGCAAGCTTTCCCTACAGCTTTGGAGGAGGAGAGTGAAAATGGCAGTGTCCCAATCTGTGCCCCGCAGGAGCCGAGAACTTGGGGCCCTACTCCTCAGTGAGTCCCCAGAGAAAAGCAGTCAATCACTCCCATCTCTCTGGTCTCCGGCCGCACTCCATGCTCACCTGGCTTGCGACTGAACGTTTCTATCTCTGGCACACGACTCGGTGTGGAATCTCCAAACCCAGCAGATCCCTGCGGTGTGCTCCCGTGCTGCTCCTCCCCGGGGAGGAAGGTGAGTCTCCCCGGATCTGCCGCTTGTTGGGTCCCTGCTGGAAGAGCAGTGGCCCAACTGTGCCATGGATCTCGGTTTCTGGCAATCCCAAACTGAGAGCCTGGTCCTCGGATCCGTCTCTGCAGCCAGCTTCCCTGCTCCAATATCTGGGAGCTCTGCCGCACTCAGGCACCCCCGGTCTTTCTGTGACCCTGAGGGTCCTGAGACCACACTGTCCCGGGAGGGTTCCACCCCCCGCTTAGCCACTGGAGCGACGTCCCTCAGCGGAGCCGACTTCTAAAAGTTCCGATTTTGTGCTCTGCGGCTCTATCACTTGCCAGAGCGGCCGACGGAGGCCCCCTCCCCTGACATCTATCCTCCCGAATATCGCCTCGGATTCACTTCTCCTCACATCCTACCTTACAGAAAGTGGTCGCTTTTCTGTTCAGAGAATTGTTGCTGTTGTTTTCTTCAATCTCCTGTTGAGTTCGTAGGTGTTCAGAATGGTTTGATCCCTATCCAGCTGAATTCCCAGGACCAGAAGAAATCCAGGTCTCCTACTCCTCCACCATCTCTCTCCTCCCCCCTGCAACTGTGTTTGTTTGCAAGGGTTGCTGTACAAAGTACTGCAGACTATGTAAACAGCAGAATTTCATTTTCTCACAGTTTTGGTGACTGGGAGTCCAAGATCAAGTTGCCAGCAGGGTTGGTTTCGTCTTTGGCCTCTCTCCTTGGCTTGCAGATAATCGTCCTCTTGCTGCCTATTCACAGGGTGGTGGTCTGTGCATGCACACCTCTGGTGCCTCTCCATGTCCTAATCTCCTGTTCTTATAGAGACCCTAATCAGATTGGATTAGGACCCACCCTGATGGTCTTGTTGTGACTTAATTGCCCATTTAAAGGCTCTGTCTCCAAAATAGTCACATTTTGAGGTACTAGGGTTTAGGGCTTCAATGTATAAGTTTAGGGGTACACAATTCAGCCCATAACAGTAACCCTTTATATTTAGATGGAAACATACTGTTTTTAAAGCATTTTAACATATCACTAGACTAAAGCATCCTTAAGCTTTCAGTAATCATGATGAGAAGTAATTCCATTTTCCATGCATAGCCTGGGGAAAAAAATGATTCAAATTCATGATTTAATAGAATATAGGTCCAAAGAATGTGTCATGGAGCTTATCTGTTAAGTGTAGAATAGTCACTGGTTAGTGCGTTCCATGTAGTTGCCTGTTATTTTGAACACAAGTTTTTCATGATGAAGGAAGACTATTTTTTTGGTTTGTTTTGCTTTGTGGGAAAGATGGATTTTGGTAGTGAAATATGAGCAACTATTGTAACTTTTAAAGAAATAATAATAATAACAATTAAAAAGTCAGATTCTGAGCTGTTTAGGGTAAGCTAAAAGTTATTTGTGTGCCTGACTTTAAGGACAGATGTCCATTGCAATCCAGACTCTCTGAATATTTGATATAATAACTTGCAAATTTTTTTTTACTGGGAATTCATTTTCTACACAAAATAATCTCTTGTAACAAATATACATGTGTATACTACTAAAATCATTTAAGTTACACATGAGTTCCAGATGAGAGGATGTAGAGTGTATTAAAGTCTTAATTTAGCTGTTTTTTCAAAAGGACTTAATATCTTCCTCTTGTTGTTCAATGTACTATATGTTGTGACTATTATTCTCCAATATTCATGTGACTATATCTTCTGAGCAGGTAGAAATGCTCTTGAAGAAAGTAGGTGAGCTTAAAGACCTAGAATAGTCCACAGATTAAAAGGAAAATTGAAAATAAGAGCTATTGGGAGAAGTTTGAATCTAAAAGCGGTTGAACCCAAATAAAAAATCTTTAGTCTTGCTAAGGAGTTGGGATTTAGTGAAGTGAACAGTGAAAATGCTGAAGAACTGTTAACATCAAATAGTGAAGGAACTACTCTAGAAAATCCATTAATTTGATGAGTTCATCATTGCTCGGAGGAAGATGAAAAGTAATCCTGATTCAACTGTAAAGTCTCAAAATAAATTTTAGGAAGTTTATATAAAATAGTTTTTGTTGCAAGTGAGTGTGATTATGTCCTGATTAAAAACAACATATCAAAAAGTTGCAATTATTTTGTATTATCAGTAGCAAATGGAGCCCAAACTTGTCTGCTCTGAAGCTATTGTTGGTGTCTTTAGCCTGTTGCTTTATTAAGTGTCTTTAATCAAAGATTCATGGCCATTCACTTCCAGAATCCCAAGAACCAAGGGGGAGAAGATTGCCTCTTGTTCCTTAAATTCAGAAAGTTAGCAATTTACTATTTTACTGGGTCCTGTAGCAACTCACTTTTACTCACCTCCATACCCAACAAATAGCAAACGTGACCACAGTTTCCAAGCCCCTCTTCTTGCCACCAAACTTTACTAGAGAAACTCTTCCATTTACAGGTAACCATTAAAAAGTGCTTTACTAAGAGTGATTTTCAACCATTAGTTACCTGTAACATTGTCTCACCATTTGTATTGTATTACATTTTCACTGAAGTATAGATAGAAAATATATGTTTACCTGATACTGTGGGGTATCCAGTTGTCTTAGTGCTAAATAATTAGGAATTGATATTTACTTCTGCATCTCCAGTGTTTAAATATTCTAGGAGCTCATGTTTTGGATGGATGGATGGATGGATGGATGGATGATTGAATGATGAAAAGAAATAGCTATCTCTAACATTGCCAACTTCTAGGCTGCCTGGGAACTTGATCATTGTGTGAAATGTTCTTTCTATGAAGAAATGTATTTGGAATTACAAATAACTTTCACATAAACTTTTGGAACACAAAACTGGTGTACGGCTCTATTCCATATCACAATCTTCCTGGTAGAATTTTTGAGGATTCTCTTGTTGAGACCTGACTTATATTTTCTCTTCCTACCTTATTTGTAATTACTCATCTCAGGACCTTACATTTCAGAAACAGGCTTACTTTTACTCTCCAGCTGAAACTACTCCTTCTGGGACGATGCCTAATGTGCCACCCTACATGCCAAAGGATCAACTAGGCATGGTCTAAGAGAAGAGTCATAAGCAATTATGTGCTGCACAGATGGCTTTGGAGGATGACAGCAGGGGCTTTATTTCACCCCACAGACTTAGCAACTTATGCTATGGCTCCAGCCCTATCACTCTTTTCCACAATGCAGACACACAGTTCCCTCTCACTATAATGAGGACAGCTTATAATGAGGCTTCTCCTTTGCCCCTGGTGCCAACATTATGGAGAGGTATCACTTCATTTCCATGTGCTCTGTCCTCTGGAGAATTTTCCTGGTGCAGCCTAACTAGGAGGGTGTCCTCTCATTAATGTCATTGCTACATCTGATAAATTCTTTCCTTCCTGTTAGGCTTGAAGGTAGAAATTGTCACTCAAATTTGCAGTACAGTATAAAACATTTTCAAAGCTTTCTTGGAAAGGCTAATGGATGGAATTTCTCAGGAAAGTATGCAGGAATGTTGACTTATTTCTACTCATCTATTTTATTTGGTTTCCAAGAATGGAAAGCTATCAGATGAGGGTGCTTTACCAAGGCCACAACAAAATTAAGCACTTTGAGTATGTGCTACAGTTTTATTTTCTTATTTGCCTTTCACTTTCCCTTTCATGGCCTTGGAAATTATTTTTCATTTTAAATTACTCAAACAAAATTGTGTGTTTTTATCCATTTCATTTCTGTTGATCATTTCTATTGAACAAGAATCTTGAGAAGCAAATAGAAATTCGTAGTTTTTATTTAATAGAAGAGGAAGTAAGGACAAATTGAACACAAAAAGCTTCTTACAACCTCACCATATATTTTGAAACTGTCCATCCAGAACAAACTTAGAAATCTCTATAGAAATTATGAACTCGGCAATGACTACCAACAGCTGCTTACAAAAAGCAGCCAGACATTATATACCTCTAGGTAGAAGAACACAATACTACCTAAAATATTTTTGTTCCAAAAAAATTAGATCTGATTTTGATCAAACCTACATTTAACTAGCATTTTCCAGGAAATGCAGGGACAAAGGGACATGTTAACACTATAGGAATGCAATCAGCAAAATCTGGACCTTGTTTTTTCAACAAATAAATTGCAAGGAGGAACAAAAAAAGTTGGAGGGAAATCTACAGATTTAAAAAGACTTAAACTCATCATCAGTCTACCTTTGACTAGATCCTGAGAGGGAAAAATTTGGAGTTATTGCCCAAATTCTTTATTCAACTGATGAAGGAATGCAGTCTTAGAAAGGCTAAATAACTCGACCAAGGTCATATAGCTAAAAGAACCCTAACTGTCAAAGCTCTTGTTTTCTGATGCCATAGGTCTTAATAGCAGTATGAAGTATCTTAAAATATACATGTAGGCCATGATATCACACTTAACTAGAGCTCAGCAGAAAGTAAGGAATAAAATTCTACTTGGTCATATAAGCAGGTAGTAGTATTTATTTGTCTTGATTGGAATTTTATTATTGGTCATATGTAACAATTGTTATATCCTATCATATTCCACATTTGGAAAAAGGAACTCAAGTAAAATGGAAACAAAACCTCTCAGAATTCTTTCCCTCAAAGATTAAATTTACTCTTTCCAGGTGCATGACATTAACTAGGGAGGATATACATGTAATGCTGAATTTGCCTTTGAACCAAATATATAGCAAATCATAAAGTGTATAACCAAAACCAAAATAACTTCATTTGATTACCATTCTAGTTCATGAGCTAAAATTAATATAGACCAGAACTTTCCTAATTCCTTTTCATTTACATATTTGAAAGTAGATGTCATAGTTTACTGTGTAAGGAGACAAATTTTCTCTGCATTTAACTGAATTAGGATTGAAATCTCTTATGAAAGATCTCATTCCTTATAACTTGCATGAAAGTGAGCAACACAAGAAAGTCAATCCTGGCAAAGAAAACATATTCAGGGAAAGATACTGTGTGGGAATCTTTTATTCTTCTCTTTCTTCTTCAGATATATTTCTGCATTTACACTTAGCCCACATGTGTAAAGCATGAAAAGAGTCAAGACATGAGAGGATTCAAAGTACGAATGGAGGAAGATTTTGAATGCTTTATCATATAGGCAGAAAAGAATATATATTTCACAAATATGTGAAAGTTAAGACAGGGGTGCCTGGCTGGCTCAGTCGGCAGAGCATGCAACTGTTGATCTGGGGGCTGTAAGTTTGAACCCCGTACTGGGTATAGAGATTACTAAAAAAATATGTATATAAACTTAAAGAAAATAATAAAAAATAAAAGGACACTTTTTTTTCACCACTTCTCTCCCATTACTGAAATTCTTTCCTTAACTTTTGAACTTGATGAAATATCCATGACTATATTCCAGTCATATATTGAAAATAGAATGATTATGCCGGTGGAGTAGTTCAAACACAAGGCATATTTGTCTGTCAGCTATGTTGTGAAAGAAGTAATTGCTGATAGATAGTATGTAGGCTCTGGAATATAACGATACAGTTCAATTGTTGAACAATTTGAACGGTTTATCTTAAATTTTTTTTTAGTATTGCAATCAGGAAATCTATATTAAATTGCTAAACAGAAAATCTGGAATGATTTCGAAGTAAACAAATAAATTTTGATTGAGTGCTTACTATGTATAAGACACAGGGCTATATATACTCTTTCGAGATGGAGCAAAATGAATAAGATAGCCTTTCTAGTAAATATATCTTTAAACCATTTAGAAAGAGTTAACTGGATTATAAGAAAATGTATTCCTCAATTTTTCTTTGGATGCTGAGCATTTTACCTGAAACAGAATGTAGTGGGATTAGGAGTCATAGGACTTCACATATTCTTTTTTTTTTAATAATTTTTTATTGTTATGTTAATCACCATACATTACATCATTAGTTTTTGATGTAGTGTTCCATGATTCACTGTTTGTGCATAACACCCAGTGCTCCACGCAGAACGTGCCCTCTTTAATACCCATCACCAGGCTAACCCATCCCCCCACCCCCCTCCCCTCTAGAACCCTCAGTTTGTTTTTCAGAGTCCATCGTCTCTCATGGTTCATCTCCCCCTCCGATGTACTCCCCTTCGTTCTTCCCCTCCTGCTATCTTCTTCTTTTTTTTTTCTTAACATATATTGCATTATTTGTTTCAGAAGTACAGTTCCGTGATTCATCAGTCTTGTACAATTCACAGTGCTCACCATAGCACATACCCTCCCCAATGTCTATCACCCAGCCACCCCATCCCTCCCACCCCCCACCACTCCAGCAACCCTCAGTTTGTTTCCTGAGATTAAGAATTCCTCATATCAGTGAGGTCATATGATACATGTCTTTCTCTGATTGACTTATTTCACTCAGCATAACACCCTCCAGTTCCATCCACGTCATTGCAAATGGCAAGATCTCATTCCTTTTGATGGCTGCATAATATTCCATTGTGTATATATACCACTTCTTCTTTATCCATTCATCTGTCGATGGACATCTTGGCTCTTTCCACAGTTTGGCTATTGTGGACATTGCTGCTATAAACACTGGGGTGCACGTACCCCTTCGGATCCCTACATTTGTATCTTTGTGGTAAATACCCAGTAGTGCCATTGCTGGATCGTATGGTAGCTCTATTTTCAACTGTTTGAGGAGCCTCCATATTGTTTTCCAGAGTGGTTGCACCAGCTTGCATTCCCACCAACAGTGTAGGAGGGTTCCCCTTTCTCCACATCCCCGCCAACATCTGTCGTTTCCTGACTTGTTAATTTTAGCCATTCTGACAGGTGTGAGGTGGTATCTCATTGAGGTTTGGATTTGGATTTCCCTGATGCCGAGCAATGTTGAGCACTTTTTCATGTGTCTGTTGGCCATTTGGATGTCTTCTTTGGAAGAATGTCTGTTCATGTCTTCTGCCCATTTCTTGATTGGATTATTTGTTCTTTGGGTGTTGAGTTTGATAAGTTCTTTATAGATTTTGGATACTAGCCCTTTATCTGATATGTCATTTGCAAATATTTTATTCTCATTCCACTTTAGATATGTGGCTATCATATTTTCAGATTCATAATAAAACACATCTGATAACAAAACATAATATTGGAAATCAGGACTTACAGAATTCATTTCTTTGAAAATAAAACCCTAGTTTAATTCGGTCCATTTGTTTATTATAAATTTTCTACCTTTGTCACTTTGGGGCACTTTAAGCAAAAAGCATGTCAAGGATGAGTCAGGGAGACTGAGATCTGAAGAGCTCAATATTGTGTAGAGGAACCAACCAGGAAGATTTTCTGATTGGACTATCATATCTGTACAAAGTCAATTAAAGTACATGTCTTCTCCTTCCAGAAAGCGATGGTCAAAATTTTCAGTGGACCAAAGTGAACATATCTACTGGCTTTGCATCACAGTTGGATGGGTTGCCAAGTCTTCTTTCCTTCTTCATTATATAGTCAGGTTCTCAAACACTAGCCTGCCATGTTACTTACATTATACAGTAGAGCCCATTTCATAGCTACGTTATCCATGGTGAATACTTTTGTTCTAGCTTGCTTTTTGTGCTGACATCTGGCCTCTGTTTATACCTCAGGTCGCATCTCAGCAAAGTGACCAGAATCCTGAATTTCTGATTTTGTAGGCCAAATCTGAAGGAAACTACAGTTTCTCTGAACCATTCAAGCCTAAATATGGCATAGAGTGGGGGAGACAAAGGTCAAAATAAAAGAAAATTAAAAAGGAAATGAAGTATTCAGTTACAATATGAGAAAGCTCCAAAATGCCACTGGATTCACTCTTTTTGTTACAAAGGTCATTATAACTTGGATGGCATTTCCACTAACTGAGAACCCTCAGTTCTCAGTCAAGCATTTTCTACCCTGCAATAGAAAGCTTGTGCAATGGGAACTACTGGGTTTGTTGCACTGTAATCTCACTGTGAGAGTTTATTGAGGTGGTGCGAACTGCTCCTAATTCCATATAAGGGAAGTAAACATGATGTTTGCATAAATTTGAAAACTGCGTACCACAGATGGTGTACAAGAACAAGTAGAATGTAGTGAATCAGTTAAGTGTAAAACTCTTCAAAGAATCCAGACATCATCTCAATATAGCATGTCTTAAGCCCCTGTTCTGTCCTTTGTTAGGCATTTATTAGGATGAGAAAGCCAGAGTCCTTATGCAAGGAAAATCAGAGAAACAGGTCATGAAAAATTAACTGTAGTAACATTCATTCTGGGATTGGAGTGTGCCTAAGGTACACTGAAACATATATACAGAAAATTATTCTTCCTTGGAGGAGGGATAAAATCAGAGAAAGTGACATTTGAATTGGACAAGTAAGATGTATAAGTAGGAATGTTGGCACAAAGTTGTGTGCCTTAAAAAAAAAAAAAAACAAAAAAACAAAAAAAACTGATGTGAACATGTCATGGGAGGGTCTTACATTTATTTCTTATATTAACATTCGGTCCTTACAGCACATTTACCTTTCAAAAGGCTTTCAAATGGACCACCTCATTTGTTTCTGTGTATAGCTCTGGGCAGGTGGCCATGGGGTATTTTATCATCATAAAATATATATATTTTATAGAGGAAAAAACTGAGGTGCAGGGAGGGTTTGTGATTCCTCACAAGGCTTTAGTAAACAAGCAAAAGAACTGGGCCTAGAAACAGTGCTGTTTGCCATCTTGAAGTTGGGTGCTTTGTTCCATACTTCAACCACTGTGTTGTTTGTTTTTTCCCCCAGGAACTGTGAGATACAGTCAATGGCAATTGCTCCTGATCTCGTTCACATGCTACAAAGTGAAGTGGAAAAGTAGCAAGTAGCCCTGAAGTCCAGGAGAAGGATATTTTGTTCCTCCTGAGAGTATTGAAGGGAACATAATTTGGTGGCCATAAACATAAAACAATGGATTCTAGACATAACACTAGAGAATAGGTAGTTTTGTTGTCTTTTCTTGTGTCTTTATTGAGTTAAAATATGTAGGGAAACACCCACAGACATGTTCCAATTACACGAATCTTCACTAAGTGAGGACACCTATGTGATAAGCAGTGCGATCAAGAAACAGAACATGACCGACAACCTCAGAAGTGCCCCCTTCTTGTCCCCAAGTCACAATCATTTTTCTGACCTCTCATAGTTTACCTGTTTTTGAAATTTTTGTAAATGGGATCATTCACTGTGCCTTCTTGTATCTGGTTTCTTTGGCTCAACATTGTGTGTAAGATTAATTCACATTGTTGTGTGTAGCTGTACCTCATGCATTCTCATTGCTGCTTAATATACCATTGCATGAATATATTACAAGTTGTCTCTCTTCCTCCTGTGAGGGGCATTTGTGTTGGACTATGAATAATGACATTAAGAACACTGTAGTACTATCTTTTGTTTAACCTAATTGTAAAATTTTATAGAAAGAGCTTTATGAGGTAAGTTAAAAAAATGTAAGTGAACTTCGTTACGTTTCTTACAAGTACTTCAGAAGTAGGAATAGAAAGGGAGGTGATAAAAGAAGTGGAAAGAGAAAAAGGAGAAAAAAATGGGGGTGCTGTTGACCATGTTCTCCCTGATTTATAATTATTATGGTAATTGTGATAGTGATCATTAGGGTCATGACAGTTATAACTATTGAGCATTTGGAGGGTACCAAGCACTCTACTAAATGTTACATGTCTGTGATCTCATTTAGTGAGAACTTTATAATAATCATATTTTATGGAGGAAACTGAGGCTTACATATATCAGGCTACTTGCTTAAATCACACAGAAAGGTGTGGAATCAGAATTTGAGTTCTACAATCTGTCTCTAAATTCTGTGCTTAACCACTGTCTTTTCCATTACTTCTTAAAATGTAGGAAACTGTATTCCTATTTCACAGCTGAAAAAACGATCAGGAAGGTAACTGACTCAAGGTCACAGAGACAGGAAGCGGGGATACAAAAAGACTGACCTAGAAGTCCAGATTTTTAAAAATACTGATCCAGAAGAAGGCACAAGAGGAAAAGAACTAGAATAAGGAACAAAATCACTAAGCACATTTATGACTTATGTTTGACCTTGAAAAGAAATATCACTTTAAGTACTTAAGAATGGCAGATTTTAATACAGGAAATAAGTTATGCAGGTGATGGTAGGGCCAAGCCAAAAAGTGAATAGGACCGCAATTCCGAGATTAGCATTAGTAGGAAAACAACCACCCTTTACAGAGTACAGGGACAACTGGAGTAAGTGGTATTGTACTTCAAAGGTCTCGGTTACTGATAATAGCTGGAACCATAGTGTTTGTTTGGTGCAATAGGATAGAAGTGAACAGACATAAAACTGGACATCCTGAATGGAAAAGACCCGAGAATTACCAGAGATGCCTCCAAAGCTGAGGGGAGAATCTGGGTTTATAGGAGGAAGAATATGTAAGTAATTTACCCTGGTAGAAGAGAGAGCAGTAGGAAAAACGGTAAGTGCCAGCACAGAATCCTGGGCTCCACCCCAGAAATTCAGATTCACGAAGTCTTGGATGAGACTTTGGATTCTGCATCCTCCTGAGGTCCAGGTGCTGCTGATAATAGCTGGCCCATAGAAGGTACTGGAGTAGTACTGTTAGAGCATTTAAGTGCAGACATTTACTTATCCAGTGAGTCATTCAGCTGTTCCATTAGAGGATCTTCTGATCACTAGAATATGGTAGATATTAATATATCCAATATATGTAATATCACCCACCCTCACTACAGCAGCCTCCCTCCCCCCACCAACACACACTTAAGTGTTGGCATATGGTAGAAGTTCATTTATTTATTCAGTTATGGATAAATATCTGTCAGCTAAAACATCACTTCAGTAACATTTTTCACTTAAAAATGGAAGTAAGTCAACCATTATTTCAAAGTCTTTTCATGAGCATCTTAAGTGGTTAGAAATAGCATCTTTATTTTATTATGACATCTTTATTATATTATGACACTATGACATGACTATTTTTACACTGACCTAAATTCTTAATTTAGGATTCGGCACATGCGTAGGCAAGTGTTGATTTTCAGTGACAGTGTAATGCTTCACTGAAATACACTAATAGCAAATTTGCCAACCTTTATTTAGTAGTAAAAATCCACATGGTGATTTTAAATGCTACAGTTGTCACGTTATTCCCTCTCCTATACAGTCAAGACTTCACTCATAGGACTAAACACATGTTGCCCAATCCAGAAAGCCACTCAGACATATTTTATAACTTCAGTAAATCTTTATATACACACACAACTTCTCCTCTCCTCTTAGTTTTCATTTTCTTGATCTCTCTCACAGTAAAGGACTCTAATCTCCTATTCTTTCTGGAATGGCTTAGTGTTTGTAAGCATGGATTGAGCTTCCCTTGTCATTTGGTCAAAAACCTTTAAAAGATATGAATCTACTTTGCATCTGGAACTCAAGATGCAATTTCCTTTACAAATTAGGATGTTATTTCAGCTCTTTAATCATGTGTTCCTTTCCTAGGACTAACATCCATTTGTTTCCTGTTCTGTCTTCTCTGAGCCAAATTTCTAGTTTATTTTATGATTGTGCTTGAGAGCACAGGCATTGAAATATTTTTGCAACACATGTGTCATGCTGGAAATATTGTGGCTTAATGTGGAATTATTTATTTTCAAGTTTAAGTTATTATGGATGATGAACATTTAAAAAAATGGTATATCTCCTAATATAACCATTCTTTACTGAAATGTTAAATGCCAGTTCTTTTCTTGAGCCATGAAAAGTTCAGTAAAGTAAAAGAAAGCAGGGACTATGGCAAAATTCAGTTATCCCTTTCTAAAGTAATGTGCAAAATAGATGATTCAGCAGGACTATAGGATATAAGGAATGCTCTCAAGTAGAATGATTTTGATCTCTTCCAGGTGACTAAGAATTACAAAGAGATATAATTCCCATGCAAAGCCATACTTGAATTCTAGGGAGAACAGAACTCTCAGGAATGACTCTTCCTATCTTTAGGCAAGAAATTGCCTCGGCCAATTCACAGACTAAATTAAAGTTACCTGGAAGAAAAGACCCTACAGCCTTCTTTGCAACCCTCAGTCCAATATTTAGGAGCCCCCACTGTTCTCCCTTTTTCATTGCACATGCATGAATTTTCTATGCATATGCAAGGCTTGTGCTGACCATGCCTTATGTACTTTGTATGGTTGAGGCTGAGAATTACATTGCTTCTTTCCTTCTATAACCTGGCCAAATTTTTAAGGAAAAAAATATTAAGAATGGGATTTCAAAATTGTATGTGAAATAGATAAATGGAGGTTACATGCATTAACCAGAGTGTACAATTTTTAAAGTAGGTGTCTTTGAAGGCCAGATCCCTTTCTTCAAGGAACCAGAGACAATGACCAAGATACTCAGTGTGAATATTTGCTACTATGTGTCTGGGTTTTTCAACCTGGCTAAGAGATTTAATTGTTTCTCATGGGAATGTGCTATATATTGGTGTATCTCTAGAGTCAGGAAATAAATAGGGGTGATATAAACTTGGCAGCTCTGTCTTGTAGGCAGTCTGCATGCTGGTCACCTCAACAAGGTTGGTCCTCACTGTTGGCTAGAGGAAGTAGGGGACACAATCCCTAAGAGGTGAAAACCATTTGAAAACCAGTTGAGAAGTTTGAGAAGAAGTCATGGGATAAGCTTGAACCCTGGCTCAGCTGCTCAAGTCTTGCTGTGAATCATATCACTTTATTTTTTCTTTTTCCCTTACTCTAGCATAGAACCGAGTGATTTCTCTTTAGAGTTGGATTGTAAATTCCATAAGTGCAGGAACTATATCTGGTTCTTCACTTCTGTATGCCCATCATATAAGATATCATCTGGCATAAATTAGAAATGTGTCTAAGAAATCAATTAAGCAAAAGCTAGAATTCAGGAACTGAAGAGACCAAAGAAGAAGTTTCCTTGACTTTTTGTATCAACTTCCCCTATATACTAGAGTTTTCCTTTTTAGAGCAATCATCACCCCATTTTTTTTTTTTTAAATGAGATTATTTATGTAACATAAAAATCACTTTTAAAAGTATAATTTAGTGAGTTTTATTATATTCGTGAGGTCATACAAACATCCCCACTACCTAATTCCAAAACATCTTCATAAGCCCAGAAAGACACCCTGTATCTATTAGCAGTCACTCCTTATTTCCCTCTCCTCCCTTACCCCCTGGCAATTACTAATCTATTTATATTGATTTGGATTTCATATTAATGGGATAATACAATATGTGGCCTTTCAAGTATGGTTTACTTAATTTCTAAGGCTTATCAACATGTACCACTTATTGAAAAGACTATTCTTTCCTCATTGAATTGTCTTGTCACCCTTGTTGAAAATAAATTGACCATGAATCTATGAGTTTCTTTCTGGAATCTCAATTTTATTCCATTGAGCTATTTGTTTACACTTATCCCATTAAGTCTTTATTTCCATAGCTTGTAGTTTTGAAATCAGGAAGTGTGAGTCCTCCAACTTTGTTCTTCCTTTTCAAGATTATTTTGTCTATTATAGGACTCTTACACTTCCATATGAATCTTGGGGTCAGCTGGTCAATTTCTGTAAAGAAGCAATATGTTAAGAATATGTTAAGTCTGTATATCAATTTATAGAGTACTCCCATTTTAACAATAGTAAGTCTTCCAACCTGTGAACATGGGATATCTTTAAATTTACTTAGGTCATCTTTAACTTTTTTCAGTGATAGTTTTTAGTCTTTAATATGCTAGTCTTGTACTGACTTTTGTTAAATTTATTCCTAAATATTTTTGATGTCATAAATGAAATCATTTTCATAATGTCATTTTCAGATTATTTATTGCTTATGTGTTGATAATGCAATTGATTTTTGTACGTTGATCTTGTACCCTGCAACTTTGCTGAATTCATTTATTAGCTTTAATTATATGTGGAGTGCATGTGTATTCTTTTTCTTGCCTAATTTCCCTGACTAGAACCACCAGTAAAATGTTTTAATATATGTAGTAAGAGCATACATCCTTGTCTTATTTCTGTTTGAACACCACTTCTTAGAAATCAACATCATATACGTATACTCCAAATTTTTTTTGTTCATCATTAAGTGTTCTTCCCAGCCAAAGTTTTGATAAAACTTCTGACACATAGCAGCATTCAGTTAATAGCATTGAGGGGGGAGCATATGATAAAATGCAAAATATAACTTGTCTTTAAAACTCATCTCTTGGGGCACCTGGGTAACTCAGTTGGTTAGGCATCCACCTTCAGCTCAGGTCATGATCCCAGGGTCCTGGAATCGAGCCCCACGTCAGGCTCCCTGCTCAGTGGGGAGCCTGCTTCTCCCTCTCCTGCCTGCTCATGTGCTCGCTCCCTCCCTCCCACCCTCTCTCAAATAAATAAATAAAACATTAAAAAAATAAAACTCATCTTTTACTAGGGAAAGAGAATGCCTTCTCACAGAGGGCAAAAATGATAAATGTTATAAGAGAATTGCAGGCAAAATACTATGGGCCCTCACAGGACAGAGAGAAGATATTCCATGAAAAATTATAGAAGGCACTGAGAGGAAGGAAATGTTTGACTTGGGTCTAGTAGAAAAAGCAATGCTAGAAAATACAGTGACAGAGAACTTGGGTTTTTAAGTGAGGCAAAAAATGTAAATAAAACACAGCAGTGGGAAAGCAGGCAGCATCTTTGGGGATCCATGAATAATTCAGTTTTAAGAAGCTTAAATTATCCCTGGGAATCAGTTTGAAATAAGGGTCAGGAGCTTCTGAGATCATGAAGAGAGCCAGTGACAAGGACAATAATTTTTAAATAGTGGGATTTATATAAATTTTTGAACTGGAGTCATACTATCTAAATTTTAATAGAACTTAATATGTACAAGGCACTATTTTATATATTTGATATGTGTAGCAGAGGCTCTTAGTAAGCATTTACCCCTTTCCACCAAAGGCTGCTTTCAGAGAACACCTCTGGCTGTCTATACTTGAACTATTTCCTTCTGGGTGCAGTAACCCACAAATGACACATATAGGACAAGACAGAAATTCTGGGTAGTTAATGACCCTGGAAGCAGACCTCAACCAATGGCAGATAAAAAAAAAAAAAAAAAAGAAGTAGGCAGATAATATTCCATCATCCTTGGCCCTGGTGAGAATAACTCTCTGCTGTGTTCTATACTGTCTCCCAGTGGAATGAAGTTCTAGTTGATCACATCAGTAGCTTGCTTGATATCGTGCCCTTGATTTGTGTCCTTCTCTTCCCTGGTTTACTCTCCCACTCCCCGACTATGTTTCCTGGAATCACTTCCCAGATAAACTATTTGCACTTGCCTATTTTTCTCAGGGTCAATTTTTGGTGGAACAAATCCTAGAAAACATGTCATCTCCTTTATTACTTAAAATAACCCTCAAAATGTCTTCATTTTACAGATGAGAAGTTTAGTCATTTGTTCAGGACACAAAATTAGAAAATGACACAGACAAAATTCAAACCCAGGCGGTCAGTCTCTTAACTTCTATTCAAGACTAGCCCTTCTTCCCCCATAGTGATAGATCAATTCATCAGCCACATCTTTAATACTTTTCAGTGGCTCCCACATCAACAAACTGAGGAAGAGTATCCAGGGTGTGTTTGTGGATAACAGTGCAATAAACAGAACCAACCACAGATGCTCAGAGAGAAGCCATGTTTTAGCAGCCCCTTCCAGACTTTCCTGCTGCTCAGGGGTGGTGGGGGTGGGGGTGGGGGTGGATGGGTAGGTGGGCCAGAGTGTATCATAAATCATTTTTGCTACTCATGAAAACACTATTAGTGAACCCAAAGATGTTCCTATTTTTCTGGGTGGTAACTGGGTCACATTGAGAAAATCATTCCCCCCAGACCACTTGATCACTTGACCTTGTCAATTTCAAATTTCGCAGCCACTGTTGTTGAGTCTTTGCTATAGCTCTGCCTTCTGAGTTAAGGAAATTGCAGGTATTTGAGAGCCTGCAGGCCAAGAGGTGTGAAAATAGAAGGGCTGGTGGTAGCCATAAACTCCAGAAAGAACCAAAGTTTGGGAGTGAAGTCTCCTGAAAGTGTCTAGAATCAGTATGCTCAGTTAGACTTTCGTCCTGCTGTAGGCTTGTGTATTGAGGGCAAACAATCCAAACCTCACAAACAGGCTTTAAAACTTATTGTTCCTTATAAGCCAAAGAATACTTTTATTATCTTCGTCAAGCTACTTGACATATCTGTGTTACAGAGTCCTCATAAATAAAAAGGACAAAGAAGTAGCTGTTGTTGTTGAAAGATATAAGCATTTGATGCATTTTTGTTCAAGCATTACAAGATATGCAAAGTAGCACTTTTTTTTTTTTCTTTTAGTGCTGTTTCGCAGAAAGGATTACTCTCAATATCAGTTCCAAGAGATAGTAAGAGAGAAAAGGATTCTGGTGTCAAATAAATTAGGAAAGTGCTGCATACACTATAACCTCTTCCAGGATATTCATAATACACATGAACACAAAAGAGGTTCTAGAAAGTCCTGCAGTGAAGAAATTGCTTAAACTAGTACGTCTCAAATTTATTTGACTACAGAACATTTTATTCATCTAAAAACCATTCACATTCCACAGGACTCATTTTCTGTGAATATATTTTAGGAAACCATATTCCAGAGCAAAGAATGGATTGGGAGTTTTCTTTAGAAAGAAAAAAACCCAATGTGTTTAAAGTTTGAGCTATGAAGCATGTAAACACAATTTGGTGGCTGCAAATGATTAGGAAAATGGTTTAATGAAAAACAGAGCAGAAGAAGTGAGAAACAATCGCTGAAGAATTTTCTTGCAGTGGCATCTTGCTTTCCCGCAGCTCCACGTTGGTCCTGCTTATTTGACCAGATGTCATTCCTCCCCTCACTGGTGTCTTGCCTTTGCTGGTCCTGTTCTTGCTCCCTAAGGCCCCCATTTGCATAGCAGAATAGTGTTAGAAAGGAATATACTGTTTACTGAAGAATTTGTAGGCTAGACAGAGGGGGAGGTTTTTATCATGCACCCCAGCAAATATTTTTATTATTCCAGAGCTTTTAGTTTGTGTCCTCAAAGGGGGGATTCTTTACCCTTCTCTTCCAGTTTTCTGTTTCTTCCTCTCTCAGATCCTCCTAGAAAGCTCTAGGTCTCTTCCCTGTACTATGTTGCAAATTCTACTCTCTCCTGCTACTACTCCAGATTTGTATCCTCTGGTCCACCTATGTATATAGACAAATATAGAAGCACCTCTAGTTACTATGATGTTCCATGATGCAGGCAGCAATTTAATGGTTTTCTTTGTTTATTTGAGCAAGCTCTTTAGGGTCTCAACCCCATTCAGCTTGTTCAAGTGTTTGTTTTCCCCCCCAAACACTCATAGGAGTGTTCCCATTTAGCATTCTAGTAAATGAAATGTCCTTATCAATTTCATCTTAAAAATTAAGAACTAACGTGTTCCACAAGTTTTCTACTGTTGCCCTCTTCAATTCCTTGACAAACAAGGATTTTACATTACTTTTTAATAAAATAAAATTGAAAGTGTGCTTCAACTAAAACTTTTGTGTCTTCAAGATATTCTGTTAGAATTTGATAAATAAAAGTATCCCTAATATATAGGGGAACCTCTTTGGGATTTTACAGGGATAGGACTCCTAATAGAGTATCTCCAAAGTATTTCTGGGCCAGGTCTCTATAACAGACAGTTGTATTTTGACAGCTCTATTTTTATCTTTCCTGGTAGAGAGTGGTCATTGGGTATCTCAAAATGCAAAGACCAAGCAGGCTCAAACATAATCCTTTTAAAAATCAGGAGCTTCATCAAAATGTTCATTAGCATAAAGGCTAATTGCTAATAGCTAATTCCTTTTACCATTAGCATTGATGTTGTTAAAACCACAATAAGATGCTTATGTGAAGCAGAAATAGTATCATGTCCTCTTAGACATATGGCCTTAGTGAATGAGAGTTCTACAATTTTCTCTATAGCACCTATTCATTTAAAACATCTTCTAGTCTATTGGTATTTTCTTACTAATCTTCCTCAGCTACACCCAACCAGCATTTCTGGTATGAAAATGTAGACTTACATATTTATGAGAAGTTACATAAGAGTTTCTTTAATTAATAGACATTAGAATAGTAACATCAAATATTTTCTTTTTTTTTCTCATGAGTAAATCTAGTTTATTATCTTATTCTTAAACAATGGGATTTGCTGTGCCATAAGCCAGTTGGATAAACACCGTTTGTGAACCCATAGGAGCCAAACTGCAGAGACAGCTGATTTAGTAGGGTTGCTTTTAAAAATGGAAAGTGACATTAAAAATGGCATAAAGAAGGCATGACACAGTGCAGATTGAGAAACATCTTCACTAGAGACTTGCATAAGTATTTAGATTTCTGATTTCCAGATGTCAAACTGGTAATATATTCCCTTCAAAATTGTATTATAATTACCAAATGTGTCAGTCACTCTTGGCAGCGGGTGTGTAGGTACATTGCATTTGGGTCTAACTTCTGATAAATATATGGTGTGAATAATTACTCATTAGGTAGGGACTGAGTTTTTCTAAAACTTGGCCTATTTTTTTTTTTTTCTAGAAAATTACCAGGGGTGGACTAAAGAATGGGTATTCCTTTGGATCATATTGATAACTAGATAATGTTTTAATTGTGCAGTGCTCTATAGAAGTCATTTGTAGTAGTTTATATTTTATACAGTACATTAGGGCCGTATATCCAAATGCAAGATGGATATTAGATATATTCTGTGTTTAAAAAAATAAAAATCTCTTTTGATATTCTCACTTTTATGAGAATGTTAATCCCCTGATTTTTCCTCCTGAGATTCATTACCTGTCCATTCACACTTTCCCTTATACAAAAAAGAAAATTCATCTTAGAAGATCTGGGGAAAAAATATTATGATGTACTTCTCAATGTGAAAATGGAAAAATGGGTATGCTTTTTCACTATTAGTCCTATTTTATTGAGAATGTGAAAGTCCTAGGTACCTGTCCTTGCATTAGGACTAGAAAAGGTTCTTCAGGGAGCTTTTGAGGTCTTTTGTCACTGCTGCAGACCAAGCAGGTATGGGGCTGAGTAGCATCAAGTAAATGTTTTTTTCAGTATCACCACTTCCTTACTTATGAAATAGTTAAATATTTGGTTTGGTAGGTTTTTCTAACACAGAAATAATCTCTAATATTTATACCTTACTTTTTTGTTCCTCCTTACGTCCTTAAACAGGGCAGCCCAATAGCCATGTGGTTATTAAACTATAAGAATTCTTCTCTGGCATCAAGCATGATCCGCCTCTTGAGTGTTATCCCACTGTACATTTTATTTCCTGATTTGTTTCTGGATTCCCTGGGTCCTGGGGATTATCTCCTGATCACAGCTTTCCACTCTCCTTCTTAAAGCTGATAACTGATGTTATTGTATTAGACTTCATCATCTCTATTCAGTTATACATAAAGGTCAATTCCCCATGCTGGGGTCATTTCTTGGGAAGAGCAGCCAACAAAAAAATGCAAATATGTTTCCTTACAATGCTCATCAGAAAGTCTGAGACAAAGTGGGTTGTACTGAATCATGGGTCAAGTGTGTGTGGCAGTTTTGTAATCAAACTCCCTGATTCCTTGATGCTTTACTTCCAAGTACCAGAGCTCACACCACCTATTTTCTGCTCCCAGAAAAAACCCAAACTGGGTTTTAATAGTTCTACTGGTACAAATAGAGTTGTGTATCTCAGTGATAATTAGTTAGGTATAAATTGTATAATATTATGGAGGGAGATCAGATTTGGGGTTAGAAATTATGAAACTTGGGTCTGTATTATTGATTATAGTCTCTGTGTGATCTTGGATGAGTCATTTGAACTCTCTCAATCTCATTTGTAAAAAGAAAATATTAACAACAATGACAATAATACCTAACTACCTAACTTGAAAGATAGCTGTGAGGAATCACAGAAAATTGCTTTTATTTTCAAAGAAAATTACTTTTTAATCATGAAAAGATCATTGACAATTCTAAACTGACAGGTTTTATTTTCTATTTAATACTTCACCTTCTTCTAATTGGCAACAAGGACCCATCCTGTAGTTCCTGTGAGCTACACCATTTAAGCACCCGCTCATTCCTGATCAGACCCAAAAGATCCCAGAACGTTGCCCTTTCTATTCTCAATTGGGTGAGTTCTGTAACTCCCAGCCTGGGGAGGTGAGGTTCTCTATATCCTGGATATGTAGTGACATAGTCAACAAGAATTCACATGAAGGTACAGGGAGATGCAAGTATGGGAGATCACCTCTTGTTGTGGAAAGACCATATGCCTTAGAACCAGACAGACCTGGATTTGAAAATTATCTCTACTAGGTACCAGCTTACTGTGTGATCTTAAGACTTGCTACTTAATCTCCTTCAACCTTGTTTGATCTGATCAAAGTGAGGAATAAAATCCACTTGTAAAATTGCATATTGAACAATTAGCCCATGGTAGATACTATTATTCACATTCATGGAATGTTTCTACAAAATTTTGTGAAAACTTTTCTAGCTTAGCTTCATGAGGAGTATTTCACCTTGAGGTGTGATAAATGCAACAGGCAGCACTGAGGGCTCTCATACTTAATATGTTGCTTTCCTGAATACTTGCACTTGGGGATATTCTCTTAATGGGAATGTGAAATAATTCAATTAAGAGCTTAGTGTGTGGAACAGTTTTAGTGTTCATTTTTAGAGGGCATATGAACCTGTACTTTCCTCACCAAAGGAATGAAGAGAATATCATTTAGGTTTTGGGGAACCTACATGGGGCAGGAATTTGGCAGCAGAGATCTTTTTCCTGAAACTTCTAAAGTCTTTGGATGTAGGAGGCCACATACTTTTAGAGGACAGAGGAAGCGAGAAAGGAAACTTCTTAATGGCCTTAAAATCTTAACTAAAAGAGCCTGCATTTGGAGACAGAAAATTTAGATTTTGAATCTTACCTTACTGCTTCCAGGTTTTGTGATCTTGGGCAAGTCTCTTAAGCTCTCTGAATCTACAAAGGGAAAATGTCACTACTCATAATCACAATAACAACATTAGTAAAAATAATACTACATCATAAAATTTTTTGTGAGGATTAAAATATCTGAAGTATTTAAAATTTCTATTTAATAGAGATAAAACAAATTACAACAACAGTATTATACATTGGGAGGTCTTAATTTTTGTTCAGTTCACTTCATTCCTTCTTGTAATAAAGGGAACAGCATTCCTGTGAGCCACCCCCCTTTTCACCCTCCTATCTCTGGGTGTTTTGCTATTGTATTTTTTTTAAGATTTTATTTATTTATTTGACAGAGAGAGAGAGAGCACAAGCAGGGGGAGCGGCAGGCAGAGGGAGAGGGAGAAGCAGTCTCTCCGCTGAGCTGAGAGTCCTATGTGGGGCTGGATCCCAGGACCCTGGGATCATGACCTGAGCCAAAGGCAGACGCTTAACCAACTGAGCCACCCAGGCACCCCTTGCTATTGTATTACTACTGTAAACATTCTTGCACATGCTTCCCAGAACTCATGTGCTGATTTTTCTCTAGGTTATTGTTTAGTCAGGGTTCCATCAGGAAATCAGAAGTCTTTCAAAATAATATGAGTTTAATACAGGGAGTAGAGACTTATACTATCATTGTAAGGACAGGACCTGCAGGGAAAATGTATTAGAGAATGAGATATGATAAAATTTTTGGGAGAGATTTTCTGACTCTTTGGAATTTGAGACTATCAAAGAGGACTGCTATATATGGGCAAATTTCATAAGCCCTGTTTGAAGAAATTTAGTGCACTCATGGGCTAAGACTGTAAGAAAAATTAATTGATATGGACAGAGTATGCAAAAATAAACTGCTGAATATATAAATGATCTAAATGATAAAGCAAATGAGAAGGTATCCATAGAAATCAATTTGTTTTCATAGACAAAGTTGCAATTAAACTTTCCTTTTTTTAAGGACAGTTACAGAGGATGGAAGAAGGGAATATTTAACAGAGAGGTGGCCACAAGAGTTGTGAAAGCAGTTGAAGGGCAGTGGAAGGTCACAGTTCTTCAAGAGACAAGTCATGGATTTGGGTCCTGATTCAGAAACATGCCATCACTATACTTTGAGAAAATATCACCTCTCAGAGTCCAATCTTCATCATTTTAGGATGGGTATAATATCAATCAAATTATAACAGAAACATTATTGGTAAACTTGATAAATAAAGGAAAAGCACAAATTGTTATTATGTAAAATAAAAGTAATATGACTAAAACAAAAGCTCCAATTTCATAAATAATTGCACGGACTGGTCAATAGGACCTCTTAATTATTATTATTATTTTTTTTTTAAGATTTTATTTATTTATTTGAGAGAGAATGAGAGATGAGAGCACGAGAGGGAAGAGGGTCAGAGGGAGAAGCAGACTCCCCGCTGAGCGGGGAGCCCGATGCGGGACTCGATCCCGGGACTCCAGGATCATGACCCGAGCAGAAGGCAGTCGCTTAACCAACTGAGCCACCCAGGCGCCCGGACCTCTTAATTATTTTAATATCAAGAAGGGCCAGGCCTTTAGCTTGAAGCAGGAAATGGGGAAAAAAAATGAAATGGAGTCTGTTTGGCTACTCAATTCTTATTTAGTATCTCTCTTCTGACAAAGAGAGTTAGCTTTAAGTTCAAAAGGACAAAGCAGGGACAATTAAGACAGACTTGAAGCCTAATACTTGTGAAGACGTAATGACTTTACTTGCGGCAAAGGTTTACTTAATGCCTACAATTTGCTGGACTCTGTTAGGAGCTGGGGATGAAAGAGTGAATAGAGCAGAACAAGCCCTTGATCTTACAGTCACACAGTCCTATGGGAACTTCATAGAATAGCATGTTGCTGTTTTCAAAGAAATTATGTCCTAGGATACCAAGTGAAAGCGAACAGATCTTTCAACATCGTAACTGAACACTAGCTTTATGTTGAATGAATAAAGAATTGGATCACTGTTGATTAAGAAATTTTTAAGAACATAGGACCTCTGGAAGGAGATGAACAAGTATTAACTCTTAATTTCATTGAGCTTCAGTTCTTATAAAATAGGGATGAGTCTTCAAACTGCCCCAAATATTTAGTAAAATATTTCATTGTGTCCTTGAAATAAGATGGGGAAATTGTGAGATACAAAGATTTGTAATCTACAAATTCTTGAATTATGATTTTGAAGTAATAATTATTAGATTTTTAAAACTTCAGAGGAGAATTTTTATGGCAAAAGATAGCCTTTGCCTTTGGTTATGTTCAGTCTTAAATTTAACCAATAATTTAAATGAGTATATAGAAGACACAATTATTAGATTTTAGGTGGCATTTTAAGACAGCATAAAGGACAAAGGTATAATTTAGTTTTCTGTTCTTAGAAGAAAACAGAATTCTGTCACTTGGAGGCATTCTGTATTAAGAGGAACAAGATACATTGTTTGCTTCCATATTAGAGTAGAAAAAAATCGAAGTCAGACAAGGGTTAGCTAAATAAGCTGAGTTATGTTAATCTTATGGCATAAAGACAGCATTTAACCTTTTAGAGTCAAGTGTCTATCAAAAGCTGAAATTTTAGGATTCCATGTCAGTGAGCCTGGACTTAGGGAAAGGCTTCAGCCCTTGTATGACATTGGAACTCTTTGTGAGTAATTAGGGATGAAAATAGTCATGGTTCTGGAAAAGTATGTCAGAGATTGGGGGAAATCAGAACTTCTGAGAGGACTCAGCTGTTAGGGCTCATGCCAAAGACCACCAGATACTAAGCTCATAGTAGTGCAACTAATTTCAGACTTCCTACTAATAGGGATGGTGCCCTTAAGATGTTGGCTGTCTTGGTTAGGGTTGGATGGAGTTTGTGTATATTTAGCCTCAAGGACTCCATCTGAGTGAGAAAAGGAGAAAAGGAACTATTCAAATTCCTGATCAAGCATTAAGTGGCAAGATGTTCTTTTGGGACTTATTCAAGCAGGAGTTTTATGACTATAGAGCTTGATTTTAGAGAAGTGATTGTTGAATTTATGAGCATTTGGACTAGATGGATATTAAGACACCATTCACCTTCTTTCCATGATTCTATACTCAACATATAGGTAAGCCTAGCTCTATGGATGCCTTTTATTTGCCTTTATAGTCTCTCTTTGTCCTGGGGACTTTGCCAGTACTTTGAGACAAATCATTTCCTAAGCACATAAGCAGGAGAAGAATTTCTTTTTTTTTTTTCCCTTTAGAAAGATACAAATAACCTACAACACTTGGCGAGCACATGGTTTCTGGCACAGGTAAATTCAAAGAGGTTTTGTGAACAGCATAATTCAGTCAGTTGGGAATGAACAGTATACTTTAAAGAATACCCAAAAGCCAGATAGAAAGGGGGCAAAATGGGATAGGCTGTTGATCTCCTTGGTACACACAGCTGTGCTCAGAACAGATACCAGGAGGGCAGTGGGTCTGAGAAGATAAGGCTGCTTTCCTTCTATTGAGCAGTTCTATTGTGAAGGCAAGGTCAAAAATGCTAATAAAGCAGCAGAAACCTGAGTCAAATTGTATAGGCTACAAGGGCTTGTTCCTCGATGCTAATTAATGTTATCACAGAAGATGGCTAAAATGAGAATATTACCTACTAGTAAATTAATAGGATATGCTGAAACATACCACAAGGGAGGAATTGCCTATACTAAATAGTATAAAAGAGATTGCCGCCGGCAAATGGTTACCGGTGAAGAGTTTTCTACATTATGTATAAACTCTAGGAGATATGACTTAAAGTATGCCATGAATCTTTAATTGAGAGAAAATCATTTGTGCGGGATAAAGTGTGATGGCAAACCCATACATCTTTTTTTTTATTATCTATACAGAACATTGTGAACCATTTGAAAAGAATATGTTGCACTAAATTATTATGCCATGATCAGATTAGATCAGTAATGTGTCTATATTTGCTACAGAAGTCATCAGGTTATCTCTGTTTTGAGTTGTCACCTTTGACTGTAGTCTAATTGCTAACTGCAGTTACATGGAACTTAAATTAGGTTGATTCATTGATGTAATTCCCAGAAAAGCCAAGAAAAATCTATTTCAATGATTTCGGAAGTGGGACCTAACTTTTCTTTTTTGTAAATTCAATTTTTATCAGATTTATCTAAAAAGTAAAGAGTGGGGGAGAGGAAGGTCTTGGTAGGATAGAGGAATTAAAAGTAAAGGAAAAAATTGCTGAATGAAAACTATGTTGAGAGGCTGATACAGCCATTTGCAGATTATGTCTCAGACCTAAAACAAGTGTTTTGCAGTAAATATACTAATATCTCTCAATGGTCATAAACTATGGAACCCATTTATTACTAATTTTAAAAAGAACATGTTTTTTTAATATATTTTTTAAGATTTTATTTATTTATTTGAGAGAGAGAGAATGAGAGAGGGGGGGAGCGCACATGAGAGGGGGGAGGGTCAGAAGGAGAAGCAGACTCCCTGCTGAGCAGGGGGCCCGATGCGGGACTCGATCCTGGGACTCCAGGATCATGACCTGAGCTGAAGGCAGTCGCTCAACCAACTGAGCCACCCAGGTGTCCCAACATGTATCTTTTTATAAAAGAATATCTTCTATTCTCTCAGATTCCAAATCTGCGTGGTGATATCCTTCCTAGTTTGTTTTTGTTTTTTCTGTTTTTGTTTTTGTTTACCCTATACAGTTAACTGGTTGACTAAATTCTATTCTTTTATGGTTGTTGTTAAATGTTCTCTGGTTATTCCTTCTGTTGTTATCCTTGTGGTTTTTATCTTTATCAAAGTCATAGACCTCCCTTTTTGTCAGTATTGATCAGAAGCTGCTGTTACTCCAAAGGAGGGGGAGGGGGAGGGAGAGGAAAGGAAGGAAGGAAGGAAGGAAGGAAGGAAGGAAGGAAGGAAGGAAGGAAGGAAGGAAGGAAGGAAGGAAGGGAGGGAGGGAGGGAGGGAGGAAGAACCATCTGTCTTTGCTTATCTTACCAAACTTCCCTATACCATTTACCTGTTTGTCATTCTTACCAGAATCCCTGGATTCCATACCTACATGCTCTTGATTTTCCTCCCATTTTTTTCCTAATCTTTGCCTTCCCATATAGAAAGATCTGGTTTTTTGCAAACTTCTAAAATATTGGAGTTCTTTAAGAATCTTAGTCTCTCTCTTCTCAAAGTACACAGTTTCCCTGAGAAAGCTCCTAAAATCCCATGCCTTCAGTTATTTGTAGGAGACTGATGTCTCCTAAATATTTATCTCCAAGTCACATCCATTCCTGACCTTCAGACTGGCATTTGATCAGATTCATTTGGCTTGTGCTGAGGCAATTCAAATTCATTTTGTTCAAAACCAGACCTGTCATCTTTTCCCCATTTTGCTTATTTTCTCAATTCCATAGCAAAATGACTGGTTCCATGCTCTACTCAATTTCCAAAGACCCAAATGTCATCTATGAACTCTTCTTCTCTTTACCTTGAATATCCAATTATTTTACATTCTGTTAATTCTGTACCTCCTAACTCTGTCTTGAATCTTTCCATTTCTCCCCTTTGCCCTAAAATATCATCCTTCACCTAGATTTCTGTAACAGTCTCTTAAATATTTTGCTTTCAGTCTTGGCCAAACTTAAAATATCTTAAGTCTTGGCCAAACTTAAAATATGTTGAATGATCTTACTTGTATACAAATTTAGAATATATTATTGTCCTGCTTCAAACGCTTCTGTAGATCCCCATCACCCCCAGATTTGAGTTTACTGACGTTGACTGCAAGCCTTATTTTCTGTCTGCTGTTTAATTTTCTGTCTGGTCTTTTGCTTATTCCTCCCCTGAAAATTCAGTCACTCTGAATTTCTTAAATATTTCTAACCATTCTCATTTCTGGTGCATTGTACATGCTTCTTCCTGTTCTTGAATCATTCTATTCTTTCTCCTCTATTCTTTCCACGCTTTGCCTTATTAATTCCTAGTCTTGCTTCAATGCATAGCTATGTGTCATCTCTCTGATCTTTATAATCGATGTAGCAGTTCCTCTACATAAACTCTGTGTTATTTGTCTTATGCTATATTGTAATGTCATACTTACTCATCTGTCCCTCTACTAGATTTTGAACTCCATGAGTCCAGGGAATGTACCTTTCTGCCTTTTCTCCAATGTCCAGTTTAGTAGTCAATAAATATTTGTCAAATGAGTAAATATAAGCAGAGTCCTAACTGATCATAGCCTCCAAATTCAGTGAATACTACTAGAATTTTACCTACCATATCCAAATCATCTACATTTTAAATTGGAATTCAGAATTAATCTGTTATGATTTTACTTTCAAAATCTTATTCATTTTCCACTAATTCCAGACATGCCATAAAAAATACTTAAGTAGCTGATCTGACATGATAACCATCCACATGAACTCTGGCCCTCAACCTGTCACATTACTTACTATTCTCTGAGGATGATATGGTCATAGTAGCCTTCATTATTTTAATTTTTTTATTATGACACATATAATATGTAAGAGGATGCATAACATATAGGTAAATTTTAAAACAAAAATAATGAAGCAAAATCCCATATATCAATCATATTACTCAAATATTAGAACATCATCAGCATTGTCCAGGACCCTGCAGGCCTCACTCAGATTGTAATTCACTTCCTCCTACCTCAGATATAACCACTAACCTGAGTTTTATGTTTATTATTCTACTGTTACACTTTAAGTTTTATTTATTTATGTATGTATTTATGTATTTATTTATCTAATAAGTTCTACTTTCTGTGTGGATTCATTTTTTTTCTTTCATCTTTTTTTTTTTTAAGATTTTGTTTTATTTATTTGCCAGAGAGAGAGAGAGAGCAAGAGAGGGAACACAAGCAGGGGAGTGGGAGAGGGAGAAGCAGGCTTCCCGCGGAGCAGGGAGCCCAGTGTGGTGCTCGATCCCAGGACCCTGGGTTCATGACCTGAGCCGAAGGCAGACGCTTAACGACTGAGCCACCCAGGCGCCCCTATTTTATTTTTTTCAGTATAAATAATTTTGTTTGCTGTCTTAAGTTGGAGGCTTGGCTCATTGACTTTCAGGCTATTTTCTAAAATATAAGCCTATACATTTCCTTTTAAAGACTATATCTTATAAGTTTAATATATAGTAATCTTTTTATGGTTCAGTGCTAATATTTTCTTATTTATAAATTTATTCCTTAATATCAAATTCGTTATTTAGATGTTGTTTTAAAAAATTACTTGAGGGGGTGCCTGGGTGGCTCAGTTGGTTAAGTGACAGACTTTATTTTGGCTCAGATCGTGATCTCAGGGTTGTGAAACTGAGTCCTCATCTGGGCTCCGTGCTCAGTGGGGAGTATGCTTGAGTTTCTCTCTCTCCCTCTCTCCCTCCCCCACTTTGTTGTGTGTGTGCTCTCTCTGTAAAATAAATAAATCTTAAAAAAATTACTTTAGAATTTAAAAATGAGATTTAATTACAATCATGATTAATAATTAGAATTTTGAAAATTAATTTTAATAACTTTTCAGAATGTATTACATTGTACTTAAAGAATAGTCTTAATGATATCAAGTTTTAAAAATTTTCTGACACTTTGTGGCAAGGCAAATGGATGGAATATGATCTACTCTAGTTAGTGATTAGACCTGGTATTACATATGTTGTTGAGTTCAACCTTGTTCTTTGTGTTGTTTTAATGTTCTAAATTTTTACTTGTTTGATGTCTCTTATTTTGATGTTGGGTTTCTTTCTTCTTGTGTTTGTGCTGGGTTTTACCTCATTTATTTTGACTATGTTATTATGCTCATACAAGTTTAGAATATCTACCCCCCTTCCTTTTAATCCTTCATTGGATTAAACCTTTAATTAACACGTGTCCTCTTTATTTCTAGTATCTTTTGCTTTAATATCTATTTTCTCTCATGCTAGTAGAGCAAAAATAAGTCTTATCATTTACCCAGCATATCTTTTCCATCATTTTACCTTCAATCCTCTGTGTTCTTAAAGGTTACATGTACTTTTAAAAAGAACATGTAGATTATTTTTTTTAATTTCAGGCAAAAATATTTATATTTTAATGAGAGATTAGATCATTTTGTCTTTATTTTGGTTATGGATTTAAAAAATATTTCTAAAATGGTTTTTGTGTTTTCTGTTTCTTCTGCTTTTTCTGATGGTTTTGTCTTGAATTTTAATATTGGTTGAGGTGGTTGTTAAAATAGGTAGTTGTGGTTATTTAAAGTTTTGTCTGTGCATATACTTTTTTGATAATCACCCTGAAAATTTTAACATGCATATTTAACTTATATAAAGAGACCTGGGGTCATTTTCATTCTGCTTGAAGTATCCTTTATCATTTAGTAAAGATTTTTTGGTGAAAACTTTATCCAATGATTTTTTTATGTTGAAAATTGTCTTCTTTTCCCCTTATTTTTGAAGGAAAATTTTGATGAGTATATAGTTCTGGATTTCATTTTGAAGTTATTATTCCACTCTTTTCTAGTATCCAATATGAAGTCAGTGGTCAAACTGCCAGATATTATTTAGTTTACTATTTTATCTCTTTGACTCCTTTTAAGGTCTTTCTCAGTTTTATTATGGTGTAAATATATGTAGATGTTTTGTTTGTATTTATAATATTAGACATTCATTGGGCTTCCTTGATTTGAATATTTGTGTCTTACATTAGCTTAGAAAAATTCTCTTCATTCATTTCTTCAGACATTCCCTGTCTCTCATTTTCTCTCTTCCTTCTCTCTGTAATTTTAGGGTTAGTTTTGTGATAGACCCATTCTGTCCTCCATGTTGTTCAACTTCCCCATTTTCCATCATTCTGCCTTCTGGTACATTCTTTCAACATGCTTGTTTCTATATTCCAATTCACTAATAACCTCTTAATTTGTGTCTTACTTGCTCTTTATCAAATTCATTTATTTTTCACACTTTTCTCATTCCAAAAAATTCTATTTGTTTCTTTTTGAAATTGCCCATTTGTTTTTGATTGCTTTTTTTAGGTTCCTTTTTATAGGAAATTTTATTTTATATATAAGAATAATATAAACATGTTTACTGTTTTGTATCTGATAATTTTATGTTTATATTAAACATAATAGTGTGATCTGATTTGTTTCTTTGGGTATTTGATCATTTTTCATTGCAAAATTATTTTCTTTGCATGCTATCAGTATGATAATTTTTGAGGCCTGGTTAAAGTGTGTTCTTTGATAATTTTTCATTGCAAAATTATTTTCTTCGTATGCTATTAGTATGATAATTTTGAGGCCTGGTTAAAGTATGTTCCTCTAGGGAAGAGTTATCCTTTACTCATGCCAGGTTCCCAGAGGCGCTACTACTGAGAACCACTTCAACTAAATTAGTATTCTTCTTTGGGTACTTGGAAGCATCCAAGTAGGAGGAATACTGGCCTTTTACCAGCATGTAGCTAGAATTTTCAGAGAAGATTTTTTTCTCTTTTGATTAAAAGCTAAAGTAGGCAGGTAGTCCCATTTCCTTCTCCTTCTTCAAACAGTCCGCCAGACACCCAAGATGCTGAAGGTATCACTTTTTGGGGGTCCTGGTTTTATGTCTTTGTGTGAGTATATTTGATTCAAACTTCCATGTTCCTCAATACCCCAGATTTTGATGTTTGTCCCAACAAAGCTCTTTAAATCTTAGTGTGTAGGCCACTTTGGATTGACACATGCCTCCAAGGTAAATACCAGAGAGGTAGTTACTTGCTTCTGTAGATTTTCTCTTAGACTTATGATTAACCTCTCAAACTTTGACCAGGCCATCAATTCACTTAACACTTCTAAAGGTCATGCTTTTTCACCTTTAAATGAAGCAGTTAGCAGTAATAGTAGGTGATCTCTTTTATTATGACTCTTTTCAATAACTTTAGTAGGTTTTTCAATAACCTTCAAACTGTATGTTTTAGGGATGAATTAACTGGTGTCCTTAATGGTAAAAAGAGGAAGTCAACATGCCAAACCTTGTGAAGAGTGCTCTGGGGGTCTTCAATTAGAGGGCTGTATTCACTGGCTAGTGTACAGTGCTTGAGAACAATTGCTTCATCCTGAAATGAGGGAGTATACCCCATGGGATGACTTGCATCCCTGTCATTTCATAAACAAATTCCAGAGCTGGTGATAGCTAATGTGTTGTTTCTCCCAGGTAACACCTTACATATTGAAAAAACTCACTTCCGGAAAATACTTTCATACAAAGTAGACAGTAAAAATCTGAAAATGCCAGGCACTTCAGCAAAACTTGTATGCAAAGAAACCTTACTTGATATTATTCAAATTATGCCTACACAGTAAAGCCAATCCATACATAGCTATCAGTATTGAGGCAGAGATGCAAATATGTCTTCATTTGGGGCTGATAGATGTTGTGACCTACTTACTCTAGGAAAGTGCATCTTCATTTTTCAGCTATCTCCAAAAATTAGTGACCATAGTTAATAGGATGTCATAAAAAGTATACCACAATATTGGTACAGAAAATTTAAATAAATTGAACTAAAGAATTACCATTGTAATCATTTTATTATTCTCCCTTTATAGACCTTGTGTAAATGAAACTGCTTTCTTTGCTCTGTGAAGATAAGCAATTTCACTCCCCAGTCTGAATAGCATGGCACTGACGAACAGCTGTGAATGAATCAAGTACAGGGTAAACATACAAGACAGCAAATGATTTTGAAGCTCAACAGCCCATGAACAATAACTGTAATTAAACTCAATAAAGAACAAGAAAAGAGAAAAGATGCAGAGTAGAAAAAACAACCGTAACAACAACAAAACACCACCACAATAGCAAAACAGCCTGAAAAGATTGAAGGAAACCAGCAGAACACCAGAGAATTGTTGAAGCCACTTTGCTTTGCCTTCACCATAATTGATCATTTTATATATTAAATATCACTTTTCCTCCCAAGGGATCTAAAGGCTAAATTCATGGTCAATATGTCCTTGAATATATTTACTGGATTTTGGAGTATGTAATAAATGACAGAGGTATAAAACATACCTTATGTTTCCTTCATCTTTTTCTTTTCGTAGTCATTTTAGCAGGCAATTTTCTGCATTTAATAGAAACACAGCATCTGAAAGTGTCTTTAGTGGAATAGTTTGTCATTTCCCTTGTTTGCTCCTAGCTTCTGACATTATTTATCTAGTGTTTTTCTCTCTGCTCTCATTTTCTTGTCTTCCTGTCACTCTTTGTGGGATGGGCCTGACAGTTCATTGATGTTCTTATAGAACCTGACTGTTGTACTTTCCAGATGCAACACTTAGAGCATATTGAAAAGTCACAAAAACACATATGCACACAAGAGTGTGGTTTTTTCCATAAGAGTGCATAGAAATAGAAAGTTAACATGCCAATTTACATAGTCACTTCTGTTTTATTCATGTGAGAGAAACAGATTTTTATGTTTCTGATTTCACCTTCAAAAATCGTCTTTCCCAATGTAAACTTGATCAATTTCAGGAAGCTGTAATAATCCAGCTGCAACTAATGGAGTGTGTGAGAAAGATGTGAACAAAAATCAAATCAATGCAATGCAAAGGGTGATGACCCAAACCTACTTCTCTCTTTTGTGAAGTAAATCGAATAAATTGAATAAAGTCATTTTAAACTAACCAATGATAATCTCATTCTGATGTGGCCATGACATTAGCAGAAATAATAGGAAAAGGGATTCAATCTAAATTGAAAAAAGTCTGAACCAATGAGTATTTTACTGTCATTTAATTTTCCTTTTTGCAAGAGGCTGGCACTCAACTCTGTAGTATATTGAGTAACTTCTACAGATTTTTGTCAAGGTTTTATTACTTTGGAAACATGGTACAACCAAGAGTCTGGGTTTTCAAGACCCGTGTTCCTAGATTTAACTTCCCATGGAACCTGGATGAAGCTAGCCATGTTACTTAGATTCCCTGAGATCCCTGTTCCAAAAATGAGAACAATGGTAACTATTGAGGAGAATTGTGCTGAGGATGCAAGATTTCATATACATAGAGCATAGTAAATTTCTTGGCACTTACCAGGAACTCAGTACGTGTTGTAAGCCCCACCCCTACTTTCTTTCTCTGCTTGCATCCTAACAATAAAAGCTAATGTCCATCAAACACTTTCGTTTCAAATAATTCTTATTTCACAGCACATCTATATTCATTCTTAGATATTAAGACACTTTGCTTTTCATTCTCCACTTTGCATTCCTTTTAACTGTATAGTGACTTGTCTAAGAAGGTACTGCTAGTAAGTGTCAGAGTGATTAGAAGTCAGGTTTTTCTGACTTTGGAACCCATATTCTTAACCACACTTAAACTTCTCTGCTTTCATAATGTACTGAGGAGGGACAGCAGGTTTGCTTCAGTCAAAAAAATACTCTCTTGATTCCAGCACAATATGTTTGCTTGATTTCTGGCCTCCATAGATGACCTACTGGCTTTTACAACATCTACTGCCCTGTATTTGCTATCTATTGGTGTCTAACAAATTACCACAAAACTGAGTGATTTAAAACAATATACATGTATTATCTTGTAGTTTTTGTTAAGAATGTTGGCACGCTTGGCTGTATCCTTAGTGTCACAGTATCTCACAAGCCTGCAGTCACCGTTGGCAGTTTCACCCAGAGGCTCAACTAGGGAAAGATCTGCTTCTAAACTCACTCAGTTTTTTGGTTTTTCATTAGCTGTTGGCCTGAGGGCACAGATCCTCACTGCGTGGTGCTTGGAGGCTACTGTTATGGGCTGAATTGTGTCCTCCCTCACCCTCCCAATTCATATGAATTTGAAGCCCAAATCCCAAATGTGTGTTTGGAGATGAGGCCTTTAAGGAGGTAATAAGGCTAAATGAGGTCATCCCTAATCTAATAGGACTGAGGTCCTTATAAGAGGAGGAAGAGATACCAGAATTCTCTCTGTTCCCATGTGGGCACAGAGGAAAAAGCCATTTGAGTACACAGTGAGATGGTAGCCATCTGCAACCCAAGGAGAGAGGTCTAACCAGAAACCAACCCTGATGGCACCTTGATCTCAGACTTCCAGTCTCACAACTGTACAAAAAATAATTTTCTGTTATTTAAGACACTCAATTTTTTTATTTTTTATTTTTAAAGATTTTATTTATTTATTTGACAGAGAGAGACATAGCAAGAGAGGGAACACAAACAGGGGGAGTAGGAGAGGGAGAAGCAGGCTTCCCTGCAGAGCAGGGAGCCCAGTGCCGGGCTCGATCCCAATCACGACCTGAGCTGAAGGCAGACGCCCAATGACTGAGCCACCCAGGTGCCCCTAAGACACTCAATTTGTAGCATTCTCTTATGGCAGCCTGGGCAGACTATTATAGCCCCTCTTAACTTTTTACCACGTGGGCCTCTTCAACATGACAGTTTGCTTCTTTAAAGTATGCAAGCTGGGAAGGCAATAGAGAGACAGAAGTAAGACAGAAGTCACAATATTGGAAAGCTAATCATAGAATTGACATCCCCTCAGGTTACTCCATTCAGTTAATTCAAAGCGAGTTCCTCAAAGGAGGAGATTCCAAAGGCTGTGAATACCAGGAGGTAGTGTTCATTGGGCCCATTTTAGGAGCTACCACATTTTCTGAATCTTAGGAGGCATGCCTAAATTTCTGGTTTGGAATTTTGGAACTAAGCGCCAATAGCAACTCTTGAAGGCTACCTAATTTCCCTCTCAATCTGAGTATGCTATGACCACCTCCTTGTTTGCTCTTTTGGAATTATAAAGTTCTAGGGATACCCTTCCTAGAGGTCTCTTTCTTACATTCAAATGGGCAGTGAAATAGAGGTCTGTCTCCTCTGAGGATTCCTTTCTACACAACTTATATATTTCACTTTTTTCTTTGACTTTGGCCTGGGTAGGCAAGGCTTGGGCATGTTGCTTATTCCCTCTTTTTCTTAACTCTTCTCTTTTCCTCTTTTCAGTTTATTAAGACTGGACATAGCTTTCCTTCTTTTTTTTCTTCCTGTTTGGGAAATAATTCCATTTTGTAAAATTCTGTGACCCAATTAACAAGGATTATTTCTTGATATTTTAATGGGAAAAAGAGGGGTGCCTGGTTGGCTCAGTCAGTTAAGCATCCAACTCTTGATTTCAGCTCAGGTCACAGTCTCAGGATCATGGGACTGAGCCCTGCATTAAGCTCCACAGCCACTGGGGAGTCTGCTTGGGATTCTCTCTCTCCCTCTCCCTCGGCCCCTTCCTCTCCCCCATGCTCCCCCCACCAAATAAATAAATAAATAAATAGATAAATAAAAAAAAAATAAATGGGAGAAAGATGACAAAAAAATTAGCAGAAACCTTTTTTAAAAGACAAATGCTAGTTTTCACTATGTATTGTCTTTCTGTAGACTTTAAAATTCAATTGAGATGGCAGAAGCCAAACCTTAGATGCTTCCCTAACCCTTGAACTTGAAGTAGATACATACTTTGAGATGATGAGGGGAAAAAAACAAGTCATGTATAAGGAAATACAATGACTAAAAAACACATTAATATTTTTGAGAAAATGATTTGTTGCAAGGTTTTCCTCATATAGAGAAGTTAGAAAAGATCTGTAACCTAAGGAATTTACCTAATTCTTTCTTATATACAAAGCTTTTCTTTACAAAATTGCTATGTGTGTAGAGCGTAGCTTGGACCAAAGCCAAACTACTCTGATTCTGGCAATATGTAGCAGTACATCTGTTCTCTGGCTAATAGAGGGACTTGTGAAATCATATTTGAATCAATTGCAGTTTCTTAATCAGTGATGAGGAAATGGAGTGTCAGGATTTTAGCAACACTATTTTAAAAAATTTTGAAGCACATGGCCCTCCAGGCCACATGGACATAAGCCAGAACCACCAAACTACCCATTACCTGGAACATTCACAATCACCTTGGAAGCACAGATGCTGGGGCATCTGACCAATTAAAATTACATTGCCTTTGTGTCTTTTTTCTTACAGATGAAGAGGCAGGCTGTGCATGCATTGGCCTGTGGTCCCAAGGGAACTTGGCTGACTTCTGTCCAGAAACAGGATTAAAATGGAAATTATATCTTAAATCTTTGAAGGATTTATATTAGAAACCTGAAGGATTTTTATTAGAAACTTGATTTTCTATTATCTATTGAGTTTGGTACTTCATTACCCAACTCAAAGTACCCAGAGGGTTTTTGTTTTGTTTTGTTTTGCTTAAAGATTTTATTTATTTATTTGAGATAGAGAAAGCATCAGTAGAGGCAGAAGGAGAGGGAGAAGCAGATTCCCCATGGAACAGGAAGCCCGATGCAGGACCCTGAGATTATGACCTGAGCCAAAGGCAGACACTTAACCGACTGAGCCACCCAGGTGCCCTGAGAGTTTTGTTTAACCTCTGGAGGAAAATGGGAAATGGCTACTAGGGTTTGGGTTATGGGTATGACATACAGCTCTATGCAATAAAGAACAGAAATTATGAATCTACTTGCACTATGCTATGGAAATGTCACTCAAATTATTCTATTTTTGCATCCATGCAAGTAGAATATATTTGTCTTTTCCTGGGATTTGGGTCTTATATCAATGTGCTATTTCAGACACTGGTAACAATATCATACACACACATTCTCTCAACCACTCAAGATTTAACAAACATTTACTAAGTAGTAACTAAATTTCAGGCACTGTTAAAGGCAGCTAAAACTCGGGCAGATAGGTACTGGATAGGAATTCTGTTAGAACGGTAGTGGAATTTCCCTACTTCTTTCAAAACATGATTTCCTGTGAGACAAGTTCATTGAAAGATGAACTAATTATTTCCTAAGAAAGGAGATGGCAGCTCTGATAATGAAGTTTTCTCTATCAGGAAAATTTATGTAATTATCTAATAATTGCCTATGTAGAGATAAATATTTCTATAGAAAATCATCTTAGAGAATGTTAGAATTGGAAAAGATTTTAAAGGCCATTTACTTGAGTTTTTTAGGAGGCAGAGTTCAGTAGATTCTATGAAATTCAGTGAGAGGGATTAAGCTCATTTTATTTAATCTCATTATTGATTAGGCCCAGAATTGACATTACTAGAAGAAAATCATTCTTGATGTATTATTTCCTACCCATAAATGTTACTCTTATTATGACCCCAGGAGAAGGCAAAAAGAAGGGAAGTCAAGACAAGACAATAAAACTGCCAAGTAAAGCTTCACCTGATCTAACTACATATATAATACATTTTGGTAGATATTCTCCAAAGATGATCACCATCAGTCCCTTTCCTCCTCTGTGCACGTGTTGCCCTACACATTAAAAGGTGGAGTCTAATTTTCTTTCTCTTGGATGTAGGGTGGATTCAGTGACTTGTTTGAACAGCTGATGGTAGTGAAATGTTCGGGGACTTACCAGTTTAAGTCTTATCATGCCTTGAAACTTCTGCCCTATATTTCTTGAAAGGCTTGCTCATGGGTGCTCCCTCTAGAACTTAAGCAACATGTTCTTAGAAACCTATGCCACATGTGGAAGCCATGTTCAGCTTCTCTAATGGAGAGCTCAGCTGAACTCCTCCCAGCCAACAGCCAGCATCAACTGTGTCAGTGGGGCTTTCAGATGACTCCAGAATCAACTGCTATTTGACAGAAAACACATTTAAAATCCTAAGCAATAACTGCCAAAATGAGCCAAATCGATCCAGAGAACCATGGAACATAATGGTAAATTGTTATTTTAAGCCACTGTATTTTGAGGTTGTTATGCAGTTCCCCCTGTGTCCATTCTGGATCTAATCAATAGCTTCAGATTAAACCTAATCCTTCTCACTAAATCTCACAGAACATATTATTGAACACTGCTCTCCAAAGAGCTAAATTAGATGATCTTTTAAGTTACTTCCAATTCTAAGATTCGCTAAGAAAAGATGATTTTCTGTAGAAATATCAGAATAGATGGCCAGTGGTCTTGAGGACTAGATTCATCACTGACATATCAATTGGCCAAAAATGTAATGAATTGTCATGGAAATTGTTCTCTTAAGTTTTACAAACATTTTCTCACAATAACCCCAATACTCTGTGTAGACCCAGAACATCACAACCCAAAGATTATTCATCTATAAGCAAAAATATGACATCATGATTTTTAGTATAGTAAGAGGCAAATTTGGGAATTGAGGAAATTTATTGTATGTGGCCAATAATTCTTCTATTATCTTTCTATTGTCAAACTTAGTACTCTGAAGGCTAGGATATCAGTCTTTCATGTCCTGGTAGGTTTTGACTCATCTTTATTCCAGGCATGTTTGCTTCTTACTCTTTTTATACCTTTTTTCAGGTTAATTAACACACAATGTTGTATTAGTTTCAGGTATCCAACATCATGATTCAAAAATTCTACATATTATTCAGTGCTTACCTCAATAAGTATGGTCACCATCTGTCACCATATAACATTATTGCATGTTATTGACTGCATTCCCTATGCTGTATTTTTCATTTCCATGACTTATTTATTTTATAACTGGAAGTTTGAAACTCCTAATCACCTTTATCTAATTTTACCCATTCTTCCACCCACCTCTTCTCTGGCAACGACCAGTTTGTTCTCTGTATTTTAGTCTATTTTTTGTTTTTAATATTTTCTTTGTTTCTTTGTTTTTTAGAATCCACATATAAGTGAAATCATAAGTGAACTTGTCTTTCTCTGACTTATTTCACTTAACTTAATAATACTCTAGATTTATCTATATTGTTACAAATGACAAGAACACATTCTTTTTATAGCTGTGTAATATTCTAATGTATGTATGTGTATGTATATACATTTCTTCTAGGATTTTTATGTTTAAGGCTATCACATTTAGGTCTTTAATCAATTTTGAGTTTATTTTTGTGTATGGTGTAAGAAAGTGGTCCAGGTTCATTCTTTTGCATGTAGCTGTCTGGTTTTCCCAGCACCATTTACTAAAAATGACTCTTCTTTTCCCCATTGTATATTCTTGCTTTCTTTGTAATAGATTACTTAGCCATACAAACATGAGTTTATTTCTGGGTTCTCTATTCTGTTCCATTGATCTGTTGTCTATTTTGTTTGTTTGTTTTGATTACTACAGCTTTGTAGTATATCTTGAAATCTGGGATTGTGATACTCCAGCTTTGTTCTTTCTCGAGATTTCTTTGGCTAAATTGGATCTTTTGTGGTTCCATACAAATTTTAGGATTATCTGTTCTAGTTTTATGAAAAATGCTGTTGGTATTTTGGTAGGGATTGCATTAAATCTGTAGATTGCTTTGGATACTATGAATATTTTAACAATATTCTTGCAATTTATGAGCATGGCATATCTTTCCATTTTTGTTGTCTTTAATTTCTTTCATCAATTTTTTTTTAAAGATTTATTTTAGAGAGGGGGAGGGAAGGACAGAGGGAGAGGGAGAAAGGGAATCTCCAGCAGACTCTCCGCTGAGTGAGGAGCCCGACACAGGGCTTGATCTCATGACCCTGAGATCATGACCTGAGCCAAAATAAAGAGTTGGATGCTCAACCAACTGAGCCATCCAGGTGCCCCTTTCATTAATATTTTATAGTTTTCAGAATGCAGGTCTTTTACCTCCTTGGTTAAGTTTATTCCTAGGTATTTCATTCTTTTTTGTGCAATTATAAGTGGGTTTGTTTTCTTAACTTCTCTTTCTGTTGCTTTGTTATTAGTGTGTAAAATTTGACAGATTTCTGTATATTCATTTTGCATCCTGTGACTTTACTAAATTTATTTAAAGTTCTAATAGTTATTTATTTTTTGCTAAAGTCTTTAGGGTTTTCTACATATAGTATCATGTCATCTGCAAATAATGACAAATTAATTTCTTCCTTACTAATTTGGATGTCTTTTATTTCTTGTCTGACTGCTGCAGCTAGGACTTCTAGGTACTACAGTGAATGAAAGTGGCAAGAGTGGGCATCTTTCTCTTGTTCCTGATCTTAGAGGAAAAGCTCTCAGTTTTTCACCATTGAGTATGGTATTAGCTGTGGGTTTTTCATATATGGCTTTTACTATGTTGAGGTATATTCTCTCTAAACCTATTTTGTTGAGAGTTATTATCATGAATGGATGTTATACTTTGTCAAATGTATTTTCTGCTTCTATTGAGATGATCATATGGTTTTTAATCCTTTCTCCTGTTAATGTGATGGATCACATTGATTGATATTGAACACTGAACTACCCTTGCATCCTTGGAATAAATCTTATTTGATCACGTGAATAACTTTTCGATGTATTACTGAATTCAGTTTGCTGATTTTTTTGTCAAGGATTTTTGCATCTATGTTCATCAGAGATAGTGGTCTGTAGTTTTTATTTTTGTGGTGTCTTTGTCTGGTTTGGTTTCAGGGTAATACTGGCCTTATAGAATGACTTTGGAGGCTTTGCTTCCTCCTCCAGTTTTTGGAATAGTTTGACTAGAATAGGTATTAACTCTTCAAATGTTTGGTAGAATTGACCTGTGAATCCATCTTGTCCTGGACTTCTGTTTGTTGGGAGGTTTTTGATTACTGATTCAATTTCATTGTTGGTAATCTGTTCAAATTTTCTTTTTCTTTCTGATTCTGTTTTGGGTGATTATATGTTTCTAAGAACTTATTCATTTTTTTCTAGGTTGTCCAATTTGTTGCTGTATAATTTTTCATAATATTCTTTTATAATCCTTTGTGTTTCTGTGCTGTTGGTTGTTGTTTCTCCTCCTTTGTTCCTGATTTTATTCATTTGAGTCCTCTTTTTTTTCAGATGAGTCTTGCTTAAAGTTTATCAATATTATCTTTTCGACAAACTAGTACTTGGTTTCATTATCTGTTCCGTTTTTTGAGTCTTTAGTTCATTTATTTCTTTGTAATCATTATTATTATTTCCTTCTACTAGCTTTGGGCTTTTCACACCATTTTCTTCTTTTTTAGCTCCTTAGGTGTAAGCTTAGGTGTTTATTTGAGATTTTTCTTGTTTGTTGAGGTAGGCCTATATTGCTATAAACTTTCCTCTTGTAACTGCTTTTGCTGCAACCCAAAGATTTAGGAAAGTTTTTTCCATTTTCATTTGTCTCCATGTACTTTTTAAATTTCCTTTTTGATTTGTTGTAGACCTGTTCATTATTTAGTATCACATTGTTTAGCTTCCATGTATTTGTGTTGTTTCTAGATTTTTCTTGTAATTTGTTTCTGGTTTTATACTGCTGTGGTCAGAAAAGCTGCTTGATATGATCTCAGTCTTCTTTACTTTATTTAAGACATGTTTTGTAGCCTAACATGTGACTTACCTTAGAGAATGTTCCATGTACACTTAAAAAGAATGTGTTCCTTCTTACTATCTTTTGTTTTTTTCTTTTTTTGAAGGTTGCAGGTGAATATTTATTTAAACATATGAGTCCCCATTTTTTCAGGCAACCTAGAAAACATTGATCCAGCAAATCATCCATTCACCTGTGTCTGGTAAATTCTATTTAATTCTACATGATTCTATTTAGAAGTGATATATATTATGGTAATAAAACTTATGAGCTATTTAACACCCCATGTAGAGCTTACTGTCTTTAAAGAGGCAGGGTATATGGGGTACTTTGTACTCAGAGCTGGATTAAAATTCTGGTTTTGCTATATCCCCAGTTATAGGGTCTTCAGCAAATCTCTTTTCTTCTTTTGACATCGCATTTTTCATCTGAAGTAGGAATGGCAAATTCTGTCTCCAATGAGTTTTGTTAATTCTGATTTAGTTTTTTGTTACTAGAGATATTTATCAGATCATCTTATAAAAAGGGGGCATTACTTTAAGGCTATTATGTGAACGGGACTGACATTTAGCTAGAAATAACTTCTTTTTCTTGTATCCTTCAAAGACTTCATTTCATATTATCATTATCACTGTTTCATTCTCTTTTTCTTTTTTTTTTCCCATTCTCTTTTTCTAAATTTTCTTCTCTCTACCTGCTAATTTTTCTCTGCATAGTGTTCTGGCTGAATTCCAGAGAAAGCTAACATTATTGACTGAGTTAATGACCATATTGCCTTCTGGGATCTCTGCTCATCACAATTTTTTCCCAGTTCTGTGTTTTTAGGATTTCACATTGCCCCTAGCCCAGAATAGGTGTTCCATAAACATTTGTTGAGTAAATAAATAAATAAAACAATGAGATGTTGGGAGTGGCAGAAACCATGACAAATTATCTGATATTTGTTACTTTTAATGATTAAATGAGATAATTTAGAAAGAGTTATAATTCTAATTCTAGCACATACTAAGAGCTCAAAAGATGTTTGCTTTCCTATTTACTCTTTAGTTCTTTTTAAATGAATGCCTTTTTCCCCTTTTCTACTTAAGAAATTATAGCAATAAAGAAAAAAGATATTAGGGGGAAAGGAGATTTCTGATGCTTCTGAAATCTACCATTTGGGACATCGCCTACTTTCTTATAGAACAAAAAAGATATGGAAAACTGCTTATAAGGCAATGCTATTTAGTTTTGTGGGTAAAGAGGCTTCTGGGAATACAAAATTCTATGATTCCATATCCCTTTTGGCAGTTTCTTGGCATTTGCTCATACTCTTCAGAATAATAACTATTGTTCTATATTCTAAAATATTTTTCCTAGGAAAAAGAAAAATAGCAGCATGGCATTACCAAATGTTTTAATTAAAATAATTTAAAAGTAACTTAAAACTGTGTATTCTTAGGGTCATGAATTCTCTTGAGAGCTTTATGGTAAGGTCATGGTAAGGTATAGTGGATGATAGTAAGACCTTTGGTTCTTAGGGACAATGCTGCAAGATTTTACATTTCTCTTTCTCACTCTCTCTCTCTTTGCAGTCATAGTATGTCTCTGACAGAATCTTTGCCTTAAGGGAATTTGTTTTCTCCCATACCAGAGTTCCCTCTCAGGAAAACTGGATTCAAAATAGTTTCTGGAATCTTTGCCAAAATAAAGATTTCTTGTTAAGTCATTGCTATTTGCATTTGGATTTTCTCCTTTGGTTCACTACTGTCATTTTTACAGAGCTTTGGAACTGCCCTAATGTAGCTTGCAATAAGTGTCAATTATAATTGAATGATTCTATGTAAGTTGTAGTTTTGCCTCTATTAGCATCATTAGAGACACAGATACAGAAAATTCAGTGGGATTTGGAGGGAAAAGTATGCTTGTGTCTCTTTTTCAATATTTGGTTTCTAATACTAGACATTTTTATTAATATTTAGTCTAGCTGTTAGTAGCTTATAGGCAGAAATGAGATGGCTACACGTTCTTGCTGTTTTAGGACACCTAACCTGAAATCCTGCTCATGATATGGCAATGAGAACACCTAATAGTTTCCTCTTAAGAAGAGGAAACTATTTCCTCTTAACTGTTTATGAATAGAAACTATAGGATAGTTTCTTTTTCCTATTAGGATGATATTGATGAATTGGAGGCAGTGGGGAGTGAATTTCAGGGAATCCTATCACGGGCTTATATTAGGTCATCTAGGAAGATACCCTTTGGAGAAATGGATCCTTGAGTATTTATTTTACATCCCAGAGAAACTCTAAAGATTAGTATTATGTTCCATGTTTCTCTACAGCCCATAATCTCTTGAGCTTGCTTATTCTTATAAACAACTAAGGAGGAATATAGAAGAGACCAGGGACACAATGAATTTTAGATAAAGAATTGTAAGGTCCCCCCAAATAAAGCAAATATTATTCATGTGGAACAGCACTGCTGTTCAATAAAGATTATTGAAGCAGAAAATAAGTAAGGATTCAAGTTTTTTTTCAAACCAATTGATATGTATACTATACACCCTCATTACCATAAAGAGAGAAAGTTGATTTCCATTTTTGCAGAGTACTGGCCTCTTTACATCTGGCCCAGACCAGATCTGGAAAGTAGAAAGAACCATTTATGAAGATAAATATGACCCTTTATCTTTCCCTTATTGGTCCAAGCCAGCAAGATGGGATGAAGAACAATAAATTCAGAACATTCTTCCCCGTCAAAGTAGAGTTGCTGGGGGTGGAAATTCGTGGTGGTAGTTCTGGATCAGTTTGTGTATTACATTAGATATATACACAGGAGATAGCCCCAGAAAATTCTGTTTTTTAAAAATCACATTGCCATAAATTGGGCTCAAAAGAAATGGACTCTGAGATAGAGGTATGCATGCATGAAGTTTATCAGGGCTACTCTCAGAAACAATATGTGAAAAGCATAAAGGGTGTAGAGGGAGAAATTGAACTATAACACCTTAGCAAGAGGGGTCACAGCCAATCCCATGGAGTGCTCTGGAGTTGGAATGGCCTTTCAGAAAGATCCAAAATTGAAGCAGGAATGAAAGCCTTTGTTCTCCACCTCTGCCAGTCTTGGCTGCCCCAATCCACGGGGAGGTGTGTGGACTTGGTGAGGCAACTCTCTCCTGCAGAGAGAGACATGTATCTAAGTGGCCACAGTCAAAATTCCTGACAAGTAATGAGAGGCTTGATCCTAAAGAGAGGAATCTTGGTGACACACCCCAGCATCCACCACACACATTATTAAATCTTAGCTCCATGGTCTACTAAGGGACAAGTTGTAATTTTTTATCATTTAGAATATGTTTATGATTAGGTATGAGTGTATATTAATGTCATTGTTTTGATTCTGTATGTTTATCTTTCATATATGAGAGGAGATGGCTATTTATAAGGGTCTCTTCTTAACATAAATCCTCACCCTAAACATTTAATACTTTATAGTCAATTGAAGAGTGAATGAATCAGGCCTGTTGTCTTCAAAATTACTCAGAAAAAACTTACAATAGAGATATAGTCTGTTTGTACATATATGGACAAAGATTAAACTTTTTTCACCCCCTCAATGATTTTTTTAAAAGGTTTTATTTATTTATTTGACAGAGACACAGCGAGAGAAGGAACACAAGCACGGGGAGTGGGAGAGGGAGATGCAGGCTTCCCGCTGAGCAGGGAGCCCAATGTGGGGCTCGATCCCAGGACCCTGGGATCATGACCTGAGCCGAAGGGCAGATGCTTAATGATTGAGCCACCTAGGTGCCCCAGCCTCTCAGGGATTTTTACCTTGCTCTTTTTTTTTTCTTTTTAAATAATTTTTTTATTGTTATGTTAATCACCATACATTACATCATTAGTTTTTGATGTAGTGTTCCATGATTCATTGTGCATAACACCCAGTGCTCCATGCAGAATGTGCCCTCTTTAATACCCATCACCAGGCTAACCCATCCCCCCACCCCCCTACCCTCTAGAAACCTCAGTTTGTTTTTCAGAGTCCATCGTCTCTCGTGGTTCGTCTCCCCCTCCAACTTACTCCCCTTCATTCTTCCCCTCCTGCTATCTTCTTCTTTTTTTTTCTTAACATATATTGCATTATTTGTTTCAGAAGTACAGATCCGTGATTCATCGCGACGTGGATGGAACTGGAAGGTGTTATGCTGAGTGAGCACTGTGAATTATACCTTGCTCTTAATAATATGTGGCTGTTTACCCCTCATGAATTTGACAAATCTCCCTTCCACTAGGTTCTAAATATGATGGACATAACTGAGTCATTATGGAATTAGTTATACACATATATACATTGTCAACCTTTAATTTTGCAGTTGTTGTATACGTGAATGTTCTACCTGACTCAAAATACATGTATGTCAGAAATGTATATGTGAACCTGATATAAAATTATGTCTATAAAATCCATATTCTGTAATACATATAAAACATCTATCTAGAATGCTATCAGTAAACATAGCCATTTTCTCTTAGTAACATTCCATTTCTGCCTCTGGAACTCCACTAAAATGACAACATGCTCTGAAAGTCAATGAGTAACGTACATGGGGAATGTACTACATTCCTGGCAGATCAAATAAAAATGACAATAAAATCAATGAGAAGGTGCTTGGAAGATAACTGGGTTTTGAGCTCATTGCATTTTCTCCTCACCAAAAGAGAGTATTCGAAGATGCTTTGAATTGAGGCATAGGTTTTTGTTTTTGTTTTTGTTTTTTTCTGGCTAGACCCCGATTGGTATTTTTTCCTAAACCAAATTTTTCTCAGGCTCATTGAAATTTTGGGCTGGCAAGAACTGCCTCCTCCTTCAATAATAGGAGCCAACATTTTTATAACGCCTTCCACTGGCCCTGCATCAGTAAAACTCTTCATAAAAGTGTTGTTATAAAAGTATACAAAATACACAGAGGTAAGAAATATACCTCTTGACGACATAAGAAGAGTAAAAGAGAGCCACAGACTCTATCTCTGTATGCTGTGTGAAGTAAAGTAGGTTCTGCCTGCATACAAACAGGTAAATAATGAGATATTTATTCCTTACATACTCCCATTATTTATCAGTGGGTTACTTACAGAAGTAAGGCCACAAGTAGCTAATATACTACATTACAGAAAACACTGAAATACCTATGTAGGTGTGAGTGAATATATTAATCTATACAACTCTGTGTCCTAAGGCTAAGGAATAACATTGGCCTTCATCCACACCAGAAAAGAAAAATTATGAAATGCATGAATTATAGTTCTATTTCTAAGCCTTAGCCATACCAATAAATATTTATTGAACATTTATGTGCCAGGCAGTATGCTAAGTGTTGGCGATTTCAGTAGTGAGCTGAAGAAATTTGGTCAGGAAGCTTATAGCAATGGTTAATGTCTCACTTTAAGAGATTATAACCCTATTAGAACTCTAACGGGCTAAGAAAAAAATGGAAATATTTCATAATTTTAATATCACTTGTAAGGGAGGAAAAGTAATGTGTCCTCCACCCTTCTGAGTTCTTGGCTAAGAACCCCTATTGTAAGACAGATTAACAAGGAGAAAATGAAACAGTTTAATTATATATACACACTTTATGTATATATGATAGATACCCAGGAAAAATGAGTAAACACACCGAGATGGTCCAACCCACCACCTTAAATACCACCTTCAGCTAAAGAGGAAAGATGTTCCTGTAGGAGGAGGGCCAGTTTTGGGAGGTTTCCAGGAAAAGCACAGTAAACAAGGATAAACTTTGTTATGAAGATTGAAGTCAGTGCCTTCTCCATTGATAACTTTCTTCTGAGAGTCATCCCTCTCAGGGTATAGAAAGGAAGACACACAAATGGAGATTTCCTTTATAAATGTAAATTGCCTTTATGAAAGGATAACTTTAGCTTGGTTTCCAGATTTTCTTCTGTGTCTGCTGTTTCTCAAAATAAGCAGCTCAAACTATCTTTATGCCAAAGAGGCATATTTTGGGGTGATATATTCTGTCCACACTTCTGTCATCTTAAGACTTGACATGTGACATGGGTTACCTCTCCCACTACTCAGCTGAGCAAACTTGGCACCTCTCCAAGCCTCTGTTTTCTCATATACACAGAATTGCAAATGATGTCTATAGGGAATACTATTCTGTGGAAAATATATGATAATGTATTTAAAAACTTAGGGTTATTCCTTGTACAAATATATATGGGTTCTGTGTATTTTCCTCCCTTTGTGCTATGCCAGTGGTAGCTTGTGAGCCATTTTTCTTTTTAAGCTCATCCAAAGGTAGGAACAGATATTCAAAGAAACATGTCCCCCAAGGGCTAAAAAAGAAGGATTTGAAATGCATGTAAGGTTGCAAAGTAAGTTTTTTTCTCACAAAACTAGGTAATAGTGAGACTGTGAAAAGGTTGGGGAAGGCAGATGGGTCCTAAGAATGGACCTGAGGCATCAGAGTCCTTGATAAGGGAGAGGTGAGTATGATCTCTTGTCAGGAGTATAAAGGAAACTGTGGAAGGAAATCAGAGCCCCAGAGCTATCTTCAGTGTGGGATCCCCTCCCCCCACCATTCCCTGTGGACAACTCTGTCATTCAGCAGTCCTGGATACCTGAAGATCCCCCTAAACCTTCTTGAGGGTGGCAGACTAGAAATTTTCTTGAGAAATTGGGACATGAAAGGAAAAGCCTTATCTCCTAATCAAGGTGGAATTTAGAATTTCTCTTTGAACTGAGGCATTGAGGGACACTTTATAAATGTTATAACTAGGGGTGGCTGGGTCACTCAGTCGGTTCAGCATCTGACTCTTGATTTCTGCTCGGGTCATGATCCCAGGGTCCTGAGATCGAGCCCCGTGTCCGGCTCTACGCTCAGCTGGGAGTCTGCTTGAGATTTTTCTCCCTCTCCCTTCCTCCCACTCACACATGTGTGCTCTCTCTCTCTCTCAAGTCTTTAAGAAAATGTTATAACTAAATACATATTGAAATATAATGAATACGCTAATATTGTTTAGGACTAATATGCTTCTCTGCCCCTTCTCATCTCAGTCAACACTCTGTACTTGTTTACCCCAACCCCTCACAAGGCAAGTATGACCAGAGGCATAGTTTGCAAATATGCTGCTTGTTCTTCCCTGTTGAGGACATCTGCCATGTTTGCACTTCACCGTGGCATCAGTGTTTTCACACGGATGGGCCACAGCATGGGTGAGCCATTTGATGCTTCCCCTCTCAATGATCGTGGAGGCTGTGTAGAACATTCAATTTAGCAGTAGCCATTCCTGCCTCTCATGGAGACTGCCAATGAGAACAGATGGGCCATTCTACAACCCAGGTGGCCTGTCCTACACAGATATAACTTAAAAGTTTTCCTCCTGGAAATGCTTATGCACTGCTTTCTGCAAAAGTCAGTTTCGGAAGGGGAACTGCTACAATCCAGAAGATAGAACTTCTGACAGTGCTGGTAACTGGTCACATTGATTTTTCTTTTCTCAGAGGAATGACCTATCATCTGTTTCATGTAACAAATATAAGACAAGAAGATAGACACAAAAAGAAAAAAATATATACGTATATATACACACACATGCATAGCTTTAGGTACCCCCAGGTTTCAATCTCCCCCAAAGTGCTATTATTCTCCAATCTCTTTGATTTAACCTCTGTTTTATAGTGTGCCTTTTGAAATTGGCACTCATTTAAAATATACTGTTCTCATGAGGTCTAAGTTTCAATATCTTGTGTTTTTTCCTTAAAAAAAAGGGAAGGAGGGAAGGAGGGAAAGAATGCACAAGCACAAAGCTATAGAGCTCAGTGGGAAAATATTTTTTAGATGAAAATATTTCAGCACTGAGAATCAGACTTTGGACTTCTCAGCATGGGCTGGTCTGGATAAAGCACAAAGCTTTTGTTGACATCTATTTGCCAACTCACATAAGGACTTTGTAATGACATTCTTTCAAACCCATCTGGTGATTTAGCCAAGGCTGCTGAAAAGCTTCAGTCAAAATTCTGAAGAGTTATAAAGCTGAGCCCTGTCAGAGGACTCTGGCAGCCAGTTCATATTTTGCTGGGCTCTTTTGGGCAGAATTATGTGATAGGACATGCTAGAAATTGGATTGATTTAAGAAGTGGCTTTGTAATTGCTTAAACTAGATGACAACACTTTTTTGCTTTTGTTTCCAGCTCTTATCATAGCCCTAAAACTGACTTTTAGATTTTTGATTAGTCCTTTCAGGAATGAAATTGAAAGGAGGGTGGGCTGGATTTAAAGGTATGTTAATATTTTGGAATTCATATATGCAATATATGAAGTTCATGGTATGAAAAAAGAATCTAACGCATAGAATAATTAGAAGAAAAAGTTTAGTTTAGCCTGAAATCTGAAGATTTAAAGAATAGTCCTTGAACCTTGAACAGCATGGGTTTGAACTGTATGGGTCCATTTATACATGGATTTGTTTTTACACTACTGTAGATGTATTTTCTCTTCTTTACATTTTTCTTAACATTTTCTTTTCTCTAGCTTACTTTATTGTAAGAATACAGTATGTAACACATATACTATACAAAATATGTGTTAATCAACTCTTTATGTTATTGGTAAGGTTTCTGATCAATAAGTAGGCTATTAATAGTTTATGGGGAATCAAAAGTGCTACGTGGGTTTTTGACTGCATGTGGGGCTTTGGCACCCCAATCCCTGTATTGTTCAAGGATCAACTGTATTTGATACCAATATGGAAAAGTGTGTCTCAGGTTAACAAATTAAAATGGGCACTAAATTTTCTCTTTTCACTTTAAATATTCACCTCTTTTCCACAATCAGAACTTTAGTCCTTCTTCAACACTTCTTGTTTACAGATGATTTTTGCTTCTATTTCTGGAGTAAATATTGGTTATCTATAATATATTTCTCTTTAACTAGGCTGATAACTCTTTGAGGTCAGAAACCAAGGCACATTTATCTTTACATCCTCAGCAACTAGCACACTGTCAGGTAGGTAGTAAGAACATCAATATTTATTGAATTCATTCCACAAATGCTTCTGGAATACAATTTGCTCACAAGTTACTGTGGGGATAAAAGGCAGTACAAAACAGGGACCATTCCCTAAAGTAACTTACAGAAAAAAAATCACCGAGATTTTATTAAAAGACTATGGAACAAGTATTTGAACCCCTTTTGGTTTTAGTATTTTTATTATTCCCTGATTCTGATTATTTAGATCATCTCTTAATATTTGATAATGGTGTAAGTGCTGTTCCCAAAGTAGCATTTTTCTTTCTTTATTTTCCTGTCATTTACTCTATTTCTACTCTTAAGGAATTTCCTCTACCACTCTTTTTTTTCCATTTTGAATTCTCCCTGACTTGTCCTTACCTTATTAACGCCCTTTAATTAATTATATATTATTTCTTATAATTTTTATTTAATTCTTTTAATTTTAATTCTTATTTATTTAGAGAGTGTGAGTGGGGAGAGGGATCGAGGGAGAGGGAAAGGAAGAATCTCAAGCAAACTCTAAGCTGAGTGTGGAGCCTGACATGGAACTCAATTTCACGACCCTGAGATCAGACCTGAGCCGAAATCAAGAGTCGGATGCTTAACCGACTGAGCCACCCAGGTACCCAAATTCTTTTTTGTTTATCTCCTTTCTCTTCTTATCTCTTTCTTTCCACACCCCTCCTCAATACTAAATACTATAATTTACACTTTATTTAAAAAATATTCCTAAAATTCTCTTCATGAAAATCTGCTGTTGAACCAACTGCTAGATGTTAAGGAAAACTTGTTAATCATAGTAACTCCTCTGTTAGAGTGAAGGCTTTAGGAACAAATTGTTCTATCTGAGTGATTTAGTAAAGTAATTAGAAGTCTCTGGGTTAAAAATTTTAGTATTGCCACTGCATTTTCCATTTTCTGTTATTCTTTGCTTGTCTCTGCTAGTCTGCTGCTTTTTGCAACTCACTCCAGTTTCATAAATCCTTTGTCTTTTTCTATGCCCTTCAGGATCATACACATCTGACTTGTAAAATATGGTTCTTTTTCTTATTTATTTTAGTAATCAAAACATTTTTAGAGCTATGTGTTTGCTATGGACTGAATTTTGTCCCCTTCAAAATTTATTGAAGTTAGTATTTGGGCATAGAGCTTTTGGGAGGTACGGTTAAATGAGGTCATAATGGTGGGACCCTAATTTCATAGGACTGGGGCCCTTAAAAGTAAAGGAAAAGACACCAGAGTTATAGCCAGGAATAGAGAACTCACCAGGAATCAGCTCTCACCTTGATATTGGACTTCCCAGGCTCCTAGAGCTGACGTGTACAGTGTTTGTCTGAATTCTCTGAATAATGCTCCTTTAACCTTATAATTTTTATCCTGTAGCCATAATGTTATAGGATTTTCCCTCTCATTTCTTTAAACATATAGGAAACCAAGCCTTATATGGAGATTAATTGACCTTGAGTAAGTTCATTGTTCCTTTGTGATGCAGAAGTTGGAGGCTGTATTAATATGCAGAATCCTTAGCCCATTTACAGTGTGTGTCATCACTTGTGCTACTCCATTTAATTTCATCTGAAATGAAATTGGTGAATATCCTTCCATACTCTTGGGAACTAATTTCATTGGGGATGAATTACATTGAGAAACACACACATACTAGACTTATTCAGGTAGGACATAGGAAGGACAAGAGTCTGGTTTTCCCACAGAGATGCTAATCAATTTCTAAAGTAGGTTCATGTATCTCTTTTCCTAAGCTCTTCTGAGTGTTTTAATGGATAACTGGGTGAAAACTAATAATAATAAGTTATTGTTCATTGATGAATATCATTTGACAAGCACTGTATTAAATGCTTTATAATTTATATATTATTATAAGGATTAAATAATACTATATGTGAACCATCTTGATACTATTATTCCTAGTCCCACTTTAAAGATGAGGAAGCTTAGGCATAAAACGTTAAAAGTAATTTGCTCTAATTCACAATTAGCATACTAGAGAACTAGAATTTGACTCTCCTGAGTCTAACTGTAAAGCCTGACATTTTAATCACTATATAAAACAACAACAGATGGCATTTGCCTAATGCCAGCCAGCTCCAACAAATATTTAGACTGTGTACAATGCTATAGACCTTTATCCTTGGAAATCAAATGTCATTCAGGAAAAAAAAAAACAACAAAAACCAAAAACCGTTCAATGGTGAAATATAACAACCAGGGGCTGTTTTAGACAGAAACAAAGAAATACATCTTTCAATAACATCATTAAGGTTAGAAACACATGTAAGAAACCAAAGCTGTAAAGTTACCACTAGCTAAGCTGCCACAGGTTTCATTCAAAGGAATAAGGCAATTTGTCCTTTGTGCTAGTTCTGTTGGCAAAAGATTGACTGCTAAGATACTAGCATTTAAAAGAGACAGCAGAGAATGTCTTAGGTTTTTATTAATGTTGTCATTCTCCAATCAGTGGAGGGCAACCTCTTTTCTTTTGATAGATGATGGAAAACTTCTATTCACTTTCATGTCTTATACTTCTATAGGGGAAGAAAAATAATTTTCCTTCCAGATTCTTGGCTAAGGCAAACCTCCTGTAATAAAAGTTAGCAGGAGAAAAACAAACAGAAGTTTAATAACATATATACCTCCTACATACATAGGAGAGACCCAGGAAAACTGAGTAACTCCCCAAAAGGGCCCACACCATCACCTTAATAACATCTCCAGCTAAAGACAAAAGTAGATGCTGGGGACGCATTTATAGCAGGTTACCAGTCAAAGCAGAGTAAACAAAGGTATGATTGTTATGCAGATTTAAGTCATGGCTTTCTCCTTGATAAGAGTTTCTGGAGATTTAGATTCATCCTTCTCTTCCTGATACAGAGAGGAAGAAGATACCCTTACAGTAGAGACTTCCTTAATGTATGTAAATGTATTACATTATTAATATAAATACCCTTGTAAGAGGGTAGCTTCTACTAGGTTTTCAGATCTTCTCCTCTGTTTGCTGTTTCTTAAAATAGCCAGTTTAAAATAATCCTAATACCAAAGATACATAATTCGGGGTGGCAGTTCTGCTCCCCTTCACTTCCAATTTTTATGTCTCTGTTGCTCAAAGAAATAAACATGTAATTTTTGAGGTTTAATCATTGTAACATGTTTTTTTCATTGACAAATGTGTTCTAATAAAAGCAGAAAGAATATAACTTTTGCACATTTCAAAAGATAAACCTTTTTTCTAACTTTTCTACAAATATACATGCTTCTTTCCCAGTCAGATAAGAATAATATATTTCAAAACCAATGAGTTTTTCTATGGAAATGTAATTGGTGAATATTCTCTACAATTGTGACGAAATTAACCAGTCACATTAAATACGTAAAATGTAAAAATATACATGTGAGCACAAGAATAGCAAAATTGACCTTAAAAAAGCTAAGCAAGAACAAGTTTTTTGCTGACCATGTAGAGTTATCTTTCAGTCAGAAGGGTTACATAAGGCAAACACCAATTTTTGGTTGTATCTCCATAGCAGTTTCTTTTCTTTTTCTCCTTTGCCTTTAAAAATCTTTTTTCCAGTTTGTCCTGCTGGCCTCACTGCAATGTTCTTATAGCCCATTTAGGTTTTACAGGATTTCATCATATTCCAGTTGACACCAACTGTTCTGAGGAGTCACAGGGGTTCACTTTGTATCGCAATACATAACCTGAGTTTGACAAGTCCAGTTTAACATCATCCAGATCAATCCAAGAATTAAAAAGAGGCTGAAAGTGTTAAATCAACAATAATTTTCACCCAGTCAGCGAGATGGAGATGGAATGAAAGCTGAAGGGCTGTGTGCTTTTCAAGGAGATACATTCAGTCCCACAACAGAGCATTTGTGTGACATAGAATCCTAATTGACCAAGTTGTTTACCCTTGGGGGAGAGACAAGTTTCCATTAGGAGGATACATTTACTGTTTGTTAAATTGCTGGAATTCTAACCTCCTCAGTGTAACTCTAAACTCAAGTTTCAGTTGGTTAAATACATGGCACAGTGGAAAATGCTAGAAAAAAAAGTAAGACTCAGAATTTCTGGTTAAGTTCCTTTTTACTCAACCATCTCATTCATTCATAACCCAATTTTGACTCACTTTCCTTATCTATAAATTGGCCAAACTAAAACCAGTCCTTCCTACCATAGCTCTATGAGGATCAGAAACAATAATGAGTGAGTTAATTAGTGTGAATGTATTTCAAGGATTTTAAAGTATTCATAAATATGGGTCATGGTTCTTAAGTAAGTTTTACATTCAGATAAATGTGGAGAATAGAAGAAAAATTCCCATGCCTGAGAAAGAAATATATAGCAAAAACAATACCATAGGCTTGTTCAAAGTAGGATGAATAGAAGAGTGTACATCAGTGTACACATGGACAAGATGAAGTTAACTAGTAATGTCAGGATTGGACTAGGAGGTGTCTGAATGCTAGCTAAAGAGACTGGGTTCTGTGCTATAGATGATGGGTATCATGTGATGCTTTCAAGTATTGGGGAGGAAAACCATTTTCTCTTCTGGCTTTGATTCTTCAGCTGCTCTAATGACCAAATTAACATATAGACCAACAGGAGGAAAACAGATTTAATTATGTACATACAGGAGCTCCATAAGAATATGAGACAAGGACAAGTTGATCAGTTGAAGCTTATATGCCATCTTGAGCTAAGGAATGGGATAGGGGCTTGGAGACTTGAAGGGGAGAATGGCAATTCACAGGACAATAAGATGAGCAGGTGTTTGGTAACTAAATGTTTGCCCTCTACAAACATATAGAGTCTTTTAGATAGAGTTATCTCAGGTAAAGCTCTCTTTTTCAGCCAGGCCCTCTTTCTAAATTCTTGTAGGTAGTTAAGGGAGAGGTAAAGGTTTTCTTGAGCCTACTGGATCTTGACTGTCTTAAGCTCAAAATAATCTGTGTGCCAAAGTGGAATTTTTAGGGTCATGTATTTTGCTTCCCCTCACAAGCAAAGAATAAGAAAATAAAAATGTAGTAAAGATTATGGAAGTTTAGAAGGTAAATGAGAGACCAGATGGTAGATAATAGTAATTTCCCACACATAAATAAATGATGGTTGGAATTATGATTGTGATAGTAACAATGGAAAGAGGTCATTGGGAAAGATTCCAGAAGAAAATCATCCCATGTTTTTGGTCAACTCTAACCTAGGTGTCTTTTTCATTGCTCTATCCCCTGTGTCTAGATCAATACCCAACGCATCTATATTCCATGATTATGTGTTTAATAATAAATGGAAATGAGTTCATGAGGAGAGCAAAAGGAGGGATATTATCTTGAGAGATGCAGAAAATGCTCATACAAATGATAATCTGTGCAAAGTCAGTAATTCTGAAGACTAGCTTTTAGGGAAAGAAAATTTAATTTTAAGCATGTTGCATTTTACATATCAGTCAGATGTCATGATAGAGCTATCAAGGAAGTAGCTGAGAGTTCAAAATAGAAGCTTGGGAGAGAATCCTGTGGTTCGAGATATAAAGGACATTTGGTAAGGTGATAAATGTAGGCTAGTGGTTTTCAAATGCTTAGTAGGCATACACATGCACACACACACCCCTAAAAGGTTTATAGAAGCCTCTAACAAATAAAACTAGATCTTCTTGTTCCTGCCTTAGGCCTACCTCAACCCTGTGAAAATACCTTCAAAAGAAAAGCAATGTCAATTTGAAATTTTCTGGAAGGGATGGGCAAGTAGGATTACATTTGACTCTACATAATAGAACTTCCTCAAAAGCTTCTTTTCATCCATCTTTTCCCAAAGTTGCACACAGCCCAACGGCAGTTCCAGTTTCTTTTCTCTCCCTTTTAAAATGCTCTTCAGAGGCTACCTCTTCCAGTTTCCAGGATCTTTCTTTTTTCTCTCTCTCCCCACTGCCTCCTCCCCAACTCTATGGTCCTTATAAACATTTCTTCAGTTCTTCAGAATTACAAAGAGTAGCACAAAAATCTCAGTGCCCCAAACAAAGGATCCTTTCTCTTTGTGGAAATGGAAAAGTGAGAGGGTTGTAAATATTTACAATTTAAATTATTTTTTCCTGCCATGTTTAAAAATCCTACCAATGAACTTTTACCCTGCTCTATGCAGTGGCAACACACATCATTCAGAGTTCAAAGTTTTGTCAAGTAAATGTCTTTGTTTTGAGGCCGAAGAGTCAGGCATAACATGCTTTAGCAAAAAATAAGTGATATGACTGCTTTATCTCCTAGAACTTCTTGACAATTATAGGGGCCAAGGGCAGGCTGCACAAGATGGGCCACTTTGATGTGAACATTATTTTGAGGTAGAAGAAGTTACAACTTAGCAGAGTCAGGAAAATTTTCTCAACCCTCACCACCACCCCCAAATTGCCTGCTTATACCAGAAAGAGAGCTTTTAACAGAGATTCCCCTTTACCTAAGAAACTTTTGTGCTTAATAGGGCAACCTTTGTTTTCCAAATATTTCCTTTCACCTTCCTGCTAATGGTCCTTTTCCCCATTGTAGCTTCAGACCTACCCCTCTCCTTAGCCTATATAAGTGTCTTGTTGCTTCACTGTCTTTGGAATTTCCATGTCTATGTGGATTTCTCATGGGTATGCCATTAAATTTGTTTTTCTCCTGTTAATTTCTCTCATGTCAATGTGATTCTTAGTCCAGCTTAGAAAGACCTTGAAGGGCACAGGAAATTCTTCCTCCACAACACAACCTCACCTCTAGTTTCTGAAATTATGAAATGGCCCTCATGTCATAATGGCTGAAGGGAATACTAGACTTTATTTCCTGCCTCAAATCAAGTCCATAGCTGGCAACTCTATCCCCTCATGAGTGTTAATAATTACAAGAACAATTCTGCATGCTTGGTAAATAAATAAATAAATATCAAGTCAGTAGAATATAATCAATGAATAAATTATCAGTGACTGTTTCTGAAAGGCTAACTTTTCATTGTTTGGAGTTATCAGGATCAGGTGGTAAGGATTTATTGCTACCTCATAGTAGTGCTCTGGTCTTTGATTTAGGGGTTCTTGTTTTTTTTTTCCCCCAGTGCTCTCATTGTTTTTGGCCGTCTGAAGTTTCTTTTTCAGAATAATACTTTTGATTGCATGCAATAAAATGTATAGCATTATCAAAGAAGCCAATCATTCAAATAAAATTGTAGAAATATTTTTAAGTCTATCATATTCTAATATTTATGCTTCTTTATTAGCACATTAAATAAGATTTAGCAGTTGGTCTAATAAATAATATAATTTTAAAATAATCAAATATAGTATTTGAAATATCTATAATGATTGTAAAGTGATATGAAATATTTGTGACTTTAATTGGTGATTAAAGACACAGATGCTACTTAACACTAATGTTGTTGTCAACAAAATTATAATTGAAGGGTATTCTCTATATCAAATACAGGTTAGCAAAAATTAAGATTGTTTTTCCTTCAAGCCAAAGAATTCTATGCAAGGATTCAGTGGACCTTAGGATAAGAGCCATACTAAGTTTTATTTCTTGGCTACTGTCTAGAAGTTGCAGGCTAGAGCATTGATGACTATGGCATTGGCAAGAATGGTGGGGTTCTTGTTGAGACCTTGACAGGAGATATCACAAATTGGGATCTGTGTTTGCTTGCCATATAAATTATTCCTAAGGCAACAAATGACAGGTAGTAAGATCAATGCTTTTACTTTGATCAGATGCATAAAAAGGAAAAGTTGACCTGTGTAGTCTGGAAGAGAGGTATCAGGGTGTTTCAGTCAAGACTGGGCCAACTTTTTTTTTTTTTTTTCGGTCAGCTTTGGATTGGCATATGTTTATTCCATCTTACCCAGTACCAGAATCCTTCAGTTTTAAAATAAATTCTGAGACATAAGAAGTATTACATGACTTTGGTAGAAACAGAGTAAAATGAGACAAGCATGTATTTGTGAATTGCAATATATTGATTTAAACCATGGCTTTCCATATCATTTGGAAATTTGCTTTATATCTCTCTGTGGCCACACTGTTTCTTTCTTTACTGAAGATAATATCTACTTCACAGAATTGAGGAACACCTAAGATGCGATACTCTATGTAGAGTACCTAGCATAGTGCTTGACACTTACAAGACAACAGTGTGTTGTCTAGGTTTACACAACTAATTAGCCAACTAACACTTACTGAGTCCTGGGTGTCAGTTGCTATGCCAAGCATCAAACATCTTCATTGTCTTAATAATCTTATGAAGTAAAATCTATAATTATCACTAAATTACATATGAAGAATTTGAGATTTTTAGATGTAATTTGCTTAAATTTAAGTTGTACATCTGGAAGGATTTGAACTGATGTGCTTTGATTCCAAACTCCCAATGCTCAAACCGTATCCTAAGACAAAATTTGTGGCAGGTCCAGTGACAGAACTGAAGAGTCTTCTAACTCTTATAACACTATTGTTTTCTAATGTCTTATGGATAGTTTTAACTCTTCAAAAGTTGTAATGGACTCCTCTAATGGTACTTATTTCAACCTAAGAATACTTTAGATCTAAACTCATACTTATGTTAATGACAGGCTTTTTTTTTTTTTTTTTTTTTTTTTTTTAGTTTTGAAGCTCATCCCACAAATGAATTCCACTTCCTAAAATGTAAGAACAGACTGTTCTTTTGGCTATTGACATTCCATTTTGGATTCCACAAAGGGCTTTAAACACAATCACTTTCACAAGCCTTTGATGCAAAGCAAGTGACTGCTTAACGTTATTAAGCAGCTGAAGGGCAGGTAAATTGGCTGTGTTTTCTAAAAATGACTTTCATTTCCATCTATGACATGATTGTACATTGTAATACAGCACAACAAAGAGTTGAACACTGAAAAGATAAGCTTTAAAACAGAATATAAATTCCTAAACCACAAAACCCATAGTTAAAAAAAAAATGGAAATAAAAAATACATGTCAGAAAGACCTTTCTACCACAGCACTGAAAATAATTTTGCATATCTCTCGGGGTGCTTTCAACTTTTTAAAGCTAGTTTAATAGCAACATTATTTTTATTTAACAATTTCCACTGAGTTGATTTTTGAGCTTAAAAAATGTGACTGCTCTGGGAAATGAAAAGCTATGACAAAGAAAACTTGGCTAGAGCTAGAGGTCATAAATGTTGTCCAGCAGTATGTTTCATGTTTTGCACAACTTATAATTGATGAGTGATAAAAATCAAGAAAGGTTCTTACAAGGGTAGAAAGCCCCTATTTTAAAAAATAGCTGAAACCTATTGCTGTAAAACAACAACAACAACAACAACAACAACCCTGGTTCTTTATATTCTATGAGAAAACTACTATAATTCCACAGCTTCAAACAGAAAGCCTATCCATTAATCACAAAGCCAAATGTTTTAAAGGAATGTAGGGAGAATTCAGTTTTTAACAAAGACATTCTTTTTATCATGATTATTTCTTCTTTCTGTTAATCATTGAACCAAATTGGCAATGCAGTTTTACCAGTTCCTAAATTCACTTTAAGGATAAAATGAAAATATCAGTGAATCAAATAGTTATATTACTTGTGGTTTACAAAAAAAAATTATTTTACTGATCATTTTATCAGTAAAATGAGTATAATCAGTATATTTAGTAATGACTTTTCTGAACAGAGGTCTGGAAAAAGCTGTTGTTCTTATCAGTTTGTTTTTAAATAGAAGTATGTGTTTTGCTTCTTGATAAGAGTACCAGAGAAACCTAGATTACCTCCAGTCTCCTCAAAGTTGGGGAAAATCTCTGAGATACCCCTTGCTTACCCTACCTTGGTCTGCCATTGCTTTGAATGGTTGTCAAAGATAGTTTGAGACAGCTGTGTCTCAGGCTTGGCAGAGCTAGGATGTTTTCTTTCCCCAGCAGATAAACTTATTCATTTATTTACTCATTTATTCAAAAAGTAACTATGGAACAAATTCTCTGTGAGAGTACCAAGCATTTCCCTTCATGGAACTTAAAAATCTAATGGGGTGGGGGAAATAAACAGACATTAACCAGAGTAAAGCAAAAACATGAATATTTCAATAAGAGCTATGAAGGAAAGATGCATGATGCTATGAGTCTATGAAGGGTTGATTTGAAGGATGATCTATACTATAGCCATATACTTTGCAATGTGTCTTGATAGTTCTTCCCATTAAGAGGTGAAATCTATTTCCCTACTCTTTGATCCTTTGCTGGCCTTGTGACTTCCTTTGGCCAGTAGAAAGTGGCAGAACTGACATTGTGATAGTTATTCACCTAGGTTTTAAGAGGCTTTGTGAGATTTCCCTTCTTGTTCCTCTACCTTCATCATGAGAACATGCTTGACCTAGGCTGCTGGATGAACTACATAGAACGAAGTAGTCAGCCCAGTTGTCCCAGCCAAGGCCCTGGACACATGAGAGGGCCCAGGGAAGATCAGCAGAGCTGCCTAGTTAACTCACAGCTGACCACAGACACATGAATGCACCTAGCCAAGCTTATCTGTGATCAGCAGAATTGACCTGCTCACCCAGAGGCTCATGAACAAAAAAAATAAATGTTCATGCTTGTATGCTGCTGTAGTTTCAAGGTTGCTTGTTAGGCCTTATTACTATGCAAATAGATAATTGAGGCTCTGCTATATTTGGTGAGTTCAGACCAGGCTTTTCTAGGGAACTTATTCTTCATTCTTCTGTAAAGAATATAAAAAAGGAATAAAGATTAACAGTGCAAAAGAAAGGAGAAAAGAACATAGAAAGTAGATAAAACGGGCTAAAGCCTATAAGCAACAGTTGTAAGAGGCCTAGGGGAACTAGATAACAGATGTCAAAGGGAGTGTGATTGAAAAGTTGGAGGAAAAGATGACACCTGTAGGGCCTTGTAGACTGTTTTAAGTTGTTTTGTGTTTAATCTGAGAATAATGAAAAGAATTTGAAGAGTTTTAAGAAAAGAGAGAATACGAGCAAGAGGTGTTTGGTTACAGTGTGTAGAACATTGGGAAGAGTATCACTTCCCAAGAGGGCTTAAAAGAAGAGTGGTGATTTTTTATTTAGCGAAAGGCATTAAGTCATCAACCCCAGTCCTGGATCATCACTGTGACTTTCTGATGGGTATTAACATCTTTCTAAATTACCTTTACTCCACCTCGAAAGGCAGCATGACACGGTTTAAAAAGCATATATTCTACTTCTGCCTCCTCCACCCGTAAGCTTCATTTCTTTAAACTATTGTATGAAAAGGCCCTCTATTTGCCCAATTCCCCTTACCCAACATATGTCTACATAGATCCTCCAATCTGCTCACCTATTTATTTGAAATGACTCCACTTTCTCCCGTTTATGCTAATTTTGCCTTCTAGATAATGTAATATTTTGTTCTTTTGTAAAATGTAAGGTACTGCAGAAGCATCAGTTATGATTACCCTAGCTGAAGCAACACCACCTCTGTAAAGCAATTCTTGGTAATTCCAAATGGCTTTTTTTCTAGTATTCTATAGTTTGTCCCTCCTAAATAGTAACTTAAAGTGATACATCTGAAAAAATGCTTGCGGTTGCAAATAACAGATAACCTTTTTTAAAGTGACTTAAACAATACAGTGTTTAGGCGTATCATTTAAGTAGATTATGAAAGTAGCTAGATTCATATAGGATCAATGCCATCAAGGCTCTGGGTCGATATCTTTGTCATTCTCTTGGCCTTCTCTGGGTTATAAAAATGCCTGCAACACTCTCTTATGACTGTTGGCTAAATTTGGGTCATATGCAAAGTCAAAGATCAATATCTGGCAACAAAGAATGGAATTTCCCAGACTGGATTAGTCCCACTTATACTTATTTCCTCTGTTGGACATATTGGGCATCTGTCAGAGGTAAATTTCTGCTGGGTAGGTAGCCAACAGTGACTGCCACTCATAGCTTAATGATTTTTTCTCTTCTGATGCTCATCTAACTGTATTTCTCTACATTTTTTAACTTCCAGCCATGGCAACACTGTTTTCTCTGTTTGAAATGCCAACCCTTTCTCTATATCTAATTACTTAGAGAAAGATTCAACTTTTAAAGCTCTATCAGATCATCACACTCTCTATAAAACTTGCACTGCTCCCCGCACCCAGATATACATTTAATGCCTCTCTTCTTTGTATTACTTCAGTTTCTTATGTATGTCTGCATTGTTATAAATATTGTGCTGCATTATGATTTAATTGAATGTTAATCCATGCCTCCCCTCTTCCCTGCTCACCACCATGACTCATTGCCCTTGCTTGGAACATAGTATGGTTTCAATTAAAATATAACTGGGGGCACCTGGGTGGTTCAGTCAGCTAAGCCTCTGACTCTTGGTTTCAGCTCAGGTCATGATCTCAGGGTTCTGGGATTGAGCTCTGAGTCAGGCTTTGTGCTCAGCGGGAAGTCTGTTTCTCTGACTCACTCTCCCTCTGCCCACCCCCACTTACATGTGTATGCACGCTCTCTCTCAAATAAGTCTTTAAAAAAATAAGTTAAAATATGCTGAATGTTATTGAATCTAAGATACACATAGTTTAGTCTTATGATGTTCCAGGGATACTTCATATGGGGTTCCTTTCTACTTGATGTCAAAAACCAAATGTTATACTCATCCACAGTTCAAAACACTTAGTATAGTGCTAGACAGTGCTTATCTTACCAGTACATACTTTTCCACTGATGGATGTTTAGATATCAAACAGTGAAAGAAAGACAACTACAGAGAAAAGGGCTGGTGTTATTCCCATGATAAGGAGAGAGGTAGTTAGGCTCTTGATAAATCTCAATGACCTGTAAAAACACTTCTGTTTGGGAAATGTAGCGTCTTCTGGGCATAACTGAATGGTTGAGAAGGAAGTTCATTATTCCATAAAATAAGAATTTGGGGATTTGAATAGCATCAAGAATGTTGAAAAAAAATGATTTTCAGGGAATAAAAAAGTCCTTAGAGAATGGCAGTAAGATGGAGTCAAAGTAGAGGAAAAACCATGAGCATTCCCTTTGGGAGGAATGACCAGTGACATTATAGGTTGTGATGTTTAATGTAGGTGGTTTTCTGTATCATGTAACCATAAAATTCTTCAACCTTAGCCTAAACTTCAGTAAAAAACTACCTCACACAACAGCTAGTGGTCCCAGGGGGAAATCCAAGAAGATCATAATGTGGAGTATCTAATGTATGATGAAATGGGAAGGAAAGAATCCAGAAATGATAGGATCCATGATATATAGTTCATAGATGGCCCTCCTCACAGAACAGTAGTATTTTTCACATAACTCCTAAATTCATCTAATAGCCTAATTAATGAAATATATAGAAATTATTATGCTCCTCCTCCTTTGTTCTGAATTGTGATCGAGGGAAACTGTTGGACAGGGGAAAAGGGGAGAAACTTGCAGAGAGTAATGAAACAGTAATGGCAGTTAACACTTCTAGAGTTCAACGAACAGTTACTGTGTGCCAACTATATACTGGACGGTGGGCTAGCTGCTGGCGTTATACATATGAATAAGACATAGTTGGGGTTTTTTTGTTTTGTTTTGTTTTCCCTCAATATTTTTTCATTGAGTCCTTACTGTTTTGTCTTTTGGCTTGCTTTCTTTCCCCTCTAGTCATCCTTCCTCTTTAAAGGGGTTCCTACCATTTGTCTTCCATTGGTTCAGTTGAACTAGCCAAAGGGGAACTATGGGACTTAAGTTTTATTTTGTTTCATGGTTTTTTAGTGAGTTTAGAATAGAAAAAATAAATAGATTGGGACTGAGGAGTGAACTGGCTTCATTTTGCCTGAGGAAAATGGTGACGCATGTCTGCTAAAGCAGTGCTTCTCAAGCTGTCTGTGGTGAAGAACTAGTTTCCTTTCTTTTCTGCCTTTCTTTCTCTTTCTGTCTTTCTTTCCCTCCCTCCCTCCCTCCCTCCGTCCCTCCCTCCCTCCCTCTCTCTCTTCCTTCCTTCCTTCCGATATCATTTGTCCAATCTGAAACTTTTATAAAATAATAAAAGTGATTTCCTAATTAAAGAATGAAGTCCTAAAACTACAAACCTTTTTTTTTTACTATTACATTCAACAGACATTAACAAATTGCTGTAAAATTTTCTAAATGCTTACTCTCAAATTCTGCATGAATCATACTGCAGTCCACTAACAAAGAGTTCACATGCTGCCACTGCTCCACAGACCAGTGTCAGTGGCTCGGCACTATAATGTCCCTGCACATTTGTGCCTTCAGGGCAGTAAAAGACTTTGGCAATGTGTTCTCCTTTCCAGAGCCTCTTCACTAGGTAGTGTAATCTACATTTAAAAAATTGCTAATTGCCTCATTCACAATGAGACTCAGAGTCTACTCCTATCTTTTGCTTTGCTTTCCAAATAAGGAAGCTTGATTCCAAAGATTGTAAAATGCCGACTAACCCTGACATTCCTTTTTTTCCTATACTGCAACATTCTCAGCCACAGGAGGATTTCAGAGGCTTGAAAGTTGCTAATGTGGCTAACCAACTGTGAATTATACGTATCACGTCCCTCCAGCTTCCACATGTAATTCTCTCTGAATAGATCATGATTCACGGTGCTCTAAATTATTGGTAATAGAAGATGAGTTCTTTAGCAACTGATACTTTGATACTTCATAATTTTGGTATTTCATAATGTGTACATGTATATTTGTGTAAACCTGTAAAGTGTTAAGAATTTTTCAGGAAAAGACAAAAGCATCTTCAGCATAAGAAGGGAAATGAAGTTTTGGTGGTGGTGGTGGTGGTAGTGGTTTAGAGTAATCCTGAGGATAAATAACAGGAATTGAGTCTGAAACTCTAAATTCAATTTTTGCCTTTCCATCTGTATAATACAAGCCACATATGAAATTTAAAATTTTCTAATAGCTGTGTCACAAAATAAAAGAAACAAATGAAATTAATTCTAATATATTTTATTTAAACCAATATATCAAAAACATAATTTCCATATAAAAACAATTAATAAGATATTTTACACTATTTTATTTGTACTAAATGTTTAAAATGTGGTGTGTATTTTATGCTCCCAGCTTGATTTCAGGTGCATAATAACCATACATGGCTGGGAGCTACCATATTGCACAGATCCTAGGACAAAAGCCAGGGCATATTCAGTGCCTTTAATGGGGCAAAGGAACAAAAGAGAGATGGACATTCATAATCAGAAGGTAGACTTCAGGGTGAGTAGTGGAGAACTTCAGAGGAAAATCATGTTTTCTGTGTGACTGTACACTTGTCCCCAAAAACACACATTTTAATGAATTTTTAGTAAAATATCCATGTTTCAATAAATTCCTGGCAAATTAAAATTTCTTTTTGGCAAGGCAGAGAAATACAAAGTCCTATTCCAAGGTTTTTTGGCCAAAATACATGTGCAAGATGTAAACGTATGAAAACCTATTGTATATATTGCTCATAAATTGATTTTGTTTTGGTTTTTCTTTTTACAGATTCTTGTGCTTATTTTTATAAAACTGTTTACTTAAGCTATCCATTTATTTAGGGAAATTCTTTGTGGTAAGCATGTAGCATATTTGTAAATTTTTATTATTACAATAACATTAAACACCCTATGAGGGCTCATCTTTGGTTATTTCCTTAGGCTAGATTATGGAAAGTGGACCTATGGAACCAAAGGTTACATGAATATAGAAGTCTCTTGTCGTCTCCTTCAAATGTATTCTCACAGTGTATGTGCTATATGGTAGGGCCCAGTTTACAGCCTGTATTCTTTAAATAATTACGTTTTTAATGGGGGAAATGGCAATGGCATATTATCATTGTTATTGTTTTAAGTTTTGAATATTTATAAGGGTGAATATTTCTCTTTGGTCTTGTTGGTCATATTTGGTCCAAATTTTTCTCTGAATTGCTTGTTTATATCTTGTGCCTACAGGCCGTGTCATTACTTTTTCACCAGACTCCTGCAAGTCCCTGTTCAGCCTGGCTGAGTGGATGTGCAGAGAGGTAAAGTGGTGAGGAGACCCTGCTGCTGGGCTGCAGAGACCTCACTATTAGACTGTGGTCACAATAAAATATACTGCACTTAGAATCAGTTAAATCTTGGTAAGCAACTAAGCTAAACTTTAGAATAAATCCATGTGCCCCTGAGGTCCATCTGCTATAATAGCACTACTAAAAAGCAGACAAATACTTTGAGTTTTATAATTTAAGCTTTGCCATCCCCTCAGAAGAGGATTGCTTTTCTAAAAATATATCTACCTGCAAAGAGCCCTGTGGCCTGTGTGCTTCTTTTGCATTTAACCAGCTATTAAAAAATCCCTCTGAAGCTGTGACCTGCACAGGTTCAATCTGCTTTGGCTAGTAAATCAGTTGAGACTGGAAGTTCCCTATGATTTTTTAAAGACATGTTAGAGATCCTAAAAATAATTCTTCTCTCTTAGTAGAGGAGAGAAAAATGATTCAAGAGTGGTTCAAACATAGCCAGAGCCTGTCCATCATGACCCTGATCACTTTTCCCTACTATAGAAGTGTTCATTCACACTTCTATAATAAACATTTGTGTGCCTGCCCCATTCCATGTGCTGCACTGAGAAAGGGAGTCAACCACAAATAAGACCCTTTTTTCCCTTGAAGATTTCAACTTTGGTGAAATGAAAATACCTATAAATAAATGCAATAGGAAGTGATAAGTGCTACATTCTAGGCATGTTCAGGGAGCTATAAGAGCATGAAGGAAAAGAATGACCACACAGATTGGGAAAGGACTTTACCAGAAGTGGATACTTGAGCTGAGTTTCAGTTGAGTAGAAGTTCACGGAGCAGAGAAGAAAGGGGGAAAGAAAAAGAGCAGACAGAAAAGAAACAAGGACTGTCCCGTAGTTGAGAAAATATTGGAGAATTTTAAATAGAAGAATGATGGTGATCAGAACACAACAGATTCTTATGTCTCTACTGGGTTGCTATCACTCCCTGGCATGTTAGGCTTCAAACAGACTCATGAAACACTTGTATGTCAGCTTAAACAGAAAGCACATTGTCCAATTTAAATACTAATGCAAATTAAGAAGAAGAGATAAAAGAAGTCCCTGAGCTCCCAAAGACATCAAGGATTGCTGCTATATCATAGCACATACTCCTCCCACGAGGAATGTAAATGAGAAAGGCAAATTTGTGTAATTGGCATGCTGGACATTTCTCTGGACTCAAATGCTTTCTATTATATTTGAAATTTTCAAACCAAACCACGATAGCAACCGACCAGAAAAAAATGCAATTGAGAAAGAATACCTTGCAATGTTTACAGTCCACCCTTTCTCTGTATGTACATTTTCAAATTTGGGTATTTTGAACTGGACTCTAATAGGATTTGGCTAATAATCTCCATGAAAATGATGCCAGGATGTTCTTTAGCTTTTGATATAGTCCTGAGTATCCGGGCAGTATAATCTTGAACAAGAAAAGAGAACGGTTTTTCTACACCCGGAGAAATAAAGCATAATGTAGCACTTTGACAACCTTGAAAGTGACTTTTCCAAGCCATTGATTAGCAGGTCCATGCCCTGAAATTCAAGTCAGGGAGATTCATTACAGTTCTTTCAGTCGCTAGAGTATTAAAAACCAAAATGCATCATTAACTCAGAAGTGGGCTATGCCATTTGGCAATAAGGGTTCAACTTGACTTTTGTGACAAAGCCATCTATGCAGATTCTTTGGACTTCAACACAAAAAGGAGCAATTGTTTCTGCATTATAGATAAATGCAATCATTTTCCTACTATGATTCACTTTTGTCCCTTTAGTCAGAAAGTGTAGATTGCTGGGAAGAAACTTGACATAGATGAGCTCCAATGAAGAAGAGCAGAATTGGACTTTGTTCATGAAAGTGTTTCAGTAAATTTCCATGGTGATAGTCTACCAGGAAGAAGTTGAAAGGAATTTAGGGAGTTGAGGAAGTAGGAGAGTGGAATGGCCAGCAGGAGGTACAGAGAACAGCTGCTATTTTCTTCTTTCTCCCTTGCCTGGAAAAAAAAAAAAAAAAAAGCCTTAGTTAAATGTCCTTTTTTCTCTGGTTTTGTGTAGCACTGAAAATGACATAGCATTTAATAGCATTAATTTTCATAAAGCTGGTTTTCAAAAAGACATAATGATGGTCACCATGCAATTCTTCTTTTAAAAGTAATTAAAAACAAAGCTTTGTCAATGTGATCTTGTAGTTCTAAAGGATTTTTTCATGTGGTGTGGCAGGAAGATCATTTGGCACTCAGGCAACATTTTGAGTGGCATTCCTGTATTCACTTCTCAGTAGTTAAGCCATGTTGTCTCAGGGAAGCCTAGCCCCTGCTCCAACTTTTCTGAGCCTCAGTTTCTTCATTTGCAAAAATGAGACATAATAGCAGTACTTTTCCTATCTATCTAGTAAGTGGTTTCAGGGATCAATTAGATAATGAAAACTTGTGTGTGCTATACTTTTCTTCATAAATTCAGCATATTCATATCCACCCTGTATATGCTTGACAGGCATTTTTAAAAAAGATTTATTTCATTTATTTTAGAAAGAGAGTGAGAGAGCACGTGGGGGAAGGGGCAGAGGGAGAGGGAGTCTCAAGCAGACTCTGCAGTGAGTGTGGAGCCCGATGTGGGGCTCAATCTCTTGACCCTGAGATCATGACCTGAGCTGAAATTAAGAGTCAGACACTTAACCAACTGTCCCACCCAGGCACCCCCTGAATGGCATTACCTTATTTAGTCCATTACCTTATTTAATCTTCATAATAATACTGTGAGGTCAGTAATAAAGCTCAAAGAAGTTGTAACTTGATAAAGAGTTATTATATACTCCATTTTAGATATTTATGGTATAGATGTGATTTCAACAAAACCTCTGACCTCAAGAAATAAACAGTCTAGTGTGAGGATATAGGTGTAAATAAATTCCACTGTAGTGGTATAAAAAGAACAGATATAAACCTGAGTTTGCACATAGGAGGAATGCTAACTCTCCTTGCTACCAGGGATAGAGAGTTATGGAAGAGAAAGGAGCGTGTGAGCACACATGAATGTGTGTATATGTGTGGAGAATAGTTAGTATATCAGAGAATGTTTCTTATTGGAGAAATTTGAAATATATCTTAATATGTTCCAAGAAATGAAGTTCACCTGCAGACTGGAGGTGGAGAGCAGTTCAGGTTGGAAAAAATGAGGATGCCTAGTAGGAAGATAAATGAATATTATACAAATGCTAATTCATATTACCTTTTATTAACATAAGTGCTTAACAATAAAAGAATGAAGTGAATTATGTAGACAAGCAGAAAAACAGAATCTATACTCCCTTTACTACCAATGATTAGATATTGCTTGAAGACAAAATAGCAACAATGTTCAAACATATGCAGTCTTTTATTTACTTCCCCCAGCTTGAGAAGCATTTATTTCAGCATTATTTAGCATATTTGGGAGACCAACACGACCCATATCTTTTTTTTTTTTAATGGCCTCTCTGGTTTCTGATAAGAATTTAACCATTCTTTTCCTCCCTCCAGTTCCATTTAAAAAGTCATGCAACTTGGACTCTGCAAAACCAAGATAGCCAAGTTGGTGTCATAAAGTCTGAGATGGACAAAACGTCTTGGAATAGGGTAGGGCTATGTCCGATAGGCATCAAAATATGGAACCATGAAAAATACCATATTGTAACAGTGGTAGATTGGATCATTGCTCCCAGTTATTCACATCTTTGACATGTATCTTTGCATTGCCTCCCACTCTGTGCCAGGTATATTCCTCACCCTATCAATGCTGACCTTGGCCAGGTGACTTGTTTTGGTCAAGACATGATTTGAACAGAGGATTTATTTATTTTTTATTTTTTTAAAGATTTTATTTATTTATTTGACAGAGAGAGACACAGCGAGAGAGGGAACAGAAGCAGGGGAGTGGGAGAGGGAGAAGCAGGCTTCCCGCTGAACAGGGAGCCTGATGTGGGGTTCGATCCCAGGACCCTGGGATCATGACCTGAGATGAAGGCAGACGCTTAATGAATGAGCCACCCAGGCGCCCCTTGAGCAGAGGATTTAAAAGTCCTTGCATGGGTTTTGTTTACCCTATGTGCTCCTTGATCCATTAGAAGAATATGTCCCAGATAGTGGTTGCCCCCTCAGCCTGAACCCCAAGAATGAGACATGGTGGAACTGAGACAATTGTGATCTGAATCCTGAAGACATGCCCAGCCAAACATGTGGAAATCAGCCAAACCCCTGTCAACATTTAGTATTTCAACAAAATCAGTATTTATTTATATGCAAATCATTGAGATTTGATGTTGGTTTTTATGCAGCAAAAACTAATAACTATTTTGGAAAACAGTTTAGCAGTTGCTTTTAAAGTTAAATAGAGGTAAATAGGACTTTTGGGGAAGATGATAAAACAGGAAGATCCTAAGCTCATCTTGTCCCACAGGTACAACTACATAACATCTACATCAGTGTGAATAACCCAGAAAACAATGTGAAGACGGGCAACACAGACTCCAGGGCTACATGTATAGAAGAGGCCACATTGATGAGGATAGGAAGGGCAGAGATGTGGTTGGGAGCTAAAGGAACCCACAGGAATGTCCATGGGAAGGAGGGACACCATAGGAGCAGAGAGAAAAGCAGACCCTCACACCAGGTACCCTAGTGACTGGGAACACACATATGGATTGGACGAATCCCCATAACATTTGGCTTTGCAAACCAGAAGGGACTAATCTAAAGAGTTCTTACAATCAGTGGGGCTTAACACCCGGAACTTTAAAAAACAGCCAACTGGGAGAGCCAGAAGCATAATAGGAAACTGAGTCTCTGCCCTTAAAGAGACACCACAATAAACAGCCTTGCTGGGGTACAGCATAAAAGCAGCAGTTTGAAAAACAGCTGGGAGGGCGCCTGGGTGGCTCAGTTGGTTAAGCAACTGCTTTCAGCTCAGGTCATGATCCTGGAGTCCCTCACTGGGCTCCCTGCTCAGCAGGGAGTCTGCTTCTCCCTCTGACCCTCTTCCCTCTCATGCTCTCTATCTCTCATTCTTTCTCTCTCTCAAATAAATAAACAAAAATCTTAAAAGAAAAAGAAAGAAAAACAGCTGGGATCTACAGGTAGATTTGTTTACTAATCTCAGAGCATGTGTTAAAGGGGCAGGAAATTTTAGGAGACTTCTCCAGGAACAAACTGGAGGGTGCCATTTCTTTCCCCTGCTCCCCAGCCTAGACACACAGACACCTGCTGAAACCAGCTCAGTGCTAACACTCCCCACCTGACTTGCTAACAGCCCACCCCATCCCTCCATTTTCCTGTGAACATGACCTCCAGCCAGACTTCATCTCTAGGTCTCCTCCCAGAGCAGATCCATGCAAACCTTGTTAATACTGTGTGTCTTGCTCCTGCACTTGTCTGCAGATCTGCTCCCTCCAACCAAGTGGGCCTTGGCAGGAGTTTTGGGCAGCTACAGGTCCCCTCCCACAGCGGACGAGTGTGGACCTTGCTGGAACTGTGTCCTGAAATAGCACTCTTCTGGGGACTTGCCCCCTTGAATAGATCTTTGGCCAGAGCACATCCAAAGTGATGTCACAAGCTTGGCAGTGTGCAGGCACCCCTGATAAGGGCCAGCACCACTTCAAAGTGACTCCTGCCCTGAGGAGAAGGGAAGATAACCACATATACCAGCCCAACTGCAGCCCCAGCAGTGATCTGGGGGCAGACATCTGGTCTGGCAGCAGGCCCGGCTCACCAACAAAATCTTCTTAGGAGACAACACAGGGAAAGCACCCTGCAGTTTGATGCTACTGCTTTTCTGAAAAACACCTGGTCTGATTGAATTCAAGCTCAGTGCAGCTGCAGACCGGCTCACTAACAACACGGAGACCAAAAGTTGCCCATAAAAGGCAAAGAGTTATTGCTGATGACTGGACTGAAAGCAAAAGCAGCTCAGCCACAATAGTAGGGAGCACACAACACATACCTTGAAGTGCCAGGTTCTGTTGAAGAGGGGAAATTGCACTGGAGGACCCTATAGGACCTCTTCTTTGTGAGGCCACTATTTTCTTTTTTCCCCCTTTTTTATTTCTTTTGAGGGAGGGCAGAGGGAGAGGAAGAGAGAGAATCTTAAGCAGGCTCCGTGCCCAGTGGGGAGCCTAACATGGGACTCGATCTCACAACCGTGAGATCATGACCTGAGCTGAAATCCAGAGTCAGAGACTTAACCAACTGAGCCACCCAGGCACCCCAAGACCACTGTTTTCAAGAGCAGATGATGTAGATTACTTTACTAACACACTGAAACAGACACAAGAGTAAGATAGAATGAAGAGACAGAGGAATATGCCCCAAATGAAAGAACAGAACAAAATCAGAGCAAGAGAGCTAAATGAAATGGAATTAAGTAATATACTTGATAGAGAATTTAAAGTAATGGTCATAAAGATATTCACTAGACTTGAGAAAAGAGTGGAGGACTTCAGTGAGACCCTCAGTGAGATTGAAAACATAACCAATCAGAGATGAAGAAATCAATAACTGAAATTAAAAATATACTAGATGGAATAAATATTAGGCTAGAAAAAGTAGAAGAACAGATCAGCAACCTGGAGGACAGAGTAATGGAAAACAATGAAGCAGAACAGGAGAAAGAAAAAATAATAAAAGATGAAAGAACACAGGGAGCTTAGTAACACATATAATCTATATGTGAATAATATTCACATTATAGGGGTCCCAGAAGAAGAGAGAGAAAGGGGGCAGAAAATTTATTTGAAGAAATAATAGCTGAAAACTTCTGTAATCTGTGGAAGGAAAAAGAAATCTAGATCCAGGAGACACAGAGATCCACCAACAAAATCAACCCAAGGAGGTCCACATCAAGACACACAGTAATTAAAATGGCAAGAAGTAGTAATAAGAGAGAATTTTAAAAGCAGCAAGAGAAAAGAAAGCAGTTCCCTACAAAGGAAACCCACCAAAGCTATCAGCTGATTTTTCAGCAGAAACTTCACAGAACAGAAGAAAGTGGCATGATGTATTGAAAGCACTGAAAGCCCCTCCCCCCAAAAAAAACACCCTGCATCCAAGAATACTCTATGCAGCAAAGTTATTATTTAGAGTAGAAGGAGAGATAAAGAATTACCCAGACAAACAAAAGTTAAAGAAATTCATGACTACTAAACCAGCCCTACAAGAAATGTTAATGCAGACTTTTTGAGTATAAAAGAAAGACCTTAAGTAGGAGTAAGCAAAGTAGGAAACACAAGAGCAGTAAAATTAAGTATATCTATAAAATTCAATGAAGGGATTCACAGAAGGATGTGAAGTATGATACCATAGACCTAAAACATGGGAGAGGGGAGAAGAGGAGTGAAGAACAGGTTCAAACTTAAGTGATTATCAACTTAATTTAGACTGCTATATGTAGAAGATGCTATATACAAACCTAATGGTAACCATAAATCAAAAACCAGTAAATAGATATGCAAACAATAAAGAGAATGCAAAAAAAGCATTTGACAAGTACAACATACATTTAAAAACCCTCAACAATTTAAGTTTAGAGGGAACATACCTCTACATAATAAAGGCCACATATGAAAAACCCACAGCTGACATCATGCTCAATGGTGAAAACCTGAGTGCTTTTCCCTTAAGATCAGGAATAAGACAAGGATGTCCATTCTCACCACTTTTACTCAACATAGTACTGGAAGTCTTAGCCAGAGTAATCAGAGATGAAAAACAAATAAAAGGTATCCAAATTGTTAGGGAAAAAGTTCAACTGTCACTATTTGCAGATGGCATAATACCATATATAGAGACCCTAAAGACTGCACCAAAAACTATTAGCTGATAAATGAATTCAGTAAGGTTACAGGATACAAAATCAATATTTATAAATCCTTTGCATTTCTATACACTAATAATAAAGTAGCAGAAAGAGAAATTAAGGAAACAATCCCATTTATAACTGTACCAAAAACAATAAAATACCTAGGAATAACCTTAAGCAAAAAGGTGAAAGACCTGTACTCTGAAAACTATAAAACATGGATGAAATAAATTGAAGATAACACCAAAATATGGAAAGATATTTCATGCTTATGGATTGAAAGAAGAAATATTCTTAAAATGTCCATATATACCTAAGCAATCCATAGATTTAATGAAATCTCTATCAAAATACCAACAGCATTTTTCACAGAAGTATAAGAAATAATCCTAAAATTTGTATGGGGCCACAAAAGACCTTGAATAGCCAAAGCAATCTTAAAAAAGAAGCACAAAGCTGGAGGTATCACAATCCCAAATTTCAAGATATACTTTAAAGCTGTAGTAATCAAGACAATATGGTATTGGCACAAAAAGAGACACATAGATCAATAGAACAGAATAGAGGTCCCAGAAATAAGCTCATGATTATACGGTCAAGTAATATTTGACAAAGGAAACTAGAATATGCAATGGGATAAAAAAAAGCCTTTTCAACAAATGGTGTTTGGAAAACTGGACAGCTACATGCAAAAGGATGAAACTAGACTACAAATAAAAGCGGATTAAGGGCCTAACTCTGAGACATGAAACCACAGACATCCTAAAAGAGAGCACAGGCAGAACTGGTTCTGACATTGGCCATAGCAACATTTTTCTATATGTGTCTCCTGAGGCAAGGGAAACAAAAGGAAAAATATTGTCACTCTATCAAAATAGAAAGCTGCTGCACAGCAAAGGAAATTACTGACAAAACTAAAAGACAATCTACAGAATAGGAGAAGATATTTGCAAATGACATACCCAGTAAAGGCTTAGTATATGAAATACATAAAGAACTTATATAATTCAACACCAAAAAAATTCAATTAAAAAATGAACAGAAGACAGGAACAGACATTTCTCCAAAGAAGACATATAGATGGCCAAGACATACATGAAAAGATGTTCACCATCTGTAATCATCAGGGAAAATCACAATGAGATATTGCCTTATACCTTTCAGACTAGCCAAAATGAAAAGACACAAGAAATATCAAGTGTTGGTGAGGATGTGGAGAAAAGGGAAACTTTGTGCACTGTTGGTGGGAATGCAAACTGGTACAGCTACTTGGAAGATAGTATGGAGGTTCCTCAAAAAATTAAAAATAGAACTATCATATGATCACATAATTTCACCACTGGATATCTACCCAAAGAATACAAAAACACTAATTCAAAAGATATGTGTACACTTATTTCATTGCATTATTTGCAATAGTCAAGATATGGAAGCAAACCAAATGTCCATCAATTGATGAATGGATAAAGAAGATGTGGCATATGTATGCGTGTGCGCGCGCATGCACGCGCACACACACACACACACACACACACACACACAACACTAGGAAATTACTGAGCCATAAAAAAGGATGAAATCTTGCCCTTTGCAACAACACGGATGGATCTAGAGAGTATAATGTTAAGTGAAATATGTCACTCAGAAACAAGAAAAATATCATATGATTTTGCTTATATGTAGAACTTAAGAAATTAAATGAAAAAAGAAAAAAGACAAACCGAAAACCAGACTCTTAACTATAGAGAACAAACTGATGGTTACCAGAGGGGAGATGGGTGAGTGGTGTGTGAAATAGGTGTAGGGGGTTAAGAATACACTTACTATGATGTGCACTGATAATGTATAGAATTATCAAATGACTGTATTATAAACCATAAACTAATATAACACCACGTATTATCTATACTGGAATCACTTTAAAAAATAAAATGGAGGTAAAAAAATAAGTTAGACTGATAACATTTCACTCAATCCCACTTCTAGAGATTTATATAAGAGAAATAAGGAATATATTCACACAAATATGTTCAGCATAGCCAGAAACTGGGAACAATCCAATTGTCCACCAACAGGTAATTGAATAAAGAAATGGTGATATATCTATATAATGGAATACAGCGATAAAAAAACACTGATACATAGAACAACCTAAGTTAATCTCAAAAGCACTATGCTAAATGTTAGAAACCAGAATTGAAAGACTATATACAGTATGATTCTATTTGTATGAAATTTTAGAAAAATTAAAACTTTACTGGCAGAAAGCCAATCAGTAGTTATTTGTCAGAGCCTATGGAAGGTGTCAACTGAAAAGAGACACAAAATAACTTATGGAATGATGAAAATATTACCTATCATTATTATGATGGTGCTTTGACAATTATATACATTTGCCAAAACTAATCAAATTGTACATTTGTAATTGGTAAATTTTTTGTAAATTTGATTTTTAAAAATTGAATAGCGACAACAACAAATGTGCAAATTTCACAAATTATGGAAATTATTATAAGACAAATTTGACAAATTATTAAATGCAATTAATACAGAAGTTCACTTTTGGTTCATGGTTTACTGACTCAGTAGTTTTTCTTTTTCTCATGACACGCGGTCTAAAGAAATACTATTACTTCCACTTACCAAGTAGGTTAAAACAACTTTCATAAATATAATCTGACATTTAGCAGCATGTAAAAATAATCCTTAAAAATATTTTTATTTCATTCTTAAAAATACATAATTACTAATACACCTGTTACGTGCCATGAATTTTCTTGGACTTTGGGATCAGTTTGGTCACTGTCACCCTCATTTTCTCTTCCACATTGAGTTTCATGCAGCACTGGCTTTTCATCACAGCAGCTGTGGAGAACTCAGCTTCACAAAGTTATGGCATCATCAGAAGTAATGTAGCATGGTCTAATGTTGAAACTGTGAACTACTTCAAGCTAATAATTCACAGTGTCTGACATATGTCATTGTGTTTCCTAAAAAGTTTAAAATAATTCTTCAATGCCGCTATAACTTTGGTGTCCTACCATGCAGAGCTTAGTTTAAAAAAAAACATGTGACTAATACAAGAAGCCATTCTATCACATGTTTTGGAAAAGGGCATCTTTGAAATCCCTGTAAATGTGTATTAAATATACTTTTTGATGGACATCTGTATGTCTTCTTTGAGAAGAATGTCTATTCAGGTCCTCTGCCCATTTTTTATCAGTTTTTTTTTTTTTTTTTTTTTTTTGGTGTTGAGTAGTATAAGTTCTTTGTGTATTTTGGCTATTAACCCCTTATCAGCTATATCATTTGCAAGTATCTTCCATTTGCTGGGTTGTTTTTTTTAGTTTTTTTGTTGGTTTCCTGTCCCGTGAAAAAGCTTTTCATTTTGATGTTGGCCCAATAGTTTGTTTTATTTCCTTTGCCTGAGGAGTCATATCCATAAATATGTTGCTAAGACTGGTGTCCAGGAGATCATTGTCTATGTTTTATTCTAGGATTTTTTGTGGTTTTAGGTCTCACATTTAGATCTTTAATCCAGTTTGAGTATATTTTTATGTATGGTGTCAGAAAGTGGTCCAGTTTCTTTCTTTTTTTTTTTTTTTGCATATGGCTGTCCAGTTTTCCCAGCACCATTTATTGAAAAGACTGTCTTTTCCCCCATTGTATATAGCCTCCTTTGTTGTAGGTTAATTGGCTGTATAGATGTGAGTTTATTTCTGGGCTCTCTATTCTATTCTCTTAATCTATATGTCTGTTTTTGTGCCTGTACCATACTGTTTTGATTACTATAGCTTTGTGGTATAACTAAAAGTCTGAGATTGTGTTGCTTCCACCTTTGTTCTTCTTTCTCAAGATTGATTTGGCTATTTTGGTTCAAATTTTAGAATTATTTGTTCTAGTTTTGTAAAAAATACCATTGGAATTCTGGTAGGGGTTTCACTGAATCTGTAGATTGCTTTGGGTTATATGGACATTTTAACAATATTAATTTCCAAAGAAGACCTATGCATGGCTTATAGACACATGAAAGGATGCTCAGCGTCACCCATCATCAGGGAAATGCAAATTAAAACCACAATGAAGTATCACCTATACTTGTCAGATGGCTGGTTTCAAAAGATAAGAAATAAGTGTTGCTGAGAATGTGGAGAAAAGGGAACTCTTCTGCCCTTCTGGTAGAAATGTAAATTGGTGAAACCACTGTGGAAAACAGTATGGAAGTTCCTTCAAAAAATTAAAAATGGAAATACTATATGACCCAGTAATTCCACTATTGGGTATTTACCCAAAGAAATTGAAAACACGAATTTTTTTTTTTTTTTGACAGAGAGAGACATAGCAAGAGAGGGAACACAAGCAGGGGGAGTAGGAGAGAGAGAAGCAGGCTTCCCCTGGAGCAGAGAGCCCGATGTGGACTCGATCCCAGGGTCCTGGGATCACAACCTGAGCCGAAGGCAGATACTTAACGACTGAGCCACCCAGGTGCCCTGAAAACACTAATTTGAAAAGATGTATGTACTTCTATGTCTATTGTAGCATTATTTATAATAGCCGAGATATAGGAGTAAACTTAGTGTCCATTAACAAATAAATGAATAAAGAACTTATATATGCACACAATGAAATATTACTCAGCCATAAAAAAGAATGAGATCTTTTTCATGTGTCTTAGCCATTTGTATGTCTTCTCTGGAGAAATGTCTGTTCATGTCTTTTGCCCATTTCTTAATTGGATTTTTTTGTTTTTGTTTTTTGGGTGTTGAGTTTGATAAGTTCTTTTTCGATTTTGGATACTAGCCCTTTATCCAATATGTCGTCTGCAAATAACTTCTTCCATTCTATAGGTTGCTTTTTAGTTTGGTTGATTGTTTCCTTTGTTATGCAGAAGATTTTAATCTTGATGAAGTTCCAATAGTTCATTTTTGCTTTTGTTTCCCTTGCCTCTGGAGACATGTCTAGTAAAGTGTTGCTGTGGCTGAGGTCACATAGGGAAAGGGAAGGAACAATAAGACAAAAACAAGGAGACAAACCATAAGAGACTCTTAACTGTAGGGAACAAACTGAGGGTTGCTGGAGGGAAGGTAGGTCAGGGAATGGGGTAAATGGGTGATGGGCTTTAAGGAGGGCACCTGTAATGAGCACTGGGTGTTATAGGGAAAGGATGAATCACTAAATTCTATGTCCGAAACTAATAATACAATATATGTTAGCTAAATTGAATTTAAATAAAATCTTTAAAAAAAAAAAAAGAATGAGATCTTGCTATTTGCAACAACATGGATGAACCTGGAATGTATTACACTACGTGAAATAAGTCTGATGGAGAAAGACAAATACCATATGATTTCATTTATATGTGGATCTAAAAACAAAAATGAACAGACTCTTAAATACAGAGAACACACCAGTGGTTGCCAGAGAGGTGAGTGCAGGATGGGCAAAATAAAGTGGTTAACTGGTGTAAAGTTTCAGTTACAAAATAAGTTAGTCACAGGTGTGAAAACTACAGCAAAATGAATACAGTCAATAACATTGTAATAATATTTTATGCTGACTACATTTACTGTGGTGAGCATTGAGTAAAGTATGGAGTTGTCAAATCAATATGTTGTACACCTGAAACCTAATATTGTGTGTTAATTATACTCTTTTGAAACAAACTTGAGGCACCAAATTGATTTTTTTCCCCATAATTTTAAAAGGGTATTGCGGTCTCTCAAATGACTCCTATCCCAGGACCTTAATAAAGGTTCAAGGATTTTTCTCTGGGAAGGTACCAAAAGTGGACATACAGGGAAGAATAATCTTCACAGCCCAAAGACACTGTATGAACTTGATTTATTTTGTGCAAGTGCAGTTCTAAATGATTGGGATAAGAGAAATGGGTGATAATATGGTGTGAAAGTGATGTCAAATCCAGATGCACTGTTAGTAAGACACAGCATCAAGCTTCAAGTAGAGCATGAATTCAGTCCTTTTCTTATGGGTCTGTCATAATTTGAAAGAGAGAATAAAAGGCATTTAAGTAAGAATAGATCTGCTTGTATTCTTATTAATATTTATAACTTAAAAAACAAAAGCCACAGAGAAAGAATGCCTATATTCAGATATCATATAAGGAATTGTGCCACAGGGTAATGTAATGAAGACCAGGTGAGTGACCAGAAATGGATTCACTTAGTTCATTTGTTGATATAAAATTCCAGAAATCTCATACAAGCTCTTTTTTGGTATCTTCTAATTGGCTGCTTAACCTTTTTGGACATCAGTTCCCCAACTGGAAGTACAATGATGGCTTTAATTATGAGTATATTCATGGCTCCTTCCAGCTCTAACTTTCCATAATTTTCTAAAGTGCTGTGTATGAGACCCCTTATAACTTCGACAAATACTCATGAGGACAATTTCAAAATCCCAAATTTACGTGAGGAAAAAAATTCTTTTATATGAATGTGTGATATATTTCATACTGGACTATACAGCACTTCTAATACAAACACAAAAACTCTTCAAAAGTACAAAATGTGGGCTTATAAAATTTTCTTGGAATAAATGTATATCTGCCTAGTGATGATGTTTTGATTTGGGAAGTAGAGGATTTAATTGTTCATCTAGCCATTCTTAAAGATGGAAGCATCTTTGCATTGTGAAAAGTTGATGTGTAAAAGCTTCTTTTATTATTATTTTTCTCTCAGGGAAAGAAATCATTTTTTCCATGAAACATACCAAAGACAGAAAGATAACAAATTCCTAGATTCAGCTATTTTTGTAGACCATGGAAGTCTTTCTGTAATAAAACTGAATAAAATACTCTGGCAGCATCAGTAAAATGGAAGCAAAAGATAGTTTGCTGATTTTGAGACTAAGGTACTTATTTTCCCCTCAGCCTTTTACCACAGTTAATCTGTCATACCTGTCCCTTCTATTCTGTGATAAAACTTCATTATCAAGTTTAAGAAATAAAATACAGGCAAACCAGATGATTTTACAATGTAAGGGGAGGTCTTTTCTGAGAACTGTCAACTTCTATTTAACTTTCTGCAATTTTTGAATCTGTCTAGCCCCAAAACAATGTGTGTGTACCTGTATATGAATATGTGTGTTTGTAATTGTCCTAGAAACTTTTAAACATTTTTTTTTATTAAGATGTTGGCAGAATCCTACAAAAATTCTTCCATTCATTATTTCATTTCATTTTGGGATTTACTTAAATATTTATTGAGCTCCAATTGTCTATGGTCATTGAAGATACCAAGATATGAAATACACAGGTGGCTTGGCAAGAGTGGCATGTGAAATGTTACTGAGATGACTCTTCTAGGACTACAGGGAGGCAGGTTATGAGTAAGAATAGATGAATGTCTATGTGCATGTGAGAGGTTATACCAGTGGGAATCAACAACCTCTCAGTGTAGTCAATGAACCAGCTTCCTGGGCATCATCTGGGAGCTCATTAGAAATGCAGAATCTCAGACTCTACCCTTGAATTGCTGTATCTGAATTGTCATTTTAACAAGATCCCAGCTAATGATTATGCATTAAAGTTTGTAAAGCACTATTCTACATACAGGTTGTTATTTTATTTGTTATGGAAGAGATAAATCTGTAGAAAGATGGGGAATTTTGATTAGACTATAGAGACAAATGTGGAGAGGTAAATCCCATGTCTAATGCGAACCTGAAGAGAATCTAAAGAGAAGCTAAAGAATCTAATAGATACTTTGGGAATGGGGGTAGGGTCAACTGTTGATTTCAAAACTGGGTGTTACCAGGAACCATGCCATTAGATACCCTAATTCACACAATTTCTACACTTTTTTTTATTAACATACAATGTATTATTTGTTTCAGGGGTACAGGTCTGTGATTCATCAGTTTTACACAATTCACAGCACTCACCATAGTACATACCCTCCCCAATGTCTATCACCCAGCCACCCCATGCCTCCCACCCCCTTCCAATCCATCAACCCTCAGTTTGTTCCCTGAAATTAAGACTCTCCTATGGTTTGTCTCCCTCTCTGGTTTCATCTTGTTTCATTTTTCCCTCCCTTCCCCTATGATCCTCTGTCTCAATTCTCTAATTCCTCATATGAGTGAGATCATATGATACTTGTCTTTCTCTGATTGATTTATTTTGCTTAGCATAATACCCTCTATTTCCAACCACGTCGTTGCAAACGGCAAGATTTCATTTTTTTGATGGCTGCATAATATTCCATTGTATATATATGCCATATCTTCTTTATCCATTCTTCTGTTGATGGACATCTAGGCTCTTTCCATAGTTTGGCTATTGTGGACATTGCTGCTATAAACATTGGGGTACAGGTGCCCCTTCGGATCACTACATTTGTATCTTTGGGGTAAATATGTTGTACCACAATTGCTGGGTCAAAGGGTAGCTCTATTTTCAACTTTTTGTGGAATCTCCATACTGTTTTCCAGAGTGGCTGCACCAGGTTGCATTCCCAACAACAGTGTAGGAGAGTTCCCCTTTCTCCTCATCCTTGCCAACATCTGTCGTTTCCTGACTTTTTAATTTTAGCCATTCTGACTGGTGTAGGGTGGTATCTCATTGAGGTTTTGATTTGTATTTCCGTCATGCCAAGTGATTTTGAGCACATTTTCATGTGTCTGTGACCATTTGGATGTCTTCTTTGCAGAAATGTCTGTTCATGTCTTCTGCCAATTCTTGATTGGATTATTTGTTCTTTTGGTGTTGAGTTTGAATAGATTTGGGATACTAGCCCTTTATCTGATGTCATTTGCAAATATCTTCTCCCATTCTGTCAGTTGTTTTTTGGCTTTGTTGAATGTTTCCTTTGCTGTGCAAAAGCTTTTTATTTTGATGAAGTCACAATAGTTCATTTTTGCCCTTGTTTCCCATGACTTTGGCGATGTTTCCAGGAAGAAGTTGCTTCATCTGAGGTTGAAGAGGTTGCCGCCTGGGTTCTCAAGGATTTTGGTGTATTCCTGTCTCATATTTAGGTCTTTCATCCATTTTGAGTCTATTTTGTGTGTGGTGCAAGGAAATGGTCCAGTTTCATTCTTCTGCATGCAGTTGTCCAATTTTCCCAACACCATTTGTTGAAGAGACTCTTTTTTTCATTCGATATTCTTTCCTGCTTTATCAAAGATGAGTTGACCATAGAGTTGAGGGTCCATTTCTGGGCTCTCTATTCTGTTCCATTGATCTATGTGTCTGTTTTTGTGCCAGTACCATACTGTCTTGATGATGACAGCTTTGTAATAGAGCTTGAAGTCCAGAATTGTGATGCCACCAGCTTTGCTTTTCTTTTTCAACATTACTTCTGGCTTTTTGGGGTCTTTTCCTAAATCCTGAAACAAATTTTAGGATTATTTGTTCCATTTCTTTGAAAAAAGTTGATGGTATTTTGATAGGGATTGCATTAAATGTGTAGATTGCTCATGTAGCATAGACATTTTCACGACATTTTTTCTTCCAGTCCATGAGCATGGAATGTTTTTCCATTTCTTTGTGTCTTCCAAATTTCTTTCATGAGTATTCTATAGTTTTCTCAGTACAGATTCTTTGCTTCTTTGGTTAGATTTATTCCTAAGCATCTTATGGTTTGGGGTAAAATTGTAAATGGGATCAACTCCTTGATTTCTCTTTCTTCTGTCTTGTTGTTGGTGTATAGAAATGCAACTGATTTCTGTGCATTGATTTTATATCCTGCTACTTTACTGAATTCCTGTAGGAGTTCTAGCAGTTTTGGGGGGGAGTCTTTTGGGTTTTCCACATAAAGTATCATATCATCTGCAAAGAGTGAGTTTCACTTCTTTGCTGATTCGGATGCCTTTGATTTCTTTTTGTTGTCTGATTGCTGTGGCTAGGACTTCTAGTACTATGTTGAATAGCAGTGGTGATAGTGGACAACCCTGCCATGTTCCTGACCTTAGGGGAAAAGCTCTCAGTTTTTCCCCCATTGAGAATGATATTCGCTGTGTGTTTTTCATAGATGGCTTTTATGATATTGAGGTATGTACCCTCTATCCCTACACTGTGAAGAGTTTTAACCAAGAAAAGATGCTGTACTTTGTGAAGTGCTTTTTCTGCATCTATTGAGAAGATCATATGGTTCTTGTTCTTTCTTTTATTAATGTATCACAATGATTTGTGGATGTTGAACCAACCTTGCAGGCCAGGAATAAATCCAACTTGTTTCTGGTGAATAATCCTTTTAATGTACTGTTGGATCCCATTAGCTAGTATTTTGGTGAGAATTTTTGCATCCATGATCATCAAGGATATTTTGTTCTCCTTTTTGATGGGGTCTTTGTCTGGTTTGGGGATCAAGGTAATGCTGGCCTCATAAAATAAGTTTGGAAGTTTTCCTTCCATTTCTATTTTTTGGAACAGTTTCAGAAGAATAGGTATTAATTCTTCTTTAAATATTTGGCAAAATTCCGCTGGGAAGCCATCTGGCCCTGGGTTCTTGTTTGTTGGGAGATTTTTGATGACTGCTTCAATTTTCTTCCTGGTTATGGGTCTGTTCAGGTTTTCTATTTCTCCCTGGTTCAGTTTTGGTAGTTGATACATCTCTAGAAATGCATCCATTTCTTCCAGATTGTCTAATTTGTTGACATACAGTTGCTCATATGTTCTTATAATTGTTTGTATTTCTTTGGTGTTGTTTGTGATCTCTCCTCTTTCATTCATGATTTTATTTATTTGGGTTCTTTCTCTTTTCTTTTTGATAAGTCCGACCAGGGGTTTATCAATCTTATTTTTTTTTTATTTATTAAAGATTTTATTTATTTATTTGACAGAGAGAGACAACAACAAGAGAGGGAACACAAGCAGGGGGAGTGGGAGAGGGAGAAGCAGGCTTCCCGCTGAGCAGTGAGCCTGATGTGGGGCTCGATCCCAGGACGCTGGAATCATGACCTGAGCTGAAGGCAGATGCCTGATGATTGAGACACTCAGGCACCCTGGGTTTATATGAATCTTATGAATTCTTTCAAAGAGCCAGCTCCTACCTAGTTTTGTTGATCTGTTGTACTGTTCTTTTGGTTTCTATTCCATTGATTTCTGCTCTGATCTTTATTATTTCTCTTCTCCTGCTGGGTTTGGGCTTTATTTGCTGTTTTTTCTCCAGCTCCTTTAGGCATAGGGTTAGGTTGTGTGTTTGAGACTTTTCCTATTTCTTGAGAAAGGCTTGTATTGCTATATACTTTCCTCTTAGGACAGCCTTTGCTGTATCCCAAGTATTTTGAACAGTTGTGTTTTCATTTTTATTTGTTTCCATGAATTTTATTAATTCTTCTTTAATTTCCTGGTTGTCCCATTCATTTTTAGTACGATGCTCTTTAGCCTCCATGTATTTGAGTTCTTTCTGACTTTCCTCTTGTGATTGAGTTCTAGTTTCAAAGCATTGTGGTCTGAAAATATGCAGGGGATGATCCCAATCTTTTGGTGCCAGTTGAGACCTGATTTTTGACCCAGGATGTGATCTATTCTGGAGAATGTTCGTTGGGCACTAGAGAAGAATGTGTATTCTGTTGCTTTGGGATGGAATATTCTGAACGTATCTGTGTAGTCCTTCTGGTCCAGTGTGTCATTTAAAGCCTTTATTTCCTTGTTGATCTTTTGCTTAGATCTGTCCATTTCAGTGAGTGGGGTGTTAAAGTCCCCTACTGTTATTGTATTGTTGTTGATATGTTTCTTTGGTTTTGTTTTTAATTGGCTTATTTAATTGGCTGCTCCCATGTTAGGAGCATAGATATTTACAATTGTTAGATCTTCTTGTTGGATATACCCTTTGAGTATGAAATAGTGTCCTTCCTCATCTCTTATTATAGTCTTTGGTTTAAAATCTAATTTATCTGATATAAGGATTGCCACCCCAGCTTTCCTTTGGTGTCCATTAGCATGGTAAATGGTTTTCCAGCCCCTCATTTTAAATCTGGAGGTTTGTTTGGACCTAAAATGAGTCTCTTGCAGACAGCATATCAGTGGGTCTTGTTTTTTTAATCCCAATCTGATACACTGTGTCTTTTGATTGGGGCATTTAGCCCATTTACATTCAGGGTAACTACTGAAAGATATGAATTTAGTGCCATTTTATTGCCTGTAAGATGACTGTTACTTTATATTGTCTGTGTTCCTTTCTGGTCTGTTACTTTTAGGCTCTCTTTTTGCTTAGAGGACCCCTTTCAATATTTCTTGTAGGGCTGGTTTTGTATCCACAAATTCTTTTAGTTTTTGTTTGTCTTGGAAGCTTTTCATCTCTCCATTTTCAATGACAGCCTAGCTGGATATAGTATTCTTGGATGTATATTTTTCTCATTTAGTACTCTGAATATATCATTCCAGTACTTTCTGGCCTGCCAGTTCTCTGTGGATAGGTCTGCTGCCAAGATAATGTTTCTACCATTGTAGGTTACAGACCTCTTGTCCCGAGCTGCTTTCAGGATTTTCTCTTTGTCTCTGAGACTTGTGAGTTTTACTATTGGATGTCAGGGTGTTGACCTATTTTTATTGATTTTGAGGGGGCTTCTCTGTACCTCCTGGATTTTGATGCCTGTTTCCTTTCCCAAATTAGGGAAGTTCTCTGCTATAACTTGCTCTAATATACCTTCTGCCTCCCTCTCTCTTTCTTCTTCTGGGATCCTAATTATTCTAGTATTGTTTTGTCTTACAGTATCACTTATCTCTCCAATTCTTGTCTAGTGATCCAGTAGTTGCTTACCTCTCTTTTTCTCAGCTTCTTTATTCTCCATCATTTGTTCTTCTGTATCACTAATTCCCTCTTCTACCTCATTTATCCTGGCAGTTAGTCTCCATTTTTTTATTGCACCTCATTAATAGCCTTTTTGATTTCTACTTGGTTAGATTTTAGTACATTTCTCCAGAAAGGGATTCTCTAGTATCTTCAATGCTTTTTTCAAGCCCAGCTAGTATCTTTATAATTGTTATTCTGAACTCTAGTTCCAACATCTTACTAATGTCTGTATTGATTAGGTCCCTGGCAGTTGGTACTGCCTCTGGTTCTTTTTTTTTTTTTTTTTTGAGGTGAGTTTTTCCATTTTGTCATTTTGTCCAGAGAAGAGTAGATGAATGCGAGAACAAAATGCTAACAGGGTAACAATGACCCCAGAAAAATATACACTAAACAAATCAGAAGTGACCTGAAACCAGGGGGAAAGGAGAGGAAAAAAATGAATATAATCAGGCTGGTGAATAGAACAGAGCCACACATTAGACATTGGGTGTATTTTGGTCTGTTAGAAGAAATTGCCTCCCAAAATTTTAAAGAGAGAAAAACTTATATATATATACACAAAAATAAGGGTAAATATGATGAAGGGATGGAATATGACTGTAAAGATGAAAATTTAAAAAAAGATTTTAATAAAGGTATTGATAAGAAGTTGGTAGAAAAAAGAATGAAAAAATTAAAAATAAGAAAAGAATGTGATCAGGTGGGAGACTAGGACAAAGTCATACACTAGATTTAGGGTATATTTTGGTCTGTTAGAAGAACCTGTATCCCAAAATTTTAAAGAAAAACTTATATATATAGAAAATAAGGTTAAATACCATGAAGGGATAGAATATGACTGTAAAAATGAAAATTAAAAGATTTTAAAAAAAGCAATTGATATTGAAAAAGGAAAGAAGAAAAATTCAACTAAGAAAAGAGAAAAAGGAAAATATAAAAGTTAAAAATTAACTTTAAAAGACGAAAGAATCATGGGGAAAAAAGTCATGAATTCTATGTGCTGTATTCCCCTAGCGCTGGGGTTTTGCCATTCTCATTGTTCGGTAAACTTGGTCTTGGCTGGATGTTCTTGCTGATCTTCTAGGGGAGGGACTCTCAGTGTTGCAGTGATTCTCAAATGTCTTTGCCTGAGGCGGAATTTGTTGCAATGATTCCCCAATGTCTTTGCCTGAGGAGGAATTTCACTGCTCCTTGCCAGGGGCCAGGATAAGTAATCTGCTTGGGTTTGCTCTTGGTAGCTCTTATTCCCTGAAAGCTTTCCCTTTCTGTACAGCTCTGGAGGACAAGAATGAAATGGCAGCCTCCCAATCTCTGGTCCCGGAGGAGCCAAGAGCTCGGGGTCCCACTTCTCAGTGAGCCCTCAGAGAAAAGCAGTCAATCACTCCTATCTCCCTGGTCTCCGGCCATGCTCTGTGCTCATCTGGCCTGTGACCAAGCATTTCTACCTCTGGAACATGACCTCATTTGGAGTCTCCAAACCCAGCAGATTCCTGCGGCATGCTCCCATGCTGCTCCTCCCAGAGGAAGAAGAGGAATCTCCCTGGATCTGCCACTTTTTGGGTTCCTGCTGGAAGAGCATTGGCCCAACTGTGCTGCAGATCACAGTTTATGGTAACCCCAAGTTGAGAGCCCACTCCTCCGTTCCGTCTTTGCAGCCGGCTTCCCCACTCCGATACCTGGGAGCTCTTCTGCACTCAGGCACTCCCGGTCTTTCTGTGACCCCAAGGGTCCTGAGACCGCACTGTCCCAGCAAGGGTTCCGCTCCCCACTTAGCCACTGGAGTGACATCCCTCAGCAGAGCAGACTTCTAAAAGCTCTGTTTTTGTGCTCTGCTGCTCTATCACTTGCCCGTAGCCGGCTGATGGAGGCTTCCTACCCCCGAGGTCTATTTTCCCAAATATCGTCTTGGATTCATTTCTCTGCATATCCTACCTTCCAGAAAGTGGTCACTTTTCTGTTGATAGAATTGCTGCTATTCTTTCCTTTGATCTCCTGTTGAGTTTGTGGGTGTTCTGAATGGTCTGATAACTATCTAGCTGAATTCCTGGGACCAGATGAAATTTAGGTCTCCTACTCCTCTGCCATCTTGCTCTACACTTTATTCCTAGCTAGCTACAGGGTAGACAAATATGGCCTGGGGATGATCCTGGACTACGAACTCATACATATTAAAGTTGCCATTTCAACTGATTGATTAACTAATTAATTGAAAGTCAACAAGTGCCCATGTCAGTACATCTAGAGAAGATGAATTGGGGCACATAAAATGGATGGACAGCTACTCTCTAATAACCATCTTTTTTACCCCATGTACAGTCTCAAATTTGTTGTTGAAATTATTTAGTTTTTCACTACAATGGAACTATATTCTAAGGGTAGGTTCAGAATCAGTATATAATGTGAAAATTTTGCATGGTCACAATAATCCTTGGAGGTCCTTTGAATGTCTATTGAGTCAGCAAAAGCAGCTGAGACTTATTCCATTTGGTCCAATAAATCCAATTCATTTTCCAGCATTAAAATAGCTTATTTTCTTTTCTGATGAGTAATATATGAACTGGTTGCCTTATTTAGGGACATTTTGGTATGAAAAAAATACAAATAGAAGTCTTTTAACTTTTGAATCAAACTCAATCCTGAACACTTAACTGAATCTCAATCTCTTTCTGGTACAATTTTTATAAGCAAATACCTATATAATTTGACTCTGTCGGCCTCATTAATCTGCCTGAATTGTCTCCTCTCTAACCTCAATTGTTCCCATGGAAGAACCCAAAGAAGCAATGTGTCTTTTTTAAGAGAAAGAAATTAACATATGTTTTAATCAAAATTAATTTACTGAGATGCAGTTATCATACTACGAGATGCACAGAACAAAATGCACAGAGGTATAATTCTTTGAGATTACACAATTCAGCATAGTCATGTTACCACCACCTACCCCAACTAAAAATATAGCATTGTTGTCTCATTAAATTAAATGGGACCTCTCACCAGTCATCCTCTTTAACCTCTTGATGTCTATCCCCATAGATTAATTTTGTTTATTCTTTATATCATACAGTGAAACCAATGGCGTGTAATTTGTGTGTCATTTCTTTTGCTTAGTGTAATATTCCTGAGATTTATGGAAGCCACTTTTTTTCATGCAGAGTACTAGTCCCTTGTATGAATATATCACAATTTCTTCATTCTGTTGATTGATATTAGGATTGTTTTTCATTTGAAGTTATTACCCAAAAAAACCTTCTATGAATATTGTTGTGTACTGTGTGAAGATATATATTTGCTTTTTTTGATAAATTTTTTACGTGAGACTTCTAAATATATCATCAAATGTGCAACCCCAGCAAGGTATGAGAATTTCATTGGCTCACCAATATGAGGTATTGTTGGTTTTTTGAATTGAAGACTCCCCAGTATGTATGTAATGATTATTCAATTGTCATTTTAATTTTTATTTTATTTCCCTAATGTCTCCAGATTTTGATCATTTCATATATTTATTGTGTATCTTTTTTCATGAAGCGTCCAAGTCTTTTACCTATTATCTGTTGAGTTGTTTTATTACTGATTTGAAGGAATTTGCTATATATCCTGACACCATTCTTTTTTTTATTCTCATATACTTTTTTTTTTTAAGATTTTATTTATCTGATCGAGAGAAAGAGATAGGGCACAGGAGCAGGGGGAGAGTTAGAGGGAGAAAGAGAAGCAGACTCCTTGCTGAGCAGGGAGCCTGATGTGGGGCTCAATCCCAGGACCCTGAGATCATGACCTGAGCTGAAGGCAGGGCCTTAACTGACTGAGTCACCCAGGCACCTCATTCCCATATGCTTTTATTTATCTATTTTTTAATTTTTCTTAAATTCCAGTTAGTTAACACACCATGTAATATTAGTTTCAGATGTACAATATAATGATTCAATACCTGGTACTTATTATAAGTGCACTCCTTATTCCCATCACCTGTTTAACTTATCCTCCTTCCCTCTGGTAACCAACAGTTTATTCTCTATTGTTAAGAGTCTGTTTTTTGGCTTTTGTTGATATGTTTTGCTAATTTTTGTGCTTCAGTCTGTGGCTTATTTATTGCAATAATAGCGTTTTCTGATAGTATAAATATTTCATCTTGATAAAGGCCAGCAAATCCATTCTTATCTTTTATAGTTAGTTCATTTTATGCCCTCTCAGATAATGTTTTTCTACCCCAAGTTTTCAGGAATAGTTTCCTGTTTTTTGTTCCTTGTAATTTTGGTTGTTATTCTTAGATCTATGACACACCTCAAATTAATTTTTTAAAGATTTTATTTATTTATTTGACAGAGAGAGAGAGACACAGCGAGAGAGGGAACAGAAGCAGGGGGAGTGGGAGAGGGAGAGGCAGGCTTCCCGTGGAGCAGGGAGCCCAATGTGGGGTTCAATTCCAGGACCCTGGGATCATGACCTGAGCCAAAGGCAGATGCTTAATGGCTGAGCTACCCAGGTGCCCCTCAAATTAATTTTTGTACATGAAATGAAATAGAGATCAAGGTTCCTTTTTTTACATATTAAATATTCAGTTGATATAGCAATATTTGAAAAAAAAAACGGGGGGAAGATTTATCTTTCTCCATTGAATTAACTTCACACCTTGGTTGAAAACCATTTGACTTTATATGTACAGGTCTGTTTCTGAACTCCTACTTTTGTTCATTGTTGTATTAGTTTATCTTTATACCAATAATACATGGTTTTCATTACTGAAGTCTTAAAATCAGGTAGTGTATGTCCTCCAACTTATTCTTTTTCAAGGATTCTTGAAGCTATTCTAGAGCCTTTGCATTTCCATATAAAATTGGAATCAGCTCTTAAAAAAGCTGATGGAATTTTAATAGGGTTTGTGTTGAATCTATTAAACCATTTAGAAAGAATATTGAGTAAATATTGTTTAGGTCTACTCTGTATAAATGTGTCTAATTATGTAATTAAAATAAGGAAATAGAAAAAAATGAAATAGTTAAAATTGTATTTTAGTTTTTTTATTTTTTTAAAGATTTTATTTATTTTATTTGAGAGAGAGAATGAGAGAGAGAGAGCACATGAGAGGGGGGAGGGTCAGAGGGAGAAGCAGACTCCCTGCTGAGCAGGGGGCCCGATGTGGGACTCGATCCTGGAACTCCAGGATCATGACCTGAGCCGAAGGCAGTCGCTTAACCAACTGAGCCACCCAGGCGCCCGTATTTTAGTTTTTTAAGTAAGAAAAAATACATATCTTATAGTTCCTTTTTGTCCTTCTAGTGAGATTTTTTTTGGGGGGTGGGTAATGTCCTACCTATTGGGATAGAAAATAGAAACTTCTCTCTTTTGTCAAAGACATTACAATTCCTGGTACTAATGTTCTTTGTTGGGAGAATCTGAGCCATATTGTTTATTTTTACAAATCCATAACTTACAAAAACAATTTTTAATAGTTCATTTGAAATATTTAATAATAATTTTATTGATATTGGGAATTACTAATTTTCATATTTTTCTTCATTGTATGCTGTATGAGCAAGGAAGATAAAAAAAGAGTTTTGGGACCTTGTTATTTATTATTTTTCTGTGTAGATTCAGATCAATAGAATCATACACTTTTTTTCATTAAGAAATAACTGATTTTTAGTTTTTCTCAGCCTGAACTCTCACACTCTTTACAAGGCCATGTTCTTTCCTGTCCCTGAACCATTACAGACTTTTATCCCTTGACATCGTTCTGCATCTTCCCATGGCAATCCCCTCACTGCTCAAAGCGCAGCTCAAATCTGATCTCTTCAGGGATTCTCCCTGACAAGCATGTCTAAAATACTCACCTCCGTAGTTGTCTGTACCAACACCCTTTGATTTTTATTACTTAGTTTTTCACTCCATGAAATCACTTACTTATTCATTACATGCTTATTCTCTCTTTGCTCCCGCTAGAATGTAGGCTCTCAGAGGCAGAAGCCACATTATCCTCAGCATGTCTAGCACATCATAGCAAGGCAATAAATATCTGCTAGATGAATTAATGGATTTTGAATTGATAATACTATTTTAATTTACCAGTAACATTATTTGAATCCATTCATTCTACCTTTTCAAAGTTGAACTTTGAAAAAAGTTAATGTTTATAGGTTCTTTCTATTTTTATTTCTGGTACTATTGACAATGCAGAACATTTTTACACATTGTATTAATAGTTATATTTTCTCTTGTGTGATAAAGTGGGAGGGGATCTGACCTTAGAGTCAAAACAATGATTTCAAGTTTTGACATTATCATTTACTAATTGTTCAGCTTGCACAGCCACTTAATATTCCTGAGCCTCAGTTTCCTCCCATGTAGATTTTAGATAATAATACTTGCTCTGCTCATTCCATAAAATTTTTGTGAAGGTGAAATTAGATAATATATTTATGAAAGCACTTTGTAAATGGAATATGTAAGATCTTATTACTAAATTTAATGTGCTAGTGCATTACCTAATGGACCGAAAGAGTTAACTGTTCTGCAAAAATCATCTAATTTATTTTCAGGGTTGGGGAGAATTTTATGCAAGGTGGTACTAATAGATAATAATAACTCATTTGTTCCTCTATCACACCTTTCTTTAGAGGACTCAGAGAACTTTATTCTATCTCATTAATCCTTAACAATGCCTCTGAATCATTAGACAGCCTGACAATAAGCACTGTTCTTCTGATTTTTACAGCTAGGGCAAATGAGGCACTGAGAGGTTATGTGACTTTTTCAAAGTCACACAGAAATCAAGGAGGGTACTGTGGAGAGGGGCTTGAGACTCCTAGCAGCATCCTGCCTGTAACTGACTGAAGCAGACAATGCCCAGCGTGTATTGTTGCTAAGGTCTAGCAGAAGAAACAAAGAGAATGACAGGTGTACTGTCCTCAATGAGCTTCATTCTTAGAGTGAGAAAAGGAACATAAATCAGCTGAGTCAGAATCAAAATGTCATGAATTAGTTTTTTTAAAGTGCTGTGAAGTTACCATGTGGGTTGATCTCATTACTTAGAATAGACTTCAAAGAAAAGGTGACATTCACAATAGATCATAAAATGTTGATGTTTTTAAAGTAATAAAAATGGAAAGAAAACATACTAAGCAAATAAAACAGAATGACCAAAACATGAGAAATATGGGACATATCTGAAGAAAAATAACATCACTTTGAATAAAGTGATCTATACAAATAACATAATGGTTTCTAGCTAGATACATGCTAAAAATCACCTTAATATTATATATATATACATATAATATGTAATATGATGTAAAATGATATATCTACATATACATTATAAGGAATTACCATGATTATTGATTCAGTCATCATTATGGTTAAAATCATATATATTACCAGTAGTCATCAACATTGAAAAGAGTAGTAAATATATAAGGTTGCTGTGAAACACTGAAGTAAAATTTAAATACCTCCCCTTCTATCTTGTGTCTGAGCATATTCCTCAGCCCAGATCTTGGACTTGGGATTCAGCCATGGGATTTTCTTTGCCAAATGGAAAATGATCAGATGTGACTCAAGCTGAGGGTTTAGATGTGCTTACACAGTTTGGCTTGCCTTATGCAATAAAACTGACATAAGAGATAAAGCCCCAAGGATAGTTTCTGTTCTAAAGAGTATGAGCAACACATAGAGTGGATCTGGATCCAATGCTCAGCCTCAATCCAAAGCCAACCAAACCCCAAAGCTATCCCACCTGACTCACAGATCTGTAAGTGAGAAAAATAAATTCTTCTAAGTCATTGCACTTTAGAGTGATTTATTATGCAATCATAGTTGATTAACCTAGCTGGTAGTGTCTAGTGGGGGTAAATTGTATAAAATCTTGAATTCAAGGATGTCCTACTTTTCAATTTAGTGAATATAAATGGGTCTTTATAACAAGAGTCCTTACAAGTAGTTCGCTGGCAGATAAACCTATGGATGGGCACCAGATCTCAAAAATGGAATAAAATGTTGATTTAAATGTAGATATACACATTTTTCTGAGCCACTCCATAAATGATAAGGACCATTACCCTGACATGTTATGAACAAGAGAGTAGTACAGCCACAGTTTGACTTTAGTGAGAACTATTTGGCTGAATATGTAGGATACAGATGTCGTGTTGGGAGTCCAGGTAGGAGAGTATTGCCAATGTCTAAATTGTAGGCATTGGTTAATTTGGGTGGAAGTAAGAAAAAAAAAAATGACAGGAAGAAAATGCATGCAAGAACTTTGCTGGAGTTGACTTCATTAGATGTGAGAGTTGATGAATTAATGAGGATAAGCAAAATTAAAAGTGACTTGAGCCTTTGAAGCAGTTGTTGGTTGTAAGACTAGTGATGTCATTCCCAGAAATGAAAAAGTCAGAGGGGGAAGAGTAGGTGATTTGAATTGAGCGGATGAGTTTCATATTTAGCATGTTGAGTTTGAAGTACAGACAGATTTGAAGAAGTAGCAAGACTCTATTTACCTGATTGTCAAATGCCTTTATTTTTTTAAAATTTTGTATTGTTATGTTAATCACCATACATTACAACATTAGTTTTTAATATACTTTTCCATGATTCATTGTTTGTGCATAATACTCAGTGCTCCACGCAGAACGTGCCTTCTTTAATACCCATCACCAGGTTAACCCATCCCCCCACCCCCTCCCCTCTAGAACACTCAGTTTGTTTTTTTGAGTCCATCATCCCTCATGGTTTGTCTCCCCTTCTGATTTCCCCCCCTTCATTCTTCCCCTCCTGATATCTTCTTCTTCTTCTTTTTCTTTTTCTTAACATATATTGCATTATTTGTTTCAGAGGTACAGATCTGTGATTCAACAGTCTTGCACGATTCACAGCGCTCACCGTAGCACATACCCTCCCCAATGTCTATCATCCAGCCACCCCCTCCCTCCCACCCCACACCAATCCAGCAAAACTCAGTTTGTTTCCTGAGATAAAGAATTCCTCATGTCAGTGAGGTCATATGATACATGTCTTTCTCTGATTGACTTATTTCACTCAGCATAACACCCTCCAGTTCCATCCACGTCATTGCAAATGGCAAGACCTCATTCTTTTTGATGGCTGCATAATATTCCATTGTGTATATATACCACTTCTTCTTTATCCATTCATCTGTCGATGGACATCTTGGCTCTTTCCACAGTTTGGCTATTGTGGATATTGCTGCTATAAACATTGGGGTGCACATACCCCTTCGGATCCCTACATTTGTATCTTTGTGGTAAATACCCAGTAGTGCAATTGCTGGATCATATGGTAGCTCTATTTCCAACTATTTGAGGAACCTCTATACTGTTTTCCAGAGTGGTTGCACCAGCTTGCATTCCCACCAACAGTGTAGGAGGGTTCCCCTTTCTCCGCATCCCCGCCAACATCTGTCATTTCCTGACTTGTTAATTTTAGCCATTCTGACTGGTGTGAGGTGGTATCTCATTGAGGTTTGGATTTGGATTTCCCTGATGCTGAGCGATGTTGAGCACTTTTTCATGTGTCTGTTGGCCATTTGGATGTCTTCTTTGGAAAAATGTCTAATCAAGTCTTCTGCCCATTTCTTGATGGGATTATTTGTTCTTTGGGTGTTGAGTTTCATAAGTTCTTTATAGATTTTGGATACTAGCCCTTTATCTGATATGTCATTTGCAAATATCTTCTCCCATTCTGTCGGTTGTCTTTTGGTTTTGTGGACTGTTTCTTTTGCTGTGCAAAAGCTTTTTATCTTGATGAAATCCCAATAATTCATTTTTGCCTTGACTTCCCTTGCCTTTGGCGATGTTTCTAGGAAGAAGTTGCTGCAGCTGAGGTCGAAGAGGTTGCTGCCTGTGTTCTCCTTTAGGATTTTGATGGACTCCTGTCTCACATCTAGGTCTTTCAACCATTTGGAGTCTATTGTTGTGTGTGGTGTAAGGAAATGGTCGAGTTTCATTCTTCTGCATGTGGCTGTCCAATTTTCCCAACACCATTTGTTGAAGAGACTGTCTTTTTTCCGTTGGATATTCTTTCCTGCTTTGTCAAAGATGAGTTGACCATAGAGTTGAGGGTCCATTTCTGGGCTCTCGATTCTGTTCCATTGATCTATGTGTCTGTTTTTGTGCCAATACCATACTGTCTTGATGATGACAGCTTTGTAATAGAGCTGGAAGGCCGGAATTGTGATGCTGCCAGCTTTGCTTTTCTTTTTCAAGATTCCTCTGGCTATTCGGGATCTTTTCTGGTACCATACAAATTTTAGGATTACTTGTTCCATTTCTTTGAAAAAAGTGGATGGTATTTTGATGGGGATTGCATTGAATGTGTAGATTGCTCTAGGTAGCATTGACATCTTCACAATGTTTGTCTTCCAATCCATGATCATGGAACGTTTTTCCATTTCTTTATGTCTTCCTCAGTTTCTTTCATGAGTATTTTATAGTTTTCTGAGTACAGATCCTTTGCCTCTTTGGTTAGATTTATTCCTAGGTATCTTATGGTTTTGGGTGCAATTGTAAATGGGATCGACTACTTAATTTCTTTCTCTTCTGTCTTGTTGTTGGTGTATAGGAATGCCACTGATTTCTGTGCATTGATTTTATATCCTGCCACATTACTGAATTCCTGTAGGAGTTCTAGCAGTTTTGGGGTGGAGTCTTGGATTTTCCACATAAAGTATCATATCATCTGCAAAGAGAGAGTTTGACTTCCTCTTTGCTGATTTGGATGCCTTTGATTTCTTTTTGTTGTCTGATTGCTGTGGCTAGGACTTCTAATACTATGTTGAATAGCAGTGGTGATAGTGGACATCCCTGCCATGTCCCTGACCTTAGGGGGAAAGCTCTCAGTTTTTCCCCATTGAGAATGATATTCACTGTAGGTTTTTCATAGATGGCTTTTATGATAGTGAGGTAGGTACCCTCTATCCCTATACTCTGAAGAGTTTTGATCAAGAAAGGATGCTGAACTTTGTTAAATGCTTTCTCTGCGTCTGTTGAGAGGATCATATGATTCTTGTTCTTTCTTTTGTTAATATATTGTATCACATTGATTGATTTGCAGATGTTGAACAAACCTTGCAGCCCAGGGATAAATCCCACTTGGTCATGGTGAACAATCCTTTTAATGTACTGTTGGATCCTATTGGCTAGTATTTTGGTGAGAATTTTTGCATCCATGTTCATCAAGGATATTGGTCTGTAATTCTCCTTTTTGATGGAGTCTTTGTCTGGTTTGGGGATCAAGGTAATGGTGGTCTCATAAAATGAGTTTGGAAATTTCCTTCCATTTCTATTTTTTTGGAACAGTTTCAGGAGAATAGGTATTAATTCTTCTTGAAATGTTTGGTAGAATTCCCCTGGGAAGCCATCTGGCCCTGGGCTTTTGTTTGTTGGGAGATTTTTGATGCCTGCTTCAATTTCCTTAGTGGCTATAGGTCTGTTCAGGTTTTCTATTTCCTCCTGGTTCAATTTTGGTAGTTGATACATCTCTAGGAATTAATCCATTTCTTCCAGATTATCTAATTTGCTGGCATAGAGTTGCTCATATGTTCTTATAATTGTTTGTATTTCTTTGGTGTTGGTTGTGATCTTTCCTCTTTCATTCATGATTTTGTTGATTTGGGTCATTTCTCTTTTCTTTTTGATAAGTCTGGCCAGGGGTTTATCAATCTTGTTAATTCTTTCAAAGAACCAGCTCCTAGTTTCGTTGATCTGTTCTACTGTTCTTTTGTTTCTATTTCATTGATTTCTGCTCTGATCTTTATTATTTCTCTTCCCCTGGTGGATTTAGGCTTTATTTGCTGTTTTTTCTCTAGCTCCTTTAGGTTTAGGGTTAGGTTATGTATTTGAGACCTTTCTTGTTTCTTGAGAAAGGCTTGAATTGCTACATACTTTCCTCTTAGGACTGCCTTTGCTGCATCCCAAAGATTTTGAACAGTTGTGTTTTCATTTTCATTTGTTTCCATGAATTTTTTTAATTCTTCTTTAATTTCCTGGTTGACCCATTCATTCTTTAGTAGGATGCTCTTTAGCCTGCATGTATTTGAGTTCTTTCTGACTTTCCTCTTGTGACTGAGTTCTAGTTTCAAAGCGTTGTGGTCTGAAAATATGCAGGGAATAATCCCAATCTTTTGGTACCAGTTGAGACATGATTTGTGACCTAGGATGTGATCAATTCTGGAGAATGTTCCATGGGCACTAGAGAAGAATGTGTATTCCATTGTTTTGGGATGGAATGTTCTGAATATGTTCTGAAAAAGTCCATTTGGTCCAGTGTATCATTTAAAGTCTTTATTTCCTTGTTGATCTTTTGCTTAGATGATCTGTCCATTTCAGTGAAGGGGGTGTTAAAGTCCCCCACTATTATTGTATTGTTGTCAATGTGTTTCTTTGCTTTTGTTATTAATTGCCTTATATAATTGACTGCTCCCATGTTAGGGGCATAGATATTTACAATTGTTAAATCTTCTTGTTCGATAGACCCTTTAAGTATGATATAGTGTCCTTCCTCATCTCTTATTACAGTCTTTGTTTTAAAATCTAATTTGTCTGATATAAGGATTGCCACCCCAGCTTTCTTTTGGTGTCTCTTAACATGGTAAATGGTTTTCCACCCCTTCACTTTCAATGTGGGAATGTCTTTGGGTCTAAAATGAGTCTCTTGCAGACAGCATATGGATGGGTCTTGTTTTTTAATCCAATCTGATAGCCTGTGTCTTTTGATTGGGGCATTTAGCCCATTTACATTCAGGGTAACTATTGAAAGATATGAATTTAGTGCCATTGTATTGCCTGTAAAGTGACTGTTACTGTATATTGTCTGTATTCCTTTCTGGTCTATGCTGCTTTTAGGCTCTCTCTTTGCTTAGAGGACCCCTTTCAATATTTTTTGGAGGGCTGGTTTCGTGTTTGCAAATTCCTTTAGTTTTTGTTTGTCCTGGAAGGTTTTTATCTCTCCTTCTATTTTCAATGAGAGCCTAGCTGGATATAGTATTCTTGGCTGCATATTTTTCTCGTTTAGTGCTCTGAATATATCATGCCAGTCCTTTCGGGACTGCAAGGTCTCTGTGGATAATTCTGTTGCCAATGTAATGTTTCTACCATTATAGGTTACATATCTCTTCTCCCGAGCTGCTCTCAGGATTTTCTCTTTGTCTCTGAGACTCGTAAGTTTTACTATTAGATGTTGGGGTGTTGACCTATTTCTATTGATTTTGAGAGGGGTTCTCTGTGCCTCCTGGATTTTGATGCCTGTTTCCTTCCCCACATTAGGGAAGTTCTCTGCTATGATTTGCTCCAATATACCTTCTGCCCCTCTCTCTCTTTCTTCTTCTGGGATCCCAATTATTCTAATGTTTTTTCATCTTATTGTATCACTTATCTCTCGAATTCTGCCCTCGTGATCTAGTAGTTTATCTCTCTTTTTCTCAGCTTCTTTATTTTCCATCATTTGGTCTTCTCTAGCACTGATTCTCTCTTCTGCCTCATTTATCCTAGCAGTTAGTGCCCCCATTTTTGATTGCACCTCATTAATAGCCTTTTTGATTTCAACTTGGTTAGATTTTAGTTCTTTTATTTCTCCAGAAAGGGTTTCTCTAATAACTTCCATGCTTTTTTCAAGCCCAGCTAGTATCTTTAAAGTCATGATTCTGAACTCTAGGTCCGACATTGCACTAATGTCCATATTGAGTAGGTTCCTGGCAGACAGTACTACCTCTTGTTCTTTTTGTTGAGGTGATTTTTCCGTCTTGTCATTTTGTCCAGAGGAGAATAGATGAATGAGAGAACAAAATGCTAACAGGTTAACAACGTCCCCAGAAAATATACTCTAATCAAATCAGAAAAGACCTGAAACCAGGGGAAAAGAAAGGGAAAGAAAGAAAAAAGAAATAGAAAAAAAAAGAAAAAGAAAAAGAAAAAGATAAAAACAAACAAAAACAGAACAAAACAAAAAAAAAACAGAATATGATCAAATATTATCAGACTGGTGCATAGATCAGTGCCACACGCTAGATTTTGGGTGTATTTTAGTCTGTTAGAAGAAAGTGTTTCCTAAAATTTTAAAGAAAGAAAGACTTATATATGTACAAAATAAGGGTTGATACGATGAAGGGATGGAATATGACTGTAAAGATGAAAATTATAAAACTTTTAAAAAAGGAATTGATAAGATGTTTGAAAAAAGAAAGAAGAGGATTAAAAAAAGGAAACAAAGAAAGAAGAAAAAAAAGAGGGGTAGGGAATGTGATCAGGCAGGAGACTAAAACAAAGCCATACACTAGATATTTATGGTATATTTTGATATGTTAGAAGAAACTGAATCTCAAAATTTTAAAAAGAGAACAACATATACATATATATATATATGTATCTGCCAAAAATAAGGGTAACTACTATGAAGGGATAGAATATGACTCTAAAAATGAGAAATAAAAAAAATTTTTTTAAAGGGATTGATAAGATGTTGGTAAAAAAAGGGAAAAAGAAAAATTCCAAAAAAAAATAAAACAGTTAAATAATTACTTTGAAAGACTAATGAATCATGGTAAAAAAGCCATGAATTCTATGTGCAGTATTCCCCTAGCGTTGGAGTTCTGCCATTTTCATTGATCGGTAAATTTGCTCTTGGCTGGCTGTTCATGCTGATCTTCTGGGGGAGGGGCCTGTTGCTGTGGTTCCCACATGTCTTTGCTGGAGGCGGAATTGCCCTGCCCTTGCCTGTCTGGGCTAAGCAATCTGCTCGGGTTTGCTCTCGGGAGCTTTTGTTCCCTGCAAGATTTCCATACAGCTTTGGAGGATGACAGTAAAAATGGCGGCCTCCCAATCTCTGCCCTGGAGGAGCCGAGAACTCGGGGCCCCACTCCTCAGTGCACCCCCAGAGAAAAGCCATCACTCCTGTTTCCCCAGTCTCTGGCCGCAGTCCACGCTCACCCGGCCTGGGACCAAGTGTTTCTATCTCTGGCACCCGACTCCATGTGGAGTCTCCAAACCCAGCAGATTCCTGTGGTGCACTCCTGTGCCGCTCCTCCCGGGGGAGGAAGGGGAGTCTCCCCGGATCTGCTGCTTGTTGGGTCCCTGCTGGAGGAGCAGTAGCCCGACTGGGCCACAGATCACAGTTTATGGCAACCCCGAGCTGAGAGCCCGCACCTCGGCTCCGTCTCTGCAGCCGGCTTCCCCGCTCCGATACCTGGGAGCTCTGCCGCACTCAGGCACCCCCAGTCTTTCTGTGACCCTAAGGGTCCTGAGACCACACTCTCCCGTGAGGGTTCCACTCCCCACTTAGCCACTGGAGCGACGTCCCTCAGCAGAGCCGACTTCTAAAAGTTCTGATTTTGTGCTCTGCTGCTCTATCACTTGCCAGAAGCAGCCCACAGAGGTCCCCTCCCCCGCCGTCTATCCTCCCGAATATCGCCTCAGATTCACTTCTCCGCACGTCCTACCTTCCAGAAAGTGGTCGCTTTTCTCTGTCAAATGCCTTTAAATGGAGAGTGTTCTTATGCCTAGATGGAAAGGATTGCTCACACTAAATTCCAAACTCAAGAGAAGTTTTAAGAAGCAAAATCAATGGATTCCTGCTTGAAGCCAAGAACATTAGGTAGAGTATTTGGTATTCATTGAAATTCTATTGCCAGGAATACCAGCAGTCTCTTTAAGAGAGAAAGCCTGGTTTGGCCATGACTGCTGCTTTTGGAGAGCTTTCTAACTAAGGGGATGATAGAAAAGTTACAACATTCATATACTGCATTGCAGAAAACTTTAAAATTAGCTTTATATTGAAATATGGAAATGCAGTGTTCTATACCAGTTAGTAGTCAGTTGATGATAAAGAATTTTATAGAGGCTTACTGGCCAATAACTTGAGAAATTTAACAAGTGATAATTCATGACCTATAGACTTGTTATAAGAGCATAGCATTTGAGAACATTGGCTTTAGGAACAGCCCACTCTGGTTTGGATTATGTTCTGCCAGTTTCAGCCTATTGATTCATTCACTTAGAAATATTTGTTGAATCCCTGCCATTTTGTATGTCTGAGAACAAAAACAAAGATCATTGCTCTTGGGAATTTACATCTTAATGGAGGAAGGTATTCAACAAATAATAAACATAAGAAACAAATTATAAAGAATATTAAAAATTTATGAATGGTATGGAGAAAGAAGGAGAGTCATGTAAGGAGGTTTGGAGTTTGGTGGGAGCGGGGGACAAATTGCATTATTAAATAACATAGTCAAAATAGATCTCATTGAGATGGTAATATTTGAGCAAAAACTCCAAGGAGTTAAAAGACATAGGAAGATATAAATAGATAAAATATCTAGAGCACAGGTCCTAAGACAGAAGTGTACCTGATATGTTTGATGAACAGCAGAGAGGCTGGAGTAGAAAGAGCAATTCAAAGAACAGGAGGAAATGAAGTCAGTGAGAAAAATGCGGGTGGGGTGCAATCAGATAAGGATTTTAGCTTTTACCAAGAGTAAAAAGGAGATTCATTAGAGAATTATTTTTCTTTCCTTTTCATTATAGAAATTTTCAAGCACATATAAAAATAGATAGTACAGTTGAGCCCCATCATCCAGTTAAAATAATTATTAATATAAGACCATTCTTATTTCATCTGTATCTTCAATTCCTGATTATTTTAAAGCCAATTCAAGACATCATATCATTTGACTTATAACTATTTAGTAATGTCTTTAAAAGAAAAGGCCTCATTGTCTTAAACATAATCATAAAGCCATTATTATACCTAAAAATAAAGATCTTGGGTTACCAAATATCCAATAAGCATTCATATTTCCCCCAATTATTTTAGAAACTCATTTTTTAATTGTTATTATTTGTGTGAATTAGAGATTATAAAGTATTTTGAGCAAAGAGGTAACAGAAACACTCTGGTTGATGTAGTAAGAATAGCATGCGGGTGTCAAGGAAAGAAGCAGGCAGGATGGTCAGAAGCTGTTGTAGTCATTTGGAAGAGAAGTAATGGTGGCTCAACTTAGAATGGTAGCTGCAGAGGGGGTGATAAATTTTTGATTGCTGAATATATTTTAAAATTAGAGCCAGTAGGTTCTCCAAAGGTATTGGGTATATAGAGAGGGAGAAATCAAGGGTAAGTACAAGGTTTTTAGCTTAAGCTGGTTAATAGTGTTAACAGGTTTGGGGGAGACAGAGTTAAATTTTGGCACATTGGTTTCAGATAGCAGTTGGACAGATTAAGACTGTACCTAAAAATCAGAGTCACCAGCTATGAGACTGGATGAAATCACCAATATATTTAGTGTAAGTTGAAGAGAGAAGAAGATAACCAAGGACACAGCCCTGGGGCATTCCAAGGTTTTGAGTAAGAGATAAAACCAGCAAAGGATACTGAGGAGCAACCAGTGAAGCAAGTGTTCTGGGAATTAAGTGGAGGAATTGTCTTACTGAGCAGGCAACAATCAACAGTGTCAAAAGCTGTTGTTATGCCAACCCAAATGAGAACTGTGATAAAGGATAAGATGAATTACTCTCTCAGGTAATTTTGTTTATTTAAAAAAAAATATTTATTGCCTACCTACTATATTTTGGCCCCTGATTAGACACTGAATGTAAAATTGAGAATAGGATGTAATTTCTACCTTTTGGAATATGTTATAAAACATATTATAACTTAACCATTTTATGCTTCAGGATATGAAAAAAAATTATTCCCCTCTACAATTATTTGGTTAATTACTCTTCTTATTTAGAATTTACATTTGTGGTAAATAATAAAACCCACAGGTCAGGTTTAATTGACAAAAGATTATCTATAAGTTGTAGGCTTAAGGAGAGGAGAAAACCATGAGTATCTCTAGAAAGGACTTTGGAAGGAGAGTGATGAGGCCTAAAATAAAAATAAGTGGGTAGAGGATGAGATCATGGGCTAGAGAAAGGCCAGAAGGAGAAAGGCTGGGTGGTCTCTGGTTGAAGAAAGACTTAGGACAAACACAAACATCTAAGAATTGTAAATGGATCACTTTAAAACTGTGGAATTGGACTGATAGAAGATGAAAACTGGGATAGTTTGCAAAGGCACAGGACCGATTTCTCTAAAATTCATAAAAATGAATAAGGTGTAGAATTGTCCTAGGCCCTAGAGTGGGAGTTCAGTTCAATTGAACAAAGACGTTAAGAGCCAGAAAGGGCTGAACTGACATCTGGGCTAACTATGTAGAGAGCTTGGCATGGAGTAAGTGTTTAGTAAATGGCAGCATTTACTGCAGCAGGATATACACCCCCTCAAAAAAGTCTGTCTACCAAGGTGTTGGTAGCAGCTGTCTCGATCATTAGGAATACGCTTGCTTGGTTTTTATATCCTTTGTATTTTTTTTTTAATTTTTCTGAAATAAGTCAATATTCATTTGTAATAAGAAAAACAATATTGAAAACTTTTTTGTAAGATAAATAAAAGTTAATCATACAGTTTTTATCTAGTCATTATGGAGCTAATCTGAAAGTGGGAATAAATCCATTCCTGCAATATGGCTGATGAAATCACCTTGAATGAAATTTTCTAACATGAATGAGACTCTAAAGGCCTCTGGGAATGATGATAGCACCACCACTGATGGTGTCACTGAATCAGGTATCCTGATGTTTCACTTAATTCTAAGAAAATTTGTGCATTTGTAAATATAATCACAACTTCCTCCCTCAGTGTATTCCAACAACCTTAATCTTGATTTTTTTTTTTTTAATTCACCATCTACATGCAGAGTAGGGTGGTTAGGGTAAGGGTATATGGAAGAATGACATTTCAAAACTGCTCTCAAGAAACTACTAAAATGTATTATGTATAAAGGCAATACTGAAGAGATTATTCAATTTAAAAAATTGCTTTCAGCTATGTTGAGTGCTGGGAACCTAAAAGTGAATAAGACACAGGGCTATCTCCTACCAGGGGAAAAAGACATTTGAACAAATAAGTGACAATGTGACAAATGAGGCAATAGAAACACAGAAAAGCTATCTGGAAGTGCAAGGGTAAGAGTGATTAACTTTATCCAGAAGTTTGGGAAAACATTTCTGAAGTGGGAAATCTAGTTGCTGAGGACCAGAAAGAAAATAGTCTGGCATCCAAAATGGAAACATTCATTCTGAATGAGTAATTGTATTTGACACTGTTTGGGAAGTGTTAGAGCGAGCAGGGTGTCAGCATGTGAGACAAATAAGTTTAATAGAGGGCAAACTCAAAGATCTTTGTGTATTATAAGAAGGGCCCTGATGTGTATACATTGGGCAGTATGGAGGGAAATGGTTACGGAGGCCATCTGGGGCCAGCATGCTGTATGAGCTAAAGAACATAAGTTTTGTATAACAAAATGATTATCACCCATCAAAAACCTCTAAACAAAGCAATATGATATAGCCGTATACTACACAGTGGAGATGAAGAATGAGTGCAGAATTTGAGCAACTTCCAAGAGATGACAGTGTTCCACATAAAGAAAAGTGAAGATATAGGGAAATATGATTTTGTGTTATGTGACTGGAACAATCTGGGGAGCACCGGAGGATTCTGGATAGAATATGTTCCAGAGAGCAAATAATGGAAGATTGAGAAAATCTTCAAAGTTGGAACATAGAAACTATGTAAGGAAGTAACAAAAAATCTGCAGTGACAGATTTAGTGGGATTTAAGAATTTAAAAAGACTCTTGTAACATCAATTCTTAACATTCTTAGGTTCTTTATAAAGCAGAAAGGCCAAAAAGAGTATTGGAGGGAAAAAAACAAACAAAAGTTTGTTAGTTTTCATTGGTTTTAAATGGATGACTGCCATACAAGTTTCTTCAAAAGTTCTGCTCCAAAGATGTATTTTGGGTACCTATTATATGTCAGACACTATAAACTGTGGTGCTGGGGATATAAATATGTGTAAGGTATTGTACTTATTCTTACAAAACTTATAGTCTATTTTGGTTATCAGATCTATAAACAGTTACACTGATAAAATATTCTTAGTGATAAGATATATATAGAAGAAGAACGAAATACATCCAGAACACTGTGGAATTCATTAATCCGATTAATGCAATATAGTAATCATGTTGTAGCCATAGATTTCATCATTTTTGTGTAAATTAGTTTAACTGTGATCCATGATGAGAATAAACTCCTATCATCCAAACTAATATTCTCTTTTTTTTCCATTTAAGGCAGGGAATACTTTATTCAAACCCAACAGAGAAATGGACAGTGTGGGTCTGTAACAAAGTATTGTATTTTAAAACCTAGGTCAATTGTGTATGAGAGTATACACTGCTACATACAGATTAACTGATCAGAGCACAACTTTCCAACGTTCAAAACAGAATGAGCTGCCCTGTAAAAGCAGCACCCTTGTGACATTTTTAACTTTAGTATTCCTTTACTTCTTCTTCACCATCTCCTTCAACAGAATCCACATCAACTGACTTCTAATCCTTCTCAAGGGCAGCCATGTCCTCCTGGGCCTCAGACAGCTCTCCTTCCTCTATGCCCTCATCCGTACCAGTGAACAAAGGCACTCTTAGTCTACATCAGGTCAGACTTGTGGTCCAGGCAAGCCCAGGCCTCAGCGATGGCTGTGGTGCTGCTCAGCATGCACTCGGCTCGCTGTACCTTGGCCAGGTCTGCAACAGGTACCACAGTGGGAAGCTGTAATTAATGCCAACATTGAAGCCAATGGGGCACCAGTCCACAAACTGGATGGTAGTTTGTGAAAACATTGATGGTGGCAATGACTGCATTGACATCTTTGGGAACCATGTTGCCATGGTACAACAGGCGGTAAGCCATATATTTACCATGGCGAGGGTTACATTTCACCATCTTGTTGGCTGGCTCACAGCATGCTTTAGTGATCTCTGTTACAGAAAGCTGTTCATGGTAGGCTCTCTCAGCAGAGATGACAGAAGCATATGTGGCCAGAGGGAAGTGGATATGGGGATAGGGCACCAGGTTGGTCTGGAATTCTGTCAGATCAACATTCAGGCCTCCATAAAACGTAGGGAAGCAGTGATGGAGGATATAATCTGGCTAATAAGGCAGTTAAGGTTAGTGTAGGTTGGGCACTTAGTATCAAGGTTAATACAACAGGTGTCATAGATGGCCTCATTGTCGGCCATGAAGGCACAATCTGAGTGTTCCAGGGTGGCTTGGATAGGGAGGATAGAGTTATAGGGGCTCAGCTACAGCTGTGGAAACCTGAGGGGCAGGGTAAATGAATAACTCCAGCTTGTACTTCTTGCCATAATCAAAGAAAGTTTCCAGGCCATAAACACTGCTCTGAGCACATGCTTGCCAGCACCCATCTCACTGAAGAAGGTGTTGAAGGAGTCATCTCCTCCCCCAATGGTCTTGTCACTTGGCATCTGACCGTCTGGCTGGATGCCATGTTTCAGGCAGTAGAGCTCCCAGCAGGCATTACCAGTCTGGACACCAGCCTGGCCAACATGGATGGAGATGCATTCATGCCTGGTTGCTGCTTTGCAGCTGCTGAGCAGATGGCAGAGAGGAAAAGGAGATGTTGTTGCTTCTTACAGCTCGACTCTTAGATGGTTAATGTAAGAGAAACTCCAAACTAATATTCTTACTTTACCTGTGGAGAAGATAAAATATATGATAGGAATGTGGCTAAAATCACATATACCTGTCTCAATTACTAGAAAAGCAATTTAAAGCAATTTCCACGTGGCTGGGGTATAATGGATAATATTAGTGCATTGATAACCATCATTTATGGAGCACAGTTCTGTACTTGTACATCTACTTTCTCATTTAATTCTTATATAGGCCTTATATGAAGTAAAGTGTACAATTTCACAATTGCTACATGATGGAGGCTGGGTTTGAACCCAGGCAGTTTGTCTCTGGAATATATTTTCTTAACCTATATACTATCTTGCCTCTCAAAAGTCTTTTTTCCTTTTTTTTCTTTTTTTTTTTTTTTTACAGTCTTAAAAGACAGTCTATTATAAAAGATTATTTAGGATGAAGAAATGTAGGTGAAGAATAAAAAAATAACAGAATTTTTTATGTGGCTTTTTGAATGGGATAATTATTGTCTTATGTGGTAGTGTATCTTATGTGGTTGTTTCAAATTGCTAATGTGGTTCTTCCAGCTTGGGTAGAAAAGTGTATTTGTGGAGTAAATATTCATGAACCATTTTGCTTTGGGATCCTAGTACTGGGTAGATTCTTTTTCCAATTTTAAGACTGTTCTGGGGACATCTCTCTGAGGAACAGAAGGGGGCACTAGGAAGCCACATTCACTTTCAATATAGTCATTGTCTAGGTCACGGTTCTCAAACTTGTCTCAAACTAGGTCATCAGAAGCAGCTGAAGGGCCTATTCAAAATACATTTTTCTGGGCTTCACTCCGAAGTTTCTGACTGAATAGGTCTGAATCAAGAGTTTCCATTTGCATTTCCTACCAGTGTCTGGTTGATGCTGACGATGCTGGTTCAGGAGCCATACTTTATTTTATTTTTTAAAAATTTTATTTGAGAGAGAGAGGTAGAGATAGCGAGAGAAAGCACAAGCGGGGAGGAGAGGAAGAAGCAGGCTCCCCGCTGAGTAAGGAGCCCGATGCGGGGCTTGATTCTGGGACCCTAGGATCATGACCTGACCTGAAGGCAGATGCTTAATGGACTGAGCCATCCAGGCACTCCAGGGACCACACTTTAAAAACCAAAGGTCTCTGCTGTTCTTATGCCTTTTTTATGCTTACAAAATGCTTCTGAATTGACATATCAGTCTCCCCTCACAGGCTGGTCCTGGCAGCAGTTTGATCCACTGAACTTAGCAACACAATGGACCATCTCAGCCCTCACTTCACAACTAAGGCACCAGCAGGTAAACTGATCATCCAGCAAGGGCAGCATCCCAGAGACATGTATTTACCTGCCCTCCACCCAGTGAATAAGGAAACACAGGCCCAAAAGATTCTTCTCTCCCATACCCCACAAAAGGAGCCCAGTAATACCAGGAAGCCAAGGGAGGTACTCTTTGTCCCCATAGATGACACCAGCAGGAATTGATCAGAAGCTCCAACAGAAGAATGAAGCAGACTGAAAAGCATTGCAAGGGCTCTGAAAACTAAACTGTCAGTGAAACTAAACCCCACAAAAGTAGACCAGAATTCACCTGCTAAACCTAAACCTAAAAGCAAATATCAGCTGAAAAAAGATTTAAGATTGAGTCTCCTAATAATCACAATATCCAGCATAAAATAGAAAATCATGTGCTATACCTAAGACCAGGAAAACCATAAAAAAAAAACCACTAAGAAAAACATGAATGAGAAAAGTAATCAATAGATACTAATATTGAATTGAATCAAATGTTGGCCTTATCTAATAAGACCTAAAGCAGCTGTCATAAAAACACAGGACACAAGAGCAACACATAACATCAATATATGTATGAATATATACTGATAATGAACATGTGAAAACCAAAATTTAAAAATGCCACTAAGAATTTCTCCACAAAGAAGGAAATACTTAGGTATAAATCTAACAAAGCATATACAGGATTTATATAATGAAAGTTATAAAATGCTGATGAAAGCAATCAAAAAGAACCTTAAATCTTTGAGAGACATACCAATTTTTTTTAAATTTAAATTTTAGTTAACATACAGTGCAATATTAGTTTCAGGAGTATAATTCAGTGATTCATCACTTACATACAACACACAGTGCTCATCACTAGTGCCCTCTTGAATATCCATCACCCATCTATCCTATACCCCCCATCAACCCTCAGTTCTGTACTGTTAAGAATCACTTATGGTTTGTTTCCCTCTCCCCTTTTTTTCCTCCCTTCCCATATGTTCATCTGTTTTCTTTCCTGAATTCCACATATGAGTGAGATTGTATGGTATTTGTCTTTCTCTAACTGACTTACTTCACTTAGCATAATACACTTTACCTCCATCCATGTCATTGCAAATGGCAAGATTTCATTCTTTTCGACAGCTGAGTAATATTCCATTGTGTGTGTGTGTGTGTGTGTGTGTGTGTGTGTGTGTGTGTGTATGCGCCACATCTTTGTCCATTCATCAGTGGACATTTGGGCTCCATAGTTTGGCTATTGTTGACAATGCTGCTATAAACATCAGGGTGCATGTACCCTTTTGAATCTGTATTTTTATATCCTTCGGGTAAATACCTAGCAGTTGCTGGATTTTAGGGTAGTTCTATTTTTAACTTTTTGAGGAACTTCCAAACTGTTTTCCAGAGTGGTTTCACCAGTTTGCATTCTCACCAACAGTGCAAGAGGGTTTCCCTTTGTCTGCATTCTTGCCAACACCTGTTGTTTCTCATGTTAATTTTAGCCATTCTGACAGGTGTGAGGTGGTATCTCATCATGGTTTTGATCTGTGTTTCCCTGACGATGAGTAATGTTGAGCATCTTTTCATGTGTCTGTTAGCCATCTGGTTGCCTTCTTTGGACATTCTTTGAAGATGTTCAGATGTCTTCTTTGAAGACATTCATGTCTTCTGCCCATTTCTTAACTGGATTACTTGTTTATTTGGTGTTGAGTTTGGTTAAGTTTTTTATAGATTTTGGGATACTAACCCTTTATCAGATATGTTGTTTGCAAATATCTTCTCCCATCCGATAGGTTGCCTTTTAGTTTGGTTGATTGTTTCCTTAGTTATGCTGAAGCTTTTTGTCTTGATGAAGTCCTAATAGTTCATTTTTGCTTTTGTTTCCCTTGCCTCCTGTGACATGTGTAGTAAGAAGTTGCTGCAGCCAGCCAAGGTCAAAGAGGTTGCTGCCTGTGTTCTCCTTTAGGATTTTGATGGCTTCCTCTCTCACATTTAGGTCTTTCATCCATTTTTAATTTATTTTTCTGTATGGTGTAAGAAAGTGGTCCAGTTTCATTCTTTTGCATGTTGCTGTCCAGTTTCCCCAACACAATTTGTTGAAGAGACTGTCTTTTTCCATTGGATATTCTTTCCTGCTTTGTTGAGGATTAATTGACCATATAGTTGTGGGTCCATTTCTGGGTTCTCTATTCTGTTCCATTGATCTCTGCATCTGTTTTTGTGCCAGTACCATACTGTCTTGATGACTACAGCTTTGTAACATAGCTTGAAATTTGGAATCGTGTTGCTTCTAGGTTTGTTTTTCTTTTTCAAGATTTCTTTGGCTAGTAGGGGTCTTTTGTGGTTCCATATATATTTTAGGATTGTTTGTTCTAGCTCTGTGAGAAATTCTGGTGGTATTTTGATAGGGATTGCATTAAATGTATGGATTGCTTTGGGTAGTATAGACATTTTAACAATGTTTTTTCTTCCAATCCATGAACATGCTTTTCCATAAGAAATGGAAAATGTGTCCTCTTCAATTTCTTTCATAAGTTTTCAGAGTGCAGACCTTTACCTCCTTAGTTAGGTTTATCCCTAGGTATCTTAACATTCTTGATGCAACTGCAAATGGGATCAATTCGTTGATTTCTTTTTCTGCTGCTTTGTTTTTGGTGTATAAAATGCAACAGATTTATGTGCATTGATTTTGTATCCTGCAACTTTGCTGAATCTATGTATGGTCCTAGCAGTTTTTTGATAAAGTCTTTTGGGTTCTCTACATAGAATATCATGTCGTCTGCAAATAGTGAAAATTGACTTCTTCTTTACTGATTTGGATGCCTTTTATTTCTTTTTGTTGTCTGATTGCTGCAGCTAAGACTTCCAGTACTAAATAGTACTGGTAAGAGTGGACATCCTTGTTTTTTTCCTGACTGTGTGGGAAAGTCTCTCAGTTTTTCCCTCTTGAGGATGATATCAGATGTGGGTCTTTTGTGTATGGCCTTCATGATGTTGAGCTATGTTCTATCTATCCCTACTTTGTTGAGGGTTTTTATCAAGAATGGATTCTGTATTTTGTCAAATGATTTTTCTACATCTATTGAGAGGATCATCTGCTTTTTAACCTTTTTTTAATTAATGTGATGTATCATGTTGATTTGTGAATATTGAACTAATACCCCCACAGCCCAGGATTAAGTCCCACCTGATGGTGGTGAATAATTATTTTAAGGTACTGTTGAATTTGATTTGCTAGTATTTTATTGACAATTTTTGCAACCATGTTCATCAGGGCTATTGGCCTGTAATTCTTTTTTGTGGGGTCTTTGTCTGGTTGTAGAATCAAGATAATGCTGGCTTCATAGAATGAGTTTGGAATTTTTCCTTCCATTTCTATTTTTTGGAACAGTTTGAGAAGAATAGGTATTAACTCTTTAAATATTTGGTAGAAATTTCCCGGGAAGCCTTCTGGGCCTGGACATTAGATTGTTGGGAGATTTTTGATTACTGGTTCAATTTCTTTGCTGGTTATGGGTCTGTTCAAATTTTCTATTTCTTCCTGTTTCAGTTCTGGTAGTTTAAGAGTTTTTAGGAATTTGTCCATTTCTTCCAGATTGCCCAGTTTGTTGACACGTAATTTCCCTAGTATTCTCTTATAATTGTTTTTATTTCTGTGGTGTTGGTTGTGATCGCTCTATCATTCATGATTTTATCTTTTTGGGTCCTTTCTCTCTCTCTCTCTCTCCCTCTGGTAAGTCTGGCTAAGGGTTTATCAATTTTATTAAGTCTTTGGAAAACCAGCTCTTAGTTTTGTTGATCTATTCTGTTGTTTGTTTGTTTCTATATTGTTTATTTCTGCTCTGATCTTTATTATTTCCCTTCTTCTGCTGGCTTTATGCTTTATTTGCTCTTCATTTTCTAGCTCCTTTAGGCATAAGGTTAGATTGTGTTTTTGAGACTTCTTTCTTCTTGAGGTAGCCCTGTATTGCAGTATACTTCCCTCTTAGGACTGCCTTTGCTGCATCCCAAAGATTTTGGACTGTTATGTTTTCATTTTCATTTGCTCCCATGTACTTTTAATTTCTTCTTTAATTTCCTGGTTAACCCATTCATTCTTTAGTAGGATGTTCTTTAGCCTCCATGTATTTGTGGTCTTTCCAAATTTTTTCATATGGTTGACTTCCAGTTTCATACCACTGTGTTCTGAAAATATGCGTGATATGATCTCAATCTTTTTGTACTAATTGAGGGCTGATTTGTGACCCAGTACGTGATCTATTCTGTAGAATGTTCTATGTGCACTTAAAAAGAATATGTATTCTACTGCTTTAGGATGAAATGTTCTGAATGTATCTGTTAAGTCCATATGGTCCAGTGTGTTATTCATCTCCATTGTTTCTTTTTGATTTTCTGCCTAGATGGTCTGTCCATTGCTGTAAGTGGGGTGTTAAAGTCCCCTACCATCATTGTAGTATTATCTATGAGTTTCTTTATGTTCATTATTAATTGATTTATATATTTGGGTGCTCCCAAGTTGGGCGCATAAATATTTACAATTGTTAGATCTTTTATTGGGTAGACCCCTTAATTATGATATAACACCTTTCTTCATCTCTTGTTAGTCTTTGTTTTATAAATCTAGTTTGTCTGATATAAGTATAGCTACTCTGGCTTTTTTTTGACATCCATTAGCATGATAGAGGGTTCTCCATCCCCTTACTTTCCATCTGCAGGTGTCTTTAGGTCTAAAATAAGTCTCTTGTAGGGTGCAAATAGATGGATCTTGGTTTTTTACCCATTTTGATACCCTGTGTCTTTTGAATGACATTTAGTCCATTTACATTCAGAGTGATTATTGAAAGATATTGAAAGATATAAGATTATTGAAAGATATGAATTTAGTGTCATTGTGTTACCTGTAGAGTTAGTGTTTCTGGTGATGTTCTCTTGTCCTTTCTAGTCTTTGTTGCTTTTGGTCTTTTATTACCCCCACTCATTTCTTGCAGGGCTGGTTTAGTGGTCATGATCTCCTTTAGTTTTTATTTGTCTGGGAAACTCTTTATCTCTCCTTCTATTTTGAACGACAGCCTTAGTGGATAAAGTACTCTTGGGTGCATATTTTTCCCATTCAGTACATTGAATATATCCTGCCATGCTCTTCTGACATAGCAGCTCCATTCTCCACTTGGTGGCACTGTTTAGCTCACTGAGGTTGATGAAGCTGGTGGGTGCAGGGAGAAAATGGCTTCACCCTGTTCTTTCATCTCCAGAGCAGGAAACATGTGCTACAGATATGCAAACAATGACCCCTCCTGTGTCTCTGGTTTCCTTTGAATACAGCTTTCACACTGTGCCCAAGCTGTCCACCTGCCAAATGGCACAGCACTCTTGTGTCTTATCTCAGGGGAGCTGTGTTTCAAAACCCCACACTTCAGAGACCCCCACAACAAGGTCATGCACTGATCTTCTGGGGGAGGGTTTCACTGCCTTGTGGCCAGTGCATACTTGTCCCTGAAAACAGTTGTGCAACTGTGCAGGAGTTTGAAGTTTATGGTAAATCACAACACAAAGCCAGCACCACAGATTGCTGCCCTCAGCCAGTTTCTGTTCCTATTCTGGTGAGCGGTAAGTGGGGCAACTCAACTGTGTCCACAGGGTCCTTTGCTCATGGAGAGGCCCTCTGTATCACCATGCACTGCCAAACACACTCCAAGCAGGGGAACCACTTCTCCCTGTTCAACCCTGGGGTCCAGCTTCCTCACTGGAGCACTGCTTAGCTGTCTGCAAACCTGGTCATGTTACAGACCTCCAAAACGTCAGAATCTGTCCTCCACTGTTTATAAAAAACTGGTCGTATTGTACCTGTCTACTTTTTCCCCATCAGTGGTTTTGGGGAGCAGGTTTCTTGTGCAGCCCCCTGTGCATGTTTTCACTCTTTCTCCTTCCCTCCACCCCCACACATTCTCTCTCTCTCCTCCCTCTCACTCGCTACTCCATCCATGATCAGGGTTCCTTCACCTGGGCAGTTCTCATGGCTATTTTCTCCCATTAATCAACTCTCCACAGCTCCTACCTTCCACCTTTTGTTTTCCTGGTTTGTAGACATGCAGCTTTGTTCTCTAAGACTTCGATCAATTTCTTTGGTTTTCAAAGTGATTTGATACTTATCTAGCTGTGTTTGAGGGAAGAGGCAACCTTAGGGTCACCCGACTCCTCTATCATCTTACCTCTTCCAAGACATATCATATTTTGGATTGGAAGACTCACTGTAATAAAGATATCATTTCTCCCTAAATTTATCTGTAGGTTTGATAAAATTTCTATCAAAGTTTCAGAAGGCTTTTTTTTTTTTTGTAGACATAAATTTTTCTAAAACTTATATGGAAAGGTAAAGTCCATTAAATAGCCAAAACAACTTTGAAAAAGTAGAAGGAATAATCACCTCTCCTAATATTAAAGCTTATAAAATAACTGTACTAATCACAGCAATGTTATACTGGAGGAGAGGTAGACATAGATCAGTGAAACAGAATAGAAAATATAGGAATAGATCTAAACAAATATGCCCACTTAAGTTTTGAGAGAGGAGCATAAGTCAATAAATAGTATTGGAGCAACTGGGCATTCTTTGGCAAGAAAAATGAATCTCTACCTAGACCTTATCTCTTATATGAAAATTAAACTCAAAATGGATCATGAAATTAAATATGAAACTTAAGTACCTTAAGAACATATGAGAAGTGGCACCTGGGAGGCTCAGTTGGTAAAGTGTCTGCCTTCAGCTCAGGTCATGATCCCAGGGTCCTGGGATCGAGCCCCGCATTGGGCTCCCTGCTTCTCCCTCTGCCCCTCTCCCCTGCTTGTGCTTTCTGTCTGTCTCTCTCTCTCTCACTCTCTCTGTCAAATAAATAAATAAAAATCTTAAAAATATATGAGAAAATTTGGGGGACCCAGGGCTAGGCAGAGTTCTTTGATCTGACACCCAAAACACTACCTAGAAAAGGAAAAAATGCTAAATTGGACCTCATCTAAATTTTAAAAATTTATTCTTTGAAAAACTCTGTTGAAAGGATTTTAAAACCCACAGACTGAGAGAAAATATTTGCAAATCATGTATCTGACACAGATCTTCTATCTAAAATATGTAAAGAACTCTCAAAACTTAATATTAGGAAAAGCAATTGATCCAGTTAGAAAATGGGCAAAAAATCAAGCACAGACATTTCACTGATATACAGAAGGCAAATGAACATATGAAAAGATGTTGAACATCATTAGCCAATGGAGAAATGAAAATTAAAACCACAGGGAGCTATCATTGCACATCCATCAGAATAGCTAAAATAAAAAATAGTGACAACAAATATGGGCAAGAATGTAGAGAAACTGTATCACTCATACATTGCTGGTTTTAATGCAAAATGGTATAGCCACTCAGGAAAATGGACAGTTCCTTTTGAAACTAAAAATAAATTTACCATATGCAGTGGCGTATTTGGACATTTTTTCCTAGAAAAATGAAGACATTTTCATATAAGAATTTTTCTGAATGTTCTTAGCAGCTTTATTCATGATAACCCCAAACTGGAAACTATCCAGATAGCCTTTGTAGGGTGAATGGTTAAACATACTGTGGTACATTCATACCATGGAATACTACTCAGCAATAATAATAAAAAAATGAACCATTTATATGCTCAAAAATTTGGATGGATCTCAAGAAAATTATGCTGAGTGAAAAGAATATCAAAATGGTACACATAGGGGCACCTGGGTGGCTCAGTCGGTTAAGCGTCTGCCTTCGGCTCAGGTCATGATCCCAGAGTCCTGGGATCGAGCCCCACATTGGGCTCCCTGTTCAGTGGGGAGCTTGCTTCTCCCCCTCCCTCTGCCTGCCTCTCCCCCTGCTTGTGCTAGCGTGTGCTCTCTCTCGCTCTCTCTCTCTCTCAAATAAATAAAATCTTTAAAAAAATTGTACACATAACTGCATAATTACATGAATATAACATTTGTGAAGTAACAATCACAAATATGAAGAACAAATTAGTGGATGGGGAAGGGGAATGTGTTGTCATAGTTGTGTGTCTTGATTGTGGTGGTGATTATACCCTACTACACATGTGACAGAATTGTGTACAAAAATACAAATGGGTGCATGTATAATTGGTGACATCTGAACTTGCTGTTTGAATTGTGTCAATGTCAGTTTCTTGGTTTTGATGTTGCACTGTGGTTCTGTAAAATGTTGGCATTGGGGGAGAAGCTAAGGGAATGGTTTCCCTATATATTTCTCTGCAAATCCCTGTGCATCTGTAATTACTTCAAACTACATGTTTTTTAATGATTGTGAGTAGAACTAATGCATGATCATGAGTTTAATTCTGTCATCTAAGTCTCTGACCATATCCTCAGCCTGAGCTAAAACTTAAATTTTTGGTATAAAAGGACTTACTCTTATGCTGTTCCATTTATCATCAAGTCTAATTAACTGGAAAGGGGAAGGGAATGGGGATTGGTATAGAAAGGAGGAAAAAGAAAATTCAGAAGTCAAGTAAAAATTAGTACTAGGATGAATTTTCTTGAAATAAAGGACAAAAATCTTTCAATTTGGGGCACTACTTCCTTTTTATCTTTGTGAAGTCAAAATTTATATGTCCATGTGGCAGTTTTATTTTTAAATCAATTTTAATTGCATTTATTTGTTGTTTATACCAAAATCTTTGGGTTCTGTATAAATATAAAATAAAAGCCAAGGCCCTTAGTACAGAAAGTGAAAAATCTAAGAAAAACTTAAGAATCCAGGCGAAATAGGTTTTAAAGACACAGGAGGTAGTAATAGTCCTATATTAAACTCCTATAAGCTTTTCTCTATTTCTTATTCCAACATCTGCCTCTTGAATTTTAATATCCATTATTTTCTCCTTTCCCAGTTGGGAAGGACTTAGACCAGAGGTCAAAAGGCTGGAGCACCCAACTCCAGCTCTGTTGTATGTTAGGTATGTGATCATTGATTCATTAGCCTCTTTCTTCATTGGTTTAATTTTGAGAGAAAGATGGCACAAGAAGCATTTTGCAATGCTTTAAAACAGATCAGGGCACTATTAGTAATAGCTCCTCAGCTTCTAAGAAAGTGGCCACTTGGAAAGTACAAAGAAGAAAGAAGAACTGAAATGTTCAGATTAAGCCAAACAACACTGTAGAGATCTCTGGGAGCCCAGAGATAAATCTGTCTGTGGAATAAAATTCTATTTGTTCCCATATAAGGAATATGTGGCAAAAAAAAAAAAAAATCTCATAGCCTGTAATATCAACTTTTCATGAAAGTTTTGTGAGTACTGGTAAGATAAAATATATGTAGAGAACTGCTGAAAAGATGTAAATACAATAAAATGGAAAATATAGTCTTAAAAACATGGTTAAGAAACAAGATGATCAAGAATAGGAGAATATGAAATAAATGCATATTGTTTTATGTTTTGAAACTATATATAAATTGATCCTTATGTATAGATTTTCTGTAAGTTGGACATCAGTAACCTTTAGTATTGTACCTCATTGCTTTTCTTGATTTTGAACTTTGTGCTCTGATAATTTTCTTTTCTTTTTTTTTTTTTGATGTAGTGTTCCATGATTCATTGTTTGCAAATAACATCAAGTGCTCCATTTAATAGGTGCTCTCCTTAACACCCATCACTGGGCTAACCCATCCCCCCACCCCTCTCCCCTCTAGAACCCTCGGTTTGTTTCTCAGAGTCCATAGTCTCTCATGGTTCCTCTCCCCCTCTGATTTCCCCCCTTCATTTTTCCCTTCCTACTATATATTTTTTTAAACATATAATGTATTATTTGTTTCAGAGGTACAGGTCTGTGATTCATCATCTTACACAATTCACAGCACTCACCACAGCACATACCCTCCCCAATGCCTATCACCCAGCCACCCCATCCCTCCCACCCCCCACCACTCCAGCAACCCTCAGTGGAATATTATGCAGCCATCAAAAAATGAAATCTTGCCATTTGCAATGACGTGGATGGAACTAGAGGGTATTATGCTAAGCGAAATAAGTCAATCAGAGAAAGACATGTATCATATAATCTCACTGATAGGAGGAATTCTTAATCTCAGGAAACATCATTAGTTTTTGATGTAGTGTTCCATGATTCATTGTTTGCATACAACACCCAGTGCTCCATTCAATACATGCCCTCCTTAATACCCATCACCAGGCTAACCCGTCCCCCACCCCCTCCCCTCTAGAACCCTCAGTTTGTTTCTCAGAGTCCATCGTCTCTCATGGTTCATGTCCCCCTCCAGTTTTCTCCTCCTTCATTTTTCCCTTCCTACTGATCATTTTCTTTTGAGTAGTTTCCAGCTGCTGTAGGTGAGAAGCTACCATGTTTATATGCATTTTGATCTTACTGTATTAACAAATGATAACAATCTCGGGAATTGTTCTTTCATACCCAGAAGTGGCAAATACTAAACTAGACCTTAATAAAAGATCAACAGTGAACTCTATAAAAAATACAGCAATGAACATTTTCAGAGCAAGCACAGGAGATGATTTTTATGAGTCCAAGATACCCGAAGTAGCTACTGTGAGCGACCACTCCAGAGAGAAACAAAAGGATCACCAATTTCACAAACTGGCCAGCATTATGATGTAGGTGGCTTATGGCCTGACAGGGCCAACACCCAGAATTGGGACAATGGAACAGGATGGGTGACACAGTCATCATCTTAGAGAACCCAGTGAGCAATTTACTGAAACAGGCCATTTAGAGAAATGGAGCCAGGATAAGCCATTTCCCAGAAATGGATATCACGGCCTTTCTCTATGTGGCTTTGCACATGAATAGCCTAAAAAATTAGAGGATGATGAAGGGAGAGCCTGAAAAAGCCAAAAGGTCATGGAAATTGAAAGACGTGATAGGAAAAAGATTTGAGAATCTTAGGTTAACAGTGGTAGTGGGGAGCATCAGAGCAATTCTAAGGCTTGCAGTGTATAATATGTGGAATCTCCTGTCTTATTGGCAGAGGATTCTGAAAAATTTTAATGACATGCAGTTAGTTATTGGATATTATTTAGCTCTACAGGAAGTTATTTAAATTTGAGGCGGTCAAATTATTCTAGTACCAGGATCCTGGGTTTAAAGTATAACCCCACCATTGTGTCCTGACATCTGTTATATTTTTGCTGACTTCTTCCCTCATGCCGGGCCCTTCCTCATAACCTTCTGATAAGCCTGAGGAAAAGAGAAGATGAAAGATGTTTCATTTACATAAAACTTTTACTTTCCTGGTTGATATGAGAGACTGTCATTGGAAAGCCCTATCCAGAGATCCAAAGATTTCTCTAGAGAATGAGATTTCTCTAGAGAATGAGAAGACTTACTGCTGCCTTATCATACTTTCACATGGCTATTCCTAATCTTGTTCAAACTCTTCTCTCTGCGTGGAGTGACATTGCCTTCCTCCCTTTGTTCAGATTCTCCTTATCTTCAGTGTCTACCTTAATCATCTCTTTTTCTCTAAAAAGCTAACTTCTATCTTTCCTCCTTTCTCCACTCAAACAATTAATTGTATTTGCTGGTATTCTCTTAATTATTTGTTAATGCTTGAATATTAGTGCCTTTATATTGTATTTTATGATACATGGTTCTGTTCCCCATTAGACTGAAAAATAATTTCTGGCATTGAGATTAGAGTCAAAATCCTGATTTAGCCACTTAGCTGGATAATGTAAGACAAATCACTTACAAACCTTTTTGTGCCTCAGTATCTTCAAGTATAATGTGGGAATAATAAAAAAAACAATAATAATAATAATAAATACCACATATGATTATTGGCAGAAAAATGTAAACTAATACAATTAAATTCCCCAAATGCCTGATATGTAGTAAATACTCAATTAATGTCAGATATTACTATTTTTATTTATTTTTTTTGAGGACTTCCAGATTTTTTTAAAAAGATTTTATTTATTTATTTGACAGAGAGAGAGAGAGAGAGCACAAGCAGGGGGAGCAGCACAGGGAGAGAGAGAAGCAGACTTCCCTCTGAGTGGGGAACATGAGCAGGGCTCGATCCCTGGACCCTGAGATCATGACCTGAGCCAAAGGCAGGCACTTAACTGACTGAGCCCCCCAGGCCCCCCATGAGGACTTCCACAATTTTACATGGTAAGTTCTCAATAGTGTTACTTGTCGCTGAGCAACACTGATTTTCTCCTAATATGCATAGGCACTTGACTGATGCATATTTGGTAAGACATAAGAACAGTGTGCTTCTCTTTTTGGTCATGTGTGACTGCCATGAATATTACGATGGAGCTAGGATCAGAGTTAGAGAACAATGTCAAATACTAGGGTTTCATCAAAGTTTAAAATGAGCAACTGCACTGGCACATGAATCCGAATGGGATGTGGACCAAGTATAGGGCAAAGGATGACATCCAAAAAGCAAAAGGAAAGTGTGAATTAAAGCTTCATTAGATTATCTAGGCTGAAGAGGTCAGATTGTGCACTGAGATAAAGAATAAAGGGAGAAAATTTGGGCTAAAAATCTAGGAATAGGACCATAGCAGGTTGAAATACAGAAATGTGGTCTGAATCTTCAGGCTTAGCAGTGCTCACTGGCCTTCTACCCTGGCTTTAAGCAGCCTTCCTGGTGTGTGCAGATAAGGAATGGCAGGTGTAAGCTTCTTCCTGGAGTGAGAGAGATTTTTCAGATGCCAGTGCCTGCAGGGAAGATTCTTCTCACTAGGGAACTAACAACTGATATTAAGTGCCCAAAGCTAATGAAAGATCCCTAAGAGCAAAGACACACTGTGCTAAAATGCTTAGTCAAGGATTAAGTTCAATCATTCTGGTTAAATCCATCTTTAAAGACCAGGTGCTTACCTGAATTTGTTCAATCATGCCTCCATTTTCATGATTTTTTTCTTAAGGCGGTTTCTTTCAAATGTCAATCTATAGTCAATTTGTTTACTCAAGTTCTTTTTCTTTATGCCCCTCATATTTTCTACACTGTTTCTTTTATGCAATTGAGGTTACCTTACTATAAAATTATACTAGTCATTGCCTAGTGTAAAAAGGTGACATTTCCCTCCTTATCTCCTCAACTCATATTGTAGAAACTTCCCACATTCTCAATTTCTTCTTCCATAGCCCATGCTGCTTGCGTGGGCCATATGAACCACCTACCTGCCCATAGTCACGTGATCCAATAAATCAGATTCTCTTTCCTAGGGTTTTGTAATTGGAATTCAGAGACTCTAGTTGCTTCCTGTGGATCACTTGGATTGGGTTGCTATTTAGGCTGCTGTAAATCTTTTCTGTCATGTGCAGAGAGAAGTACATAAAACTTATATTCAGACTTTTGATTGCAAAATAGAAATCCAACACAGTTTAAGCTAAAGAGGACGTGTATTGTTTGAGCCATCTAGGATTATCTAGTCACATGGATGGCTAGATCAGGGTGTTTACACATAGTTATGGAGAACTTTTCATCTTTCAGTTCTGTTCCCCCCCCCCCGTTTCCCATATTCTCTGTCAGGAAAGATAGCCCCAATAGCTATAGTTTACATGATTCTTAAACATTTTGATCTCAGAAAGAATGAGAGCCCCCTTATCTAATAACCGAAATAAAAAAAAAAAATTGAACTGTCACCAAAGAAGATACATAGATTACAAATGAACATATACAAAGATGCTCATTGTAATTAGTTATCATTCACTATCATGGCTAAAATTAAAAAGACTGACCATGCCAAATGTTAGAGAATATGTGGAATAACAGAAAAATGTGACACTTTGAAAAGTTTAACAAAATTGAACAATCTGTTAGTAAGACTCAGCAAAAAGGAAATAAACTATATTGGAAATGTATGAGGAAATAGATATTACCATAAACCCTACAAACATTGAAGGGATAAAATGAGAAATATAAATACCTTTTTGCAAATAAATTCAACAACATCAATGAAATAGACAATTTCTAGAAAAACAGAGCTTACCAAAATTGAAGAAATAGAAAATCTGAATAGCTGTAATTCAAAAAAATAAATTCATAATCTATATTCTCAAAAAATATCAGACCAGATGGCTACAAACTGCAGTTGACCCTTGAACAACACAGGTTTGAACTGAACAAGTTCAACTGTATTTTCAACTGTGTGGGGTGGGGTGGAGGGTCCATGTCCCTAATCCCCACATTATTCAACCATCAACTGTATTCAAAGCTATAAGGAAGAAATAGTATACATTTTATAAAAGTCCTTTCAGGGGGCACCTGGATGGCTCAGTTAGTTAAGCATCTGACTTCAGCTTAGATCATGATCTCAGGGTCCCCACTGAGTAGGGAGTCTGCCTCTCCCTTTCCCTCTGCCCCTCCCCCTGCTTGTATTCTCTCTGACTCTCTCTCAAATAAACAAATAAAATGTTTTATAAAAAATAAAAGTCCTTTCAGAAAGTAGAAGCAACATATCCCAACTTCTTTTAACATTCAGAATAACTGATAAGAAAACATGACAAGAATATTATAACAAAAAAATATAGTACAGAATCCCTTTTGAATAAAGACACAAAAGATCTTTACAAAAATATTGGCATATGAAGTGTAGAAATATAAAGAAATGAACAAGGAGGATTTACTGCAGGAAGTCATGGGTTTAACAATAAAAGGATTGAGTAATGTAATTTATATTTTTATACAACAAGGAAAACACATACAAAAGAATTTTGAAGTGAAGGAAAAGCAATTAACTTTATTCATCACTCATTAATGATGAATAAAAATTCTCAGAAAACTATGAATAGAAAGGAATTTTCTCAGTTTTGAAAAGGGTGTCTACTAAAAACTATGGTGAAAATATTCCTAAGTGGTGAAATAATGAACACATTCCCCTTAAGTTGGGAAATAAGTCAAGAAAGTTGAATCTCACCACTTTTATTCAACATTGTAGTGGAAGTCCTAGCTAGTGAAATAAGACAAGAAAAAGAAATAAAAGCCATAAGAATTGGGCAAAAAAGGGAAAACTTTTATTTGTAGGTGATAACTTTTCATTTTGAACATTCTCAGGCATCTTCAACACAAATACTAGAACTAGTAAGTGAAATTAACATGGTAGCATGATATAAGATCAATATATAATAATTAACTGTATTTTTTAGGAGCAGCAAACATTGGGAAATAAAATTCAAAAAGCAATTCTATTTATAATTACATTAAAAAGCATAAAATAATAAATTCAGTGAAAGATATACAAACATACAAACTGAAAACTAAACACATTGCTGAATGAAATTAAAAATCCTATGTAAATAGAAATGAATTGTATATGGATTGAAAAATTCAGTATTGTTAAAATGTCAGCTCTTTCCAGATTGGTAAGTATATTCCATTATGAACCCAATCAGAATTTCAAGACTTCTACAGAAATTGCCAAACTGATTCTAAAATTTATTTGAAAAAGCAAAAGATCTAGAAAAATAAAAACATTGTTGAAGAAGAAAAACAAAAATGGAAAAAATAACATTACCTGACATTGTATAAAACTACAATAATCAACAGTATAATATTAGCATAAAGACTGGCAAATATATTAATGCAACAGCATGGGGAGTCCCCAAATAGGCCAACATGTATATCGTAAATAGTTCTTTGACAAAAGCACAAGCCAGCTTAATGGAGAAAGAAAAGTGTTTTCAAAAAAAGTCATGCTAGGCCAACTGTATATCCATTTGGGAAAAAAATAAAACTTCACTCTTATCTTGTCCTACCCATAACACTTAATTATATATGTTGATTATATACAATGCTGGTGGGAGAGTAAAATGGTGCAGGTACTTTGGGAAATATTTGGCATTTTCTCATAAAGTTAAATGAAAACTAAAGCTATAAAGCCTCAAAGAAAATATTAGAAAATACATTTGCATTCGTAAAGTAGACAAAAATTTCTCCAAGAAGACAGAAAACACTAAAAAAAGAAAGAAATTTGATGGAGTCAAATTTAAAAACACCCATTCACCTTAAGCCCATATTACAAAAACAAAAAGACAAGCAACCTAGGAGAAACCTAGGAGAAAATTTTCACAATAAATAGTTCTAGCAAAGGACTTATATCCAGAATATTTAAGACACTTCTACCTACAAATTAGGGAAAAAAAAAAAAAAAGAACAGCTCCATATGAAAATGGGCAAAAGACTTTTGTGAGTGGCTCAGTCAGTTAAGCATCTGCCTTCTGCTCAGGTAATGATCTCTGGGTCCTGGAATCAAGCCCAGAATTGGGCTCCCTGCTCAGTGGGGAGTCTGCTTCTCCCTCTCCCCCTGCTTGTGCTCTCTCTCTCTCAAATAAATAAAATCTAAAAAAAAAAAAAAAGACTTTTGGAGACATTTAACAAAGGAAGATATATGAGTGGCCAATGAGCATGTAGTATCATTGGTCACTAGTGAAATGCAAAAATAAACCCAAAATAAGATACCACTGCACACATACTGAAATGGCTAGAATTAAAATGATCAGTGTCAATATTAACAAGACTGTGGTGAAACTGAAACTTTTGTTCATTGCTAATGTGAGTCTAACATTGTATGTCTCTTTTGGAAAACTCTTAGTAACTTTTCATATAATTAAAGATTCATCAATTTTATAATACAACAATTTCCCTTCTAGATATTTACAAAAATACTGAAGACATACATCCACGAAAAGACTTGTATAAGAATGTTCACAGCAGCTTTATTCACAAAAATAACAAAATTGGAAATAATTCATGTCCATTAATAATTGAATGGATAAATTGTGGAGTGTCATACAAATGGATACTACTTAGCAATAAAAAAATTTACTGATACATTCAACAATACGGATGAATTTCAAAAATATTAAGCAGAAGAAGCCAGACACAAAAAAGCACATACCACTATTCTATTTATAGAAGTTCAATAGTAAACAAAATTAACTTACAATCACAGAAATTAGAAAGTGGTTGCCTGGAGAATAGAACTGACTTGAAAGAGGCACAGGAAATTTCCTGGGGTGACAAAAATGTTCCATGTCTAGTTTTCAATGTGGTTATATAAGTATGTGCAATTGTTACAACACATATGTGTTTCATTGTTTCTAAAGTATTCTTAAAAGCAAACATAAAGGAAATGAGATATGTTTTAAAAGTAGAATTAGGAAGAGAAAACAATCAACAGAGCCTCTCAGCTAAGAAAATTATCTTTCAATTTGTTTGCAGCTTGCAATAATAAGCCTGAATTGCAAGTTGATAAGCCTCAATTTCAATTTCTCTTCTTCCACTTTTTGTCTGGGTGACCTTGGGCCAATATCTTAACCTTTCTTGGTTTTAGCCTGTAAAATGAATACATTGGATTTAACACTAAGTTTCCTTCAAATGCAGGGAAAGACATTTTAGGCATATGTTGAAAGTTCAGTCTCCTCCAGCAATATGGTATTCAGCCAAGTTTCCAAATATTTTATTACTGGCACATCACTTACCATCCAGACACTTGCTGTTTTAGCCCAGCTCTGTATCTGTCCCAGTCAAGAAACATAAATAACAATGTGTCCCAGATGCAGAGATGAATACTTTCTACCTTGTACCTAGGGATTCTTTCCTGGGTGGTGGATGGGGGTGGCATTTAGTCATATGAAAAAGAATATGACTACATAGCTTGTTTAGATTTTTAAACAGAAATTGGAGAGAGCTGTTTAGAGTTCCATTCCTAGTTCAGTGACTTTGGACAGGTCACTTAAAAATAATCCATTGGTCCTTATTTTCATTATCTTCAAAATAAAGAGATTTTCCTAAAGGATATCCAAAATTCATTACAGCAATAACAAGTCCCTGCTCAACTAGAGTCTATGCACTTTAGTCTCTTTACTCTATAGGATTACTTTTTCTAAATGTTAAACTAATTTTTACTACTCCACAGGTTAAATCTTTGACTGACTTCTCATCATACCAATGTACCATGCAGAGATTTGCACCTGCACATATTACCTGTGTTATCTCCGATTACATATCCACCTGCGGTCTTTTGAACCAGTGAGCATTAGGTGTTCCTTAAATGTACTAGAAAGTCAAATGTCTTCCTAATTTTACTCATCTGTTACTTCTGCCTGAGAAACCCATTGACAGCTTATTGAATTAGTTAATTTTCATGTCCATCCTTCTCCTAAAATTTTTCTGTCTTTGAAGAATGATTTGACCACTTGCTTCCATTCTGCCTAACTAACCTCTCTCCAACTTCTATGTGGAGTTGGAAGTCACATCTTAGTGCTCTGATTTCCAGAGTATTCTCATAACTTGGCGTATCCTTATTGAGAAGCACCTCCCCTCACTGCCCCCCCCACCCTTACCTGAAACAAAGGAAAGGAATTTACTACTTGCTGAAAAGGAAGAACTCCTCCATCAGGACACAGACTTTATGAACAAAGCAAGAAGTCAACATAGATAGGGAGGGCTAGAAGTGTGCTGCTTAGGAATTGGCTCACTTTCAGAAGTAATAATTTAGGAAACTTCCCTCTGCATGGTTTTGGAAAAGAGGCTGCCACTGATGGGTGGGATTAACACTGGTCTGTGGTTACTTATTTACAGTTTGGGATTAGGGCCATAAATAGATATTTTTAATTCCCACCTTAATCATAATACTTAACATTTTGTGTATTAACCATTGATTTTTTTTCGTCTCTCTTCTCACTAGGCTTTAAGTCCTTGATGGTAGGAGGGCTGTCAAGTTCATTTTTATATCTAAAAGATGCTAAAAAATGAATGAATATTTGAAAATATTTTACAGTAAATATAAAAATAAAAAAAAGATATAGAATAAACCCATGTTTACCAATGGAAACACATGAGTCTAGCTTTTATGTGATGGTCTTAATTCAAAATATGAAAAGGTATGAAAAAAACTCTTAAAAAATTGGCACCAGTTTAAAAATTCTTATATTAGAAATTTGGCAGGTATTTTTTTTCCTAATGTCTCCTTTTCTTAAAAACTTATTTCTGAGCTAAACCAACACATGTCAGTTGTTACCTATTATTATCTATTAATCTCTGTTTATTATTCCCATGTAGAACATGGCTGGTGGAGAAACAGGGAAGACACCCAAACTAAGATGACAGACAGCCTAAGGATCAAGGAAGTATTAGATTTCTTTCCTTTGTGTTTAGAATTTTAAAACCCAGGGGGCGAAATAAACCATAAGGAAAGGAGTGTAAGTTACTCTGTCATCAGATAGTTTTCACTTGTGAAGAGGTGGGAGAATGAAGCCATTCTATTCTTATCAGTGTCAGGGCTGCTGCTATGTGATATATCTTAAATGCACAATCTCACATTTACTAAAAACACGTTGTAGAAGGTGATTGCTTGTAGAAGGTGATTTACCATCTATCTCCCACCTGTACAACTCTAAGAGTTGATATGTATCTGGAAAAAAGTGTTGCTTAGAAATACATCAACCCATCAGCATAAAATGACTTAGACACAGAATAAGCTCTATAGCATTTAGGAAAGGAGAGGGGCCATCTCTTATATAGAATAATGAGACAGAAGGTGTGGAGAATTGGACAGCTCATGTGGGCATCCAGCTTTACACCAGACATTTTTGTTCTGATAATTTTTCTAAAAGGGATCATGGTTATTCTCTGTCACCTTTTTTCTATTTACCTAAATGGTATATGTAGACAAGAATTTTGTACTTCTGTGAAAATGCTAATCGGCAATCAGCTGTTTTGTTATGCCCAAACAGTTTTCTCTTTTCTCAGTCACATTGGAAGACCTGTTACATGCCAAGAAAGGAGAAAATATTCTCTCAAGCATCATTGCTGTTATATGACAGAACTTGAGAGTACTTTGAACAAATGTAATTGTCCCACTTTCTCTTAGGATTTGTGAACCCACAAGATGTCAGTAGGCATGAGGTAGTGTTCAGAGGGACCTTGATTTTAGGCATTATTTTTTAGGTTCACACAGTAAGGTCCAGCAGACACAATACTTGCTTTAGAGTTCAATATGGAATTGAACCTGAGTCATACTCTACTATGGGAAACATTTGTATGGCTGGTATTCAAGCTGGGTCCAAACTTTCAAACTTCCTTGGGGATTCTGGGAGAGTAATTGTGAGTTACCAAGTATCTTATTTGCAAAGAGAACTCCACTGGGTTTGCCCATTTGAAGGTTTAGGGAAGGTTCTGAGTCAAAATTATCATATTAAGACTCGAGAATATCCTCAAGAATGTAACTGATACCTGAAATGCTATTTTTGATATGGGGACCTTGCCAAAGTAGTATTGCTCTCAACAGGGCCAGCTTCATGAACACACAACCTCTGCAGTCAGTAGAGACCCATGCTTAATGTAATGGCTTACTGTCCACTGTCTTGAATTTATTTTTAACATGAGATTCCATATTTTTATCTTGCATTGGGTTCCACAGATTATGTACCCAATCTACCCTCTCAAGCTAAGAAAAATCCAATGGCAGTTTGTCTTATTCCAGGACTACAATGGGGTGTGGGAGAGAAGCATTTCAGTGTTATGGTAAATAGATTTACTAATTTGACACGATGAGAAGTGGTTAATTCCTACAACACAAGAAACCATACAAAACCTTGCAAGGGAAAGGTAACACCCTGGAGTGGACAGCAGTGCTGACAGTGAGAAGCAAGGTCCCTTTGGACTGGCACTGAAAGACTACAAGCTTGAAAACAGCCCTGGAGCGGAGGTCTGCAGTGTCTCTGGGCCAGAGATCCTCTTGTTTTGGATACTTACATGGAATCAACTGGAGCCACTCAGGAGGCATGTGGAAAAGAGAAGACTGTCATGATCGTCCTCCCAGATGTACACATTCTAATACAAATGGAAGGCACTGCAAGGGTAGGAAGAAGGGGAGACCTGTTGAAAGCAGAAATTAGAAATTCTGAGTAAAGCTGGAATCTGGAAGAACGGGGAATAAAATCCAGATGGAGACTTTCTTCTGCCAGATATGATCTTGGAAACAAGTATCTTGGTTAAAATTTCTGTGATTTTAAAACTTCTGTAAAAATAAAGCTGCGTAGGGCTTGAAGGAAGTCGAGGAGAGGCCCTTCGAGAAATATCTGCAGCTCAATTTTGTATTTCTATTACATTTTGTGAAAACCGGGAAGAAAATATCTATTCTGAGTTTTTTTCCGTAATGAAAATACGAGTATTGTGACTTTATGTAGGATTGCATTAAAATGTCTTCATGAGAAAAGGCTGTAAAACTGGAAATCCTTGAAGCCTAGTAGAGATGAAAATATAGGATAGGTCTTTCACACAGGTATAAGCAGATTTTTAAAATATGTCTATAAAGCTGGTTTGGACCCTGTCATAGAAACAGATGGTCTTGTAGGCAGTTGAGATTGGAGTGAAAAAGAAACATGTCTTGCCATGAGATGGCCCAGAATTCCAATGAGAGCTTCACCTCAGTCTGACTGTAAGGTTGAAATCTAACCGGGAAAAGGCAGATGAGGGCCCAACAACTGTCTTATTGCTACACTTAGATTTAAATCTATCTGAGGACAGGTCCAGCCTCTATCATAATGCTATGGATAGTGAATACACATAGTCCATGGTGATAAGCAGAGCTGTGTTCATGAGCAACAGCATCAGAGAACAAATAGAGGAATATTTAATTCAGTCATGGAAGTTATTTTGCTTATGTGATAAAACAGGACTTGGATTTATTTTTTTAGAGTATGCATTTTTTATTGGAGTATAATTGATGTAAAATGTTGTATTAGTTTCATGTGTACAACATCTTGTTAGACAATTCTGTCCATTATTCAGCGCTCCCCACTTAAGTATAGTCACCATCTGTCACTGTAAGTTATTACAATATTGACTATATTCCCCATGCTATACATCTCCATGACTTTTTCAAATTTTAATTCCAGTGTAGTTAACATACAGTGTTATATTAGTTTCAAGTTTTACAATATAGTAATTCAACATTTCCATATAGTACTCAGTGCTTGTCAAGATAATATAGTCTTAATTCCCTTCAGCTATTTCACTGCCCCACCCACACCTCCCCTCTGATACCTATCTGTTCTCTGTAGTTAAGAGTCTGTTTTTTGGTTTGTCTCTCTTTTGTTTCCCTTTGTTCTTTTGTTTTTTAAATTCCACATATGAGTGAAATCGTATGGCATTTGTCTTTCTCTGGTGGGCTTATTTCACATAGCATTATACTCTCTAGACCCAGCCATGTTTTTGCAAAGGGCAAGATTTCATTCTTTTTTATGGCTGAATAATATTCCATTACATATGTACATACACACAGATGCACACATATATACATATACACATATATACCACATCTTTATCCATTCATCTATTGATGGATACTTGGACTGCTTACATAGTTTGTCTATTGTAAATAATGCTGCAACAAACATATGGGTGCATGTATCCCTTTAAATTAGTGTTTTTGTATTTTGAGGGTAAATACCTAGTAGTGCAATTCCTGGATCAAAGTGTAGTTCTATTTTTACCTTTTTGAGGAACCTCCATACTGTTTTCCAGAGTGGCTGCCTCAGTTTGCATTCCTACCAACAGTACAAAAGAGTTCCCTTTTCTCCACATCCCCACCAACATCTGTTGTTTCTTCTGTTGTTGATTTTAACCATTCTGACAGGTGTGAGGTGACATCTCCTTGTGGTTTTGACTTTCATTTCCCTGATGATAAGTGATGTTGAGCATATTTCCATGTGTCTCTATGCTATCTATATATCTTCTTGGAGAAATGTCTGTTCATGTCTTTTGTCCATTTGTTAAATGGATTATTTGGGGTTTTTTTGGTGTTGAGTTCTATAAAATCTTTATATATTTTGGATACTAACCATTTATCAGATAAGTCATTTGCAAATACCTTCTCCCATTTAGCAGGTTGTCTCTTAGTTTTGTTGGTTCTTTCTGTTGTTGTGCAGATGCATTTTATTTTGATGTAGTCCCAATAGTTTATTTTTGCTTTTGTTTCCCTTGCCTCAGGAGATGTATGTAGAAAGATGTTGCTACAGCCAATATCAGAGAAATCCTCAGAGAAATACTTACTGTGCTCTGAATAAGGATTTTTATGGTTTCAGGTCTCACATTTAGGTCCTTAATCCATTTTGAGTATAGTATAAGAAAGTGGTCCAGTTTTATTCTTTTGCACATTGCTTTCCAGTTTTCCCAAGAGCATCTGTTGAAGAGACTTTTTCCCACTCTACATACTTGCTTCCTTTGTCAAAGATTAATCGACCATATAATTATGGCTTTATTTCTGAACTTTCTATTCTGTTTCATTGATCGATATGTCTGTTTCTGTGCTAGTACCTTATTGTTTTGATTACCATGGCTTTGTAATTTAACTTGGTCTGGAATTGTGATACTTCCAGTTTTGTTTTTCTTTTTCAAGATTGCTTTGACTCTTTGGGGTCTTTTGTTGTTCCATACAAATTTTAGGATTGTGTGTTCTACTTGTGTGAAAAGCTCTGTTGGTATTTTTGTAAGGATTGTATTAGATCTGTAGATTGCTTTGGGTAACATAGACATTTTAACAATATTTATTCTTCCAATTCATGAACATGGAATGTCTTTCCATTTCTTTGCATCATCTTCAATTTCTTTCATGAGTTTTACAGTTTTTAGAGTACAGGTTTTTCACCTTTTTGGTTAAGTTTATTCCTAGGTATTTTATTATTTTTGGTGCAATTTTAAATGGGATTATTTTCTTTTTTTTTCTTTTTGAGGATTTTTATTTACTTATTTGACAGAGAAAGAGAAAGAGAGGGAGAGAGAGAGAGCAAGCACAAGCATGGGGAGTGGCAGGCAGAGGGAGAAGCAGGCTCCTCACTGAGCAAGGAGCCTGACAGGGCTCGATCCCAGGACCCTGGGATCATGACCTGAGCTGAAGGCAGACACCTAACTGACTGAGCCACCCAGGCACCCCTAGGATTTTCCATATAGTATCATGTCATCTGCAAATAGTGATAGTTTTACTTCTTCATTGTCATTTGGGTGGCTTTTATTTCTTTTTGCTGTCTTATTGCTGTGGCTAGGACTTCCAGTACTATGTTGAGGAAAAGTGGTGAGAGTGGACATCCTTGTCTTGTTCCTTACCTGGAGGAAAAATAATCAGTTTTTCCCCCTTGAGTATGATATTTCCTGTGAATTTTTCATTTAAGGACTTTATTATGCTGAGCTGTGTTCCCTACGAACCTACTTTATTGAGGGTTTTTATTATGAATGAATGTTATATTTTGTTAAATGCTTTCTCTGTATCTATTGAAAGGATCATATGGTTTTTATTCTTTCTCTTATTAATGTGATGTATCACATTGATCGATTTGCAAATATTGAACCACCTTTGCATCCTGGGAATAAATCCCACTTGATCATGATGAATGATTTTATTTTTTAAAAGTAAGCTCCACACCCAATGTGGGTCTGGACCTCATGACCCTGAGAACAAGAGTCCCATGCTTTACCCACTGAGCCAGCCAGGTGCCCCATCGTGAATGGTTTCTCTAAATGTATTGTTGGATTTGGTTTGCTAATATTTTTTTTTGAGGATTTTTGCATTTATATTCATCTTATATATTGATTTGTAGATTTCTTGTTTTTTTGTGGTGGTGTCTGGTTTTGTTATTAGGATAATGCTAGCCTGGTAGAATGACTTTGGAAGTTTTCCTTCCTCTTCTACTTTTTGGAATAGTTTGAGAAAAATAGTTTGAGGAAAATAGTAATTCTTTTTATAATATTTAATACAATTTACCTGTGAAGCCTTGACTTTGGGTTATTGGGAGGTGTTTGGTTACCAGTTCAATTTTGTTACTAGTAAGTGGTCTGTTCAAATTTTCTATTTCTTCTTGATTCAATTTTGGATGATTATATGTTTCTAGGAATTTATCCATTTTTTTCGTATATAACTTATAATTTTCTCTTATAATCTTTATATATCTGTGGTGTCTGTTGTTACTTCTTCTCCTCATTACTGATTTTCTTTGAGTCCTCTCTCTTTTTTTCTTAATGAGACTGGCTAAAGATTTATTAATTTTATCTTTTTAAGGAACCAGCCCTTGGTTTCATTGATCTTTTCCTTTTTTTTTTTTTTAGTCTCAATTTCATTTATTTCAAATCTAATCTTTGTCATTTCTTTCCTTCTACTAGCTTTGGACTTGGTTGTTCCTGTCTAGCTCCTTTAGGAGTGAAGTTAGGTTATTTGAGATTTTTCTTGTTTCTTGTGGTAGGGCTATATAACTATAAACTTCCCTCTTAGAATTGCTTTTGCTGCATCTTAAAGATTTTGTACAGTTTTTTTTTCCTTTTTCATCTGTCTTAAGGTATTTTTTATTTCCTCTTTGATTTCTTCATTGACCCATTGAATTGATTCTTTTACCATTATGTAGTGTCTTTCTTTGTTTCTTGCTACAGTTTGTTCTAAGTCTATTTTGTCTGATATAAGTATTGCTACCCTGGCTTTTTTATTTTTCTCCATTTGCATGACATATGGTTTTTCAACCTTTCTCTTTCAGTCTGTGAAGTGTGTATGTATCTTTTGGTCTGAAGTGAATCTCTTATAGGCAGCATATAGATGGGTCTTGTTTTTTTATCCATTCAATCACCCTGTGTCTTTTGATTAAAGCATTTAGTCCATTTACAATTAATGTAATTATTGCTAGGTATATGTTTGTTACCAGTTTGTTGTTTTCTGGTTTTTGTTTGTTTGCTTTTTTAATTCTTCTGTTTTTCTTTCTTCTTCTCTTGGTCTATTTTCTTGTAGTTTGATGGTTTACTTTAGTGTTATGTGGATTTCTTTCTCTTCATTTTTTGTGCACATGGTATAGGTTTTTATTTGTGGTTACTATTAGGTTTACAGACAACATCTTGTATATGTAACAGTGTATATTAAATTGATGGTCACTTAACTTTGAACACATTCCAAAAGCACTAAATTTTTACTCCTCCCTCAACATTTTATGTATATGATGGAATACTTTACATCTTTTTATTTTGTGTATCACTTGACTAATTTTTGGAGATATAATTGATTTTACTACTTTTGTGTTTTAATCTCTATACTGGCTTTATAAGTGATTAATCCACTACCTTCGCTATATGTTTGTTTTTTTCTGTGAAAATTTACCTTTCGGGATTTCTTACTCCTGATTATGGCCTTTTCTTTCCACTTAAGGGATTCCTTTAACATTTCTTGTAAAGCTGGTTTAGTGGTTATGAAGTTCTTTAATTTTTCTTTGTGAAAATGTTTATATCTTCTACTCTGAATCATAACCTTGCCTTGTAGAGTATTCTTGTTTGGAAGTTTTGGTTTGTTTTCTTTCAACATTTTGAATATTTCATATGACTCCCTTCTGGCCTGCAGTTTATGCTGAAAAATCAGCTGGTAGCCTTATGTTATGTTTCCCTCATATGCAACTGTTTTTCTCTTGCTGCTCTTAAAATACTCTCTTTATCATTACATTCCCCCCCCCCATTTTAATGATGATATGTCTTCATGTGGACCTCCTTAATTTGTCTTGTTAAGGGCTCTCTTTGCTTCCTGAACCTGAATGTCTGTTTTCTTCCCCAGATTAAGGGAGTTTTCAGCTATTTTTTTTTTCAAATAAGATTTCTGTCCGCTTTCTCTATCTTCTCCTTCTGGAATCCCTATATTAAGAATGCTATAACACTTCATGATATAATAGATTTCCCTTAACAATTCTCATTTATTATTATTCTTTTTTCTTTATGCTGTTCTGTTTGGTTGCTTTTCATTACCTTGTCTTCCAGATCACCGATCCATTCTTCTACATCCCCTAATCTGTTGATTCCACTTAGTGTATTTTTTAAGTTAGTTATAAAATTCTTCAACTCTGGTTCTTTTTAATATTTTCTATCCTTTTGTTGAAGTACTCACTGAGTTTATCCACTCCTTTTTGCAAGTCCGGTGAGTATCTTTATGACCATTACATTGAATTCTTTATCAGGTGTATTGCTTATCTCTGTTTCATTTAGCTTGTTTACTGTGATTTTTGTCTTGTTCTTTCATTTGTGGTGTATTCCTCTGTCTCTTCATTTTTTTTTTTTTTTGTAACTGTCTGGGTTTATTTCTATGTATTAGGTCAGTCAGCTACATCTCTTGGTTTTAAAAGTAGTGGCTTTATGTAGAAGAGGTTCTATGGTATTCTATAGTGGAATCTCCCTGGTTTTGAGAAACAGGTACTCCAGAGATGTCCCCTGTGTGGGCTGTATATGTCTGCTTATTGTGGCTGAGCTCTGATTGCCTTTAGCCCAGTTGGCTATAATGACCCCTATGGCACATGGGCAAGGTTGCTCTCCATGCTGTTGAGAGACCTCTCTGTGGCCACCACAGCCACATTATCACATTATTTGGTGGGACAGCACTCAGTCTAGCTGTCTGCAGTTAACCTCTTTGCCACAAGTGCAGGCACACCAAAAAGCAGAGCTTCCTCCCTGCACAGCCAGCTAAGAGGCTGGGCTGCTGAACTGTGAATGCACTGGTGTGTGGGGTTATCTTCTCCTCCTCCCTGGGGCAGCAAAATCACTTTGCAATGGTTCTAGTCCTTGCCAGGGCTTCCTGCCAACAGGAGCTACTTTGGAGGGACACTTGCTGAGTCAAGCAGGTTGGTTTGGGTGGGTTCACAGGGGGTCAACAGGGTTGACCGTGGTGCTAGCAAAGTAGGTGGAGAATGCCAGAAGTGGCTCCCACAAGCATCCAGCTGTCTACATTGGGGGAGGGGAAGAGAAATAATGCCCACAACACTTTTGTTCCCAAAGAATCTTCTGTACATCTCTGCCTTTTTGGCACACATTCTAAGATTAGTCAGTAAATCTTCATGTATATCCCATGAGTTTTTCAAACTGTTTCTCAAACCAAGTTATTTAATATTCTGGGTATTTAAGGGCAGGGACTTAGTTTCCTGTTGCCCTCAGGCTATCCTGGACTAAAGCCTACTGATTTATGTAGCTCTCAGAGTTAATCCCCACTGGTTTTCAAAGCCAGATGTTATGAGGGCTCATCCCCACTGTGGGTCCCTGGTTCTGGAGGTGCCTAGTGTGGGGTCTGGTCCTCACTTCTCCATGGTTGTGATGTCCCTCCCATTTGTGGTTAGTCATGTAGGGTGTTTAGTTCCTAATCATGTCTCTGCTCCTCTTATCCTTTTCAGTGTGGCCTCTCTATGATTAACTGTAGAAGGTCTGGTCTGTCAGGCTTTAGGTTGTTTTCAGAGTTAGTCACATAGACAGAGATATTATTTGGGTGTGTTCTTGTGATAGGGTGAGCTCAGGATTCTTCTGTTTCATCAGGTTACCCTGGAGGATGGGGACCCCAATTTTTAAGTCTATTTAATGATCCAAAGCCTTTCCTGAATTAGTCAGTATGATGCTTGTGTTAAGTTACTGAAACACTTTTCTTTGGCTAGGTATCATGGTACTGATGAAGAATTTCTACCAGAGAAATTCTGCTCTGTCATTATAATTCAGAAGAGAAATAAATGATAGCAATTAACATATGTTCACCATTTAACTGCTTCAAAAAATAAAATATACTGTAGTATAAATGCTCATTGGAAATAAATATCTACAGAATTCTGGGTGCTGATACTATGTATCTTTTTTACTCCAAATATATCTGTTGACTTCAGACATTCAGGAAGTGAAAAACTCTTCAGCTTGCAACATAAGTAAAAATGACAAGAGCTCTTGATAAAATAAACTTGGGTTTGAATTATAGTCCCATCAGTCACTAGCCGTGTTATACAGGCAATATTTTTTTTCTGTCATATTAATGGATATTTTGTTTTTCTTGATAGTCCAGATTATGTTGCTGTAACAGACAAGTCCCAAACCTCAGTGGCTTGATGTAAAAATTTTTATTTTTTGTTTATATCTTTCAATCTGAGTTGATGGGGCTCTGCATGTTGTAGTCACTTGAAGACCCATGTTTTTGGAACTTCTAGTATGAGAGGTGCTTCCATAGAACCATGGAAAAAGGAAAATTTCATGCATATTATTTGTTAGATCTCGGTTTCTACCTAGAAATGATACATGGTCACTGTCAGTCACATTTCATTGGCCAAACAAATTACCTTCCCATGAAAAAATTCAAAGGAAGTGGGATGGTGAAGTACCACCATGGGCTTTGAAAGAGGAAAACTTGAATATTTTTGAAATCCACCAATGGTTACCACAGAAGAATAATATCTACTCCATAGAGTTGTTGTTTAAATCATGTATATAAATCACCTTAACAGTAATAGAGGCTCAATGAGTGGTAGTCATCATCAGAAGGGGGTTTTATTGAATGAAATATTTATAACATGACTTCTAGAGTAAGTGTGGCAGATTAAACAATCATGCATAAGTGCAAACTTGTCCCAAATCTAACCAAATTTATAATTGTAGTTAATTATAATTAAAATTAAATATAATAACTAAAAGTTTTAGAAGTTATAAACCCACAATAGTAAGGAAATTGGGAGAGTAAATGAAAAATGCCCAGAATTTTTTTTAAGCTTCCTCAAGTCATACATTAAAAAAAAGAGAAATGAATCAAAGCCAGGAAGTAAATATGGATGCTGGGTCTGCCCTGGGATGTTAGGAACCTAGTGTTTTCAAAATTCTTAAACATGAGGGAATTGGAAGAGTAGGCTTTGGGAATGTGCTGAGCTGGCCACTAGACTCTGAGATCTGCACATCTAGGTGGAACTGTTGAAGGTTTGAGAGCTTCTGTGAAGTATGGGTTGGAAAAAAAATTATGTGCCACAAAGAAATCTGTCAATCTTTCCACAGTTCTGAATGGAAAAACAGCTAATAATAAAAATATTCGTCTATAGAATGTTTAAATATGATTTATTCTCATGCTGGTCTTGGCTCTGAATTTATACTTTCTGAATATTCTGGGAAATTTAGAGCAGACTAAATTGAAGTGCTTCTAGTTTGGCGGCTCTCCCTTATGCTCAGAGGAAACAAATATTATCTGGAGAAAAACTGGTTGCTACGATTCTCATGGGTTAAATTCAGTCAAAACAATGAATCCACTGTAAAAAATTAACACACACACAGAGAAAAGTTACCATGAACGATATTAAAAATATAATAGTTCTGAGTACTATTCTTGCCCTAGAGCTCATGGCTGTGACTCCTTTTATTCTTTTATTGATTAATTTATAACAAATTAATGAGTTTTAGTACTACCTAGTTCTATGGTAGTTGATGAAAGGTACAGAGATGAGAATAGCAGAGTCTCAGCCTCATATACTTTAAAATCAGAAGAGGAAAACAGACTAGATGACAACAAAAATATAATAGAAAGCTTATAATAGAGTTATCCGGGAGGTATTATGAAGGCATAATAATAAAAATGCCTAATTTGCTTAGGAGGATCTAAAGTTTTATTAAGTTATATGTAATAAAACATAGTAAATTATATTAAAATTGCTTCATGGTATAGGTACTTGCGAAACATATCAGAGCTGAATTTTGGATTATGACTTGACAAGGGTCAGTGTGGTGGGTGCTGTGCAGTGAGGGACGTTAGATGCTGAGTGTGTCTTTGCTAAATCAGATGAGAAAAGGAGCATAACATTGTAACTGTTAAGTGAGAAAAGTAAATGGCTTACTGATATGTATAAAAACTAATAAATTATCATATAAAATATAAGATTACATATTGATATTTTGTATATCAAATACATTGTATGTTTTATATTTTGATGCCTTGATATATTATAACTATATCACATAATTAAATGTATTTATATTATATAAGATAATATATATTATATATAATCCATTTTTGTAAACCATGAAACGTGTTCATGAGCTTATTTATATAGATCTGTATCTTTATAAGGAAGAGGTCTTATAAGAAAGGGGTTAATGACCTTGAGGTAGAACTTTTACTTCTTACTCATTATAATTTTTAAAATGTGATTTTTCTAATGGTGAGTTCTACTTTTGTTTGTTTGTTTGTGTATTAAGTTCAAAATCTGTATAACAAACACTTAAACTTTTCTGCATAGAATATAATTGGGAATCTGGGTCAGAGTCATCCTTCAGTTCAAGGACCAGGTTCTGGAATTATTCCTGTGGAAAATGGCAACCTATTGAATATCTAAATGATTTCAAGTAGGGATTTTTTTTATGATTTGATTTATTCCTGGAAAAGAAACTTTCACATCCAACAAGTACATCTGACACCAAAGATGATTATTCTCTTTATGTTCCATTGAGCTTAGATGTTAGATTAGGCGCGCGCACACACACACACACACACACACACACATATGTGAATGAAGTCATAAACTTCAGAATTGTTTCTTCAGCCCTCAAGTCACTTTTTATAGTCTATCAAGTCTTTTTTTAGCACCTTCCATCTTTAAACACTGCAAGTACTTTGGGCAAGGCCAGTGCAAGAGAGGTAAAATGAAGTACTCTAACCGACAATGCCTGGTTTGATTTGTTTCGGTGGTTTTTGTTTTTGTTTCTATTTGAGTTCACAGATCCTATTCCAGTATTTGCTTTTGTTCCCTCTTCCACTTTTAATGGCAGCCATATTTTGGACTCATAGATTTAAGGATTTTTCTACAGCTCCCTTAAATTTCATTTTAGTCATTATATTTGACTCAGTATACTACGTGGTCTCATTTCTGTTCCTTTCTCCTAGACTTACTGCTGTCCTGAAATTTATGTCCTGCTTGGGCATATTTTCTCATCTGTGGGTATAGAGTTGATTTCCTGGGACTGCTGATTTTGATATTTTATATTTCCTGTTCTTTTTAAGTTATTTACTTTTACAATGAGGAAGAGATGTTTTAAAAGTGGCCCTTGGAAACCTATTCATTCCCCTAGCCAAGCTTCTGCTTCATAAACCCTCTCCATCTTCTCATATTACCCTACTCTTCTTTTCCATGCATTGCTCCTTTGTGCATCTTACTGCTATGATCATTTATGGACACTTATCTGATCATTACACAGCATTTACTGCAGGTCCTTTGGTGGTTTTGGAGCAAAATTTCACTGTGACTATAAGTTTGCAGAGTGATAGGTGAGGATGAAGACTTCTAAGCTTTACTTCTCACAGAAAATGCTCTTTTTTTCATCTTTACTTTCTGAATTAAGTACGTGTAAAAGCTAATTATGTTATACAAAGTAATTTGAAGGAAAAAAAATTTAAGACAGAAGACAAAGGTAGAGAAAGTGAGAAATAAAAAAATGAAAATGAGAAACACTTGTTAAATACAATGTATCTTTATTTTTTGCTTCATGATGACAAATAACTGACTCAGTTGACTTTTATTTTTTATCTTTTTATTTAGGACCCTCCTGAATTTAAAGTTAAACTGGATTGTGTAAAGGAAAGTTCTAATCATGGTTTAGGAGCAAATCAGCCATTAACCTTAAAAAAGTGATTCTGACTTTCTGGGTTTTGGTTTTCTCATGTCTAAACTGAGGATTTCTAAATTATTTTACTAAGAATCTTGACAGCTCCAAGGAGGTGTTTGGTGGCCCATCCCCAGTGAGATCCACCAAAGTAGCTGTGTGTTTAGCTGTTTCTAGCTATCTAGCTTCTACTTAGGAATTATTCTTGAGGAAGGTTTCTACCACTAAAAATGGTAAAAGCAAAACCTCTCTGTGATCTTTATGTTTTTCTTTCTTTCTCCAACATCCTAGGAGTCAATGAAAGCTATAATCTTATTTGTTCTTATAAAAAGTCACTGATTTTCAAGTCTGTTTAGATATCAGAATCATCTTTTGAGGTTGGTTGTTTTACATAGAGTTTCCTGCCTTTCCTTTCAAATTACTAAATCAGAATTGTAGAAAAGGAAAAATAATTTTCTTTCTGTTGAAATAAAATTCTAGGCCCAAGAAAGAGCAGCAACTGCCTGGGTGCCATGTTAGCAAATCAAAACTTAGATAACTTTTGGGTCACTGTAAATGTTCCTCTTGACCAGAAGCAGTATATCCAGTCACTCAGTCCCCAAATACCAAGCCAATGCTGGCCTTTATATTCACTTCTTTGTTCCTTTTCACCCCAAACAAGATTGACTGTGTGGACCCAGCCAATCAGATATTTTCTCTTTGTTCTCTTCCTTGTTCTTTATTCTTTATCCTGTAAAATCTTCCTGCCTTTTGCCCCATTTTGCAGTGCTCTGAAAGGAGACTGTCTACTTTTTGAAGTGTTAAGTACAGTTGTCTTCATTAATCATTTTTTAACATTTCCACCTTTCATTGTTTTTGGCTGAGACCCCCTGTAAATTTTAATTACTGATAGATGTACAGGAGCCCCACAAATATAAGACTCAAAAGACAGCCAGATATTTGAGGCTTATATACCATCCTGTGCTAAGGAAAGGAATAGTGGTCTGGGGTTACAAAGGAAGGGAAGGTAATTAATTCATGGTAAGGTGAGAAAACAAATGTTTGGTAATCAGAGGTTGTTCTGCCACACACATAAGTTTTCCACATGAAAAATTTATCTCTGGTAATAGCTTTCTCTTCCTAGAACAGGGTCCCTTTCTAATGTAAATTTCTCTTATAAAAGAGTAACTTCTACTTTGTTTTCAGAGCTCTTCCTGTGTCTGCAGTTAAAATAATTGGTTCAAAATATCCTTATGTCAAAGGGCATATTCTGTCCCCTTTCAGATCTCTGGGGCAAGGGCTGGGCAGCTGCATTTTTCAAATCCCTGCCCAGGTCATCCATGTGTGCAGGCAACATTGGAACCATTAAGCCCCAAAGTGTAGGGTTGAACTCAGGAAGTCAGATGAGCCATACCCTGTAACTTTGATATAATAGCTAACAATTTCTAAGTGTTTCACATATATTAGCTATTAAACCTAAAGACTGATTTAGTAGGTGTGACATAGGTCCCAGGAAGTTTGAGGAAAGAGGTATTAGCATATAATTTTTAAAATTCTTTTCTTTATAATGGGCTGTACATGTAAATATGTTTTTGTTTGTTTTTGCCTTTCATACATACTGAGTGTTGTTAGTAAGCTAGGTAACTAGTAAATGTGATTCTTGGGTGATCTAAAATTTTAACTGACATAAGACAGATAAACAGGAGAAAAGTATACAAATTTATATAAGTTTTATGTGACATAGGAACCCTCATAAAGAAGGAAAACCCAAAGAAATGATGTAATCTGTATACTTTTATAGTAGGTTGAACAACAGAAGCAATTGTAGAAAAGTAACTAAACTATGGGGAGCTTAAAAAAGGATAATAATTATTTAATAAGGTCTGTTTGTCTAGAATTCTATAGGTCTCAACTTCTTGTCCTTGATGGTAAGAATGCCACTTTCTGTCTGGTACAGGGAGAATATCTTTCACGGGGGAATTTCACGTCCTGCTTTTAAGAAAAAGAAAAATCAAAGTTTTTCCTTGTATTTGCTGTTTTCTGAGTGTTCTTAAATTAATGCCAAGTGGCACACTTTGAGTAGCATATTCTGCCAACCTTTACTACATACCAATGTTATAGTTGTTTTTTAATGTATTATTTTACCATTGTAAAAATCCTGAGCATGAGGTAATTATCATACCCATTTTACAGATGAAGAAGTGAAAGCACAGAGTATATGGGTCATTAACGGAAAGTTGGATAGCTGATAAATGTCACCATCAGGATTCAACATAAACTCTGACTTACAATATGCTGCCTCTAATGTATTTTGCCTCTTCAAAGTTATTTGGAAAGCACTAGCTCTGGTGGTGCTGCCATCATCTGGAAAAGTATCTCTTCTAAATGGGAGTAAAAGAGGTGAAGTAAGATTGGTAGGAATTGATTCATAAGACTATGTGTTATATAAGACTTTTACATAGACTCTTGGAGAGAAATATGTTGGGCAGAGACAGAGTTGGGTTGAGAGTAGTAGAGGATACAGGAGATTTCCTACAATACTCTCCCTGCTTATCATTTCCACAGAAGCTTAGAAATCTGTGATGACTGAAGAACATTTTTGCAGTGAAAAAATAAACTTTTGGTCTAGAATTTTGCTTGGGGATAGAATTTAGAGAAGTTTTTAATATTCATACTGTTATAATAAATGAGGGACTTAAAAACTTTGATTTTATAATTTGCTAGAATCATCTGGACTAGGAATTAGACAATAGTGTGAAGATTTACAAAGCTACATTATACAAACATTTCCCCTACAAATCCAAGCAGAAAATATTAGTTATTTATAAAATAGAAATAAAATTAGAGGTATATGAAAGCCAATTATCTAGGTTCCTTTTGTTGATCTTACTTTTGGCTCCTGAGTTGGAAATTATACAACTAAATGTTCTTTGAGAGCCATTCCATAGCTTGAAAATGTGCTTATTCTGGATTCCCCATAACTTGCCTATGTTTTAAGTTAAATGTCTTTAAAACATTTTTTTAAGAAAAAAAATCAGGGTTGTAGCTAAACTTTGATTCTAACTGGCACAATTGTGTCTATCAAGTCTCAAATCAGGGAAGGGGCTGACCTTCAATCTGATGCTTAGGAAAGCTCACCCAACCAATTTTGGTGACTTTATTGATTTCTAACTCTGGGTTTGAGAACAGTTTTAAAGTATATCTCTCCTTTCTTTGGATAAAGTTGGTTTTAAAGATTTTTCTCACTTCAATAGGCATGATCAGATAGGTGTCTATAGCCTTGGTTCTCTGAAAGATTTTCTGGTTGGCTTTTTCTGTGAATTAACTGTTGAGAATGTCCCTATGGTGTATATGTACTGCCTTCTACTCTCCACTTCCTCCTGCCCCTTTAGTCATTCTCTTTCCTTGGCTTATCTCTTGCAATAGTCTCTGAGTTAGTGAGAATGTACATTTCCCACCAAATGTTAAGTGTCCAGCAATCCATCTAATCTTGTGTACAAAATAAATTATGGCCCTGCAGCCCCTAGTCTGTGCAAAGGAATGGGCTTTTGGGCTCTTTTCAGAGTCAATCTGGGCAGGATTTATGATTCAGCTATTTTGACTCAAATCAGGCTGAAAATTCCTGGCACTTATACAGTTTTAACTCGATTAAAATTTGTCCTAAATATGTCAGACTGTTCTTTTGGCACAATATATTACCAAAGCAGGAAAGGACATAAAAGTACCCGGGATTTTTCTTGAGCTCATTGAGTGATGGGGTGTGTGGTATATATCTCTGTTTCCACGTGTATATGTTCCTTTCCCAATTAGTCTATACAAATCTGATTGATTTGCTCTTAAAGTGCCATGAAATTGTTCTTTATGATAACTGTTTATCTTGAATTATTTAATTCAAGAGATGTAAACTGAGGCATAAAGTGATTTACTTATATGAAAGATAATTATGTGACTAAGGATCCTGTATAATTGCATTATTCAGTTCACATCAATACTGAATCTAAAATGTGGAACCATTTTATTTCACTTAAATGGGGAAAAAAAACTAGCATAGTTTTTTTAAAAATGAGAGTTGAAGACAGGAGCTTTGTTGCTATGATTATGTTTGTGATTTTAATTGCTGAGACATTCATTTTTGAAAAGGATCTGCTGTCAAAGCAGTGAAGCGTCAATGTTCATATCGCTTTTTGTACAGTGGCAATTATATTGACAGTCCATTTTGAGAATAACCGTAATGGTTCCATTTAGTGTGTGTTCTGTGAAGGACCATCAGGGTCAATATAGTGACTATGAAAACGTCTGATATAACAGATACTTCTATAATGTCATTTCCAATGATGTTACGGGAGGGAAGATGGAAACCTGAACCCTGAAATAATGGAGAAGAAAAGGAGCCTTTTATTATGCTACTACTACTATCACATCTGAGAGGTACTCCTTCGGGAAGCCAGGTAGCAGAAACTTCTATCTGAACTTTTTTTTTCCTATCTGAACCTATTTTAAGGCTGTTTTTCTTTAGAAAATTAAAAATAAGAAAAAAGAAACATTGATTTTGAAAAATATACACAAAATCCCTAGGAAATGTTGAGTTATAAAGGGAGATTAGTGATCTACCTCTCTTATTGTTTCATAAATGAAGTCCTGCTTGGATACTAGAGAAAGGATAAAATGACTTTCTGATCCATTTTGATCATTAAACGATATATAGAGAAATTCTCTGAATACCCAGAACAATTAACATCAGCCTTGAAACAAAAACTAAAACCAAACATATAAAAACCTAATCAATCCTAATTACTTTACAATTCCAAAATTATTTTGCTACATTTTGCTGTTATCAGTGCTCTTGAGTTAATTTATGTGCTACTATAAATTTCTTCCTAACACTGTGTTCATGACTTCTTGGTAGCTTGAAATTGGCTATAGTAGGAATATTTGCAAATGGTCATGGTGGTGGCATCTACACCACAGATACCAGATATTGGTAACTGCTAGAAGTCAAGGCTTGATTTATTATTTTGTTGGTGGTCTAGACATTATGGAAATATTAATAATTCAGGTTAGACTTAAAAATCTGTAGTGTTGGTTAAAAATGGGCCAAAGACCTTAGTGGACAACTCATCAAAGAAGATATACAGATGGCAAATAAGCATATGAAAAGATGCTCCACATGATATGACATCAGGGAAATGCAAAATAAAACCATGAGATGCTAGCTACTAACCACCTGTTAAAATGGCCAGAATCCGTATAATGGACAGCATCAAATGTTCTCAAAGCTGTGGAGCAAAAGGAACTCTCATACATTGCTGGTGAGAATGCAAAGTAACACTGCCATTTCGGAAGACAGGTCGGTGGTTTCTTATAAAACTAATCATAGTCTTACTATATCCAGCAATCATGCTTCTTGATATTTAGTCAAAAGAGTTGAAAACTTATGTCCACACAAAACCTTATGCATGGATATGTTATAGCAGCTTTATTCGTAATTGCCAATGCTCGAAGCAAACGAGATGTCCTTTAGTAGGTAAGTGAATAAACCGTGGCACAACCAGACAATGGAGTATTATTTAATTGTAAAAAGAAATGAGTGAGCTATCAAGCCATGAAAAGGCATGGAGAAAACTTAAATGCATATTACTAAGTGAAAGAAGTCAATCTGAAAAGGCTATATACTCTACAATTACACCTATATAACATTCTGGAAAAGGTAAAACTACAGAGACAGTAAAAATATCAGTGGTTGCCAGGGATTAGAGGGGAAAAAAAATAAATAGGCAGAACACAAAGGACTTTGAGGCAGTGAAAATGTTCTGTATGATATTATTATGATAGATACATGCCATTATACAGTTGTCCAGATTTATAGAATGTACAATACCAAGGGTGAACTCTCATGTAAAAGATGGATTTCGGGTGATTATGATGTGTCTGTGTAGTTTCATCAAGATTGTGACAAATGTACTTCTCTAGTGAGGAATGTTGACAGTGGGGGAGTCTAGGCATGTGTAGGGGCAAGGAGTATATGAGACATTTCTGTAGCGTCCTCTAAATGTTTCTGTGAACCTAAAACTGCTCTAAAAATAGTTAATTAAAATGTGTAGTGTCTATAGCTATTACATTGCTACAAATTATAACAATTTAGAAGTTGTTATAAATTTGGGGAATACTCTTCCAGTATCTGAAACTATGATATAGTTCAGCGAAGAAATCAACACAATCATCCAAAAACAAGTGAAGTTACGACATACAACTTCATTGTTTAACCTGTATCCTACAATAAACATAACAAGAATATCAACTGACCTTCATGTAGGAACTACACTCGTTCATCAGTTGTAACAATCGGCTGGTTATAGATACAAAAGTTGGGCCAAAATCAATGAAAGCATTCTGTAAGAATCAATTAGATATATAAGTTTATAACAAAGAATATTATAGGTTTTATTTTTTGCAAATAAAGTGCTATATGTTCTCTGTACCCACAAATTTATAATAAACATATATGAGTGTGTGTGTGTACATGCATGCCCATATTTTTTCAGAGAATCTGTTGTTAAACATTACCAGCCCACCACTACATACCAAAAATGCTATAATTTCAAATAATTTAGTCTAAGAACTTCTCTCTCCCACCTGTCTATTTTGAGGCCTAAAAATCTTCCATTAAAAATAATCTCATTCACTTAAAATGTTGAGCCCCTCTCAAAAGGCAACTATTTCAGTAAAGGGTACTGAAGGAAGCTCAATCATGTATACCTTAAATTGGAATTCACTAACCAGACAAGGATTCATTTTAGTGCCATATCAAGGTTTTTTTATTGAGATTTTATTATTTTTGAATCATAGAAAGATAAAGCTCAGAGGAAGAAACTAAGGTTCAGAAAGATTGATGATCAAAATATCACAGAACTATTTAAATAATAATATCAAGAGTTCATTTATTGAATCTTCATTATATGCTATGGTCTGAATGTTTGTGTACCCTGGGTACCCATAAAATTTATACGGTGAAATCCTAACATAAAGGTGATAGTGTTAGTAGGCAAGGCCTTTGGGAGGTGATTAGGTCATGAGCCCTTATGAATGAGATCATTGCTCGTATAAAGGAGACCCCATACAACTCCTTACCCCATTCTGTCATGTGAGGCCATAAGGAGGAGTTTGTGATCTGGAAAAGGGCCCTCACCCAACCATGCTGGCAGCCTGATATCAGACTTCCAGTTTCCAGAACTTTGAGCGATAAATTTCTGCTCTTTATAAACCACCCAGTCTGTGGTATTTTGTTATAGCAGCCTGAGCAGACTAAGACATGATACTCTTTCAATATATAATGAATTTAATGAGAACTGTTTTAATTCTCACGTTGATATTCAGTTGGTACTTCATTTTATCCATTTTACCAATAAGGAAACTGAGACACAAAGGTTTTTTAAGATCTTTGTTCCCAGTTCCCACAGCTGGAATCATGGAATGAGGATGTGGGCCATAGCCGTGTCCTTAAAGAGCCTATTTCCTGCCCCCCCCGATTTATTGAGATATAAATGACATATGGCATTGTATAGATTTAAGGTGTAAAATGTGTTGATTTGATACATCTATGTATTGCATAAGGATTATCACCATAGCATCAGCTAACATCTCCATCATGTCACTTAATTACCATTTCATTTTTGGGGTGAGAATATTGAAGATTTACTCTCTCAGCAACTTTCAAGTAATGATACAGTATCATTAACTATAATCACCATGCTTTACGTTAGATCCCTAGAACTGATTCATTCATTCAGGAAGATTACACTCTATGACCAACATCTCCCCATATACCCCAACTTCCAGCCCCTGGTAACCACCGTTCTACTCTCTCTTTCTATAAGTTCAGTCTTTTTAGTTTCCACATGTAAGTGGTGCCATATAGTACTTGTCTTTCTCTGTCTGACTTATTTAGCATAATGTGCTTGAGATCCACCCACGTTGTCACAAATGGCAAGATTTCCTTCTTTCTCACAGCTGAATATTCGTGTGTGTGTGTGTGTGTGTGACATATTTCTTAACCATTCGTCCATTGACAGATGCTTAAGTTCTTTCCATATCTTGACTCTTATGAATAATGCTGCAATAAACACAGGAGTGCAGATATGCCTTTGAGATTTTGTTTTCATTTCCTTTGGATATATACCCAGAAGTAGGAAAGTGAGAATCATATGATAGTTTTATTCTTAATTTTTTGAGGAACTTCCATGCTGTTTTCCATAGCTGCGGAGCCAATTCACATTCCCACCAACAGAACATAAGGGTTCCCTTTTCACCACACTTCAGCCAACACTTGTTATCTTTTGTCTTCTTGATGAAAGCCTTTTCAACAGGTATGAGATGATATCTCACTCTGGTTTTGATTTGCATTTCTCTGATAATTAGTGTTGCTGAGTAACTGTTCATATAACTGTTTGCCCTTTGCATGACTTTGGGAAAATGTTTAATTCCTCTGCCCATTTTTATTTTTATTTTATTGTATTTTATTTTTTTAAAGATTTTATTTATTTATTTGACAGAGAGAGACAGTGAGAGCAGGAACACAAGCAGGGGGAGTGGGAGAGGGAGAAGCAGGCTTCCCGCCGAGCTTGGCCTGAGCCGAAGGCAGACGCTTAACGACTGAGCCACCCAGGCGCCCCCCTGCCCATTTTTAAATCGGAGTTTTGTTGTTATTGTATTGATTGTATGAGGTTTTTCTATATTTTGGGTATTAACAGATATATGATTTGTGATTTTTTTCTTCCACTCCATAGTTTGCCTTTTCATTTTGTTGATTGTTTCTTTCACTATGCAGATGTTTATAAGTGTGATGTGGTCCTACTTATCATTTTTTTTCTTTCGTTGCATGTGCTTTCAGTGTCATATCCAAAAAAAAAAAAAAAAATCATTGCCATGATCAGTATCAAGGAGATTTTCCCCTGTTTTCTTTGAGAAGTTTTATAGTATAAGACTTTATGTTTAAGTTTTTAATCCATTTTAAGTTAATTTTGTATGTGGTGTAAGACAGGCATCCAATTTTTTTCTTCTGCATGTGGTTATCCTATTTTCCCAACACCATTTATTGAAGCGACTATCCTCTCCCCATTGAGTATTCTTGGCTTATAAAGCCTACTTTTTACCCATTACTTTATAACACTCTTGGAATCCAGACCTTTAATTCCTGAATTAGGTTTTATCACACCATTTTGTGTTACTCCCTTTGGTATAAATATTGCCTAAATAAATAAAGGGAGAAAATGATATACTGAAATATTAACTGATAGGAAGAGATTCAAAGATTGAGGCCTGGGCTACTCCAATGTTAAGGAGTTAAGTATAACAGGTGAAGCAAGGAGAGGAGACTGCATCTCTTAACCAGGGTTACATAATGCAATCACAAAATCTGAGTGGTGTATAATAATATTTGTTTAACTTACAAGTCTTAGAATTAGCAGTTCTAGGCTTGGCTTAGCTGGTCTTGGCTACACTCACCCATGTATCTACAGGCTTATTGGAAGCTTTGTTTTAAGCAGAGCTGGACCAGGGCAGTTTATCTGTGGCAGCTCTGCTCACGTGCCAGGCCACCTTCTGGGACTATTGGGCAAGTTCTGGTGTGTTCTTCTCATGGCAATGGTTTTTGCAAATGTTTTCTAATGAACCATTGGCCAGAGCAAGTCACAGTTTAACCTGAACTCAGACGAAGGAGAAATAAGCCATATACACAATGGGGAGTCATTGTAAAGTCTTTCCACAAGGATGTATATACACGGGAGAGGTGAGTGACTGATTATTTTAATGCAGTCTACCTCAGAAACCAAGGCTGAGTGACCAATGATTTTGGGAAAAAACAGTGTTTCTTGGAAGCCAAGTGAAGAACATGCATCAAGGAGAATATGATCTTCTATGTCAAATGTTGCTGATAGGCAAAATAAGATGAGGACTGTAGATTTGAACATTAAAGGTTGTTACAGACTTTGAAAAGAGCAGTTCTGTACATTGCTGAGGACAAAATCCTGATTGATGAAGATTTAGGAGAGAACAGGAGAGAGTTTGGAGACAATAAATATGACAATGCTTTCATGATTGTTGGAAGAGTTGTCTTTACATAGGAGCCTGGGGAATTTATCTATGGTAACAGAAGAGAAGTTAGAGTATATGGTAGTATTGGAGAGCTATTGTCATGGAAGCCTGCAGAGGCTCCCTAGGAGAGACTACATACTTCCAAACTCTGGAATTCTGTAGTATGAAAGTGAGGAAACCCACAGCATAATCATCTACAGCTGAACATTTTTCCTCTCTGTGACGACTCTCAATTATACTTTTTATGATTTTCAACTAGCATATGTATATACTGGAAATCAGCATAAAAACATTCCTCCCTCCACTTCAAAGACAAGAAATCACATTAGAGCACATTCATTTCTCAGTGCTACTTTAGACCCAAGAGTTTGCCTTTTTTTATCCCAAGTGAACCAACTGCCTGGTTGAAATTAGTCTTGAAGTGCCTCTTATAGGTTAAATATCTGAAACATTTAGCAACAAGAATCAGTCCCTCCCTTTGTAGTGATTAGGTATTATGGGTTTTCTTTTTCCTGAGACTAGAGGTTGATTTACTCAATGGATAAGAAGACCCAAGTACACTTGTAGCAGTCAAAACAAAACAAAACAAAACAAAAACCTAAATTAGAAGGAAAATAAAAGTTAAGGATGAACAACGTATCCTATAATATCTTAGAGCCCAAGTGGAATTTGCCAAAGAATGCTATTTGTTCTCCTTATTTTGAAATTTGTTTTCAGAAAGCAAGACATAATGTGTCCAGCCTACAGTACCTGTAGACTTTAATCAGAGCCCCTCGATTTAGTCATAGAATCTCTGCTTTTTTCCCCTCCCTTCTGCCATCGATGAAAACAACCACTTGCAATAGTCTGGGGTGACCTTGCTTCACACCAGATTGCTTAGCTCAATGTTGGAAAGAAAACCGATAATGCTACAATATAAATCTGTCCTTATAATAAAAAATTGGAAATGATGCAGGGTGGCAGATGGATTCCAAACTAAAGGAATCCATCCTCCATGACTTTATCATTTAAAAACCAGATTCTATGCCAAGGATAAGATGGACATTTGGGACACCTTTGGCCAAGGATCTTGTCCTAATTTCTATCATTGAGACCATTGTTGTGACTACAGGCATCCACACATATGCTGCATAGTCTGGCCTCAGCCTTACTCCTTTGCAGACTTGCTCTGAGGGCTCTTGGTCATTATCATCATCATCATCATCACCACCACCATCATCATCATCATCTGGGTATTTGTTTGGAGGGAAGAACGGCAATGTTTTCTAACTTTCTGTTATAGCCTGGTATGAGAAAATCATTTTCAATGACTGCTTTAAAGCCGAGTTGTCTTTGATGAAATTTTGAAATTTATTTTCTTTATGAAAAAGGCATACCCACTTAAAATTAAAACCAGGCTTACAAATGGGCTAAAACTACTTTTTTTTTCATTTTGACTAAAAAGTCACATATCTTTTTGCCAAATCATATGTAAAGAAAATAAAAGATGGTTTTCTCAGAAAGGAAGTGAGACTGCTCATGGCAATGTCTGGAGACATTTTTGCTTGTCATAATGAGGGGAGTGGCAGTGCTCCTGGTCTGTAGTAGGTAGAATCAGCGATACTGCTAATAAACATCCTACAATGCATAAGGCAGTCTCCTCCCCTTTCCCCACCACAAGAAAGCACTATCTGGCCCAAAATGTCCTCAGAATAGTGCTGAGGTTGGGGAAACCTCTGGAAGATGATAATCATTTCAGATCCTCATACCATTTCCTAGTGAGTCCAGAAACATTGCTTTCCCCCTCCAACACTAAAATAGATCTTCAGTGGATTTCCACATCCAGTATAGAATCTGAGAAGATATGGAAGACCTTCATTTATGGTAACACAAAGTAAAATATAGATGATATTTTGAAGTGACTTATATGAAGTGATTTATGTGACTATTGAAGAGTTTTACAAGCAAGAAAGCCTTGATGAACTGATTTATAGAGGATGAAGCCCTGCATACTTGAGAAACAAGCTGCAGAAGGTTCTGTAGCAAAAATTGGATCTAGATCGTGGAGAAAGCCTGCCAGAGACCTTAAACTTTGAGGTTGAGAAGAAGGCAACTGAGTCACCGGTGATAGTAGGAGCAAGTGGGATGGATTGATATTTGAAAAATCCCCCAACACAATAATAATTAGCTTGGCATGACAAAACTCACTGCTTCCCCTTCTGTCTAATTTTTATAGGAAAAATGAAGTGAATGTGGGATTGACAAGCAGAAGGAACCGCGGTTGTCTCGTACTCTCTCCCTGTGTCTGGAACCACTGAATCAAATCATTCAACCTCAATTTACACCTTCTGGGCTTTAGGCTCAAACACTGGTTTAAGGAAAAAAAGTCTAGCCCCTAGATGACAGTAGGGGTGGTTATGGTGGTGAAAACAGCAGTAGCACAAGTGGTTGGGTTTAATTTTCTTGACATTGTGGCTCATTCCCAGACTCACGGTGAAATCTCTTTAGCTAACAAATGTTAGAAAGATCCAGATATGACAAGTGGCTGACAAGGACTTTAATTATTATTAATATGTTCAAGGATTTACAGGAAAAGATGGAAGAATGTTAGAACAGAGAATTTCATCAAAGAAATTAAAACTGCAAAAATAATAAGAGAAAGCCTAAATGTGAAAAATATATGTGAAATTTAAAAATACATTAAATTAACAGAATAAACACTAGGTGAAATGATCAATCAGCTTAAAGGCAGGTCAGTAGAAATTATCTGAAAAGAAGAATAGAAAAAAGATAGAAAAAGAGCAGAGCATATGTGAACTGTGGTACTAATTAAATAATCAAACAAATGTGTACAGGGATTACCAGAAGAAGAAGGTTTTGGCCTGAAAAAATTATGAAGATAGAAGAATGCCTATTTTATTTTTCCATTTATCTGAATTTTAACATTGTTTTAAAGTAATTACATATCAAATTATAATAAAACAATTTTTAAAATGCATAATAATATACAATATAGTAATTTATAATATTATATAAATATATATTTATAGTGATAGCAATCAGAATACTGGCCCTGGAGGAAAATAGATTGGAAATGAGCATGAGTAAATTTTCTAGGATAATTTTATGGTTTTATATTTTGAATGGGGTATTGGCTACAGGATGCATACGTTTGTCAAAACTCATTGTATTCACATAATATTTGTATAACCTTCTCTTATCTGTGATTTAAAAATAAAATAGTGTTAGAAGCCTATACTATACACAACTTACAACAACAGAACAAAGATGTGAAGTACCTTCAAAAACATTTTCTGATAGACTTTGTTCCTAAGATTTCTCTCTCTGATATGAATAGCTAGAAGTATACGCCTTCTGCATTGTAATTATCATCTGACTACACTCCCCCTCTCCTTGACACTCCCTACTTATGCACACAACTGAATAGAATCCCTTTGAGCTTGCATCTCTGGGAAAAAGCACAATGGTCTTATGCCATTACTCCCTGACTTACTCTAGTATAAGAAAATAACAGAATTTGAAACTTGGCAGAACCCTCTGAAAATTTATTATTCTTTTTTTTTAAGAGTGAGAGGGTGCACGTGCTCCTGCAAATGGTGGGGGGGGAGAGGTGCGTGGAGGGGCAGAGGGAGAAGGAAAGAATCTTAAGCAGGTTCCACACCCAGCAGCCCAGACTGAGCCCAACGCAGGGCTCAATCTCAGGACTCTGGGATCATGACCTGAGCCAAAAACAAGGGTGGGATGCTTAACTGACTGAGCCAGCCAGACACCCCCAAAATTTGTTATTCTTTGATGAAATTAGAAATCATAAACTTTTATGTCTTCTGATTTGAATAGAATTTTTTTCTTCAAAACTTTCTGTTTATTTTTATCATTTTTGAAGTATAACATGCATGTGTAAAAGTGTACAAAGTACATAGCCTGATGACTTTTCATGAAGTGAATACACGTATGTAACCATTATCCAGATGAAGAAAAAGGACAATTTAGAAGCCCCAATTTGCTCAAAATAGTTACTACCCTACCTGTAGTGATAATTACTAGCCTGACTTGTAAAAATGTAGTTTACTTTTGCCCAGTTTAATACCATTGTATTTATGAGTCTATACACATGTGTCATTTTGTGTTGTTTCCTTTGTTAATAGGAATGTGAGAGTCATGTATTTGTGTGTAGTTGTAGATTACTCAGTTTCATTGCTGTATAATATTCCATTATAGGAATATACCACAATTTACCCTTCTACCTAGGGGAAATTATGAGTAGTACTGCTATAGACTCTCTAGAACATAAAATGTCTTTTGGTAGACATTTATTTGACTTTCTATTGGATATATACCTGAATATAATTGCTGAGTTATAAAATATGCATATGTTAAACAACCAAAGTAATTGTATCAAATTATACTCCCATCAGTAGTAAGTGAGAGTTCTGGTTGTTCCACATTCAAAGCAACAGTAGGCATAGTCTGACTTTATCATTACAACTATTCTATATGTGTATGTGTTTGTATAACAGTTTTATTAAGGTATAATTGACATACAATAATCTACACATAAAATACACCATTTACTAAATTTTGACAACTGTATATATGCAGGATATCATAAGCATGATCAAGATTGTGAACATATCCATTGCCCTACAGAAGTTTTATAATCTTTATAAATGCCTTCTTTTCATCCCTCCCTCCATTTTCAGTTTTTTGGTTGTTTCAGGGAGTAGGGTAAATCCGATTCTTGTCACTCTATCTTGGCTGAAAGTGACAATTGTGTTGTGGTTGTAATTTGCATTTCCTTGACAGTTAATAAAATTGAATACTTTTTTTATTGTCTTAAGTATTATTTTTAGTTTTCCTTTGAGTATAAAGAAAAACATAATTGGTGGAATCTTTTAGATAACCATGTAGATGGAAAGTTTATCATTTTTTAATCTATGAGACAGTGAGTCAGCTGCCATGATTCACCTGGCATCAACTTACTCATATTTTATACATAGTACTTACCATACCTTGGGCATACAAATATGCCAATGATCTCATAAGGAATCCTCCATAGACCTCAATAAAGAAAAAAATGGAGTAAACACTAAGGCAATGAGTTCCATACATTATAACTTTTGGGAATCTTTGAAGTGGCCACTTATTAACAAGAACACTTCTGTCCTATCCTTGTTATAAAAAAAAAAAATTGAGAAATAAGACAAAGGAGTGAGGCATACAAAAGTAAAAATATCAACTTTATTAAACTGATACTGGAGAATATAATTTAAATAAATGAGCAAGTAATCTTTGTAATTCCAAACCCAGACTTCCAGTTTTCCCCACTCAGTGTATCATGGACTGGAGAAGGTTTTTCTTCACATGTACCGACATATGGCATGAAAGAGCAGGGGGACATGTGCTCTGTGGAAGCTTGCTTCCAAGAAACAGGGAAGAGAGTCTGAGCCACACATGCTCAGACCAAGAATTTTATGTCACTCCTCCCTACCCCCAGGAGAGCAGTGAGTGATGGAGTGGGAGAGAATTGTCATTGCAGTGAATTTCAAGGGATGAATGGAAACTTTGGGTGTGGAGAACATGTTGCTGTTTCTTTTTTTTTTTTTAACCTGGTGGCTTAACCATTAAATCTGTGGTCAACTAAGAATCGGGCTGTTGCAGGGCAGGAGAACTCAAACTATCAAAAGAAGCCAGGTTCCATGTTCATGAGAATAAGTCTACGAGAAAAGGCACTGTTCTGTTGGATATCCCACTAGACGATAGAATTTTGCCTATGAGGGCTCTCAAGTGGGTCAGAACTATCTGTTCTATTAAATCAAACTCTAGGCTCCAACTGAGGCTAAAACCCCAAAGCTCACCATTCTATCTAACATCCCAAATTATATCTAACATTGTCTAAGTAGCCCATCACAGTTTCTGCAACAAGATAAATTTGTAAAAATATCTGATAATAAAATGTCAACAGAGAAATGCAGCAAATTTTAATATAAATCCCCACTACTATAGATTTCGTGAGGAGAAATTCAAGTCCTCAAGTTGATGTTTTTATAAGCTGAAGTCAAAAGAATTTAAGTTCAAAACAAATTATCTTTTGTAAGTTGAAATTTAAAGAATTTAAATCCAAAATTACACTCTGGAACTTTTTATTTGCAGTTGCCTCTGTTCTCTGAGGATTGCATATGGTTCTTTTAGAATTCAAAGTTTTGTTTAATACCAAATTTCTGATTTAAATAATTCAGTATTTTAAGAAGATAAACAATATTATCATCATTGGCCCCACTGCCACAAAATTTAGAAAATGCTAATTCTCAGATCAAGAGCAATTATCTCAGGCACAATCATGTGTCCAGAATCCAGGAGTTAGTGCTGACAAGGATTACAGAAAAAAAAAAAAAAATGCATGGTATCTCAGTGAATAAGGTTAAATGAGGAAAATCTTGGTTTCATCTTTAGGGGCTAGCTTATGCCAATTGTCTGGAATGGTTGCATGAGTGAATTTAACCTCAACTGTGTGAAGTCTCCCAGTGAGAGATTAATATTGGCACATTGTATTGGTGGAGGAAGTATGCATACTACCTTCTTTCCCTCTGTGAGTGATATTTAAGACATTACCCTCCTCTTGCAAAACTTAGAAATTTGTTCCAGTCCCTTGGTTTGAAAAGAAGTTCCTTTCTTTTCCGTCTTTATATACAAAACACCTTAATCACCAATTCACCTTGGCACACTTTTTCTGGCATCTCAGTGCTGCATTGAAGGTGACCTTAATCTAGTCACTAATGGCACAACCTCTACCATAGTGGTTCTCACTTTCGGCAGTGCATTTTAATTACCTGGGGAGCTTTAAACCACTAATGAGTATATCTTCCCTAGAGTGTCTGCAGCCCTATTTGGTCAATGGGAGTTTTAATAGCACCCCAGGTGATTCTAACATACAACCAAGATGGAAAACTCTTGCTCTACTCTGGTGAGCAAGTATATTTACTTCAGGCCCCACCAGCAGCTTCCTTCACTTTTTACTTTGGAATTGCTAAGGGTGAAATCTGTCTCCAATGAATGTTTTCTCACTGAATCTGTTTTAACTGGAGAATCACTTTCTGCAGATGCCTAAATTGTAGCTGCTGTTGATAATGAAACTTGGGTCTCAGAAATATAGAATGCTCAATGTGTGTACAGCAATTTTTGTCTAATACATTTTTGCCATCAATAATAGGATGTATCTCCAATATTTCATTTCTCTTTGCTGTTGTTCTGTTCTTTCAACAAGGCTCACTACAACTTCTAATGGTTTAATGTTTTAAAATTTGGGCTATTTTCTTTTCTATCACACATAGAATTGTTTGATGGATTTTAGTCTACTATTTTTTCTTTCCCTTTGGTTTTTGGTCCAGATATTCATCTCCCAACACATTTTTCTAGATTTTGCCACAGAAGCATACTCTGGGTCCTCCTGTGGCCAGATAGAAAGCTCTGATGATACCAAAGGCATCTATTGTCCACTTAAATGTCACTTCCTGGAGTTAGATAATTCTACCCAGAGGAGATACTCTTACATCAAATCAAAATCCACTTCAGGCTTGGACCAGTGCTACCACTTCTCTGTCTGACTTCTAGGTAAAAATGCACCATTTTGTTGGGATTTCTCTTAGTTATAATTCCATAAATTTCTTAAGAGATAGGAAATGCTGTAGCTACAGAGATAATGGAGAAAACCTTCCAAAAGAATTTCAATTATTCTATAATAATCTTTCATGATTCTCTTCTAAATACATTCAGAATTTCTGTAATCCTTGATTTTATTGTTCAAATCTTTGAGAGATGTTTCTCTAATTATTCTCACTATAGACTGCATATAGTAATAAGGCATCATTTCTCTGTGAAATTCTGGAGCTGGATGCTTTTGGTGGTCCTATCAGGCTGCTCTATGAGAATACACCTATCTTCCTCCCTTTTATTACTTTGGACCCTGTTCTAATAATACTTAATTTTCCCTTTTTCATCCCTTTCCTAATGCACTGTTTTTCATTTCATTTATGTCTGGTTAGCTGTTAAGATTGTAGTCATTCTTCCAAAGAAATATCTCTTTTCCTCTGACTGAATCAGTCCTCTATTTTTTTTAAGATTTTATTTATTTTAGAAGGAGAGAGAATGAAAAAGAAAGAGAGTGCTTGTGTAAGTGGGGCAAGGGGAGGGGCAGAGGGAGAGGGAGAGAGAGCATCCCAAGCAGACTCCCCACTGAGCATGGAGCCCCACTGACCAGGACTCCATCTCACAACCCTGAGATCATGACCTGAGCCAAAATCAAGAGGGGGAGACTTAACTGACTGAGCCACCCAGGAGCCCTAGTCCTCTATTTTTTGTTTATTTTCCTTTGCTCATTACTTCTCTTTTATTTTTAATTTTCTTTCTCCCAAATTTTTATTTAAATTATAGTTAGTTAACAACATTACTCCTCTTTTAATGGTAAGGCAGAAGCAAGTTTATTTTTGTTTTTTAACTACTTTAGTTCCTGCTTGATTTCCTGAGCAAATACGATGCTTGAAGACACAATCTCAGGACTTTCAAGTTGCTCTTTTGCCTTTGGATTTATAATAATTTCACTGTATTGTTTATTTACCTTAACCCAAGAAAGTAACATACTCTCATTATCATAAGTTTCCTCATTCCTCATCATTTATTTGTGAAGACATTCTTTTGTCTTCTACAGGTGAAGTTACATTTATGACTTTGGAAATCCAAAACTAGTTATCAATATAATTAACAAATCCAGAGCCAAGTTGAGACTATAGAATTTTGGATGGATAAACCCCATATATTCCAACTTTTTCCTTCCAGGTTCATCCCTTAGACCTGAAGACAGTTCATAACCATAAAATAAAGACCCAATGTGATGTAGTCTGTGTATACTACATACTTAAACTTGCTATTAAAAATTTTCTCCAAGCCAACATTCTTTTTCTTTGCCTCAAGTGTGTCTGCTTAGGAAAAGATGTACTTGTATAATTCAAAATCAAGCTGTAACAGCTGCATTATTATCAAATAAATTAATGGCTTCATTTAGTAGGTACCTTCTTTGTCCCAGATATTGATCTCCTAGGTAAGTAATTTTTATCAAAAACTTATATAGCAGGCATCATTATCCTTATTTGTCAGACATTAAAATAGACTCATAGATGTTAACAAGTTTGTAAAAGTACATGCAGCTGGGAGGTGGTGGAGCTAGGATTCAAATCCAGGAATGTAAGAGAACCTGCTAGTCAGGACATATAAGAAGATGTATAGAATAAGGTACATTGAGACTCTGGAATATCACATGGCCTACGAGAAAAGGTAAATTCAAAAACGTTTTCAGATCTATGGGTGCCTGGGTGGCTCAGTTGGTTAAGCGACTGCCTTCGGCTCAGGTCATGATCCTGGAGTCGCGGGATCGAGTCCCACATCGGGCTCCCTGCTCAGTGGGGACTCTGCTTCTCCCTCTGACCCTCATTCTCTCTCTCAAATAAATAAATAAAATCTTTAAAAAAATGAAAAAAAAAGGAAAAAAACATTTTCAGATCTAGTGGGATTAGATGTCTGAAATGAACAGATTTTAATCTGAACTTGGACAGTGAGAGTAACAGAGGTCTTTGGAAATGAAAAGTGCTTCAGTCTTATAAAACCAAACAGACAAAAACCAAATCCCCCCAAACAAACAAACAAACAAACAAAAAAACTCCTGCCTGGGAATGTTTCCAAAATTTTTATGAAAGTCCTTTTACCTACTTTGAGCTTCCAGTGGATTTTTGGAGCCCTATGACAAAGAACATGTCCTAAGCCTTTAGAGCCATTCTTACCATCTTTTTCCCCTTTGGTTTACATCTTGGAAGAAATCTGGGTCTCAGAGGGGTATTTGGTTTATACCCAGTCTTAAAGAGATGTGAATTGTAAAGGGAGATTCTTGACTTCTTTCTCTGGAGGTTGTTAGTGGTATGATCCTTCTTCTATAGAGAAAAATAGAGAGAGGAATACCTCATATAAGTGCCTACCCTCAGAGGCCTTGGGAATTCTAAGGGTGATTTGATTCCCCTGCAGGGACCTATGAAAAGAAGATGTGTAGTGAAGTGCATTGAAGATACTGTTGCACAGATTTTTATGGTTATCGTCCTGTAAGAAGAGATAAAATGGACAATTTCCCAAACTTCATCTCATATAATTCTATTTAATCTTTTTAAAGGAAGTATAATCAAACACAATGAAAGTGCTTTTAGAAACTTTCAATCAATAAGCAGTGCTGAGGTATAAAATGATCAAATAATGATCTATTCTTAATATTGAACATTTCCTAGGTCTGCTTATTGGTTATTTTAATTATTTTAGAGTAGGAAATAGTAGTTATTTCTATTGGAAATGGAAGGGAATGGAAGTAAAAATCAATTGTGGCATGCCTAAGACTACAAAAAAGGAAGAAAAAAGAAAAGAAAGAAAGAAAGGGTTGTGAAAGGGTGAGTTTGATTATCTGTAATCTAAATTGAATGTCTTACAAAGAGCTTCACTGGCATTTATACATAGAGGTTCTCTTTTTATGTATCCAGAGGCATATGGGCTATAGCTTCATTTTTAATAAATGCTACCGATAAAGAAATATAAATACTCTGGAGGTAGTTGAAGGAGAATTAAGGTAAAGGAACTCAGGTACAGGGGCACCTGGGTGGCTCAGTTTGTTAAGCATCTGCCTTCTGCTCAGGTCATGATCTCAGGGTCCTGGGATTGAGTCCTGTGTCGAGCTCCCTATTCAGCAGGGAATCTGCTTCTCTGTCTTCCTCTCCTGTGATTTCTCTCGCTCTCTCTCCAATAAATAAATAAGATCTTAAAAAAAAAAGGAACTCTGGTAAAAGAGGAAAGTCATGTGTATTTTGCTTTAAATTTGAACAGGTTCTCATTCTTAACAAAACTGGTAGAGTGTTTTTAACATTTTAAATAAAATTTTTATTTTTAAATAATTTTAGATTTACAGAAAAGTTTCAAAGATAGTATAGGGAATTCTAGTATAGTTTTCACTTCATTTTTCCCATTACTACCATTTTATATTTTCATGGTACATTTGTTAAAACTAAGAAAATGTAGTTGGTACTATTAACTAAACTCCAGACTTTGGGTTTCACTAGTATTTTGTTAATGTCCTTTTTCTGTTCTAGGATTCAATTCAAGTACGTTTAATTGTCGTGTCTCCTTCTCTTGTCTCTGGTGGTTTTTCAGCCTTTTTCCAAAAAATCTGGTAGGATTTTGTTATGGCAGAATACATTATATGGGATATAGGGGGAAAAAAGGCAGAGGTGAGATAAATGTGTTGCTTTGAAAAGTTAAAGGAAAGGAAAATAAGGAAAAAGTGAATACATTATTTTGGGGAATAAGGGGTATTGACAAGAATGAAGATCTCTAAAATGCATTCTCAGAGACAAAGGGACAAATCCTTTCCAAGTACTTTGAAGGGTTCATACTCTAAAAGGAGAGGGGGATTTGAATTTCTGAATTTACATCATTTACAGAGCTCTTCTCATGTGCTAGTACTCTTCAAAGCATGTTTAATATGTTAACTATTTCTCAAAAAATTCCATAAGATGTGAACTATTATTAGACCTATCTAATACAGTGATTCTCAGTCAGAGGCAATTTTGTCTCTCTCAGGACTACACAACAAGTAAGTGGTGGACTATGCCAGAATCTGTGCTCTTCACCACGTTGTACCTCATCGTTAAGGGCATCATAAAGAAAGGGGTTCAGCAGGAACAATATAAAAAATATACTAAGGTAATATTGAGAAGAGGGAGTGTGTGTGTGGTGGTACCAAATATAAAGTATCGAGTGTTCAAGTAACACATATATTTATCTAAAGAACAACAGGTATATCCATTCTTATTAGCAAGATGAATATTTGGGGCAATAATTTTAAAACTATATAAGAATGAGGTTAGGCTTTGTGTTCAGTTATTACTGGACCTAGACTGGGGTGCTGAGAATAAAGAGAGCATGTTAAAACAAGAGATACTGTGAAGAGAAAAGAAATAATGAAAAGAACTTGTAGGATGAGTGGCTATATCAAATAAAGGAAAGAGAAGTAAAAAAAAAAATATTTTGCTATTCTAAACTATAGGGCCTAGGAGAATTATGGCACAACATAACACAGATGGGAGAAATGGGGAAAGAAACTGGTTTGGGGAAAGAAACATTGCTTGATTCTAAATGGTGTTGCCCTGTAGCAATGGGGGTGGTGTGTGTGTGGGGAGGGTTGGATATAGTATTCTTGGATGCATATTTTTCTTAGTGCTCTGAAAATATCATGCCAGTCCTTTCTGGCCTGCCAGGTCTCTGCTGATAGGTCTGTTGCAATCTAATGTTTCTACCATTGTAGGTTACAGATCTCTTGTCCCAAGCTGCTTTCAGGATTTTCTCTTTGTCTCTGAGACTCGTAAGTTTTACTATTAGATGTCAGAGTGTTGACCTATTTTTACTGATTTTGAGGGGGTTCTCTGTGCCTCCTGGATTTTGATGCCTGTTTCCTTCCCCAAGTTAGGGAAGTTCTCTACTATAATTTGCTCCAATATACCTTCTGCTCCTCTCTCTCTTTCTTCTTCTTCTGGGATCCCAATATTCTAATATTGTTTCATCTTATGGTATCACTTATCTCTTGAATTCTGCCCTCATGATCCAGTAGTTGTTTCTCTTTTTCTCAGCTTCTTTATTCTCCAACACTTGGTCTTCTATATCACTAATTCTCTCTTCTGCCTCATTTATCCTAGCAGTTAGAGCTTCCATTTTTTATTGTACCTCATTAATAGACTTTGTGATTTCAACTTGGTTAGATTTTAGTTCATTTATTTCTCCAGAAAAAGTTTGTCTATTATCTTCCATGCTTTTTTCAAGGCCAGCTAGTATCTTTATAATCATCATTCTGAACTCTAGTTCCGACATTTTACTAATGTCCGTATTGATTAGGTCCCTGGCAGTCGCTACTGCCTCTCGTTCTTTTTATTGAGGTGATTTTTTCCATCTTGTCATTTTGTCCAGAGGAGAATAGATGAATGAGAGAACAAAATGCTAACAGGGTAACAACGACCCCAGAAACATATACACTAAACAAATCGGAAGAGACCTGAAACTGGGGGAAAAGAAAGGGAAAGAAAGAAAAAAGAAAAAGAAAAAGAAAAAGATTAAAAAAAAAAAGCATATGATCAAATATGATCAGGCTGGTGCATAGATCAGTGCCACACGCTAGATTTTGGGCATATTTTGGTCTGTTAGAAGAAACTGTCTCCCCAAATTTTAACAAATAAAAGCTTATATATGTACAAAAATAAGGGCAAATATGATGAAGGGATGGAATATGACTGTAAAGATGAAAATTCTAAAAGATTTTATAAAAGGAATTGATAAGATAAGAAACTGGTTGACAAAAGAAAGAAGAGAAATTTAAAAAAAGAAAAGAGAGAATGTGATCAGGCAGGAGACTAGAACAAAGCCATATACTAGAGATTTAGGGTATATTTTGGTCTGTTTGAAGAAACTGTATCCCAAAATTTTAAAGAGAGAACAACTTATATATATACCAAAAATAAGTTTAACTACTATGAAGGGATAGAATATGACTCTAAAAATGAAAAATAAAAAAGATTTTTAAGTAAGGGACTTCCATAAAGTGGCCGCTTTTCTGTTCCAAGAGTTGCTGCTATTCTCTTCTTCGGTCTCCTGTTGAGTTCGTAGGTGTTCAGAATGGTTTAATCCCTATCTACCTGAATTCCTAGGACCAGATGAAATTTTGGTCTCCTACTCCTCTGCCATCTTGCTCCTCCCCTTGAAAACACCATACTTTAAATGTAATTAAGTAGAGGTGGAAAAAAAGAAAATACTGGAAATAGATCCTCTATGACAGATCACTGTTGGGGTGGTTTATTTAACTAGACAGAGACAGGGACTGAAAACAATGGGGCTGAGAATGGCTTTAATTTATATTATTCTTAACATTATAATATAACATCTGTACTACACATGGATGAAATACTAGTCTCTACTGAGTTTGGGAAAACCTGACTATCTTGACACAACTTTAAACTTTATTTGAACCTACGTTTTTTAAAGTGTATTTAGAACACAGAAATAGGTGTTCCCCACCTGGTTGCTGTCTGACTTAACCAATGGGCTTGGAACATTTTGGGCCAGGCAGAATATTGGAAACAGAGGGAAACTAATTTTAGCTTGATTGATTGTAATACGATCTCTTCAAATCTTTCTTATTCTCATGAACTTTACATATTGCGTCTGTTGAGGAACCTTTCTCAATGGGGCAGTATATAAAACAGATGCAGACTTTGGAGGATGTTAGAAGCACAAAGAAAATCATATGGACTTCATTCAGCTGAGCACAAAATTCAACATCTGGAGGAGTTAGATTTTGATCCCAGCTCTGCAATTGCCTTGCAATATCACTCATGGAAAAATCTCTCATTCCCTTTGTGCTCCAATACTTTCTTCTTAAGAATGGGAAGCATCCTGATATCAATTATATGGGCTGAATATAGAAGTAACTAGTTCACTGCAATATGAGTTGGGAAACCTTACAAAAACAATGTATATTACTTTAAATTTAGGTCAAAACCCATAATTTATCTTTAGAAATGCCATTGTTTTGCTAGATACTGTAAATCTTCAAATTCTGCTCCAGGTATTTTTTTTAACAAAATCTTTGGATGATAAATTGGGAGAATGATTTTTCAATGCAACCCTGATATATAATAAGCCTGTTTATTCCTATAACTGGGCTTAGCCAAATTATTGTCTCTAATCAATAAATTAGTACTGTCCTATAACTCTAAGAAACTTTGCTTCAGGCCTTAAAAATCTGATAGTAAAAGTCATACAGTTTCACTTTAGAAAAAAGATAAAATTTTAAAAATCCAATTACCTGCTTTCTCATTAGTGAAGGGACAACCTCTTCTAACACTGTATTGTGTATATTTTGTCTCATTTTTGTAAGTGGGTTTGTATCTATAAGTGTAGCATGTGTGTGTGTGTGAGAGAGAGAGAGAGAGATTTTGTATGTACTCTTCATTTTTCTGTTTAATGTACTGTTTAAATTCCTCAAAAAACTTGATTCAAATCTTTTTCAAGCTCTTTAAGTTTTTAATGCTATTTCTGCCTCTTTGCCCTCAGCAAATGACCTCACCTGTAGTGAGGAATAAGAGTCCATCAGTTGGAAAGTTTTTCAACTTTCTTGCTACCAGACCTACAAATTTGACATCTTCAACTATCCTTGTCTTTGCCATTTAGAGTGGTGAATATGTTGCTTTTCCTTTCCATTGACAGTCGTTCCAATTGAACATATTCTCAGGAATCACATCGTAACAGTTATTCTTTCATCTTCCTTCTCTTTAATATATTCACTCACATTGACACTTAACATTTTTTTTTTCCTAGATGTAGAGAATGTTGTTTCTGTGGCTCTTGGGTGCATATTTGAACTACTCATAGCTCCCCAATTCATGACTGGCAATCAACAATTTTACGATTTCTCTCTTTAACCTCACAGCCAGTTCCCTCCAACAGAGGGATCTACCCCAATCTGTTTATCCTCACACATATTGTCCTTGGACACCTATAAAATATATAATGTATTTGTGTTGGAATTTTTTGCATCACATCAGAGCCAAGAAATATATTATCAGATTGATATGGAAATGTAGTTTTTATGATTAGTGAAAAAAAAAAAAAAAACTAGATGGAGATTTTTCGCCCCGGTATAAGACCAAATGGACTTGCTGATACTCTACCTACCATCTTATCTTATCTTATCTTATCTTTTCTTTTCTTTCTTTCATTTCTTTTCTTGCTGTATTGCACAGGTTGGGACTGCTGATAAAATCTTGAATCAAAATGATAAGATTAGACATCCTTGCTCTGTTCTCAATCTTAGAGAACATTTCTTTCACCATTATTTAGGATATCAGCTGTAGGCCTTGTATGTGCCTTTTTTTTTTAATTTTTAGGTTGATGATGTTTCATTTCATTCCTAGTTTATTGACAGTTTTTATCAGGAATTTTGTGAATTTTGTGTACTGCTTTTTCTGCACCTCTTAAGATGATTACTCTCTTTATTCTCTTTACTCCCTAATATGTTAATATGGTGTATTATATGGATTAATTTTTATGTGTTAAATCTACATCATATTTAAGGGATAAACTATATTTGGATGTGATCTATTAAACTTTTTATGTATTGCTAGATTCAATGTCTAACATTTTGTCAAAGAATTTCTTGTCTATGTTCAGGATTGATATTTGTGTGTAATTTTCTTACTATATCTTTGTAAGTTTTTGTGCAGAATATATCTAGGATCTTAAAATGAATTAGATTGTTCCTTCTTATCCTCTGTTTTCTATAAGAGTTGGTATGGAGTTGGCATTATTTATTTTTAAATATGTGTTAGAAGCCCTGGATCAGGAATTTTCCTTGTGTGTTTTATAATCTTTTTAAAATCTGTAGGATCTGGGTTGATAACTTTTTCTTTCATTCTTCTTTTTCTAGATTCTTAAGTTAAAAATTTATTTTGATTTGAGATCTTCTTTTCAACAAAATTGTGTAATGATATTTTCTTCCTAAAAACTGTTTTAGCTGAATCTCACATTTTGATTTATTTTCATTTAGTTCAATTTTTGCCTAATTTTCTTTGTAATTTTGTCTTTGTTTCATAGGTTATTTATTTATTTATTTATTTTTAAAGATTTTATTTATTTATTTGAAAGAGAGAGAAAGCACATGAGAGGGGGGAGGGTCAGAGGGAGAAGCAGACTCCCCGCCGAGCAGGGAGCCCAATGCGGGACTCGATGCAGGGACTCCAGGATCATGACCCGAGCTGAAGGCAGTCATTCAACCAACTGAGCCACCCAGGCGCCCTGTTTCATAGGTTATTTAAAAGTTTCTAGGTTAATTTCAAAATACTTGGCAATTTTCCAGTTATCTTTTAATTTTTTTCCTAGTTTAATTCTATTTTGGTTATAGAATACGTTTTTTATTGTTTTAGTCCTCTTGAGTTGATTAAGGCTTCTTTTATAGCCCTTAACATGTATGGTTTATCTGGGTGACGGTTCCATGTGCATGAAAAGAATGTGCAGTCTGCTTTTGTTGGAGATGTTGTTCCATACAGGAAAACTAGATCAAATTTAATGGAAATGTTTACTTCTTCTACATCCTTATTGAATTTCTATATACTTTTTTCCTATGAATTACTGAGAAGAGTATTGAAATGTTCAACTCTGTTTTCCAGTTTCTCTATTTCTCCTTTCACTTCTATTGTTTTTTTTTCTCTTTATTTACCTTGAAACTCTATTATTAGGTGCATGCAAATGTAAGGGTTGTTATATCCTCTTGATTAATCACTCATCTTATAAAATTTTTCATTTTAATCCTGGTAATGTGCCTGTTCTGAAGTCTTTTGGTTAATACTAATATAGACAGCTCTCATCTTTTTTTTTCATCTTTTTTTGATTTGTCTTTTCATGGTCTGTATTTTTTGTTATTTTACTTTTAAACTTTTTGTGTCTTTATTTAAAGCAGGCTTTTTTTTAAGGATTTTTTTTTTTTTGAGAGAGAGAGAGAGGTGTGTACATGTGCATACAACAATGGGGAGGAGCAGAGTGAGAGAGAAAGAATCTCTAGCACACTCTGCAATGACCATGGAGCCCCACATGGGGCTGGATTTCTTGACCCTGAGATCATGACCTGAGCCCAAAATCAAGAGTCAGAGGCTTAACACCCAGGCACCCCCAAAACAGGCTTCTTATAGACAGCATAGTTAGATCTTTTTGTTTTTAATCCTGATAATCTTTGCCTTTTAATTAGAATGTTTATTTTATTTTATTTCTTTAAAAGATTTTATTTACTTATTTGAGAGAGAGCATGAGAGAGAGAGGGGGGAGAGAGAGAGAGCACAAGCGGGGGGGTTGTAGGATAGAGGGAGAAGCAGACTCCCCACAAAGCAGGGAGCCTGATGGTCCTCAATCCTAGGGATCTGGGATCGTGACCTGAGCCGAAGGCAGATGCATAACCAACTGAGCCACCCAGGCTCCCCTAATTGGAATGTTTAAACCTCTTATATTAAATGCAATTATTGACATTGCTGGGTTTAAATATTACATGTTGCTATTTTTATATCTGTGTATCCATATAGTTTTGTTTCACCATTCTTTTTTTGATATTCTTTTATTCTGCTTATTTACACTATTGGCTTAGGAGTTACATATTTTTTTTAAATTTTTTAAGAAGATTTTATTTATTTATTTGAGAGAGAGACAGTGTGTGTGTGCACAAGCAGGGGGAGTGGCAGGCTGAGGGAGAAGCAGGCTCCTGGCTGAGCAGGGAGCCTGATACAGGACTAGTTCCCAGGACCCTGAGATCATGACCTAAGCTGAAGGTAGATGCTTAACTGACTGAGCCACCCAGGCGCCCCATCCTTGTTTAGTTTTTAATGGGTTTCCTTGGGTTCATCTATATATCTTTAAACAGTCTACTTTCATATAATTTTATTCCACTTTATGTATAGAAGAGTATATTTCTGTTTCCTTATCTTTTTTTTTGTAATTTTTGTTAACCAGTTTACTTCTAGGTATTCTATAAAGCCAACAATCATTTACTATTTTTGCTTTAAACAGTCAATTATATTTGGAAGAGATTAAAAGTGAGAAGAAATGGGTGCCTGGGTGGCTTAGTCCTTAAGCATCTGCCTTCGGCTCAGGTCATGATCCCAGGACCCTGGGATCAAGCCCTGCATTGGGTTCCCTGCTCAGCCAGAGGCCTCCTTCTCCCTCTCCCACTCCCCCTGCTTGTGTTCCCTCTCTCACTGTGTCTCTCTCTGTCAAATAAATAAAACTTAAAAAAAAAAACCTGAGAAGATATATAAGTTCAATCTTTTCAAACTTTAATGATTTCCTGCAATTTTTATTTGTGTAGATCCAAATTTCCATTTGATACATTTTCCTTGAAAGACTTTATTTATTTATTTTAGTTTTTATTTAAATTCTAGTTGGTTAACATACAGTATTATATTAGTTTCAGGTACACAATACAGTGATTCAATACTTGCATATATCACACGGTGCTCAGTACAACAAGTGTACTCTTTAATCCCCATCAGCTACTTAACCCATCCCTAAACCCACCTCTTTTCTGGTAATCAGCAGTGTGTTCTCTAGTGTTATGAGTCTTTTTCTTGGTTTGCCGTTCTTTTTTCCCTTTGCTCGTTTTTTTTGTTTCTTAAATTTCACACGAGTGAAATCATACGTTATCTGTCTTTCTCTGACTGACTTATTTCACTTAGCATAATTTTCTCTAGCTCCATACATGTCTTTGCAAAATGGCAAGATTTCATTCTTTTTTATGTCTGAGTAATATTCCATTGTATATATACACCAAACCTTCCTTGTCCAGTCATCATTTGATGGACACTTGGGCTGTTTTCATAATTTGGCTACTGTAGATAGTGATACTATATTGGAGTGCATGTATCCCTTTGAATCAGTATTTTCATATTCTTTGGGTAAATACCTAGTAGTGTGATTCCTGGATCATAGGGTAGCTCTATTTTTTACATTTTGAGGAACCTCCATACTGTTTTCCAGAGTGGCCACACCAGTTTGCATTCCCACCAACAGTGCAAGAGGGTTACCCTTTCTCTGCATCCTTGCTGACACCTGTTGTTTCTTGTGTTGTTGATTTTAGCCATCCAAATAGGTGTGAGGTGATAACTCGTAGTTTTGATTTACATTTCCTTGGTGATAATTGATGTTGAGCATCTTTTCATGTGTCTGTTGGCCATTTGTATGTCTTAGGAAAAATGTCTATTCATGTCTTCTGCCCATTTTTTAATTGGACTGTTGTTTTTTGGGAGTTTTATGAATTCTTTATATATTTTGGGTACTAACCTTTCATCAGATATGTCATTGGGAAACGTCTTCTCCCATTCTGTAGATTGCCTTTAATTTTGTTAATGGTTTCCTTTTTTGTGCAGAAGCTTTTCATTTCGATGTAGTCCAATAGTTTATGTTTGCTTTTGTTTCCCTTGCCTCAGGAGACATAGCTAGAAAGAAGTTCCTGTGGCCTATGTCAAAGAAGTTACTGCTTATGTTCTCTGTAGGATTTTTATGGTTGCAGGGCTCACATTTAAGTCTTTAATCTGTTTTGAAGGTTTTTTTGTGCATGGTGTGAGAAAATGGTCCAGTTTCATTCTTTTGCATGTTGCTACTTTTCCCAGCACCATTTATTTTTCACATTGGGTATTCTTTCCTGCTTTGTCAGAGATTAATTGACCATATACTCGCAAGTTAATTTCTGAGTTTTCTATACTGTTCCATTGATCTATGTGTCTGTTTTTATGCTAGTTCCATACTGTTTTGATTACTATTCCTTTGCAATGTAACTTGAAGTCTGGAATTGTGATGCCTTCAGCTTTGCTTTTCATTTTCAAGATTGCTTTGACTATTCAGGGTCTGTTATGGCTCCATCTAAATTTTACGATTGTTCTAGCTCAGTGAAAAATGCTGTTGGTATTTTGATAGGGATTGCGTTAAATCTGTAGATTGCTTTAGGTAGTATAGACGTTTTAATGATATTTATTCTTCCAATCCATGAGCATGGAATGTCTTTCCATTTCTTTGTGTTGTCTTCAATTTCTTTCATCAGTGTTTTATAGTTTTCAGAGTATAGATTTTTTTACTCCTTTGGTTAGGTTTATTCCTAGGTATCTTTGTGTTTTTGGTGCAATTGTAAATGGGATTGATTCCTTAATTTCTCTCTCTACTGCTTCATTATTGTTATATAGAAATGCAACACATTTCTGTAAGATGATTTTGCATCCTGTGACTTATTAAATGCATTTATCAGTTCTAGCAGTTTTTAGTGGACTCTTTCAGGTTTTCTATGTATAATATCATGCCATCTGCAAATAGTGAAAGTTTTGCCCTTCTTGCCGATTTTATTTCTTTTCTTTTCTTTTTTTTTTTTTACGATTTCATTTATTTATTTGACAGAGAGAGAGAGAGAGCACAAGCAGAGGGAGAAGCAGGCAGAGGGAGAGGGAGAAGCAGGCTCCCTGCTGAGCAGGGAACCCGATGTGGGACTCGATCCCAGGATCCTGGAATCATGACCTGAGCTGAAGGCAGACGCTTAACTGACTGAGTCACCCAGGCGTCCCTGATTTTATTTCTTTTTGTTGTCTGATTGCTGTGGCTAGGACTTTCAGTACTATGTTTAATAAATGTGGTGAGAGTAGACATCCTTATCTTGTTCCTAACCATCATGGAAAAGTTCTCAGTTTTTCCCCATTGGGGATTATATTAGCTGTTCTAAGCAGTTCTCTTTTTTTGTGGTGTCTTTATCTGGTTTTGGTATCAAGGTAATGCTAGCAATGAATTTGGAAGTTTTCCTTCCTTTTCTATTTGTTGGAATAGATTGAGAAGAATAGGTATTAACTCTTCTTTAAATGTTTGGTAGATTTCACCAGTGAAGCCACCTGGTCCTTGACTTTTGTTTGTTGGGAGTTTTAAGATTACTGATTCAATTTTTTTGGTGGTTATAAATCTGTTCAATTTTTTTATTTCTTCCTGGTTAACTTTTGTTAATTTATATATTTCTAGGAATTTATCCATTTCTTCTAGGTTTGTCCAATTTGTTGGCATATAGTTTTTATAACATTCTCTTACAATTGTTTGTATTTCTTTGGTAATGATTTTATTTCTCCTCTCTCATTTATGATTTTATTTATTTGGGTACTTTCTCTTTTCTTTTTGATAAGTCTGGCTATTTTATTAATTTCCTCAAAGAACGAGCTTCTGGCTTCATTGATCTGTTCTTTGGGTTTTTTTGTTTGTTTTGTTTTGTTTCTATATCATTTATTTCTGTTCTAATCTTTATTATTCTCTTCCTTTTGATGGCTTTAGGCTTCATTTGTTGTTCTTTCTCTAGCTCCTTTAGGTGTAAGTTAGCTTTTGTATTTGAGATTTTTCTTGCTACTTGGGGTAAGCCTGTATTGCTCTATACTACCTGCTTAGGACCAGTTTTGCTGCATCCCAAAGGTTTTGGACATCATGTTTTCATTTTCATTTGTTTCCACGTATTTTTTAAAATTTGTTCTTTGATTTCCTGGTTGACTCATTCATTGTTCTATAGCATGTTGTTTAACTTCCATGTTTTTGAGGTCTTTCCAGACTTTTCTAGTGGTTGACTTCTAGTTTCATAGCATTGTGGTCAGAAAAGGTGCATGGTATGACTTCAATATTCTTGAATGTGTTGAGGTCTATTTGTGGCCTAATATGTGATCTATTCTGGAGAATGTTCCATGTGCATTTGAAAAGAATGTGCACTCTAATATTTTAGGATGGAATATTCTGGATATATCTGTTCAGTCCATCTGGTCCAGTGTTTCATTCAAAGCCATTGTTTCCTTGTTGATTTTCTGTTTAGATGATCTGTCCAACAATGTAAGTAGGGTGTTAAAGTCCCTAGTATTATTGTATTATTATTGATTAGATCCTTTATGTTTGTTATTGTTTTATGTGTTTGGGTGCTCCCATGTTGAGTGCATAAATATTTACAATTATTGTAACTTCTTGTTGGATAATCCTCTTTATGACTGTACAGTGTCCTTGTTTGTCTCTTGTTAGCATCTTTGTCTTAAAGTCTAGTTTGTTCTATAGAAGTATCACTACTCTGGCTTTCTTTTGACATCCATTTGCATGATCAATATTTCTCCATCATTTCATTTTCAATCTATAGGTGTCTTTAGGTCTAAGATGAGTCTTTTGTAGTCAGCATATAGATGGGTCTTGTTTTCTATCCAACCTGACAGCTTATGCCTTTTGGGTGGAGTGTTTAGTCTATTTAATACAGTCAAAATAGTTATTTATAGATATGTATCTGTTGCCATTTTATTACTTGTTTTGTAGTTGTTTCTAGAGATTTTCTGATCCTTTCTTGTCTTTCTGTCTTTCATATTTTGCTGATTTTCTTTAATGATATATTTGGATCTATTTCTCTTTATTTTTTGCATATTTATTAGTGATTTTTATATATGGTTACCATTAGGTTTATATATAACCTTTTCCGCATATAGCAGTCTATATTACGTTGATGGTCATTTAAGTTTGAACCTATTCTTTTCTTCTCTCCTCTGCATATTTAGGTATATGTTATTATATTTTATATCCTTTTTGTTTGCGTGTGAGTTACTTGACTGATTTTTCACAGAAATACTAATTTTATTTTGTTTTATTTTAATTATTTTTAAAGATTTTATTTATTTATTTGACAGAGAGAGACAGTGAAAGCAGGAACACAAGCAAGGGGAATGGGAGAGGGAGAAGCAGGCTTCCCGCTGAGCAGGGAGCCCGATGTGGGACTCGATCTCAGGACCCTGGGATCATGACCTGAGCCGAAGGCAGACGCTTAATGACTGAGCCACCCAGGCGCCCCAGAAATACTAATTTTAATGCTTTTGTGTTTCCTACCTTTATACTGTCACTTTTGGTCTCTCCTTTCCATTCAAAAGATTCCCTTTAATATTTCTTTCAGGGTTGGTTTAGTGATCATGAACTCCTTTAGTTTTTGTTTGGGAAGCTCTTTTTCTCTCTTTCTATTCTGAATGATAGCCTTGCTGGATAGAATATTCTTGCCTGCAGATTTTTTTATTTCAGCACTTTGAAAGTATCATGCCACTTTCTTCTGGCTTGCAAAGTTTCTGTTGAAAAATTTCTTGCTAGCCTTATGGGATTTCCCTTGTAAGGGTATGACTTCTTTTGTCTTGATGCTTTTAGGATTTTTTTCTTTATTGCTATAATTTACAAATTTAATCACAATATGTATTGATGTTGGCCAGCTTTTGTTGATTTTGATGAGAGTTCTCTGTGCATCCTGGATTTGGAAGTATGTTTCTTTTCTCAGATTAGGGAAGTTTTCAGCTATTTTTTTTTTCAAATAAATTTTCTGCCCCCTTTTCTCTTTCCTCTTCTTCTGAGACTTCTATAATATGAATGTTATTACTGTTGGTGGAGTCACTGAGTTCCCTAAGTCTATTCTCATTTTGCATAATTCTTTCTCTCTTTTATTCAGCTTCATTGCTTTCCATTACTTTGTCTTCTAGGTCATTAATTAATTCCTCTGCTTCTTCCAGCCTGTTGTTCATTGCATCAAACCTGTTCCTAATCTCATTATTGTACTCATTTCTGATTGATTCTTTTTTAACTCTTTCATTTGTGGTAAAGGTCTCACTGATGTCTTCCATTATTTGCTCAAGTCTAGGAAGTATCCATATGATCATTGCTTTAAATTCTCCATCAGGTATGTTACTTATATCTGTTTTGCTTAGATCTCTGGCCATGACTTTATCTTATTCTTTCATTTGGGATAAATTACTGTGTCTTCTCATTTTGTCTAAGCCTCTGCTTCTCTGTGTTAGAAAATCCAATTATATCTCCTGCTCCTGAAAGTAATGTCCTTACAAAGAGGTCATGTAGTGCCCAGGGCCTGGAACTTAGGGAATGTCTCCAGTGTGTGCTGTATGCATTCTGCTACTGTGTTCTGGCTACTCTGTCCTTCATCTGCAGGGGCTTTCCTTGCCTGTTCTGGGCAGTGTTTGGTTCCTGACCTGATCTGTTTGTTCCTGACCTGAATGTGGTGAGTTCTAACTAGGCGTGTTCTGGCTACTCTGTCCTTCATCTGCAGGGGCTTTCCTTGCCTGTTCTGGGCAGTGTTTGGTTCCTGACCTGATCTGTTTGTTCCTGACCTGAATGTGGTGAGTTCTAACTAGGTGTGCTCTGGTCTGCTTGTGAAATGAGATCTGTCACTACCTTGCCCAGAAATGAGGCCCTGCAAACTCTCTGGTCAGGAGATATGGTGTGGGCAGGGGTTTATGCTGGACTGCTGGGGAAGGGTCCTGCCACACTGGGACTGAGCTAAGGTTGACTGATAAGAGCAGTCCCTGGGGCATGGTGGGGGTGGGGGGGCTTAGTGTAAGCAAGTTAGGCAGCTAGTGTCAATGCTGTGCTGCTTCCCACATGGCTCTCTGTTTATGCTGAAGGGTGAAGGAGGGAAATGGCACCAGCCAGCTTCTTTGTTCCTGGAGAGACTAATGCTGCCTCTCAGGGACAGACTCTGAGAAGAGTGAATAACCTCCCCGTGTGTGACCCAGGTGCTCTTCAGATTGCTGTTTCCATGCTGTCTGTCCCCAGGTTGTTTGCCTGCCTTCTCTCCAAGAACAGCATAGTACCATCTGGGCTCTGAACCAGCCATGGTCACTGAACTTCGAAACTTTAGACTTTAAGCCCTGCTTGTTGCAAGAACTCACAAAATTCAGCCCCTCTTGTTTTCCAAGCCAATAGCTGTGGGGAAACATTCTCCTTATACTTTCCCCTGTGTGCTCCTCTCTCACGCCCTTCTTTAACCACAGTTTCCTTCCCTCCACAGCAGTCAGGATCTGTTCTCTCCTAATCTACATCTCCACACTTCTTACCTTCCTCGATGTGGCCTCTTCTTTCTTTAGTTGTGGAGTTTGTTCTGTCAGTCTTGGGTTGATTTCTGGAGTATTTAGGATGATTTGATAGTTATCTAGTTGTATTTGTGAGATGAGGTGAGCCTAGGGTCCTCCTTCTCCACTACCATCTTCCTGTCCCGTGAAAGACTTTCTTTAAATTTCTTATGATACCAGTCTGTCAGGGATGAATTCTCTCAACTGGTGTTTGTCTGAAAAATTCTTTGTTTCACCTTCAAATTTGGAAACTACTATCACTGAGTAAAAGATTCTTAGTAAAAAAAAAAATTATATCCCTTATGTAAAGATATATTTTCATTGCATTCTGGCATGCATGGCTTTTTTTTTTAAGATTTTATTTATTTATTCATGAGAGACAGAGGGGGAGAGAGAGAGAGAGAGAGAGAAGCAGAGAGAGAAGCAGGCTCCCAAGGAGTAGGGAGCCCGATGCGGGACTCAATCTCAGGACCCTGGGATCGTGACCTGAGCCGAAGGCAGACACTTAACCATCTGAGCCACCCAGGCGCCCTGCATGGCTTTGATAGTCTGTTTTTATTCTTATTTTTGTTCTTCTGTATATATAACAAGTCTTTTTTCTTTGTCTGCTTTTAAGATGTTTATTTCCCTTTATTACGGACTTTGAGCATTTGATTATGATATTTTTGATGTTTTTTTTTTTAAAGTTTCTTCCATTGAAGTTTATCAAGTTCTGTAGATCAGTGGGTACACAGGTCCCATCAAACTTGGAAAAATTTTGCAAATAATTCTTTCAGATTATTTCTATTCTGTCATCTCTCTTCTCCTTCTGACACTCCAATTACATACATGTCATCCCATTCTATATTGACCACAAAGTATTGTTATGTTTATTATTTTGATATTTTATCTTTCTTTTTTTTTAAAGATTTTATTTTATTTATTAGAAAGAGAGAGAAAGAGCACAATCAGGGGGAGCAGCAGAGGCAGAGAGAGAAACAGGCTCTTCACTGAGCAGGGAGCCTGCCGTGGGGCTCAATCTCAGGACCCTAGGATCATGACCTGAGCCAAAGGCAGCTGCTTAACCAACTGAGCCACCCAGGCACCCCTATCTCTTCTTCATTTTGGGTAATTTCAGTTGGTATCAGTACAAGGTCACTAATCACTAATCTTTTGTAGTGCAGTGTCTAATCACTTCTTAATTCCATTCATTGTATTTTTCATTTCATAAGGCATCTTTTCTTTTCACCTACAGAATTTTTATTGATATCTTTTTTATACCTTACCTTTCTTTCTTTATTATGGCCGTGATTTCTTCTATTTTCTTGAACATATGGGACATGTTTTATAATCTTTGTCTTCTAGTTCCATTATACCTCATTCATCATTCTGATTTTATTGTTGATTTTTGTCTGTATTAATTGTTATATTTCTGTTCCTTTTGCATACCTGATAATTTCTTTTTTTTAAAAAAAGGTTTTATTTATTTATTTTAGAGAGCAAGAGCATGAGTAATGGGAAGGGCAGAGGGAGAAAGAGAGAGAGAGAGAATCTCAAGCAGACTCTGCACTGAGCACAGAGCCTGAGGTGGGGCTTGATTTCACGACCCTGAGATCATGACTTGAGCCAAAATTGAGAGTCAAACACTTAACCAACTGAGCCACCTGGGCACCCTGCATGCCTGATAATTTCTTGTTGAATGCCAGATGTTGTGACTTTTTCATTATTGGTTCTTAGATTTTGATATATTCCTTTTTAAAGAAAGATTTTATTTATTTACTTGACAGAGAGAGTGAGAGTGAAAGAAGGAACACAAGCAGGGGGAGTGGGAGCGGGAGAAGGAGGCTCCCCTCTGAGCAGGGAGCCCAATGTGGGGCTCAATCCCAGGACCCTGGGATCATGACCTGAGTCGAAGGCAGACGCTTAATGACTGAGCCACCCAGGCACCCTGATTTTGATATATTCCTTTAGATAGCATTGGATTTTGTTCTGGTGTGGGGTAAATTTATTTGGAATTAGCTGGATCTTTTTAAGCCTCACTTTTAAGCTTTGGTCTAACAGATTCTAAGCAGCCTTAGTGTAAGGCTAAATTAATTTCAGGTACTAAGATGATAATCTTCTACAATTTCTACACTATGGTTCCATGTATTGCAAGGTCTTTTAACTCTGGTGGGTAGGAACACAAATTATTCCCGACCCAGTGTGAGCTCTAGGAATTGTTATATTTACCCCTATTTCTTCCTACTCCTCTTTTTCCGGTGTTGGATAGTTTCCCCCCTCCACCGCACAGATCTGCATTCAGCTAAATACTGTAAGAGTCCTTCTTCAGAGTCTCAGCACTCTCTCTCTCTCTTTAGATATAGATATTGATTGATAGAGAGAGAAAGAGATCATCTTTTTATCTATATCTCTATCTCTCTTTGTGTGCAACTCCTTTTTCTCCAGTACTTTGCTCTGTCAATTCTAGCTAACTTGGTCTCCCAAACTCCTGTCTCTGTCTCCTCAGTTTGAGTTTTTCTTCACTCTGCTGTGGCCTGGAAACTACCTTCAGGCAGTAATCTGGTATAATCATGTGTCCACCTTGTTTGTTTCTCTTCTTTCAGGGATCACAATCTTGTAGTGCTTGCTGTCTGATACCTGAAAATTATTATTTCCTATATTTTGTCTTTTTTCTTTTTTGATGTTTAAGTGATGAGAGTAAATCTGATCCCATTTATTCCATGTTGGCCAGAATCAGAAGTCTCAGTATAGCATTTTATCAGAATTCATTTCTGCCATAATATTTTATAATTTCCACTGATATTTTTCCTCCTTTCCTCTCATTAGTTGGAACAATATTTTGTAACTCTTTTGAAAGTTTGAGTCTATTTCATCTACTTTTTTATACTTTCTCTAAGTAATTGTGGCTCATATTTTCTTTTATTATTACCTGTCATTTTGATGAATTTGTATTTTTACCTAAAAGTAAAGAGTTACTGTAACAAGACACTTTTCCTTCTGGTCTTTACACCTACTTACCTTCTGTGCCATGGCTAACATTGTATTACTGTCATTTAGAATGTCAGATCTGTATTATTGTTGGTATACATTTTTGGTCTTGTTTGTTTAGACAATAGTAAACATTATTGATATATTTTCTCACATGTTCTCATATTTCAGGGTACCCTCTTATACTTGTTTCTCTCTTTTCTGGGTTACTTCCAATGATACTTTCAAAGAGCATGATTATATGATGGAATTTGTGAAACTGCATAACTGAATACAATATTATTTGACTTTCATTATTAAATGACTACTTTTCTGGATCTAAAATTGTTTTTCAGTTTGTTTTATTGCATAACCCTGAAGATGTTATTTCATGGTCTTCTTTATCCTGCATTATTGCCAATTTGTTTGTTTGTTCTATGGTAGGTATTACATTATTATTTCACTAATATTTATGGAATTTTGTCTTTGTGTTTGATTTTTCTTTTAAACTTTACAGTGTCCAGGAATGGCCTCTAAAAATCTCTTTAGTGTGGCATTTCACCAACCATTTCCTTCTGTAGTTGAATATTTTTCTATAAAAACATTTACATCAATGATTATTTCCTTTGAATAAACATAAAATAGAAATACTGAGTCAAAAGATACCTTCTGAAGTCTTGAAGGTGAAACAGATACTAATGGAGTGGATTAAGGCAACAAGATAGAAATGATAGTGCCCTGGTCTCATTAAAAGCCACTCCTATATAGAAAGCCTGTTATGGGCACGTGGTTGATATTGGTTGGTAGGATTTTTCCATAGTGTTATCCTGTGTATTGTTCTTCTATCCTGTTGAAGGGCCTTATTCTAACTTTGCTTAATGAAAAGCAATTCCATCTGTGATCTGGAGGGTTCTTGACTAATATTTCTCATGTCTCACCGTGTTTAAAATTTTAGTTTATTTGGAGATTTTTATGAGTAATTTGGTAGGAATATGGAAAAGGGTAAATCAAGCAATCCTAGCATTTTACCACAAAAATCTGGAACTCTTAAAATACCTTTACCTCAGACTTATGATTCACTTTCTTCTGGATTCTTTATTGAGCATTGTCTGGACAGCTGCTCTCTTTTACTTCCCCAGCACATTTCTTCTACCCTTTCTTTTGGTGGAAAACTCTTTCTCTATACACTGTCATTAATAGATGTATCTCCCCTTGATTCCAGCCCACCCTACTTCACCTAGGGCTTGAGCACTGTCTCAGAGCAAATCTAGGATAATGAGATTTTTTTCCTGGAAATTTGAATCTTGAACAAACTGGTGAAAGAATGGAAAGGAGTTGAGGAATTTTGGAAAGGGACTTGTTCTGGTCTTTCCAAGCCCTGTTTATACAAATTATCTTTAATCTAGGAGCTACTCACAATCCTTCCAATAAATTTCCCTTTTTTTCTCTGCCTATGTAAGTCAAACATTCTAACTGATAAGATCTTGTATAAAAGTTGGCTGCAAGAAACAGATCCTCAGAGACATGTGCAATGTTTATTGGATAGAGAGAAAATGAAAGACATTAAGACTTTTGTCCATTCTTAGGGAAGTAGTGTTCTAAGGTACCCAGTTCACTGTCAGCTAATTATGTTATGGTCTGTCATCATCTGAGATCTTGTCTGTAGTTCTAGGACACCAGATACATGCTGCTGTAAGACAATTTAATGGGAATGATTTAGGAAAAAAAAATCATAGTGTAAGATAGTTGTTTTTGATATGATTGGATAATATAAAGCAAGAGAGTTACAAGAAACAATGCCAAAACTCTTGTCTCATGGAAAGGAAAATATCACATACTCTGGATACGTTCAGATTTATAGATTTTCAATTACTGAAAACAGATTCAGTGATTAACATAGAGTCATTAAGTTATAAAAGTAAAATTTATAGTCTCATAATCTTCTTATATGACACAACACTGATCAGAAAGATGTTGAGTCCTAATAATTGGAATGAAAAGATTTGTGAATAACTCAGTAAATTCTTGGAATAATCTGAAAAAGTTCAACTTGATTTTCTAATTCTGAGAAGTATTTCCTTTTAGGAGAAAGCTAAAATTGTGTCCTTTCTCTACTTTCCATTGCCTGTCTATTCTTTAACTAAAGCCGAATTCACCATGCACTGTGATAATATTTAAAATCAGAGTGGAAAAAGGGAAGGAATTCAAGTAAAAAAAATTAGGAATTTCTTATATACATCATCAAAAATCTAGTTATGGTTGTGAGAATTGGACATATTTATGTAAGATATTAGCATTAAGTGAAGCTGGAGTGGAGGATATATAGGAAGTCTCTGTAAAACTGTATCAGTCTGCTCAGACTTCCCTAACAAAATACAGCAGGCTGAGTGGCTTAAACAACAGAAATGTATTTCTCAAAATTCTGGAGGCTGCGAGTCCAAGATTAGATTTTTTTGGCAGGTTGGGTTTGTTTTGAGGCCTCTCTGCTTGGCTTACAGATGGCTACTTTCTCTGTGTCTTCACATGTTGTTTCCTTTGTGTGTATTCTTGGTGTCTTTCCATGTCCAAATTTCCTTCTCTTTTTTTAAAAGTTTTTATTTAAATTCCAGTTAGTCAATATACAGTGTAATATTAGTTGTAGGTGTATAATATAGTGACACAACACTTCATACATCACCTGGTGCTCAGCACAAGTGTACTCCTTAATCCCCTATCACCTATTTAACTCAACCCCCACCTCCCTCCTGGTAACCATCAGATTGTTCTCTATAGTTAAGAGTCTGTTTCTTTGTTTGCCCCTCTTTCTCTTTTTCTTTTTCTTTGCTCATTTTTTTGTTTCTTAAATTTCACATGGGGATGAAATCATATGGTATTTGTCTTTCTCTGACTTTTTTGCTTAGCATAATACTTCCTAGAGCCATCCACATCATTGCAAATGGCAAGATTTCATTCTTTTTTATGGTTAAGTAATATTCCATTGCAGATATTTACCACATTTTCTCTATCCATTCATCAACTGATGGACACTTGGGCTGTTTCCATAATTGGGCTACTGTAGATAATGCTGCTATAAACCATCAGGGTGTATGCATCCCTTTGAATTAGTATTTTTGATTCTCTGGGAAAATACCTAGTAGTGTAATTCCTGGATTATAATATAGTTCTATTTTTAACTTTTTGGTAGGCCTCTATGTTTGTTATTTGTTCATTATGGTTGTTATTAATTTTCTCCTCTTATGAGGATACCATTCAGATTAAATAAGGCCCACTCAAATGGTCTCATTTTAACTTAATCATTTCTTTAAGGGCCAAATCTCCAAATATAGTCACATTCTTAAGTATTATTAGTTAAGGCTTCAACATATGAATTGTGGGGACATAATTTTTAATGCATAAAAGGTATAGTTATTTCAAAAGAAAGACTTAAAAATCTAGGTGTTATGTATGGGATTAGATATTGAGGTTGTTAAACCAATAGAACAAATTACCCACAAGTGGATTTATCAATAGGAAAAATTGGCCAAATTCTGCATTCAAGGCTCCAATAGGAATTAAAAACTGTTATATACTTTTTTGCTGACTTGGGTAATGCCAACCTGGATCCAGCATTAGCCTATCCCAAATGATCTTTGAGAGCCAGAAATAGGTCTTGGCATAATCAATAGGAAGACATTTTGTTTTTATTCCAGAGAAAGAAATGTTAATTTTATCTCCGTCCATCTACTATGAACTGCAACTGGGCCCAGAAAACTTTACCTACAGTTTTGTCTAAAGAATAGATTGGGGAGGAGGAGGACCAGAATATTCTCAACATGTTTTAGGGCCTGCTCTTATATAGGCTTTAAATGCTGCTATTGAGTGCGCTTTCCACTGCTGGGCAGCCTAGGAGAAAAGCACAATGGAATAATCTAGGTCAAAACAGCTATAGATATCAAGAAGACATAGTTTTTATAATACATAGTAAGGAGGTGAAATGCTCTGATCTTAGGCTTGTCTCTCATTGGCTTTGTTCACGTTTACTTTGTACATCAGTTCAGTAAAGTGCTGGCATATAGAAGTTGCTCATTAAATGTTTGTTGAATAAATATATGGACTATAATAATATCTAATAATATCTAAGATTTAATTGGGTCTTACCATTTCCCAAACCTTTTCTCAGGTCTCTTATCCAAGTATTAATGTATATAATCACCAAAATATCTCTCATAGCATTGGCACTGTTATTTGTCCCATGGTCCAGATAAGGAAAAGTAACTTGCCCAATATCATCTACCTGATGCCTGGCACAGCTGGGACTTAAACCTATTTTAAGATAGATTCCAGAACCCATGTTCTTTAATACTATAAAAATTCTTTTTAGAGTTTCTAAAAAGAACCTCTGGACTTTTTTCTAGATGGTTACATTCTAATCATTTGCTCTAGAAGATGGGATAGCTGAAGTCAGGATTTATAAACATTTCTATTAAACTGGATGGAAGGTCAGGGGTCTGGAAAGAGAAAAATTGATGAACTGGTGACAAGGACTATTTTTGGGAAAAGTTATGCCAATGGACCTTTCAGAATGAATTAAAGGCCTGAGAAGTATCTGTGCCCCATGTGAATGCTTAACCAAATATCTCCAATGTCTAGTTGAGACTAGTAATCCAATGACAGGAAGGATCCTATCTTGATTAGAGTCAGTTTCTGCAATCACCCCACTACTTGCTTAGTGCCCTCATGAATTCTTTATTCAGTGTGGCAGTAATAAAAAAGAGCAATGATCCAAAAACAAATTTCCACCTATCAAGGCTGGCCTGGTGATTGCAAATATTAAGTTCCTAAATTGCCAGCAGCAGCGGTCAACCCTGAAGTTGTAGAATGGTACAAATACCTGAAAGGGACCAGCCACCTCCCCTGTGGCAGGTTGATTAAACTGAACCTCTTTTGTCATAGGAAGGGCAGTATAGATTTTTTTTTCTTATTAGAATAATAGCTTTTATACTTTTGTTTCTTTTTTTTTTGTCTCCCATCTTTCTGGACTTTGCACTTAATGCATTATAATGATGAAATCAGTGTCTTTCAGATAACACTTACCAAATTGAAGGATGGACAGTAGACAAGATTTCCATGAGTTTCAGTCATCACCCACAAATAGCTGGCTTTATGAAATGGCTCCATGAAAACTTAATTCCAGTGCCAGCTGGGAGATGTTATTCTGTCAAGCAAGGAAGGAAGGTCATATATGCCTGAAACACCAGAAAAAAAATTGTTGCTATATTTCCCCCAGCCAAAATATATAGATCTAGTAATCATTGATTAGAGATGGGATGATGCTTTCAAACTTATACAAAATGACCTACAATTTAAATATTTAATCCTGTCCTCATGAATTTGGTGTCTGCGGGGTCAGAGGTCTTAGTAGGGAAGGTTAAATGGTTCTACCAGGAGGTATATTCTTGTGACCATTGGATTGGAAGCTGAGGCTACCATTTGGTCATTGTGTACAAAAGGAGGTTAAGGCACTGAGAGTGGTGACTGAACTTTAATGTCAAGGGAAAACACAATTGCTTCCATATACAGAGGGTAAGAGGATATAGTTGGAACCCAGATATTCTTTATGCTCCTCTTTGTATTTTGAATCCCCATGTACAGGGGATATAATTATTGGGAGACTACTACAACCTCATGTAGGTAGTATCACAAGCACTGTCCCTGGGTCATGATGAATATTTGGGTCAGACCTATGTGCAAAAATGCCTGACCAACTAAGAGACTGGCTAAAGGATAGCTAAATATAAAATATGTTGCAAAGAAAGAAAGTGAAAAAAAAATTCACTACAGCCTTGTGAGCAGTTGACTAAATAAAGGTCAAGTATTTACTAGTATATTCCTGCTTACAGTATCATTCCTCTTTTTGGTGGAGGGGCTTTTGAATACTATCCTATCCCAGATTTTGGGTGGTAATTACATTTTTCATGTCACCTGTAGATTGCAAAACAACAAGATGGAATAGTGTTGAAATTAGAAGAGAGATGGACATCAACTGCAGGACCAGTTGATGAAGCCATGTGCCAGAACTGTACACTCCTCTGGCTGGAGGTTTCTTTGGGGATAGGGATGAGTGTTTGTTTGTTTGTTTGTTTGTTTGCCAAGCATTACTTCCTTTTCTTTTAGTAATGACATATTTTTTTTCGGGCCTACATGAGGTCCCTGCAGGATTTGCAGTCCTCTGGCACATGAGCCAAGTGAGGCCAGCCAGGGAGAATAAAGACACCTGAAAATGGAACTCTTGAGAGGGCTAGCCCAAGGTTGCAAACAGTTGGAGCTCAGTCCTTGTGGCACCCTGAGGAAACTCCCCATTATATCTCCCAATTAGTCTTTGTGGCTTCTTTGAGTTCTGCTCTCGCTGAGGTCTTACGGTTAAATTCTTCCTAGGAATTTGTGAGCTTCCTACCCAATAGCCTTTCTGGAAATTGTCTCTCTGATTAAATTAGCCCATTTGTTTTCAATACTTAGGACCAAAAAATCTAACTGATACATTTTCTTAATTTGTTTCCCAGGTTTACCCTGAAAACATGATTACATCCTGCTCTTTCATACTTTCTCTTTGTTGCTTTTTTTTTTTAATCAATACTCAAAATTAGAGATACCACTAAGTAGCTGTTTACCCTGGGCAAGTCATTAGTCTCTCTGGGCCTCAGAGTGTTCATATATAAAATAAAGTGATTTTTACCCTACCTAGGTCACAGTTGTGGAAATTAAATTATGAGCAGTATGAGATGATGTTTAGAGGAATGTAAGGTATAACATATAGCACTCATAGGCACAAACCTAATTAGGACAAACTTTTATAAGAAGGCTGTTTCTCTGGATTTAATCTCTCTTGGAACTAGAATATTTCCCACGGTTAGTTAGGTATAGTCTGTATAGCCCAGGTATATATATTCATTACATGACTTTCTTCTCTATGAAAGCATTCCCCAGTGACTGCCCACTTCTTCCTTCCCAAAGAGTAATTTTTTTTTTCTGTACTTTGCCTTGTATGCTCATAGGATTTTGTATCATCTCCATCATAACCCTTGCCACACTGCAATGAAATACTTGGATGTTTTTCTTTCACCTCTTAGTGATTAAGAGTTCCTTGAAGACAGTTACCACAGCTTAGTCATCATTTTTGTATACGTTCAGTTTTCAATTAATTAGTAGAAAAATTAAAAATAAAGATTAAGAGAACAAAGAAAAGCAGTAATGGCATTATTAACATTCTACTTTCATGCTTTGATAACTTTGCAGAAACAAGTATGATGTTAATAGATGCTACACAAGTGAACTGCTTTTACTAGGAGATAAATGGATGGTGATCTCCAGAAAGTATTACTATAAGTCATAATGGGACCTGCCAGAGGAGCAGTTTTCAAAAGAAGAGGCTCTATCCATTCATCTGTCTATGGACATCTGGGCTCTTTCCATATTTTGGCTATTGTGGACATTGCTACTGTAAACATTGGGGTGCATGTGCCCCTTCGAATCACTATGTTTGTTTTCTTTGGAGTAAATCCCTAGTAGTGCAATTGCTGGGTCATAGGGTAGCTCTATTTTGAGCTTTTTGAGGAACCTCCATACTGTTTTCCAGAGTGGCTTCACCAGTTTGCATTCCCACCAACAGTGTAAGAGGGTTCCCTTTTTTCTGCATCCTCACCAACGTCTGTTATTTCCTGAGTTGTTAATTTTAGCCATTCTGACCGGTGTGAGGTGCTATCTTATTGTGGTTTTGATTTATATTTCCCTGATGCCTACAGTGGAATATTACTCAGCCATCAAAAAGAATGAAATCTTGCCATTTACAACAATGTGGATGGAACTAGAGGGCATTATGCTAAGCAAAATAAGTCAGTCACAGAAAGAAAAATACCATATTATTTCACTCATATGTGGAATTCAAGAAACAAAACAGATGAACATAGGGGAAAGGAAGGAAAATTAAAATAAGATGAAAACAGAGAGGGAGGCAAACCATAAGAGACTCTTAACTATAGGAAACAAACTGAGGGTTGCTGGAGAGGAGATGAGTGGGGGGATGAACTGTGTGACGGGCATTAAGGAGAGCACTTGAAGTAATGAACACTGGGTGTTGTATGCAACTAATGAATCACTAAATTCTATCTCTGAAACTAATATAGTATATGTTAATTAAATTGAATTTAAATAAAAAATTTTTAAAAAAGAGGGGCTCTGTTTTGGCAGTTTAGTTTTAAAACAGATATTTGTCAGAAGAGTTTGATAGAAAGACCAAAGGTTAATGACATCAGGCATTCCAGGGCTACTGTGAGTGACCACCTAAGTGTTAATACACAACTAGTCACCCAAACTACCCCTGAGATGACTATCAGAACACAGGAAGATTTATTACTGGAATAAATAATTCTTCTAACATTGGTTGGAAGCTCTCTGAGCAAACTCAAACCATTTATGGACTATAACAGCTAGGTAGAAAAAAAATAGCTTAGCCTGGGCATAGATTTCTAAGAGACCATGATTAGATGATATGGAACTTTGTTTTACACTAATTTGCATAACATATAGAGGGTCTTATTGATTTCGTGTGTCTGATTTTGCTTCATTGAGACCGAGGTTCTATAAATGGGGGAATACATGTTATTCAACAGAGTGAATCAATAGAAATGTCCCTTAGTATAGAGGAGAATCATATTAAAAAGGGTGCTAGGATCAGTTATTAAATTACGTTTCTATGAGTTTTAAGTTCAAAAATGGAATCTCAATTTAAACTAGCTTCTCTGTTCCATTAGAGAGCATGAGAAAGAGTTTAATTATATCACGGGGCAATCAACTTTTTATTTAGTTTTACTCTAAAACACTGGAACAGTCTTTATTGATTAATATTTTTTCTAAGAATTTGAGGGATATAATGAACAAGAGGTTAGGATTTTTTTTATTTGATCTTAACATTTTTATTTGAGCCCTATTTTTTTCGAAGTAATTCAGAGTATGTGTGTATCGTTGTTATATGTTTGCAGAGCACTCTTGATAATCAATAGCTATTTCACTCACTGCCTTAGTAGAAAAAGAAATGTTGCCCTATGCAAATTAAAGTCAATGTAATTTTATATAATGAAAAGAGCTTTAGAGCCGTCTCTAGAATCAGAACAAACATAACTTCAAATCTAGGCTCCATTATTTAATATCTGTATGATTTGAGTATGTTACTTAAGTCTCAGTTTTGGCATTAACAAAGTGAAGATTTTTTTTTTAAAGCCTATTAGAATTTTGAAAGGCTTAAATAAAAAAAAAAACAGAAACAAAGTTCTAGCTCAAAGCAATAGCTGATTAAAATAAATTTATTTACTTTTCATGTTGTTTTCTAAGAAATGATGGCAGGTAAAAAAAAATCATAGATCAGGGCAAGTAGATGAGAGAATAACCCCTGATCACTGGAAGGGAGAATAATAATGTAGAACCACATTTTAGGTTTTCCCATATAATGGGGGAGCAGGAGTGAGAATGAGAACCCCTCTGGTCATATGTAAAGTAGAAATGATTGCCACTGAGCTGTACTTTGCCTGACTTCCAGGAATTCCCATATTGTGCAAGAGTTTTGGTGTTCCCTTCAATGACAGTATGAATATTTCTTGACATTTGTTTTATGAAATATGATTTCTATTCAAAAGGTAGAAAATATGATTAATGTATTTCCTTTTAGTTTCATGCTTTGAAAAAGAACCCTTTTCTATACAACATTAAGAAAAATGAATTTCTGAATTTTTAGGTAAAGGTCTTTAAAAGATTCTAATCTTTTAAATAATTAGATTAGTAAAGTAATCCTTTAAAAAATCATATTTACTAAACATCTGTGCAGGTTTCATCTTTTGTTTAGTGTTTGTTTTTTCCCAGCCTGTCTATATCCTCATGATCTTTGACATATATATTAATTTTCTATTGTTGTAACAGAGCTGCACAGTGTGTTAAAATAGCACAAATTTATTATCCTATATATATATATATTTTTTTTTTGCTAAAGATTTTATTTATTTATTTGAGAGAAAGAGAATGAGAGATAGAGAGCACGAGAGGGAAGAGGGTCAGAGGGAGAAGCAGACTCCCCGGCGAGCAGGGAGCCTGATGTGGGACTCGATCCTGGGACTCCAGGATCATGACCTGGGCCGAAAGCAGTCACTTAACCAACTGAGCCACCCAGGCTCCCTATCCTATATTTTTGTAGATTAGAGGTCTGATACAGGTCCCACTAGCTAAAATAAGGGTGTTTTCAAGGCTGTATTTGGTTCTGGAGGCACTAGAAACAAGAAAAGATTTTGTTCCTTGCCTTTTCCAGGTTCTAGCCACCCACAAGGGTCTACATCCCTTGGCTCATGACCCTCTTCCTCTATCTTCAAAGTCAACAACAGTGAGTGGAGTTCTCATATAGTAACAGTGTGACTTCTGCTTCTACTTTCTTGTTCTGCTTTTAAGGACTTGAAGATTATATTTTGCCTACTCAGATAACTGAGGATAATATCCCAATCTCAAAGTTCTTAACTTAATCATCTTTGCAAAGTTTCTTTTGCTATGTAACATAACATATTTACAGATTGCAGGGATTATGATATGGATAATTTTGAGGGACGGTTTTGTTAAATAGCTGCCCTTTGCTTTCTTTCTCTTTCACTTAACATACTTTTAAGACCTCTATATTTTATTGTGTGTTAATTACTTCTAAGTGCTATCTGGTAATCCTTCTTGTACATCCACTGTATTTTACTTTATCCATTCCCCTGTTTACAAACAAGTAAGTTGCCAACACTTCCTACTGCAAACAAAGCTATTATGAACAACCTCATGCATCTCCCTTTGTAACCAGCATGGAAGATTTCTGGAGTATATATTCAGGAAAAAATCTGTTGGGTAGAATGATACAACCACAAACCCTTATCCTTGCAAACATTTACTGTTATTTGGTTTTATAATTTTTTGCCACTCTCATAGACACCATCTGGTTATTAATATGTTTTGTTTAATACTCTTTATTTCAATGTAACACACATACAGGAGAGGGTAGAGATCATAAGTGTACAGCTTAATTACCACAAATTGAACATACTTGTGCAGCCAACTCCCCCAAAACAGAAGCCTCCACACCCAATAAGTGGTAGATGTTATTTCTGTGAGCTGCTATATTTCCCAAACCCTTTCTCTCCTAGCCTCTAAATAAGCACCTCTGAAACGGGGCTATCAGACAAACTGCTTTCATTTTAAAGTTCATATTCATTGGCAGGTTAGTTCAGACCCTGCCAGCCTCTATATTCATTCCACATAAGTCAGCCTCGACACCATTTACTGTTAACTCAAATGAACTGTTTTTCCTGTTGCCTGAAATAACTTGTCTACAGCGTTAAACTCCTACAAACTTATTTCATAATTTATTTATTCTATGACAGATGTACATTTGTGTTGCTTTAGCATATTATGAATTGTGTTATGATAGAAATAGTGGTAGATGACCTTTGCTGAACACATGTATGCATTTTTAATGGGTCCAAATCTGGTGTCAGAATTGATGAGTCATATTGAATGAGTTTGTTCATCTTTTACAGATATTATCAAAGTGGTTATATCGGTTTCTAATCTCACCATTAATGTATGAGAGTCTCAGTTGCTCCACATTCTTGTCAACAGCTTTGTCTGACTTTTCCACTTTTCCATTCTGGTAGATATATAAAGTTATCTTATTGTTCTTTTAATTGTCATTCCCATGATGCCTAATAAAGTTGAACACTTTCTATATGTTACTGGGTATCTGGATATTTTGTGAAGTGGCTATTCAAATATTCTGCCCTTTTTAAAATTGGATTGCTTGTCCTTCCTTACTGATTTGTAGTAGTTATTTGTATATTATAAATATGAATCATTTTTTGAACAAATGTGTAATAAATATTATCTCTAACATTGTGGCTTGATTTTTCACAGTCTGTAATGATAAGTTGATAGATAATATTACTACTTTAATGTAGTCAGACTCAGTTTTTCCTTTAAAGACAAGGCTTCAAAGTCCAGTTTAAAAAGTGTTTGCTTCTGGGGCACCTGGGTGACTCAGTTAGTAAAGCGTCTGACTTTAGCTCAGGTCATGATCTTGGAGTCCTAAGATTGCCCCTAGTTGGGCTCCATGCATGGCAGAGTCTGCTTCTCCCTCTCCCTCTGCTCCTTCCCCTGTTCATGCATGCATGTATATGCTCTCTCTCTCTCTCTCTCTCAAATAAATAAATAAATAAATAAATAAATAAATAAATAAATAAAATCTTTAAAAAAAAAGTGCTTCTGAATCTCAGGAAACAAACTGAGGGTTGCTGGAGTGGTAGGCAGTGGGAGGGATGGGGTGGCTGGGTGATAGACACTGGGGAGGGTATGTGCTACAGTGAGTGCTGTGAATTGTGTAAGACTGTTGAATCACAGACCTGTACCCCTGAAACAAATAATACACTATATGTTAAAAAAAAAGAAGATAGTAGGAAGGGAGAAATGAAGGGGGGGAAATCGGGGGTGGGGGGAGACGAACCATGAGATACTATGGACTCTGAGAAACAAACAGAGGGTTCTAGAGGGGAGTGGGGTGGGGGGTTGGGTTAGCCCGGTGATGGGTATTAAAGAGGGCATGTACTGAATGGAGCACTGGGTGTTATACGCAAACAAGGAATCATGGAACATTACATCAAAAACTAATGATGTAGTGTATGGTGATTAACATTACATAATAAAAAAAAGAAAAAATGTGCTTCTGAACATATTACTGGTTTACATGTCTTATTGATAGTTATTATCAATCTGGAATTGATTGTTTTATTTGCCGTAAGGTTGGGGATCAAGTGCTCCCGTTGATCTAGCCCTAATTACTGAAAGACCTTATTTAACCCAAGGTATTATAGTATCACTTCGGTCATAAGTCAGGTGGTTCTGCACCTCTACTTATGATGTATTGTGGTCAATACTGTTACTTGCTTTTGGTATCAAAGATCTGCCATCATCATAAAATAAGTTGGGAATTATTTATGGTTTTTCTGTTCTCTGGAAGATGTTATATAAAATTTGTGTTATTTCTTTATTATACATGTAGAAGAAATCAGCCCTGAAACTCTCTAAACCTCTAGAGATTTTTTGAATATGTATGGTAGTACTCATTACGGATTTATATTATTTAAGAGATGTAGGTCAATACAAACTTTCTACTTATTTTTATGCTGGTTTTAAAAAGTTATGTTCCACTTGGAATTTGAACATTTAATATACTTTTTCAACTTTGTTGGCATAAGTTGTGGGTAGTACCTTACTAATATTTTATTATTTGTAGGATCTTTACTTTTATCCCACTTTCCCATCTAAATATTAATATTTTTGTTGAGTCTGGCTTTTTGACTCAGCCTATGTCCATTTTTGTTTAATGTTTGATATGCACTTGAAAAATAACAGGTGTGTTCTGTAATTCTTCCTTGCTGTGCTTTATATTCATCAGTTAAGTTACATTTCCTAATCAAGTTGTTCAAAGCTTCCACATTCACACAGAGGTTTTGTTTCTTTAGAACATAGTTTTGTCTATTAATTATTGAGAGAGGTATGGTAGATTTCCAACTGTGATTTTGAATTTGACTATTTCTCTGTTTAGTTCTGCCAATTTTTGCTTAAATATGTGTTTGCTGAGCACATACGTATATGAAGAAGTAAACATATCATAAGTGTCCATCTTAGTAAATGTTCATAAGTTGCACCTACTCATGTAGTGAGCTCCCACATCAAGAACAAAATATCATCACTGAGGGAGTTAACATTGTTCTCCCTTCTAGTTATTGTCTCTTAAAGGGTAATCACAAGTATGCTTTCTAACAGCATACAAACATTTTACGTCTTAATTATTTTTTTAATGGAATATGCTATGCATTCCTTTGCATCTGGCTTCTTTGGTTGAACATTATACTTTGAGATTAAACCATGACATTATAAATTGTTATAGATTTTCGTTATCATTGTTGTCTAGTATTCTACTTTGTGAATATACTAATATTTATATGTCCATTCTACTGTTGATGGGTAGTTGGATTATTTCCAGGTGGAAGCTATTTCTAGAAGTACTGCAGTAAATAGTTCAATACTAGCCCTTTGGCGAACATGTGTAGAAATTGGGGGTGGATATGCACCTAGAAGTAGAATTGATGAGTCTTAGGGTTTGTGTATCTTCAGCTTCAGGGGGTACTACAGAACAGCATTGCAGTGTCGCTGTGCCAGTTTACATTCTCATCAGCAGAGCATGAGAGTTTTGGTTATTCTGCTGTGCTCAAAATATTTGCTATTTTCTGACTTTTTTACATTAGCCATTCTGGCAGGTATATAGTGGTTCTCCTTGAGGCCTTAATGTGCATTTCTAGGAAAGTTTAACACCAATTTAAATGTTTAGATTCTCTTTTGGGATGTGTCTGGTCACTCCTTGATCCATTATCTACTGTGTTGTCAGATTTTTCTTATTGATTTGTATAAGTTTTTTATTCAGAGTATGTATCTTTTGTTAACTATAGGAAGAGTGAAGGATGCTTGTGTGGCTCAGTCAGTTCAGCAGCTGGTGGGCTCTTGGTTTTGGCTCAGGTCATGATCTCAGAGTCTCCTTAAGATTCTCTCTCCCTCCAGCTCATGTTCACTCTCTCTCTCAAATAAATAAATAAAATCTTTAAAAATATATATAAGAAGAGTGAATATCTTCTTCCGTTTCATGTGTTGCCTCTTCATTCTACTAACCATGTTATAACCAAAAGGTCAGTTCACTCCTTGGTGAGTCAGGAACTGTACCAGTTTGAGTTGTCACACAAAGGAAACTTTTTTGCAGCAAATAAGGAGATCATGGGGAATAGTTTCCAGAGAGGGTGAATGGGCTCCTTTTGTTTAAGGTTAGGATGAATATTTAGATAGGGAAGCCCTGTCATGGTGTGTAGAGGCAGGCCTAAGGTCGTGCATGTGCCTTAAGGAAACATGTCTAGACACATATTGTATGTTATGTAAATGAGGCTGAGGCTCCTCTTAGGTTAAGATTTTAGTGCTAAAATGAGGTAAGGATGATTGTAGGTCATTCCAGAGATGTGTGGAGGCACAACACAGGTTTAGTTCAAGTGGCCTGGGTTGGTTTAGGCTGGCTGGAGGTCTTGTCAGGGCAGTTGCCATCACCTGGGGCATTGCTTTGGGTTTCATTTGCCTGAGTTAAGAGGAAAGCTAGAAAGAAGAATTTAGGGAAAAATGGAAGACAAAGGTTAGTGAGTATAAGCAGGTAGGCAGTTTAGGCCGGGTCTTGGGTCTAGCTAGTATAGTGTCTAGATAAATATAAATTCTTCTTTTTAAATGTTTATTTATTTATTTTAGAGAGAGAGAGACAGTGAGTGAGAGCAAGGGGAGGGGCAGAGGAGAGAGAGAATCTTGAAGCAGTCTCTGCAGAGCGTGGAGCCCAATGCAGGACTTAGTCCTGGGACCCTGAGATTATGACCTGAGTCAAAATCAAGTCGGCTGCTTAACCAACTGAGCACTCAGGCACCATGGTAAATATAAATTCTTAAAATGTAGCCATTTACCTTTTTTTTTTTAAATATATACACATAGCATTTTGGGGACCTTGTTAATAAATCTTTACCCATAATCAAGGAATAAAGATTTTCTCCTATTTTTCTCCAAAGAGTTTATTGTTTTACATGTCATGATTAATATTTGATCTCTCCAGAGCTGATTTTTTTGTTGATGATGTGAGAAAAGAATCAAAATACATATTTTCAAATGACTATTCACAGAATTATGGTGTTACTGTTGTCAAAAATCAGGTCACCCTATATCCATGCGCCTATTTATATGCTCTCTGTTCTGTTTTATTGGTTAGTTTGTGTATCACTGAACCCATACCATACCCTCTTAATTATCATATCTTTATAATATGTCTTGATGTTTTGTGTATATGCCCATTTAATGCATCTTTTAAATTGCCTTGCATATTTTGCCAATCTGACTGTTGAGAAGTGACAACACATTATTTTAATTTTGATTTTTCTGATTACTTTAAGGTTGAACTTTTTTCTTATATTGACAGAAAACTCATTAATTTGTTCTTATGTAAATTTTTCTTTCCTTCTTTTATGTATTGATACAAAGTAGCTCTTAACCTATTCTAGCTAATTACCCTTTATCATTTTAAGTGTTTTATGTACTTTTTCCTGGGTGTGCCTTGTCTGTACACTCTTTAATCTATAAAATATTATATATTTTGATATATAGTACAACTTATCAGTTTTTACTCCAGTAGTCCATGTTTTTTGTGATCGTGTCACCTTTAAGAACACTAGTTTTGCTTTTAAATTTTATTAAAGCTTTTTTTACACATATAAGCCTTGAGTCTACTTGAAATTGATTTTTCTTTATAATATCACATAAGGCTCCAGTTTTATTCATTTATTTTCCATATGGTTAACCAATTGTTACATTTATTGATTAGTCCATTCTTCATTGACTTCTCTGAAAATACATTTCAATTATACTTCAGTCTTTGTGCCTACTTGGTTCTCTTTCTGGGCCTTCTGTTTTATTTCAGTAGTCTATTTTTTTTCTATTTTTTAAATTTTTATTATGTTATGTTAGTTACCATACAATACATCATTAGTTTTTTTGTCTTTAAATTTTTTATTGTTATGTTAATCACCATACATTACATCATTAGTTTTTGATGTACTATTCCATGATTCATTGTTTGCATATAACACCCAGTGCTCCATTCAAAACATGCCCTTTTTAATACCCATCACCAGGCTAACCCATCCCCCCACCCCCTCCCCTCTAGAACCCTCAGTTTGTTTTTCAGAGTCCATCATCTCTCATGGTTCGTCTCCCTATTCGATATCCCCCCTTTCATCCCTCCCCTCCTGCTAGCTTCTTCTTCTTTTTTTTTTTCTTAACATATATTGCATTATTTATTTCAGAGGTACAGATCTGTGATTCAACAGTCTTGCACACTTCACAGCGCTCACCATAGCACATACCCTACCCAATGTCTATCACCCAGCCACCCCATCCCTCCCACCCCCCACCACTCCAGCAAACCTCAGTTTGTTTCCTGAGATTAAGAATTCCTCATATCAATGAGGTCATATGATACATGCCTTTCTCTGATTGACTCATTTCACTCAGCATAACACCCTCCAGTTCCATCCACGTCGTTGCAAATGGCAAGATCTCATTCCTTTTGATGGCTGCATAATATTCCATTGTGTATATATACCACCTCTTCTTTATCCATTCATCTGTCGATGGACGTCTTGGCTCTTTCCACAGTTTGGCTATTGTGGACATTGCTGCTATAAACTTTGGGGTGCACGTACCCCTTTGGATCCCTACATTTGTATCTTTGGGGTAAATACCCAGTAGTGCAATTGCTGGATCGTATGGTGGCTCTATTTTCAACTTTTTGAGGAACCTCCATACTGTTTTCTAGAGTGGTTGCGCCAGCTTGCATTCCCACCAACAGTGTAGGAGTGTTCCCCTTTCTCCGCATCCCCGCCAACATCTGTCGTTTCCAGACTTGTTAATTTTAGCCATTCTGACTGGTGTGAGGTGGTATCTCATTGAGGTTTGGATTTGGATTTCCCTGATGCCGAGCGACGTTGAGCACTTTTTCATGTGTCTGTTGGCCATTTGGATGTCTTCTTTGGAAAAATGTCTGTTCATGTCTTCTGCCCATTTCTTGATTGGATTATTTGTTCTTTGGGTGTTGAGTTTGTTAAGTTCTTTATAGATTTTGGATACTAGCCCTTTATCTACTATGTCATTTGTAAATATCTTCTCCCATTCTGTTGGTTGTCTTTTGGTTTTGTTGACTGTTTCTTTTGCTGTGCAAAAGCTTTTTATTTTTGATGGATTTTGAAAGGGGTTCTCTGTGCCTCCTGGATTTTGATGCCTGTTTCCTTCCCCATATTAGGGAAGTTCTCTGCTATGATTTGCTCCAATATACCTTCTGCCCCTCTCTCTCTCTCTTCTTCTTCTGGGATCCCAATTATTCTAATGTCATTTTATCTTATGGTATCGCTTATATCTTGAATTCTGCGCTTGCGATCCAGTAGTTGTTTATCTCTCTTTTTCTCAGCTTCTTTATTTTCCATCATTTGGTCTTCTCTAGCACTGATTCTCTCTTCTGCCTCCTTTATCCTAGCAGTTAGAGTCTCCATTTTTAATTGCACCTCATTAATAGCCTTTTTGATTTTGACTTGGTTAGATTTTAGTTCTTTTATTTCTCCTGAAAGGGTTTCTCTAATAACTTCCATGCTTTTTTCAAGCCCAGCTAGTATCCTTAAAATCATGATTCTGAACTCTAGGTCTGACATCGTACTAATGTCCGTATTGAGTAGGTCCCTGGCAGACTGTACTACTTCTAGTTCTTTTTGTTGAGGTGATTTTTTCCATCTTGTCATTTTGTCCAGAGGAGAATAGATGAATGAGAGAACAAAATGCTAACAGGGGAACAATGTCCCCAGAAAATATACTCTAAACAAATCAGAAAAGACCTGAAGCCAGGGAAAAAGAAAGGGAAAGAAAGAAAAAAGAAAGAGAAAAAAAAAAGAAAAAGAAAAAGTTAAAAACAAAAACAGAACAAAACAACAACAACAAAAAACAGAATATGATCAAATATGATCAGGCTGGTGCATAGGTCAGTGCCACACAATAGATTTTGGGTGTATTTTGGTCTGTTAGAAGAAAGTGCCACCCAGAATTTTAAAGAAAGAAAGACTTATATATGTACAAAATAAGGGTTGATACAATGAAGGGATGGAATATGACTGTAATGATGAAAATTATAAAAAATTTTATAAAAGGAATTTAAGATAAGAAGTTGTTTGAAAAAAGAAAGAAGAGGATTTAAAAAAAAGAAAGAAAAAAAAAGGAAGAGAATGTGATCAGGCAGGAGACTAGAACAAAGCCACACACTAGAGATTTAGGGTATATTTTTATCTGTTAGAAGAAAATGTATCTCAAAATTTTAAAGAGAGAACAACTTATATATATATATATGCCAAAAATAAGGGTAACTACTATGAAGGGATAGAAGATGACTCTAAAAATGAAAAATAATTTTTTTTAAAGATTTTGTTTATTTATTTGACAGAGAGAGATACACAGCAAGAGAGAACACAAGCAGGGGGAGTGGGAGAGGGACAAGCAGGCTTTCCGCAGAGTGGGGAACCCAATGTGGGGCTCGAGACCAGGACCCTGGGATCATGACCTGAGCCGAAGGCAGACGCTTAACGACTGAGCCACCCAGGTGCCACCGAAAAATAAAAATGTTTTTTTAAAACAGGGATTGATAAGATGTTGGTTGAAAAAGGGAAAAAGAAAAATTAAAAAAAAAGACAGTTAAAAAAATTAACTTTGAAAGACTAAAGAATCGTGGTACAAAACCATGAATTCTATGTGCAGTATTTCCCTAGTGCTGGAGTTCTGCCATTCTCATTGATCGGTAAACTTGGTCTTGGTTGGCTGTTCTTGCTGATCTTCTGGGGGAGGGGCCTGTTGCGGTGGTTCCCAAATGTCTTTGCCAGAGGTGGAATTGCCCCGCACTTGTCAGTCTGGGCTAAGTAATCTGTTCGGGTTTGCTCTCGGGAGCTTTGTTCCCTGCAAGCTTTCGGTACAGCTTTGGAGGACAAGAGTGAAAATGGCGGCCTCCCAATCTCCGCCCCAGAGGTGATGAGAACTCGGGGTCTGCTCCTCAGTGCACCCCCAGAGAAAAGCAGTCAATCACTCCCATCTCCCTGGTCTCCAGCCGCACTCCGTGCTCACCCAGCCTGTGACCGTGCGTGTCTGTCTCTGGCACCCGACTCGGCGTGGAGTCTCCAAACCCAGCAGATCCCTGCGGTGCGCTCCTGTGCTTTTCCTCCTGGGGGAGGAAGGGGCGTCTCCCCGGATCTGCCGCTTGTTGGGTTCCTGCTGGAAGAGCAGTGGCCCGACTGTGTTGCCGATCACAGTTTATGGCCACCCCGAGCTGAGAGCCCGCGCCTCGGCTCCGTCTCTGCAGCCAGCTTCCCCACTCTGATACCTGGGAGTTCTGCAGCACTCAGCCACCCCAGTCCTTCTGTGACCCGGTGGGTCCTGAGACCACACTGTCCTGCGAGGGTTCCACCCCCTGCTTAGCCACTGGAGCAACATCCTTCAGCGGAGCTGACTTCTAAAAGTTCTGATTTTGTGCTCCGCAGCTCTATCACTTGCCAGAAGTGGCTGACGGAGGGCGCCCCCCCCCCGCCGTATATCCTCCCGAATATCGCCTCGGGTTCACTTCTCCGCACGTCCTACCTTCCAGAAAGTGGTCGCTTTTCTGTTCAGAGAGTTGTTGCTCTTCTTTTCTTTGATCTCCTGTTGAGTTCATAGGTGTTCAGAATGGTTTGATCCTTGTCCAGCTGAATTCCTGAAACCAGATGAAATCCAGGTCTCCTACTCCTCCACCATCTTGCTCTCTGTGCCAGTAGTCTATTTTTTTAAACTTGTATCAATATTTCTCACCCTTTGCATTCCCTTAATTCCTAAAACTTTATAAAATATAATTTTGATTTTTGCTAGGGCAAGTACCTCCATGAAGTAATTTTAGTTATAAGGTATTTGTGGAACAAAAGGATTTTTCCATTCTTGTTTTGTGATAAGTTGAATCATAACTAGGTATTGAAATCTGTCAAATACTTATACTATAATTTCTTTATTTTACAGATCAACACCGTGATTCCTAAAAAGATTAAATGTTCTGCAAAGCAATGACTCCTGATCCTCAGTATATCTCTTTTATTATGTAAAAAGACCCAAAATAGTCATTATGTGAAAAATTATATTTTATCAATTTCCTGTGATTCTCTCAGAAGAAACAAAATGATTGTGCATTTTTTGTTTTGTTTTTCTTTTGACAACAAATCATTGTCCGGGGAACTATTTCATTTCATAGCTTAATTAAAATCATAAAATCCAAGAAAGGAACACAGATTTGCAGTTAGTGAAAGGAGATTTTAACAATAGGTGTGCTAATCACCACCATGTAGCTAAAGGCAAATTTCATTTGTCTCTTCACACTGTGGATGGATTTGTCTAGTGATGTTTAGATCCTAGCTGATGTTTAAACTCTCTATAATTTTATCATTATGTATTACAAAATAATATGCAAAGAAGATCCAATATATGTATAATAGGAATTCCCAAAGAAGAAAAATCAAAGGACCCACATACTAATAATAGAAATTAAAGAAATTGAAAAGTTACTAGAATGATCAACACTGAGACTTAGTCTATTAAAATACAATTAACCTTAGAAATACTCCTTAGACATCCAAACAAAAATTGCAAATCACTTATAAGGGAATGATCATATCATCAGAACTTTTTAATAACAATCTTTTATTTCAGATGACAATGCTTACCCAAGGAAACATATTCAAGGAAAGAATATATGAATCAAGTATATTATATCTTTACAAACTCATTTTCAAAATAAAAGTAAAACTAAAGTTATCAAAATCCCATAGAATTTTATTCCCATGAGACTTTCCTAAGGCATCTGCTGGAGAATGAATTTTAGATTATCAAAATAATTGGAAGGTAGAGATAAAAAGACTAAGTATATAAAAACATTGTATTTGGAACTAAGAATAAATTATGGTTATAAGGGAGAAATTATTGTATATCATAGGTATATACTTTGACAAAAGATACAGTTTGATTATTTAAAAAAATAAGAGGACAGTGGGGCCTGGCTAGCTCAGTCAGTGGAGCATATGACTCTTGATTTTGGGGTTGTGAGTTCAAGCCTCACATTGAGTGTAGAGATTACTTAAAAATAAAATATTTCCAAAAAATGAAAACATATGAGGACAATAAGAAGAGCACATCAAAATATATAATACTAGTTAATTACCTGAAGATAAAGTGATATTACTTCAAATTATATGCTAGGGCTGAAGCATGTAGAAGTTGAAGTAAGGGAAGAAAATTTTATTAGCTACTTTCAATTTTCTTCTTAGTAAAGTACTAATTGAAAATAATTCTTGAAAGTATATCTTCTTAGTAAAATACCAATAGAAAATAATTCTTGAAAGTGTATCATAAAATAGTATTAATATGAAAGTAAATATTGGAACAAAAATGCATACTTTTCTAAAAGAAACCAAATATTAAAATACGATAGCTACCCTCTATGTAAAGGGCGGTAGTGTATAGATGTTGGATCTTCCTAAAAAATGATGGAAGGCTAATCTATCAAATAACTAATTATTTAATTAACCTGTAAGAGAGGAAGGGAATAAAGTAGAACAGGGATCGAGTTTATGCTTTTAAAAATGTGACTTATTTCATGGAACTGTGTAAATAATGTGAAAATGAAACATTAAATATTTTTTTAAACTTCTAAAATTTAAAATGATTCATTAAATGAGCTAAACCAAGGCATGTCCTTGATGACATAGAAAAAGAGTAGTCCCAGTCATTTGAAGCACATTAGCTTGATAATACTAATATGTTAAATTGAATTGCAAGAAGTGCAAAGCAAAAAATTACACAATTTGTAGTAATCATATTTTAAGTGGTAGTAGTCAGTATTATAATTTTGTTTCACGGTGTGTAAGGTAGGATAAAATTAATGGGTAATCACGATATTTTGATATTAGCATCTCCACTTTTCTTGACAACTAGAATTTTTCAACCTTAAAGAGTGTAGATGAAAATGTAAGATAGAAGAAGTTAGGTAAAAATCTTGGAATCCTGACTTTAACTTTAAATTATCTTCATGATTTCATTATTTATATCGCAAAAGTATGTCTTGATTTATCCAATGAAGGGAACTAAAAACAACAAGTCAGAAGCAATGAGTATACTTGATTCCCATGTTGTGGTCACATCATAAGGAACCAGGGCATTTGGAGAAATTGCTGATTTCAGATCTGGGGCAATAAGTGTGTATGAGTAAGCCTGTAACAACTTTACAGATCTGATATCAAGGAAGTTATCTATGGGTCCTAGAGTTGGGTCAAAAGAATTCAAAAGACAAATTTGAAAAGTCTCTCCTGGCCAAAAGTAAGATAATTTATAAATCAGTCTAACTTACAACAACAAGTAAGATTTAGAACTTCAAGTACATTTAATCCATGATTTGAAAATCATTCAAAAAAGATTGATCACCAACGGAAAATGATAATCATCTCACTATTTTTAAGACTTAAAGGAAAATAATCATGGATTTATTCTTATGAATATGAACTGTAAAATGAGGCAAATATTTTGATTTTTAATATGAACTGTAAAATGAGGCAAACACATAGAGGGTAAGTGTCTCTTTAAAGAAGTATCCCAGCTAATGAATGAAAAAGAAATAATAGAAATAGGATGTTGTAATTTTGCAGTGATATGCCATTCCATGTGTATATTTCAATGTATATGTACTTTATATGTCATTTTGCAACCTTTAAGGACTTAATGGGTCTCTGCCCGGAGAATCAATGGCTGCTAATATCACAAAATGAGAAGCAAGTAACCATTTATGCTCCTAATGAAAGGACTCAATATTATCTCTGAGGTACCAATACCAAAACCAGAGTAATACTAAATTTTATTAAGATTCCAAATCCAGCTACCAAATTATAGGACATGCAGATAGAGCACAGAGGACCATGTTAAAAAAACATGAGGATGCGGTCAGCAAAATCTAAAATCTAAACCTATTCTATAGGACCACATTTCCTGAGTAGATAAATTCCAAGAAAAGAAAGAGGGAGAGAGAGAGAAAGAGAGGACCTAGAGAGAGAATCTAAGAGAAAAAAGAGACTTAAAAAAATCAAAAAGTTGCATTGTGTGGACATCATTTAAATCCTCGTTCAAATACACGATATGTGTGAACATAAAATAAGTTTTTGACATTTATGATGCAACTGAAAATTTGAATTGTCTGCATATTTGATGAACTAAAAAACTATTGTTACATTTTTAGATGTTATAATAATGTGGCTATGTTAGAAAAAAAGTGTCATATTTTTCAGATGAAATTACATGATGTTTGATATTTGATTTAAAAAATAGGGGATGTGGAATGTGGGTGGGAAGCAGAATAAAACGAGTTTGACCATGAATCGAGAACAGCTCATTGGTGGTACAGGAGAGTCTATTTTATCATTCTGACTGTTTTGTATGTGCTTGAAGTGTTCCATAATTAAGTTAACATAATAATAAGTGTATATGCTGATCTTGGGGATAGCAGAGTGCACATGTGACATACACGGAAATAGTCTGTCTCCTCTTTCTCCCTTGGCCTTCACTGGAAAGGAAACTACTTTCCTTCTTTTATACCATATTTGCTTCAGGGTCCTCAGTCTCTTTCCATGAGGCATCAGTGTTAGCATCTCATTTATTGCCTGTTATTTTTACCTGTCATTCATAGAGCTTGTCAGGCTTTCATTGCGTTTATTATAACAGAACAAACTCTGTCCCTGGGACCATCTGGAGTTTTGTTTCTTAATAACATTTCTCTCAATACCTACCAGCCCTGAGGTGGTTGTGAGCATGCTCCTGGGCTAAAATAGACATCTGTTTCATGGGTTAAGTTCTGTCACATTTATTTGTTTGAACATTGTGAGATCAATTTGTTATGGGCTTTTGGTTGGGTCGGTGTATTTTAATTGGCATTAGCCATGCACTGGGTTTTAAATATACTCTTGACATCCCTAATTGCAATACCACTTAGTACCCTGTTCTGGTAAACACCTGCCTTAGAGCAGTTATCCCATCCAAACTTCAGATATGTCTGCCAGTGTTTCTAATAGACAACACTAGTCACTAGGCTATAAATGATGGTCATTTTATGACCTCTGTAATCATGGAACCTCTGAGAAATTAAAAAGAAAATTAACTTATTGGCAATAAATTGAAATCACAAAATAGTCTACATTGAATATGAATTCAGTTCCACTAGGACAAGTAGATGGGTGAGCAAGAAAATAATTAAATTCTAGTCAATGGAGAGGCTAGTGCCATAATTTATTAAGTTTATAAACAAAGGTATGCTTTTCCTTAGGTATCAGAAGCACTTTAGTTAGTTCTTTAACAGCAAGAATTTTATTCAGTTTTACACTATTAAAATATTTTTTGCCAAAATGACTCAATTTCAGGATCCAAAAAAAAACCCCAGAAAATTTGATTTCCACTTATATACCACTTATAAACCATGAACTTAATCATTGTCTTCTGACTTGAGATGCACACTTCCTTGCATTTGATTCCTTTAATAATTTTATCACATGTTCCTCCTTGGCAATTTTGATCATAGCCAATGTCATCAAAATTTTTTCATGGAGTTGCTAAGTCCAGGAGGCCACATTACACTGTGTTCCCTGGAGTACATAGAATCCAATGAGAATGGTGCTCCTTAGATTGTGCAAAGTGGTGGCACTGATATTTAGAATGTATAGAAGCAAATAGCTCCTGCAATAGATTGGATCTTTGTGTCCTTCTCAAATTCATACATTGAAACCCTAACCCTTTTGTGATAGTAGAGCCTTCATGAACGGGGTCAGTACTCAGAGTTCTCCCTTTCACTGTGGGAGGACACAGTGAGAATATGGCCATCTGTGAACCAGGAGCAGGTCTTCATCAGACACCAAATCTGCCAGCAACTTGATCTTGGACTTCCCGAACCGTGCAACGTAAATATCTGTTGTTTATAAGCCACCCAGTCCACGGTATTACATTAGAGAAGCTGAACGGACTAAAGGCAACTCCCCTAAAATGGAACAAGTTATTGTTCCAAGTTCCACAACATCCCTAGGAAACTTTCTAAAACAATCACCTTTTCCAACGGTGAATCATAACTTCACAGCACATTTTCTCTTTGATTGAAAACATGGATTTTTAAAGAAGCTTAATTAAAGGTAAAATGTTTTCATAACCAAATAAGAGCCTGTGATATTTAAACTATAAAGATTACTGTTTAAAAGTAATTGTTGATTTGTTTCCAAGGCTGCGAGGGGAATAAAGGAGAAATTTAAATGGCAGCCTTGAGGAGAGAGGTCAGATGTTGCCACAGGCAAATGGAACGTGAAGTTTAAAAGCTTCCGTGCTACACTGAACTCCAAAGCTGTTATTTTAAAGAGGGTTCTAAAGTTGGCAATCAAAATTCTCCCATTCTTAAATGAAAAACAGTAAATTTAATGTAATGCTCTTAAAAATAAATATACTCAAGTGGATGTTTTGGCTACTTTAGAGCCGGATAATCTGATCAAAAACACCAGGAAGAAAAAGGAAAATGCATCTGGGAAATGTTTTTCAAAGTGAGGACTTGGCTGTCCTCACACATATTTCCTTTAGCTTCATCACAAAAAGCTACAGCTATTCCAGATATCTTGAAAAATTTCCCCTATTGGCCAATGAATTTTCCCATTTCTCATACATGTTCATATGTTTATATATCTTCTATTGGTTGAATCTCAACTTCATGGTTTTTTGCAGTTGGCTAAACCTCTCTAAAACAAAACCATCTTCAAAACAGAATGTCTAATATGCTGAATTTGACAGGTCTCCCACATAAGCCTCTGCAAATAGGGAGAAAACACATTTCATGTGTGTGTTTTCATTATCTTAATGATACGAGAGCTTCTGCTTGCTGGTCAAGTTCAGGAGACAATTGCTATCTATCTAGTACTCTACTAAGTTGTGCCTGTGTGTTGAAGATAAAAATCTCAACAACCCTTAACATCCATCATTCTATAAATAGCTGCTCACCCACATTTTCTATGAACTTTGGTTCTAAGTGTAAAAGCAAATATAAAGCTCTAGATTGCTGTGAAAGAGCAAAAAATGCTAATGATTGTCCTCAGGATTAGTGAAACTTGCCTTTTCCTCCTGTATAATTCACAGTCAATGCCTCTGACCTTAACATTCTTTTAAAAAAAGAAAATGCAACTTTCTTGACTCTCTTCTTGCTTTCAGGTTCAAATACAATATAATGTTTTTCACATGGAATAAGAAGACCTTTTATTATTTGGTTCTATTATTTTTTTTGTCCAGATTTCTGAAACTATGAGAGAATGGATTTCAGCCTAATAAGCAAGTGAACTTCAACAGCATTATCCAAAGATAGAATTGGTTCCTATCACAGATTGTGGTTTCACTCTCCAGGGACAACCAGTTGGCTGTACTGTTCCAGATGTGATGGGTATATAAGTGGAAAAATAACATAGTAGTTAATGAATGCTCAGACTTCCAAGGTTCAAATCACAATTTTATGCACTAGTTTCATGCACTTAGGCATATTACTTTTTTTTAAGATTTATTTATTTATCTTCGAGAATCTCAAGCAGATGCCCACTGAGTGCGGAGCCCCGTGCAGGGCTTGATCTCACGACCCATGGGATCATGATCTGAGCTGAGGTCACGAGTCAGACGCTTAACTGAGCCACTCCGGTGCCTCAGGCATATTACTTTTGTGTATTTATCATCATCATACTTACTTCATAAAATTGTGTGAAGATCAAATAAGATAGTATACATAAATGGGTAATCATATAATTTATCTTCCAAATTGAGTTACTTTTGAGATGAAAGAGGAGATTATTAATAATTATATCAAGATAACAGGTGTTCTATCCTAGGAATTTTACAAAGAAAACATTTAAGAAATTACCTGGCACAAATGATGAAGAAATTTTAGCTCTTATTATTGTTGTGATATTACTATTATTGTTTGAGTTGTTGTCATGAAAGAGATGACCCGTAAGGTTTCTTCCCAACTCTGAGACTCTAAGATGTGCTAATGAATAGCTGTCATTTGCTAGCTATGGTGAATCCATTACCAAACAGTCCATTTCAGGAAGGAGCTGAGAGAGGGAGAGGTGGATGGTAAGTGTGAAGAAATATGTTTATTTCCAGAATCAATGTGCTTTGTCTTCAGGGCAACAGCTAAGCATAAAATGGAGAATACCTTTGTCATATCTGTGGAGGAGACCACTTTATCACATTGGCAACTTTCTTTATTCCTATCAACTTTGGATTGTAAAAGACAAGTAAATTGAGTTGATGTTCTCTGTTACGACTTGCACTGACATGATCAATATGAAGCAACCTTCATGTTGCATAGGAGAAAAGAAAATAATAGCACCTTGCAGCCAGTGGAGGGTGTCAGGCACAGAGAGTCTCTCCGTGTCTCTGCAGGGGCCAAGAAACATTTGTGTTCTCATTTCTCCTCAAGCTAAGAAGAAGAAGGAAAAAAAAGATGCAGTCATTTTAAAGATGGATACATTTTTACGAGATAGGATGTAGTAGAGGGAGTATGCTAATGCTTTTTACTATACTGTTGTTAAAGGATCACTTTCAAAAAAGGTAATATAATGACTCTTAGGTATAAATTGAACACGTGTTAAAGATTTTATTTAATTCATTAATAAAATAAGGGGACCAGCATGTGTCAAGCCAGTTCAAAGGAGAATCAAAAGAACAGGCATATGTGTAAATGGGGCTTATTGAAATGAATATAACAAAGGAAGGAAAACTGACTTCTTCCATAGTGGGAAAAGAAAGTCAACTGAACCTCTGAGAAACAAAATTTGCATGTCAATAGACATGAATTATCTGGCACTGATATCAGTTATCTGTAAGTAACTGTGCTAGTTGTAAGATAGCTCCCACAGCGTCAGAATCCTGTAACTCAAAAGTCAGCTCTAGACTAAGAGTTGGCAAACTATAGCTGAGGACCAGCCACTTGTTTTTGTAAATAATGTTTTATTGGAATACAACCATGTCTGTTTGTTTATGGATTGCTTATCATGCTAAATGGCACAGTTGAATAGATGCAACATAATGGTCCAAAACCTAACTAAAATGTCTACTGTTAGGTCCTTTAAGGAGAAGTATGGTGGCCCTTGCTAGAGATAGTACATAGTTTCCATTGAAAAACAAATTTTCCTCTGTACTGCGTAATGGTAAGAAAAGAATTTGGGAACTCGATAAATCTGGATTCAAATCTTAACTCTATTATTTAATGAATGTATTATTTTAAGCAAGTTACATAAACTTCTGGAAATTCAGTTATTGAATAAGTATGAAAACATTATTCTTTGTTAATTAAGTATGATTATACCTCTCTTGTATGGTTATCATGAAGGTGAACTAAAAGAGTAGATATAAAGAGCCGAGTAGAATTTTTCAATAGAAAACAGTAAGGAGTTCAAAAAATGTTAATTTTTATTCATCATTTTCTATTAGAATTCATTCTTAGGGCCAAAACTACCTATATGCTAATAGCCTTAAATTACTGGGCTTCTCATCAAAAGAGAGCTGGCCATTCATGATGCCTGCAGTAGTATCTGGCTGCCATGCTATTCTTTGGGACAATAAAGAGCAGCCTAGTGTATCAACGAGCACAATGAATTGGGTGGGGATCAGGAGATTAGAGACCCAGCCTGGTGAGTTTGGAAAACTCTTAAATCTTTCTAGTTGTCAATTACCTTATCTCTAAAGTAAAGATGTGTAGATAAAGGCGGAGACTTGCTGGGGTCCTCCAAGGCTCTGAAATTCTGTGAAATCTCCTTGTATCATTTCCCAGCTGAGAGAGTGAAGTTCGGGTTAAAGAGGGAACATGACAGGAAACTATTCCCATAAAGAGGGCAGTTCCTTTTTTCAGCATAATACTATTGTTTTCTTTTTCTATTTTCTAACAGGTATTTCTTTAGGCAGAAAACGATGTCTGATATATTTTATGTTTACACACCCACTCTGCTTCTTAAAGAGTTAATAGAGTTCTCCACACAGTGGAACTTAATTAATAGCCAATGAAGATGGAAATAATTCTTTAATGATTATTATCATTAACTCTTCCTCATAACATCCCTGGGAAGCAATGTCAGTATAATTGCCTTAGTTTTATAGGTGAGAAATCTGAAACCCAGAGAAGACAGAGCCACATGGCTAAAGTCACAGTTAGTAATTAGCAGAGCTGGGAATAGAATTCAGCATCCCAAGTCTTGGGATTTTGTTCAAACAAAATTATAACCATAGCCTGCCAATGGATTAGGAGCCTTGGGGAGACATTCCCCTGAAAAGACCAGTGGCTTTTATTGCTAGCCAAAAGCACTGAGCAGGGTAGGCTCCTGAGAAGTCATTTATTTCTTACATATTTAATATATTTTCTCAATCCTTATGATGATCTTTATATTAAAAATGTTATTATGGTTCTAGACATCTTGTTAACATGGCTTTCTAATTCCTGGGTAAAATGTCTAAAGTAAAGGCATGACATAGCAATGAGGTTAGTGAGTTTTAAGGCTGCTGATTAAGAAAGTAGGTGGCACATTAAAGCATGATTTATTTCATTCACTTATCCAACAAATGTTTGTTGAATGGCAACTACCTGCCAGGCACTGATCTAGACATTAGGATTATAGCCACAAACCAAAATTCCTCTCTTAATGGACATCACACTCTGGTGAGATAATAAGTAAGTAAATGTATAATATAAAATTACTATTAATAAATGTAATGGAGAATCATAAAATCACCTTAGGAAATGAGACTAGGCAATGTTTAGGGAGTTTGCTATTTTTATTTTTATTTTATTTATTTTTGGGGGGCAGGGGGAGTTTGCTATTTTTATATATGAATGTCAGGGAAGACCTTTCTGGGGAGGTAACATTTGAGAAGAAATCTAAATAAAGTTAAGAGATCATGCTGGAAAAAAGTAGCTGGAAGATTTAGAGTGTCCCAAAGTCTTGAGGTACCACATGCTTGGTGGGTTTATGGAATAGCAAGTAGGCTAGTGGGGATGGAGCAGGCTAAATAAAGGGTAATGTCAGAAGATCATGTTGCAGGGGAAGCTGTGTAGGCTCAGAGGCCAGGGTAAGAACTTTGAATTTTATTCTCATTGAGGAGAGAATGCATTGGAGGGTTTGAGGCAAAGCCCTACCATGCTGTAATTTATATTTTATATTGCCATTCCAATGGCGCTATGGAGAATGGACTGTAGTGAGTATGATTGTGAGAGGAGAGAGCTCAGAGGGCATTGCAGTAGCTGAGGTGACAAATCATGGGGTTGTTGTTGTGGATGTGGTGGATCAAGTTTGGAGGTCAGATCTCTTTGGAAGACGAAGACAACTTATTTTCAATGGATTGGATGTAGAGTGTGAAAGAAAAGAAGGGTCAATGAGTTGGGTGATTCCAAGTTCTTAGCCTTAGTACTTAAGTGACTGGTGATATAATTTACTGAGCTAGAGAACACAGATGAAGAAAAATTGGGGAAGGATGCAAGATATCAATTTTGGACAAATTAAACTTGAGATATTTATTTGAAACCTGAGAGAAGCTATTCTCTTCAGTAGGATTTTTGAGTGTGTATTTCAGAGGAGAAGTTAAGACTACACACATTTTTGGACAAATAAGTATGAAGATGGTATTTAAAACCACAGATCTGGTCAAGTTCACACCTAGAGATTAGTCCTGGGACACTGCAATATTTAGATGTTCAGAAGTGAAGGAAGATACGTATAGTACACTGCGAAGGAGGAAAAGCCAGGTGTGTATGGGATCTCAAGGGATAGGTAAAGAGTATTTCAAAAGTGGGCATGATTACCTTAGTCAAATGCTGTTAAGAAACTGGATTTTAAAAGAACTGAGAATTGACTGTTGAATTGGGTAATGTGGACTTGGGTAATGAGGTCCTTGGTGACTTGAACAAAAACAGTTTTAGTAGGGAGTTAGGAATGGAAACCTTCTCAGAGGGCATTCAAGAGAGAATTAGAGGACAGATATTGGAAAAAGACACAAAAAATTTCTTTTTAGATATCCTAAAGAAAGGATTGGAGAAATGGGACAGTAACTGCATTTTGATGAATAAATAACTTATATTTTTAATGTAAGAGATAGTACATCATGTTTGAGTACTGTTGGGAATAATGTAATAAAGAGGGGCTGTCAGGCAAGGGGACAAGGGATTGACAGGGGTAATAGTAAAAATGTATAGGGCTCATAGATTAAAAATTCTTGTGAGCTTAAAATTCATTGGATTTATGTTACTGGAAAGAATGAGTTGGAAATAGAAGAGATAAGACAGTGGGATGCTTGACCTTGAGGTCTTGTTAATATACAAAATCCAAAGGATGAAAAAAATGAGGGTATTGCTTCCTTGTATGTTTACACTTGTTAATTCATTGACAAGTGTTAGTTCTGTTTTCTGGTACCATGAACAAGCAGAATAAACGTATGTAGAATAAAATCTAAATATCACTAAAATTTTTCCTATTTAGAGGTTGTTTATACTCTTTGTATTCATGCAATGGAGACGGAAGAGAAGGTATAACTGTAAGGGCTGTGTGTAGGCTCAAAGACACAAGTGTGTGAACTGACTTTAGGATTATACAAATTAATCTGTTCTAACTTGAAGGTGGAGTATATGTCAATAGAGGCAAATTGGTAAACTTGGAAAAAGCAAGAAAATATGACGGCTATTTCCTGATTGCAGTTTTTCTCTGTGAAATGAGTAGCAAGAACTCCAAAGAAGGGAGAGCAAATTGGGTGGGGAAATGGAGGAGGATTGCTAGGCAGCCCTGAGGGCCTACTTGAGGTTTGTGGTCATAAATTTAAAGTGAGACCAGCCAGCACATTTATGTGTACTACAATATTAGGGTTTTCGGTTGAAATAAAAATTTTTTTTATTGAATTCCCACTTCATTTTTTCTTGTTTACTGCCACCCAAACATAATATCTTCAGGCAATGAGGAAAGGATTTTATTTACATGAAAATTGGATGATAAAATTAGGCAACCCACATCCGCTCTTTCTGGAAGCAAATAGACTGTACTTAAACTAATTTCTTTGCTTCAGTTGAAGAATTTTTCAGATACATTGCTTCTTCTAGAGATACGCATGTTAACAGACTTTCATTTTATGTTTTGAGAAGAAATAACTTTTTATATTGCATAAGTCACAATATTCATTATGTAAAATGTATGAGTCAGTTAAAAATATAAGGAAATAAAAATCAGTGTTCCTATCAACCAGTGATAATCACTAGTAATGTTTTAGTATATTTCCTTTTTGGACTGTCTAGATAAATAGATTTATTTCTCTCCCAGTAGGACCACACTTTAAAAAGTTTTATTATCTACTTTTTAAAATGGAATAATATATATTCTAAATGCCTTTCAATGTCATTCTTCTAGCATAACATTTTTAAAGAATTCTTTTATGTGCACAGTTTCTTAATAGAACTGACAAATTGATTCTGAAGTCCAATGGAAGAGGAAAAGTATAAGAATACCTAAGAATATTTTGAAAAAAGAGGAAAACAGCAACAAAAAGTTCATGTCTTATAGCCTGACAATACTGTTTCTAAGATATATATTTTATAAAAATATGAGCACTTTTGTAAAATGACATTTGTATAGAGGATCTTACTGAAGCAGTTTCTAATAATTCACATTTAGAAATCACTCAAATGTTTTTCAATAGGTGAACAGATAAATAAATGATGATACATTTAATTTAAAAATAGGGTTTCCAAGACATATTATGCAGTGGGAAAAATCATCACATAATAGGTACAATACATTTTTTTTATGAAAATGAGATAAAAAACAACAAAACTTTCTGTATTTAAGTGCATATAAATGAAGGTCCATTGCTGTACACCAAACCAATATCTTATCTCTGGGATAAGAAATGAAATTTGGGGAAGGACAAATAGAGCAATTATGTGAAAAATTTTTGAACTTTTTACTCTGTATATTTGTGATTAGTTTACATTTTAATATTGAAAATGTGGCTATGCATTATTTATTTGTTATTATTTATGTATATATTTTTATAAATAATATATAATACATTTTATAAAGCACCAAAATAAGAGTATTAAAAGCAGAACTTATTAGCAAATTTTTGGAGCCTGTTATAGCTAACTTTATCTGAAATATGTGTGTTTATGGATAGGAGCAGTTGAGGTTTCGTTGAATAAATGAGTTTTAAATTGGGGTGCAATGGATTAACATATGTTAGACAAAAATATCAGAGATGCAGAAAACAGCATATATGAAACCTCACAGGTAAGAAGAAGCGTAGCATATCTGAGGAACAGAACAAACATATGGCTAAAGCATAGAGATCATGAAAAGAATAATACAGGGTAAGGATGGGAGAGATTATCAAGTTAAAATCCTGAAGGGCCTTGTAATCCATGCTGGGATTTGGAGATTATTTTAGAGGGTAATAATTAAAAAGTTCTTAAGTTCAAGAGTGACATGATCAGATTTATGTTTTGAAAATCTCAGATGTGCTTGAAAATGGATACTGGATTGAAGGAGAGAATATTTGGATAAGAAAGATCTATTCTTACATAGTAGTCCAAGTGACACAAGGCAGTAAATTGGGCAAGTGTTCTAGCAGTGAGTATGGAGACAATAGGACTGACTTGAGGAATATTTATGAAGGGGAATTTATAGGAATTGCTGGTAAGTTAGACATTAAGGTAGGAAAAAAAGTCAAGCTTCATGCTTTAAAAAAGGGACACATAAAACAAACACATGGAAAGGTTGAAAGTAAAATAATGAAAAAGTATAGATCAGGCAAGTACCAACCATCTAGATATTTAAGAACTTCTATAAATTAATAAGAAAATACCCCATTTTATTCATATATTTATTTTTTCAGCTTTCTTGAGATACTGTTGACATATGATGTGTAACTTTAAGGTATAAAATGTGATAATTAGACACATGTACATATTGCAGAACAATTACCACAATAAAGTTAGTTAACACCTCCATCCATTCACATAATTACAGTTGCTTTTGTGGTAATAGCATGTAAGATCTTTCTTAACAACATTCAAGTATATAATTACTTATTGTTAATTATAGTCACTATGCTGTACATTAGATCTCCAGAACTTATTCATCTTATGCCAGGAAGTTTGTACCCTCTGACCAACATCTCCCTATTTCCCCATCCTCTATCCCTTGACAACCACTATTCTCTCTTTTTCTATGAGTTCAGCCTTTTTAGATTTCACATATATGTGGGAATTACATGTGTGTGTGTGTGTGTGTGTGTGTGTGTCTCCGAACTATTTCACTTAGCATAATGCCCTTAAGGTCCATCCCTATTGTTACAAAAGGCAGGATTTCCTTCTTTTTTTAAAAGCTGAATAATATTCCTCTGTGTTTCATGCCATGTTTTCTTTGTCCATTCATCCTTCAATGGACATGTAGGTGGTTTCCATGTCTTGACTATTGTGAAAAATGTGGCAATGAACATGGGAGTTCAGATATCTTTTCAAGATAGTGATTTCATTTACTTTGGATATATTCCATGTACGTAGTGACCATTTAGATGTCTTCGGGAAAATGTCTATTCAAGTCTTCTGACCTTTTTTTAATCAGATTTTTTTTTTTTTTTTGCTGTTGAATTGTGTGAGTTCCTTATATATGTTGGATATAAACTATTTATCAGATATATATTAGGTCAGTATTTCCTATATTCCATGGGTTGCCTTTTCATTTTGCTGATTGTTTCTTACACTTTGCTGAAGCTTTTTAATATGATGTAGTCCTACTTGTTTATTTTTACTTTTGTTGCTTATGCTTTTGGTCATATCCAAATAATAATTGCCAATACCGGGGTGCCTGGGTGGCTCAATTGGTTAAGTGTCTGCCTTCGGCTTGGGTCATGGTCCTGAGGTCCTGGGATCGAGGCCCACATTGTGCTCCCTGCTCAGCAGGGAGTCTGCTTCTCCCTCTCCCTCTGCCCCCTGCTCATGCTGGCTCTTTCTATCTCAAATAAATAAATAAACTCTTTTAAAAAGATAATTGCTGATACCAATATCAAGGAGCTTTTTTTTACCTAGGTTTTCATCTAATACTGTTATAGTTTGGGTTCTTACATTTAAATTTAATTTTGAGTTGTCTGAATGGTACAAGATAGAGGTTTAATTTCATTTTATTTTGCATGTAAATATCCAGTTTTCTCACCACCATTTATTTGAAAAGACTATCCTCTCCCCATTGAGTATTCTTGGCACCCTTGTCAAATATTTGTTGATCCTATATCTGTGGGTTTACTTCTGGACTCTGAATTTCATTCCATTGATCTATTGCAGTTTTTATGCCAGTGCCATACTGTTTTGATCACTATAACTTTGCAGTAAGTTCGAAATAAGGAATTGTGATGCCTTTAACTTTGTTCTTCTTTCTTATGATTATTTTGGCTATTCAGGTTTTTTGTGGTTCCATACCAATTTTAGGATTTTTTTTCTTTTTCTGTGAAAAATGCCATTGGAATTTTAATAGAGATTGCACTGAATATGTAGATCACTTTGGATGGTATGGACATTTTAATAATATGCAATTATTCTGATCTAGAAACATGAGATATCTTTCCAATTATTTGTGTCTTCTTTAATTCCTTTCATCAGTGTCTTGTTCTTTTCAGTATACATATCTTTTACCTCTTTGGTTAATTTATTCCTAAGTATATTATTATTTGTGATGTTATCATAAGTGAGATGGTCTTTTTTATTTTTCTCAGATAGATCATTTGTTAGTGTCTAGAACTGATTTTTATATATTGATTTTATATCCTGTAATTTTGTTGAATTCATTTATTACTACTAACATTTTTTTTATTGGTGGAGGATTTTCTATATAAAAGAAAATATCATCTGAAAACAGAACATTTTACTTTTTCTTTTCCAATTTGGATGCCTTTTATTTCTTTATCTTGCCTGTTCCAGCCAGAACTTACAGTACTACATTGAGTAAGAGTAGCGAAAGTGACATCCTTCTCTTGTTGCTGGTATTACAGGAAAAACTTCCAAATTTTCACCATTGAGTATGATGTTAGCTATAAATTTGTTATGCATGGACTTTATATGTTTAAATGTGTTTCTTCTACATCCAAATTGTTAAGAGTTTTTATAATAAAACTATGTTGAATTCTGTCAAATACCTTTTTCTGCATCTGTTGAAATGATCGTATGATTTTTCTCTGTCAACCTATTAATGTGGTGTTAAATTTAATCACATTAATGATTTGCATATGTGGAACCATCCTTGCATCCCAGGGATAAATCACACTTGGTCATGGTTTGTGATTCTTTTAATGTGCTATTGAATTTGGTTTGCTAGTATTTTGTTGAGAATTTTTTGCATCTATAATCATCACAGATATTGGTCTTCAGTTTTCTGGTAGTGTCCTAGTCTGGTTTTGGCATCAGGATAATGTTGGTCTCATAAAATGAATTTGGGAGTATTCCTTCTTCAATTTTTTTAATTTCCCTTCTTCAAACTTTAGTTTCAGAAGGATTCCTGTTAATGCTTCTTTAAATATTTGGCAAAATTCACCAGGGAATTCTGGGATTTTTTTTTTTATGGGATGTTTTTGATTACTGATTCAATCCCCTTATTAGTAACTAGTCTGATCAAATTTTTTATTTTTTCATGATTCAGTCTTAGTAGGTGGTATGTTTTTAGGAATTTATCCATTTCTTTATGTTATCCAATTTCTTGGTTCATAATTGTTAATAGCTGTCTCTTATGATCCTGTTTTTGTGTGGTGTCAATTGTAATGTCTTCTCTTTCATTTCTGATTTTGAGCCTTCTCTCTTTTTTTCTTAGTCTAGCTAGAGATTTATCATTTATCTTTTCATAAAACCAGCTCTTAGTTTCACTGAACTTTTCTATTGCTTTTCTGGTCTCTGTTTCATTTATTTTGCTCTTTGTCATTTCCTTCCTTCTGCTAACTTTGGGCTTAGTTATTGCAGGTGTAAAGTTCAGTTGTTTATTTGGCATTTTCATTTTTTTCTTAATGTAGGAGTTTATCACTATAAAATTCCCTCTTTGACCTGCTTTTGCTGCATCCTGTAAGTTTCGGTATGTTTTGTTTTCATTTTTATTTGTCCCAAGATTTTTTTTTTTAATTTTCATTTCTTTTTTAACCCATTGGTTATTCAGTAACATATTGTTTAATCTCCACATATTTGTGAATTTTCTGTTTTTTCTCCTGTTATTAATTCCTAGTTCATACCACTGTGGTCAGAAAAAATAGTTGGTATGATTTCAGTCTCTTTACATTTGCTAAGGTTAATTTTATTACCTAATATATGATCTATCCTGGAAGATGTTTCATGTTCACTTGAGAAAAATTGTTTTCAGATGCTTTTGGGATGAAATGTTCTATATTTGTCTATTGGGTCCATTTCTCATAAAGTATACTTCAAGTTCAGTGTTTGTTTATTAATTTTTTGGCTGGATAATCTCTGCATTTCTAAGATTGAGATATTCAAAGCTCCCCTACTCGTATTGTGTTGTTATCTATCTTTCCCTTCAGATCTTTGAGTATTGTTTATATTTTTTGGGTGTTCCAATAATCAGTGCATATTTATTTACAAATATTATATCTTCTTGATGAATTGAACCCATTATCATTATATAATGACTGTTTTTTCTCTTGTTACAGTTTTTGTCTTCTGTCTGAGCATAACTATCCCTGCTTTCTTTTAGTTTCCATTTGTGCAGAATATTTTTTGTCATCCCTTCACTTTCAGTTTGTTTGTGTCCTTAGAGTTGAAGTGAGTCTTTTGTAAACAGCATATGATTGGGTCTTGTTGTTTAATCCATTCAGTCACTCTATGCCTTCTGATAGGATAATTTATTCCATTTACATCTAAAATAATTATTGATAGGTAAGGACTTACTAATGCCATCTTATTAATTATTTTCTGGTTGTTTTGTAGTGCCATTGCTCCTTTCTTCCTCTTTTGCTGTCTTTCTTTGTGCAATGATCATTTTCTATGGTGGTATTGTTTGATTCCCTTCTCTTTATTTTTTCTGTATCTATTTTAGGTTTTTGTTTTGTGGTAACCATGACTCTTACATAAAACATCCTATGGATATAACAGCCTATTTTAAACTGATAACAACCTGCTGGAGTAAGTCAAAAGCCTACGTCCATGCTAGTGGGCCTGGCTGGGAGCCTGGGTTCACAGGGAGTGATTTTGAGTTCGCTGCCCCAGGAACCACCCAGGGATGGTGCCAAGGTAGGCTGAGGGCCTGAATTCATGGTGACCCACTTAAGAACCTCGTGTCACAGAAGTTATCTGTAGCCATGGAAGCCATCTGGGACCAATGGCCCCAGCAGTTGGCTGGTAAGTCAGAGGCCTAAGTCCACTGGAGCTACCTAGAACCACAGGAGTGGGCCTGATGCTGGAGCATTCATGGGGGATGGGGTCTATAATGAAGTTAGGTACTCACTTCGTTCTTTCTCCCCTAGGGAGAGTATCTCTACATGTAGGGCTGCTCAGGCTTTGTGGAAGTGTGATAAGGGTAATGTAAATCCATTTTCCCTACGCTCCTCTGTATGTCTTTTCTCTCATCTGGAATTCTTAGCCTTTGTAATGGTATTTTGATGCACAGATAATTGTTCAAATTGATGAGTTTGAGAGGGAATGGCCACTAAAAGTCTTATACCACCATTTGCAGACATCACTGTCCCCAATAAGCCCAATTTAAAAATGGGCAGAAGGCTTGAATACACATTGCAGAATGTGGGCAATGGACAGAATGTTCTGAATAGGATCCAAGAGCTCATCCGGTTTTGTGGCAATCAGCTGCCTAGGAGAGTGTAACCCCCTTCTTCCATCTGGAAAGACTGGACATACACATCTCCCTGGAGGTTCAATAGCTTCCTAAACCTGAAAGTGGGTTTTTCTCTTTCCAAAAGCAGCACCCCCAGAGATGAGGAGCAACTACCTAATATTCTTATTGATGCAGACTTGGCTCAGGTATGGACAGTAGTGAAAGCAAAAAGTATCTTATTATCACTCTCCTTTATAAAACAGTAATTGTATCAAGAGAGAAAACCTTGATTTGACATGAAGCAACCCTTCCAACACCCCGGTGGCTAATCAGTGTTAAATTAATGGTGATGCAGCCAAGATTCTGACATTAGGTTATGTGGTAGTTTTATTTTTCAGTGTACCAAGAGTTTTTATTTTTACTTATGCTTCATCAGAATAAAATTGGAACTTAGGAGCTTCATGGCCCATTAGCAAGATTTTATTTTTCACTTTCATTCTAACATGAAGTATAGAAAATAAAGATCTCTTAGAGCAGGCAAGATGCAGTTCTCTATTTCTGGGGATGACAAAAAGAGAGCAACTTGGCTTAAGCACATTAGGGATGATTTTTGACTAACCATTATAAAGACTCTCTTACTGGCCTTACACATAACATTGAAACAGGCTACTGAAAGAGATTGACATAGCCCCATCTTCAAAATACTTGAGAAGTGAAAGGGAGATAACATGACATCATACCACTTTAAAGGCAAAGAAAATAATTCCATGAAACACCAAGCCAAGAAAAAGAGGAGAGAAAACACTTTTCCTTAGGCCTTTGAGTTAAATTGACCTGTTTTAGGTATTTCTAGAAAAGGGTTACTTCCTAGGTGGAAACAATTCCAAGCCTGTTTTCCCATTCAAATGACTAGAGGAAATAGTGCATAAAGAGGGTACTCCATATCAGCTCTGAACTATAATCCCTTCCATCATCAGTGTGAAAGCTCCAAACCTTAGCAACACGGTTTAATGTAAATTGCTTCTTTGACATGACTAACCCATCAATAATCTTCTTGGGTCTAGAGTGAATAAGGAAGAGAAATAAAGTTTCCATCCTGCTCTACTTCACAAATTTTTAGAAATGGCTCCTGTTTTGTCCTTCATAAAATGGCTTAAAATAGCATTGTGAGTCTTTTTGTTTTTCTTTCTTTTTTTTTTTTAACTTAAAGTTTCATAGAATTGACTCAGGAGTCTCATTGAAGAAGGAGATGTCAGGGGTAGGGCTCCATGCTTCTACTCCTGCTTGTTTTTTAAATAGCTTTATTGAGATATAGTTCATATACAAGTAACCCATTTATTTAAAGCATACCATTGCATGGTTTTTAGCATATTCACAGATATGTGCAACTATTTCCACAGTCAATTTTAGAATATTTTCATCATCTTAAAAGAAACCCTGTGTCCTGTACCTATTAATCTAACATCGCACTTGTCACCCCAGTTTTAGGCAAACACAAATCTACTTTATGACTCTACAGATTTTTCTTTTATGGAAATTTCATATGAATGGAATCACATAATATTTGGTCTTTCATGACTGGCTTCTTTCAATTAGCCTAATGTTTTCACATGTTGTAACATGTATCCATACTTTATTCCCATTTGAATGTCTGAAAATTATTTCATTGTACTTTTTTTCCAATATGTAGTTACAGTCAAATTTTTATTTGAAATAAACACATTTTTATGCTATACTAAATTTAAATAAATATATTTGTTCTGTACTAAAAATAATAATTTCAATACTAATGACATGAAGATCTCTAAGTCTGCTCCACATCAGATATTCTTTGAACCTATAATTTATCTTTTCTATAACCAGTGATCTAACTGAAAATTCTTGGTGAGCAAGTGAACCCAACTCCTTTTATTTATAATAAAACTAAAGAAAAATTGAGTTAGTGTGTGATAACCTTTACTAGTATATTCAGGTTAACAATGACTGCCCAATCAAGTCTCCGTCTTTAACAAAATACAATATTCAGAATCTTCACTGATATGCCACATCTCTTGAAAACCTCCAGATGAGATCATGGATTTGAATCCTGATATCATCAGTTTCTACCTTTGGGACCTTTACTTGCCTATTCTAAGCTTTAGGTTTTTAATCTGTACAATAAGATAATAATTATATTTGCATCTCAGGGATTTTTTTTTGTAGACAATTTAATGAGAAAATGTATGTGATTTGCAGGCATAGTTCCTGGCATACTGAATTCTATTAAGCATTTAATAAATGTGAGTTGCCATTATTCATATTATTATTATAACTTGAATCCCAATATGTAGCACAGTGCTTATTATATATTAATTGTCCCCCTCAAATATTTGTGCAATAAGGAATAGATGAATTAAGGAGCCTCTCAAAACTAGAGGACCCTACATTATATTTATCATTTTATTAACCTTGGACTTCACAATAGAGTTGTCTGTTCTGTGTGAGTCATTTGGGGAAGCCACTGAGGGAAGTTCTTCTCATGACAAAAGTTACTACTAATGGGGAGGTGTGTCAATATCTGTCTTGAACCCTCTCATGGTCATCTCAAGGGGAAGAACAGATATTAGGATGTTTCATTTCTGTCAGTAAACAGTGATGATATTACATTCCCTGCATCTTAAAATAACATCAGAATCCTTGGAAGCATTTCTTCTAGAACCACTTGGCATTGATTTTTTTTTTTTTTTTTAGCTGCCCTTCCTGAGGACTCAGCAAATTTACAAAGTGAAGGAAGCAATAATTCTCTAGCCAAGAAAACTGCTGAAGTAAAGCCACATGTTCTTTCTATACCCATTGGTATAACACACAGCCAGCTTGACAAAAATGCTGACCCCCCTCCTGCTTGAAACTGTTAATTTCTGAGGAGTAGGGAGCCTAGAGTTCAATCTCTGTGTTTTTGTTGCTCTTAGGTTCCTATGGGTATATGTGTTCCATTTGATTTTCAAAGTTGTAGACTGCCTTGATTTCAGATAGGGTAAGTACAGAATTGTCTTTTAGGAATAAATTACAATTTATTTAAGGCTTGCTTTTTCTGCACATTTTTTGGATACATAAAACAAAAACAAAACATAAAATGGGACATTTTCAAAACATGGTAGGGGAAAGATGACACAGTTCTGCCCTATCCTCTGAGCTCCTGAATCTAAGCAATTTGGGAGATTAGGTGGATATTTCTTGAGTATGTGTATGAGTGAAACTTTGGAATTTTGTAAGAAGAATAAATGAAGGAGAGAGAATGAAATTGTAGAAGGGAAGTTCTCAGCTACTCATTGCTGTCTCTCATTCTGTCTTTTCAGTGTCTATCTTCCTATGGGCCACCAGCTCTCCTTCTGGGACTGATCCTGTCTCCACTCTGTTTGATTGGGTTCATTACTTCCTCTGGGTAGAATGGGGACAAATCCCTACTATGTTTGGCTAAAATAAGTTTGTTTTTTAAAAGGAATGTTTTGAGGAAAAGAAAAAAATGAGAAATAAAACAAAACGAAAGTAAATTAATCCCTCGCCTGAAAGAATAGAGAACATTTAAAAACATAGAGCAATGAGTGAAATAAGTCAATCAGAGAAAGACATGTATCATATGACCTCACTGATATGAGGAATTCTTAATCTCAGGAACAAACTGAGGGTTGCTGGAGTGGTCGGGGGTGGGAGGGATGGGGTGGCTGGGTGATGGACATTGGGGAAGATATGTGCTACGGTGAGCGCTGTGAATTGTGTAAGACTGTTGAATCACAGATCTGTACTTCTGAAACAAATAACGCAACATATTTTAAGAAAAAAGAAAAAGAAGAAGATAGCAGGAGAGGAAGAATGAAGGGGAGTAAGTCAGAGGGGGAGACAAACCAGGAGAGATGATGGACTCTGAAAAACAAACTGAGGTTTCTGGAGGGGAGGAGGGTGGGGGGATGGGTTAGCCTGGTGATGGGTATTGAGGAGGGCACATTCTGCATGGAGCACTGGGTGTTATGAACAAACAATGAGTCATGGAACAGTACACCAAAACAAATTATGTAGTATATGGTGATTAACATAACAATAAAAAAATAAAAAAAAAACATAGAGCAAAGGGAGAGACTATGGTGCTCAATGCAGCCTTAGATTGGCTTCATGGGCGTGGCTCAGGAGGAAAACAACCCTTACTTTATTTCCATTTACTTTAAACATCTGTACTTATCTCAAACCTGTGTTTGCCTTGGGCTGTGTATGAACTGTTTGCATAGTCTTTTTTTTTTTTTTAAGATGTGGCTTAAATAGTTAAGTGTTACCTTCCTTGGAGCCTCTATCCTGTATGTGGTCCTTCTTAGTTGGCCTTGCTTAAATCCTGGATTCACTATATTCTAATTGTGTTATCTTTCTAGATCACAATTCCATCAAATATAATAGGCTGAAATTCTAAAACCTGACTTGGAGGGTTGTTTTAAGTGTTGATATCGTCTTCATGGTTCTTAATAGAGGCTGGCACAATGTAGGAACTCAGGAAAATGGCAGATACTTTTGTTATTACCACAGCTGATTGGAAGCATCTACCTCTTATTATGGCTAAGCTTTGACACCTATGTTTTAAGTTTTTAGTTTCCAGTTTTCAAAGTATAGATGACTGACAAATTATTATGAATCACTTCTATGTCATTTCTGGTTTCTCTATATAATTTCTAATGACAGTACTTCCTATTGCTTTAGGCACCCCATGAAAACATCTATAAAGATTCTTCCACAGATGTGAGGTGCATAGTAGGCATTTAAATTCTTTCGTTCTCTGATAGCATTGTTCAACGTCTCACCTCAGAGACAGTAGACCAGCTGACCAGCTTTTACTTTGAGTATTTGGCTGCTTATCAGAACTGGAAATGAAAACAAAACAAACATGTAAAGAGTTAAAGTATATATAAATTTTGCTCCTCTATTCCCACCTTAATTGTCTGATAGCAAGTTCTCCAATCCACATTCAAATTTCACTTTTCTGTGTTCCACTGGCATTGACTTAATGTGTCACACCATATTACTTTTTTTTTTATAAAAGATTTTATTTATTTATGAGAGAGAGAGAGCATACAGTGGGAGGAGCAGAGGGAAAGGGACAAGCAGACTCTGTGCTGAGTGCCAAGCCCCAGGAGGCCTCAATCCTAGGACCCCAAGATCATGACCTGAGCTGAAACCAAGAGTCTGGTGCTTAACCAACTGAGCCACTCAGGCGCCCCAACACTGTATTACTCTTAGTTGGGCATCAACTAGGCTAGGCTTGAGCAGTAGTGAACAGGGCCAGAGGACAAAACCCAGAAGATTTCAAGAATCAAGCAGGAGGTTAAGCCAAACAATAAGTCTAGCACCATGTAACTGATTGAAGCCCCTAATTTGAGCAGAGCAGTGAGTCAGTGGGACTGGGGTCAAGAGAGCATAAGCAGTTACTGGGGAAAGAAGTCATTAATAGAGAAACAGAGTATTTAATATAGAAGGAAGGTTGCTGAAAAGACCGTGAATCTAGTGCTCAGATCAGCATTTCTTCTTTCTACTTCCTGGGTATATAATTATAAGCAAACCCATTCACTCCAATAAATTTCATTTTCCTCACATATAACATAGGAATGATATTTATCTTACCTTCCAAGACTCTAGTAATATAAACAATAATAAAGCACTTGATAAACAATTGAGCACTATGTTCATTATAAGGTAAAGGTAGCCTGTGGGTTAGATGCCACATGCAGATTGTTGGGCCAAAATGCGGCATCCAAGCCATGGGTTACAGACAATATGGATTTCCTTGAAACACAAAGATCTGGAGCCTCTGGGCCAGTGTTACTGTTAACAACAATAGGCTGGGCATTTGGGTTTGTAACCTGTAATGAGAGATTCATGTCTCCCCTCTGCTCAGGATCTAGACCTGACAGCCCAGGATATGATTAATCAGGGCTCAGGGCTCAGGAAGCAGCTCTCCACACCTGGCAGAGCCTGACAAAATCTTCGCAATCAGATTAACAAAGCAGTGATATGAGGTCCTGTCAGTGGGGGCATGGACATGGAACATCATTATGCAGAACAATTTGTTATCATAGCCAACCTTGTCCTGGGCTTTTGACTGCATATTGATGTGGCACAGCTCACTGAAGATGCATGGATAAATGTGGTTAAGGCATTGTGAGAGCAATTGGTAGCAGCTAGAAAGCTAGCTCTTTCTACTCCAAGCTCAGCTTGAAAAGAAATGCAGTTCTGGGGACACCATTCATTTTGCTATTTCTGAGGTCTTTCACCTCCACTTCAGCAAGGTACAGGGGCTGCTTTTCTTTATTCCTGAATAAGATTTTCTGTTTCTCCTTCAATTCTTTTTTGACTCTGGTGCTTAGGAGGTCACTGGTGTGGGATAGTGGTAGAACTTTTTATTTATTTATTTTTAAGATATCAATTCTTTTCTTTTTTTGGAATAGTCCAAGATATACCTATTTCCTCCAGAATCTTTTTTTCAAAGCCAGTTGTCCTCGCTCAATAGGTGTATGATGTCACTCACATTGTACCATGAGGGGTCCCTTTCTTGCATCTAGATCAAGCTATTGCCCCCAAACACAAGGGTCTTCACATGACTGTTTACCGAAATACCCACCAATAATTTTAGACAGAGCTTTAGTCATGTTCTACCTCTGCTAATTTAATAAAAGGCAAGGCCCTTGTATTATTTGATTAATTCTTTTAAGCTTTAGTTTCTTCTTTCTTAAAATGGCCATTATAGGGAGAGGGGACAATAAGCTCTGTTTCATCTGGCTACTTTTACAGCATTAAAGTACAATAGATTTGGGGTTGCACTCCAAGCCTGTGACCAGCCTGGTAATCCCGACTTCAGTGCACTTCACAGACTTGGTGACCTTAGACTTGGGAGGGAGAAGGACACAAGATGTCCCACTGACACCTTCTGGAGCAAGCCACATTCTGCAACCTACATTTCTCAGAGGGTGCTTGCCTCCTTACCTATTTGTTCGCCATCCTTGAGTGCATAGTTCCTTTATAGAAACCAACTGCAATGGTGGGAGAGTAAAATCTAGTTTCATTCACACAACAAAAATGTACTTTGACCAATGCAATGTTTATAAAACATACACCTTTGGAAAAAGGTGTCGGTGTCACAGGTCAGGCTCCCCAAGCAGTGCGCTTTGAATAGAGGTTTGTGTATGGCAAATTTATTAGGAAATGCTCTTGAGAACAGTACTGCTGGAACAGAAAGGAAGGAAGAAGGATGGGACAAAATGAAAACTTAGGCTATGGTGCAATCTCGACTTAATTTTTAACCAATCCCACAGATAAAAATGACTGGAATAACTATTCACTTTTCCTACACACGGGGGGGTGAGGGTCAGGCCTTTATATCCTACATTGACCAACCACTGGTTGTGGGAAGGCTCTAAGAAGGGGTTTTAGCCTTCACAGAGGCAATGCTGTCTAGGCCAGAGCAGCTTGGGGTGGAGTCTGGGGCAGAGAAGCTGGATAAATGATAGGTTTTATGCTTCTTCTTAGTGCAGACATTTCCTCTTTCAAAATCACTCAGATCTCTGCATGTAACACCTCCTTATTTTTGCATAATGCTGTATATTTCACAGAGATTATCACATATGTCCCTCCTCTGTCACATTTTTTGAAGCTAGTGAAGCAGCTATCATTCCCATTTTAAAGAAAAAGAGATAAATTTTGAGACTCTTTCCAATCATTCCTTCCTTGTGTCACCCTCAACAAATTATAATTTCTGTGGGACTTCCTTTCTAACAAAATGGAGGAGAAAATAACTTATGTGCCTAATGTTTCATTGCTGATTTAGGATCTATAGTTGGGTACCTTGCACAGATGTATGTGTTCACTAAGCCCTACACTGCCCCAATGGGACAGGTTAGTGATGCAACTATGCTCTGAGACAGTAGAGAGGATAGCATGCAAAAGAACTAAAATGCAATCTGAAAAGATGTCCACAGTGTGCAGGTGTCCTTAAAGTGTTTGGAATTACATGAATAACAATGAAAAATATTTCCATGTTATGTGTGTCCTGAGATTTTTTTCCCCTTCCAGATAAAATGATTCGTGCTCCTGAAGTGGAATCACATGGAGCAGACTTGGCAGGATTCTATGCAACACTCATGCCTATTTTTGTTTTTTCTTTAAAGCCATTTGTTGACACAAGCCTTTTTCTGCGGTATATGTGCTATTCTCTAAATTTAGCTTGTTCTGTTAGTGAAATACAAAAGCTGTCACATCTAACTTGACTCTTTGTCATTCTCACATTACATTCCTTACCTATGGATAGTCCAGGTACACTCTTTCCAAATGAGAGGGTTTGCAGAACTACTCTACACCTGTGGGTAGCATCTTTTCCCCCATCCATGGGGGTGATGTTTAGCCTACAAATTTTCTTGCAATTTCAGCCAGCATTTAGTGCCCAAGCAAATTACCTGAAAATGGGCTGAAACTGACCCAAGTCAGACCTCATCAGCATTCAGTAATACAGGTAGAAGGTGAGTGAAAGAAGAGGCAAGACATGTGGAAAAGGGTTTGATCAAAGAAGAGCCGTGAAGCAGAAAATAAGGACGTTGCCGGGTTGCTTGGCCCTGATTTCATGTACCTTACATGCTGTTTATTACAACAATGTGAGGTCTCCTGTTCTACCTAAGAGTACCTTTTCTAACACTTTGGTTCTTATATTTGGGGAAACCTGGCTGTGTTGTATGTAAGCTTCCGTTTTAGGGAAAGAAAATGAAATTATGCATCAGTTTGAAGGAGAAAATGCTCCCAGCTCCCTGATGTGAAAGAAATGGAGCGGGCAAGAAGCAAGAGGAAGTTCTTTTGCTTTGCAGTATGCCTTTGTCCTTGACAACTGCTCTCAAAAGCTTGGACCACGAACTGCCCCCCTAGATTTGTTTGAACTTTTTCTGATCTACTTTGGTGCATTTTCATTTCTCCTCCCAGGTACTTCTTCTCTTAAAATCTTTACTTTTTGACTTTAAATCTCTTTGAGGAAATTTCTTAAAACATTATATTGATTTAAATTGCATTCTTTAACACATTAATTCATTTCATATATTTGCAATCACAAATATCACCAAACGATGTATTCCCCATCATTGGAAGGAGCCAAAATGTTCTAGTCACAATCAGGTTCACAGTGAATATTGAGTTTCACTCTTGTCCCTTCGTAATGTGTTATATAGTAAGATGAGCTGAAGTGAAATCATTAGAGAAAGATGTGAAGTCCCCCACCTTAAGTTCTGTCACCTTTCGGGGGGGGGGAGCCACAGGAGCTTATTAGCCAATATATAGCATTTAGATATGGGATAAAAGGTTTGAAGTGATTTCTATGTATAGCCTACTATAGACTGATAGACTACTACTATCATAGTCATAGTAGACATGAGCTGGTAATATTAACTCCAGCTATAAGGCCAATGTCCATGTTTTAGAATAGGAAAGGCACACTAGAGCTTCCCTAGAATATCCTCACGTGTGTTACGCCAAATAGCTTAGCCGTTTTGTCTAAAATCATAAATAATGTCAGTTATAAACTAAGAAGTCACATCTGAAAGCATTCATCATCCTCTCTCGTCTTCAGGATTATTCTGATCATTTATACATCAGGTCTGTCCCATCTTATTTTTGTTTTGTGTTTTGTTTTTTGTTTTTAAGATTTTATTTTTAAATAGTCTTTACAACCACGACAGACAGATAAACAAAACCAGTGAAAGCAACCAGTGATTGATTCAAACAGCAAAACCCTTTAACCTCAGTTTTCCCTTTAGCTGTGTAAGCAGAGCAACTCATTGTCTCTTTGTTTAAAGTGAAATAGCTGAAAACAGTGTTCTCCAATGTAGAATGTTAATAATCTGAGAAACTAGGTGTGGAGTATGCAGGAACTCTGCTATCTTGTGATTTGGCTATAATCTAAAACCGTTCTAAAATAAAAGGTTTTATTGGTTAAGCATCCGGGTCTTGATCTTAAGGTCATGAGTTCAAGCCCCCAGTTGGGCTCCACGCTGGGTGTGGAACCTACTTTAAATGAATGAATGAATGAATGATTGAATAAATAAAAAGTTTATTAAAAAAAGTTGTCTCTTCACTGTCTCCATTTTCATCAAATCCCACTCCCTACTCAAGCTACTGCAGTCTGATTCACTCAGCACTGAACTGAAAGGACTTTGTAAAGTTACCAATAATCGCCATGTTGATAAATCCAGTGATCTATGGTAGTTCTTATTTCCTTTAACTTCTCAGTCATATTGAACACTTCTGATCACTCTCTCCTTTTTGAAACATTTTCAGAGGAAGAGACCATTGCTCTTTAACTGAAACGGAGAGCTGAATGTGAATGTGTTGTGTGTTAAGAAAGGGAGAACTGTATTTGAAAAGCAGTCTTCTTTAAAAATCAGTAGAGGGGTGCCTGGATGGCTCAGTCAGGTAAGCATCTGCCTTCGGCTCAGGTCATGATCCCATGATCCTGGGATCAAGCTCTGCCTCAGGTTCCCTATTTAGTGGGGAGTCTGCTTCTGCTTCTGCCTCTGCCCCTCCCTTCCTCTCGTCCTTTCTCTCTGGCTATCTCTCTCACTCTCAAATAAATAAAATCTTTAAAAAAAGAGAAAAAACAATCAGTAGAGTCTGGGGAGCTATAGCGTGCAAAGACTGACAGACTTTCAGAAGTGGGAGTATTTGGGGATAGGTTAAACTTCAGCATTGAAAGATTGGTTATTGGAACGAGACTGTTGCTGATTAACTGACTTAAATGTGTGGTTACCAAAGACAGTTGTTGCCATACAAGTCCTCACTGACCAACTGAGATGGATTTAAAACCAGCTCTGGAGATTATTTTACATTTCTTGGACTCTGGCCAAAGAACAATCAGCCCTTTCCTTGAATTATTAGAAGTAAATCAACTTTTTAATTTCTCCCTTGGCTTCTGTTCCTCTCCTAACTTTCCTCCCAAGTCATTAATTCCCCCATTTCAAGCTTTACTTGCCACACCATTTTCCCTTTTTAAATGCTAGACACTTAAGTATTAGAATTCCTACTGTCCATATACTTTACGTGCATGCAATTTCATGTGTCCTAAGACCTCTTCTCTCCTCATCAATCTCTTGATGATTTCAGCTTTGTCTTTAAACACAATTTCCTTGCTTTTACCTCCCCAGAGTAGATTTCTTGCTGAGAGCTACATCTCTACCTCATATTTATGTATCTAACTGCTTAATTAATATCTTCATGCAGTTGTCCAATGCACATTTCAAGCTCACAATGGCCTAAATGAATCTTTCCCCCTAAAAATTCACTTCCATTGGTAGTCCTGTTCATCTCAGCTAATGGCAATTAAATCATTATTTTTTACATTTTATTTTTATTGAGATATAGTTGACATATAAAATTGTGTAAGTTTAAGGTGCATAGCATGTTGATTTGATACATTTATATATTACAGTATGATTACCACCATAGCATTAACTAACACCTCTATCATGTTACATAATTATCATTTCTTTTATGGTGGGAACATTTAAGATCTAGTCTTTCAGCAACTTTGAAGCCTATAATATGCTATTGTTGTTTATAGTCATTATGCTGTGCATTAGGTTACCAAGATTTATTTATCTACTATTTCCAAGTTTGTACCCTTAAACATCTAATTTCCCCACTCCTCTCCCTCTGGTAAATACCATTCTACTCTCAGTTTTTAACAAGTTCAGCTTTTTTAGATTCACATATATCATACAGCATTTGTCCTATTCTGTCTGACTTATCTCAGAAGAATGCCCTTATGGTCCACCATGTTGTCTCTAATGGCAAGGTTTCTTTCTTGTCATGGCTGCATAATATTCCACTGTGGTGTGTGTTTGTGTGTGTGTGTGTGTGTGTGTGTGTGTTTCATTGTTTGATGGACACTTAGGTTGTTCCATATCTTGACTATTGTGAATAATAGTGCAATAAACATTGGGGTGCAGATACCTCTTCAATATCTTGTTTTCATTTCCAATTGATAGATACCAAGAAGTGTGATTATTGGAAATATGGTAGTTCCACTTCTAAATTTTTGAGGAATCTCCATACTCTTTTCCTAGTGGCTGAATCAACTTACATTCCCACCAACAATGTACAAGGGTTCCCTTATATCCACACCTCAATGACACTTATCTCTCATTTTCTTGATGATAATCATTCAAACAGGTGTGAGATGATATCTCATTGCTGTTTTGATTTTCATTTCCCTGAAGATTAACCATGCTGAGCATCTTTTCATGTACCTATTGACCATTTGGAAGTCTTCTTTGGAAAAATGTATCTTTAGTTCCTCTGTCCATTTTTAAATCAGATTTTGTTGTTATTGTTTTTATTGAATTGTGTGAGTTCTTCAGATATTTTGAACACTCAATAAGGAAAAGACAGTTTCAACAAATGTTATAGGAAAACTGAATAACCACACACAGAAAAATGAAATTGGGTCCTTTTCTTATACCACTCAAAATTAACACAAAATGGACTAAAGAATTCAAGACCTGATAACATAAAACTCCTAGGAGAAAACAGGGAAGAAGTTGCTTGACATTGGTCTGGGCAATGATTTTTTATTGGATATGACATCAAAACCTCAAGCAACAAAAACAAAAATCAGTAAGTAGAACTACATCAGAATAAAAAGCTTCTGCACAGAAAAAAGACACAATTTTATTTTATTTTATTTTTTATTTTTTTAAGATTTTACTTATTTGAGAGAGAGAATGAGATAGAGAGAGAGAGAGCATGAGAGGGGGGAGTGTCCGAGGGAGAAGCAGACTCCCCGCTGAGCAGGGAGCCCGATGCGGGACTCGATCCTGGGACTTCAGGATCATGACCTGAGCCGAAGGCAGTCGCTTAACCAACTGAGCCACCCAGGCGCCCCAAAAAGACACAATTTTAAAAAAAGACAATATGGAATGAGAGAAAATAAAAGCAAACCACATATTAGATAAGAGGTTAATATCTAAAATTTATAAAGAATTCATACAGTGCAATAACCAAAAAAAAACCCAAAAAACAAAAAACACACAACCTAATTTTAAAGTGGATGGAGGACCTAACTAGATATTTTTCCAAAGAAGACATCCAAATGGCCGATAGGTACATAAAAAAAAATGTTCAGTCATAGGACAATGCAGCCCTATGCTATGTTGCCTTGTGAGGGTGGAGTGGCCCTGCGAAAATTTTTCCTACCACTGTGACTAAACTTGTATTTTGAGGGGTTTTTTTTTGTTTGTTTGTTTGCTTATTTGTTTGTTTTACTGCCCCAGTGGTGTGCTGAAATCTTTTTGGGGGAAAGCTGTTATTTCTGTAAATTTTCTCGTGTCCATGGTAATTTGCTCAGGTGGCACATTCTGGGTTTTTTCCAGACTACTATTAGAGGGGTTGTGGCATGTCTGCAGGCTCTGCTGATTCTGCAGCCTTTATGGAGGTCTATCTGCTTATTACTGGATGCACACACGGGTGAGACTCCTTCCAGGTCCCTTGGCATCTGGTGCTAGATCCTACAACATCCACAAAGGTGCTTTTGTTCATGGGTGGATATCTAATTAATTGTTAATAAATAGGGTCAAAAAGGAGGAACATCATACACCACCGTACTCATATCTATCTCACTGTTCCTTCTAGCACCAGTCTGTTCAGTTGGAGTAATCCTTGACTTTTCTCCTCTCACACCACACTATTCAATCTGTCAAAAAATCCAGTTGACTGTAACTTCAGAATAAATCTGTAAAGTGATCACATCTTGCATTCTCCATGGCTACCGTCTTCGTCCTAAGCACTATGATTGCTTGAGAAGATAACTGCAATAGCCTTTAAACTTGTCCTATTTGTATTCTTGATCTTCTCACCTACTATTAAGTTCAGCAACTCTCCTCGTTTTCCTGGAACTTACCTGGGTTTAGCACCGACCTTCATATGTTCTCAGGACACCCCTCAGTCCCACAAAGCTGGGACAGGTGGCCATCCTATCATTTACTCTCCAGACAATGTCCAGAGTTGTCTTTTAAAAATACAAATCAGATCATATCAATCTGCTATTCCAATCCTTTGATGACTCCCTACTTCACTCAGAATAAATGCTAATATCCTTACAATGGCCTACAAGACCCTATACTGTATTCCACTGCTTTCTCTGTTCTAACTTTGCTACAACTCCTCTTCTCATTATTTTGCAACAGCCACAGTGACTTTTATGTTCCTTGAACTTTCCTCTCTTAGGCTCTTTGCATTGGTTGCTCCCTCTGGAATACTCACCCTCTAAGTACATATGTGGCTCATAACCTCATTTATTTTAAGTCTTTGCTCAAACGCTACCTTCTCAATTATCTCCACCCTGACCATTTAGCTTAATGTTGCAGTGTCCACTCTCAGAACCCTGAAGCTTAGTTTCCATGTATTTTTTTTCTCCATTGTATTTACCACCTTTAACATATTATGTAATATACTTACCAATTATGGCAACATCTGTTAACAATGTAATATAAGCTAATGAGGATAGGAATTTTTATCAGTTTTATTCACTGTTGTATTCTCAGTGCTTAGAATAATTCTTGGCACATGATAAATCCTCAATACATATTTGGGAAATGAATAAATTAATGGTTCTATTTACCACCTACACATGGAGTGTTCTCTCTCTCTCTCTCCTCCTACTTAGACCGCTCTTAATAGTTCAGACCTCTACATATTTCTCCCTTCTTAACTATATCATCAGAGTGTCCTGCTGGAATTTCAAACTCAATTTATTCAAAGTATAATTCATTATCTTCCTACTAAAGCCACATCTCTTCCAATATATTCTTTTCTAGTGAATGACTATATTTTATATCTGATTAAGCAAACGAAGAACTTGAGAGATATCTATGACACCTTTTTCTCCATCATCTACCATATCTAAAATTCTATTACTTCTGAATAAGTGGAATCTCTTCATTTTACTCCATCTACACTATCAACATCCATGCTCACACTCCTCTCATTTCTCAGCTGGCAGATGTCTTTAACGGATTCTTAAAAATTTTCTCTCCTCTCTTTTATCCATTCTTCCCACTGCAGCCAAGCTGAAAAACAAAAATATAATTCTGTCACCTTGTGAATATACCCATACCACCATCACTGTGCTCAAACATTTAACTATTTTTTATTGCCTTTAGAATAGAATAAATACTAAATCATCAATATGGCCTCCAAGATCAGGTATGGTCTGGCCTTTGCCTATGTCACCAAATTCATCTAGTGCTAACTTCCCCCTAGCTCTCCTAATTCTAACCATAAAAGTCAGCTGGAGTTCCTTAAAAGCTTTATGCCCTTTCTATTTTGAGGCATTCATATGTGCCTGCCTTCTGCCTGAAATGCTGTCCCTTTCTACCTTTTCCTAATTTACTGTCTGCTTCAGAGCTCTGCTCAAACATTGATCTTTCTGGATAATGTCTTGGGACTCTCCAAATCTGGTTAATGTCATGATTAGGCTCTCATAAAATCATGCATTTCTTTCTATAGTCCTTTAAAAGAGTAACAAATAATTAGGTGATTGCTTTTTAAATGTCTGTCTCCCTGATAAAATATCAGTTACATGAGGGAAGAGACTATTTTTTTTCACTGTTGTTTCTCAAGCATTTAAACAGTTTGTCTTGGTCCATTTGGGCTGTTGTAACAGAATAGCTCGGACTGGGTAACTTATAAACCACAGAAATTTATTTCTCACAGTTTCTAAGGCCAGAAGTCCAAGATCATATTCCAGAATGGTTGTTTTCTGGTGCAGGCCCTTTCCACGTTGCAGACTACCAACTTCTGGCTGTATCCTCACATGATAGAGTGGTTAGTGAGTTCTCTGGGTTCTCTTTTAGAAGAACACTAATCCCATTTATGAGGGCTCCATCCTCTTTATGTAAGTACTTCCCAAACACCCCATCTGCAAGCACTATCACATTGGGAATTAGGATTTCAACATATGAATTTTGGAGGAATACAAATATTGAGGCCATAGCATAATTCTTTGCACATTTTAGATGGATGGGTGGATGGATGGATGAGTGAGTGAAGATTAAATTCTAGTTGACACCTCTCTGGTTTTGTCCTTCCTCTCTCTTCTTTCTCATTATGGTATATTGATGAAAGTCTTCTGAACTATATGATAGTTACATTTTGAGCATCACATCTACGGCAGCCTTTTTTTCAATAGTGATAATTATTTTCCTCCCCTTAGCAAGTATAGCTGCAAGTTAATCAGTAATTAATTTTGTAAACTTCATACCTTATGTAAAATAATAACCCTGTACACGCTTTCATCTCTTAGTATATAGTATGATGATATGAAGCCAGGATATCAGGAAACTAAAACTCTTGGGAGAGCCTCTTACCTGAGAGGCTCCAAGTGAGGGAAAGTGTATAGGGTGAAATTAAAGTGATTATAGAGTGTTTCCATGGAAGACACTAAATGCTTATTGGAGTAGTTATCAGAATTACAAGTATAGATAAAAGCAAATATTAGTAAGGTAAATTACACAACAGAAAATTTCTGCTCAGGGAGGAAACACTAGACAAATTGATTAAATTCTCCTGTATAGAGCCTTGCAGACGATCCTGTAAAAACATCACTCACCTGTGTACTTATTTCGCCAACTGTATTAAAATAAGTGACTTATCTCTGAGTATTCCCATCCCCCAATTTGTATTCCTAACAGAAATGCACAAATCTGATTATATGAAATTTTTGGAAATATTGTGGGAATATACATTAGAAAACAAATCATTACACTTGTTTCTGAAATGTAGGATGGCAGGATTAAGATGAACTCTTCTAACAGAATCAACATAATAATGGCTTAATCAATAAAACAATTTTTCAAAAAGGTAATAATATGTGTATAAGTAATTCAGAGCTAGATTAGATCTTCCACAGTGTTGGGACCCAGAACTAGCCTCTGCCCTTCAATCTCCAGGGTCCTGCTCTAATCCAGTACTACTTACCAACCATATTATAGCCTGTGGGAAGGACACAAGAAGTAGGAGAGAACATGCCCTAGAAAGGGTACATATCGGGTCTGCTCAGATCCTATTGGTCAGAAGTTAGCACTAACCATAGCTGACTCTAAGGGAGGTTGAAAAATAAACTCATTATCATGAAGACCATGTGTCTGCTAAAATTGGGACTACTATTACTATGAGAGACAAAGAAAAGCATATTTTATAGGAAAACTAACAATCTCTATTATAGTAAATAAATCTAATCTCATTCATTTCTTACAGATTTCTCACTCAACTTGTTTTCTGGAGTTGGTTTCCAGGGAAAATATTTTTTGGAATACCTTCTGCTTTTGGTTAAACAGGCCAATGCTAAATAAAAATAATGGTGAGTAAGGTGAACATGAGAATGAGTGGAAATTCTTACATGGAAAAGTATTATAAGCTAGAAACGAGTAACAGAAGTCAATTGAATTTTTAAGTTTTTCTTGATGCAAACAAAATTTTGTGAATATAGACTCCCTGTGATGGAGACTCCATATCCTTTTTGTTTTCTCTATGCACCCTGAGTAGCTTGTGTTTTTCCGAGTTAATTTTTGCTCTAATCTGTAGTATCCACTGAATTAGGGACAGAACCATCTTCTTTCCCACTTATGTCATCTCATGTACACATTGCTGAAGTCTAGATGTGCAACAGTCAATATTTGATTTCTCCCAAAGACACCACTCACACAAAGCATTAATGTATATAGCAGAATTTACAGAGGAATTTTTGTAACGTTGGGCATGTGTGTGTTCATGTTTTATGTCCATATTGAAGACAACAAAATATTTATTATTAGTTTGGTTGTTTCTTAAAGTGTCTCTTTAAAGTTTCTGCCAACTTAATCTTGAGCCTCCCCTCTCCCTTTGCTTTTCTGCTCTCTATCCCTCCTCGAAATTCCTGTTTATTTCCTATTTAAAACAACTTGGCTTTCTTCTACTTTAAAAAATTTTTCTCTTAGTTCTGTTCATGTGAAAATATTCTTTCAAGCATAGAGGGTTCTTAACTAATTTTTGATATCATACCAAATATTGGTATGATAATCATCTTGCTATTTATGTTCCAAATATATGCATTTCCGGAATCTGAACTATGCAATGGAAATATGTGAGCCTCTTATTTACTTTAACATTTTCTAGTATCACATTAACAAATGAAAAATAAACATGTATAATTAATATTAATAGTGTATTTTATTTAACTAAATAAATCTAAAATATAATTTTAAGATATAATCAATATAAAAATTACTGAGAAATTTAATCTTTTTCTTTTGTGCTGTCTTTAAAATATGATGTATATTTTAAACCTCTAGCAGCACATCTCAATTCATCTGCTAAATTTTCAATGGATATGCATAATTTCTATTTAGATTTCATAATATTTGTAGGGGAAAGATCAGATTTACATACTCAAGTCTTTGCTAATATAAATAAAAGTTTTCCAATAATTGAATTGAAGAGAAAAATAGTTTTTCTTTAATATTCACATCTACATTGATAAAACTTGTTCATCTTATATAGGAGAGTTGATTTCACTTTGCAGCAAAAACACTTCAGTTTTAAAATTGTATCTAACTTAAATAAATTCACAACTTTTGCATCAATTTGTAGTTATTAATATTGAATCCAAAGAAGTACTCCATACCTTAAAGGGCAGTTCTATATCTGACAATATAAATGAGGCTTTTAAAATTTTTTCTTGTAATTTTACAATTAATTTCCATAACAAAGTCCATTTTGCATATTGATTCACGTTAGAAATATTTGTAAAATCAATATTATTGATTTATATTTTAAAAACTCTTAATTTCAAAATTAATTCTAATACCTCTCTCATCAGTTCATAAATAAAGTCTTCCTTTCTTTGAAGCTTTAAATTTAGTTTGTTCATATGCAGTGAAAAAAAAATCCTAATTCATATTGCCTATTTGTCTTTGATTCTTGAATATTTAGCGAGGATTTCTTGTTTCCAGAAAATTCTGAATTTGAGTTTACAATTCAGGAAATCTTTTTTAAAACTCTTATATGCCTAAACCAGTGAGTATTGACAAAGCACTAAAGATTATTAAATATATTGTTTTGTGTTTCTTTCAAAAGTTTCAAAAATTGGCTATGATTCATGTATTTATGACACTTTTGATCATCTACTTCAAAAGCCAAAGCATAAATATTTTTAACATTTCTCACACAGTGGGATAAAGCAGTAAGAGAACTATCAATCTCTTGTTTTAAAATCTCAATAAATCAGGGTGCCTGGGTGGCTCAGTCGGTTAAGCATCTGCCTTTGGCTCAGGTCATGACCCCAGGGTCCTGAGATTGAGCCCTACATCAGACTCCCTGCTCAGTGGGGAGTTTGCTTCTCCCTCTTCCTCTGTTCCTCCCCTGGCTTGTGCTCTCTCTCTCTCTCAAATAAGTAAATAAAATCTTTTTTTTTTTTTTTAAAGATTTTATTTATTTATTTGAGAGAGAGAGAATGAGAGATAGAGAGCATGAGAGGGAAGAGGGTCAGAGGGAGAAGCAGACTCCCCGCTGAGCAGGGAGCCCGATGTGGGACTCGATCCCGAGACTCCAGGATCATGACCTGAGCCGAAGGCAGTCGCTTAACCAACTGAGCCACCCAGGCGCCCAAAATCTTTTTAAAAAATCTCAATAAATCCATATTTTTGACCTAATATAGAGCACTGTTCATTGTGATAAAAAAAAGTTTTTATTTTTCATATCTAGGTGAAATCCTTCTTTGAAGAATGCAAAATACTCAAATGTATATATGCCCTGAAGTTGATATTTTAGATTGCAAACTGACATTGCCTCATATATTTGAAAGTCCGTTGAGCCCAAATATTTAATTGAATAGTGTTTTGTTTTGTATGACTCATCTAAAGAAAAGAAAAAAGGTTTTGCAATTTTTCAAATTTTGAATCAACTGATCTTTGATATTTTTGGAAAGGTGTACTATGGGCAGTTGTTTGGTAGCTTCATTGAAGATCTGTCAAGTTTTAAAAATCAAAATCTTTTCCTCATGACTCACTAAATTTTCATAGCTGAAATAATAATTTATTTTACCATCTCTTGATCTAAAAATGGCTTTTTGTGTATGTGTTCAAGAATCCAAGTTGTTTTATAGCTGACCAATATTAATCTTAGATCTGTTAAAAATAATTTATAATTTTTTTGGCATTTCATTTTAATTTAATTTTATTATTATTATTTTTTATTTTAGAGAGGGAGAGAGGAAGGGGAGGGTAGGGAGAGAAGGAAAGAGAGAATCTTAAGCAGGCTCCATGCCCAGCGTGGAGCCCAGTGAGGGGCTTGATCTCTCAACCCTGAGATCATGACCTGAGCTGAAATCAAGAGTTGGATGCTCAACCGAGTCACCAGGCACTCTAATTTTTATTTTAAATGACTGATTTCTTCAATTCTTTTTTGGCTATTGAGATAAAATTTCTTATCAAATTTATTATGTCCACTTAACATTGTTCTCTTTATTATCCCAAAGGTTGTTTTTGAAAATCAAACAACTTTTTCATTTTGCTCTGATGCAGTTAATTTTAATGGCCATATGTATTTTTTAATTAAAAATAATTTAATTATGTTATAATTGAAATAATAAATATTTCAACTTGATGGTCAATTACAATTTATACAGGTACCATTGCAACTCTTGCTGTTTTCATAAAATATTCAGATTCAAATAAACACATCACAGTGTTATGTAAAAAAAAATATTCAAATTGAATCAATCCATAGACACCAGCTGAATTGATGATAGACGTGTAATAGAATTAATTAATGTTTCCAACATATACATTATAACAATAATATCTTACAGGATCCAACAGTTAAAATGAAATATAGCTCTACCAAAATGATAAACTTGTGTAACACAAAAATATTTTATGCCACTTAAGTTTTTAAATGTAAATAAATTAAAAGTAAATTAAAAGTTACATTCCTTAGACTAGCTAGCCACATTCAAATATTCAATGGCCACATGTGGCTAGTGGCTACTGCATTGAATAGGACAGTTATAGGTGCTACAGTGACATCTCTTAATGTTTAACTCTTAGTGATTTCTTACATCTCATAATTACAATAACTTTTAAAAGAGCACATTTCTCTGGATTGTCTGCTTTGTCATAAATTGTGTCTTTTATGTATTCTTCCTACCTACCATATTGCCAGTTCTTGGTAAATATTATATGAATAAATAAGCAAAACTATACTGTTTTATATTCCTTCCAGTGATAGACTTTTCCAGTATATATAGAGCAACCTATAAATCCGGTCAAATCTAGAGACTAGGTCAACTGTTTGGCCTCTCTGCAGCCATCAGTTTTGGTTTCAATTCTCTTCAGGCATCTCAATCATCACTACTCATTTGAATGCTTTCCAGCCACCAAAATGTTGCTACTATCATTCTCCAAAATTCTCCCAAGCCCAGTGGTTAATGCTTTTGTAATGTCATTTCAGGAAGGCATAGAAATAAATGCTTGTATCCAATTACCACATTTCCCTTTTCTCTTTTAGCTCAATATAATCTGCATTTTGGCCTCCTCTTTATTACAGATATTCTCTCTAAAGTTATCAATGACCTGCATATTAGCAAATCTCACTAACTATTTTCATTTCTACAGTATTTCATGACTTTTATCTCTTCATTTTCTGGAGACAAATTTCTTCAATTTCCTCTCTTATTTCTGTATTCATACTTCTTTATTCTTCTTCATGCTTTCCCCTTCTGTTAGTCTCTTAAAAAACCTCTATATTCTTATCTATTCTTTTTTTTTGCATTTTTTTATTATTGTTAATCACCATACATTACATCATTAGTTTTTGATGTAGCGTTCCATGATTCATTGTTTGCGTATAACACCCAGTGCTCCATGCAATACGTGCGCTCCCTAATACCCATCACCAGGCTAACCCATCCCCCCACTCCCTTCTCCTCTAGAACCCTCAGTTTGTTTCTCAGAGTCCATAATCTCTCATGGTTTGTCTACCCCTCTGATTTCCCCCTCTTTATTCTTCCCTTCCTGCTATCTTCTTCTTTTCTTTTCTTTTTTTTTTAACATATAATGTATTATTTGTTTCAGAGGTACAGGTCTGTGATTCAACAGTCTTGCACAATTCACAGTGCTCACCATAGCACATACCCTCCCCAATGTCTATCACCCAGCCACCCCATCCCTCCCACCCCCCACCACTCCAACAACCCTCAGTTTGTTTCCTGAGATTAAGAATTCTTATTCTTTTTGTATTTTTATATGGACCTTAATTTTTCACTGAACTTAAGACCATTCAAATTTAAACTCATTATTTTCTCACAGAAATACATTTCTTCTCTTATGTAAATTCTATACAAGAAAGAAATATGTTTCCCTTCTGCATAATTTCATTTCCAATCCTAGCAGGTGCCAGCATGTAGTAAGCATATAATAAATGTTGTAGAATGACTTAATGAATGAAAACTCATTTTAAATTTTGTTTTCTTACATCTCTAACTAGATATTTTCAATTACCTCCTTTGGATTTTCTTTCTCTGTCACCAGTTAAAAGTTGTTCCTCAGGTTCATCCTGGGCTTTCTAAGCATTTCACTCCAAACTCTCCCTGTTTTCTCTTAGCCATGACTGTAACTATTCTGTTTATACTGGTGATTACTTATGTTTGGATTTGTAGTTCCAAATTTTATATAAAGCTCCAGACACATTTTCAGTTGCCTACTATGCACCATCAGAGTCTCACTCTTGCTCCTAAAATTTAACACTTACCATATCCAGCAATTTCTTCTCCACCATCCATCACAATCTGGTCTCCATCTTTTGCTCCCTATCCTGGATTATGGAATCACTACCCACCAAACTGTCCATGATGCACTCTCCCTCCATCTCCCCCTATCAGGGAATTAGTCACCAAATCCTGTGTTGTCCAATTCATAGAATTTAAAATCCCGTTGCCTTTGTAGGTCAAGTGCTTCTATCTGATCAATAATTCTTTTTTTCCCCATTTCCTCATTGCAAGACTGATCTTCCTGTCATCATTCCTTCCCATTTTAGTCCATTTTCCATATTCCCTTATTATCTAGATGATTATCTTCCTAAAAATCAAACTTGGCTATATATCTCTCTTGAACAAAACCTTTTTATTTTTGTCTCCTATTATCTACACACAGAAGGACCTCACAACCTCTTTTTCTAGACTTAACTCACAACTCCTCTCCTCCACCTTTAACTTCTATAATGAGCAGTGGCAGGCTCTCTATTAATAAACCCAGTGGAATTATTTTATCTATTTCTGAAACTGCTATCTCCTTTAATGTCTTTTTTGTATATTTTTAGAGAAATATATATATTTCCCTCTGCCTGGAATGGCTTTCTGCCTCATCTTTGCCTGAGGAATCATTCAATACTCCTTGCACATGGATATTCACAGCTTATTTGTAGGTTCTAATATAAAAACACATGTATAAATCTATCATTATTTGAGAAAGTTATTCTCTTGCAAAGCTTCTACCTTCCAGAGGGGAGATGTATGAAAATAAGGGACATAATCAAATAAATCAATCCTGTTAATTAGTAGCATCGCAGGTTGGAGTCTGGCCAGGCTCATACCTAGCTTAGAAGCAACTCAAATTCTATTTCTTCTCTGATGCTTTCTTAACAGGCAGTCAGTGACTTTCTGTGTTTCCTTTGTATTTGGTTCATTGTCCCATTAAAGCACATATTAGATAGTTTTCTAGTCATTGGTTGACATGTCTACTGAAATGTGATTTTCTTATGGACAAATCCAATTCATCTTTATATCCCTGGATATATAGTTTACTCTAAATTCATTTCTTTTGAATGAGTAAATTTAAAAGGACAAAGGAGTGGGGGGTATGTTGAAGACCTGTGAATGAAAAAAAGTGTTCTTGATAACTCTCTAGTTTCTTGGTTATATATTTCTAGAGGGTAGACTATACCTACCAAGCTAAGAATTTTTAATAAAGAGTTCCTTTCAAAGGAAGTCTCTAAAATAGCAGCATTTCTTGTTTGCAGGTTGAGATTTTAGTTTATATGGATCAGAACTTTTGTTCAGGAGCCTTTAAGTAACCTCATGTATGGAGATTAGCTTTTCATGGACCCTTTTGTGGCATGAGCAAAGCCACAACTCTTGTGATCCCTGGTATGTAAAATTGCTAAGTGGGAAGGAGAAGGAGGACTTTGCCCAAGAATCTCAGGGTCTACTTGGAAGTAAGTGAACAATGCTTTCCCCTTTTCTCATTTAATATAAGAGAGTATTTTTATTTAAAATTCTCGCCATGGAAGTACTGTGAAAATAATATTTTAATCATCAGATCATTTATTGAAAGGTATGATATTGGCCCAAGTGTTAGTCTCTATCCTTTAAAAATATAAAATCCAAGAACTTGAGAGCTATTAAGAATAAGTTTTTGTTTTTCTTTCTTAATTTCAGTGTTAGGGAGATTTACTTTAGTGAAGTACGGCTCTCCAACAAAGATTGATGGCAGGCATGTTTGTTAAGTGTCCTAGAAATACATCATCTTAGGGAGGCAAGAAATGTAAACTGGAGTAACCTGAGTTACTAAGGGCAAATGTAGGTTTAACTGTGGCTACTTCTGGCACTTACTCTAAATCCAAAAACTTGGCAAGAAATTTGCTTTGGGGAATATTAGGTGTATATGTGAGTACAAACTATAACAGCTATAATTTGGGGCCCACAAGTGGCACCACATTAGGGCCTATGTTAGGCATGTGGACTTGGTATTATCCTGCGGACAAATTTCCAAAGGACTGTGTAGAATTCTGCTCCAATAATAGCAGTAGTACTTAAGCCAGTCTCCAGATCCTTCTACTCTTGCTGTCAGGAGAAAATCAACTTACCTTTGGACTGGGTAAGCTTACTCTGGGATTCCTGGATAATTAAAGGGCGGGGAAGATGAGCCTTGATGGGGACTGGTGAGCTCTCTGCTAATAAGTCATGAAGAATTTGAATGATTAATTGAAGAACAGAGATGGTATATTTGCTCTCTGCTACTGTGGTGAGGCTCATACTAGTTAAACAGAGTACTTTGTAGAACTACTTTTGATACTTTGTAGAAATCTAATGGTGTGACATCTTTTAGTAAAATCATACAGTTAAGACTGCTCAAACCATGTAAATGAAATAAACTTACCAACATTATTTCTCTGATCTTGTACAAGGGAGCTGTCTTAGGTATAACTCTATCACAAACCATTTATCCAAGGCTTTGAGGCAGATGTGCTTAAGTCTGAAATGCAAATAACACATATTTAGAGGTAAAACATATTCTAACTAGGAGAAAAAAGGCAAGACTTTTGTTATTGTTCATGACCCATTTAATCCTATTGCTTTACATTCATTATGAATGTCTCTGAATGGTGCCAAAATAGACAGGTGAAAAGGGGAAGATTAAGTCATGTTCAACCAACCACTTGTTTGCCCACACTGCGCCAAAAATAAACATGCCTTTAATTATTTTTTCTTCAGCTAGTTGGCTGATTTTTTTCTATTCTCATTCTTATTTTTTTCTTCCTTCTTTGCTTTGAATTTAGTTTGCTTTCCTTTTTCCAGTTTCTTAAGGAATTAAGTTATTTATTTGAAGTCTTGTTTCTTTTCTAATGGGTTTTTAAAGTTATAGATTTCCCTTTAAGCACTGCTTTCACTGCATTCCATGATTTCAATAATATATAAAAACATGTTCCTATGTTAGTTTCACTTTCCTCCCTCCTTTATACATTTGTCACAAATTATAACTTTATACATTGTGTGCACACCAACTTAGATTGATAAGTATTATATTATGCAGTTGCCTTTTATTTATTTATTTGTTTGCTTATTTATTTATTTATTTTAAAGATTTTATTTATTTATTCATGAAAGACAGAGAGAGAGAGAGAGAGAGAGAGGCAGAGGGAGAAGCAGGCTCCCAAGGAGCAGGGAGCCCGACGTGGGACTCGATCCCAGCACTCTGGGATCATGACCTGAGCTGAAGGCAGACGCTTAACCATCTGAGCCACCCAGGCTCCCTATGCAGTTGCCTTTTAATCAAATAGTAAAAAAAGCAGTTAAAAACAAAAAAATAGATTTACAATTTCTTTTATATTTACCTGTGTAGTTATCTTTACCAATACTCTACCTATTCATGTGGTTTCAGGTTACTGCCTGTTGTCATTCATTTGTGGCAGAAAATTACTTTAGATTTTCTTCTAATGCAAGGCTGCTAACCACAAAAAATATTGTTTTTTTATCTGCAATTTTTAAAATTGTCCTTTATTTTTGAAAAATAATTTTGCCAGAAATAGGATTCTCAGTTGACACTTCCTTTCAGAACTTTGTGTCATCCCACTATCTTCTTGCCTTCATGATTTCTTATGTGAAATCAGCTGTTATTGTTATTGAGGATCCCTTATATGTAATGAGTCACTTCTATTTTTTTAATTTTTTTTTATTATGTTATGTTAATCACCATACATTACATCATTATTTTTTGATGTAGTGTTCCATGATTCATTGTTTGCATATCACACCCAGTGCTCCATGCAGTATGTGCCCTCCTTAATACCCATCACCAGGCTAACCCATCCCCCCACCCCCCTCCCCTCTAGAACCCTCAGTTTGCTTCCTGGAGTGCATAGTATCTCATGGTTCGTCTCCCCCTCCTATTTTACCCCCTTCATTCTTCACCTCCTGCTATCTTCTTTTTTTTTTTTTTTAACATATAATGTATTATTTGTTTCAGAGGTACAGGTCTGTGATTCAACAGTCTTACACAATTCACAGTGCTCACCATAGCACATACCCTCCCCAATGTCTATCACCCAACCACCCCATCCCTCCCACCCCACCCCTACTCCAGCAACCCTCAGTTTGTTTCCTGAGATTAAGAATTCCTCATATCAGTGAGGTCATATGATACATGTCTTTCTCTGATTGACTTATTTCACTCAGCATACCTTCCAGTTCCATCCTCGTTGTTGCATATGGCAAGATTTCATTCTTTTTGATGGCTGGAGTGCATAATATTCCTATTTTCAACTTTTTGAGGAACCTCCATACTGTTTTCCAGAGTGGCTGCACCTGCTTGCTTTCCCACCAACAGTGTAGGAGAGTTCCCCTTTCTCCGCATCCTGACCAACATCTGTCGTTTCATGACTTGTTAATTTTAGCCATTCTGACTGGTGTGAGGTGATATCTCATTGAGATTTTGATTTGGATTTCCCTGATGCCGAGCGATGCTGAGCACTTTTTCATATGTCTGTGGGACATTTGGATGTCTTCTTTGGAAAAAATGTCTGTTCATGTCTTCTGCCCATTTCTTGATTGGATCTTTAGTTCTTTGGGTGTTGAGTTTAAGAAGTTCTTTATAGATTTTGGATACTAGCCCTTTATCTGATATGTCATTTGCAAATATCTTCTTCCATTCTGTCGGTTGTCTTTTGGTTTTGTTGACTGTTTCTTTAGCTGTGCAAAAGTTATTTATGATGATGAAGTCCCAATAGTGCATTCTTGCCCTTGCTTCCCTCGCCTTTGGCGATATTTCTAGGAAGAAGTTGCTGCGGCTGAGGTCGAAGAGGTTGCTGCCTGTGTTCTCCTTTAGGATTTTGATGGACTCCTGTCTCACATTTAGGTCTTTCAACCATTATCAGTCTGTTTTTGTGTGTGGTGTAAGGAAATGGTCCAGTTTCATTCTTCTGCATGTGGCTGTCCAATTTTCCCAACACCATTTGTTGAAGAGACTGTCTTTTTGCCATTGGACATTCTTTCCTGCGTTGTCGAAGATGAGTTGACCATTGAGTTGAAGGTCCATTTCTGGGTTCTCTATTCTGTTCCATTGATCTATGTGTCTGTTTTTGTGCCAGTCCATACTGTCTTGATGATGACGGCTTTGTAATAGAGCTGGGAGTCCGGAATTGTGATGCCGCCAGCTTTGCTTTTCTTTTTCAGCATTTCCCTGGCTATTCGGGGTCTTTTCTGGTTCTATACAAATTTTAGGATTATTTGTTCCATTTCTTTGAGAAAAAGTGGATGGTATTTTGATGGGGATTGCATTGAATATGTAGATTGCTCTAGGTAGCATTGACATCTTCACAGTATTTGTTCTTCCAATCCATAAGCATGGAATGTTTTTCTATTTCTTTGTGTCTTCCTCAATTTTTTTCATGAGTATTTTATAGTTTTCTGAGTACAGATCCTTTACCTCTTTGGTTAGATTTATTCCTAGGTATCTTATGGTTTTGAGTGCAATTGTAAATGGGATTGACTCCTTAATTTGTCTCTCTTCTGTCTTGTTGTTGATGTATAGGAATGCTACTGATTTCTGTGCATTGATTTTATATCCTGCCACTTTACTGAATTCCTGTAGGAGTTCTAGCAGTTTTGGGGTGGAGTCTTCTGGGTTTTCCACATAAAGTATATCATCTGCAAAGAGTGAGAGTTTCACTACTTCTTTGCCAATTTGGATGCCTTCTTTTACTTTTTGTTGTCTGCTGTGGCTAGGACTTCTAATACTATGTTGAATAACAGTGGTGATAGTGGACATCCCTGCTGTGTTCTGGAACTTAGGGGGAAAGCTCTCAGTTTTTCCCATTGAGTATGATATTCGCTGTGGGTTTTTCAAAGATGGCTTTTATGATCTTGAGGTATGTAACCTCTATCCCTATACTCTGAAGAGTTTTGATCAAGAAAGGATGCTGTACTTTGTCAATTGCTTTTTCTGCATCTATTGAGAGGATCATATGGTTCTTGTTCTTTCTTTTATTAATGTATTGTATCACGTTGATTGATTTGCAGATGTTGAACCAAACTTGCAGCCTAGGAATAAAGCCCACTTGGTAGTGGTGAATAATCATTTTAATGTACTGTTGAATCCTATTGGCTAGTATTTTGGTGAGAATTTTTGCATCCATGTTCATCAAGGATATTGGTCTGTAATTCTTTTTGATGGGGTCTTTTTCTGGTTTGGGGATCAAGGTAATGGTGGTCTCATAAAACGAGTTTGGAAGTTTTCCTTCATTTCTATTTTTTGGGACAGTTTCAGAAGAATAGGTATTAATTCTTCTTTGTTTGGTAGAATTCCCCTGGGAAGCCATCTGGCCCTGGGCTTTTGTTTGTTGGGAGATTTTTGATGACTGCTTTAATTTCCTTAGTGGTTATAGGTCTGTTCAGGTTTTCCATTTCTTCCTGGTTCAGTTTTGGTAGTTGATACAACTCTAGGAATGCATCCATTTCTTCCAGATTATCTAATTTGCTAGCATATAGTTGCTCATAATATGTTCTTATAATTGTTTGTATTTCTTTGGTGTTGGTTGTGATCTCTCCTCTTTCATTCATGATTCTGTTGATTTGGGTCATTTCTCTTTTCTTTTTGATAAGTCTGGCCAAGGGTTTATCAATCTTGTTAATTCTTTCAAAGAACGAGCTCCTAGTTTCATTGATCTGTTCTACTGTTCTTTTGGTTTCTATTTCATTGATTTCTGCTCTGATCTTTATTATTTCTCTTCTCCTGCTGGGTTAGGCTTTATTTGCTGTTTTTTCTCTAGCTCCTTTAGGTGTAGGGTTACATTGTGTATTTGAGACCTTTCTTGTTTCTTGAGAAAGGCTTGTATTGCTATATACTTTCCTCTTAGGACAGCCTTTGCTGCATCCCAAAGATTTTGAACAGTTGTGTTTTCATTTTCATTGGTTTCCATGAATGTTTTAAATTCTTCTTTAATTTCCTGGTTGACCCATTCATTCTTTAGTAGGATACTCTTTAGCCTCCATGTATTTGAGTTCTTTCCGACTTTCCTCTTGTGATTGAGTTAGTTTCAAAGCATTGTTGTCTGAAAATATGCAGGGAATAATCCCAGTCTTTTGGTACTGGTTGAGACCTGATTGGTGACCTAGGATGTGATCTATTCTGGAGAATGTTCCATGGGCACTAGAGAAGAATGGGTATTCCATTGCTTTGGGATGGAATGTTCTGAATATGTCTGTGAGGTCCATTTGGTCCAGTGTGTCATTTAAAGTCTTTATTTCCTCGTTGATCTTTTGCTTAGAGGATCTGTCCATTTCAGTGAGGGGGGTGTTAAAGTCCCCCACTATTATTGTATTGTTGTCAATGTGTTTCTTTGCTTTTGTTATTAATTACCTTATATAATTGGCTGCTCCCATGTTAGGGGCATAGATATTTACAATTGTTAGATCTTCTTGTTGGATAGACCCTTTCAGTAGGATATAGTGTCCTTCCTCATCTCTTATTACGTCTTTGGTTTAAAATCTAATTTGTCTGATATAAGGATAGCCACCCCAGCTTTCTTTTGGTGTCCATTAGCTTGGTAAATGGTTTTCCACCCCCTCACTTTTAATCTGGGGGTGTCTTTGGGTCTAAAATGAGTCTCTTGCAGACAGCATTTCGATAGGTCTTGTTTTTTATCCAATCTGATAGCCTGTGTCTTTTGATTGGGGCATTTAGTCCATTTACATTCAGGGTAACTATTGAAAGATATGAATTTAGTGCCATTGTATTGCCCATAAGGTGACTGTTACTGAATATTGTCTGTGTTCCTTTCTGGTCTATGTTGCTTTTAAGCTCTCTTTGCTTAGAGGACCTCTTTCAGGATTTCTTGTAGGGCTGGTTTCGTGTTTGCAAATTCCTTTAGTTTTTGTTTGTCCTGGAAGCTTTTTATCTCCTTCTATTTTCAATGACAGCCTAGCTGGATATAGTATTCTTGGCTGCATACTTTTCTCATTTAGTGCTCTTGTCCTTTCTGGCCTGCCAGGTCTCTGTGGATAGGTCTTGTTGCCAATCTAATGCTTCTACCATTGTAGGTTACATATCTCTTCTCCCGAGATGCTTTCAGGATTTTCTCTTTGTCTCTGAGACTCGTGAGTTTTATTATCAGATGTTGAGATGTTGACCTATTTTTATTGATTTTGAGACGGGTTCTCTGTGCCTCCTGGATTTTGATGCCTGTTTCCTTCCCCACATTAGGGAAGTTCTCTGCTATAGTTTGCTCCAGTATACCTTCTGCCACTCTCTCTCTTTCTTCTTCTTCTGGGATCCCAATTATTCTAATGTTGTTTCATCTTATGGTATCGCTTATATCTCGAATTCTGCCCTCATGATCCAGTAGTTGTTTCTCTCTCTTTTTCTCAGCTTCTTTATTTTCCATCATTTGGCCTTCTCTAGCTCTGATTCTCTCTTTTGCCTCATTTTTCTAGCAGTTAGTGCCCCCATTTTTTATTGCATCTCATTAATAGCCTTTTTGATTTCGGTTTGGTTAGATTTTAGTTCTTTTATTTCTCCAGAAAGGGTTTCTCTAATAACTTCCACGCTTTTTTCAAGCCCAGCTAGTATCTTTAAAGTAATGATTCTGAACTCTAGGTCTGACATCGTACTAATGTCTATATTGAGTAGGTCCCTGGCAGTTGGTACTACCTCTTGTTGTTTTTGTTGAAGTGATTTTTTCCATCTTGTCAGTTTGTCCAGAGGAGAATAGATGAATGAGAGAACAAAATGCTAACAGGGTAACAACATTCCCAGAAAATATACTCTAAACAAATCAGAAAAGACCTGAAGCAGGGGGAAAAGATAGGGAAAGAAAGAAAAAAGAGAAAGAAAAAAAAAGAAAAAGATAAAGATAAAAACAAACAAAAACAGAACAAAACAAAACAAAAAAACAGAATATGATCAAATATGATCAGGCTGGTGCATAGATCAGTGCCACACACTAGATTTTGGTTGTATTTTGGTCTGTTAGAAGAAAGTGCCTCCCAAAATTTTAAAGAAAGAAAAACTTATATATGTACAAAAATAAGCGTTGATACAATGAAGGGATGGAATATGATTGTAAAGATGAAAATTATAAAAGATTTTATAAAAGGAATTGATAAGATAAGTTGTTTTAAAAAAGAAAGTAGAGGATTTAAAAAAAAGAGAGAGAATATGATCTGACAGAAGACTAGAACAAAGCCATACACTAGAGATTCAGGGTATATTTTGATCTGTTAGAAGAAACTGTAACTCACAATTTTTAGAGAGAGAACAACTTACATATATATGCCAAAAATAAGGGTAACTACTATGAAGGGATAGAATATGACTCTAAAAATGAAAAATAAAATTTTTTTTTTAAAAAAGGGATTTATAAGATGTTGGTTGAAAAAGGGAAAAAGAAAAATTCAAAAAAAAAGTTAAAAAATTAACTTTGAAAGACTAAAGAATCATGGGAAAAAAGCCATGAATTCTATGTGCAGTATTCCCCTAGCGCTGGAGTTCTTCCCTTCTCATTGATCGGTAAACTTGGTCTTGGCTGGCTGTTCTTTTTTTTTTTTTTTTAAGATTTTATTTATTTATTTGAGAGAGAGAGAATGAGAGAGAGAGAGAGAGCACATGAGAGGGGGAAGGGTCAGAGGGAGAAGCAGACTCCCTGCTGAGCAGGGAGCCTTATGCAGGACTCAATCCGGAGACTCCAGGATCATGACCTGAGCCGAAAGCAGTCGCTTAACCAATGAGCCACCCAGGTGCCCTTGGCTGGCTGTTCTTGCTGATCTTCCAGGGGAGGGGCCTGTTGCTATGGTTCCCAAATGTCTTTGCTGGAGACGGAATTGTCCCGCCCTTGCCCGTCCAGGCTAAATAATCTCCCCGGTTTGCTCTTGGGAGCTTTTGTTCCTTGAAAGCTTTCGGTACAGCTTTGGAGGATGAGAGTGAAAATGGCGGCCTCCCAATCTCTGCCCCGGAGGAGCCGAGAACTCGGAGCCCCACTCCTAAGTGCGCCCCCAGAGAAATGCAGTCATTCACTCCCGTCTCCCCGGTCTCTGGCCGCACTCTGTGCTCACCTGGGCTGTGACCGAGCATTTCTGTCTCTGGCACCTGACTTGGTGTGGAGTCTCCGAACCCAGCAGATCCCTGGGGTGTGCTCCCATGCTGCTCCTCCTGGGGGAGGAAGGGGAGTCTCCCTGGATCTGCTGCTTGTTCGGTCCCTGCTGGAGGAGTAGTGGCCCGACTATGCCGCCGATCATGGTTTATGGCAACCCCAAGCTGAGAGCCTATACCTCTGCTCCCTCTCGGCAGCCGGCTTCCCTGCTCTGATACTGGGGAACTCTGCTGCACTCAGGCACCCCCTGGTCTTTCTGTGACCCTGAGGGTCCTGAGACCACACTGCCTCATGAGGTTTCCATGCCCCACCCCCCCGTTTAGCCACTGGAATGACGTCGAGAAAAGGACAAGTTGGTAGGCTTCCCTTGCATTTCTGCAATGATTTCCAGCCCATGACTTTATTTTTTTTTCTCTTTTTAAATTTTCACTTAAATTCTAGTTAGTTAACAGACTGCACTATGGGTTTCCGGAGTAGAATTCAGTGATTCATCACTTACATACCACACTCAGTGCTCATCATAACAAGTGCCCTCCTTAATACCCATCACCCATCTAGCCTACCCCCCACCCACTTCCCTCCATCAACCCTCAGTTTGTTCTTTATCATTAAGAGTCTCTTATGGTTTTTTTTCCTTCTCTGTCTTTTTTTTTCTCCCCTTCCCATATGTTCATCTGTTTTGTTTCTTTAATTCCTCATATGAGTGAAATCATATGGTATCTGTCTTTCTCTGACTGACTTATTTCACTTATTTCACTTAGCATAATCCTCCATCCATGTTGTTGCAAATGGCAAGATTTCATTCTTTTTGAAGCCAGCCCATGACTTTGAATCTCAACTCTATCTCTGCAACAGAATGGAGAGATGAAAAACTGATTCATGGGTTCAGAAGAATTCAATGTGTTATCCTAATCATAGCTATCATTCGATGAGTAGTCATTGTATATAAGACATTATCCTAGTTTTGCCTGTATTACCACCTACTATGGAGGTATCAGCATTACCCTTGCTTTTTAAATTAAAAAATTGAAACTAGAATGAATTAAACAATATATATAAGCTTATACAGCAGATTAGGGATGGGATTTAAACTCAAGAATTTTAGCAGCAAAGTCTTCTTTGTACCACTGCATTATATAGACTGACATAACAAAGCCAAAGGGGAGAAATATGTATTATTCAATTAGATGATGGAGTGCTAAGCATTGGCAAAATATAACTCCAATATAATTAAGGACATAATTAAAATAAGTTACAAAATGGGACATATTTGGAAAAGTATATTAAACATATATGATGGAAAAGCATTGACATCTTTGACATAAAAGTTATTTAAAATCAATAATGAAATGATAGACACCTTACATATTAAATTGACTAAAATGAGAAACAAAAGAAAAGTTTTAAGTGGCCAGTTAGTTCAAAATCATAGATTTAGCTCCTCTGATGGCTAAAAAAACAACTCAAAATCTCATGAAATGCCAGTTTAATTTGCATAATTAGCAAAGGTTATTTTTTTAAAATGATCTGCAATTTTGAAGAGCACATGGTGAAAATGACACATTCATACATATACAATACTTTTATTTAATTTTTGCAAAGAATGACACTGGAAACAAAAATATAAGATAAGCAGAAATGTAATTGTTTACATTAAATGAATATATATAACGCCAATGTGACTGAGGACCAAATTAAAACAGGTTATGAATGTTGATATATGTTTGAAATCACGTAAAGTAAGCCTTGAAGATACACAGATTAAAAAAACACCCATAAAACCCTGTGTTCTTTTCCAAAAAAGGTTGTGGAATATATTCTCTAAGACCGTAGATATGTTTTTAATGACTTCGTGTTTTCCATTCAAAATTTCATATATATAAAAATTTTTCATGGAATATGGCACTGTGTTTTATAAATTTTAAAATACCAGTCTCACCTCAAATGTAAGTGACTTGGCTCCTAAGACTGACTCTATACTACATTGTTTAGTTAGAGTGAGTATGAAGGCGTAGAACAAATTTGAGGCCAAAAAAAGTGTATGTTGTCACATTTTTAAAAAATGTTTTATGCTAGAAGTAGTAATTGCATTATTATTGTAAGATGAGAGCCTAATTGAATCTTTGGTATGATTTAGAATGAAAAGAAACTTCTTAAATGTCCATTAAATCATTCATATGTAATACCTGTAGGCTCTTATGTTATTTAGAAAGAGCTGTAATATTTTCTGTTCAGTTACTAAATCCCCTAATTTGCAAGTATTTTCTTTCTTATAGTTGTAGAGCACTTATATACTCTACTAAAGTGTTTTAATACATGTTTTCACATTTGATTGCCATGGTTATATAAGGAAAGCAAATATAATTGCTTCTATTTTATTTATTTTTTTAATATTTATTTATTTATTTGTGGGGGGCAGAGGGAGAGAATCTTCAAGCAGACTCTCCACTGCGCCTGGAGCCTGATGTGGGGGTCGATCTCATGGCATGTGAGATCATGACCTGAGCTGAACCAAGAGTTTAACACTTAACTGACTGAGCCACCTGGGTGCCCCAATTGCTTCTATTTTACATACTGGGAGACTGAAGGATAGTGATTTCAAATGCTGTATGTAAGGGTCACAGAGTGTTGGTAACAGAATATCAAACTGTTATGTGTATGTGTGTGTATTTTTTAAGTTTGTTTTGTTTGTTTTTCTTCATGGGTCACTGAAGCATGGGTTGGGGAAGGTACTTTTTATTTATTTGTAAATTCACTTGTAAATAAGATGCTTAAAAATCTATTGAACCAACTCAATCCCTTATTTTCTTTCGTAATTTCCTGATAAAGTTGTTTCTTTGGATAAGTGTTTGTTATTACATATCTTTCCCCAACCCTAAATTTGCCAGAGCAAATGCAACACACTGTATATTCCTTAGCACAGTATTGTTCAATAGGAATGTAATGTGAGCCTCCTATATAATTTAAATTTTCTAGTAGCCACATTTTTAAAAAAATGAAAAAAGGTAAAATTATTTATTACATTTTATTTAACCAAATATGTCCAAAATATAATTTGAACTTATAATCAATATAGAAATTATTTTTGAGATATTTTACATTCTTTTTTATACTAAGTCTTCAGTATTTCATGTGTATTTTAGACTTATAGCACATCTCAATTTGAGCTAGTCACGTTTCAAGTACTCAATAGCTGAGTGATTGATTATACAGCACAGCCTGAGAACAATTGGGACCTCTGATTGTCTATTTTGACTTTTAGTTAAATAAAATTTGAAGTATTTCCAGACTTTAAATGGGCTCTCGGGAATATATTTGCTTGCAGAGTTATCATTGAAGTTCTGCTAGTTACCCTTTGTTCTCATAATCTGTGCATAATTAATTAATTGAAATGTGAGTTTCTTTTAACTGACTCTGTGCTTTCTTAGCTCCTCTCTTTATTATGACCTTTTTCTTCCTCTTTTCAGTAAGAAATTTTGCATCGCCTCATGGACCAGCCTTAGGATAGGAGCAGTAAATCACATATCTTGAGACCAAAGAAAGTTCCTTCTTCCCAAAGAATCCCATTTCCCTTACTAATGCCTGGTTTCCACAGAAGTCAGTTAGCTCCTTTATTATTTTATTAGTCTACAAGCCTCTACAATAGACAAACTCCAAAATTTCAGTTGCTAAACCCAGAATTTATTTCTCTCCCAGATAACAGACTAAATACAGGCTCCTTTTTCAGCAATGGTCCTGAGGGAGAGGAGGGGATATTTCTTTTCCACAAAGTTGAAGATGCCAAGGAGTCTGAGGCTCTACCTCCTTGAACACATAGTTTCTAAGATAGTTCTTTCAAGCATTGACATTCAACTGACAAAGAGCAAGGATAGGGAAGGTAAATGCATTCTGTAGCTACCTCAATCTGTAAGCAACATACATCATTGTTATTTATGTTCTGCTGGCAAGAGTTAGTCACACACTCACAGTTAACGCAAAAGAGGATGGAAAATGTATGACCTGGCTGCTCTGTGTTTCCTAGCACCAGCTCTCATAGATGAAAATAGGACATAAATCTCTGGTGGACACCAAGCCTTCTATACCACAAAAGCTCATCTCTTTTAACCATAAATCCTTTTGTGGAGGATCCAAAACTGAGATAGCAGCAGTAATATACTAGAGATGTAGGGACCTGGATTCAAATTCTGGTTCTAACACTTGAGGCAATTAATCAACTTCTTTGAATCAAGTTTTTCGCACTTCTGTCAATATGGTTGGAAGTTGCAGCAGAGATGAAAATTTTATTTCCGATATCATTATCTCCCTATGATTTATAAAATGAGCTTCAGTTTTATTGGGGTGGGAAATTCAGCCAGCAAAAAGCTACATTTCCCAGTTAGAGTTGAACATACGATTCGTTCTTGGCCACTGTCAAAATTGGTCATTCATTATTTTTGGTTTGGAGATCAATTGTTTACTGATGCTGCCACATGAAAGTATAAAAATTTCAGAGGTTCAGGTGCTTCCTTAGGAACAGTATGTCATAGGAAGCAGTTAAATGTATGCAGAATTTCTGAGGGATCAAATAAGTTGTGTACAAGGTAGAGTAGGCTATACAATAGTGTAGTGTCAATCCCAAATTTTAATGGTTCAACTCAACAAAAAATTCTGTATGACTCACACAAAGTCTACTACAAATCTAGTTGACTCTCTATGACAACAATTCTCCATTTAATGAATCAGAAGAAGGAGCTGAAGATATATTTTCTTCCCTAAAATTTAGATTCCCAAGTGAGCAGCACAGAGACCTGTAGCAAGGTGGCCTTGTGTTTAAAGTATGCAGATCTTAAAATCTTACTGACAAGACAGTGAAAGAATGTTTACATGTGTGAATGTATCTCTAGCATCCTCCAGATTAACGTACTGTTTTCTAATTTCTTAGTATGTGATGAGGTCTAAAAAATTTCCTTTGAGAAAATTCAAATGATTATTTATAACTAACTTTCATTTCAAAATACATAGAGTGAAATTATTCATCCACTTTACCACCAACTTTCCTTTAGTTAACTAAATATGAGTCTCTTACAAAGGCCTCTCTTCAAAAGCTGTCTCCAAATCACTATTTTTCTGAAAGCCACCAGTTAAAGTGTGATATTTTGCCAAGGTAGACTAATGGAAGTCAAATCCCATTGTAAAAGCAGAACTGAATTATGCTTCATGCACATCTGGCAACATGTCCATTGGTACATAAGAAAGGCATGAATAAGATTATGTCTCAAATAAATTATCCACTGATTATGACAATTAACTACCTGTCATAGGTATTCAATTATCTAATTATATGCCAAAATTGTGTGCCAGGTGTTCCCTACATCCAAATTTCTAGTATGTTACATTTTATTAACAAATCTGCTTCATTTTGAGGAACATTCTAACTTAAAATACTTGGACTTGATCAAACTATTTTCTTTCCTTTTCTTTCATATTTAAAGACCCTAATTTACAAATTAAACTTTCTTTTTTTTTCTCTCTTTCTCTTTTTTATGAGATAGAGAGAGCATGAGAGGGGGGAGGGTCAGAGGGAGAAGCAGACTCCCTGCTGAGCAGGGAGCCCGATGCAGGACTCGATCCCAGAACTCCAGGATCATGACCTGAGCCAAAGGCAGTCGCCCAACCAACTGAGCCACCCAGGTGCCCAAGAAATTAAACTTTCTGAATAAGACATGGAGAATGTGTATGGATTCAAACTCACTTGTCCACATCACAGAAACTGTACTGGCCCAACTGCTTACTATGCATGCAGATGTTAAATTGTGCATCCTTGATCATCTGTTTATAATGCAAAATGACAGGTTGACTTGATTTTATCTAGCAGAAATAATTCAGGCATCCACATTGGCAAATTTGACCCAGAAGGTTTTATGAAATGTTTCGCAGTGAAACCTGTGATGAATTAAAATGCATCTCCCCATTTCTTTGTATTTGTGTGTGTGTGTGTGTATGTGTGTGTGTGTGTGTGTGTGTGAGTGTGTGTTCATTGCACGGGGTTGTTTTTTTAAACCAAAGATTTTCCTCCTTAAGCTTCAGAGAGAAATAATTTTCTCCATGAATCAGAAGAGTTTAAATAACACAGTTTTTCTCTTTTCGTTTTAACTCTCACCATAAAATAGCCGTGAGCGATACGCTTAGGACTACAGGTACCTGCTTTATCAAATGTAAGGAAGTAAGTTCTTTGAAACTGCATTTTTATTTATATAGAAATTCATGTAGGATTTCACAAGGACTTGTTGGTCTCTGCCCTTTTTATAGTAGTGAATGTAACTCCCACTGAAACCAGGAATAGATCTTGTTCTACAAAACAAGTGATTTTAAAAGGCCTTTGATTGCACTGTCCAATGTTGTATCAAAAGCATCTGTACATTAACACTCATTAATGAAACAAAAAATATCTAAATATAAATGCAAAGAACATAGAGAAAGAAAGCATTAAAAGAAACTGTTTTATAAACACTTGGTTTTGATGTTTGCAGAGCCAGAGTTAACTGCAATTCTTTTCCCATTGTCCCTTTCTACTGCAAATTCTAACTAAATTACCTAGACATTTCCAAAACCTAGCTGGTCTTTCTGCCCCCTGTGCCATGTTCTCAGCCTTCAACATGTTAGTCTTTTTTTATAAAAGCTAAATACAGCTTCAAGAGAGCATCTTTTAAGATATTGATCTTATCATCTTATTATGCTATTTCCCTGTGGGGCTTGTGTGGACTTGGGGTTAGAAGTAATCTTTCTAAGGCTCAGACAGAAAACCAAGTCTAAATCATTTAGTTAGCAGTTGTGGATTCTCTACTATGGAGCCACTAACTGTTTTTATAGCCTTACTCCTTGCCATATTCCATTCTTTCTTTTACCTATCCATCTTCAATGTCACAGTAATACTTATTTGAACCCTATTGTCCCAAATAACATATATTGCTCCACTTGAGAGTCCTTGTTCAACAGAAAGAAGATAAATATCATTCTAGAATGTCCTTTTCTGAAATACTCCCTTATCAAAACACTGAGATATTTTTACAGATCTACCAATTCCATGAGCAGCCCATCTTGCCCACCTAAGCTGGAATATTTTTTTTTTCCAGAACCACATTTAGAGCACTTATTTAATTTTTATTGCATCATTTATATATCTGTGTTTCATCTAACTGTCAGAGGTATTTATATGTACTACATTATTAAATTATAAGCCATTACATTATATAATGGGAACTGTATATTTTCCTGTGTACTGCCTTCACAACTATCAGGATGCAGAACACAAGAGAGGTAGATGTTTATTAAAATTGAATTTAGATCACTTATTCAACAAGCATATGTTAGTCACTTATTATATGCTTGGTGTGGGGCTAAGGGTTTAGAATGTAAATGTGAATGAAGCACAGAAATACAAAATAAGTAATTCAGGGAGTGACATCTACAAGATGGTAGGATAGGAAGTCCCAGCCCTCATCCTTCTATAGAAACACTGATTTAATAATCATATACAGATCATAATACTTTTATAAGAACCCCAGAGCTCTAGTTAAGAAGTTTCTGCACCCCAGAAAGCCACAGGACCAAGAACAATTATATTGAAATGGATAAGAAGAACAGTTTTACTTTATCCACATATCCCCTTCCCCCAAATAAGCACAGTGAAAGATCCCTTTGGTGACTTCTTCCATGAGCGGAAAAGAGTAAAAGCATACATCCAGTATCCCTAGCCTGTCAGGGTGCTGTCTGAGAGAACTATTCTGTCTCACCTCACCCAGAGTGCTGAGGGATCCAGCATAGTTGAAATGTCTTGGAGCAGCTAAAGCAATAGGCGTGGGTGGTGACTCTCAGCATATGGCAAGGATCTCAACAATCATCTTGGTTCTGCAGGATTGAGTGATGGCACATAATCCTGAGACTTAAAAGTGCAATTTATACCTAGTATCCCAAAATTTCAGTGTACTACCCAAGGGAAAATAGCAGAATAGTTCTCAGTACCTAACACAGTTCAGTAGGATAGGATAGAGTGTACAATCCTGAGTTTTCTTCTTCAGGAGGAAGGAAAGGAAGTGGAACTTGCACCCAATGTCCCAGCATTTTATTGGACTTCTTTAGGGAAAGGGGCAGATGCCTCAGCACCTGCCATGGCTCTGTGAGATTGGGAAAAGGTGCACAATCCTGTGACTTCCACCCCAGGAGGAGTAGAATGTGCATATTCATAAAAAAAGGTTTGAGGTACTCTCAGAATCTTAAGCTGGTCTAATTGGTGAAGGCCATTCCCTGCCAATGACAGTCCATAAAGACTGGAAAAGGTGGCTGCTTCTTCAAATGGATAGACACTAACGCAAAGCTGCAAGAGACACAACAAATTAGGGAAATATGACACTATTAAAGGAACAAAAAATAACCAACCCTAAAGAAATCTATGAATTACCTGACATAGAATTCAAAATATTTGTCTTAAAGCTCAGTGAGCTACAGCAGAACACAAGTAGAAACTTAAATGAAATCAGGAAAATGATACATGTACAAAATAAGAATATTAGCAAAGAGATAGAAACCATTAAAAAGACACCAAGAGAAATTCTGGAGCTGAAGAATGTAATAACTGAACTGATAATTCAATAGAGAGTTCCAATAGCAGTCAATTAAACAGAAGAAAGAAGCATAGAACCCAAAGAAAAGTCATTTGAAATTATCAGTCAGAAGAACAACAACAACAAAAAAGTGAATAAAAAAGAGTGTATATAGTTTAAGGGATTTATGAAATATCATCAGGATAGTCAATACATAATTATAGGAATCCCAAAAGAAGAAGAAAAAGGTTCAGAAAGCTTATTTAGAGAAATAATGGCTCAAAATTTCATGACTCTCTGGAGAGAAAAATACATTCAGGGTCATGAAGCACAGAGGACTCCAAACAGGATGGTTCAAAAATTTACAAAAACGCATTATAACAATGACAACAACAACAAAAATTAAGTCAAAGACAAAGAGACTTTTAAAAGCAGCAAGAGAAGTGACTCATCATGTACAAGGGAGCCCCCATAAGACCATCAGTGGATCCCTCAGTAGAAATCTTGCAGGCCATGGGTGCCTGGGTGGCTCAGTCTGCCTTCAGCTCAGGTCATGATCTCTGGGGTGCTGGGATTGAGCCCCATGTCAGGCTCTGTGCTCAGGAGGGAGTCTGCTTCTCCCTCTCCTCTGCCCCTCTCCCCAGCTTGTTCACTCCATCTCTTCCTCTCTCTCTCTCCCCCTCTCAAATAAATAAAATCTTAAAAAAAAAAACAACAACAAATATTGTAGGCCAGAAGGAATGAGATGACTTATTCAACAAGGTGACAAAGTAGCTAACCAAAAATTTGATACCTGGCAAAACTATCTTTTGAAATAAAGATGTTTCAGAAAAGTAACAGAATGAGATTTGTATTTTACAAATATCACTTTTAGTGTAGTGAAAAAGATAGCAAAGGAGAAGAATGGAATCAAGGTTAGTTAGAAGGTTATTTTTATATTAGTTTTTATATTAAGATGGGTAAATTGTGATGGGAAGATAAACAGCAGAAGATGTGTTAGAGCACCATTTCCTTAAGGGTATTCCAGGAAATGTTAGCTTTGAAGGATTTCATTAGGTAGTAAAGAGAAAAGTTTGGGTAATCAAATAGTAACTTGGAAAAACACTAAGTTAAGTCAAACTCTGATTTGCTAAAATGCAGTGAAATCTGGGGACTGAATAACAGATTTTTCTCTATGTAAAAGAATTTTCACTGAAGCATTTCATGGAACTAGTGTTTCACAGAACACATTGTATGAAATTCTAGATTTGGGTTATATTTATTTGATAGGATCCCCCAAACCTGGGAGTTAAACATGAGATAAAATGTCTCAGTTTCTATCTTGAGTGGTATAGATAGTAGTACCATTAGTTGTGACAGAAACTTTTAGGGGAATATAATTCATTTTGGACATTCTGAATTTTGAGTTGCCTGTGGGACATCCAAATAGGAAAATTTTGATAAATATTTGAATACACATCTGAAGTTCAACAATATTTTTCATAGATACATAGGTAGTGATTAAAAGAAACTGTCTATATTAAATTCTTTTAGTATGGACTTTGAGCTGCTTTTCTGTGTAATTGAGGACATTAGGGGCTTGGAGAATATCCTTTGTAAATAAAGTGGGCAGTAGTTTCCAGTGAAATGTCGAAGATGGGGGGAGGAAATGTTGGTGCAGGCTGCACATTTGTAGCATAGCTGTTCATCTTATATCCTCATTCTCCATTGAAAAGGCATCTTTGAAAAGTGTAGATTCACTCCTTAGAGGTAGATAATGAGTGTTCGCTTCTAGCGATATCTGTGATGTGTGGACTTTGGGCAATGCCGTAGGATCTCCCAGGTATCCCTCAGTCCTGAGTGCAAGGGTTTCTGTTATTAACTGCAGCTGAACTTGAAGCAAGAATCTGGTGATAGAAAAACTTGAGTGGACATTGTGAGCTCTCTAAGCTACAAAATCCTATACCCCAATTAAGCTTATATGTTTAAAGAGGCCAAAAAGTTAAACTGTTGATATTTTTAGATGGAGCAGCATGAGCACAGTTTTGTGGACTCTGGAACAGAATGATTCACAAAGACCACTCATCAAACACTCTCTCCTTCCTGAAGGCTGTTAGAGTGTTTATCCCTCTAGCATTCCATGTCAAAACGCATATCTGAACTCTCATCTTTTTTCAAACCAGCCACTATGCTCTAAAATGTGACATGATATGGAGAAACTGCAGGGCAAAATTGCCAAGTCTGCCATTATCTCAGTCTGACTTGTTGAGCCTAGGTATGGGCGAGGGAATCACTGATGTTCCCATCTTTTCCTGCTATGTATTCATAGAATAACCACTGAAGATGTATAAACCCCGGACACAGAAGGAGAACAAGTAGATGGTGATGAAACAGGGAAGAGAAAACAGTGAAGCATATATAGAAGATTTCATATAGCATACTTGCTGAGAGGAAACATTATATAATTCTCCCTCCCAAAGATTTACTGAAGTTTGAATTCCTTTGGGGAAGTCATAGTTGATGTCTGACATTATGTTACACCTGGCAAAAAAGAAGAAATCTCAGTACAAAGAGACTCGTATAGTACATCTCAGAATTTTGAAGTCAAATGAAACTAAGGGAATTTAACATTGCATCATGACACTCAAAATAACTGGTGACTGGGCAGGCGGTACATTAAAAATGACGGTCTGTTCTTTGTTACAGTCCCACACAGCATGTGAAATTGCCCTTCCCTTGGGTTTGTTTATTTGCTTCTTTCTTTCTTTGTTTATGCTGTGTGACTGTTTGAACAACAAAATGTGGTACAAATCACACTGTGCCAGTTGCAAGGTTAGGCTTTAATCCTCTAGCAGCTTCTATTTGCTCCCTTTGGAGCAATCACTGTTGGAATGCTCCCTCTCAAAATCCATCTGCTGCTTAGAAGCCAAAGTCCCATTGGGAGGCCATGAGTGTGAGTTCTGTTCAACAGTCTCAGTTGAGCTCCCAGCCAAAAGACAGCATTTGAAGAAGCTATGAAACCATTTTGGCTGTTCCAGCCCAAATAAGTCCTCTGATGATGTAGCCCTCTCATATCACACAGAGGACAGCTTCCTGGCTGACCTTTGTCAACATATAGAATCATGAGAAATAATAAAATTGTTTCTAGCTATTAAGTTTTGATGTGGTTTGCTATGCAAAGTTGATGGTTAAAACAGATAACATGGCTTATTGTTGGGGACAAGTACATTCTTAACTTTTAGATGCCATTTAGTAACAGGAAATTCCTGTCTGTTGGCATGTGAGAAAATAAGAAATGGTTCCAGTATTCTTAGAAATGGATGAAATTCATGATTAGCTGCATTAGTCTTTTATTTGTAAAAGAAAAACAGGAAACAACTGTGCTCAGCCACAACAGTATGGAGAAGCTACCCTTTGGGATATAATATAATCATTTAGAATTATGTAATAAAACTTTATATTATTGTGGCTAACTGAAGAAATATTGAGATATACCACTGTATATGAAGTATAATTATAAGCACATAAAATAAATAATGCAAAATATGTCTAAGGAGAAAAGACTGAGAACAATGCTTCAAAGTATGCATTAACTTCCCTTCTCATACATTTTCATACTTAACTCTTGGAGTAAAAACAAAAGAAAGCAAAATACTATTCAGGAACAAAGGAGGGTAATCTCCCCTGGTCAGGGATGGCATCACTGAAGAGTATTCACTTGAGATGAGTTTTACAGGATGAGTAGGAATTTGTCAGGTGGTTGGTGACAGGAAAAGTCTAAGCAGAAAAAGTAACCTATGCAGAGTCACAGAAAGGACAAAATAGCAAAGAGTAATAACTTTGGGAAACTGTAATTGTTCTGGTGTAGAATTTGTGGAAGGGCTTAAAGAGGGAAAGGCAGGTTATAATGTTATGGGCCAATTTACTAAACTTAATATTTCCATTTGGATTGATTTCTCCTTTATCTTTGAATGCCCATGATGCTTTGTTTAGTTATGCTTTATATTGTGGATATTTGACCACATATTTTACATTCTATCCTAGATCATAAATTCCTTATACCTGAGGCTTTTGTTCAATAAATGTCAATGTGCTAACCTAGCTTTCCCAGGCCCCTTTTGGCTGTGTAAATTTTTTTTAAAAGATTTTACTTATTTGTTTGTTTATTTATTTATTTGGGGGGTAGAGAGAGTGAGAGGGGGAGGGAGAGAGGATCTCAAGCAGACTCTGCGCTGAGTGCAGAGCCTGACACAGGGCTTGATCTCATGACCCTGAGATCATGACCTGAGCTGAAATCAAGAGTCAGTTGTTTAACTGACTGAGCCACCCAGGTGCCCCTGTGTAAGATTTTTTTAAAAGACCTTGGAATTCTAACCTGAGAGCAGAAAGTGAGCTGAGCATTGTATAATTTCAAGATGGTCATACTCACTCCACAAAACGCATAGATTATGGCTGAGAAAGTAAATGGATGAAGAAGGAAGAGCCAAGGAAAAATTAATAAATAAGAACTTCTCAGAGAGAAGAATCAGGGCCAGTCAAAGGAGTACCTCCCCAATCCCCAGAGGAGGGGTTCCTTTTAACATTTTCCCGGTGAGACTTGTTATGTTCCAGCAGCTACGGTGTATACCATTCTTCCCCTTCCAAAGAAGAAGAGTGTGTATTTCAGTTATCCTGTGTTAACACTGATGTGGAGGGTAATATAACTGGCCTCATTCCCCAGCAATTCCAAGAAGGTGATGTGCCACACCCATTCTGACGGAGACCCTCCTGCTCACACTCAGAGACTAGATGCTCAGGGTGCAATGTCTGTGTGGGGTTTTGTGCTGACTCCCTTATGGGAGAGTTATTTGAAGAAAGGAGCAAAAGGATATACTTACTAGTTCTAGAAATATGACTTGTGCTCACCAAATATTTGTATGCTCTCAACTCATTTCCCTGACATATTTGCAGTTATGTTGTGGCTGTGTGGTTAGACATGGCCAGTAGACTGTGAGCAAAACTAATGTGTGTTACTCCTGTGATCATACAGTTAAGACTGAGGATAACGCTTCTATCCCTCTCTTCCACTGCTATGACAGTTCCCAGTGCATCTAGTTTATACGATGTAGACAAAAAGAAGAGGAACGTATCCTAACCTGCACTGGATGTATTAAATCGCTGAAAACTGAAAGTTTGTTTATTGCAACAATGAGTATTAATGACCTTAACAAATGGATTCCTGGGAAGAAGCGCTTAGCAAAAGCTTTCATATTTCTTCTCCAGTATTGCACACACCCTGTGAGAGATACATTTTTATATCTTCCAATCCTTTATTCAATCTCTGCTCCATTTCTGCAATATGTCTAACAAAATGTGTGCTAATTTAGCCTTACCCTCTGTGTGCTTTCTGAAGTGAAGTAACATATCTCTGGGCATGCCTTAATTTCCAAACACGAGTGGATTTATGTCTCTACTATCTAGCCAGAAATTAGTTTCCCTTCCCTGTTTGGCAGTCCCAGTCTACTAGGTTGTCAGTTGTAGTCTCACAACTTGAAATGTTCTCTCCAACTTGTTGGACAGCTACATCTGTAACTTAAATTTCCAGGGCTAGTGTTTCCCATTGTTTATCTGCTCCTGCTAGTTTAATACCAGAATATTTCCTTTCTTACTGTACATTTTTTTCTACTAAGTCTATCTTTTTTTATTATGTTAATCACCATACATTACCTCATTAGTTTTTGATGTCGTGTTCCATGATTCACTGTTTGCATATAACACCCAGTGCTCCATGCAGAATGTGCCTTCCTTAATACCCATCACCAGGCTAACCCATCCCCCCACCCTGTGTTTCAGGGTCCATAGTCTCTCATGGTTCGTCTCCCCCTCTAATTTCCCCCCCATCATTCTTCCCTTCCTGCTATCTTCTTCTTCGTCGTCTTTTTTTTTTTTTTTAAAGAAGGCAGCATCCCATTTTTAATACAGAACTTAAGAATTTAAGGGCTCATTCACATATGGTAATGTATTTGATTCTCAAAATAACTCTGTGGAATCAGGCATGAATGGCATTATTTATACCTTATCCCCAAATTCCAGATGAGGAAAATGAGACTCAGGGGGCTTCCGTAAATCCCCTGGCTATGACTGCCCACCCATAAATTCTTATTCCAAGTCTCATTTTTCCACTATATTTTATTACCTTTTACCAACTTTCTCATTTGTTCCTGGTCCTATATTTTGTGTATACATCAGACATTCATATGCAATCTGACATGCTTTGAGATCTATATTATTGTGCCTAAAATCATATTAATACAGCATGATATAATGCTGTTTTTAAGTTTTAAGGAAGAAAAAAATTGGAAATCCAAATAGGAAATAGCAAAGCTAAAAATTAAGGAGAGAGAAAAACAGACATTTGAGTTGTTTCCAGTGTTTTCCTTTTTTCTTTTCTTTTTTTTTTTTTTTTTGCTCGCTCATTTGTTTTTGGTTTGAGTTTATGTGCACGTATATGTGTTTTGTTTTGTTTTGTTTTTTGATATTAAAGACAACTCTTCCATGAACATTCTTATTCAACTCTTGATGATCATGAACAAGATTTTCTCCCAATCTAGAATAGAATAGAGCTAGAATTGAAAATGCTGGGAAAATTTGAATGAAAACGAACATTCAAACAAAGCATGTATTGTATACATATGTATACCTTTGGTTGAAGAGGCCTTGGCCAAGCAATTCTAGGTGAACCCAAATGTGGAGATAGTTAAACTGGCAAAACGTGGGTACCCCTGGAAAGAGCACCTCCACCATCTGGAATCTGGGCTATCCCCCTGACTCTGTGACCATCACCTTCGTTATCTACATTGACCAAACTGGACAGTGGTGTGTATACAATATGTGCCCAAGGACCCCCAATCATTCCAGAGGAGGCTGTCCCTGTTAAAGCCATGGGAGAGTCCTTGGGGTGAGGCCCTGGATCATGCCAGTGGGATTCCTGACTGCATCTTTGTCCATACCAGCTGATTCCTTGGTAGGCACTAAACCTGAGAGGGTACCTTGAGCATGGCTTGTGCCACCTTGGCTCAGTGCCTATGTTTCCCACAAATTCCCTAGGCCAATAAAATTTCTTTCATTGCATTAAAAAACTTTATATATAATCTCATACATATATATATGTGTGTGTGTTTGTAATACACGTATATATTATACCTATATACACATATACCATATAGAGCACATATGTATCATATATATGATATATAGTGTATGATATAATTTTTGTAAGGCTCAGAAACAATTTCCAATTTATTATTAAATAATAACCACTATACTTTCTTATTAAAAAAATAGAACTATGTGATCTATTTCAATATGTAGCCACAACTTTGTTTTTAGAAATCATTGTAACATTATTTCTGATATCACACTTATATGATTTTTATAAAATTATCAGACCTACAGAAGACATTTCATTTTTAGCTACAGTTATTGACAGTTCACTTTTTGAGATATTAAAACTGATAATCATTATTTCTACTTAAATGGCATAACACTAATTGCCTTTTCAAATAGATATTTATTTATTTTGTTTTCTTTTAGGATTTTATTTGTTTGAGAGGGAGACAGAGCACACATGAGGGGGTCAGGGGCAGAGGGCAAGGGAGAGAGAGGAGCAGGCTCCCCACTGAGCAGGGAGCCCTACACTGGGCTCAATCCCAGGATCCCGAGATCACGACCTGGGCCAAAAGCAGATGCTTAACCAACTGAGCCACCCAGGCACCCCTCAAATAGATATTTATTATTTTATTATCATGTAGAATTAAATATTAAATTTAAATATGGTTCTGGCATAGTATTTTTTAGTTTAGTCTGTAATTTCAAGTCTTTTTCATTTGTGCTTTGGTTTTATATTAAGAGGACATTAAAAAATTGAATTTTTTAGTCTATTTGTTGATATAAAACTAAAGGTAATTTAAGAAAAAATTGGAGGAGATGTAACTACTCAACTTTAGAGTATGATAGTATCAAATAGATAAAGTCATAATAATTTTTTTTAAAGATTTTATTTATTTGACAGAGAGAGACACAGCGAGAGAGGGAACAGAAGCAAGGGGAGTGGGAGAGGGAGAAGCAGGCTTCCCATGGAGCAGGGAGCCCGATGTGGGGCTTGATCCTGGGACCCTGGGACCATGACCTGAGCCAAAGGCAGACGCCTAATGACTAAGCCACCCAGGCACCCCAAGAAAGTCATAATAATTCTTATAGTAAGGTGATATAACTTGCTGGATGCTATTTTAAAAACTATCCTGTGACATAGTATAGAGGCAATGTTATAATTTGGGGGATGTCTTTTCCACATCCAACAAACCCTCCCTCTCATCTCAGGCATTAGGGTTTGAATCGTGTCCAACCAAATGAATTGGCTGGCAAAATGTCAAACCCACATGGAGAATGAAAGCTCTAAGAGAAGGATGGGGGAAAAGTAAGCCATGTCACCATGTCCTGGTGATATTGTTCAAGCATCTGATTCCATTTTAGGGCCTAAGTTACACGAACCAGAATTTAGCTCTATATTTTGCATGTAAGATTTTCAATTCTCAAATGTATTCCTGGGATAAAATGGCAGCATCAGCTGTTTAATGACGGATTTCTCCATGGTGCCCATTGTGATAAAAGATGGTCAGTCCTAAAAAACAATGGTGCCAATTCATTAGGGTAGCATTTGAAGAATTGCATTAAGTAAATATATTGCATTGAGTGAAATTGTGTGGACATACAGGTCTATTAGAAAACTGCCAAATATCTGAAGGAAAAAGGTTAACAATCATTACCAGTTCATGACTACAGCCTTGAAAGTGAGACACTCAAATCTTTTGAAAGAGAATCTGCTGCAAGGAGGGCAGTTAGCTGAGTCCCAGCACTTCGTCTCGGCTTTCAGTTCAAGGCCACACACTTTCTGGGCAGTCTCTAGCCAACGACTAAGCATCCTGGGGATCCAAGAGCTTACCATTTGTGGTCGCTTCGGCTCTTTCCTTCTTATGGGCAATCTTTGCATGAAACTTCCTGGTAGCTAGCTGAGACTTGCACAGAGCTGCACTGCACTCTGAGGGTCTTCCTGTCCAGTCCTGCTTCCTTCCCTTCCTTTTACAAGTGTGAGACCAACATCACAGTGAGGAGTCTTTCTCTGACTATTCTTGCCTTTTCTCTCTTTGTCCCTCACAGGAATTACCTCCAATAACTCTTGCATTTTTATTTTCCTTTTGGCACCTGTTTCCCAGAGACCCAGGGTTGTCACTTGAGTGTCATTATTGACCTTTATGAAAGAGAGGACTTGTAGTTTCTGCACTTTTGTTGGAGAGAGCTGAGAGAGAGCATGCACATATGTGAGCTTCTTCATAACGAGTGTAAGGAAGAACATCAAAAAGCTCAATCACTTTGAAATCAGTACAAAACACAATTAGTAAAACATAGTTTTCTTGGGCACCTGGGTGGCTCAGTCGTTAAGTGTCTGCCTTCAGACCAGGTCATGATCCCAGGGTCCTGGGATCGAGTCCCGCATCAGGCTCCCTGCTCCGTGGGGAGCCTGCTTCTCCCTCTCCCACTCCCCCTGCTTGTGTTCCTGCTCTCGCTCTCTCTCTCTCTCTGTCAAATAAATAAATAAAATCTTAAAAAAAAAATAGTTTTCTTGCTTATGAAAAGCTACTTGTAGAACGTTAGCTGGTGATCAAAAACTGTTTCATTTGATTGGGCAGAAGGGTAGGATTCTGTGGCTATATAGCCAAAGAAAAGGGGGGCAGGATTTGTAAAATTCCAGTACATTGTGTGATAACACAAAACCTAAGCCTGCCTCGTCATTATTAGGGTTATTAATTTAAACTGTACTCCACTGGCTCAGGTCAGAAAATTCTCCACTTCATGCTTTGGAAGTTAACCAAATTCTTATGGGTTGTTTACTTATTTAACAGTATCTCAGAAATTAACAAAGACTAGTTATCAATGAAAATATGTCTTGCCATAGGTTTCTTCAAATGCTAAGGTCTGTGATACTATGAATCTATGATAAAACAGTGTATGCAGTATTGAAGAAAAAGATTACAGCCTGCCCCTAGACTATGAGATATTTGAGGGCATATCTTTATGTTCAACTTTTGAGAGCACTTAGGACCAGTAGGCATTTGTGAAATGTTTCCTAAATTGAACTGAAATCCAATTTTCAGTTATTTTGTGCCAATGAATCCAGACACAAAATAACTTTATTGCACTAAATTTCGCTGACATTGACTGCCAGTATTTGCCATGAGAATTGGAAGGAAGTATTTAGAGTTGAATTTTAGTGTATATAATTTGAAGGATCTTCCATTCTTCTCACTTTGTCAGGACCTTAAATGAGACTTTTGAGCTGTGTGTAATTAAAATAGGAGAAAGCATTTCTTGGTCTGGCTTGGCCTGCAGATATTTGGGATTACACCTAATTGCTTTGCTGCTGCCAGTTTCATCAGGCTGCTGAAAGGATTTTTGTAAATGCTGGAAGAAAGCCTAACTGAAAGGGGTTAAGCTTCTAAACTGCTGTGATCTGCAGTCAGTTAGAAGTGACAAATTGTAAGCAAAAGATAATCTCTTCCACTTACAGAAATGCCAGCCCAAATATCATCTGTAGAGAGACTTCAGCAACTTTAATATATTCATGTTAGAGAGCAGAATTTAAAAATAGGCATTTGTGGATCTTTTAGGTCCCTGCTGCTTTATAGATTTTAACTATGCTGTTTAGCAAGTCTTTTCAGCTGTGGTCTGATGGTTTGCATGGAGACTCTGTCTTTTATGGAGATTTATGGAAAGCCTGTACCACAGAGGCAAGGTAATACCCAGTCTCCCAACTTCATGTATCTTCTACACAATGGAAACCACAGCTTATGAGGCAAGGGAACTTGAATCTATAACAGTTTTAAGTTGCAGGTAACAGAACACTTTATAAAAAGTGGCTTTAAAAAAAAAGAAAAAATTAAATTACATACAAATTATTGAAATATATCTTTTTTCCTCCCTTTTTTTTTTTTTTTTGAACAACATCTCAACTATATCAGGGATAAGAGTATTTTTGTTCGTCTATAGCCCTTTCTTGTGGGCACAAAATGGCAGTTGCAGCTCCAAGCAAATCACATTCCGAACAGGAGGAGAGGAAGGCAGGTAGAAAGGGGCTTTCCTTTCGTTAAGAAGCAAAATCCTTTTTTAGATTCCCCCACTAGTCTCTCTTTATGTCCAGTTAGCTACAATCAGATAATCTCTGGGTCCCAGTGTAATTGGGAAAAGTAAGGAGATGGCAAAGAAGAATGAGAGTCATAACTGGCTTGGCTAAAACTATTCAGTTCCATGGGATTGGATGCCGTTTTCCTCTTGAAGAAATTTGAGAATTTGTTAGCAAGGAAAATAGGAAGCTATAGGATAACCTTGCAATAATGTTTGCAAACTCCTAGTCAGTCCTAGGCCTGTCTTAATTTGAAAGACAGAAAAATGCATTTCTCTGCTTGTCTCCACCTATCCCCATGCTGCTGCTTGTTCAATATAAAAGCACCAACAGAAGCAAAATTAAAACTAGTAAAATTTACAAAAAGTTCCTTAAAATGCATCCATAATATTAGCACTAAGAAAAGAATCGGTTCCAATTTTCATGTTACTCTTACCTTGTTCATATTATTTTTACACATTTGCTCTTGCAAAGTTTGTATTCTTTTGCATTCTGCTGTTTTCATTTGTCATAAATATTTTCCTTTTTCTATATTACTTTAATAATTTTCACTTCTAGCATCATAGTTTTTCATCTGTTATTGGCTCCAAACATATGTAACAATTTTCCTATGATTGGAACACAGTGTAGCATAGAGGGAAGCTACCTAGCAGATTATGAGTTAGAGCATAGCCCTACCTGGCCCGAAATTTCAGTTGCACCACTTACAAAGTAGGTGCCGTTGGCAAGTTATTTAACTGCCCTGCACTACAGTTTTTAATATCTGTAGAATAAAATTAATGGTAAGACTGTAAAGCTAATTATTATTAATTATTAAGTACATTTTATTAATTTAATTAAGTAAAGTTAATGAGATGCTTCCAGTAAATTGCTTAATATGGATCTTACTGTGCAATCTAATATGGTAGTCACTAGACACATGTGACTACTTAAATTTAAGTTTAAGCTTCTGATTCTTTTTTTTTAAGATCTTATTTATTTATTTGAGAGAGAGAATGAGATAGAAAGAGCATGAGAGGAGGGAGAGTCAGAGGGAGAAAAAGACTCCCCGCTGAGCAGGGAGCCCGATGTGGGACTCGATCCTGGGACTCCAGGATCATGACCTGAGCCGAAGGCAGTCGCTTAACCAACTGAGCCACCCAGGCGCCCTAAATTTAAGTTAAAATTAATTAAAATAACATTTCAGTTCCTTAACTGTCACTACATTTCAAGCGCTCAATAGCCACATGTGATCAGTGGTTACCATATTCAACAGTGCAGGAAAAGGATATTTACATCATTACAGAATATTTTATTGGACAGCACTAGCTAGAATATAGTAAGAGCTCAATAAATAGTTGTTCATTTACCTTTTCTTTTTTCTGAACTGTCCTTATGGCCAAGCTCATAACAATTAAAATCATGCCGTGTCATTTATATTTAAGTAGAAGTGAACACCTGTCAAAATGTTTTAACAAGTATTTAGACCCTCAGCAAGCCGAGTGTTTTTATATCTTTCATTCCTGAACCACTAGAATAATGTTGTCACATTATAGCACTCAGTAAATATAGGTGAGTGAATGAAAGATTGACTGAATAATACTACAGTCCAATAAAGTACCTGAGCAAAGATCTGTTCCCTGTTATAGGTGGAAATGTTGAGTTATTCAGTGAGTTACCAATAAATTACAAATTTTTGTAGTGGGGTGTATTGTATAGTTGCCCAAGCCTAGTTTTTACCCCATAGTTCACTAGCAAATATTTCAAATCTGAATTATAGAGAAATCAGTATTGTTTCTAAAGATCAATATAGAAATTTCCATCTCGGGCGCCTGGGTGGCTCAGTTGGTTAAGCCACTGCCTTCGGCTCAGGTCATGATCCTGGAGTCCTGGGATCGAGTCCCGCATCGGGCTCCCTGCTCGGCAGGGAGTCTGCTTCTCCCTCTGACCCTCTCCCCTCTCATGTGCTCTCTCTCTCTCTCATTCTTTCTCTCAAATAAATAAATAAAAAAAATCTTTAAAAAAAAAAAAAGAAATTTCCATCTCTAGTCTATGACAAATGTGCCTGAAGTTAGTGCTTGAAGCAGTGTGTGTATATACACACCCACACACATATAAATAAAATACATATTTACGTATATATCTCATATATATATAATATAAACATAGACATATATAAGTACAACATTTATATTTAATCCTGAGTCTAATGTAATACTCAATATATTCATGATATTAATACCCTGTTATGATCAGGAGACTCAGGATGCCAAATAGTGCCCCAAACATATCCAGACCTGCCCTTGAAAATCCCAAGGGAAATTTGTAAACAAAAACACAATCACAAATAGGAATTACAGGCAGATTTTATTTTGACTGGGCTTGTGCTCATAACTGCAGTGCATGGCATTCTGCAAAAGTGAGCTGGAAATAGTGATCTAGCCCAAAGCCTGCAAGGGTATCTTCCTCCTCTTGTCTAAATTTTGCCATAAGCCAGCTTTCAGAGGATGATTGATTACCAAGCCACAGTACACTGAGACACAGAAATATTTCAAGATATACAGCCTAGGCTGTCTTAACTGATCTTGCAGCAAAAACAGAAGAGTCAAAATGTGAGCTTAAGAGTGATGCCTAACTTTTCAGAGAAGACCCTTGAATAGCGTTCTGCTTTGGCATCTCGGGGACCAGAGGAAAGAGAGAGAATACAGAGGGAAGGATAACCTCCATGTCTATGTGCATGACATTTCAATGCACAGTTGTCTTTCCTGGTACAATGATCTTGTAAGAGTTCCAAGATGTAACTCAATAAAATGTGCTGCTTCTTTATTTGGGAGAAACTGAAAGTGGGGGCAGCACGGAAGAGTAGATCTCTGCTGCATTTGGGACCATCAGGGAACCACCAGTTTCTTGATCTCTTAGCTAGATTTTATATTTAATTTTATTACAGGGTGTGTCTAATTTTGCTTAACCAATGTTGATCTAGAAGCATCTTTTTAAAGTGTTTTTCACTGTCCAGAGGAAAAAAGGTTTTCTTTTTTTACGTCAATCTGATATGAACTCTGTTATAAATGGAATGTTTGTGTCCTCCCAAAAGTCATATGTTGAAATGGAATCTCCAATGTGATGGTATTTAGAGCTGGGGCACTTTGGATGTGATGAGTTCATGAGGTCACAGAGCCCCCATGAATGTTTAGTGCTCTTTTTATAAAAAAAAAAAAAAAACCCAGAGAGTTCCCTCACCCCTTCTACCATGTGAGGACAAAGTGTGAAGAGGGCAGTTTACAACCTGGAAGGGGGTTCCCACCAGAGCTTGACCTTGCTGGCACCCTGATCTCAGACTTAAGCCTCAAGAACTATGAGAAATCAATTTCTGTTGTTTATAAGCCTTCCAGTCTATGGTACTCTGTTATAGCAGCCTGAGCTGACTAAGACAAAGTAGAAATTGACAGGAACTATTGAGGCAGATGCTTAGGTCCCATAAGTACTGGATTGGCTGAAGCTTTGTGACATATAGGAGACTCAAAGAAAGAAGAATCATGACGCATCATTCAGTAAAATTGTGTGGGTTTGGGGTGATCTATGTATTTGTGTCAGATGTCATCCCAAGGGAAATCACTGATTTTCTTTTTTTGGTTCCTAAACTGTTTCTGGATGCAGCAAAATAAAGCAAACCTTTTCCTGAAGGAGTCTTTCAGACTAAATATAATCATTTTATTCTACAATTGGAAGATTGTTTTTAATCTTATTTTCAGCCCACTGCTCATTGCTGTATGGGCCAATTTAAACATACACCGTGAGCTAACTTTTCTGTACTGTTGTATGTTAACATCCGTGTCATTATATGTATAAAACGCAAATCAGGCAAAATAGTGAGGATGAATTTGTGGTTTTGGTACCTTTCCTTTCAAAATTGAAAAAATGGTGAGACCAAATGTTGATAAAAAATGATGAAAATTTACCAGAATTTTCTAAAACAAAGAAACTGTTGGGAACCATGGTCACAAATAACTAGTAAGATAAATCCCAATTCTCTATGGATATAATTATGTACACCAGCCTGGATTAGGAAATATATTCAGGCTTTTGATAAAAACCTATAGAGTTGAACAATCATTTTCTATCCTATGTTATCATGGTGTAACTTTACACTTTTTATAATAATGATACTGATAGATCATTATTTTAGTTTGTTAATTGTTGATATCTCTCAAATGATGAGACATATCACTTCTATTTGTAAGGTACTGTATAAAACATAAAGAGTTCTGTGAAGTTATAGCCAAGTGTTATGAAAGCCTCAAAAGGCAAGGAGATGTGTGTGTATACATTCGTATTCGTGTAACAGTATGATGAACAGTAGGGGGCGGGTAGAAGGATGTTACTGTTGATTGGATATCTACTGTGTTCTCAGCACTGTTCTGGATACTTTACATTCATTCTGTTATTCTCTGGATACTTTTCATTAATTATATTTGAAGAGTTAATCCATCCAAATACATCAATATTATGTCACAAAAAAACATTCTGGTTTGGTCCACTCAGTAGAATTAAAAGCAATTCACATTTCATCTTTTGGCAATGCCTTCGTTTTTTGAAGTTAGTATAAATGAGTATAAATGCTGCTTAACTATAAACAAATCTTTTAAGTCCCAGAGGGAGACTGAAATTAGCATATCTAGTAAACATCCTTCGTTGAAAAAGAACTCTTTTTGTTTGTGGTTTCTAAATAAAAATGTGTCTGTGGGTATAGTCATGCAAATGTATTACCACAGAACGTTAAAATTGGTACCAAGTGTAATTTTAAATATCGTGTGTACAGAGGTGTACTGCAAGAGCTGCCACTGCAAAACATTATGGCCGGGGTGACTTAAACAACAGAAATTTATTTTCTCACAGTTCTGAAGACTGGGGGTCTTGGGTCAAAGTATCAGCTGACCCTCTTTCTTGTTTGCAAAGGCTGCTTTTTGGCTGTGTCCTCATATGGTTTTGTCCCCTTGTGCATGTGGAGAGAAAGAGATCTCAGGAGTCTCTTCCTCTTCTTATAAGGACACCAACACTATCAGATTGGGGCCCCACCCCTATGACCCCATTTTATTTACCACCTGAAAACCCTATCTTGGAAGACAGTCACATGTTAATGTTTTGTGAGCTCTAGAACTCTCAGCACGACACACCTCTGCACGAAGAGACTTGATCACACTCTACCATGGCTGCTAGCAGCATAAGCCATGTCCCTCGGATAGCCCCAGAGCCCCCTCATTAAAAAGCCTCTCTGAGAAAACTCAGTGCTGCCTGGAGAATCCACTGTTTGTTCTAGCCAACACTAACCGCCTTAGAGCATTTACAAAAAAGGGCTTACAATTGTGAATAGGCATCTCTTACCACATATGTCTTTCTCAAGGACCTGAGAGCCACTCCTTTGAAATTAGTCATCAGGAAGGATAGGACTAATGTCTTCCCGTGTTTGTGGGCAGATAGAATCCTGACTTCCATCACTATCCGCTCACAAATAGCTGACCTAATCACATTCACATTCACACTGGCCAATTGTTTGTAATTTTTCACTTCTCAGACCCTAGTGAGCCTCCACTTTCCCTCCTCTCTCCTTCTTCCTTTGAAGCACTGGATCACACCTGCACAAAGCAAATGGAGCTCAGTTCTTTCTTTTACTGTCAGTACTTACTGAATAAAATGTGTTTTCACTGCTTTAACTAATGTCCGTCATGATTGTCTTTGACAGCTTCAACATATGACTTTGAGGGGTGGGGGGACACAGTTCAGTCCATAACAAGGGGGTAACATTAAAGCTACAAATACGTGAGGGGCACCTGGGCAGCTCAGTTGGTTAAGCAACAAGTTGTGATCTCAGGGTCCTGGGATCAAGCCCTGGGGCGAGCTCCCTGCTCAGTGGGGATCCTGCTTCTCCCTCTGCCTCTGCTCCCCCCCCATGCCCTACCTCATGCTCTATTCCTCCCTCTCAAATAAATAAAATCTTTAAAAAAAAGCTACAAATAAGTGATATCAGGTCTACTAAAAGTAATACAAGACCCTTTCTCCTATAAGGAAGGAAAATTGTCAATTGTTTGCTGCCCCCATATCTTTGCTTAGAGTGAATTTCTGCCAGTTTTTGCAATTATTCAGCTCAACATTCTACTTACCTTTTTGAGAGATGACTTCCCTTCATTTAGTGTAGGCCAAATAAGCTAGGTAAGTAGGTGTTACAGAAGCATCTAATTGCTTAGCATCCAAAAGAGCAAAGCCTTTTTCTCACTACCCCAGGTTACCTGATCATGGCTAGGCAGCTTAGACACTGAAGGAAGCTAACTCCAAGAGGGTGGCGAACCTGCAGGAAGTTGCATAAGGAATACTCTTGGAAGGAAAGGGAAGCAAGCAGGTTTGGACAGAGGGAGAAGTTGGGCCACAACACAGTCTCAGTGGAGACCTCAGCTAATGTCACAGCAAGTTCTGAACAACAATGACCCTTTGGTATTGTGCTGAGTTAGGATGAGGGGAAAGCCCCATGCCAATCGTTATTTACAGACCACTCCAATTAGGGAGAGTGTAGCTTTCTTAAGCTAAGAGTCCCCATCGGGGCTGTTGGCTATGGCTTTCCATTGACGGCATTCTGAGCAGCCGGGACAGGAAGTCTTTCATTCCTGAAGGGAAATGTCCATGGTGCATTACACATCCACTACACCGCTGGGTAACAGGTCTCTTTCGGGGAAATTAAATCTTGAGCTAATAACGCAAGAGAAGACAGAATGGTTAGAATTCATTCATGGTAGTGACAAAATGGCCAGATCGATCTCATAAACATAATGTTTGGCAAAAGAAGTCAGACACAAAAGAATACACATTTTAAAATTCCATTTTCCTGAGATTTAGAAGCCAACTGACAAAATTAACGTATGGGGGTTAGAAAGCAAGATACTATTTAGAGTGAATGTTTTACTTTTTTTTAATTTGGTAGAATTTTCATCATGTTGTTAATTATTGTTGTTATTTATAATTATAAATAGCTTTAAGCACAAAGATTCTATACCTAATATTGTGTGTGTATTTAAAGAACATAAAAAATATAAAATTATATTTGGTATATAGATATTTATGTATTTATAATATTCATTTATAAAGTTAGTCAAAATTAGGGCTCCATAAGAATTTTTATTTAAGAGTCCATCAGTTTTTCAAGCTTTTAAAATGCTCTTTTGTAGAAATTCAGTTAGGCAGGAACCAGTGTTTAGCAGACGGGTATAAGCAGGTAGGAAAACAGAAGCTAGATTACTTTGATTAAAAGACAAAATGTGGAATCAGCACTCAGGGACCTAAGACAAACACTGGCAAAGACAATATTAAATACTAGAAACTGGTAACTAAAAGCACAGAGCTGTCACATGAAGTCTAGAGATAATTTTTCACAGAACAAGAAGACCCACTGTATTGAGCACTTTCATAGTCAGACATCCTGACCCATGCATTTGAAAACGCATGTTAAAAATATTATCTAAAATTTTGAGAACAAAGAAGCTGGTATTTTCATTTGAAGTTTTACTGAAGCAGGCATTGGGGCTCAAAATGGCTAAGTAAGATGCCCAAAGTCACAGAACCAAGTGTTTCAGCCAGGATTCAATCCAAGTCTGTTCCCAAGAAATTTCTACTCTTTATATTATCTAATAATAAACTGAAACTAACTTAAGATTCACACGCTCGTGCGCGCATGCATTCTATGTATATGTGACAATAACAAACGCTTTTAGCCACAAGAGCTGCGACACAAACCGTAAGGAATAGACAGCCTCAAATCAGAGATGGTCTAAGAGGAGACGTTCGATTCTGAGGCATTCTGCTCAGGCATCACACATACTTTGGTTTCGTTTTTCCTCATTTCAATCAGCAGAGGAATTTACTTGGAAGCAAAAACCTTGGTTTCTTAATTATTATTACCTACCTGAAGTCATCGTTTCTGTTTATTACATCATAATCATCTCTACTTGCCACCAATTGTATATTCCCAAAGAGGAAATTATGATTTCAAGCGAAGACTATGGAGCAGGAACAGATGTGCTACTAAAAGGGAGACATCCTATTATCCTGAAAATGTACTCCATAATGAAAAACAAGGGAAAAGAGATCAGAAGGTATTGTCATATTTCAAAATAGAGTCTGTTCTAGCAGCAGGATTACATTTAAATAGAAAGATCTGCGGAAATTTTGATGTACTATTTGTAGTGCTTTATACTTGACACTTCATATACGAGAGAAACTGCAAAAAAATGTGAAAAAAATATCCCTCTGCAGCATTGTTGGTAAATCTTTTACTGTAGCCTTTGCAACATTTTTCTCTATTCTGAATTTCTTTAGTCACAGCAAGTTGACCTTACTTCCAAGTGTGACACTTTCATGTGGCTCCAGCTCCATTATTCCCAAAACTTGCGTTAGATTGCCCCATCGGCTTTAGAGGTCTTCATGAAATATGTCTTCTTAACCCTAGGGAAGAACACACTGACAGAATGGGAAACCGTATAATGATTCACAGTTTCTAAAAAAAATGTATGTTTGGCCACACCAATTCATTCTTAAAAGCAGATCTTTTTCACTTAATATTTTGAGTGTCATTGGATAGGCTAAAGGTGCAGAGTAAAGACTTGTTACATAAACTCAAAGCAGTCATAGCAGAGTGGAAGACAGATAAGGTAGTGGGTAACCTCGAAACTGTGATCGATGCTATGACTGAGGTATTCACTGTATCCAGTGAATGTTCCTTGTAAATACAGAGACGCCGATCAGACCAATGGGGGAGACTAAAAATGAGCGAAAACTGCAGAGGTACTGTGGTAAAACCAAGCATGGTACGTCAGGGACAGGAACGGGTAGTAACATATATATGTTGAGAGGAGTGTTGATTATGGAGGAGTCAGGTGAGAAGGGCAAGGTGGGCCAGGCAGGACCAAATGAGCTTTTTAATCAGTATTAAAATGTGCAGAATTTTGTCTTCTCTCTGGAGTCACTCAGAAAATTCCTAACTAAACCTCTGCTGATGTTTCCGAAGCCCAGCGGGAACTTAGTGAAGACCAATCTATTTTCTTCTCCAGGAGCTGCCCTTTTATCTCCCTTTGAAATTTCCTAGGTTTGGAACACCTGGTGCTATTTCTGACAATAGAAACACTTTTTTTTTTTTTCTGTCCTTTTCTTTCCATTTCTTTCTGTTCCTCTACTGCTTTCCCATAGGTCTAGTGGGTTAATTTTGATGAACTTTGATTAACTCAAAGTCAACTGATTAATAACATCATCATACCTATGGAAATCCCTGAACTGATATACCCTCCTATCTACATATTCTGCCCACGTTCAGGAAGAAGAATTACATGAGGCATGTACGTCAAAAGGCAGGAATCTCGCGGGCCGTCTTAGAATTCTGCCCACCACATAGACCAGCCCACAGCACCTATCACAGTCTTTTATACTGTAGATACTCAGTATCTATTTGTACATTGATTGAAGGCATGTTATTACCTACAGATAACAGAATTATAGAAATAATATCTAAAAATATAACGACGATGTCTCTCCTCCCTGGGCAAAAGCTTATTTGGTCCTTTAGCTCTGTAGGTCTCCCTCCCTTAACCTTTATAAATGATAATGGCTAGTACTATTTAGGCTCTTTCGGCATTGTCTCCAGCTTCTGTCAAATGTAGAATTTTCAATGGTCTGAACAGTTTTGGGTCCTGGAGGTGATGCAGAACAAGCTTGCTTAGGTGTGTGATTTCTTTCACCCTGATTTCTTTCAGAACACACAGCTGACCTGTTAGGAACTTAGAACATGACTGCTCTAAGAAAATCATTCTCAAAAATTTTAATTTCTTTAAATAATTCTCCTGCAGAAGAAATTAAGGACTATAAACATTTCTAGTTGAAAACATTTCTTACTTGAGTCTGGGCACTGATGGACAAGTGGTTTCCTCTTTTTTTTTTTTTTTTTTAAGATTTTATTTATTTATTTGATGGAGAGAGAGAGAAAGCACGCATGAGCAGGCAGAGAGGCAGGCAGAGGGAGAGGGAGAGGGAGAAGCAGGCTCCCTGCAGAGCAAGGAGCCCGATGCGGGGCTCGATCCCAGGACCCCAGGATCATAACCTGAGCCAGAGGCAGATGCTTAACCCACTGAGCCACCCAGGCATCCTTCCTTTTTTTTTTTTTTAAATAGAAACAAACACATGGAAAAAGCAAGCATATGTGAATTCTAAACAAAGCATGTGCTGACTCTTCATGTTCAGCTTCCTTATTGGAAATGTGCAACATACAAACCTGCAAAGCTTGTCTTTCTTACTTACAACCATGAAATAAAAAGCATAAACTGTTTATTATCTGTACTGCTTTATATAAGAAAAATATATTGATACTTCATAGTATCAGAGAGTTTCAGATACTAGTAGGGATTTTTTTTTCCTAATGGTCTCTCATAATAAGCACATATAATTAAAACATAAGCAGATTTACAAAGCTTATATTTTATTAAAATTCATGCAGAGGGAGATAGGAAAAGACTACAAAGTTCACTGTACATCTGTTATGTATATCTGTAGAAATGTGACTATAAATGAAAAACCAAGTCACTTTAACACCAGTTTCCTCAAATTTGGAATCCAGGGCAGTTTCATATATCCACCTGGTTCAGAGCGGGATGCTCTGAACACAAAGAGACAGAGACAAGATGTAAAAGCACAGTTCTAGTTACCTATTTGAATGTTTCAAAATGAAATAAATGATGTTGACTGTTATTCTCCATTAATATATATTTCTTAAAATTGATAATGTCTACATTGCTTGGAATAAAAAATTCAATGTTTGCTAACTTATTTTTCATTATGAATTAAGTATTAGAAAAAAGCCTAACACTGAAAATACTGAAGAAATCCTCCAAATATCCACCTCATAAAGAGGCGTGAATGAAGAGGTGCTTGGAATTATAAACAACGAGTAAACCAAAATTATTTAATTGCTTCTGTTGATGGAATTAGCACATAATGGGGGGAAGGACTATGTTATATATTTTGAATTTGGATCCTATGAAATTTCTTAATACAGGGTTCAAGACATTTTCACTTAAAAAGAATTGGTGCGAAATGGGCTAAAAACTTTTTTCACGTTTCACTGGGGCAAACAACTCAACACCAAGATTCTTTCATGAGACACATGGGGTTGTATCTAACATGGGTGGCGTTCTATTGGCAGAGACCTAGAAGGGAGAATAAAGGAGATACACACAGAATGATAATACATTGAAAAATGCTATCTAGTAGAAATAAAAACAAACCAGAAGCATGACCAAAGACAGGCAAATTGATATTCAAGTTAGAGAGGGTATGTTGTTAAGACAGTGGGGAATTAGTTGGAATCAAGTATTCGAGTCTCTGAGAAGGAGCGCTCTAAAGATTATCACAAATACCACTCTTTCTCCTTTTGGTTGTCTAGTTTGATCTTCTCCCCCATGATTCCTTTTCTGCCTACAAGACTCCCACTTTGTTTTTCACTGATTTCTGAGAAGGACTAGTAAACACTAAGTAGACCCCAAGTTAGGCAATTCTTTGTAAATACAAGTACTGATACTTAAACACAGTGTGTATAATAATTGCTTCTTGCTAATGTTGTTTTCTTCCGGTTAATTAGAGTTCTGGGATATTATTATGATTCATCTGCATTCACACACATGCACACACACAAACAGAAACATGCACATAATCCCAAACATGCTTTTAGCCTAAAACCTGAAAAAGTCATATAGTTTGTTTGTTTTGGGGTTGTTTGTTTTGATTTTTTAAAATTCCTGTTAAAATCATGGTTATTTTTCTGTCATGTGGATAGACATCAAACACTATTTCTTGCGCCAAAAGCCAACAAGTGAGAGGAAACAGAGAAGGCAATATTTGGTGATGTGCTTGGGTTTTTCCTGGCAACATAATACATCATGGGAAGGTGTCAGGGAAGGCTGATATATTAAGAAATACTTAGATTGCAGGGTGCCTGGGTCGCTCAGTCGTTAAGCGTCTGCCTTCAGCTCAGGTCATGATCCCAGGGTCCTGGGATCGAGCCCCGCATCGGGCTCCTTGCTCTGTAGGGAGCCGGCTTCTCCCGCTCCCACTCCCCCTGCTTGTGGTCCCTCTCTGGCTGTGTCTCTCTACGTCAAATAAATAAATAAATAAAATCTTTTTTTAAAAAAAGAAATACTTAGATTGCTGGATTTGCCTAGTATCATATGATTCAACTCTGAAGCCACAATATGATGAACTATGAAGCTGCATGTGGAAAGCATACAGAAAGATAAACAAAGCTTGAAAGGAGGAAATCTCCTTCTTAGCAATGAAACAAGGAATTATAGGCTGGTGTTAAGAGAAAAAAATTTACTCTGAAAATACAAGAAATTGATCTGACCACAGTGATAACTTGTCAAGGGAAGAAACTGCAAATTACTTCAGTAGTTTCATCCCTAGTGGATTTTTAAACCATAGTAGATAAGATACAGCAAGGTGTATTAATATGGACAACAATAAGCTGGCAGAAAGAGTAAGAAAACTTAGGTCATTTTCATTATTATTCACCAGTTTTTAAAAAATGCATTTGATATCTTGAAAGGTCTTGGAGTTTATGAACACATTTTTCCAGAGTGTTGTAAGCCAAAATATAATAAAACAAAAAAGATCTAAAAAAAAAAAAAAAGGACCCTGTATCTTGAAAGCAATTTCAACCATTTTCTCAGCAAGCTGAACATTGAGAACTGTGTTATGGTGCAAATTAATAGAGTATCCTAAGATTTATGTGGTAGCGAGAAATTACCGATTCCAAAAACATAGGTCTTAGACTTAACGCTTAAGGCTTTTGAAGACCTAATTTCCAAATTACATTCTGAGAGCATTTTAACCTCTCACCCCTTCATATAATCTGCACATTTGCCAAACAACAGCATCATCCCTATTCTCTCCTTCTATACACATGTTTTTTGGGCTGCCTGCCTTTCTTGGCTCATGTAATTTTCAGCATGCTTGTACACATCCAGCCACACCCCACTCACATACCAAACATTCCCCAACACCCTACTGATTACCTTCCTAGGTAATTTCCCAAAGATCTGCGTTCAAATCCCTTTTCTGGTGTGTTCGCTTTTGTGTTTTAATTATTTGCACACTTAATTTACTTCCACCATAACAGTGGTTCCCCAGGCCTAGCCCCTGGGGAGGAATGGAATTATTGAAGGGGGCTCATAAATTTATCCATGCATGTATATTTTTTCAATCAATAGGTTAGTGAAACTATAGGCAATATTATGTGAAGAAATGTGAAATATTGAGTCTAATAAGAGATAGCAAAGTACAGCTTGTGGACCAAATTCAGCCTACTGCCTGTATTTGTAAATACAAATTGATTAGAATACAGCTACACTCATTCATTGATGTATTGTTTACATTTGCTTTCATGCAATAACATCAGAATTGAATGGTGGCAATAGAAAACATATGGCTTTCAAAGGCGAACATATTTATTATCTGATCATTTACAGAATAATGTTGCCTACCCCTGGTCCAGAATATAATCATCTTGAGGACAACGGTAGTGTCATAGATATATTTGCATCACCCTCGGTAGACATTTAGAGAACGTCGCCAAGGTCTGGAGATCAAAATCAGAAATTATTACATTTTCCCAAAAACATGCTCTTCTTCCATTTTTATTATGACTCTTGCTTACAGTTTTCAACAAATATTTACTGGAGTTTACAAATATTGATCTTACTGACTCCTCTCCTCAATGTTCATATCTATTAATCATGTCTTACTAATTTTTGTTTATTTGATCAAATCATCTGGGTATCCTCTCCCCAACTCAGTCCCCTTCTTTCTTCCAGATGTGACATTTAATTGAATGTGCATCCTTTCCATACATTTCATATTATAGGCATACATTTGTGCATATATATATCTCTTTAATATAGAGTGCTATTTTTAATGTTTTAAGAATTTACATATATGGTATCATATTGCACCTACATTTCATAGTGCAAATCTTTTTTCTCTCCACTCAGCTCAAATCTCCTTCTGACTCTGACCCTCTATTCTGTCTCCTTAAAAGGACTCTTGTGATTATGCTGGGCCCACCCAGATAATCCAGGATTACCTCCCACTTCAAGATCTTTAACTTAATCACATTGCAAAGACTCTTTTATCACATAACATGTTCCAGAGATGAGGATGTGGATATTTTTGCGGGGACATTATTCAGCCTACCACAAGTATAAAAATCATCAGTTATTAGATACTATCAATTCCCTCTTCAAGGCAGGTGTAAAAATATAAATAATACCTTCACTGGCTCATGGCTCATTGATAGCTTTATCAGTGCCTGGCACTGACTGTCAGCCTCTCTGGAAGTTATCAAATCTAAACTAATTGGTATTGTCCTAAGATGGCCGACCGAGCCAGCAAGAGAGTCCCAGTCCTTAACCCTGGGTTCTTTGAGGTTCTTCTCCCGGCTCTGCTTCCCGCACGCACCAGTCCAGGTTCTCCTCCCTGCCCCACTTCGTGCACGCGCCAAAATTGCCAAATATGCGGAAGTAGAAGTGTATAAATTGCCCCCTTTGTGCTCAGAGCTCAGACTTTTGGAGACCATTCTCCTCTGAGCCCGCCTGCTTTAAATAAACCTCCTATCCTCCAAGATCTCCAAGTGCCGCTTGGTTCTTCCGCCAGGCGATCCAGCCCAGGTTCCATAACAGTATTGCTTATAATTTTAAATTCTGTTGTAATTTCAAATATACAGAAAAGTCACACGAATACTGAAGGAACGTGTATATCACTTATTTACATTCACCTATTCTATATATTTACCCCATTTGATACTATGCTGGACATGTATATCTCTTTATCTCTAAACATTTCAATGTGAATTTCCTAAGAATAAGGATATTCTCTTATTTAGCCACAGTACCATTATGTAAATCAGGAAATTTAAAATTGGCTCAGTACTTTCACATAATTCCCAGTCACTATTTAATTTCCATCAATTGCCCCAATAATGTCCTTTATGACTATTTTCCCTTGGTTCAGGATCCACTTTAAGACCCAAGGGAATTGGGGCACCTGGGTGGTTCAGTTGGTTAAGTGACTGCCTTCGGCTCAGGTCATGATCCTGGAGTCCTGGAATCGAGTCCCGCATGGGGCTCCCTGCTCAGCAGGGAGTCTGCTTCTCCCTCTGACCCTCCCCCCTCTCATGTGCTCTCTCTCTCTCTCTCTCTCATTCCCTCTCTCAAATAAATAAAATCTTAAAAAAAAGATCCAAGGGAATTATATTTATTTGTCATCTTTTATTAGATCATTTTTTCCTGGAAAATTACCCCCAGTCCGATACTTTGACATAGTACAGGCCAACTGTTGTATGGAAGGTGTTTGCATTTGCCTGATATTTCTTCACAATTTTATTCAGGTTATGTACATTTTTGGTAGGAATACCCCAGAAATGTATCTTTCTCAGCACATCTTAGGAGCAGCATGTTGTTGATTTACTCCAAACTACTGATATCTGTGGCTACTTGTTTCAATGATTCCTTCCAGATTTCTCCACTGTGATGCCATTATTTTTTCCCTTTGTAGTTAAGAATAATCTGTGGGGTAATACTTTGGTATTATACATATCTTTTTCCTCCTCAAACTTGTATTCACTAATTTTAGCATCTATAGATGACTCTTTCTATTGTCTATTTTACACATACTAGTTGTTTTGTTTTTAAGGAGATTTCCTTTCTCTTTCCATTTATTTACTTGTATCTTTTTGAATTCATGTATTTTTTTGTTTTATTCAATGAACTATAGTCCATTAACATAACTTATTTTTATGTTCCAGCTGTCCCATATTTGACCACTTGGAGTCCCTTTAAACTGGCTCAAGAGAATTTTTAACATATTTCCGTAATTCATTGACTAATCTCTTATTTTAAGGCACAAAAAGCTGTTCCAGACTTAGCTTGTGCCTATCTTTGTTTATTTTCTGTCTACCTTATCTTACAATCATGATGAAATAAGATTAGTGAGTTGCTTGGTGTTTAATTTAGGTAAAAGGAATATGAATACCGAAATGTGAATTTGTAATGAAATCTCTTTAAGATGGAGAGAGATAAGGGGTACCTGGATGTCTCAGTCAGTTAAGCATCTGATTCTTGATTTTGGCGCAGGTCATGATCTCAGGGTTATAAGATCGAACCCCATGTCCAGATCCGTGCTCAGCACAGGGTCTGCTTTGGATTCTCTCTCTGCCTCTCACTCTGTTCCTCCCCCTGCTTGCTCTATCTCTCTCTCTCAAATAAATAAGTAAATAAAATCTTTAAAAAAGATCTTTAAAAAAAATTGGAGAGAGATGAGAATGACCATGATGGTGAGAAGGAAACACTACCCAGAAAATACCAGTATCAAGTCAGTGTTCCTGTACCTCTTTTACTTCTATTCTCAGTGATGTCGCCTCAGCTCTCATGTAATACTAAAAACAAGAAGGGCTTGGCAAAGCAGTAATTGATAAAAACAAATGACAATAGTTTATCAGAAGGTCTTTCAGTGCCTTTTCCTTAAAAAATGTTACTAAAATTTTGTGTTCTTAAACCAAAGCACTAAGATACTTTCTGTGGAATAATATGTATCTTTCTGTATCTGTGTAAAATATTGGATATACTTTTAATTAAATAATTTTACATTAGATCTCTTGATACATATTTGGCCTTTATATGTTCATATCTGTGTGTGTTTTACTTATAGCTTTCTGTGCCCTTTTAAATTATGGTGTCATATTCCACTTGATTTTGTATCATTTCGTTACTTTATTAAATACACATGCATACACATACACATTTATTTGTTGCTATGTTACAATCACTATTCTAGGCACTAAGTGACAGAGTAGTAGGGAAAAAAAGTCCTGAATAGCAATATTAGTTTCTTATTGCTGGTGTAACAAATTGCCACAAACTTAGTGGCTTATAGCAATACAAAATTATTATACATCCCCGGAACTCACTGGGTCTCAATGGGCTAAAATCAAGTGTCAGCAGGTCTGTGTTACTGCTGGAGGTTCTAGGGGAGAGTCTACTTTCTTACCATTTCCAGCTTCTAGAAGTCACCCACATTCCTTGGTTTGTGGACTCATATTTTGATTTACAAAGCCAGCAATGCTGAGCTGAGTCTTTACACTGCTACCACTCTCGTCTTTTATCTGAACACCTGGATAATCCCAGTAATTTCCCTATCTTAATATCAGCTGATTAGCAAGCTTAATTCAATCTGCTACCTTAATTCCCCTTCACCATGTCATATAACATATTCAGTTTCTAGCGATTAGAACATGGACATCTTTGAGGGAACATTATTCTCTCTACCACAGTAGCCAAGACTGATAAGATCTCTGCCCTGATGGAAATTACATTTTAATGAGGGGAGAAGTAAACAAATATAGAAACATGTCATAAATTTTAAAGAATAGATAAATACTTGAATGGAGCAGAGTTAGTGGAAAGAGATGGATGGGGACTGAGAGTTATAAAAGATAGACTATCTTATCTCCATTTTATAAACAATAAATTAAGACCAAGAAGTGAGGCACTTTTCTTAGAGTTAATGTGGCATTCACATCTCTGTCTCCAAAATTTCATGCTCTTTTCGTGATTCAGCTCTGCTTCCCCATTTACCCAAATGTCAGATTAAGATGGGAATGAATCTACCCATGTTATTCACAATTCCACCTGCAGTGCCTGGCATAGTGCCTGGCACATAACAAAACCTCAATAATTATATGTTATTGGTGTTGATATTCTTCTTAGGCATTCTCATCTCCCATTTTTCATTATTTCACTGAGCCAATAAGAGAATTATTCTGTAGGGACATACTCAGAATTTCCTTTGAAAAAAATTCTTCAGGAGACAAAGCAATACAAAGACGCATAGCCTAAATTATTCCACACATTTATCTACAGATTTTTCAATGCTTTCTGCAGGTGGGTTAGAGTCATGGGTGAAATATCAGCAAGCAAAGGATGTGCCCTCCAAGAAAACAAACAAGGCAAAGTTACTCAAAAGTTGTGACCAAATGACCCATACAATTATGAGGTCATTTTTAATAACATGGCATTTCTTTGAAGGAGAGAATAGTGCTCAAGAACCAGATTGCCTAATTGTTTGAGGGAGAAATAATTTTCTTCACTTTCTTGATATTATTTTTAAGTCATCCCACTGCTTTAAAGTAAAATCCAGTGATTCCTTGTTACCTAAGACAATCCAAAATCCCTGTCATCACATTAAAGGCCCTTGACAATCTGGACCCAATCTGTCATTTCAGTTTCATTTTCTACCGTCCTGTATTCTGTTGTAGACTACATCATTTTGCATCACAAGTGTTTCCAATTTTCAGGAAGTTCCTTGCATTCCATACTTTCCTAACAGTGTGTTCCATAAAAGCAGGGACAGCGACATGTATTTTTGTAGTGTTGGTGCTTACCATAGAGTTAGGCACATAATAGGAATCAATCAATGAACTATGTAACTAATAAGCTGAGTAAATAAATGAACTAATTAATATCATTTGACTGTCCAATAATTCTGTTCTTGGCTCTTAGATCTATAATTGCATTTATGTCTATTAAAATATAGAACACTTCGTTTTTAGTGCTGAATTAGCTCAGGCATTTCCAATTTTTTAGATTCAAGGCCTTAGCTTGACTGTGTATCATGGTGGATGACTCTAAGGAAACTTTGGGGCTGTATGTGCCCATCTCCTGATCAGCCATTTGTTTTGGTACATTAGGACTTTAATAGAAACTGCCTAATGTAAAGTCAGCAAGAAATGAAATATAGGTCATTACTCAGTGGTATCCATTACGCAGAGCAGCAAAATGTAAATCACTGAGAAATGGGGATGGTTCATGCCATTTTGCACTTGGGAGTAAGTCTGAGGACTTCCTGTGGCTTAGAAGTCCCAGGGCCCACTTTAGAAAGCTAAGGAGTAAATCTCTTCCTTGTAATGGTCAACTTAATACCAGCAACTCTGTGCTCTAGAATAGGGAAGTGAAGATTGTGTTTTTCCCCTATGCTCTGCAATTGTCTAGCCCTATCCTTCATGTACATACATTATAGTATGTGACCTTAAGGTTGTCACTCGGGTTCTCCAAACCTCAGTTACTTGATTTATAAAATGAAAATGATATCTGTTCTCCCTATTTGGCATGATTCTTTCTGAGCATTAAATAAAATATGCAAAAGGGCTTGGGTAGCAGACCTTATCATTGCCCCACCCATAACTCTAGCATCTTTCAGTATCTCTAGCCAATCCCCAAATTCCAGTACTTGGAATTCTGCAGATACTGGCTTCCCACCCTGAAACCATGGAAAACCTCACTGTCTATGTGCTCATGTGTATGCACACACACAAAGGTAGAATACTGAGGAAGGAACACCTCCAGGAGCAGCTCTCAACCATCGGTTCTCCAGAATTAGTATATAAATATTCTGGTTGCCTCACACTTCAGGTTGCCTAATTATGATGTGTGTGTTTTATATCAATTTCCAGAGTCCAAGCAGAATTTAGCTGCACTTGTATACTGTGTCAGCTGGCTGAAGAGCATACGTTCCACTAGCTTCTTTCCGTTCTGTTTCTCATGTCTCTACCTGTGTTATTGGAACTTCTCAAATATACTACTTACAAATGAGTCCTGGTCTCAGGATCTCTACTGGGGAGAACCCAAATAACAGCCTACACATCTTGAAGGGCCACCTGAGAGGGACTGATGATGTTATTTTGATAAATTAGAAACATAGAGCTAAAAGAACTTTTGGTGTTTGGGCTTCCCAGAGCACATAAGGAATGGATCTGTGAAGGGCTCTGGATGTTAGCCTGGGGCAGGATTAGAAGTAGAGCAAGGCAGCATCTAGCTGAGCCCAAGGATTAGCCTAAGGGCAGATCATCAGCCTGTCAGCTCAGAAAAACTTTTTTAAACCCAGTAATGGTCCCTAGGTTCATAAAGATAATTCAAGCAAAGGAAGGTGTGGTAACAAATTGCACTTCAGACAACATTCCAATGTGTGGGAACATGCACAGCATATTTTAGCCCTAAAAGGAATTTTACCAGCTCACATCGATTTACCTTTATAACCTGTTTTTCTGACACTTGTAACAGATTGATTTTCAAAATGTCCCCCAAAAAAGAAAGAAAATAAATAATGATAGTACTAGATATTTTACCCATAGAGTAAAATAAGAAGTCATGAGTTCATACTGACTGAAAAATTGAAAGAATTAATAAATGGTGAGGACGGTATGGTTCTGCTTTAAAGCAGAATTCCAACTAATACATTTAGAATAAAAGACGTATAATAATTGTTTCAGTCAAGAATCATCTATGGATGCTACACCAAAGTATGATGAGAAATAAGATATTTACATAATTTCAAAGCATCTCCCCACGTGATACTAACTAAATACAAAAAGAAAAAAATAGTAATTTACTGTGGAGAAATCTGACAGATATGACCTTAACTTCACCAGTAATAACACATACGGACATCATGAGCGTGAGAGAAGCATGACACCATGAGAAGGCACAGCATAATTTCTGTGGTAGATATTCTTACCAAAAAAGCATAGTCATGAGAAAACATCACAATAAGTCAAGAAACATTTTACAAATTAACTCTCCAGTACTCTTGAGAAATATCAAGGTTATAACAGACAAAGGTCAATGAAAGAACCTTTCCAGATTAAAGGAAAATAAGAATCCGTGGCAACAAAATGAACCCTCATCCTATATTAGATCCTGGGTCAGTATAAGAACATTGGTGGGTCAATTGGCAAAATTGGTCTATAGATTTAAATATTAATATTTTATCAAGGTTAATTTCCTGATTTTGATCAGTGAATTCTAGTTATATTTTGAAGAATCTGGGTAAAGGGCATAAGGGATTCTTTGTACTATTTATATAATTCTTTTAAGTCTAAAATTATTTCAAAATCACAACTGAAAAAAACCTTTAAAATATTACACATATTCACTCAAGGTGATCCATATATTAATCAGAAACATGTCAACCCTAATCTCAAAACTAAGGACCAAAGTTTAGAAATCATGTATTATTTAAATTAAACTTTGATTTTAAATCAGAAACTGTTTCATGAAAATATTGTTGCTATGTTGTCATTTGCTTTTTTTAAAAATGCTTGTTTTATAGGAACTCATATCTGATAAGGACTCACAAAACCAATGTTTCTATCTCTACCACTTGGTTATATATCATTGAATGTCTCTGTGTCCATTTCTTTCTCTGAAAAAAATGGAGATAACCATCATCTGCCCTCTGAGATCTTGCAAGTAATTGTAACAAAGAAAATCAAAGCAATTATAATGAAAACACTCTAAAGCAGTCCTTGCTGTCCTTTGTATACTCAGGTTCAATATCCCATTCTGAATTGAATGTGTAAAAAAATATATTTTTTCTCTAAAAGTGAATTTTGAAATATGATTACATTTTCAACCTTTTTCTTTTTATCAAAACTTAATTTTTTTAACCCCAAACCTTTTCAGTTCTCAAGAGGCTGCCTTTTAATTATATCATCCCTTGATCTGGAGTCTTGTTATTTGTTTAAATGTTATTGTTTGGACTCGAATTGATCTCTTCTGTTCAATTTCAGGGTTAGCATTTGCTGCAACACAGAGTGAATTTTTACTCCTTTTGCCTTGAGGACATTCATTGGAAACATCATGTTGCACTTGATGGAGATTCTCCTGATGAAAATGTTCACAAAAAAGAACAAATTAATTTTGGGTAACAATCAATGGTATCATCCAATGCATTTTCCCATTTCCTTTACTTTTCATTCTCTTTCTCATTGTGCCCCCAGCTTCCTGATTCTCTTCATGGAGAAAATACACTGTAACTTATTTATAAAAGAACTCCTATGGCTGCCTACTGGTCTTAATTAAAACAGGGACCATAGTTTATCTGGAATCCTAATCTGCCTATGAATGCTCAACAAAGAGCCTCGGAACAATAGCTCAAACCACAGAAAAAAAATCAACCAAGTGGACTTTATCTGTCCTGTTGCTAAAGAGAAATGGTACCTCCTGGCTATGAGGCGGCAGATTGCTATCCCAGTCAACCTCCTTTTCTGGTCTCTTAAACTATGTGTTTATGTATATGTAAATATATAATTTAAAGTGTATATATATTATATATATACTTTATATATATATGTGCACCCACTAATTGGAGGTTTGTTTTCTTTGTTTTGTTGTGTTATTTCCACACAAAAAGGTATATTATAAATCACCTTGGAATGGCTAAATTATTTGTGAGTTTATTGTACAACTTTCCCACTGCTATTAATCTTATTTAGCACCTAGGGGACCTCCTCTATAGTGCACGGGGATTGTAGATATAAAATGCAGTGTTATTGTGCCGTTTTTCTGTATTGAATACATCAAGAGCAGCCAGGCTGACCTGAAATGGCCGATTTGCCCAGCTCAATTTGTCAGAGAGGTTTTGTGTTGAAAATTATCTGTTCAACTGAGAAAAGAGTGTTTTCTCTCCCAAATACATGTTTGGTATCCCTTTGCATTATTAACTATGTGCCAAGTATTCTTCTTCTTAAATTTTAGCTGTAAGAAAATCAAATGACCCATGTTTCTGAAGAGTTTTGGATCCAAGGCAGCAACTGTGAATTAAGAATGTATACTCTAATCTCTTACTATAACAAAGGGAGCAAGTTACCGTCTCCGGCGTACTCAAGCAGTTCTTAAATTATAATATTCAAAAGAAATACTCACTATCCCACATATACTAACCACTGCCTACATAACAGAATGTATATGACCAAATGACACAGTAGGGGTAGCACTTGTTGCCTGGAAACTCAGCTTATAATTAAGGAGTTGCCCTTATTTTTTTTCCCCCCCAAAGAGCTAATGCCATCTCCAAAATACAGTAAAGACCACTCTAAAAGCACATTGCCAGAGAACACTCCTGTATCTGGATGGACACTGTCATGGAAATGTTCCAGATGAGGTAGGAGAAATGGTGAAGAGGAATCATAAGAAAAGAAGGAGGAAGATGAACACAAAGATTCCAAAAATCTGTCCAAGTAAGCTATCAGTGGCTTCTCAAGTTTACCGCAGGCCAAAGTTGTCTGACTTTCTTTAGAATATTTTTTCTTTTACTTATAAATATTCTGAGAGTGTAGGTTGTCTGTGTAATGGCTTCCATTAAGATTCTTTCAGTATTTCTTTTTGCTTGATTTTCATGTAAGTGTGCTAACATTACTACAGAAAGCTTCACTAAATTAAAATATTGTTATAGCTAAATGTTACAGGTATTACATTGTAATTCATGATAAAAGGTTATTCATCAGTTCAAGGTTCTGTTAGCATAATCTTTCTGCCTTCACGAATAAAAAGTAACGATGTTTTTTGGTTTTATAATAGTGAGCTAATTGTTCATTTGCCTAATAGTAGCCCTTAAAAAATGTAGAGTATGGTGACGATATTGCTCCTTCCCTAGTAAAATTGAAGAAGGACAGAAGAGTATACTTGAAAGAGCTACATATAGTCACAGAGTTAGAGAAGCTGGGTTCAAGATTCATCTTCTGTGCCCATATATGTCATTAAGAAAGTAATTTGGGTGCCTGGGTGGCTCAGTTGAGCATCTGACTCTTGGTTTCAGCTTAGGTCATGATCACATGGGTCATGAGATTGATCCCCACAGTGGGCTCTGTGCTCAGCAGGGAGTCTGCTTGAGAGTCTCTCTCTCTCTCCCTCTGGCCCTCCTTCTACTCTTGCACTCTTTGTCTCTCTCTTTCTCTCTCTAAAATAAAATAAATAAATCCTTAAAAAAAAAAAAAAAGAAAGAAAGCAATTTCTTTCCGAACTTGTTTCTTAGCTGTAAGGTGGGGATAATAATAATTAAGCTTATTCTCTAAGGATGTTGTGAAACTCAAATGTGATAGTACATGTGATCATACATGTATACATTTTTTAAGTGTAAGGTTTTATCACCATAATTATCTTCAAATTTTTAAGCCTTTGCCTGTGAGTATATATATGACCAGTTCCTACCCACCCAACCAAAATATACCAAAGGCTCTGAGGTTTTATATTCTTCTTTAGATATTTGCATGCAATCCACGATACAAGTATAGATCTTTAAATAATCATATATTAGATTAATTTTGAAAGCCATTTGAAAGAAGGAAAATACCATAACAGAGAGATACCATTGGATATTAAAACTTTAGGAAATCACAGGTAATACTTTGATGGGACCTGATGAACTCTGCCTCTTCCTCAGGTATCTTTGTGGTAGGATCATCTGGAATATAATTAAAGCCCACGGCTCACAATTTTGTAAGGGGTTCTAAGGAGGATGAAGCTCCTTATCCCTGGAAGAGCAGTGCATTTTGTTAGGGAATGTCTAACGGTGTGGTTCTGGGGAATTTAAAAGTGCCGTGGGGAGGAAATGGGAATGAATGGACACAGGGGTCTGGAGAGAGAAAGCAGCTACAGGACACTCATTTCAACAGCTGAGTCTGGAAGAGTCTCTGCATAATCTAAGCGATCAAGTAATTAGACAGAACTTCCACCTCTTTTTCCACACTGTGTTTTCCAAGATTTCCCTGACCATCCAATGGAGGTTCTCTTGTATCCCATCGAAGGCCTAACTAGTCTGAGGAGGACAGAAGTCCAGAGTGGCCTGGAGAAGAGACAGACCTTATCTGTCTCTAATCTTCTCCAGAGAAGCAGTGACCAGACACTTTTCACCCACACTTTTTGTGAGTTTCACCAGGCAGAGGCACCACCAACCACATGATCTGGCTCCACTCATCTTTTAAATTTCATCTTGAACCATTCTCCTCTTGACTTACTACACTCTAGACGTACCAACATCCTGTTCATTCTTTAAAAATGAGATAATGAGATCTTTCCCATCTCAGGACTTCTACCTTTTCTGTTTTCTCAGCCCAGAACACTCTCTTTTACTGTTCCTTACATGGCTGGCTTCTCCTTGTGCATGAATTCTAATCAGATACAATGGTAGACTAGAGTGAAATCAGTAGTAGCCCTGTGACTAACACAACATGGTAAAAAATAAAGCTGGCATTAACACTTTGAAAAGGATGGACTTTTAAACAAGTAGGGTTAGGATATTTTGCCATAAAATTTGGAGAAAAATATTAGTTTCAAAGAAATAAGTTCAGATGAATTAATACCAATATACAAAAAAAAAACACATTAAAAAACAGAAAAAATATATTCCTTAACTTAGAAAGAATCTTCTTAAACCAACATAAGTCATAAAATCTTTAATTACTATAAAAATTAAAATTCTTCTGCAGAAAAAAACATATAAGTGAAGTTAAAATGTAAATGACAGACCTGGAGAAAATATTTGTAATATATATAGTTCAAGGGAATGATATCCTGTGACAAAAACAACCTTCCTTAATGTCCCCCTCAGTTCCTTCCTGATTCTAGTCCCTGACCTATTTTTTTCTTAGAGCATTTTCTTTAGAAAGCTTGTAAATTCTTTTCCTGCCCCTTTGGGATATATGTAGATCTTTTTTTTCCCATTTTTTTATTGTGGTAAAATACACATAACATAAAATTTACCACGTTTACTAAGTGTACATGGTAATATTCATAATGTTTACAACCATCATCATCATTTCCCTAACTCTATTCATCTTATGAAAATGAAACTCTCTACCCATTAAACAGTATCCCCCATTTGCATGTTCGAGTCCTTAATATCTGGCTCCCAAAAGGGGGCAAAGGGAAAAATGATAAGGGAGGAAGGGCACTGGCCCTTTAAATCCCCTGGAAGTTGCTTTAGTTAGTGTGTGTTGGGGACATCTCACAATAATGGGGGAAGATGCAACAACAATGGCCACAGCTTTTTTGTCTGCACCTCTGTGACCAGAAGCAGCAGTCAGCAATTAAAGCCCAGATCCAAATATTTGGAGGACAGGGTGCTTTTGTCCATTCTGGTTCCCACAAGGTGTGTGTGTGTAGAGCAGGTGCATAATCGTCTGCCGTGAGTAGGGATGGGGATAGGTAGCTGCTACTGTGAAAAGAGATGAAATTAAGCAAAATAAACCACAATTTACCACCACATCTTCCCCTGGAAGTTGCAAGCATTCGGGAGACTCTAGATTTCCAGAGCAGTTACAACAGATAGCTTCTGCCAATACAATTGTTGTCTAGGAGGGGAGATAGATTCCTGGTGCTTCCTATACTGCCATCTTCCCAGAATCTTCTCTATAAAATTTTTTAAAATCTCCTGCCAGTTTTATGACTCAGGCATGTCTTTCTCAAGGACGTGGGAGCTACCTCTTCAAAATGTAATCTTCAAGGGAGATAGAACTTCACACATCTCTAGTTTCTTTGGCAAAGTATGAGTGTCCCTCCTGTCAGGACTATATGAGAAAGTTTACTTTTTTTTTTTTTTTTTTTTCCCAATGTGTAAGACACTGAATTAAATTTTTCCACAGGGATGCCTGGGTGGTTCAGTTGGTTAAGAGTCTCCCTTCGGCTCAGGTCATGATCCCAGGGTCCTGGGAATGAGTCCCACATCAGGCTCCCTGCTCGGCGGGGAGCCCGCTTCTCCCTCTGCCTGTCACTCCCCCTGCTTGTGCTCACGTGCTCTCTCTCTCTCTCTCTCTCTGTATAACGTATGCTGTTCCATGACCTTCTCTTCAAGTTCCTCGGTCTGGTTTGGGGCCTGGGTAAAGCTACTTAGTAAACACAGATGACCTGTGTTCTCCCTCTCACCCCAGTACTTAGAACATCCCTGCCCTTCAATTAGGCAGAGTTGAGTTCTGTCGGAGTTCTGGCCTCTACGCTATTGCATTACCCTTATGTGTTTAATTTTGTGTGGTGCAATGTTTGCTTTGACACCAGAAAATGTAAAGAGCTAGCACAGATCAGGGAAAAAAAAAAAAAAAGATAGCCAGATTTTAAGTGGTGAAATAAACAATATATTCACATAATAAAAATCTAAAATGGCTGATGAACATACGAAATAATTCTTTAGCCAATTTTTATCAAAGAATTACAAATCATAACAGCAAAAAATGTCAAACTTTAGCCAGTATCCAGGCTTGGAGAGGGCATAAACAAATGGAAATTCTCATATATTACTTGTGGGAGTAGATTTTTATTGTATATGTGTGTGTTTTAAAGACTGGTTGGTGTCCATCAAAATTAAAAATGGGCATGACTTTTTGTTCCAGAAAATAAAATTTTTAGTTATTTATCATAAAGAATTTCTTGTTGATTAGCTATTAAAAAGAATAATAGAAACAATTTCATATTTAATGAGAAAGTACTTACATTTTAATGACGAAAAGAGAATTAAAAGTTTCAGAAGGAAAGTCTTTCCCAAATGGATATATGACGGAATGGAAATGCAGTAAACAAAATGTTAAACATGGTGGATTTAAGGATTTAAGGAATCATTTTCCTTAATTATTTTATACTTTCCATAATTTCTCCTACTGTCAAAAACATTAACAAATTGTTAGAAAAAAAGTATACAATTAAAAATTGCGGATAGTGGGGGCACCTGGGTGGCTCAGATGGTTGAGTATCTGCCTTCGGCTCAGGTCGTGATCCCAGGGTCCTGGGATCGAGCCCCTCATGGGGCTCCCTGCTGAGCAGGGAGTCTGCTTCTCCCTCTCCCTCTGCCTGCCACTCCCCCTGCTTGTACTCTCTCTCTAATAAAAAAAATAAAAAATCTTTAAAAAATAAAAAATAAAAATTGCGGATAGTGTTATAAACCCTTGCTTCAGTACGGGCTGTTTGCCATTACTCTACAGCAAGCTCCCAGAAATGAATGCATTCTCCAAGTGATTTAACATCTTAAGTGTGGCACGTGAAAAATAAGATGTCCCATCCACTTTTTTCACCTCACGTCTGAGGGAAAAAAAAGAGAGGGGGAGAGCATACCTTCAAAATAGTGTTCAACCTTATCTTTGTATCGGGATCATTGCTCAAAAAGATCCCCAAATCTTACCTTTGCTACTTCTCCTTTTGAAGGCCTGCTATTGCTGGCTGGGAAGTTTCCCACCGGCATGTACAATCTCGGCACTCAGAAATAAGTAGCCTCTTTCTAAATAGTGCTGGTACATTTGATGAAGTGTGGGTGTTTGTTTCATCTTTGGCATGTTTTATCTGTTTTTTTTTATCTGTTTTTTTATCTGTTTCTCTCTCCTGAGGTGTAAGGATGCCTGCAGCCTGTAAAGCAGAGGCACATTGTGGACACCCTGATAAATATTAAATGATGATGATGGTAATGACAGAGCAGAGCCCTGTCTTTGCAGCTGTATAATTCCTCCCTTATATTGGGTGCCTGCTCAGACAGCTGTCACATTCTTGCTTTCAGAGGCAGAGATTCCTTGCCAAATTAAGGCTTGAGAAGAGCACATTACGTCCGCATGTCATGGTGGCAGTGTGAGATGTGAATGCCTATAGCCATCCACGTCACTCAGAGTCACATCTATTTGATAAATACCGTCTCAAGAGCCAATTCAGATCGACTACCTCGCCAATTCAATCAGTTGTACAGATATCTGATCCAGAGAGTTTATATGATGCCCAAACTACTGGTCAATTCCAGGGGGAAAGAAAAACTGGGCCCATCTGAGACGTTTTAGCACATTTTAGTTAGTTGTGTTAATTTAATAATCAGGCATTTAGCTAAAAATGCTTGGCCAAAAACATTTTTAGATATGCTGTTTAATGAATTTATTTACTGAGGGACTGAGTAGATATTACCATCAATATCAACATTGATTTTTAAGGAATTAAGGAATGTTACTGAGATACAATTAGCTTGGTACTGTACTAAGTACTTTTCACGCATTTTTCTTGTTTAATATTCAAGCAAAGATGCTCAAAGGTAGATACTAATACTGTACTTTTGCACACTTGGAAGAACTGGGGCCAAGAAAATGTAAGCAGTTTGCCTTGGGTCACAAATAAGTAAGAGGAGTTCAGTTCAGTTCCCCATGACTCCATAGTTTTCATAAGCTTTTTGGGAATACTTTTAGAATGGACAGAACACCTTAACAGTAATATCCATTCACTTATATATTTTTTAAGTGTGTACTAAGTATCTTTTGTTCAAAGTCTAATAAGAAATAAGCATAGCCAAAAGGAAAAATTTCAAGTTCATGGGCTTTAAGCTAGCAATTCTACATTTTAGGACCACTTTTAAAGTGGCGATTCTATTCAAATTACAATAAAACCTACAGATAAGAAAATGCCCATGTCCAATAATAAAGGGATGGTTTAAAACTACAAAATGGGATATTCTTCAACCATTAAAATTGAGTATTATAAAGATTAGTAGACTCAAAATGCTGCCTATACAACAGAAAATAAGAAAAAGAACATTTCTGTATAAAAAAATGAATAGGAAATTAGACTAAAAACATATAACAAAATGTGTGTTAAGCTGTTAAGATTATGGGTGTTTCTCCCTTTTGTTTAAGTAATTTCTAAAAATGTGTTATGTTAATTTTATAATAGAAAACATTTTAAAAAGAAATCTGCTATCAAATCAGATCAGATTCTTTGTTCTAACTGATGGTCATATTAAATCATGATAACTAAAGTTTAAACTAATCACATATATATTTTCTTTCTAAAATAGCTGATTAATTCAGCAAAAAGAACAGTCATGATTTATCAAGAGGTTTTAAAAAACATACTTTGCCATTTGCAGAGTATGTTTTTTAAATCATTGGCTGCGTTTGTTTTCATAACACATTTTCTTTGATCACACATTTCCAACTGTATGCTTACTACAAAATTATTTTTTTAAAGGGAGAGAATTTTAGGAATTTTGATTATGATTTATGCAATTTCTGATTTACATAATTTACCGGTGCTTTACATTTTAATTAACTCGCCATCACTAGCACATTGAAATTATATTTTCGACCACTAATTGAAAAAAGCTGTCAATTTCTGCACTTAGTCATGCAGCTATAAATTTCATTGTCTCCTTCATGAGATTAAGGAGTGTCCAATTAAGACAATGATTTTAATCCATGAATTCATGAGGCATTTCTTAAGCTTTCCTTAGTTTCTTCTAAATTGCATAATAAACTAGATTGTAAAGGCAAGCCACATCATGAAGAAAAATAATTATCGCCTTGTCTTGAGAATGGAAACATATTCCTATAAAAGTTCCCCATAATGGGAAGTGGGGAGGGTCTGTTGTGAATCCTTGGCCTTCAGAGTTAGGCATCCAGATAAGTGCCCTGAAAGTTAATAGGTCAGACAACAGGGAATCGAAACTTTCAACCGAATGCTGGAATTCCCTCCTTTCAGTTCCATATATTATCGCTCTGGAAGTTATTATTTAAAAAAAAAGTGCCAAGTTAATTGACTGCAGGGATGTATGGTAAGATAGCATTCACTGCAATTTGTTAAAAGATCCATGAAATGTAATCAACGGCCATCAAGTGATTCTTTTGTTTTTAATGAGAGCTAGATCTACAATGGACTGTTTTTCTTTCAGACTCTGCCTGAAAATTTGCTCTGTTAACATATCTTGTTGTGACAGTGCAATTTTTGTTTCAAAATCCCTTTCTCTTAAAACAAAAACCAACCACCCAAAGTAAAAAGTACCATTTCCATGAACAAAAAGAAAAAAAATGTATCTGGGATTTATTTGCTTTTAGCTTCAAAATAAAATCCCATTTCCTATTAAAATATCTTGATCATTGTGAATGTAGTAGTCCTCAAATTTATATCTGAATCAAGTGTCTGTGTTTGCTAATCTCTTCATTGTTTTCGAAAGGTTGTCTTCCTTTCTGCTGAAATAATAAATGGGTAAATAGTCATATGTGGGATGCTTGCATCTTTAATTTGCCAACACCTTCTGTCTTAGAGGCATATTGTGCCAGATGGAATGTTTCATAAACACTGTAACAGACAAATTACATTAGATACCCTGGCTAGCACAGTGACACACAGCACCTTGATATAACTCAATTTTGTCTTTGCCTACATCTCAACCATTGCATTTTAAATCAGCAATGGTGTAGTATAAACGCTCATCTCTGAATAGAATTATAAATCCATCCACTATGTTTATAAAGCATTCAGCCTCTATTAATTTTTTTCATAGCAATATTTATGCTAATAGTCAAACCTCAGAATGGCAAAGCAAGATCATTTTTCCCACAAAAGTATTCTCAAAAAGCAGTACCTCTTTCTATGAGTATTGTAAGGATTATGAGAGGAAACAATTGAAATAAATTTGAATCCTTATTTTGGTATTTGCAGTTGAGCAAATGAATCAATGTAAACATTCTTTAAAGACCTTTTTAAGAAATTAGTAGTTTGAAGGTTGAAGATAAATAAACTAAAAGGATCATTCACATTCTCAACGATATTGATTTTGTAATCATCATTATTTGAGAAAATGCTTTCTAGGAGATACCTCGCCTGGCACCTCACACACATCATCTCATTTAATCCTCAAAACTAATCTTATGAGGATGCTGTTATTATCCCATTTTGTCTCTGAGGAAATTGAGGTTAAAAGAAGGTAAGCAATTACTCAAGTTTGGCTTCATTCCTAGGAATGCCTGGACTCCTATGTCCTTTCCATTGAAATTCCCTGATGTGGAATATTCCAGGAAGTCACACTGTGGGAATATTTTGATAATGCACAATTAAAACTACTCTAAATCCCATTAGAAACTCGGGGGTTTCCCTGAGTAGATTATTCCATCTTACTTCCCTGAGGTGAGATTTGAAGGACTCAGCCACAAATCTAGCTGAAAGGCAGCACAGCAGATCTGTGCTTCCTGAAGCTCTCTTCTGTCTGCCCCTCAAGGCCTCCTGCACCGGGAAGTTGTACTTCCGGTCTTTTTAATAACATAAAACAAAACATATTCCATGTTGCCTTCCTTTTCCTCTCTGCCAAAGTGCTATTCCTTTTAAACATTTCCATTGTTGAAAAACCCCCTTCTGTTAAGAAACTTGGCCCTCTCCTTCCTTTTTGGTTTTTCATGTCTTTTTTACTATCAACTCCTGCCATTTCTAATCCACTACACTTCAGAGAAAGAGCTGCTTTTTCAGACCTACACTAAAAAGGAAACACTCTTAATTTCAAATAGTTTTCTAAGTGCTTTCTTTTCCCCATATGTCCTTCCTTTACATCAATCATCCTGCTATCTATAGCACCCAAGGTCTCACTAGTAAGAACAATAATAAAAATACCTCACATGATCAGAACCATACTCCTTATACACTATTGCCTTAATCTACTTCTCTGAAATAAGAGTTTCAACTGCTTCTCAAATCAAATGAAAATTCCATGTCATGGCCTTTCAATTTCTTCACAAGTTAACAAATTAACCCTACCCCTCTATATTGGCTGCCTTATTACCTCCATATATGAGTTGTTTGGTCTTCTGCAAGATAAACTCTACCTGCCTTTTCTCTTCATGAACAATATGTATATATTTATCTATATGCACACATATACTCATGTACCATGTATGTGTGTATATATATGTATATATACATATATGTACATACACACACATATATATGCATGTATATGTTTTACATTATGATATAAACTCTTTCTAATATAGATATTCATGGTGTTGAAATCCTTATTACTATCAACCTCAATGGTAGTATTAGCTAACACTTAAGTTCATATTGTATTAGGTGCTTTACAAACATTATAATACTATGTAATTATTAAAGTAACTCCAGGAGAAAGAAATGACAATGAAAAAACCAAGGGTGGGACTTGTAAATTAGTAAGGACAGGAGAAGGTCCCTGACACATTGTTTGCCATGTTTGCCATTATTTAAAAAATTAGGTTCAAGAAACTCTGCCAATAAATTCAAATGCAAAATCTTAAGTAAATGTTAGAAATGCATATACTTAATGACCACCCTGTTCACAATAAAAGGCATTTCCATTACCTCAGAAAATTCCCCTGTGCTCCTTCCAGCCAGTCTCCATCAATGTAAGTGATTGGTGTTCTAATTTCTAATATCATCAATTAATTCAGCCTTCCATTGAATTTTATACAGGTTGAGTCATACAATGTGCACTGTTTTATATCTGACTTCTTTCTCTTAATGTTTTTGAGATTCACCCATGTTTTACCTACATCATTGGTTCATTCACTTTGTTGTTGAGGAGAGGTCCATTGTGTGAATATACCACAATTTCTTTATTCATTCACCTGTTGATGGATATTTGGATTTTTTCAGTTATTTTATATTATTAAAAACTTTTGTGGACATAGGCTGTCCTCACTGAATTAAAAAAACAACCTGGTAAAGTTACTTTACTCCTTGACTTTCTTCCCACCAGGAATTCAGGTTTAATTTCTCTTTTTTAAGCTATCTTCTTTTGCTAGATTGCAACTAGCATGAGAAAAAGGACTGTATCCTTTTATTGACCTTCCTCTGCTGTCCAACACGTGACACATATAAGATCTGCCAGTAAGTAGTAGATGAATTAAACCTTTTCAAATAGCTGTTTAAGGCAGCTTCTCCAAGGATCCCCTTTTGATACACAAAACCAGCCTCTTACCACTCATGAACATCCTTCCTATGACTTTTGTTTGAGGTTCTCTGGGTTTGTATGTTTCTCTTGACCTCCTTAGATATCATAGTTTGTATCTCTTTTGTGGCTTTCCACAGGGACCATCATGTGGTTGTTGCCTCCTAAATATGAGTGCCTGCTTCATCAGCCTAATCCCAAAATATAATACACACACACACACACACACACACACACCCCAGAAACTCTAGGATGAAGACTCACCTCAGGGAAGAAGTCTGGAATTACTCTTCATTCAGATTCATCTCTTTGTGGATTTATCTCCATGAAGGAAGAGGATAAAATATGAAGGAGAAGGGAAAAATTTGGAACCCTCACTCTTAACACTGAGCAAAAGCTATAGATCAGAAGACACCACAGTATCCAAAACTAGCCACTAATATATACATCTTTGATTCTCAAAGCCATATTTTAAAAGAATCTCAAGATAAGCCTCGAAAAGTCTTTCAACAAATTGAAATATAAAACTTACCAAGTTATGAGAACAAAAGTTAATGTTTCTGTTCTCTCACAATGGTACGACAGAAATGATTAAGCCATAGACCACACAAACAGTTCTTAAATTTTAGTGTGCAAAAGAACCGGGAGATGTGCGGGAAATTCAGATTCTCAAGACTTACATTCAAATTCTAATTAAGTAACTGTGGCACAGTAATTGCATTTTAAATAAACATACCTGATTATGCTGAGCGAAATAAGTCAATCAGAGAAAGACATGTATCATATGATCTCACTGATACGAGGAATTCTTAATCTCAGGAAACAAACTGAGGGTTGCTGGAGTGGTGGTGGGTGGGAGGGATGGGGTGGCTGGTTATAGACATTGGGGAGGGTATGTGCTATGGTGAGCGCTGTGAAGTGTGCAAGACTGTTGAATCACAGACCTGTACCTCTGAAACAAATAATGCAATATATGTTAAAAAAAAAAAAAGAAGAAGAAGTAGCAAGAGGGGAAGAATGAAGGGGGGTAAATCGGAGGGGGAGATGAACCGTGAGAGATGATGGACTCTGAAAAACAAACAGGGCTCTAGAGGGGAGGGGGGTGGAGGGGTGGGTTAGCCTGGTGATGGGTATTAAGGAGGGCATGTACTGCATGGAGCACTGGGTGTTATATGCAAACAATGAATCATGGAACACTACATCAAAAATTAATGACGTAATGTATGGTGATTAACATAATAAAATGAAAAAATAAAAATAAAAAAAAAATAAACATACCCGGTGACTCATAGGCAGATGTTTAAGCTTTTGCTACTGAAACTGTGGTCCTTGGGTCAGTAGCATCAGCCTCATCTGTGAGCCTTGTTAGAAATACAGTATCTTGGGGCCCTCCCTAGACCTCAAAAATCAGGATCTACATTTTAAGAAAGTTCCCAGATGATTCGGATGCCTTAATGTGAAAAGCTTCAAGTACACTATACACGGTGAGAAACACTGGCTGTACAAACCAACTAGTGATGATGATCGTGCTGACCCTTTGTTGGTTATCTTTCCCTAGAAGATTCTAACTGGATGGTAGCACAATACAAAAACAACAAACGACATTTAGCATTTGTTAAGCACGCACTGTGTGCCAAGCGCACACTGTATGGTTCCTGTGATACTTTTATTTCACCATTGTAATAACTGGGAAGCATTGCAAGCTACAAGAGAGAGCACACACTTAGGGACTCGACAGGCCTGGGTTTGAATCTTCATTTTTGTTTTTTACCTGCTAAGAACATAACCTTGGCATGCTTTGTAATGTCTCTAATCATTAATGTGGCTCCTTTGGAAAGAATGTCTCCATTGCAGAATTTGGTGAGAAGTAAAAGAGAGAACACCCATGAGTGACTTAGTGCACGTTAGTGGTTAATTCTCTCATTTTTGGACCTAAATGAAATCTACATACACACTCCATTTCCCTGCCTTCCATGCAATGCTGATTTGTTATAATTCTATTTGCTCTTTTAAAATTTACTTCAAATATAAATATATTTATTTTCATCCTAATGCATTTCTTGCACATGTTCTGGGTGCATTTTTTTTCTCATTTCAATCAAAGAACATTCTACCATTCTGTCATGGCTTTAGAGTGTTAAAGAGAATGAAAGATAACTTGAAAATAATTCTGAGAACACAACAATATTATTATGATATAATAATTATGATATAATAATATTATACAGCACTAACTCAGCCGGTGTTTCCATCTCCAGAAATGTACTTTCCAAACTAGACAGGGTCAGTCTCTTTTTTTTAGTGAAATTGCTGCTGCAAGAAGTCGTAAGTGGAAAAGGTAGTGACAGAAGTGTACTCATATCTAGGATATGAATGCTATTAAGAACTTGAATGTGAATCAGTGCATAAAGAACCATGTAAATAATTAAATTATTTCCTAGTATAGCTATGAAATTTGTATGACTACCTGCCCTTGTTCTTGCAGGAAACCAAGTTATATTTCTTACAATCTGGGGCTTTGTTCACACATTTGTTGTTGAAACTATTTGTTTCGATTAAGACAGAGACTATAACTTATACCTTTTTCTGCACTAAGTAACACCCTGACTGGTACAGAAAAATCCTCAAGAGGTATTTGTTGAATTGAACTAAACAGGAAGACAGGCTGTAGGAATTGAGATTTCCTGACCCCAAAAGAAAAATGTGATATTAAAATATATGATTCCTTTCTATCACAGCTTTATGCCATATAGATGTATTTTAACTATTAATATTGAAGGATTATTCTTCAATTCTACTAAGTCAGGATAAAATCGTTTACCATTACACATAGAAGGATTTTCATAAATTAAATAAGCACCTCCTGACCAAAACATGTGAGACAGTATGACACATCCACTAAAGGGATCAGAGAACCTTGTTTTAGAGTTAAAATAAAAATAGAAACACATATATACATATACAAGTACACATATGTAAAGATGGTTTAGGCACAATGTAATATTTTCTGGAGAAAAATGAAATGGATGATTTATTTTTAAATAATAGTAATATACATGCTGAAATAATTTGGAAAATTAAATTAAAATGGTATGTGCCCGGGGCGCCTGGGTGCCTCAGTCGTTAAGTGTCTGCCTTCGGTTCAGGTCATGATCCCAGGGCCCTGGGATCAAGCCCCGCATCGGGCTCCCTGCTCAGTGGGAAGCCTGCTTCTCCCTCTCCCACTCCCCCTGCTTGTATTTGCTCTCTCACTATCTATTTCTCTCTCTCAAAATAAATAAATAAAATCTTAAAAAAATAAATAAAAAATAAAATGATATGTGCCCACCCTATAGTTATGGCCACTGGCTAAGTTCTATCTTTATTGTGTCTAGTTACACACTGTGATTTTCCAAATTCTATTTATGGCCCAATTCCTTTTTGTCTTCATTACTGTCTTGTCTTACTTATGATATGATCCCTGCCATTGTTTATGACATATGGTATTAGTTTATTGTAAGTTTGAAAATTAGTGATCCGTGGGCCATGTTCAAAGTATGTATGTATTGTTCCTAATGCAAAATATTTTAAACATCAGTACTCTTTTTTGTCTCAGTAAATTTTTGTAAATCTTACCTATAAATCTAGTATATCTTCTATCTTATTTTCAGTGACTTGTACTATATTTCATAACATATTAAAGTGCACAGATATTCAAAGGCAAAAATGATTTAACTAATTCAGCATTTCCTACACAATAATTTAATTCATTCATCCATTTAAAAATATTTATTCATTGCTTACCATCTGAGGCAGTAGAAATACATAAAAATGCACTAAGAAGGCAAACATAGACTCTACCCTTCTGGTGCTTACATTCTGAAAAGGTACATAGTCATTAATTATTTAAGTACTCAGTTCCTTATAATATTTTTAATAATGGTTGTAAAGAAGAAAGAGAATAAGGAAGTCATGTAACAGTGACCTAGGCTCGTTTTTGGTTTGGGTTGAGAGAGAAATCAACGAAGCTCCTTGAAGCAATGTTCACTTGAGCTTGGAAGGGTAAATAGAGGATCTTCAGATTAATAAGGGATAGAAGAATCACAGTAAGGAGCATCTCGTGTATGTGCAAAGGCCCTGATGTGGGAAAAAGCAAGTTCCAATCAAGGAACTGAATGGAGGCCAGGATAACGGGAAAAGGGAAAGTATGTAGAAATCTTGGTTGAAGGAGAGAGGGTCTGAGGCAGATTGTGAGGCAGGGAGGACATAAACAACACAAAGCAACTGAAGGATTTTATGCAGGAAACTTACATGTTATATCAGATTTTCATCTTCCTTTGCTTACTCTAGCTGCTTTGAGAAGGGGAATTTCATGTCTGTTTCCATGACAAACTAATTATCAATACAAAGTCCCTCCTGGGAGCTCCCAGGGTCCCGGGATCGAGGCCCACATCGGGCTCTCTGCTCAGTGGGAAGCCTGCTTCTCCCTCTCCCACTCCCCCTGCTTGTGTTCCCTCTCTCACTGTGTATCTCTCCCTGTCAAATAAATAAATAAAATCTTTAAAAAAATAAATAAAAAATAAAATGATATCTGCCCACCCCCATAGTTAGGCCACCAGAGATAGACACTGGCCAAGTTCTATCTTCATCGTGTCTAGTTACACACTGTGAAATTCCAAATTCTGTTTATGGCCCAATTCCTTTTTGTCTTAATTACTGTCAGGGGAGCTTCAGGGGAGCAAATTGCCTGATAACTTATTTAATTTTAAGATGTGTCTGAGCTTATGAGAAAGAAAGAGACTTTCTCCAACGCTGAAAATAATAAATGCAAAAATACAAATAAATACAAATCTGTAAGAGAAAATCAAACCCAAAACCCCATTTCGCCTTAAAGACATAGGCCAATCCCTAGGAGTCCTGAAGTTGACTTCTGGAGGTTTATGGTCAGTTTATCCAAGCAGGGTAGGAAATTATTGGAATTCCCTTTATAAAGCTAGGACACTTTAAGGGTGAAGTAGAAAAAAAAAATGCTACTCAGGGATACATTTGAGGCATAGTCATCTCTCTTGGCTTTGGATCTGGGGATTCAGAAAGAAAATTCTCCCCCTGAGAGTCACTAAGATACCCAAGTATGTGACTGACGTTCATACTGGCAGGTTTTTCGAGGGGCTCTGTCCAGGGCTCATCCGCAATGTGGGCTGTGGACTGTGGTTAGTCTAGAGAAGGATATGTTGTGTAGTTGGGATCTACTTTCCAAGAATGCAGGGCACTGTGATCTAGGAAAATCAAAAAGTTAGGGCCAAGTGCAGACACCTGTGAGTTTTGTCTGTAAGTGTGGCTTGGGACCTGGGGAGTGTTTCAATAGATTCCTTTCACTACCTAAAAAACTCAGATTGAAATTTAGGTTGTATTTCTCCCATTGCCTACTAGAAGCATTCACACCTCCTCTCTGGAAAATCACACTCAAACCTTAGGCAGAAAAATGTTACTTCAGGCAACATTACATGGAACTTAAGATCATAATGAAAAAAATTGTTATAAAACCTGGAGAAATGAGGCACCTGAGAGAGAGTCAGCAAAAACCATAAGCTGAAGAATCAGAAAAATAAGTACTGCAGATTTTGGAAATATCAGATGCAAAGTAAAAAATATCTATGCTTCTTATATTTAAAAAAGTGAAACATAAAAGAAATGAAGAAGCAAGGCCTTCAATGCAAGCAAATAAATAAAATTTGCCCAATCTATTAAAAAAGTCTCCACAAAAAGGATTAGTAAAACTAATATATGCAATGTTGAAAACTTAAAATCATTCTTTTAAAATAATTAAAAAAAAGATGCCCATGTCTACTTAACTATATTCAACATTTTACTGGAGGTATTAGCCTGCACAATAAGAAAAGAAAAAGACATACAAATCTACAGTGCTTGGAAAGGAAGAAGCAAAACCGTTATTTGCAAATAATGTGCTTGTCATTATAGTAAACCCAAATGAATCTACAGATAAAATATTTGAATTATAAGAAGAGTTTAGAAAGTTTGTTAAATATAAAATCAGTACAAAAATCAATTGCCATTTCTATTACCAAAAACCAGAAAATGAAACTCAAAAATGCCACTTACAATAGCATAACAAAAATGAAAGATTGTAAAAATAAACATAATAAAAGGTATGTGAGACCTTTAGTTAAAAAAAATTTATAGTGTATTATTTTTTTCAGAGGTACAGTTCTGTGATTCAACAGTCTTACACAATTCACAGCACTCACCATAGCAAATAATACATTATATGTTAAAAAAACAAAAAAAAGAAGAAGATAGCAGGTGGAGAAGAATGAAGGGGGGAAATTGGAGGGGGAGACGAACCATGAAAGACTATCATCTCTGAGAAACAAACTGAGGGTTCTAGAGGGGAGGGGGGTGGGGAGATGGGTTAGCCTGGTGATGGGTATTAAAGAGGGGCACATTCTGCGTGGAGCACTGGGTGTTATGCATAAACAATGAATCATGGAACACTACATCAAAAACCAATGATGTAATGTATGGTGATTAACATAACATAATAAAAAATAAATGAAAAAAATTTATATAACTTTACTGACACATTTAAAAAATACTGTTTTGCAGTAGACAAACCCAATATAGTAAAATTGTCAATTTTTCTCAAATTGATCTATAGATTTGATAAAATTGCAAAGTAAACTTCCATTAGTGTATTTCAAAGAACTTGACAAGCTTATTCTAGATTTATGGAGTAGAAAAGAGCTAAGAAAATTCAAGACAGTGATGAAGAATGATCGGGTAAGATTTTTAATATTAATTAAAATAGTATTGGCACAGAATCGATCAAAGGGACAGAGAAACAGAAACAGACTCCAACATGGAAACCTGAGGTGGCCAGTAATGAAAATCAGTAAGAAAATTTTAAAATATTCAAAAAATAATGTTGGAACAATTTTTTTTTATTTGAAGTGTAGTTGACATACTATATTAGTTTCAGGTGTACAATATAGCAATTCAAAATTTATACACATAACAAAGCAATCACCACAATAAATCTAGGTACCATCTATCACCATACAAAATTGTTTGAATATTATTAACTATATTCTCTATGCTATACATTGCATCCCTGTGTCTTATTTATTTTATAACTGGAATTTTGTACCTTTTAATCTCCTTACCATATTTCACCCCTTTTCCTACCTCCCACCCTCTGGGAACCACCAGATTGTTCCCTATTATCGATGAGTCTGTTTCTGTTTTGTTTGTTTCATTTTTAAAATTCCATATATAAGTGAAATCATATGGTATTAATAACAACTTTGTTATAAAATTTCATAAATTAGTAACTATTATTTATATGGAAGAAAAAATAAAACATATTCCTAATATTATTTGCAAAACAATCTCAGCTTAATCAGACAAACATAAAAAGGTATTTTTTTAAACTTTTAGAATACAGTATAGAATAATTTTGTTCAAGTTTGACTATTATAGGATTTACTAAACAACACCCAAAAGGCATGAAGAACACAAAGGGAAATATTGAAAAAATCGACTATAATAAAATTATGAATGTCAGCTCGTTAAAGTACAGTATTTAAAGAATATAAAGAAAATCCATTTAATGGGAGAAGGCATTTGCAACATATTAACTGACATATTATTTCCTCTTAGCAACAAATCCATCCTTTGTTGCCCTGCTTTCTGATACTGGAGGTGGACCCTAGAAACATTTCTTCTTTGCAGCTGGAACAAGATTAAGCTTTGTTGTCTATGGCACTGGAGGGACACTACGGGAGGGAGTGGCTTCTTTTCTTGGTTCTAGTGTGTTTTTCTCTTCCTGCTCTTGCAGTACTTGACTGATATGCAGGACACTCATTTACACTCACCTGCAAATGAATTTCAGTGGTTCCACAGAGGGTAGTTTCTCAGAGAGTTTTAGTGGTACCTTTAAAAGCAGCTTTTCAGTGGTTCACACCAACACTGTACCTGGATGTTTCCTCCCTCCCAGCCCTATCTGGCAGCATCTCAAAAAATTTCTCGACAATTTGGTGCACTAAAGCTACCGTTCCAACAAAGTCTGAATCTCAGCCTTGGTAGGGGGTGGGGAACATCTTCTAAACATGTTTCTTCTTTAGGTACTTCTTTTTTTTTTTTTTTTTTAAGATTTTATTCATTTGTTTGACAGAGAGAGAGCACAAGCAGGGGGAACGGCAGGCAGAGGGAGAAGCAGGCTCCCTGCTCAGCAGGGATCCCAATGCGGGACTGGATCCCAAGACTTTGGGATCATGACCTGAGCCTAAGACAGATGCTTAACCCAGGCGTCCCTTCTTTAGGTACTTCTTTAGGTACTCTGTCTTATCCCTAGAAGTAGTGGCTGCTTCTAAAATCCCCCATTCTGGAATTCTTTAGCATTCTCTTTATTCATTAGTAGTTCATCTCCTGTTGTTATTTAATAATTCTCTGTATTAAATTAACTCTATTCAATTTATTGTGTTATCTCTATCTCCTGACTGAATCCTGACTGAGACAAAGATCAAACCTCCTTTTGTGATGAGTGTCCTACAACATTTTTTCAAGAACTACCTGAACTATCTCCACTTCTGTATTCATTTATATTCTAATTCCCTCTAATCAAAAGCTAACCTAGAATTTTGTTTGAGTAGTATTTGTTTTCTTTTACTTTTAAGTGATCAAGTTTTGCACCTTTCACACAAAGACTATGACGATTTGTCCTGACCTTCGGTGGCAGGTAAAGTACTTTTGAAGAGTCATTCAGGAAGGCAGAATCCACAGTTTTCACTCAATATGCTTTTAGATCAGAAAGCTTCATGTTCTCTTTGAAGAGTGAAAATAAATAGTAAAAGATAAATTTTAAAAAGCCAATATGTTTTGACAAATGATATATTCCTGTGCCATGAAGAATAAATGACTTCAATAACCATAAATGAATGTTGCTGGAATCACAGTATTTTTTTCCAAATCAGACTTTATTCTATGAGATAAGTAAACTACTCGTCATCCATTGATTTTTGCCTTCATTTGCCCAGTGTTTCTACTCATTGAAAATGAAAGGTCCCCCTCCTTTCTTTTACCTACATGATTAATGGCACATGCTAATCAAGTGTCTCTTTCTACATAGTTCATTGCAAATGTGAGGAATATTGTCAGCAACTAAATGAACCTTTTGGAGTTGACTGATTTCTCCCACCTTTCATGATTTTACCCAGGATCTGAGAGGCTTTTTTTTTTTTTTAAGGAAAAGAAGAAAACTGTCTCCAAGATTCTGGTTTCTGATCCCTCCTAAAGTAAAAAATACACAATTGAAATAAAGCTGTTTCCGGAATATACCTGATAAAAACTTTTGCCTTTGTAAGGCCTTATCAAAATACATTTAAAAAGCAATTTAATTGTTTCTTTTATTATTGTTACTCCACTTTCTGATTGAGCCAAATGTGAACAAGCTGTATTTTATCCAACCAACTCTTGTTCTAAACTTATATCATTCAAATAACAGAAGAACTGGTTCCATGGCAGCCCAGTATTTAGAAAAACCTGGATCTTCAAGACTAGAGAATCTGAATCTTGTGCTTGCCCTACAACTTTGGACCAGTTAGGTTAGCCTGTTGGGCCTCAGCAACTCCAACTGTAAAATGGTGATAATAATATCGAAATTAGAATTATTGGATGGACAGAATTAGGTGATATAAGTAAACTACAGAGTTCAATTCTAATCACAAAATAGGTAACTTCCCTTCTCTACCATAGCCCCAGCATTCACAGAACCACAATCTGAAAATTGCTCCAAAACAGCATAGAAAGGCCCAGGCCTAGGCAAGGTCCATCCAGGGAAGGTTCACCAGTGTGAGATTTTAACCATGCCCTGCCCTGCTGTCCATCAATATTGGTGGCAAATTACTGATGACCTTGTATCTGTGAGCTCTGACATAAGGGATTGATGAAATGGATGAAAATATAGATCACTTCTAAATCTAACATATTTCCCTAGTATTACTGGAGTACAATAAACTTTGGGAGAAACATAGGTTGATGAATTTTCTAACACTGAGGATACTCATGTAACCATCACAAAGACCAGGAACAAACATTGTGAAAACCACCAGTGCTCCATGTAGAACATGCCCTCTTTAAGACCAATCACCAGGCTAACCCATCCCCCATCCCCCTCCCCTATAGAACCCTCAGTTTGTTTCTCAGAGTCCATCGTCTCTCATTGTTTGTCTCCTGCTCTGAATACCCCCCTCTTCATTCTTCCCCTCCTGCTATCTACTTTTATTTTCTTAACATATATTGCATTATTTGTTTCAGAGGTACAGATCTGTCATTCAACAGTCTTGCACAATTCACAGCACTGACCATAGAACCTACCCTCCCCAGTGTCTATCACCCAGCCACCCCATCCCTCCCACCCCCCACACTCCAGCAACCCTCAGTTTGTTTCCTGAGATTAGGAATTCCTCATATCAGTGAGGTCATATGATACATGTCTTTCTCTGATTGACTCATTTCACTCAGCATAACACCCTCCAGTTCTATCCACGTCGTTGCAAATGGCAAGATCTCATTCCTTTTGATGGCTGCATAATATTCCATTGTGTATATATACCACCTCTTCTTTATCCATTCATCTGTCGATGGACATCTTGGCTCTTTCCACAGTTTGGCTATTGTGGACATTGCTGCTATAAACATCGGAGTGCACGTACCCCTTCGGATCCCTACATTTGTATCTTTGGGGTAAATAGCCAGTAGTGCGATTGCTAGATCGTATGGTAGCTCTATTTTCAAATTTTTGAGGAACCTCCAAACTGTTTTCCAGAGTGGTTGCACCAGGTTGCATTCCCACCAACAGTGGAGGAGGGTTCCCCTTTCTCCGCATCCCGACCAACATCTGTCGTTCCCTGACTTGTTAATTTTAGCCATTCTGACTGGTGTGAGGTGGTATCTCATTGAGGTTTTGATTTGGATTTCCCTGATGCCGAGTGATGTTGAGCACTTTTTCATGTGTCTGTTGGCCATTTGGATGTCTTCTTTGGAAAAATGTCTGTTCATGTCTTCTGCCCATTTCTTGATTGGATCATTTGTTCTCTGGGTGTTGAGTTTCATAAGTTCTTTATAGATTTTGAATACTAGCCCTTTATCTGATATGTCATTTGCAAATATCTTCTCCCATTCTGTCGGTTGTCTTTTGGTTTTGTCTTTTGCTGTGCCAAAGCTTTTTATCTTGATGAAGTCCCAACAGTTCATTTTTGTCCTTGCTTCCCTTGCCTTTGGCGATGTTTCTAGGAAGAAGTTGCTGTGGCTGAGGTCAAAGAGGTTGCTGCCTGTGTTCTTCTTTAGGATTTTGATGGACTCCTGTCTCACATTTAGGTCTTTTAACCATTTTGAGTCTATTTTTGTGTGTGCCATAAGGAAATGGTCCAGTTTCATTCTTCTGCATGTGGCTGTCCCGGTTTCCCAACACCATTTGTTGAAGAGACTGTCTTTTTTCCGTCAGACATTCTTTCCTGCTTTGTCAAAGATGAGTTGACCATAGAGTGGAGGGTCCATTTCTGGGCTCTCCTTTCTGTTCCATTGATCTTTATGTCTGTTTTTGTGCCAGTACCACACTGTCTTGATGATGACAGCTTTGTAAGAGCTTGAAGTCCAGAATTGTGATGCCGCCAGGTTTGCTTTTCTTTTTCAACATTCCTCTGGCTATTTGGGGTCTTTTCTGGTTCCATACAAATTTTAGGATTAATTGCCCATTTCTTTGAAAAAAAATGGATGGTATTTTGCTGGGGATTGCACTGAATGTGTAGATTGCTCTAGGTAGCATTGACATCTTCACAATGTTTGTTCTTCCAATCCATGAGCATGGAACGTTTTTCCATTTCTTTATGTCTTCCTCAGTTTCTTTCATGAGTATTTTATAGTTTTCTGAGTACAGATCCTTTGCCTCTTTGGTTAGATTTATTCCTAGGTATCTTATGGTTTTGGGTGCAATTGTAAATGGGATCGACTCCTTAATTTCTCTTTCTTCTGTCTTGTTGTTGGTGTATAGGAATGCCACTGGTTTCTGTGCATTGATTTTATATCCTGCCACTTTAATGAATTCCTGTATGAGTTCTAGCAGTTTTGGGGTGGAGTCTTTTGGGTTTTCCACATAAAGTATCATATCATCTGCAAAGAGTGAGAGTTTGACTTCCTCCTTGCCGATTTGGATGCCTTTGATTTCTTTTTGTTGTCTGATTGCTATGGTAGGACTTCTAATATTTTGTTGAAAAGCAGTGGTGATAGTGGACATCCTTGCCGCATTCCTGACCTTAGGGGAAAAGCTCTCCGTTTTGCCCCATTGAGAATGATATTCACTGTAGGCTTTTCATAGATGGCTTTTCTGATCTTGAGGTGTGTACCCTCTATCTTTATACACTGAAGAGTTTTGATCACGAAAGGATGCTGTACTTTGTCAATTGTTTTTTCTGCATCTATTGAGAGGATCATATGATTCTCGTTCTTTCTTTTGTTAATGTATTGTATCACGTTGATTGATTTCCAGATGTTGAACCAAAATTGCAGCCCAAGAATAAATCCCACTTGGACATGGTGAATAATCCTTTTAATGTACTGTTGGATCATATTGGCTAGTATTTTGGTGAGAATTTTTGTATCCATGTTCATCAAGGATATTGGTCTGTAGTTCTCCTTTTAGATGGGGTCTTTGTCTGGTTTGGGGATCAAGGTAATGGTGGCCTCATAAAACGAGTTTGGAAGTTTCCTTCCATTTTTATTTTTTGGAACAGTTTCAGGAGAATAGGTATTAATTCTTCTTTAAATGTTTGATAGAATTCCCCTGGGAAGCCATCTGGCCCTGGGCTTTTGTTTCTTGGGAGATTTTTGATGCCTGCTTCAATTTCCTTAGTGGTTATAGGTCTGTTCAGGTTTTCTATTTCTTCCTAGTTCAGTTTTGGTAGTTGATACATCTCTAGGAATGCATCCGTTTCTTCTAGGTTATCTAATTTGCTGGCATATTGTTGCTCATAATATGTTCTTATAATTGTTTGTATTTCTTTGGTGGTGGTTGTGATCTCTCCTCTTTCATTCATGATTTTGTTGATTTGGGTCATTTCTCTTTTCTTTTTGATAAGTCTGGCCAGGGGTTTGTCAATCTTGTTAAATCTTTCAAAGAACCAGTTCCTAGTTTCGTTGATCTGTTCTAATGTTCTTTTGGTTTCTATTTCATTGATTTCTGCTCTGATCTTTATTATTTCTCTTCTCCTGCTGGGTTAGGCTTTATTTGCTGTTTTTTCTCTAGCTCCTTTAGGTGTAGGGTTACATTGTGTATTTGAGACATTTCTTGTTTCTTGAGAAAGGCTTGTATTGCTGTATACTTCCTCTTAGGACTGCCCATGCTGTATCCCAAAGATTTTGAACAGTTGTGTTTTCATTTTCATTGGTTTCCATGAATTTTTTTAATTCTTCTTTAATTTCCTGGTTGACCCATTCATTCTTTAGTAAGATGCTCTTTAACCTCCATGTATTTGAGTTCTTTCTGACTTTCCTCTTGTGTTTGAGTTTTAGTTTCAAAGCATTGTGGTCTGAAAATATGCAGGGAATAATCCCAATCTTTTGGTACCAGTTGAGACCTGATTGGTGACCTAGGATGTGATCTATTCTGGAGAATGTTCCATGGACACTAGAGAAGAATGTGTATTCCGTTGCTTTGGGATGGATTGTTCTGAATATGTCTTTGAAGTCCATTTGGTCCAGTGTGTCATTTAATGTCTTTATTTCCTTGTTGATCTTTTGCTTAGATGATCTGTCCATTTCAGTCAGGGGGGTGTTAAAGTCCCCCACTATTATTGTATTATTGTCGATGTGTTTCTTTGCTTTGTAATTAATTGCCTTATATAATTGGCTGCTCCCATGTTAGGGGCATAGATATTTACAATTGTTAGATCTTCTTGTTGGATAGACCCTTTAAGTAGGATATAGTGTCCTTCCTCATCTCTTATTACAGTCTTTGGTTTAAAATCTAATTTTCTGATAGAAGGATTGCCACCCCAGCTTTCTTTTGGTGTCCATTAGCATGGTAAATGGTTTTCCACTCCCTCACTTTCAATCTGGGGGTGTCTTTGGGTTTAAAATTAGTCTCTTGCAGACAGCATGTCGATGGGTCTTGTTTTTTTAATCCAATCTGATAGCCTGTGTCTTTTGATTGGGACATTTAGCCCATTTACATTCAGGGTAACTATTGAAAGATATGAATTTAGTGCTATTGTATTGCCTATAAGGTGACTGTTACTGAATATTGTCTGTGTTCCTTTCTGGTCTACGTTGCTTTTAAGCTCTCTCTTTGCTTAGAGGACCCCTTTCAAGATTTCTTGTAGGGCTCGTTCCATGTTTGGAAATTTCTTTAGTTTTTGTTTGTCCTGGAAGCTTTTTATCTCTCCTTCTATTTTCAGTGACAGCCTAGCTGCATATAGTATTCTTGGCTGCATATTTTTCTCGTTTAGTGCTCTGAATATATCATGCCAGTCCTTTCTGGACTGCCAGGTCTCTCTGGATAGGTCTGCTGCCAATGTAATGTTTCTACCATTGTAGGTTACATATCTCTTCTCCCGAGCTGCTTTCAGGATTTTCTCTGTCTCTGAGACTTGTGAGTTTTACTATTAGATGTTGGGGTGTTGACCTATTTCTATTGATTTTGAGAGGGGTTCCCTGTGCCTCCTGGATTTTGATGCCTGTTTCCTTCCCCACATTAGGGAAGTTCTCTGCTATGATTTGCTCCAATATACCTTCTGCCCCTCTCTCTCTTTCTTCTTCTGTGATCCCAATTATTCTAATGTTGTTTCATCTTATGGTATCACTTATCTCTCGAATTCTGCCCTCGTGATCCAGTGGTTGTTTATCTCTCTTTCTCTCAGCTTCTTTATTTTCCATCATTTGGCCTTCTCTAGCACTGATTCTCTCTTCTGCCTCATTTATCCTAGCAGTTAGTGCCCCCATTTTTTATTGCACCTCATTAATAGCCTTTTTGATTTCGACTTGGTTAGATTTTAGTTCTTTTATTTCTCCAGAAAGGGTTTCTCTAAAAACTTCCATGCTTTTTTCAAGCCCAGCTAGTATCCTTAAAATCATGATTCTGAACTCTAGGTCTGACATTGTACTAATGTCCGTATTGAGTAGGTCCCTGGCAGTCGGTACTACCTCTTGTTCTTTTTGTTGAGATGATTTTTTTCTGTCTTGTCATTTTGTCCAGACAAGAACAGATGAATGAGAGAACAACATGCTCTCTGGTACTTTTGTTCCCTGCAAGTTTTTGGTACAGCTTTGGAGGACGAGTTTGAAAATGATGGTCTCCCAATCTCCACCCCCGAGGAGCTGAGAACTTGGGGCCCCGCTCCTCAGTGAGCCCCCAGAGAGAAGCAGTCAGTCACTCCCATCTCCCTGGTCTCCAGCCACGGTCTGTGCTCACCCAGCCTGTGACCGAGTGTTTCTCTCTCTGGCACACGACTGCGAGTGACATCTCCAAACCAGCACATCCCTGCAGTGTGCTCCTGTGCCGCTCCTCCTGAGGGAGGAAGGGGAGTCTTCCCAGATCTGCCACTTGTTGGGTCCTTGCTGGAGGAGCAGGGGCCCGACAGGGCCACGGATCACAGTTTATGGCAACCCCGATCTGAAAGCCTGCTCCTCGGCTACGTCTCTGCAGCTGGCTTCCCCACTTTGATACCTGGGAGCTCTGCTGTACTCAGGCACTCCTGGTCTTTCTGTGACCCTGAGAGTCCTGAGACCACACTGTTCCGTGAGGGTTCCACCCCCCGCTTAGCCACTGGAGCGACGTCCCTCAGCAGAGCCGACTTCTAAAAGTTCTGATTTTGTGCTCCACAGCTCTATCACTTGCCAGAAGTGGCCAACAGAGGCCCCCTCACTGCCGTCTATCCTCCTGAATATCACCTCGGATTCACTTCTCCGCACGTCCTACTTTCCAGAAAGTGGTCGCTTTTCTGTTCAGAGAGTTGTTGCTATTCTTTTCTTCGATCTCCTGTTGAGTTCGTAGGTGTTCAGAATGGTTTGATCCCTATCCAGCTGAATTCCTGAGACCAGACAAAATCCAGGTCTCCCACTCCTCCACCATCTTGCTCCGCCCCCCGCCCCCACAGTCTATCCTGGATTTTTAATGTCAGACATTAGTTTTGAGAATATGTTGAATTTTTAAGTCACTTTTCTATTGTTTAATCATTGATAATCTTTATTCAACAAATATCTGTTTTGTAGCTCTTAATAGCCCAAGAAGTATACTGGCTTTATGATAGTGGTGAAATAAAACTTAGTCCCTGCCCTCACTGGAGCTTATTATTTAGGAAGAGCTAGACAATAATAAAAAATAATAATAAATTAAAAAACAATTTAAAAATAACTAAGAATATGCACTGTATAATAAATCCAAATTTATTTCCTAGGAGAAAGATACCTGCAAATTACTAGTGACTTACAGTTTTTCAGCAGTTAATTTTGTTTCCCACAAAAGACTTTGCATTGAGGAATCATCTCTCCGAATTCTATTCAGGATTCTGTACTGAACTTAAACGCTTCATGAACAATCAAGATGGGATTTTAATAAAATCATAAAGAGAAGGGATGGAAATGTAGGAGTAGCTCATGTTTCTCTCAGCCATGATATCCGTTAGGGTCTGTAGGTACTAGCTCCATCAGAAATTGATAAGCTTAGAAAATGGCAGGTTAAACAAAGGTGTTTTATTTTAAATAAATATGAGATTTCTTGCAGCCTTTAATATGTTAATGTTATTCCTGATTATCCAAGGGATTATAATATGTGTCATTTCCTAAACATATTGAATCACAGAACAACTTTTCATCATGAACCGTCTTACTGAACAAGTTGCTAGAAGGAAGATAATGTCACATGATGGTTAGGAAAGGGTTTTGGCATCTGACAGTTCCACATTCAAATATCTCACATGGGGCAAGGGAGTTGACATCTCTGAGCTATCATAATCTTGTCTGTAAAATAGAATTAATTATATATACTACATAGAATGGTTATCAAAATCAAATTAGATAACATATTTGTATATTCCTTCCTGCAAAGGAAACACATTTGTGTGTGTATGTGTGTGTATCTGTGTGTGTGTAAAAATAAACAGATAACCAACACATGGTATGAAGATAGAACCTCCATTATATGCAAAGAAACCTGGTTTAACCCAGTAATCAACAAAACTGTCTGCATGATGTAATTTGAGAAGCACAGGACCAAGCTGTAGGTTTCCCTCCCCTATTTTATTTATTTTATTTCAAACCTCTCTCTCCCTTGGTTCTCTTGTCCTCACCCCAAGATGTGTCCTCTGTGACACTATTCCTCTTCCAACGATGCCCTGGTCTTTCATTCTTAACTGGAAATTTAAGTGCTTATTATCAATAAAATATTTACTGAGACTCTTAAAGAACGGCTCTAACTCAAATATATATTTAATTTAAAAGACAATGCTTGAAGGTACAAAGAATATTAAAGATCCAACATAATGAAGCTCTAATGAAGAAAAGATAGGAAGTCATTTTGGGGATTTAGAGGTCTTTTTATCTTCCCCATAGTTCTACTGGCTAGGATTACAAAATAGGCTTCTGCAAATGTGCAATTCTTATTTACCCTAGGACAGTTCAAGAATGCAGGTGAGAGCAGAAATCCACTTTGTCCCCAACACTTACTTTTTACTAGTAGATATGTTCGTTTTTACCATCCTTGCTCTTACACCCTCACCCATCGTTCAAATCGCAGAACTCTCAAGAGGGTGAGTATATCCAGTTTCAGCACAGCATCCCTGACAGGTAAGCACCACCTAATCTAAACATTAACTTTCTTCTCTGTTTTGAGCAAGGTATTTATTTAAAATGTCATACCCTCATAAAAAATCTAATTTTTATGAGAAACAATGTTTTTTCCAAAATGACAGCATATCCTTAAATAGGCTCAAATTATATCAGTCTTGTAGACTTTATGAATTTTAAATTACATGATAAGATAAAATACAATGTATAGACATTTCTATGTGTTTGGTTTTCTTTTTTTTTCTAGTTTAATATTCTTCTATTATGATTGCATGATAGCATCAAATGTTGAAATGTTACTTATTGGAAATGGCAGATAATCACAAGGAAAGCTGTAGGAGTTGGCAAAATTCCTGAATAAGAATAATAATGCTTGCTATTTATAAAGCACTTTTCTTCTCAAAAACTCAAATAGTTTTAATGGTGTTATTCTACTCTATATATGTCTCTATTTGTAGTAAGTAGGGGGCAATACTACCTATTCATTTGTTGAATTAGGCTATAGAAGGGAGACCAGTTCAGTGCCCTGAAATTCAAGGGTGAATAATACATGATATTAGAATTCAGGTATCTGAATTGACTCTCACCCTTTTGCTAGGTTGAATGTGCCTCATTTCATTCATTGACAGTTAAACTTTAACTCTATTACTGCATCTAGAGATGGTATATTAACCAAAAAGGGTGTTATCACTTTAATGCCACATATAATATTGTAATTACAGAACACAATTTTGCTTTTCAAAGAATTTTTTTTTTCTTAAGTCTTCAGGCTAGAGAGACAATAAAACACTGGTGTAAAAATACCATGTGTTTCTTTTCTGAAAAAGAAACTTGCATGACATACTTGTGTGACAAATAAAGGAAGGGAGCCTCTTTTGATGGTAAAAATAAGTGAGTGACATTCATTATTTCAAAGGAAACCATATGGAATTATTCTAAAAAAGTGGAATCTTTTTAGATTTTAGATTCAATCTTCTATTGAAAATGGAAGAATATTTAGAAGTTTTTATTCTGCGACATTGTGACATATTTAGTATAGTTATCAGTGGGGCACTGGTATCTGTTTAACAACAGTCTCCTGGGGGAGAAAAAGCAGTGATTAGTAACATTTGTTAATTTCTGTGTTGCAAAGATTCCCATTATGGCCAATTTCATGTTGTCAAGGAGTCACTGAAAAAGAATTGAAAGATACATAGGCCAGCATCATTGGACATCTGTACATTATTGGATGTTGTATGCCATACCATATTTTTGTTACTATTTGTAATGGCCACCACAATGCACTTAGAAGACCTTCAGCTACAGAGATGGGAGTTGTCCAACAGCTATGCTCCAGAACCATCACATTTGTGCACAGGACATACCTCTTACAATGGCTCCCATCCAATGGCAGGGTGGCAGGAATGCTAAGGCAGGCCCATTCCTAGATTTGAAATGCCTGTGACCACAAACTTTGGCTCAAATACTTCATAATGGCTTTGCCAAACCTTTCTAAGACTCCTTGGCAGTCTGAGACACTTCTGCCTTATCCCGTTTCCTCTATCCCTCATTCAAGGACAGACCAGCATTGAGTTCTACCACTCTCCCAGCCTTTCCCATTTTCTCTCACAGGTATTTCCCCTAATAGAATACTTGCGTGCTTAAGTCCATTTTATTGTCTCTGTCTTAAAGGACCGGGACTAACATTGCATTTCAGGAGTATCACTATGTAGCAGGAACTATTGTTCCCTCATCCATATCACTTGAGCCAATTAGAGGCTATCTGCAGCTATAATGGAAACTTCTCATCGAGTACCTACAACTTCCTTTTAATTTAATTTAATTTTATTTTATTATGTCATGTTAGTCACCATACAATACATAATTAGATTTTGATGTAGTAATCCACAATTCATTTTTTCCTATAACACCCAATGCTCCATGCAGTACAGGCCCTTCTTAATAACCATCACTGAGCTAACCCATCCCCCACCCCCTTCCCTCTAAAACCCTCAGTTTGTTTCTCAGAGTCTATAGTCTCTCATGGTTCGTCTCCCCCTCCGATTCCCCCCCCCTTTCATTTTTCCCTTCCTCCTCCTATTGTCCTCCATGCTATTCCTTATGTGCCACAAATAAGTGAAACCATATGAAAATTGACTCTCTCTGCTTAACTTATTTCACTTAGCATAATCTCCTCCAGTCCCATCCATGTTGATGTAAAAGTTGGATATTCATCCTTTCTGATGGCTGAGTAATATTCCATTGTATATATGGACCACATCTTCTTTATCCATTCGTCTGTTGGAGGGCATCCAGCTCATTCCACAGTTTGGCTATTGCGGACATTGCTGCTATGAACATTGGGGTGCATATGGCCCTTCTTTTCACTATATCTGTGTCTTTGGGTTAAATACCCAGTAGCGCAATTGCTGGGTCATAGGGTAGCTCTATTTTTAATTTTTTGAGGCACCTCCACAATGTTTTCCAAAGTGGCTGTACCAACTTGCATTCCCACCAATAGTGTAAGAGGGTTCCCCTTTCTCCACAACCTCTCCAACACTTGTTGTTTCTTGCCTTGTCAATTTTTGCCATTCTAACTGGTGGTATCTCAATGTGGTTTTGATTTGAATTTCCCTAATGGCTAATGATGATGAACAGTTTTTCATGTGTCTATTAACCATTTGTATGTCTTCTTTGGAGAAATATCTGCTCAAATGTCTGTTCATGTCTTCTGCCCATTTTTTGACTTGATTATTTGTTTCTTGGGTGTTGAGTTGGAGAAGATCTTTATAGATCTTGGAAATCAGTGCTTTGTCTGTAGTGTCATTTGCAAATATCTTCTCCCATTCTGTGGGTTGCCTCTTTGTTTTGTTGACTATTTCCTTTGCTGTGCAGAGCTTTTTATCTTTATGAAGTCCCAAAAGTTCATTTTCGTTTTTGTTTTCCTTGCCTTTGAAGACGTGTCTTGAAAGAAGTTGCTGTGGCCAATGTCGAAGAGGTTACTGCCTATGTTCTCCTCCAGGATTTTGATGGATTCCTGTCTCACATTGAGGTCTTTCATCCATTTTGAGTTTATTTTTGTGTATGGTCTTAGAGAATGGTCGAGTTTCATTGTTCTGTATATAGCTGTCCAATTTTTCCCAGCACCATTTATTGAAGAGACTGTATTTTTTCCATTGCATATTTTTTCCTGCTTTGTGGAAGATTATTTGACCACAGAGTTGAGGGTCCATATCTGGGCTCGGTATTCTGTTCCATTGGTCTATATGTCTGTTTTTGTGCCAGTACCATGCTCTTGGTGATCACTGCTTTGTAATATAGCTTGAAGTCAGGCAATGTGATGCCCCTAGCTTTGTTTTTCTTGTTCAACATTTCCTTGGCAATTCAGGGTCTTTCTGATTCCATATACATTTTAGGATTGTTTGTCCCAGCACTCTGAAAAATGTCATTGGAATTTTGATCAGGATGGCGTTGAAGGTATAGATTGCTCTGGGCAGCATAGACATTTTAACAATGTTTATTCTTCCAATCCATGAGCATGGAATGTTTTTCCATCTTTTTGTGTCTTCTTCAATTTCTTTCATGCGTGTTCTGTAGTTCCTAGAGTATAGATCCTTTACCTCTTTGGTTAGGTTTATTCTGAGGTATCTTATGGTTTTTGGTGCTATTGTAAATGGAATCGTTTCTCTAATTTCTCTTTCTATGGTTGCATTGTTAGTGTATAAGAAAGCAATTGATTTCTGTGCATTGATTTTTGTATCCTGCCACATTACTGAATTGCTGTATGAGTTCTAATAATTTTGGGGTGGGGTCTTTTGGGTTTTCCACATAAAGTATCATGTAATCTGCAAAAAGAGAGAGTTGGACTTCTTCTTTACCAATTTGAATACATTTTATTTTTTGTTGTTCTTGTGTGATTGCTGTTGCTAGGACTTCTAGTACTATGTTGACCAATAGTGGCGAGAGTGGGCATCCTTGTCATGTTCCTGATCTTAAGGGAAAGGCTCTCAGCTTTTCCCCACTGAGAATGATATTCGCTGTTGGTTTTTCATAGATGGATTTTATGAACTTGAGGAATGTTCCCTCTATCCCTATACTCTGAAGAGTTTCAATCAGGAAGGATGCTGTATTTTGTCAAATGCTTTTTCTGCATCAATTGAGAGGACCATATGGTTCTTCTCTCTCCCCTTATTAATGTGTTCTCTCACAGTGATTGATTTGAGAATGTTCAACCACCCTTGCATCCCGGGGATAAATCCCACTTGGTCGTGGTGGATGATCCTTTAAAAGTATTGTTGGATCCTATTAGCTAGGATTCTGTTGAGAATTTTGGCATCCATATTCATCAGGGATATCAGTGTGAAATTCTTCTTTTTGATGGGGTCTTTGCCCGGTTTGAGGATTAAGGTAATGTTGGCCTCATAGAATGAGTCTGGAAGCTTTCTTTCTATTTTTTTGAAACAGCTTCAGGAGAATAGGTATTATTTCTTCTTTGAATGTTTGGTAGAATTCTCTAGGGAATCCATCAGGCCCTGGACTCTTTTTTTGGGGGAGGTTTTTGATCACTGCTTCAATCTTGTTACTGGTTATGGGCCTATTCAGGTTGTCAATTTCTTCCTGTTTCAGTCTTGGCAGTTTATATGTTTCTAGGAAGGCTTCCATTTCTTCCAGTTTGCTTAATTTATTGGCATATAGTTTTGATAATAATTTCTAATAAGTGTTTCTATTTCCTTGGTGTTAGTCGTGCTCTCTCCCATTTCATTCATAATTTTATTAATTTGGGTCTTTTCTCTTTTCTTTTGCATAAGTCTGGCCAGTGGTTTATTGATCTTATTAATTCTTTAAAAGAACCAGCTTCTAGTTTCATTGATCTGATCTACGTGTTTCTGGTTTCTAATTCATAGATCTCTGCTCTAATCTTTATTTCTCTTCTAATGTGTGGCTTAGGAATCGTTTGTTGCTTTTTCTCTAGTTCTTTAAGGTGAATTCAGGATTTTTCTGTTTTATTTGCGTGAGGCATGGATGGCTATGTATTTCCCCCTTAGAACCAGCTTTGAAGTATCCCATAGGTTTTGGACCTATGTGTTTCCGTTCTCATTGGTTTTCATGAATAGTTTAAGTTCTTCTTTGATTTCTTGGTTGACCCAAACATTCTTGAGCAGAGTGGTCTTTAGCTTCCAAGTGTTTGAATTTGTTCCACATTTTTTCTTATGATTGAGTTCCAGTTTTAAAGCATTATGGTCTGAGAATATGCAGGGAAAAATCTCAGTCTTTTGGTATCAGTTGAGACCTGATTTGTGACCTAGTATGTGGTGTATTCTGGGGAAAGTTCCGTGTGCACTCGAGAAGAATGAGTATTTTGTTGTTTTAGGGTGGAATGTTCTGTATATATCTATGAGGTTCATCTGGTCCAGTGTGTCATTCAAAGCTCTTGTTCCTTTGTTGATTTTCTGCTTAGATGATCTGTCTATTGCTGAGAGTGGAGTATTGAGTTCTCCTACAATTAACTTATTATTATCAATATGACTCTTTATTTTGGTTAACAGTTGTTTTGTGTAGATGGCTGCTCCCATGTTTGGGGCATAGACATTTACAATTGTTAGATCTTCTTGTTGGATAGACCCTTTAAGAATGATATAGTGTCCTTCTGGGTCTCTAACTACAATCTTAGGTTAAAATCTAATTTGTCTGATATAAGAATTGCTACCCCAGCTTTCTTTTGAGGTCCACTGGCATGGAACATGGATCTCTATCCCTTTACTTTCAGTCTGAATGTATCTTTAGGTTCAAGATGAGTCTCTTGTAGACAGCATATGGATGGGTCCTGTCTTTTTATCCAATGTGCACCCTTGTGCCATTTTATGGAAGCATTTAGGCCTTTCATGTTGAGAGTGATTACCAAAAGGTATGATTTTATTATCATCACATTGCCTGTGAAGCCCTTGTTTCTATAGATTGTCTCTGTAAATTTCTATTCTATATCGATCTTGGGGTCTTTGTCCTTTTATAGAACCCCTTCATATTTCTTGCAAGGCCAGCTTAGTGGTCACATATTCTTTCAGTTTCTGCCTGTCTTGGAAGAGGACCTGCATCTCTCCATCCATTCTAACTGACAGCCTTGCCAGCCAAAGTATTTTTGGCTGCATGTTCTTCTCATTTAGTACCCTGAATATGTCTTTCCAGCCCTTTCTGGCCTGCCGGGTCTCTGTTGATAGCTCTGATGTTATTCTGATGTTCCTCCCTCTGTACATAAGGAATCTCTTCCCCTTAACTGCCCTTAAGATGGCTTCCTTGGCAAGATGGTGGAGGAGTAGGAGACTTGGATTTCATCTGGTCACAGGAATTCAGCTGAATAGGGATCAAACCATTCTGAACACCTACAAACTCAACAGGAGATCGAAGAGAAGAATAGCAACAACTCTCTGAACAGAAAAAGGACCACTTACTGGAAGGCAGGACATGCAGAGAAGTGAATCCGAGGTAATATTCGGGAGGATAGACAGTGGGGGAGGGAGCCTCCATCGGCCGCTTCTGGCAAGTGATAGAGCCGTGGAGCACAAAATCGGACCTTTTAGAAGTCGGCTCCACTGAGGGACGTCGCTCCAGTGGCTAAGCGGGAGGTGGAACCCTCGCAGGACAGTGTGGTCTCAGGACCCTGGGGGTCACAGAAAGACCCGGGGTGCCTGAGTGTGGCAGAGCTCCCAGGTATCAGAGCTGGGAAGCTAGCTGCAGAGAAGGAGTCAAGGTGTGGGCTCAGGGTTGCCATAAACTGTGATCGGCGACACAGTCGGGCCACTGCTCCTCCAGCAGGGACCCAACAAGCGGCAGATCCGGGGAGACTCCTCTTCCTCCCCCGGGAGGAGCCGTGCAGGAGTGCACTGCAGGGATCTGCTGGGTTTGGAGACTCCACACAGTGTTGGGTGCCAGAAATAGAAACGCCTGGCCGGGTGAGCACAGAGTGCTGTCAGAGACCGGGGAGATGGGAGTGATTGACTGCTTTTCTCTGGGGGCTCACTGAGAAGTGGGGCCCCCAATTCTCGGCTCCTCCCGGGCGGAGATTGGGAGGCCACCATTTTCACTCTCGTCCTCCAAAGCTGTACGGAAAGCTCGCAGGGAACAAAAGCTCCTGAGAGCAAACCCGAGCAGCTTGCTTAGCCTGGACCGACAAGGACGGGGCAATTCCGCCTCCGGAAAAGACATGTGGGAACCACGGCAACAGGCCCCTCCCCCAGGAGATCAGCACAAAAAGCCAACAAAGACCAAGTTTACTGATCAAGGAGAACAGGAGAACTCCAGCGCTAGGGGAATACTGCACATAGAATTCATGGCTTTTTTACCCTGATTCATTAGTTTTTTAAAGTTAATTTTTTTAACTTTTTTTAAAAATTTTTCTTTTTCCCTTTTTCAACCAACATCTTACAATCCCTTTTGAAAAAAAATATTTATTTTTCATTTTTGGAGTCATATTCTATCCCTTCATAGTAGATACCCTTCTTTTTGGCATATATATATATCTATATATATATATATATATATAGATATATATATATAAGATGTTCTCTCTTTAAAATTTTGAGATACAGTTTCTTCTAACAGATCAAAATATACCCTAAATCACTAGTGTATGGCTTCGTTCTAGTCGCCTGCCTGATCACATTCTCTCCATTTTTTTTTAAACCTTCTTCTTTCTTTTTTCAAACAACTTCTTATCATCAATTCCTTTTGTAAAATCTTTTATAATTTTCATCTTTACAATCATATTCCATCCCTTCATTGTATCAAACGTTATTTTGTACATATATAAGTCTTTCTTTCTTTAAAATTTTAGGAGGCACTTTCTTCTAACACAACAAAATACACCCAATCTCTAGTGTGTGGCACTGATCTATGCCCTAGCCTGATCATATTTGATCATATTCTGTTTCTTTTTGTTTTGTTCTGTTTTTGTTTGTTTTTATCTTTTTCTTTTTCTTTTTTTTTTCACTTTATTTTTTCTTTCTTTCCCTTTCTTTTTCTCTGGTATCAGGTCTTTTCTGATTGGTTTACAGTATATTTGCTGAGGACGTTGTTAACCTGTTAACAACCATTTTGTTCTCTCATTCATCTATTCTCCTCTGGACAAAATGACAAGACGAAAAATATCACCTCAGCAAAAAGAACAAGAGGTAGTACCATCTGCCAGGGACCTACTCAATAGGGACATTAGTACGATGTCAGACCTAGAGTTCAGAATTGTGATTTTAAAGATACTAGCTGGGCTTGAAAAGAGCATGGAAGTCATTAGAGAAACACTTCCTGGAGAAATAAAAGAACTAAAATCTAACCAAGTCGAAATCAAAAGGCTATTAATGAGGTGCAATAAAAAATGGGGGCACTAACTGCTAGGATATATGAGGCAGAAGTGAGAATCAGCGATATAGAAGACCAAATGATGGAAAATAAAGAAGCTGAGAAAAAGAGAGATAAACAATTACTGGATCATGAGGGCAGAATTCGAGAGACAACTGATACGATAAGACAAAACAACATTAGAATAATTGGGATCCCAGAAGAAGAGGAAAGAGAGAGAGGGGCAGAAGGTATATTGGAGCAAATTATAGCAGAGAACTTCCCTAATGTGGGGAAGGAAACAGGCATCAAAATCCAGGAGGCACAGAGAACCCCTCTCAAAATCAAAAATAGGTCCACACCCCGACATCTAATAGTAAAATTTACGAGTCTCAAAGACAAAGAGAAAATCTTGAAAGCAGCTTGGGAGAAGAGATATGTAACCTATAATGGGAGAAACATTAGACTGGCAACAGATGTATCCACAGAGACCTGGCAGGCCAGAAAGGACTGGCATGATATATTCAGAGCACTAAATGAGAAAAATATGCAGCCAAAAATAGTATATCCAGCTAGGCTGTCATTGAAAATAGAAGTAGAGATAAAAAGCTTCCAGGACAAACAAAAACTAAAGGAATTTGCAAACACGAAACCAGCCCTAAAAGAAAGCTTGAAAGTGGTCCTCTAAGCAAAGAGAGAGCCTAAAACCAGCATAGACCAGAAAGGAATACAGACAATATACAGTAACAGTCACCTTACAGGCAATACAATGGCACTAAATTCATATCTTTCAATAGTTACCCTGAATGTAAATGGGCTAAATGTCCCATTCAGAAGACACAGGCTATCAGATTGGATTAAAAAACAAGACCCATCGATATGCTGTCTGCAAGAGATTCATTTTAGTCCAAAGACACCCCCAGATTGAAAGTAAGGGAGTGGAAAACCATTTACCATGCTAATGGACACCAAAAGAAAGCTGGGGTGGCAATCCTTATATCAGAAAATTAGATTTTAAACCAAAGACTGTAATAAGAGATGAGGAAGGACACTATATCCTACTTAAAGGGTCTATCCAACAAGAAGATCTAACAATTGTAAATATCTATGCCCCGAACATGGGAGCAGCCAATTATATAAGGCAATTAATTACAAAAGCAAAGAAACACATTGACAACAATATAATAATACTGGGGGAATTTAACAGCCCCCTGACTGAAATGGACAGATCATCTAAGCAAAAGATCAACAAGGAAATAAAGACATTAAATGACACACTGGACCAAATGGACTTCAAAGACATGTTCAGAACAATCCATCCCAAAGCAACGGAATACACATTCTTCTCTAGTGCCCATGGAATATTCTCCAGAATAGATCACATCCTAGGTCACCAATCAGGTCTCAACTGGTACCAAAAGATTGGGATTATTCCCTGCATATTTTCAGACCACAGTGCTTTGAAACTAGAATTCAATCACAAGGGGAAAGTCGGAAAGAACTCAAATACATGGAGGCTAAAGAGCATCTTACTAAAGAATGAATGCGTCAACCAGGAAATTAAAGAAGAATTAAAAAATTCATGGAAACCAATGAAAATGAAAACACAACTGTTCAAAATCTTTGGGATACAACAAAGGCAGTCCTGAGAGGAAAGTATATAGCAATACAAGCCTTTCTCAAGAAACAAGAAAGGTCTCAAATACACATCCTAACCCTGCACCTAAAGGAGCTGGAGAAAGAACAGCAAAGAAAGCCTAAACCCAGTAGGAGAAGAGAAATAATAAAGATCAGAGTAGAAATCAATGAAATAGAAACCAAAAGAACAGTAGAACAGATCAACAAAACTAGGAGATGGTTCTTCGAAAGAATTAACAAGATTGACAAACCCCTGGCCAGACTTATCAAAAAGAAAAGAGAAATGACCCAAATCAACAAAATCATGAATGAAAGAGGAGAGATCACAACCAACACCAAAGACATACAAACAATTATAAGAACATATTATGAGCAACTCTATGCCAGCAAATTAGATAACCTGGAAGAAATGGGTGCATTCCTAGAGATGTATCAACTACCAAAATTGAACCAGGAAGAAATAGAATACCTAAAGAGACCTATAACCACTAAGGAAATTGAAGCAGTCATCAAAAATCTCCCAAGAAACAAAAGCCCAGGGCCAGATGGCTTCCCAGGGGAATCCTATCAAACATTTCAAGAATTAATACCTATTCTCCTGAAACTGTTCCAAAAAATGGAAATGGAAGGAAAACTTCCAAACTCATTTTATGAGGCCAGCATTACCTTGATCCCCAAACCAGACAAAGACCCCATCAAAAAGGAGAATTACAGACCAATATCCTTGATGAACACGGATGCAAAAATTCTCACCAAAATGCTAGCCAATAGGATCCAACAGTACATTAAAAGGATTATTCACCATGACCAAGTGGGATTTATCCCTGGGCTACAAGTTTGGTTCAACATCTGCAAATCAATCAACGTGATACAATATATTAACAAAAGAAAGAACAAGAATCATATGATCCTCTCAATAGATGCAGAAAAAGCATTTCACAAAGTACAGCATCCTTTCTTGATCAAAACTCTTCAGAGTATAGTTTTAGAGGGTACACACCTCAAGATCAGAAAAACCATCTATGAAAAACCTACAGCAAATATCATTCTCAATGGGGAATAGCTGAGAGCTTTCCCCCTAAGGTCAGGAACGCGGCAGGGATGTCCACTATCACCACTGCTTTTCAAGATAGTATTAGAAGTCCTAGCCACAGCAATCAGACAACAAAAAGAAATCAAAGGCATCCAAATCGGCAGAGAGGAAGTCAAACTCTCACTCTTTGCAGATGATATGATACTGTATGTGGAAAACTCAAAAGACTCCACCCCAAAACTGCTAGAACTCCTACAGGAATTCAGTAAAGTGGCAGGATATAAAATCAATGCACAGAAATCAGTGGCATTCCTATACACCAACAACAAGACAGAAGAGAGAAAAATTAAGGAGTTGATCCCATTTACAATTGCACCCAAAACCATAAGATACTTAGGAATAAATCTAACCAAAGAGGCAAAGGATCTGTACTCAGAAAACTATAAAATACTCATGAAAGAAATTGAGGAAGACACAAAGAAATGGAAAAACGTTCCATGCTCATGGATTGGAAGAACAAACATTGTGAAGATGTCAATGCTACCTAGAGCAATCTACACATTTAATGCAGTACCCATCAAAATACCATCCACTTTTTTCAAAGAAATGGAATAAATAATCCTAAAATTTGTATGGAACCAGAGGAGACCCTGAATAGCCAGAGGAATGTTGAAAAAGAAAAGCAAAGCTGGCGGCATCACAATTCTGGACTTCCAGCTCTATTACAAAGCTGTCATCATCAAGACAGTATGGTACTGGCACAAAAACAGACACATAGATCAATGGAACAGAATAGAGAGCCCAGAAATGGACCCTCAACTCTATGGTCAGCTAATCTTTGGCAAAGCAGGAAAGAATGTCTGACGGAAAAAAGACAGTCTCTTCAACAAATGGTGTTGGGAAGATGGGACAGCCACATGCAGAAGAATGAAACTGGACCATTTCCTTAGACCACACACATAAGTAGATTCCAAATGGTTGAAAGACCTAAACGTGAGACAAGAGTCCATCAAAATCCTAAAGGACAACACAGGCAGCAATCTCTTCGACCTCAGCCACAGGAACTTCTTCCTAGAAACATCGCCAAAGGCAAGGGAAGCAAGGGCAAAAATGAACTATTGGGATTTCATCAAGATAAAAAGATTTTGCACAGCAAAAGAAACAGTCAACAAAACCAAAAGACAACCGACAGAATGGGAGAAGATATTTGCAAATGACATGTCAGATAAAGGGCTAGTATCCAAAATCTATAATGAACTCATCAAACTCAACACCCAAAGAACAAATAATCCAATCAAGAAATGGGCAGAAGACATGTACAGACATTTTTCCAAAGAAGACATCCAAATGGCCAACAGGCATGAAAAAGTGCTCAACATTGCTCGGCATCAGGGATATCTAAATCAAAACCTCAATGAGGTACCACCTCACACCAGTCAGAATGGCTAAAATTAACATGTCAGGAAAGGACAGATGTTGGCGGGGATGTGGAGAAAGGGGAACCCTCCTCCACTGTTGGTGGGAATGCAAGCTGGTGCAACCACTCTGGAAAACAGTATGGAGGTTCCTGAAACAGTTGAAAATAGAGCTACCATATGATCCAACAATTTCAGTACTGGGTATTTACCACAAAGATACAAATGTAGGGATCCGAAGGGGTACATGCACCCCAATGTTTATAGCAGCAATGTCCACAATAGCCAAACTGTGGAAAGAGCCAAGATGTCCATCGACAGATGAATGGATAAAGAAGATGTGATGTATATACACAATGGAATATTATGCAGCCATCAAAAGGAATGAGATCTTGCCATTTGCAACGACGTGGATGGAACTGGAGCGTATTATGCTGAGTGAAATAAGTCAATCAGAGAAAGACATGTATCATATGACCTCACTGATATGAGGAATTCTTAATCTCAGGAAACAAACTGCAGGTTGCTGGAGTGGTGGGGGGCTGGGAGGGATGGGGTGGCTAGGTGATAGACATTGGGGAGGGTATGTTCTATGGTGAGTGCTGTGAATTATGCAAGACTGTTGAATCACAGGTCTGTACCTCTGAAACAAATAATGCAATATATGTCAAGAAAAAAAGAAGAAGAAGAAGATAGCAGGAAGGGAAGAATGAAGGGGGGAAATCAGAGAGGGAGATGAACCATGAGAGATGATGGACTCTGAAAAACAAACTGAGGGTTCTAGAGGGGTGGGGGGGTGGGAGGATGTGTTAGCCTGGTGATGGGTATTAAAGAGGGCACGTACTGCTTGGAGCACTGGGTGTTATGTGCAAACAATGAGTCATGGAACACTACATCCAAAACTAATGATGTAATGTATGATGATTAACCTAACAATAAAAATTAAAAAAAAAAAAATAGATGGTTTCCTTGGTTCTAAGTTTTTGAGTTTTACTATCACATGCTGGGGCGTTCGCCTGTCTTCCTTTATCTTGGGAGGGGTCCTCTCTGCCTCTAGGACACAAATGTTTGTTTCATTCCCCATATTAAGGAAGTTCTCAGCACCGATTTGCTCAAATATATCTTCTAGTCCTCTGTCTCTCTCCACCCCCTCAGGGATTCCAAAAATTCTGACATTGGAACATTTTGTGGTGTCACTTATTTCTCTGATTCTATTTTCATGGATTTTGAGTTGTTTTTCCCTGGGCTCCTCTTTTTCCTTCTTTTCTATCAATTGGTTCTAGATCACTAATTCGTTCTTCCGCCTCACTTACCTTAGCTGTTAGTTATCTAGATTACAATGGATCTCATTGATAGCATTTTTTAAGTTCTACCAGTTCAGCTTTCATTTCTGCACTTAGAGACTCTTTGTTGCCATTATTCGATTTCTCCATTCTAACTATTGTCTTCACAATTGTTACCCTGAATTCCATTTCTGACAGCTTGGTTATATCTGAATCCATTTGTAAATCTGTGGCAGAAGTCATAGTCTCTGAGTCTTTCCAATTTGGGGAATTCCTCCTCCTAGTCATTCTGTTAAGGGATGGTAGAGGGAATGTACAGAGTCCAAATTATTGACCATAACCCAAGCAAGATGCAGCTGTTTTATAGGGACCTTAGGGTTGCCGACCTCTTGTTCTCCCAGCCTGTCTTCTGGGGGATGCGCCTGCCATGCTCTTATTCAGGCATCCCTGTTTGGGCAGAGTTGCCCTGCTCTTGTGGTGGGGGCCTAGGCTCAGTGCAAACCGGTTTTTACCAGGGCTTTTGTTCTCTGGTGGCTTTCCCTGGCGACTTTCCTCATCTCTTCCAAGAGTCAGAGCAGAAGAGATTGTTTCCAACCCTCTACCTCAGAGCAGAGAGATCACAGTCTGTTTTTTAGTGAGCTCTCCAGGCCACACTCTCTCTGTTTCTGTCTGTGCTGCTGTAAACTGATGCATCCTGGGTTGTGAGCCCCTCAGCAGCGCTCCCAGTCCTCGCCTCCACATTGGGGCATGTCTCTGCCCTTTGTCCTTCTAAAACTGATGGCTGCCCCCAGTTCACACGTGCTGCATCACCGCTCCAGTCTCAGTCCGCGGGCTGCCCTAAAGTCCTTTCCCCACCACTACCGGTCTGCGAGTCTGTGCCCGCTCCCCAGTGCGGGAGGCTTTCCCGCACCAGTGGTGTAGGATCCCCGTGGTTCAGCTCCCTCCCCCTTCCATTTATCTTCCAGTATGTGCCCATGGAATTATGGCTCCTCACTTCATACCTTGAAACCAACCAGCTGTGATATCCTGTTTGTAGCAATCCAGATATATCTTCTTATGTCTCAGGCTGATTTTTTGAGTGTTCAGAGTGGTCTGGTAGATATCCAGCTCAGTTCCAGGAACCAGTTGGAATAGGGTCCCCTACTCCTCCAACATCTTTTCCTGAACTCTGAGTACGTACAACTTCCTAATGCAAGCACTCCATCTATGCTCAAGCAACTTGGGAGAAGCTGGACATATAGAAATGTTAATGGCTCCCAGGTGTGACCGTCAAACAATGAAGGCATTATTGTGATGGATAAATGTTCCAGTTTTCTTGCCTCCACATGGAACCATTTTAAATTATGTTTCACAAGGTCACACAGAAAGTCACATACACTCCATGCAGTAAGTTGTCAATTAACCCACTCTTTCTTGGCAATCTTCTCTTCCCTGTTCCCACTCCAATATGATGGCTTCTTGGGTTCACCTTCCAAATTAACTACTTGTACCTAAAGCCATATCTTTGGTTTTACATTTGTGAAAACTGAAAATAAGACACATCATTAAAATCAAGTAAGATATATTTTATTTTTATTTTTTTAATTCTTTAAAGATTCTATTTATTTAAGAGAGAGAGTGATTGAGAAAGATAGACAACACAAACAGGGACAGAGGGAGAGGGAGAAGCAGACTTGCTGCTGAGCAGGGAACCTGATGTGGGACTCGATCCCAGGACCCTGGGATCATGACTTAAGCTGAAGGCAGACGTTTAACCAACTGAGCTACCCAGGTACCTGAGATACATTTTAAATTGCATTCTTTATATAAGTATTCATAAATTCTAAGTCTACTGAGGTCATAAAGTAGAGCAAACGGGTGACTCTAGCCAGGTATAAGGAAACAGAGAGGAATGGAGACCTGGCAAACTGCAGAGCATAGGTTTTATCTACGGGAGATGGTAGTTCCTCTCTCTCTGTTCATTGGTTATATAGAAATGTGGACCTAGAAAGCCTGGTCTTCTGATTTTTACAGAGAAGCAAAGAATTCAAATAATATATATGGGTAAAACTTCAAGATTTTTAAAAAGCTATATGGACAGGGGCGCCTGTGTGGCTCAGTCGGTTATGTGTGTGACTTGATTTTGGCTCAGGTCATGATCTCAGGGTCATGAGATTGAGCCCCACATGAAAGCCTGCTTAAGGTTCTCTCTCTCCCTCTCTCTTTCTCTCCTCCCCCACCCGTCTCTAAAAAAAAAAAAAAAAGAATGAAAGAAAGAAAAGCTATGTAGACAAAATAAATACATCTTGTGCATATAGAAGTGGACTTTGAGTTTGTGATCAGTGATTAGAGATTCTGGACAAAGATTCTAATGGGTTTAAACATGTACAAATTCAAGAATAAATGCCACTTCTTGGATGCCATGTAGATTCAACAATAACTCCTTGATCCTCTCCCCTTCTCTTTTTTTTATACTCTTGAGAGAATTCCAGGGCTTGTGGCCTATCACGTCCAGTAAGAGAATAGGTGAGTCAACATGGCATCAGTTGCTTCACATGGTCTATTTATATGAAGGAATCAAGAAACAAAGAGGGTTTCATGCTCCTTTCTCAGACATGAAGCTTCTAATGTTTTAAGAACAAAGGCAAGTGGGGGATTCTTGTTCTTGAATAAAATGTTGCTAACTTAAAAAAAGAAATACTTGAAGACTTAATTTTCTTGAAATGCCTTCACCTTTACCTTGCTTTCAAGTTGTATTTGCTGTGTCTGTTTTCTCACCCTTTCTATTTTTTTAATGATTTCCTTGCTGTTGGTAAATTGTAGCCCTTCAGTTGTCACTTCAAATTGTTGCCACTGCAAACTTTCCTCCTCACCTTTCTTGATCCAGTGTTTCCTTATCCTTCTTTTCTTAACTCCTCCTTACCCCTTATAAGACTTAGCTTGAATATGACCGTCTCAGTGAAAATTTCCTTCCTTGAACATGTAGGCAGAGTTAAGAACGCATGTTTAAAGACACTTGCGTAAATCATTATCTTTGATAATATTTATGTTATATGATTATTATTTGTTTCATTGTCTATCCTTCTACACGGGAATCTGGCAAAAGACTGGGCCACATGTACTTTTAATTTCAATGTCTAGCATAATGCCTGGTGTATACTAAGGGACTAACACATATTTCATGAGTAGATGCAAGTTCCTGTTTGTTATAACCTCCATTCCTCTCCCTATTACATCTTTCCATCCTCTTCTGCTCCTCATGCCAGCAAGGCTTCTGATGAAAAAATATAACTGGCATCACAAGGCCGGTTTCGCTATACCTCATGGATCCTGGAATTTCCTTCTCCACTTCTTTCTTTTTTTTTTTTTTTAAGATTTTATTTATTTATTTGACAGAGAGAGAGAGAGCACAAGTAGGCAGAATGGCAGGCAGATGGAGAGGGCGAAACAGGCTCTCCGCTGAGCAGGGAGCTGGATGTGGGACTCATCCCAAGACCCCAGGATCATGACCTGAGCCGAAGGCAGCCGCTTAACGGACTGAGCCACCCAGGCGCCCCTCCACTTCTTTCTTAAACCCTGAACGGAAGTGTAAAAAAGAAGAATATGAAAAAAACAAAGGACACAGAGGAGGCATTGACTAAAGCAAATTGCCAATCTGAGGATTTGTACTCACTTATTATTGGAGGAGTATATACTGTACCTCATTTTAGTCTCAAAAAAACCCTTACAGGTAAGGAGGGTAAACACTATGATCCCAAATTAGAGAATGCTAAAGAATGAGGATACTGAGGTGTAGAATGAGAGTGTTACCTAGTATGTTCTATTCATTCCTTTCCCAACTTTACATATTCCTACTAGCAATTTCTTCCATTTTAAAGGTCAGGAACTATTTTTTTTTTTAGCTCAAGTCCTCTTTGAATGACAGACTCCATGCTGCCTCCTTGTTTTTTGTGGGTTTTTTTGTTTTGTTTTGTTTTTTTACCTTTTTGCTGTTGTCTCTATTAGCTGACTTCACTGAAAATCAAATCCAGTGACAAGTCAGCCAGAATAAATGAGTAACCTGCTAAGTAATGTTACACAGCTTCTTTTGTAAAAGGAATTCAAGACAGCCTTGACATCCATCTATCAAGCCTGGTTAGTGCTAATAAAATCAGGCTTCCCACAGTACAGGTAGATGGGCCTGGCTGACCCTGTATCTCAAATGATTCATGGTAATTTGTAGTTCCTCATGATAATTAGAAGTCCTGCAGGAGGAAAAAGCTAAATAACTTCCTCCAACTGATGGATGCTGTCAGGGAACATGCCTTATATACCTGTATTTCTCTGTGCCCCTCTAATCAAGTATCTTGAACAGCTCATTTTGGAAGGTGGAATGTAGTTTCAAAATGGCAAAGTGGGTAAGTTAGAGGGAAACTAGGAAGAAGCTGGAGATGCTTTGAATTCCATATGTGCCCTTGAGTCTGCATGTGGAAGCATGCACACTTGTCCATCAGCAGAGCCTAGGGAAAGACATACAACTTTCAAGGTACCTCTAGTCTCTTTGCTGGGCTGGATGGGGAAGAGTAACAAAATCTGAGAAGATGCAATAAATACACTTTTCCCCAGTCATCCCACTAGATATAACTAAAGAAAAATCTTAGATATTATATATATGAAAAACATAAGGCAGAGAGAAGAAATTGGATTGGTTAGGGGTCTTGAGGCACAAAGAGTGATAAAGTGAGTTCTCTGAGTTTTCTTTTTGCTTAATATATTCTAGACTTGGAACTAAAGAAGCTGACAACCCAGAGATGTCAATGGATAGAATATCCCCAACTAACATTGACATTCACTATTCAAAGAACCAGAAAAGGAACAATCTGGGAAGACAGAAAACTTTGGACAATATCTCTCTACTTAAGCCAAATAGTACAGGAAAAAATTGCGACCCTCACCCCTAACCAACCCTTATCTTCAAGATAAGACTGAGTGGGTAGTCTAGATTTCCACCCTTGCCAGCATGATTTCAGAGAGGCCAGAATAGAGAGCCAGGAATTCCATCACCAACCAGGTGATAACTTCCCCTTGTGAAGTCAATAAAGACATGTAGAAAACCTAGATTTCCACATACATCTGGCAGTAATAAAGCACAATTTGTAACCCAGCTTGGGTGGTGTCAGGAGAGGTCTAATGGATATTCACCATCACCCAGGGATAACCAGTTTTGTTTCTCATGATGTCAGTGGAGGCCTCATAGGGAAAAGTAACACCATACACCTACACTTCCTAACCAGAGAAGTGTTAGTGGAGACATAATAGGATACATGAACACCCACTCAGTAATGACTAAACCTCTCACCTACTTGAGTATCAATGGAAGTAGAGTTAGGAACCTGAGCATCTATTCTCACCTGGCAGTGACAAGGTGGCACATTTCCCCATCCCCTTCTACATAGTGTCAGAGGAAATAGGGTAAAGTAGAAGCTTACCATTCAAAATGTCCAGATTTTAATTAAAAAAAAAAAACCTCATACCAAGAACTAAGATCTCAGATTGATTGAGAAAATGACAATTAATAGATGCCAATTTCAAGATGACAGAAATGTTAGAATTAGCTGCCAAAATTTTAATGTAGTCATCATAGACATTTTTCAATTATAAATTTCAAACACTTGTAACAAATAAAAAATAGAAAGGTTCAGCAAAGAAATAGAAAATATAAAGAAGAATCAAATGGAAGTTTTGAAATTGAAAAATACAATAACCAAAATAAAAATATCAATGGATGGGCTCAATAGCAGAATGGAGGGAGAGAGAGAAAGAAGACTTAGAACAATAGAAAGAAACCAACCTGAACAAAAAAGAGAAAATAGGCTAAAAAACAAATGAACAATCAGGGCACTGTGGGACTATAACAAAAGTCTAACATTCATGTCATTGGAATTCAGCAAGTAAAGGAGAAAGAGAAAAAAGTACTTGCAGAAGTGATGACTTCCTAAATTTGGCAATGTATATGAAATTATAGATTCAGGAATCTTAGTAAACTCCAAACAGGATCAACTCAAAGAATTCCCACACAAAGACACATCATAGTCAAACTTGTGAAAATTAAAGAGAAAGGAAAAAGAATCCTGAAAGCAGTAAGATAAAAATACCTTACTTAAGTGCCAAAAGTTATTTGATCTTTTTCAGAAACCATGAAGGCCAGAAGGAAGTAGAACAACATTTTTCAAGTGCTGGAAGAAACAAACTATTAATCCAGAATCCTATATACAGAGAAATTCCTCTTTAATAATGAAAGGGAAGTCAAAACATTTCAGAGGAAGGAAAACTAAGATAATTTATTGTTGATAGGTCTATCCTAAAAGAATGGCTAGGAGAATTTCTCTAAACAGAGAAAAAAAGGAACCTTGCTTGGAACGTAAAAAATGAATAAAGTATACACTAAGCAAAAATGTTGTACAAAATACAATAGGTTTTCTTTCTCCTATTTTCTAGTGATGTTTTCCTTTAAAGTAAAAAATAGTAATAGTATCACTGTGTATAGTGATTCTAAATGTGTATAGAAAAAAATATTTAAGGAGATTATATTATAAATAGGGAGGATAAAAGAACATAAAGGGAGGTAAGGTTTCTATACTTAATATAGACTGGTAGAATGACAATACCCATAGACTGTAGTATGTTATGTATATACAATGTAATTCCTAGAGCAACCACTAAAAAACTTCACAAAGAGATACTTTCAAAAAATATATAAATAAGTCAAAATGTTATTCTAAAAATGATTACAAATAATCTAGAGAAAATGAGAAAATGGGAAAACAACAGAGAGAAAACAAAAAACAAACTGGCAGACTGAACACCTAACATATCAATAGTTACATTAGGTATAAAAGGTCTAAGCATATCAATTAGAAGACAGAGAGTGGCAGAGTGGGTTACAAAATGTGGTACCAGAAACTCACATATGATGTAGGCAGGTTAAATGTAAAAAGGTAAAAAAATATATGTAATACAAAAATTAATAAAAAGAAAGAGCAACTATATTAACATTAGATAAAGTGGATTTCAGAGCAAAGAACATAACCAGAGACAGAGAATGAATTATATATGACAAAGAGATTAATCTATCAAGAGTATACATATGCAAGAAAGCTACAAAGTATGTGAAACAAGAACTGAGAAAATTAAAAGTAGAAACAGACAAATCCACAATTACAGAGACTTCAATGCCCTATCTAAACAATTGATAGAACTAGAGAAGAAAATCAGAAAGAATATATAATTCAACAATATCATCAATCAATAGACTTGAATGGACACTTACAGAAAACTCTACCCCGAAAGAGCAGCATTCTTTTTCAGTTCCCATGTAATGTATAGCAAAATAGACCATATCCTTATTCATAAAATAATCCTTAAAAATTTTTAAATTGAAATTAGAACATGCTTTTGAAGCAAAATAGAATTAAGATAGAAAGAAATTGATAACAGAAATATAACAGAATTTTCCCACACTAAGAAACACCCTTCTAAATGACATGTGGCCAAAGAGCAACTCCCAAGAAAAAAGAAAATTGTTAAGTTACATTGAACCGAATAAAAGTGAAAACAAAACATCAAAATCTGTGGGATGCAGCAAGCAGTGCTAAGAGGAAAATTTACAGAACTAAATACATATATTATAAAAGGGGAAAAGTCTCAAATCTATAATCTAGGCTCTCACCTCAAAAACCTAACAAGGGGCACCTGAGTGGCTAGGCCTTGGCGCCTAACAAGGGACGCCTGGGTGTCTGACTCTTGGTTTTGCCTGGGGCTGTGATTTCAGGGTTGTGGGATCCAGCCCCACGTCCAACTCTGTACTCAGCACAGTCAGCTGGAGATTCTCTCCCTCTCCTTCTGCCCCTCCCCCCCTCAAAAAAAATCTTTAAAAACTTAGCCAAAAAATGAGCAAAATAAACTCAAAACAAGCAGAAAGAAGGAAATAAAGATAAATGAATTTGAAAGCAGCAGAACAATAAAGTCAATGAAATAAATGGTTTTTGAAAAGTTAAATAAAATTGCAAACTTCCAGCAAGAATGACAAAGAAAAAAAGAAGACATAAACTACCAATACTAAAAATAAAACAAGATATTACTAAAGAAACTTTGGAGATCAAATAATAATAATAATAACGAGGTGGAGGGGGAGGACTACAGGCAACTCTACACCAGTGGAGTTAACAACTTATACAAAGTGGGCCAATTCTTGAAAAGTACCACTACCAAACACACCCAATATGAAACAGATAATCTGAATAGGCTGTTAACTATTAAGGAAGTTGAGTTCATAATTTAAAACCTCCAAAAGAAAAATCTCCAGACCCATATAGTTTCACTAGAGAATTCTACCAAATATTTAAAGAATTAGCATCAATTCTAAAGAAACTCTTTTAGAAAACAGAAATAAAGGGAGCATTTCTCTATGTATATTATTAAATTAACATTACCGTGATACCAAAACCAGACAAAGACAATACAAAATGGAAAATCAGACCTCAAAAACAAAAATTCAAAATCCTTTAAAAATGTTAGGATATAGAATTCAGAAATATATTGAAATAATTATACACCACAACCAAGTGGGGCTTATTCCAGTGCTGCAAGATTGGTTCAATATTTAAAATGCAATCTAATCCTCCATAATAACAGACTAAAGATAAATCTCATGATCATATCTGTGCAGTAAAGACTTTGACAAAATTCATCAGTCTTTATGGTAAAAACTCCCAGAAACATAGGAATAAGAGAGGAGTGTCCTCAACTTGAAAAATAGCATATATAAAAACCCTATAGCTAACATTATTCTTAATAGTTAAAGACTGAATGTTTTCTCCCTAAAATCGGGAGCAAGGCAAATGTATCCATGTCACCACTCTTAGTGGTGGAAATTCTAGCCAGTTTATTAAGGCAAAAAGAGAAAGGGAAGGAGGGAAGAAAAAAGGGAGGAAGGAAAAACAGCTTAGAAAGGAATAAATAAAACTTCGCCTATTTGCTGTGACATGATGTCCTGTGTAGAACATACCTGAGAGTCAAAAAACAAAACAAAACAAAACAAAACAAAAAACCAACAGAACTAAGTGAATTCAGCCAGGTTACAGGATACAAGATAAATAGACACCAAAATTTTTAAATACCACTTACAGTCATTCAAGAGAAAATGAAATAGGAGTACATCTAACAAATCAGGTAAACAGAAACTGCAAAAATCAGGTGAAAGAAATCAAAGAAAATCTCAATAAATGGAGAGACATACTGAATTCATGGGTTGGAAAACTCTACATAGACAAGTGTGAATTTCTGTAAATTGATATGCAAGTTTACAATAATTCCTATCAAAAATCTCAGCAAGGAAAAATTGTATAGGAAGGTAAAGGAACTGGAACAGCTAAGAGAATTTTGAAAAAAATAAAGTGGAGGAATCCTCTTTCCTGATTTCAAGATTTATACCTATGGCAATCAAGAGGGGTGTGGAACAAAATAGAGAACTCCAAAATAGGCTCATGAATATGCCCAAAATATACTTGGCAAAGTTGCAAAAGCAGTGCAGTGAAGGAATGAAACCCTTGCCAAAACATAAATACCCATAGGCCAAACATAAATAAATAAAGAAGTCTTGATCTAAGTCTCACACCTTGTGCAAAAAAATAATAATAACCAAAATGAATCATGTACATAAAGTATAGAACAGAAAACTACCTATAGAACAATGGAGGGTATAATTATTTTTAATTGTATCTTTAGTCTTGGATTATAGGGATTTGCTATGCTTATCCTCAAGTAGGAACTACATAAAAAATATTTAATTCAGGTAGTAAATATTATACAACAAATAAAAAACAGAATAAAGGTAAGTTACACAATGTTATACAACATTGATTTAAGATTTATTTAGAATTTGGAAGTTAGTGATTTGGACAATTGAGAATTCTCTTTTGAATTCGACCTGACAATAAATAGTTTAACTGAAAGCGTGGTACCTGCCCAGGTACAGAAACTAGGAGTAAACGGTATTTTTGGTTCTTTTTTTTTTCATTTTTTTCAATATCAGTGATCAATAAATTAAACATATAACAAAATTACTTTCGGGCCACCTGGGAGTCTCATTTGTTAAGCGTCTGCCTTCGGCTCAGGTCATGATCCTGGAGTCCTGGGATCTAACCCTGCATCAGGCTCCCTGCTCCGTGGGAAGCCTGCTTCTCCCTCTCCCACTCCCCCTGCTTGTGTTCCCTCTCTGGCTGTGTCTCTCTGGCAAATAAATAAAATCTTCAAAAAAAAAAAATTACTTTCTCTGTTTTTTTTTTCTGTCTGAGGCAGGAGGCTTTAGTTAGAATTTAAATGCATACACGAACAAATTATCTCTGACATGTGGAAATATTTGTTTCATTATCGATAGGAATAATCTGCTTCAAAAAAGGGAGTGAGGGAGGGGTACTTGGGTGGCTCAGTCAGTTAAGAGGCTGCCCTTGGCTCAGGTCATGAACCCCGGGTCCTGGGATCGAGCCCCCGCATCGGGCTCCCTGCTCAGCGGGAAGCCTGCTTCTCCCCCTCCCACTCCCCCTGCTTGTGTTCCTCCTCTTACTATCTCTCTCTCGTCAAATGAATAAGTAAAATCTTAAAAAAAAAAAAAAAAAAGAGGAGGTGGGAAATGAGGGAGATACATCCTTAAAAATACTTCATGCATTTTCCCATTGCATTCTATCAACTTTCCTCTCCCTTGGCAGAAACAGGTTCTTTTCCTTCACTTTAAAGTCACGCAGGGGGCGGGGGGGGGGGGGGGTTAGCCTGGTGATGGGTATTAAAGAGGGCACGGAGCACTGGGTGTTATGCACAAACAATGAATCATGGAACACTACATCCAAAACTAATGATGTAATGTATGGTGATTAACAGAACAATAAAAATTTTTTAAAAAGTCACGCATGGGCGCCTGAGTGGCTCAGTCGTTAAGCGTCTGCCTTTGGCTCAAGTCATGATCTTGGGGTCCTGGGATTGAGCCCCGCATAGGGCTCCCTGCTCCGCGGGAAGCCTACCTCTCCCTCTTCCACTCCCCCTGCTTGTGTTCTCTCTCTCGCTGTCTCTCTGTCAAATAAATAGATAAAATCTTTAAAAAATAAAAATAAAAAAATAAAGTCATGCAAAAAAAGGGACATAGGAGATGAGAAAATATTTAAAATCGTATCCTCCTTATTTTATATCCTAGAGAAGAAATGTCCAGTAGAAATATGTGAGCCATAAATATAACCAAGGTATGTAATTTTAAATTTTCTAGTAGTTATACTAGAAAAAAATTAACATATTAAATTAATATTAACAATACTTTTTATTTAGCCTAATCTATTCAGATTTATCGTTTCAACATAAAAATATTAATGAGGTATTTTACATTCTTTTCCTATACTAAGTCTTTGAAATCTGATGTGTATTGTATACTTGCAATGCAGTCAATTCAGACTAGCCACATTTCAGCTGCTCACTAGCCACTGCCTAGTGGCTCTCATATTGGACAGTGCAGCTTAGAGAATAAACAGCGAATGTTTTCTTTATTCAAAAAGATTTCACCCACTGATTATGGCCACCCAATTTCCTTGGCATGCCTAAAATCTTCATATATTTATGCTGCTAGATTAATCTATAGATTAAAATGGACTTTTAATATATAGAATTTTAATATATAGAATTGCATATTCAAGGTTGGTTTATTTCTTCATCAGGTCTTTATTTTTTGTGAACTAAAGATTGTCTGTAATTGTGTGGAAAATCAAGAACAAACTGCAACATTATGCAATCATTCTGTAGTAGTGATATAATAATAGATCACATTAATCAATTAAAAAGATGTGCTCCTAAACATCTTTTACACTTGCTTTTTTTATTTTACTGAAATATAGTTGACACACAATGTTATATTAGTTTCAGGTGTACAATATATAATGATTTGACAAGTTTATATGTCATGCTATGCTTAACCACAATGTTGCTACCATCTATACAACACTATTACAATATCATTGACTATACTCCCTATGTTGTACCTTTCATTCCCATGACTTAATTCATTACATAACTGGAAGCCTATACCTCCCACTCCCCTTTACCCACTTTGCCCATCTTTCCAACACCTTCTCTGGTAACCACCAGTTTGCTCTCTGTATTGATGGGTCTGTTTCTATTCTTTGTTTGTTTATTCATGTGTTTTGTTTTCTAGATTCCATTTATAAGTGAAATCATATAGTATTTGTCTTTCTCTGTCTGACTTATTTCACATAGCATAGCATAGTACCCTCAGGTCCATCCATGTTTCAAATGGCAAGATCTCATTATTTTTTATGGCTGAGCAATACATATATATACCAATTCTTTATCCATTCTCTGTTGATGAACAATTGGGTTGCTTCCATATCTTGGCTATTGTGAATAATGCTGCAATAAATGTAAGGGTGCATGTATCTTTTCAAATTAGTGTTTTTGTTTTTTGGGGTATATATTCTGTAGTGGAATTACTGGATCATATGGTATTTCTATTTATAACTTTTTGAGAAACTTCAGTAGTGTGTTCCACACTGACAACACCAATTTACATTTCCACCAACAGTGTACAAGGGTTCTTTTTCCTCCTTATCTTTGCCAACACTTGTTTTTTCTTGTCTTTTTGATACTAGTCATTCTAACAGGTGTAAGGTGATATGTCATTGTGGTTTTGACTTGCATTTCCCTGATGGTTAGTGATGTTAAGCATCTTTGCATGTGTCTGTGGCCATCTGTAAGTCTTCTTTGGGAAAATGTACATTCAGTCTGTCTTCCAATTTTCTAATCAGTTTTTTTTTTTTTTGGTGTTGAGTAAGTTCTTTGTATATTTTGAATATTAACCCCATGTCAGATATATCATTTGCAAATATCTTCTCCCATCCAGCTGGTTGCCTTTTCATTTTGTTGATGGTTTCCTGTACTGTGCAAAAGTTTTTTGTAGTAGTTCCAATAGCTTTTCTTTCTTTCTTTCTTTCTTTCTTTCTTTCTTTCTTTCTTTCTTTCTTTCTTTCTTTCTTTCTTTCTTTCTTTCATAGTGCCTTTGTCTGTTTTTTGTATCAGAGTAATGCTAACCTTGTAAAATGTAATTGGAATCTTTTCTTCTCTCTTTTTTGGAATAATTTAGGAGAATAGGTGTTAATTCCTGTTTAAATATCTGATACAATTCACTTGTGAATCCATCTGGTCCTGAACTTTTATTTGTTCAGAGTTTACTTGATTACCAATTCAATTTTGTTACTAGTAATAGGTTTGTTCAGATTTTTTAATTCTTCCTGGTTCAATTATGGAAGATTGTAAATTATTAGGGATTTATCCTTTTCTTCTAGGTTGCCCAATTTGTTGGCACATAATTTTTTTGTAGTATTCTATTATAATCTTTTGTATTTCTGTGATGTCAAATATTACTTCTCTTTCATTGCTAATTTTATTTATTTGGATCCTCTCTCTTTTTTTCTTGGTGAACCTGGCTTAAATGTGAATCACATTTGTTTACATTTTTGAAGAACCAACTTTTGGTTTCATTAATTCTTTGTTTTTTGAAGTCTCTGTCTCACTTATTTCAACTCTGGTTTATTAATTCTTACCTTCTACGAACTTCTACTAAAATTGGGTGCTTCTCTTGCTGTCTTTCCTTGTTTATGCTTGGCTTTCCTTCTCTGTTTTTTGTGTATCTCTTATAGTTTTTTGTTTTGCGGGTACCGTATAGAACCATGAGGTTCATATATGCCATTCTAAATATATAGCCGTCTATGTTAAGTTGATGGTCACTTAAGTTTGAACACATTCTAAAGTAACTTCATTTTTAGTTATCCCCCTCAACATATACATATACATTTTTTATGTATATGTTGTCATATTTTCACGTATGTTTCTTTTTGTGAATCCCCTTAACTATATTTTTTAGATATAATTGATTTTACTACTTTTGGCTTTTAACCTTCACACTAGCTTTATAAGTGATTGCTCTACTATCTTTATTATCTGTTTGCTTTTAGTCATGATTTTTTTTCTTGTTGTAATTTTCTTCTAATTATGTTTTTTTTTCTTTTCTATTTAAAAAAGTCCTTTTAAGATTTCTTGTAAATCAAGTTTAGTGGTGACAAACTCCTTTAACATTGGTCTGGGAAACTCTTTAGCTCTCCAATTCTCAGTAATAATCTTGTCAGGTGGAGTATTCTTGGTTGTAAGTTTTTTCCTTCAGCAGTTTGAATATATCATGCCACTCCCCTCTGGCTGGCAAAGTTTTTGCTGAAAAATTAGCTGATGGGCTTTTCCTTTTACATAACTAGTTGCTTCTCTCTTGCTGCTTTTAAAGTTCTCTCTGTATCTTTAATCTTTGACATTTTAATTATTATGTGTTTTGGTGTGGACTTCTTTAGGTCCATCTTATTTGGAACTCTCTGTGCTACTTGAACCTAGATGTCTGTTTCCTTCCCTAGGTTAGGGAAGACTTCCACTATTACTTCTCCAAATAAATTTTCTACTCCTTCTTTTTGCTCTTTCACTTCTTGGACCCCTATGATACTAATATTTTGTTCACTTGATGTTGTCCAAGAGATCCCTGAACTTATCCTATTTTTTTCCAATTATTTTTTCTTTTGCTATTCATGATGGATACTTTCCATTATCCTGGCTCCCAGATGGCTGATCTGTTCTTCTGCAGCCTTTAACCTACTGTTAATTCCCTCTAGTATATTTTTAGTATACTTTATTATTGAATTCTTCAAATCTGATTTTTTAAATATATTGTCTTTTTTTTTAATGAATGGTGATAGATGTAGATGATCTTTTTTTTAAGATTTTATTTATTTATTTGAGAGAGAGAATGAGATAGAGAGAGAGAGAGCATGAGGGAGGGAGGTTCAGGGGGAGAAGCAGACTCCCCGCTAAGCAGGGAGCCTGATACGGGACTCGATCCCGGGACTCCAGGATCATGACCTGAGCCGAAGGCAGTTGCTTAACTGACTGAGCCACCCAGGCGCCCTATATTCTCTTTCTTGATGTTCTTACTGAATTCATCACTCTTCTTTCCAGTCTGGTGAACATCTTCATGGCTGTTACTTTGAATTCTTTATCATGTAGATTGTTTATTTTTGTTTCATTTAGTTCTTTTCCTAGGGTTTTGTCTTGTTCTTTCCTTTAGAACACATTCCTCTGTCTCCTCATTTTGCTTGACTTTCTGTATTTATATTATGAATTAGGTAGAATAGCTACTTCTCCTAAACTTGAAGGGATTATCTTGTGTATGGCCATCCCCTGTGTAGACTGTATGCGCCTGGTTAGTCTGGCAGGCTGGAGCCATGGCTGTCATGGGCTGGGGATCCCAGGGTACTCAGCGCTAGGGACATTCTGGTGGGATGGATGGAGCTGAAATGGGTGCAGGCCAGGGCAGTCGTCCATGTCTCTGGCCAGACAGTTACAGCTGAATGTGGTGCAAGCCAGGAAGTCCTCAGGCTCTCCACACAGATCTCCTGAGAGGACAACTAAATCTGAGATGGGTACAAGCCAAGGTATCCTGGGGTACTCCTCACATGAAGCGCCCTGGTGGTGTGGCTAAAGCAAAGGCACACATGGGACAGTAGTTCCCAGGGTGCTCTGTGCAGAGGGCACCCTGGCTGTGTGGCTGGAGCCAAAGCAGTGTGGGCTCGGAGTGTCCTGGGGTGCTTTGTACCTGACACCTTGGTGAGATGGCTGGACCCGTGGTGAGTGCTGACCAGGGGTGTCCCAAAGTGTGCCACACTGAGGCTGCCTTGATGGGATAGCTAGGGGTGGTATGAGCTAGGGACCCCAGGTTCACTAGGTTGTAGGCCCAATAGGGTACCTGGACCCTGCTCCTGTCCATGCTGGAGGACATGGTGAAGGGGGAGCCTAAACCATGGTATTTGTCAGCTCCTCTGACCTATAGAGTTTTAGCAGTTCCTCTGACATTTGGTGAAGTTCTAAGTTTGGATCCTTTATATTTTAGTTGCTTTTTTAAATTGGAGCTTTTTTTCTGTGCTCTAAGGCATCTGGAGCCCAGGGCTCACTGAGGTGGCAGGCCAGCTATGGCATCTGGACACTGTTCCCACCTGCACATTCAAGGTAGAGGTGTAACATAAACTGTGGCTCTTGCCAGCCCTTCCAACCTGGAGAGAATGCAGCTCTCCCATCCCCCACTTGGGAGGGTTCTAATGTTGGTTCCTTTATATTCTAGTTGTCCTTTAAAACCACAGCTTTCCTCTGTCTCCCCAGGGCAGATAAATCCGCTCACAGTCCTTTAGTACTATCCTTTCCCACTGCAGTTTGACTCAGGGATTGTAGTGGGGGGGAGTGCCTTTATTACCATGTCTCTATCCTTCTTGCCATTCCCTATGTGGTCTCTCTATCTTTTATTGTGCAGAAGCTGTTTCAATGAAACTGAAGGCTTTCAGTTCTTCTTTAGGAGGAATTGCTTTATAGATAGATACAGATTTGGTGTGTCTGTGGAGAAGGTAAGTTCAGGGTCTTCCTATGTCACCACCTTGGAATGGAACTCTGCAAATTTTTTTTTATTTCAGTTATCTTAAAAGAGAAATGAAAGGAGGCAAGGTCTGTAACTGAAATAAGAAATCATGAATTGTCATTCAATTAGGAAACAAACTGTTTAACTACTTTTAGGTGGGAATTCCAGGGCAATAGAATTATGTGTTGGAGTTCATCAAATGCCCAGAAAATGCAATTAATGAATAGAGAAAATAGTTAAATAAAACACCATTTTGAACTTGCCCTTTGGACTTTTTTCCTTCATTTTACCCCCATTTTAGTCATCTCTGGACTTACTGCATTGACAAACACACAACACAACTACTATCTCCCGCCTCCATGACTATTACCTTCTTCTGAGCCACCATTTTTTCCTCTCTGGATTGCTTAACAGCCCTGGAATCCTCTCCTTCCTTCCGCCTATGCTGCCCCATAGTCTATTCTAAACAGAGCAAGCAGAGGAGATATGTCAGATTATATAATTTCTCTAAGCAAACTTTGCAATTCATTCATTTTTTTTCTTAGAGTAAACACAACCATGTCCCCTGAACCATAACAGCTTGGCTCCCATTATCTCTCAGACTTCAGCTCCTGCTGTTCTTCCCAATTCTCACTCCAGCCCAAACACCTTAGCTTTATTGATGTTCTTCGAACAAACTTGCAAAATCCATTCATGAGTTCTCTACATGGGCTATTCCTTCTGCCTAGAATGCTCTTTCTAAATGACTACATGGTTTCTTTCTCACCTCCATCAACTCTTTCCTTACTTTCACTTTTTCAGTGAAGTCTACCCTGATCACCATATTTAATTTGCAACCCAACTCTATCTCTACCCCTGGCATTCCTAATACCCATCCCCCTATCTCATTCTCTCTCAACATTCCACATTCTCTAACATACTGCCTAGTATATTATGTTAACTCCACCAGATCTTTGTTTCTTCTGAGTATTGTCTCTGAGTTAATGAATGAGTTTTGATATTTATGGTTCTACATAGTAGAAATATTAAATTTTAGCCTTTATTCCTCATATTTATTTTTCTTTTACCCTGCTTTATCTTTATCACTTATTGTTTATACATCATCATAACCCTCTCTTAGCAGGCTGTATGTTTTTGTTAAGCATTTTAGTTAATGTCCCTCACTCCCAGTAATATATATATATCCCTCTGCCTAGAATGCTCTTTCTAAATGTCGACATGGTTTTTTTCTCACCTCCATCAACTTTTTGCTTACTTTCACTTTTTCAGTGAAGTCTACCCTTTTTAATATGTTTTTGTGTGTGCGTGTATATATATATATATATATATACACGCACACACACACATATATACATACATACATATCTTGACCTAGGGAATTAGCCTGTTTTGTGTTGTGTTTCATCCTCTTACCTAACAGAATGCATAAGTACCATGGTAGATAGTCAATATGTACTCATTGAATATATGAATGAACTGGAGGTCAGCAATTTTACACTTCAGTAAGCTCTCTAGTGCAATTGGACTGTGCATTAATATCAAGAGAGCTTTCACTTCTGTGAGAAATACAGAAGATTTGTACTTCTTCATGGTTTATTCTATTCTATTCATTATATTCTTGTCAATGAGTAGTATTTGACCTTTCATCATGACTCTGAATATACAAACTTGGCAATGAACAGCAATAAAAAAAAAATTTTGCATCTTTGATTAATGAACTGAAGATATGTTCATTCAGGCACAATTCACCAAGCAACATGAAATCAGAATCATTTCATTAAATTGTTAAGATAGTCTATAAAGCAGAAGACCTACAAATAGGGTAAGGAAAGGATTAGCAAAGGAGAAAATAACCATGTATATACAGTCTTTTTTTAAAAAAAAACCTCCTTGGATTTATGACTTATCAATGTTAACCATATTATTCAGTTATTTAGGTAACTAAATAATAACAATACACATGTGTTTGAAGCCAAAGCTTTTCAGCAATTTGTGATGTTTCAACATGGCTGGCTAGTGAGGAGAAACAGGCTACTCCAGCCTGTACACACTTAAAGGACACTATTTATTTCTTATGACTCTTTGAGCTATTTTAGAGTAATAGCAGCAGATCTGAATAAGCAAACCTGAAACCAGTGTGTGGGGTCCCCTTTGGGACTTCTGCTTCAAGCTAGTTGTTTTCACTTTTACTATTTCTATTTAAAGCTGGAAAACTCTGTCCTATTCATTATAAACTGCCTGGGAGCATATGACCATATATGTTTAACTGCTTTATTTTAGAAGTCAACAACCACCCACTGTATGTTGAATAATTAGCCAGAAGATCAAGAGGATATAAGTTTGTTGAAATTTTCAGGATGCTCTCAAAATTAAATACATACAATGTTTAATTTGTTACTAAATATGTCACATTTGAAATATTCTCCCCAAATAATATCCTTAAATCAACTATATACTACCCAACAAATCTCCTATTTTCTCCACAATGAAATCCTACATGCAAAAATTGGACTTAGACCCAAAGAATAGAGTAAAACAATTTATCTGGTTTATGTAAGTAAAATTTAAAAAAATACCTTTGTTCTAAAATTAAAAAAAAAGGTTGTAAAATAATGAGTGTTTCAGTTTGAATGTTTAGATCTTTACTTTTTGCCCAGTTCACATTCTGTGTGGACTCAAAACCAAGAGTAATAGATGGGGAATTTGGATATTATGGCTCAAAGAATTCAATATGGTAAATCAAAGTAACCAGAGTGACTTCCTGGAAACAAAGATAAGGCAATGCCAGTATTTATTGATGAATTTATTTGCTGTGTGCTTGAAATATATGCATTCCAAATGTGTTCAGTAAGTACAGTTGAGTACAATACAAAGATGAGAAGCAACATCAGCCATATACTCATGGTTGTGGTAGATGGTTTAAAGACTATATAACATAGACTATATAACATACCTACACAAGCATACATGTATGACCTATATAGTCATACACTGAGGCATTTTAAATAGCTTTTTATAAGGGATAAATTAAAGGAAACCTGTCCAAATATTTTTCTAGTGATCTAACTAATCATTTTCTATTGCTCCCTTGACAAATCACCACAAACATAGTGACTTAACTACAAATTCATTATCTTATAGTTCTGTAAGTCAGAAGTCTGACATAGGTCTCATTGAGCTAAAATCAAGGTATAAGCAGGTCTCCATTCTTTTTTGGAGCTTGTAGGGGAGAATTTATTTTCTTATCCTTTCCAGTTGCTAGATACTAGCCATGTCCCTTGGCTCTTTGACCTCCTTCCTCCATCTTCAAATCAGCAGTGCACCATCTCTCTGACCTTTCTTCCATCATTACATCTTTCTCTAATCACAGCTGGGAGAGGTTCTCCACTTTTAAGGACTCATATTTTAAATTGGCCCACCCAAATAATCTAGAATAATTTCTTCATCTCAAGGTCTGTACCCTAAGTCACATCTGCAATATCCCTTCTGCCAAGTAAAGTAACATATTCACAGATTCCGGGGAATCAGTGCATGGATATCTTTGAGGGGTGTTTATTTTGGATATCACACTGAGCAAATCTGAAATTTTTGCAATGCTCTTTTTAAAATGTTTTAGGTAAAACAATTAATAACACTAACAAAATACCTAAGTAACTCAAGAATAATAGCTCCCATTTACTCAGTGCTTATTATGTTTCAGATACAAATACCATCACATAATTCTCATAATGACCCCTTGAATTACACAGTGATTTTATTACCATTTCACAGATGAGGAGAGGGAAAGTGATGGCTTAGGCCAAGTCACCCAACTTTGACTGAGTACAATGGCAAAGCCAACGTTCCATTCCAGGTTCTCCTGACTCCAGGTTTACCTCTTGACGCTGTTACTTTGTAAGTAATTTATTTTCATCTATTTACACCTTGACTCAAAGAGCTTTACTGAATAAAAACTACAATGGAGATTGTAAGGCGTGGCTTATGACAGTGGTTCTTAAACTTTAGTTTCTATCAGAACCACATTCCAGGGTTTGATAAAGTGCAGAGTGCTGGGCCCCATCCCCAAAGTTTCTGATTCTGCAGGTTTAGGGTGAGGCCTGAGAATCTGTGTTTCTACAAGTTTCCAGGTGATGCCGATGCTCCTGGACTATACTTTGTGAACCATTGGCCTAGAAAATGGAAATCATGAGATGGGGTGAGCATCTGCCCCAGATGTTCTTGGCAGAACAAAAGTCATTGAATATTATAGAATAGAGAGGTTGGGGAGAAATACTGATAAGCCGACCTAACCCCTATGAAGTAGAACAGCTTGACCAGGGCCATTTGTTTAGGTATTAACAGAGGTGGAACTAAAATCCAAGTCCTCTCAGGTACTGAAAAACTCTTGAGAACAAACGTAACTTATTTTTAGCCTTTCCTGCATCTGACCCATAAGTGGATTTAATTATCTACACTCCATTCTCATGTTGATAAATAAGTGGAAGGCTGGCATCTGAGGAGGTCTGTTTGACCAATTGCTTTGAAAAACATTCTGGAAAACTTGGGGTATAAATAAAGGGTGAAATCTGTTTTTATTGCCATCATTTTATTAATTTGGGCTGTGCATACAATACATGCTCTTTGAACATCGGGAGGATTTTGCTAATTTTTCCCCCCAAAGAACCTCATTTTGGAACAAGGTCTTGATGTGCTGTTTCTCATGTTTCTCTCTAACATTCTCTGGCAAGGCACGTGCTAACAGGCTGGCTCCACAAGCATCTGGCTGGCACCAGAGCAACCCTGAGAGAGACAGAAGGACCTGCTCTTCATCATCTTTTCAGAAAGGATTTCAACTCTCCGGAGCTTGGCGGGAAGTCACGTCTTTTCTTCATCATTTTCTAACTTTGGTATTCCTTTTGAAAGTCTATTTATTGAGTTTCTGAAATGTCTTCTCTGACACCAAGTTTGGTCATCATCCGACCATAAGATAATCAAAAGAACTTGGGAAACATTTGGAGTGAAATGTATGGAGTGCCTTAGAATTGAAGCACAAGGGGAAAGTGAGATGAGGCAGATGTAGGAGCTACAGCTTAGGCACTGCATTTCTAGATGTCAGCAATGTTGAAATATGTAGCTTAAAGCAAGTGTAGATCAGCAAATGCTGGGATAGAAATAACACTCTATTTCCTGGGATGATTCATTTAAGGAGGCTATTTATTGCATACATAGTTTAAAGATTACATGCCCATTTTCTTGTATGATTGTTCATACATAAATACATTTTACTGGCCCTAAAATAGCCTAACATTCCCTCAAAAAATAAAATAAAAAGACAGGGGGAGGAGAGTTCATCTCCTGAACATGGAATGTCTAGTTTTACTCCTGTAAGATTATTGTAGTAATGATTGATATCTTTAACATGAGGTCACCAAGAATGATATTTTGTCCTTGATTGTTGATTTGAATCAGAGATTAAGTGGAACACAACTCCCCAGGCCAAAGCTTCGTTGGAAAGGATGAATATGTTAAGAATATCTTTCAGCTACATGGAGAGTTAAGCACAGCATCTTTGGCTCAACCACTGGAAGTCTTCCATTTTGGTTCTCTGGCAGATATCTGCCTAGGAATCCTCTGGGCTCTATCTGTGGTAGTATATGTGGGATACACTGAGGGTTCGGTTTTATTTCTGCGTCCTTAAGGTGAGAATTTGTGCCAACTTAGAGCTCCTTGATTCGAAGGCCAAGCCAATTCAGAGTAGCCAGAAATCATTCCATGGGATGCAAGTGTTTCCTGGGCTGGTATTTAAAAGACTATACACCTCTGTGTATAGTCTTTTAAACTATACATGGAGTGAGGATTCCAACCAAGTCCTCACTAAGGAATCAAGTCACCTCTTCTTTGAAACATTCAAACACACTCTTATTTGCTTGGCTAGTTCTATCTTTTTCCTTTCTTGCCAGTCATGTTGTCTCCTTCCATCCAGGAATAGTTCCAGTAGTCTACTTAGGATATTTTTATCGGAAGGCTATGCAGCAAATGTATCCTATCCTCTGGTCATCCCCTACTTTAAGGTAACTTTTCTCCCTCTTCGTGTTCCTCCACTTTATCATTGCAAACAACAGCACATTCAAATGGCTCCCTGCTGCCCTTTAGCTTCATAAACAAGCAATGGGTATAACAAACATGTATTTAGCATTCCATCTACAAGCTCCTCTCAGAGGATCCATAGTACTTTAGAACTCTGTTCTGAATAGGGGGAATACATATGATGGGGAAGACAGAGAAATAAGAATTACCTAGGTGAAAATAAATTGAAAATAAAATTCAATTTTATTAGGTATGGTCTCCAGAGAGAAACTTATAAACTACTAAAGAAAATAACTCCATTACTGTAGTTGCTTCACTGAGGTCACAAAAACCATATTCTATGTAAGATTTGCAAGGACCATCTCCTGGGATTGACAGAGTGGTTTATTATTATTATTACTATTATTATGTTTTTAAGTGTTTCTACTTCAAATCATTTAATATAATCTGAGTAATCATTTAAGTTTCAGGTGCATAGTTAACTTTGGAGTTTCCAAATATTTTTTGGTGCATTACCAAATAATATTCTTCAAAATAGGTATGTAAGTTAGCATTACTGCACTGCATTTTAAAATGAGGAACCTGAGGTATACAGAGTGAGGCAACTTGCCTGGATCAGGCAATTAGTGACAGAGTGGCCCTGAATCCAGTGGTTCCAAATCCTGCCTCCAGAACTTCCTATTGCAAGCACCTGGGGAGTTTCAGGGGAAAAAAAAAAAAATCAGTGCCCAGGCCCCAACCCAGAAAAATTAAATCAGGTTATCTGAGGGTGCGGTCCAAGAATCAGTAGTTTCTAAAAATCCCTTAGGAGATTCTGATGTGCAGTCAGTGGTGGGATCTATAGCACTAATTTGAATGGCTTTCTTTATCATAGCTAATATTGGAGCATAGATTATCTAATCAACTTAGTATCTTGCAGCATAGACAGGCTTACTAAAAGCAAAGTAGCTGGCATGTCATTTGTTATCTCCCATCCTCTTCAGCAAGTGTTTTGGGTATGCCTTTACCCAAACCCCATGAAAACATGGGGATATTTAATACTAATAACCAAAAGAATGTTTGGAATGGCAGGGACAGCATACAAAGCAAGCAAACAGAAGGTCCTAACTAGTGGACTCTATCGAGTATTTCAGTTTCATTATTCCTATTACCATGCACACCACTTCCTTTGCTCATCGAACCGATCATTGTCATTAGTCTTTGGCATACACTCAAGAAGGAGGGGACATGACTAGTGGCAATGCAGTCGCTGACCAAATGTACACCAATTGCTTTTTCTCTTTAGGTCAGTTACCAATGAATTGTGCACTTCCATTCAAAATGGCTCTGACCTATATATCATTGGTGATTTTAAATGTGCCTAACAATTCCTAGTGAAACAGGGAGAATATTTTGTGACTATGAACTCTACGCATATACTCTGCATCACGTCTCTTTTGAATCAGCCTTCTTTCTCTTGAGATTGAGTCTAAAGCCCTGCCTTCCAAAATAGAAGATGAAATGGTCTGATATTAGCCTGTTTAGCATGACCCTGGATTAGAAAACAAGGTGTGGGGAAGGAGGGAATTCACGGAACTCCACAATCCCTTCTTTAGCTGATAATCAACTATACTTGGTAGGCGGAATAGCAAAAAGTTTTACGTAAAGTTGATTCAGTCAAAAAGAGAAAGTTTGAAGACTGCTCCCGGTTTCTAAGAATGGAGAGGAGGCAGATAAAAATGGTAGCAGTAGGAAGTCTTCAGGTTATGTTCTAGTATCCCTGCTTCAGATCTTCAGTAGATTGTAATAGAATAAGGAGAACACCAAGTGCTCCTGCCTTAGTTGGGGCTTTGGAAGGAGAACCATGTGTATTTATTTCCATCTACTCATTCAACAATATTTATTGAGTGCCTGCTCTGTACTGATAACTGTTCTGAGTGACAGAGATAGAGTAGCCTCACTCAGTTCCCATGTGGCACTGATGATAGAAGAGAGGGGTTTTGTTAGAGGGTTGACTTAAATCTGAAAGAAGGATGTATCTCCTGAACTACCCAGAGTCTGACTTATTCAGAGAATCTAAACTATTATATTGGTCTAGATTACTGAATTGCTGGAAAAATTTTGGTTCCCTTCTCTCAGAGACAGACAGTGTTTCAGAGCATACCATATCAATTAGTTCTAAGAAAACAAACAAGCAAAGCTGTGTTTCTCAACATATTACTAATGTTGAAGCTCTGCTCTATTAGGGAACAAGGGATGTAGTAAGGCAACAGAATACCTGGCAAAGGGATATGCCTAGGATAGAGTATTGTCATTGCTCATTGCCAACACTGATAAGCCTAGGAGGCCTCAGAGAGTTGGGATCAAGAAATGAGTCGTCTGGAGAAATAATATGCTACCGTTGTGTATTTGTGCTGATGCATTTTTTTTTTTAACCTTTAGGCTGAGAACTAGAACTGTGCCCCTAATTATAAAGATCAACTTCCTAGGGAAAAGAACAGGATAGGTAAGCTGTTTTGGTCATTGAGATAATGCCCATGCTTGAAGGAATTTATGTCTATTTAGGCATATTTTAAGTCATTGGAACAGCTGTTATAAACGACTATAGATTTCAAAAAACCCTCACAATTATGTGGAACCCTCTTATAAAATATGGAAACCAAGTAGTTAGGTCCCCTCCCTAAGTATCACGAAAAACATCTCAGTTTTCATCCTTTGTTTGACGTCCATTTAGTGCTTGACATTGTCTTCTTAGTTTTTACTCTTGCTAGACTCTCCATTTTATTTGTCTGCAGTGTCTCTAAATACACCAATAACAATTCTGTGATCAAGGGGCACTATAGGGGCTCATCTAAAGATCTAAGAGCTTTGGCAGAATATAACTGCTTCTCTAAGAAGATTCTGGCATGGCAAGAAGACTGTTTTAGACTTTCCTTTTGCCCATTTAGTATCAGTTACATATCTACAGTATCTGGCATGTTTCCTAAGTATAGATATACACAATGAAATACTCAGTGGCATCCAACCATGGCTACTTAATTTTCCACTTATATATTCAGGAAAGAGCCTGAAGTATGAGGCAATGGGTACAATGAATACAATTCAGTGGTAATGATGATGAAAGTAAGCAATTCTCCTCCAAGGAAAGATCATCATTTCTTGGTTCATTAATTGGTTAAAGAGCTTAGATCAGCATAAAATGCCTTTAGCTGGTAATTAGCATGCAAATAAGCACTGGCCCACAGGCCCAGGATTTAAAAGGAACTTGGCTGGGCTTAAAAGGAATGCTGGAGGCAAGCATATTTTAATAAAAATAAAAAATAATTCCCAAATCATTGGTAATATTTGCTTTATGATGTTTTCCTTTTTAATCCTGTGAACTTCACCTTGAGAGTTGACTCTATTATTAATAGTCACCGTTGAGGTCACTGTAATGAATTCTTTAAGAAATAAAGAAGAGTACATGTTGCTTCTGAAGGAGACCTGTGGGTTTTCCATTAGGACAGTTTATGAAACATTTATATCTGGTCCACAACACCTGGGCTTTATACAGGAGTATATTTTACAAAGGCTATAAAATCGTAGCAGGGATTAATACATTTGGAACCCCAATATCAACTCCGTATCTCAAAACTAGCCATCCCTTTTGTATTTTTCAGGATAAGCTAGAGTATGACACTGTAACAGATTAATCCTGGAATTTCTATGACTTATAACACAAGCAGAGTTGATTTCTCATTCAGACTCTTTCAGGAAGTCTCTGCCTTTAGTGCCCAAGGTTCTTGGTCATGCCGCTTGGAAGAATGAAGAGGTAGACCAGAAGAAGAGTGGTGGGCAGCAAAGCAAAGTTTATTGAGCAATAGTACAAAGCTCTTGGAGAGGGAGGGGACCCAAGAGGGCTGCCCTTGGAGTTTCTAAGTTGAGGGGTTTTTATGAGCTCTTTTGCAGAACTATCTTAAGCAATCAGGGTGAGTTGTGCCAATCAGGACTTTGGCCACATATCTGTCTACCTATTAGGTTAATGTCAATGTGCTGAAGATCTTTTTTGCTGACATCTAGGGGCTTAGGTATTAACTGCCCCTTGCCTGTGATAGTGACAAGTGCTTTGTGGTTAATTGTCTTATTTTAAGGCGTTTTGCAGAAGTCATTTTCTGCGAAGGCTACAAAACAACGCTAGTGCGGTCTTGTCTAAGCTGCAAAGCAGGTTGTTAGTGCTGTTTATTTTAGCTGTCCTGACTCCATATTTTCTTGTTGGGACCCTGGCACTGACTACCTAACTGTCCAACTAACCCCTAACAAGACTACCTTTCTTATGCAGATGAGTAGGAGCCATTCCTCCACATCTTTCCACCTGGACCCAGGTCTTTGGAGGCTCTGGCAATTTATAGCTGCACAATCTGGAACATATGTCACTGACTCTTGAATGCTTCACCCTAGAAATGAGACTTGTTACTTCTGCTTTGAGCCCATTGGCCAGCACTAGTCCTCCGGCCCCACCAAACTGGAAAGGGGCTAAGAAATATGGTGGGGCACACAGTATACAATACTGTTTCATTTTAAAGTCACACGGTGAAAGATTTCATCAAAGCCTTCATGTCCTGTTTTGCTGCATCAAATTTGGTCAAGCTTAGGGTCACCAGAATGCTTTTTTCAGAACAAGAATAAGAAAATGTGGACATTTTTTCTAGAGTGATGTAACAAAAATGACTATGGTGGGAGAGAGTTGGTGCACTGACCACTTTCATATGGTATTTAAGATATAGTCTCCATTGAGGGGCACCTGGGTGGCTCAGTTGGTTAAGCATCTGACTTTGGCTCAGGTCATGATCTCCTGGGATGGAGCACTGAGTGGCTCCCTGCTCAGTGGGGAGTCTGCTTCTCCGTTTCTCTCTCTCTCAGCCTCTGCCCCCACCCCTGCTCATGCTCTTTCTCTCTCTCAAATAAATAAATCTTAAAAAAAAAATGTAGTCTCCATTGAATTCTACCAAAGTGCTTCTAGTTTTAAAATTTTTAAGTTGTTTATGTAGATCAGTATTTCTTAATCTTCTTCTTTTTTTTTTTTCAATGTCTCCACCAAGGAGACTTTTCAGACATTTGTTTACCTAAATGATGCCCTCATGAAATATCCTACTATAGATATACTAGATCTCTGTTTATGTACCATATGTATGCCTGAGCTTTACACATAAGAACACTAAGGGGCTTTTGTCCTCCAAGAACCAATTTTCACACCCTTGAAGGTGGTATCACCCCCCCATGAGAATGAATGATCCAAATTTAGCAGAGTAGAATTGAAACATGGCCGATATTCTAGCGCTTATGTAGCTGATTCCATGTATTTTGCATGGTTCTATCATATTTTCTACACTTGTTTCCCATGAGCCATTAGGAGTCATGCACCCCCATCCTCATTTTCCATATTTCCCCACAATACTATGAAGGTGGCACAACTTAGTGATTCAGAACACGGGTTCTGGAATTAAATAGCATACTTTCAAATCCTACCACCCTCACTAGGAAGATTTCAGTCTTTGACAAGTTACTTAGACCCTCTAAACCTCAGGTTTGTTTTTGGTTTGGTCTTTGTTTTTGTTTTCTTTTTTATTTTTTTAAGATTTTTATTTATTCATTTGAGGGAGGATGAAAGAGAGAGAGCACGAGAGGGGGGAGGGTCAGAGGGAGAAGCAGACTCCCTGCTGGGCAGGGAGCCGGATGTGGGACTTGATCCAGGGACTCTAGGATCATGACCTGAGCCAAAGGCAGTCGCTTAACCAACAGAGCCACCCAGGCGCCCCTTGTTTTCTTTTTTAAATCTATAAATGGATCCTAGTAAAACCTATGTTATAGCATTATTTGAATAATAGGGGTCAATATTTTTACATATTGCCTAAAAATGTAGTTTGTGGTAAATGTTTTTATCATTGTTGTGGTTGATGTTCTCATGCTTATGTGGGCCTATTTCATTGCCCCCAAATCCCAGAAGTTTTTCATGGAAAGAAAAGAAGCTGAAGCTAAAACTTCTTTGTCATGTGTCTTAGTCCTGTGTCAGCAAAGGCCTTAATCCTTATTTTATGGCTGGCAGTGCGGCCTTTCTGGTTTTAGATCCCAGGGTCACCTAGGCCTGTCAGTATTAGGTTCTGAATAAGGAACCACAGAAATCCCTTTAGTTTGGGGAAGGCACAGATTTGTAGAAGATTAAATGTTTTCTTTGATATTTTGAGCCAATTGCCCTAAAAGTATTAAGACCAAGGTCAGGACTCTCAATCAGATTTTAAAGAAACAGCTTCCCAGCAAAAGTAACAGCGGAGAGAGGAAACAGTTGTGGTTTCTTTAAATCTATGCATGAGACCCATCTGTGAGAGAGAGTAGAAAGAACACCAACTGGGCTTGGAGCTCAAAGTTCTGAGTTCAAATCATAGAAGCATTATTGACTCACTAGGGATACTTGAATCAATCATCTAATCCCATTGAGCCTTGGTTTCCTAATCTATAAAATGTGGATTATAGGGTCTACCTCACTGATGGATTTGTTGGGCTCAAATGCATTAGTATTAATGTATTAATGAGAATACTCAGTAGAGACAAAGGCTCCACCTACTCAGCCTACCTTGGCTTGTTTCTAGTTGTCTCTGTAAATAAGGTTATAGGAAGGGATATAAATTGGAGACTTTTGATGTTTGGCATGAAGCATTAACATGCTCCTTTGGGCAGATGCTAAAGATTATAAAATGCCAGGTGTTCACACACACACAAGATAGAATCAGAAATCTCTCAGGATAAAGGGCAAAAGTGGCACGTGCAGATCGGCTCACCCGGAAAGTTTCCTTCTGCCCTCCTTGTACCTTCCCCTTTCATTCAACGTGCATGTGAACAGGAAGAGATTGGTCACAGAGGCCTAAGAAGTTATTTTAATTTGGGATCTTAGGAAAATCTCTCAGAATTGAATATAGGAGGAATATTGGTCACTCCCATGAGGTGTGGCATCCCACAAGGAAAATAACAAGCCCCTGAGCTTGTGCCAACCAGTCTCTTTAGGATCTTAGGGGATGAAGGACGAGGGAGCTGAGATGAAATACTGTTTAGCTGATGAAAGTATAGTAGATTTCCAATTCTCTGCTATATAATATATTCCTCCCTGTATTAGCAGGAAAATTTGAGTTGATTTGCATGAATATTTAAAAAAATGATTGCAACTCAGCATAACATTGGTATTTTTAAAATATACAGTGTCGAGTTTTACAAATAATATACCTCTTTTTTATCCATGACCTGTAAGTTGACCTTGGTACCTTGCTCTTGCTCTGCCATCTCTTTCTCTCGCTGGTCTCCTATCTTCTCCATGTCAGTCTGTGTATCAGGGCAGATGCCTAGGGCATGGGAATTATAATTCCACATACTGTCTATTTCACATAGAGAGAAATCTGTGAAAGAGCCAGAGCAGCACTGGTTCAGAGTGGCAGAAAATTGGGGCATTGGATATTAAGCACAGATACATTTAATTATTTACACAGAATTAGTAAGGTACTGGGTTGTTTTTAAAAGCTATGATCAAGTGACGGTTACAGATATTATTTACAAAACTGGTACTTCACTGTGAGACAAACCAAGTTTAGTAACTTGATTAAATAGAAATTAAATTAAGGAAAATGCATAATAATATTCTTACTAATATGTTAACTTTGTAAAGATTATTTGCATATTGTGGGCATTGAGCAAGATAACTAAAGCACGTTAATTAGATTTCAAGTGAAGTGCCACCATGTTAATTCATATTTTATAAGAATAGTAATTAAAATCCAACATGTTATAGTATAGTATGGTATTTTATTATATCCCATACTAACATTTCCTTATAAGTAATTCTAAAACATCAGCTTAATGGATTAGTAGAAGTGCAATAATGTCACTGGGCATTATTGTTAATAGAATCCAGATTATGAAGTGAATTTGTATTATTCTGAAAGTCATTCACAGCACAATTTTCATGATATAATACTTACATTCCATTAGGTGTTCTTTTGTAGCCACTTTGTGCAGCGAATGACTTTCTATATACATATTTAAATAAATATTGGTTTTACATCCATTTCTCTAACCTTCTTTTATTTATATAACAAAAATAATTATCCTGGTCTTCGGATTTGAGTATGAAGTTCAGTAGGTATGTAACATGTCACAACTTTTGTGGACTGGAATTTTATTTGGTCAGACCACCATATCAGTTTGCCAAATATTTCCCATATTTGAATAAAGATAAGGATGTAAGGGGTGATTCTGCTTCTATTTGAAAGAATAATTATAAGAAGAATGATGAGATAAATATTAAAATGGGTGAAGTTAGGTTAGGTCTTCTTTTTGGTGAGTAAACTACCCTCTTGGCCATCTGCCTTTTAGAAAACAGAAATTTCATTGCTCTGTTAACTCAGGATCTTAGCAGGGCCCCTCTAGTTGATAATGCCGGTGTGCTAACTGAAAAATGTTGCAAATAAACTAGTGAGAAATCATATCAATGGGTTGTTAATCAGATCAATTTGAAATGGCAGCTACCTTGCTGAGAATCATCTATGAGGAGTTCCCATGCTGTTTGAGAGGACTCCCTCTTCTTTTCCTTCAGTGCTTGAGATCAGTGAGGAGATATGGCCCAAGGGGAGGGTCTTAAACATGTGTCCAATAAGGATGTGGGGAATGTGTCACTATTTCAACTCTTTAGATTAGGAAACAGAAGTGCAGGTATGTAAGATGCAGTGACAAAGATTTCCAAATGTTCCCAGTGGGGGCTGTTGGTTGCATTTCCCTTGTGACTGACATCAACCACTCTGCACTACTGTTCTCAGCACAGATCTCAACCACATATTCCTACTTATTACAACACTACCTTCTGTAGGGTTTAAGCTCTCTGTACTACTTTACCCAAGTGTAGCTGCAACCTTGTGGTAGACACTGTGGCTCCTGCCCAAATCATCCGCAGGAATGAAGGATTTAAACTTCCAGTTGCTGGTGCCTTAGATTTCAGGCCTCTCCAGTTACTGTGATAGGTGGAGATCTGCCTCACACAAACTCATGTCCACTTCCTGCAACCAATAACTAATCAAAAGTTGAAGGGCCCAGCCATCTAGCCCCAAAGCAGAGGAGGTTTGAAGAGTAAGCCTTCCTTACAACTCTCTGCAGGGTCATCTGTGACCTCCACTGAAGCCACATTGCAGTTCAACATCTCATTTTGCCCAATCCTGTTTTATTTATTTATTTATTTATTTATTTATTTATTTATTTATTTATTTATTTATTTCCTTTCTCTTCCATAGGTTAGATCCCCAGAGCGCTCCCTGATAAATTTCTTGCATGTTAAACTCCAGCTCAGGGACTGCTGCCCAGGTAAATCAATTTCAGCAACCCCGCATTGCTTCTAGATCTGGAATTTGTCATTATTTGTGGAGATCACAGAGTTAATTCTACATTAGTGCTATTTTGTATTTCTATTTTGGATACACACTTCCTGAATGACTTAAATAAATGAAAACAACAGTCAAATCTAGATGATAGTGTGAATAAAAGAGGTTGAGTTTATAGGATTTAAGAGGACCTTAATCTCAGAGGGTGTTAGATAAAATGAGGGAAACTTACAATGAGAGATCATTGGATTCAGATCTTGAATACATTAACTAGAAATCAGGAATATGAATTTAAGTGATTTTTTAAAAAAAAAAAGAAAAAGCATTTTCCTTTGCAATCTTCAGTGTTCAAAAATTAGGTTAAAGTCCCAGAGGAAAGTATGTTTTGCCTTTGTAGCTTCAATCATTGGATGACTATTGGAGCAAAGACTTCAAGTTTTCTACAGGGAAAGAAGTTTGAGCAAGTGAGGAAATTTTTTTTTGTAGGTTTTACCAGTGTAGAACACTCATTACCCTTTATACATAATGAAGTCACTCACTGAACTTCTTAAGTGCCCTTTGGCTGAACACATCCCAGGACAACCAGCATGGAGCCAAGAGGAAAACAAAATTCTTTCATATTAATAACACTTTGGAGATACTTCATGGAATCTTTCCAAATATTTGAAAAAACAACTCTAAATATATCGTTATAAAGAGTTTTATTTTAGCATCCAGGTACTTTCTAGACAGTTCTGTGACTATGAGCTTTCTGCGAGCTCTTAACTCTCCCCAGTGAAATTCCATAGCTTCATTCAACACAATATATATGTTTTCCAAACTATAGCTATAAAAGTTTCCTATTTTCTCTATTTTCAGTCTGAGATTCAGAACATTTCTGTTTTGAACTTTCTTTGTCATATCTTCCCGGTGCCATTAAATCATAGCATTCTCTGATTTTTCCCCCAGATAATGTTTACTGAGATTAAAATTTAAAATGTCATCTTCATTTAGCATCATCATCTTGCATTTGTTACTGAGAAGCCTGGTGATAGAAATGATGTTAGAGAAAGCAAACTGACCACCAAAGATTTGGGGTCCCCTTTAGTAATACAGAATTACAGCTAAATAAAGCTTCTCGGCCAAGGACTACATGTCCCCAGCTCTGACAAATCTAGATTGTGACTAATGTTCACTAATTCAGTGTAAGCAGCAGGGTAATGTGTCTGTCCCAAGTCAAGGGGGTTCTTGAATAACTGGATGAATCATATCCCCACCCTGCTAACTAAGAACACCTCCGTGGACAGATACACAATTGAGAAATTAACTTTAATTCTGTTATGCTGCAGGCATTTTCAATTTTCTTTGTCACTACAGCTAGCTTCACCCTAATAAATGCATGGGGTTCTTAGAGGATTTTTCATACCAGTATGACATGATCAGATATATACTTTAGAAAGAGAGAGATGTATCGGTGTAAGCAGGAAGACCATGGTATCAGGAAGATGTGATAAGCTACTGGAAGGTTAGGATTACTATCGGGAATTTTACAGCAAAAAGAGAGAGGATAACTCTGGGCAACATTTGGATGGTTCATCCTATAGAAATTTCTCCTGGCTTAGTTAGGGAGAGTTTAGATAGCTTCTAGGGTTTGAAATATGAATGGAAAAATTTAAAAAAATATATGAAAATATCCAGTTAGTAATGAAATTTATGGTACAGTAAACATGCATATTTAATTTGGAGCACCCAAAATATAAAGAGTAGGGTGACTATGCTCTGGACCACTACATCAAATTATTTAAAATGAAAGATTCTATTTTTAATGGGAAATCAACATCTCATTGTAAAAATGAATATCTTTGGTTTAACTCTTATTTATAGAAAATGGTTCTTTATTCATATGGATGCTAGCCACCTCCTAAAGACAGGGCTGCCATGATATATTATAGGCAAGAGTGTCTAGAGACTTATAAATGCTTGGAGAGTAGAGCTTGAAGTGAGAAATCCCCTCTGCCAGGGAATAGAATGCCAGATAATGAATCCTCACGGAGGCAACGTTACAAATTGGAGTCTGGAAGGAGAGAAGTCAAGGAAATAAGAGCTATTATAGAATGAGTGATTATGGTAATTAAGATTATGGCTAAAGAAAGGTTTAGTTATTGCAATGCAAATAAATCAGGGGTGTGTTTTAAGCAATGAAACAGTGTGCCTCTTGGAATTTTTCAAGTTCTTGCTTTTTTTGTTTCCATAAAATCTAATGTTCCAGTCAGGAAGTGTCTCGCTCTTGTAAGACATATAGAAAAAAGGTAATTGCTAAAATATAAAAAGAGGCTTATACACACACCTAGTTGCCTTGAACCAGTTTTGGATTAAAACAACAAAAAAGACATCAATCATATTTCTCAATCAGTATTTAGCATATCATTACCAACCTTGGCAGGAATAAATGACACGTCTGTAGGTGATGCTAATGAAGATGACATTTTAAATTCAGATTGACAAAACTCAAAGCTTCTATTTGTAAAATAATCCCCAGATGTGACACTGAATCTCTGAGGGGATGTTTGAATCACAAAACTAGAATATCATTCTGTTAAAGGTTTCATGTATAAATTGATTATAACCTATTTTTTCAAGCCACACTTTAATGAAGTTCTTTGATTATTTTTTGGATTTCATGTTAGTTGTTTGTTCTTGTTTTTGGAGGGGAAAGGGAATTTTGTCTTTTGTTATTCCGCTGTGAGGAAGCTGGTGACAGAAAATATAATGTAGCATCCAGGGAATGGTTTCAGATTTTAGGTTTCCAAATTCTTTTATATGATTACAGACAAATTTACATTTATACTAAAAAGAAGATTTCTTTTTCCAATTATAAAGTTATGTGCTCAGCCTATAAAACTTAAAGTATAAGGACATTAAAATATGTTAAAATGCAGTTATGTTTCTTCTTTTTTTCTCTATACACAGATAAATATGGTGTACTTTTATTTGCAATGTTATATTATTTGGTCCTATGTCAAAAATATTTTTTGACAACATGATTTCAATATTTGCACAATGATTTATTACATAGATGTATCATATATTTTTTAAATGAATCTTTCTTTTTTTCTGAACATATGGGATGTTTCCAAAGTTTTGCTATTCTACAACACACACACACACACACACACACACACACACACACACACACAACCACACGAAGAAAATCCCCACTTGGATAAGTTCCCTGACAATATGTCTATATCTGTATATGTTATACGTGTTATTTTCTTACCAAAGATTTCTAGAAATGAAATTTCTACATCAAGGTACATAAGTAGTGTCAAAGGCTCTGGATACATATTGCTGTATTACCCTTCAGGTCACCTGTGCCAATTTACACCACCATCATTGTCATTGTTACTTTGATCTAGTCAGCCTTGATTATCCTTACTGTTTCTAACCTGTGTCAGTTTGATAGATGAAAAATGGAATCTTACTGTGCTCATCAGATTATTTTCATTTTTCTGTCTATAAAAGGGAATAAACTTTTTCATTTGTTAATTAGCCATTTATATTCTTCCTTCTTCGAACTGACTTTCTAAACCTTTACATATCATTCTTTCCAAAATACTGACTTATAGTAGTATATTTTTAGAGATACATATTCTAAGATCTCTTCAATTTAATGTTTGCTTTTGTCCACATATCTGTAAACAAATATAAATTCTTGTCATTATTCTGTAGACAGATATAAATTTTTGAGATTACTTCTTTCTTAAAAAAATCTTTACCCATGATGTAATCATTTAAAATATTACCTTCATTTTCTTCTAGTTTTTTCATTTATTTTCATAAATTCTTTAATTCCTGAGTTTATTTTGATGTATTTATCGATCAGCATTTAAGTTGTATGTGTGTGTGTGTGTTGTACTTTCTAACATTGCTGGGGAGAGAGCGTATATAAAATAACTTCTTGGTCTATAAAGTAATGGCCATTATACATGCTTTAATAAATTAACATTTTCCTTTACTGCCTTCTCAATAAGACATTTATAATACCTTAAGCATAAGTCCCTTTTTGATACATATAAGTTTGACATATATAAGTATATAAATGTAACTATATAAACATATAAATATTTATCTGCTAATCAGAATTTACAGGCAAACAAAGATTCTGGCCTTTATTGGACTATCTCTGCATCTTCACTGTGTTGATTTGGAATGCTAATTGTATCATGTATCATATCATATATTGCATTCTTACATATTCTCTGGTCTGTTTCAGAACTACTTATGTTAGCTCACAGATCTCTCTCTCCCATGTTACACCAATAAATCGTTTGTTATACTTTTATAATAGATATATTTATACATATCTGATGAGGGAAATTCCTTATTTACACTTTCAGACTAATTTCTCAAAATATTTCCAAATAACCTTAAAGGATTTTTATCAAATTCCAAACAATTTTCAATTGGGGTTTTTAATGAGATTTCAGTCAATGTACGAAGTATTTTGGACATAAATAACTTCTTCAGTGTTCAATATTTCCATTCAGGGAAAATATGTTTCTGCATTTATTTAAATTTTCATAGCTCTAGAAAGTGTTGTAAGCTTTGCTTATATGTGAATTCTAGCCATTTCCCCTTAGAATTGATCATTTCTATACATTTTATTTACTTAACATTGCTTTATTGAAGGAAACTTCAATACATTGCATGTTCTAACTGTTTTACTGATATGTAGGAAGTTTATTGCTTTTTTTATTTAGCTGTTTTACTGGATTTTGTTATTGATGAAAATATAATAGAATTAATCCTCTACATTCTTTAAAAAAAAAAGGATGTAGTGACATCATTGCAATCATCTTGTTTCATTCTTCTACTAGGTTTAACTCCTATTACTTGTTCTTCCTCCTTTCTTCTTCCTTTTTCTTCTCTTTTGACTTTGAATAGACCCTCCAGAAAAATACTAAATAGTAATGGCACTAACAAACTTTATTGTATTATTTAAAAGCTGGATGGAATTCCAGTACAGCTGTGTTTCCCACCGTGTTATCCTTTGAACATTAATCTCTCCAGATGCTCTGTGAGCAAAGAATTCCATGTTAAAGATTAAAAAAAGTTTGAAACTTCTTATTAAAAGGTTATAATGTATTTTTGCATGTTAAAGATCTGAGAAATCTTATATTAAAAATTGTTTGTGTTTTATCCCACTGATTAATGTTTCATTAAACAAAATCAGCCATCAATTAAAGCAAAACACTTTGTCCTATTTACCCAACTGAGCAAGTGCCAAGAGTGGAAAGAGTGTTCTGCCCTGGGTGCCGGCAGTAATAAGGGAATATAATCTCTGAACAGAATGTAAAAGCAATTTTAAAGTCAGCTAAAGATCAGTGCCATTACCACTCTTCACTTGCTTGTAGTTCTCATCCCCAAAAGCTTTGGTTAGTTTGAATTCTAAATTTAGAAAAATTTTTATCAGTTTCTGTTGATGTTTTGTTATTTATATATATGCTTCAAATTACCCATTTTTATCAATTATCTTTTATTAAATGTTATATTCTACATGGAAGTTAATTTGAATTTCTCCCATTTACATAGTGGCTCCTAACACATGCAGATTGAGCTGTGTGTGTTCATTGTGAGAGCTAATAGGCAAGGATGGAATTCTTTGCTCTCTGGGTGAATATTGTGTCACTGCAGGACTATGTAGTCTTGCATTTAAATAGTACATTTGATGGAGTGCCTGGGTGGTTCAGTCAGTTAAGCATCTGCCTGCCTTCAGCTAAGGTCATGATCCCAGAGTCCTGGGATCAAGCCCCACATCCAGCTCCCCAGGCCTCCTCCCCCACCTCATCTCAGTGGGGAGTCTGCTTCTTCCTTTCCCTCTGCCCCACCCTCTTGTGCTTGCACTCTCTCTCACAAATAAATATGTAAAAAATCTTTAAAAAAATAAATAGTACATTTGAAATAATAACAGCCCAGTGTTAGTAAAGACGAAGAAACAGAACTTGAGTTATTTCAATTTCATAATTAATTGTTACCACTTGGAATTTTTATTTGTGTTTAAAATTTCAATCAGTGAAAAAAGGTGGGCTATAATATTTTCATTTACGAGATGCAGATTTGGGTTCCTTCTGGAAACATTTTGCTAGGTTAGAATAACATATTTAAGTTAACATTTTTAATTATTCTTATTGGGGCAGTAGAACTGACCTTTTGCACCCCTGAATCAGTCAGTCATTGGCTGCAGGCTGGGAGTAAGTCATCGTCTATCAGCAGACAATTCTCCAGGGAAGGCAGCTGTGAGCAGTTATTACCCAACCCTCATAGCAACTGGGATGGTTCATGGGCCTGGGTAAGGGCTCTGAGTAGAGAACCAAGAGAATGTACTGGAGGTTCAAAACTCTTCTTACCATTTACTCTGTTGGAGAATTTTTCAACTCGTCAAGAAGATACTTGTGGTAGGTTAACAAATGTCCTCCCAATCTCCAAAGATATCCGTGTCCTAATCCCTGAAACCTGGAAATGTACCTTCTATGGAAAACAAACCAAAAAAGGGATCTTCGCAGGTGTGATTAAGAATCTTGAGATGGGGAGAAGAGCATAGATTATCCAGGTGGGCCCTTAAGGCAATCACATGTATCCTTATAAGCGGGAGGCAAAGAGCGATTCCTACACAGGAGACACTGAAGAGAAGGTATGATCGTGGAGGCAGAGATTGAAATGATGAAGCCACCAGAAGCTGGAAGGGGCAAGGAATGGGTTCTCTTAGAATCCCTAGAGGGAGCATGGCCTTGCCAACACCTTAATTCTAGCCTCCAGAATGATGAATGAATAAATTTCTGTCATTGTAAGCCACCCGATTTGCTGTAACTTGGTACAACAGCCATAGGAAATTAATGCAGCACTGCAATCTGATTAACAGGTAAGCAGCTCTAGGCTGACTTTTTCTAAGTATGCCCACATTTGCGTCAGATCTGTGAACGCCAAACCTTTTTCCTATACTCATGGCTTTTTTTCTCCCCCTTACCAATTTTTTGATACTACACAGATGAATCTTACTGTATTACTTTTTCATTGTTTTTATGTGTTTTTCTGCCTATAAAGTCCTCTTGAGCAGAACTTACTTTGGTAAAGGTGGAAAGAAAGTAGTTTGAAGCCAGCTAGTTCTGGTTCTGAGTTGCAGACCTTAGGCAAAGTACTGAAAGTACCGAAACCTTAGATTCCTTACATATAACACAGTGATGCTAATACTTATGGTGTAAGGGAGAATTGCATAGATTAAATAAAATAACAGAGTACTTGGTTCAGTGTAGGAATCAGATAAAGGTAAGTTCCCTGTCTGTTTCTTACCCAAAGTAACTAGTACATACTTTGGCATCATAGTAACCATTGAGTAAATAAGTATATTTTCTTGCTGAATTGGATACACTTAAAATTTAAATGGCAAATTAATTGCAAATTGTTTTAACAATTGCTATTTACAAAAAGGTACATATGTTATTTACATACAAACATGCATCTGGGTAAAAGGTGAACTTGGAACATATTTGTAACTATGGAGGCTCAATATTCTTCTTTTAACCATATTACAAACCATCTCTGCATGATAGAGTTGTCAAAATCAGCTGTTAATGTTGAATCTAGTACTTCGTAACCTGAAAAAAAGCAACGGGTGGTAACTTGGCTTTAGATACACCTAGATGTGTGGCATTTATTTGGTGTGGTCTAGATGTTGCCATCTGTTTTCATGTATACTAACGGGATGACTTAATTGTTCAAGAATTAATAGGAACTAACATTACAAGAGGCATTTCCAGGAAAGAAAACTGTTTCTGAGCCTTGGGTTGGGCTACTTTGGCAGGAAAGAGACCAAGAAAAGAGATTGAATCAGTTCAAAAGAAAGGTGGTCTTAAAAGGAATTGAAATGACTGGGGGAGAGAGTATCTGATAGATATTTTGATAGACCCAGTGAGTTTAGGACATGATGGTTAAGTAGAAAAGACAAAGGATCTCAAAAAATATAGTAGTACATTTTTTTCCTCCGTAAGCTAGTAGCAAGTGGCTTAGGATATGCCCTGTGCTGCTAGATTAAACTGACTTTTGGGGTTCATTAACTAATCTAACTTGTTGCTAGACACACTGAGTGTGTATCCTGGCCTACCAGTGAGGCTCTTGTGTGGTTTGTTTTGTGAAATAATAGATAGGCTAGGTCTATCTGCTCTCAGTCACTGGCACCGAGCTCCTAAAACCCTTGCACTTTCCTAAGTGATATAGTATTAAGAGCATCTTTTGTTCTAATATTTGGTCTTTGACCCTGGTTTCTGACAGAGTTCCTAGATCCTTTGGAATTTCCTGGGTGATAGTAATGTCTTTTGTTCTACTGAGGTGACTCCTGGATGGAGGCCAGTCACCAGAAAGACCCAAGCCATGATGAGAAGCTTGGGAAATTTTGTCCCAGGCCTCATTCTCCAGAGAGGAAGGGGGTGCTAGAAAATGAGATAATGATCACTCATGCCTACATGATGAAGGTTCCATTAAAATACTGAAAGTACAGGGTTCAGAGAACTTCTGGGTTGGTGTAGACATCTACATACATTGGAAGTGTGGTGTATGTCAACACCTGGGGGACAAGATCCTAAACTGGGGACCCCTTCTGGACTTTACCCTATGTATCTCTTCATTTTAGCTTTCACCTCTACCCTTTATCATATCTTCTATTGCATAATAAACTAGTAAATGTGTATCCCTGAGTTCTGTGAGGTGTTGTAGCAAATGATCAAACCAAGGAGAGGATCATGGGAACCCCAATTTACCATTGGTCAATCAAAAGTACAAGTGTAACCTGGGCCTTATGATTGGCATCTGAAGTGGGTGGTCAGTCTTGTGGAACTGGGCCCTTAACTTGTGGGGTCTGATACTATCTCCAGATAGTTACATCATAGGATACTCAGCTGGTGCCAGAACATTGCTTGGTGGGCGGAAAACCTACAGCTCTACTCTCAGAAGCACTGTGAGTTATGTGAGTAGAGGAAATAACACAGGAGGAGTGTGTGGGTATCTTTTTGTTTTTGTTTTCTTTTTATGGCCTACAAATTCTGACCAGCTGCAAACTTGCATCTGTGTGTGTATAATATTTATAGTATATTTATATATGTGTGTATGTGGTGGCTTCTATAAATAAATGGTGGCCTGTACCAGAAATGCCAAGTATTTATTGAGAGGTTGATAAGGGAAAGTGTTAATTTTTTAAAGGTTATGTATCTGTTTACAGATTAAAAATTTCTTATATACCATATTATTCTGTTCCTGCCAACAACACAGGAGAGCAAATTCATTTTTGACTTGTTCCAAATCTCAGAAATATTATAACTCCCAATTTTGTGAAACTAGTAAATGTAAGTGTTGTGGCTCAGATCCAGAGAGGCCCAGTGCTCTTACCAATCTCTTATTTTTCTTGAGAAGAAGCCACAAGAACTTAAAGGACAGGGGAATCGGGAAGCTATGTGCCCTTTGGGAATAGCTTTATCGCACACCCAAGGGTAACACAGATAAGAGTGGAGGCGACAGCGTTTACCTGAGTTAGTACAGCACTGGGGCAAAACTTGCTGGGGTTTCTCACACTCCTAAAACCCATTTACCATTCCCAAAAGATTCCTGAAAGACTCAGCAGACACGACACAGAGGAAATGATATGAGTGTTTGCTTCTCAATAGGCTTATACTGTAAGGATGGCAGATGCCGCAGAAGTTCAAAAGCCCTGAGTCAACTGTTTTCCTGTCCTCATCCCAAATCCCATACAACTCTCTAAGTTATAAAATCTCTGCTTTTTATCCTTCTTACTATTCCATTGTTCCCCTCCTATCCAATTTCTCTTCAACTCCACTTTGGTTTTATACAGTTTTGAAAGAGAAGGAAGCTTACTTAATACCATTCTCTTTGTTTGCAGATGAATCCTTCTATAATAATCCATCCACTTTTTTTTCCTGATTTCTACTGAATTTCACTCGTTTCTCATTGATTGGTATTTTGGAAAACTTTCATATTTGCAAATTTGCTCTTCCACTTGGGTTTAGGTCCAAGGTGTTTACTTTGATGCATTCTAGAACTCCATCTTGAGAAGGTTGATCCTAGATTGGCAAGAGTGTTATTTAGAGACTGCATTTAGAAAATGGTATATGTAGTGCTAAAATATGGGTCCTCTGACTAAATCTTATCCTTTCCAATCCTAGAAATTTCTGTGTTTAACTTAGGTACAAACCCTCCTTACCGAATGGAGGAGAAATAAGAGCTTAAATATTATAATGAATAGGGAATGTAGAAGAAATAAACCTTAATTATAGTGAATAAAATTATTCAATTCATGCTCTGTTAGGAATCTGTTCCCATTTTGCCACAGTAGCTGCTCTCTCGATTTGAAAATCAACTCCAAAACACTGGACATAACTTTTAAAAATAAAAATGAACCCCATGGTAGTCTAATGAACTAGTTATGTATTCGAAAATAGAAAACAGTTCTATAAATTGGAGTGGGAAAGGAACCTTGCCAAAGACCATGAGGCTTAGGCCATTACCCTTCACCATTTGAACTCTCAGATTGTAATTATCCTTCAAAAGGGATAAATTCTTCTAAGGAGAAGTAGGGTGCCATTTTCTACATTTTCATTCATTACTACCTTGCTGAATTATTGATTTGAGTTATTTGATATCTTAAAATTAACTTATGAGTATCTAATATTAAGATGGCTCATGTTTACTGTGTATATTCATTTTTGTAACAGAATAAATGTATTGCTACAATGGGTTAGTCACTAGATGGGCTGTTTGGGACATTGAGGTGAAAGGAACTTAGCTTATTTTTCAGGGAGCATGTTTCCAATGGAACATGAAAAGTATGTGTATATTTATAATATAGCATGGGACATGCAATAATTAACACCTATGCAAAGTGCTTTGGTAGAAGTGGTAAATAATTATCTCTAATTAAAATTGTTGAAGGCGACTTCACATAATAAATAAAATTGTCCTTAAACTTTAAGTTGAAGATTGTTAGTTGGGGGGAAAAAGGGGGGGGAATGGTATAAAGCCTTCCAGACTTGTGGAAAGAAACAGGGTGTGATTGAGAAAGGGGCATTTGGGAAACTGTAATTCTCTGATATTGGGTAGGTGGTGCCAAATGCAGCCTCCCCAGAATATAAACAAAACAGTCAGCCAATGAGACAAAATTAAGTTTATTCTTACCTCAGTAAGAGCTCTCAGCAGTAAGGCAAGGATTCTTGAAGCAAGAGGTTGAGTCTTGATGTAAATGATCATTTAACACTTTCAAGTGAAGAGTTGATGGATCTGTCAGGTAGTTCCTGGAATAAATGATAGTTATTTGCAACTTTTATCTTGCCTGGCAAAAGTGGCCTGGAATTATAAGGTTATATTAATGATAAGTGGAATAATAAAGTCCTGTTAATGTAGACCATAAGATGTATGGATGTAGATGGTTCTGGTTCTCAGCTGGGGTAAAATGGGAGGTAGTCAATAAAAGTACATTCTATCAAATGTTAAAGGGTCTCATATGTCATTTTAAAAACTTAGAGATAATGTCTTAAGTATTGAAGAGAGCAAATTTTTCTTGAGTGGCTTGATCGTGTACATATGAATTGGTAAGAAAATAAGTCAAAGAGGAGGAGTGGCGATAGAAAGTTGAGATGTTCTGTACTCACTGGATACAGGTTAATCAAAAGCTACGAGGTTATAAGGGCTTGAACAAAGTGGAAATAATGAGCCAAGAAATTTTTTGTAAGAGGAAAGAAAATGATCTGGTTATAAATGTGAGGCATAAAAGAAAAAGAATCAAAGTATAGATTTATTGACTTTGAATGTAGATAAATATACAGTATTTAAATCTATACTAGAATCCTGGAAGGTAGGTACTATTGTATTTTCACTTCACATGTGAGGAAATTGAGTCATTGAGAGGCAAAATTATCTAAGTCATGCAAAGGTAAGGTCAAATGCAGGCTGTCTGGCCTTTGCTACATCATACTATGACCCAGATTGCTAGTTTGGGTTACTAGGTAATTGAGGGTGGATTAATGAAGATGGCAACTCTTGGAAGATAATGGTTTGCAGGAAGTATTGATTAATGATAATTTGAGTTTGGGACACTCCGTGTTCTCTATGTCCAGAACTGATCCAAGGGCAGGTGTTGATAAGTTAGTTGGAAATGAGTCTAAAGTTCAAAAGAGGTTTTTTGTTTTTAAATCAAATATTTGAGTATCTGTTCAAGGTACGGTTGGGCCTAAAGAGATAGAAATAATGGTGATGATACAGTTCCTGCTTAAGTTAGTTGTCCGCACATGTTAGGAGTTAGTTGGACAGATAGTCAGGGCCAGGGTCTCCAACACGAAAATACGGAGTCGGGACAGCTTAAAAACAAAAACAGAAACAAAAAACCTCACATCCTGTTTTACAGCTTAGACAGGACCGCACTAGCATTCTGCTTTGTAGCCTTTGCAGAAATGACTTCTGCAAAACATCCTAAAATGAGGCAATTAACCACAAAGCATTTGTCAATATCACAGGCAGGAGGCAGTTAATACCTAAGCCCCCAGATGTTAACAAAGAAGACCATCAGCACATTGACATTAACCTGATAGGTGACCAAAGCCCTGATACGCCCAACTCGGCACACCCTGATTGCTTAAGATAGTTCCGTAAAAGAGTTCATAAAAGCCCTTCAACTTAGAAACTCCAAGGGCAACCCTCTCGGGTCTCCTCCCTCTTCGGGAGCTTTGTACAATTGCTCAATAAACTTTGCTGCCCACACTCTTTGGTCTACCTCTTCATTCTTCCAAGCGGGGTGACCAAGAACCGCTGGCGCTAAAGGCAGAGAAATCCTGCAACACATGGATATTGTATGGGAAAACATACATTACTCCTGTGTTTCTCCTCTTATTCTTACACAACTACAGGTTCACAACACTGGAAACAGATGTATGGAGATTTTTCCCCACACCAAACAATTCTGCCACAGCAGCTGGGTGTCCTTGTAATTTAACTTAATTCTGACACTATTTACCTGGAGATAGCCTCAGATCCCACAGGTTAAGGGTTCAGTCCTACAAGATTGCTTTTCACGCCCACTCCCAGTTCAGATGCCAATTGCAAGTCCAGGTTCTTACCTGTGCTTCTGACCAATTTGCTCTAAATGGGAGTTTCCCATACCCCCTTCCTGAGGTTTGATTAATTTGCTAGAGCAGCTAACAAAACTGTTTTTGGTTTGCTTTTTACCAGTTTACTATAATAAGATAGGATAACCTCATTAGATGAGTATCTAAATAGAAAAGATGCATAGGCCAGAGTATGTAGGAAGGGGCATGGAGCTTCCATGCCCTTTCCAAGAACCTCCCTCTCCCATCACCTTCATGTGTTCAGCAACCCAGAGGTTCCCTGAACCCTATACCTTTTGGAATTTTTATGAGGGCTTCATCATGAAGGCATGATTAATCATTATCTCAGTTTCCAGTTACCTTCCTAGCAAAAAGAACTGAAGGAATATATTGTGTTCACATTTACCCATTGTGCCAGCTAAGAAGATAAATCGATCTCCATCCTTTTGTGACAAACTTGTAGTAATAATGGTGTGTAAGCAAATGAAATGCAAGGGAATTATTTATGTAATGGAGACATTTGTTCTCATAAATTGGCAAATTATAAATAGCTGCCAACCTCTTGGATTTTCCCTCTCTGAAGAATGGGGGTGGGGTGAAAGTTCCAAGCTTCTAGTCATGGCTTGGTCTTTCTGGTGCCCTCCCTCCAGGAGCCCTCTGAGTCCCCTCATTAGAACAAAAGATACTATTACATAGGAAATTTCAAGAGATTTGGGAATTCTGTGTGAGAAACTGGGGTCAAAGACCAAATATTAGAACAAAAGATGTTAGGAAAATACAAGGGCATTAGGAGCTCTGCGCCAGATACATGACAGACAGGGACAGATAAATAGGTTATACATCATATGTTATACATTATACATTCAATATATAATTTTTATTTCACAGAGGTATAGAAAATAGTAATAAAAGAGAAACTTAATCATGCACCTAATAGAGCGTGCTCATGGTGCTTTGTCCCACAGTGTATACTCTTGGAAGCTTGTGGTTCTTGACCAGATCTTTCTTCAGTCAATTTCATTGTAATTTGTTTGAGCTCCTTTCGATACTCTCCTTAAATTTGATATACAAATGAAACATGGAACTTTACTTGATTAAGGCAGGACTCGAATTTCCTAAGCTGTAGCCTGGTTTAAGGTTAGATATTTTTAGACTAACTTAAGAATAAAAAGATTTATAGCCTGGAACCAAGGCAAACCATCGTTCATCTTCACCTCGGACAACAATGTGAACAAGTTGCTACATTTCCTTGAGTCTCAATTATTTTTTATGCAAGATGGGCTTTGTAATGCCAACTTCACAAAGTTTTTGTGATTAAGGAGGAGGTATTTTACATAAAAATTGTTTTTTGGTGAAAACAGGTAAGTTTTAGGTCATCGCTCTAATGAAATTCTGTGTACTGATCCAGTATATTGTAAAACTCACAAACTTATCTCTGAACTGTCTTTAGGCAAGTCACATTTTCTTTATCGTTTTTCAATCTGATGCATCTGCCTTCATAAATCATATATAAAGTTGATAAAAGCAAAGAACACAGCCTTAGGAAAATCCAACAGGTCGGCAGCTATTTATAATTTGACAATTTATGAGAACAAATGTCTCCATTACATAAATAATTCCCTTGCATTTCATTTGCTTACACCATTATTTCTACAAGTTTGTCACAAAAGGATGGAGATCGATTTATCTTCTTAGCTGGCACAATGGGTAAATGTGAACACAATATATTCCTTCGGTTCTTTTTGCTAGGAAGGTAATACTAATCTTTTATTTTATAAAGATATACCTGAATTTTGGCCAAAGGCTAATGAGATGTAAAAAAGAGACATAAAAAGCCCAGTGAGTAATCTGGCCTTGAGCTTTTTCTGTGTATTCCAGTGATCACTTGGCTAGTTTCACCTGAGTCACTGTCTTTGAATGGAAATGTAAACTGTCCTTAGATGTTATTTTACCCTTTAGTTTCTCTCATCAGCATAAAAGTGGAGCAATAGAATTGCTTCAGGGCATGTTTGCTAGCCTGTGTGCAGGTAGAAAGAGTCCTCCCTGTTCTGAGGATCAGGCAATCTGTGTTCTAATCATTATCTCCTATTAAACATTCTTGTGCCAATCACAGCATTCTGAAAATCACAAAATAAGGATAGATCAGATATGTTGACTTAAAAATCACTTATAAGTGATTTTATAATTTATAAATGAGAAAATCGATATTATCTATGAAATAAGGAGACTGGACTGTGTGCTTGAATATGTTTTATCAACATGGCTAAGACTAGAAGCTGGATTTCCCAGAATCCTCCTCCCTGGGTGGTTCCAGAATAGAGCTGGCCAAGATCAGAAGGCAGAAATGATGCCAAGACTACTACCTTGGGAAGGAACTGAGCGGTTGGACACTAGAAGAGCAAAGCAGAAGTAAACTCCAGTTTGTCTTTACTCTCCTACCAATCTGAGTTCATCTTGTCTTCCTCATTGCTGGTCCCATCAGACAAAGGTGATTTCAAGTCCACCACCAGGCACTTGACCATGAGCAAGAACTTCCTCGGAAGAGATAGGTACTACAGGCCTTCCCACAAGTACTCCCTTTATGATCCCACTTGGGTGTCCAGAAGTACTTTGCTTTTAACATTTTTCCTGCAAGCTCTAACTTGTCCATGCACTCCAGTGTTTCAGGTCAACATGATGAATGACTATTTTTTGGATCTTCCCATATTCCCCTTCTACAGCTTCCCTTCTTTGCTTCCTCCTTCATTCATGTAAGATCTGGTTCTGGTCGTGTATACCCTGTTCCCATAATACTTTTAAGGGGTTTGATTCTCTTGACCAAACCAGGACTGATACAGACCAGTATTCATCCAGTTACAACATAAAATGCTTCTATAATTGTTTCACAGACTCAAACATTAAGCATGATAAAGATTTTTTTATTTAATCCTCACAAGTCTATAAAGTAGGTATTAGTAGGCTCATTCTGCAGATGAAAGAACACATTTTACAAATATTATCTAATTTGATACACACAATTTGTTGTGACTGTAATTTAATCCCAGTGTATCTCACTCCAGAATATAAATTCTTAGGGTTCATAGGCCTCTATGGATCCACAGACGTGACTCAGTATCTTCTGAACACTTGAAAAGTGTGTTTGCATTGAACATTTTTCTAGGTAGAAGGGCTCCATAGTTTTCAGCACATTTATAAAAAGTTTTATAAGCTCAAACATTAAAATTAATGCTTGAAACTATTGAATATGGTCTGTACTGGCTACATGTGGCTACTTAAATTAGTTGAAATTTATTAAAATTGAAAATTCAGTTTCTTATAATCTACTTCAAGTGCTCAGTAGCCACGCGTGGCTAGTGGCAACTATAATGGACAGTGCAGATAGAACTTTCTGCAATGATAGAAATATCTATTTCACAGTGCCACTTTAGAGGATATTCAACATTTTAAGAAAATGCCAAATGTCCATCTATTGCTCTCTATTATTAAGGGAGCCAAACCCTTTTCTGTCCATTCTGCTACTCCCCCCTCAACTGTCCCCAAAACACAAAATCCCCATTCAAGTAGAACATCAAATTCATTGAACAGCTTAGGAGAAGCTCTATATTTTCCTTTATAAAGGAAATTTTGTACAGCGTGATTGCATACAGAGTTGAAAAACAGATCCAATTCACCTACAGAGCCACATAAATATTTTAAGACAGTGTTTTATAAACTGTAAACTTTATTATAGGCTTTGGTTTCAGAGCAGGTGAAGTCTATATATCGAGTCCCCCCACTCATGGCTATTGTTTTAGTAGCCTGCTGCTTCACTTGTGCCACACGCTACCCCAGCGGACTGGATTAACAGCTCTCCAGGGCCCCCTTCTACCTTCCAGAAGAAATACTGATTGAACCCGAGCAAATTCCTCCTTCTCTGACTTATGTACATAAAAGAAAAATGTAGGATTTACCAACAGCACAATAGACTACCAACAGGAAACCAATCACCCTCTTCAGGGAAAGCACTAAAGAGTTTATCATCCTTTCAGGCCAGAAAGGTTTTAAATGGGGAATGTAGACCTTTACAGCTGCAACAGACTTTTGCATTTGAAGGAGCAGCATAATAGCATCCCCAATTAGGAACTAATTAGAAAAATAAGTAGCAGTTCTAGAATTTTTGGCAGCTATCCCTCATAACCTGAAAGTAATCAAAACACTTCAAAAATCACCTGCAGAAAGCACTGGAGTGGGTATCAACATCAGTTCTGTCAAAGGGAAAAGTACAGTCTGTTTGTTGCCTTAAAGTGTTCTCCCCTTTCTTCCATGCAGCCTTTTTAGGAGTAGATTCTCTGCTTCTCTAAGATAATGACTCAAAAAACAATGTAGATGCCATGTGGGGTCTAATAATATTTTGAGTAAACTATTCCTTAAACTGAAATGTATGTAGAAGCAGGGCCTGGAAAGTACTTGAAAGTTTATGAGGTTTAAATTTCATATTTTTATTAAAATATAAACTGATTTTAATATGAAGAGCATCCCATTCTTTAGAAATATCTTCCCAGTGAGAAAGGTACACATTCTTTGCAGTCATGATTTGCAGTGGAAAGATACTTTCATCGAGTTAGACCTTCCCTGTTCAAGTCAGCATTCTCAAGCTGGGGGTAGTGGAGCTGTTAGGACCTATTTTTTAAAAGCACTTGAGAACTTTTCCCTTTAAAAGGGTTTCTTCTACTTTGGGGTTATTTGTCGACTACTTACCTCCATTTCTTTCCTTTGAAAATAATAACACTTGTCCTATTAATCAGGGAATGTAAGTCTCCTGAAACTACGAAACGAGGTAAATTAGGATTTAGTTAACCTGTAGTGAGGAGGAAATGAGATGCTGTGTGGAAGTCCACTAGGATTGTGCCTGTTCCAGTAGGGCTTTGAATAAATGATGGTTCCCTTTTCATCCCTCCCCCATTTGGAAGCATGGAACTCTAGCTGTCACATTCCCAGAAGATTCCCTCTCCCATTCTGTCAAAGTGGGGGGCTTCTATTATGCCGCTTGCCTTGTGCCCAAGTCCATATGTAGAACTAGATTTCTAGTTTAATACTCTTATGGTCAGAGAACACACTCCATATAACTTCAATTAAAATTTGTTGAGGACTGGGCGCCTGGGTGGCTCACTCTGTTAAGAGTCTGCCTTCAGCTCAGGTCCTGGGATCAAGTCCCGCATTGGGCTCCCTGCTCAGCGGAGAGCCTGCTTCTCCCTCTCCCTCTGCCTGCCACTCTGCCTACTTGTGCTCTCTATCTCTCTGTCAAATAAATAAATTAACAAAAGAAAAAAAATAAAATTTTTTGAGGACTACTTTATGACTCAGAATATAGTTTATCTTGATGAATAGTCCATAGCCACAATATATACATACACATACACACACACTGTCTCTGCTATTGATGGATGGATTGTTCTATATATGTCAGATCCTATTATTTGATTATTCTGTTCAACTTATTTGTTTAAATATATCCCTTTGTCGAATTTTCTTATTGGTTGCTCTGCGTATTACAATTACATATCTAACTTATAATAGTTACTTCCAATTTGAGTAAAATATAAAAACATTTTCATTCATGTCCCTTTATAATTTTGCTTCAACTATCAAACATGATTTAAGAAACTCATAAGTAGTATAGTCTATTATTTTTACACATATATTTACCCATTCTGATGGTCTTCCTTTTTTTTTTTTTTTAATGAAGGTCCAAGCCTTATTTCCTTTCTAAGAACCCCCTGTAGTTATTCTTTAGGGTAAGTTTGCTAGTTAATAAATTTGCCTAGTTTGACCTTATCCAAAGATATTTTTCTTTTTTTTTAAAGATTTTTATTTACTTATTTGACAGAGACCAAGAGAGAAAGAGAGAGCACAAGCAGGGGGAGCTGCAGGGAGAGGGAGAAGCAGGCTCTCCACTGAGCAGGGAGCCCGATGCGGGACTTGATCCCAGGACCCTGGGATCATGACCTGAACTGAATGCAGACTTTTAACCAACTGAGCCACCCAGGCGCCACCCTCACCCCCCCCCCCGGAGATATTTTTAAAACCCTTTGTTTTTGAGGTATATTTTCACCAAATATAGAATTTGTAATTAACAGTTCTTTCAGTATTTGAAACATGGTATGACACTTCTTTCTGGCTTCCATGGTTTCAGATGAGAATTGATATTCTTCCACAAGTAATGTATTGTTTTTCTTCAGCTGCTTTCAAGATTTTTTGCTTGTCACTGATTTTTATAAGTTAAATTAAGATGTATACTGGATGGTATTCTTTGGTTTATCCTATTTGGGGTTCACATAGCATCTTGAACCTGTAGGTTTATGTCTAATGGCAAATTTAGGAGGTTTACGGCCATTATTTCTTTGAAAACATATACATCATCTCTCCTTCTGGGATATTTAATGATAAGAAAAATTAATGATTTTGTTTTGTCTCATAGATTTCTGAGATTCTATTCATTTATTCCTTAGCTTCCTTTGTTCACACTGGGTCAGTTCTGTGATCTGTTCTCATTTTCCTGACTCTGTCCTTTATCATTTTCATCTAATGGGTTTTTATTTTGGTGATTACATGTTTTAGGCTCATAATATACATTTGGTTCTTTTTTGTTATGGAAATGTAATTGATACACAATGTTACATGAATTTCAGGTGTAAAACAGTGATTGAACAACTAGATACCTTATGCTATGCTCACCACACGTGTAGCTACCATCTGTCACCATACACTGCTATTCCATTGACTATGTTCCCTACGCTGTACCTTTTATCCCTGTGATTCATTTCATAACTGGAAGCCTGTATCTCCTACTCCCCTTCGATCATTTTGCCTATTCCCCCAACTCCCTCCTCTCTGCCAACCACCAGTTTGTTCTCTGGGTCAGTAACCACTTTGTTTTTTAGATTCTACATGTAAGTGAAATCATATGGTATTTGTCTCTGTCTGGCTTGTCTCACTGAACGTAACACCCTCTGTGTCCATCTATGTTGTCACAAATGACAAGATCTCATTCTTTTATATGCTTGAGTAATATTCCTCTGTGTGTCGTGTGTGTGTGTGTGTATACCACTTTATCTCTTCATCTATCAGTGAACACTTGGGTTGTTTCCATGTCTTAGCTATTGTCAGTAATGCTGCAGTAAACATAGGGGTGCTTATATCTTTTCAAATTGATGTTTTTGTTTTCTTTGTGTAAATGCCCAGTAAGGGAATTACTGGATCATATGGTGTTTCTGTTTTTAATTTTTTGAGGAACCTCCAGTAGCTACTACTGTTTTCTGTAGTAACTTATACCAATTTACGTTCCCACCAACAGTGTACCAGGTTTTCCTATTTTCTATAACCTGACAAAACTTATTTCCTTGTCTTTTGATTCTAGCCATCTGACAATTGAAGGTGACATCTTATTGTGGCATTGATTAACATTTCTCTCATGATTAGTGAATCTGAGCAACTTTTTCATGTGTTTGTTGGCCATCTGTATGTTTTCTTTGGAAAAATGTTTATTCAGGTCCTCTGTCCATTTTTTTAATTAGATTTTTTTTGGTATTGAGTTCTATAAGTTCTGTATATATTTTGGATATTAAACTCTTGTTGGATATATCATTTACAAATATTTCCTACTACTCAGTAGGCTAGCTTTTCATTTTGTGAATGTTTCCTTCATTGTGATAAAGCACTTATTTTGACGTAGTCCCAGTGGCTTTTGCTTCTGTTTCCCTTGCCTGAACAGACCTGTCTAGAAAATATTACTAAGGCCAATGTCAAAGAGATTACTGCTTATGTTTTCTTCTAGGAGTTTTGTGGTTTCATGTCTCACATTTAGGTCTTTTATCCATTTTGAATTTATTTTTTGTGTATAATGTAAGAAAATGGCCTAGTTTTATTCTTTTGCATGTAGCCGTCCAGGTTTCCCAGCACCATTTATCTTTATCCCATTGTATTTTTTTTGCCTCCTTTCTTATAGATTAACTGACCATATAAGTATGAGTTTATCTGGGCTCTCTATTTTGTTCCATTGATTTATGTGTCTATTTTTGTGCCAGTACCACAGACCTGTGGTTATTATGGCTTTGTAGTATATCTTGAAAACTGAGACTGTGATACTTCCAACTTTGTTCTCCTTTCTCAAGATTGCTTTGGCTATTCAAAGTCTTTCTGTAGTTTCATACAGATGTTAGCTTACTTGTTCTAGTTCTGTGAAAAATGCTATTGGTATTTTAATACAGATTGCATTGAATCTGTAGATTGCTTTGTGTAGTGTGGACACTTTAACAACATCAATTCTTGCAGTTCATGAGCAAAGGTATAAATTTCCATGTTTGTGTTATCTTCAATTTCTTTCCTCATTGTTTTATAGTTTTTAGAATATAGGTCTTTTACCTTCTTGGTTAAGTTTATTCCTAGGTATTTTATTCCTTTTGGTGCAATAGTAAATGGAATTGTTTTCTTAATATTTCTCTCTGCTACTTTGTTATTAGTGTATAGAAATGCAGCAAATTTCTGTGCATTAATTTTGTATTCTGCAATTCACTTGAATTCACTTATTCTAATAGCCTTTTGGTGGACTCATTAGTTCTATATATATATAGGATCATGCCATTTTCAGATAATGACAGTTTTACTTTTTCCTTACCAGTTTAGATGCACTTCATTTTCTCTTTCTCTCTCTCTCTCTCTCTCTTTTTTTTTTTTTGGTCTGTTTTTTGTGGCCAGGACTTTTGTACTCTTGATTAAAAGTGTTGAGAGTGACTTCTGTGTGTTGATTTTATATCCTGCAACTTTGCTGAATCCCTGTATCAGTTATAGCAATTTTTTGGTGCAGTCTTTTGGGTTTTCTACAGAGTATAGTGTCATCTGTGAAGAGTGAAAGTTTGACTTCTTTGACGATGTGGATATCATTTATTTCTTTTTGTTGTCTCATTGCTGAGGCTAGGACTTCCAGTACTATATTGAACAACAGTGGTGATGGTGGACATCCTGGCCGTGTTCCTGACCTTAGAGGAAAAGCTCTCAATTTTTTGCCAATGAGGATGATATTCTCTGTGGGTCTTTCACACATGGCTTCCATGATACTGAGCTTTGTTCCCTCTATCCCTACATGGCAGAGAGTTTTTATCAAGAAAGGATGCTGTATTTTGTCAAATGCTTTTTCGGCATCTATTGAGAGGATCATATGGTTCTTATCCTTTTTTTATTAGTGTGGTGTATCGCACTGATTGATTTGCAGATGTTAAAACACCCCTGCAGCCTAGGAATAAATCCCACTTCATCAGTTGTATTTCTATACATTAACAATGAATCAGCAGAAAGAGAAGGAATCAATCCCATTTACAATTGCACCAAAACCCATAAGATACCTAGGAATAAACACAAACAAAGAGGTAAAGGATCTGTACTCTGAAAATTATAGAACTCTTATGAAAGAAATTGAGGAAGACACAAAGAAATAGAAAAACATTCCATGCTCAGGGATTGGAAGAACAGATACTGTTAAACTGTCTATGCTACCCAAAACAGTCTACACATTCAACGCAATCCCTATCAAAATAAATCAGCATTTTTCACAGAGCTCAAAAAAAAAAAATCCTAAAATTTGCCTGGAAACAGAAATGACTCCAAATAGCCAAAGGAATGTTGGAACAAAAGAACCAAAGCTGGAGACATCACAATTCCACACTTCAAGCTGTATTACAAATATGCAGTCATCAAGACAGTATAGTACTGGCTCAAAAACAGACACATAGATCAATGGAGCAGAATAGAGAACCCACAAATGGATCCTTAACTCTATGGTCAACTAATCTTTGACAAAGCAGTAAAGAATATCCAATGGGAAAGAGATATTCTTTTCAAATGGTGTTGGACAGCCACATGTAGAAGAATGAAACTGGACCACTTTCTTACACTATACACAAAAATAAACTCAAAATGGATGATAAACCTAAATGTGAGATAGGAAACCATCAAAATCCTAGAGGAAAACACAGGCAGCAACGTCTTTGACCTTGGCTGCAGCAACTTCTTGCTAGGCACATCTCCAACGGCAAGAGAAACAAAAGCAAAGATGAACTATTGGGACTTCATCAAGATAAAAAGCTTCTGCACAGCAAAGGAAACAGTCAACAAAACTAAAAGGCAACCTCTGGAATAGAAGATATTTACAAGTGACTTATCAGATAAAGGGCTAGTATCCAAAATCTGCAAAGAACTTACCAAACTCAATACCCAAAAAACAAAAATCCAGTCAAGAAGTGGGCAGAAGACATGAACAGACGTTTCTCCAAAGAAGACATCCAAATGGCCAACAGACACATGAAAAAGTGTTCCACATCACTCATCATCAGGGGAACACAAATCAAAACCACAATGAGATACCATCTCACATCAGTCAGGATGGCTAAAATTAACAACTCAGGAAGCAAGAGGTGTTGGTGAGGATGCAGAGAAAGGGGAACCCTGCTATACTGTTGGTGGGAATGCAAGCTGGTGCAGCCACTCGGGAAAACACTATGGAGGTTCCTCAAAAAGTTAAAAATAGAACTACCCTATGACCCAGCAATTGTACTACTAGGTATTTATCCAAAGGATACAAACATAGTGTTTCAAAGGGGCGCATGCACCCCAATGTTTACAGCAGCAATGTCCATAATAGCCAAATATGGAAAAAGCCCAGTTGTCCATGAACAGATAAATGGATAAAGATGTTGTGTGTGTGTGTCCCCATACATACATACACAAACAATGGACTATTATTACTCAGCCATCAAAAAGAATGAAATCTTGCCATTTGCAATGATGTGGATGGAACTAGAGGATATTATGTAAATGAAATAAGTCTGTCAAAGAAAGACAAATACCATATGAGTAATTTAAGAAACAAAACAGTTGAACATGGGGAAGGGAAGGAAAAATAAGATGAAATCAGAGAGGGAGACAAACTATAAAAGACTTTTAACTATAGAGAACAAACTGAGGGATGCTGGAGGGGAGGTTGGTGTGGGGATGGAGTAACTGGGTGATGGGCATTAAGGATGGCACTTGATTTAATGAGCACTGGGTGTTGTATGGAACTGATAGATCACTGAATTCTATCCCTGAAACTAATAATACAGAATATGTACACCAAATTAAATTTAAATAAATTTTTTTTTTAAGTGTTGAGAATGGACACCCTTGTCTTGTTCCTGATCTTAGAGGAAAAGCTCTCTTTTTCATCACTGAGTATGATGTTAGCTGCAGGTTCATCATATGTGGCCTCTATTATATTGAGGTATTTTTCCCTCTAAACCTACTTTGTTGAGAGTTTTTATCATGAGCGATATTGAATCTTGTCAAATATTCTTCCTGAATCTATTGTGATGATTATATAATTTTTACCCTGCATTTTATTAAAGTGGGGGTATCACATGATTAATTTGCTGATATTGAACAAACCTTGCATCCCAGAATAAATCCCACTCAATCCTTTTAATGTGTTGTTAAGTGGGGTTTGCTAATATTTTGTTGAGGATATTTACATGTATGTTCATCAAGCATACTAGTCTGTAGTTTTCTTTTTTCACAGTTTCTTTGATTTTGGAACCAGGATAGTGTTGGCTTTATAGAATGTATTTGGAAGCTTTCTTTCCTCTTATATTTTTTGGAATAGTTTAAGGGAAATAGATATAACTCTTTATTTTTTGTTTAAAGGTTTTATTTATTTGAGAGGGAGCATGAGAGGGGTGGAGGGGCAGAGGGAGAGGGAGAAGCAGACTCCCTGCTGAGCAGGGAGCCTGAGATGGGGCTCAATCCCAGGGCCCTGAGATCATGGCCTGAGCCAAAGGCAGTTGCTTAACTGACAGACATCCAGGTACCCCTGTATAACTCTTCTTTAAATGTTTGGTATAATTTACCTCTGAATCCATCTGTCCTGGACTTTTGTTTTCTGGGAGTTTTTTCTTTGTTTTGTTTTGTTTTGACCCTTTCTCTTCTCCTTCTGGGACACCTATACTGTGAATGTTTGCTCATTTAATGTTGTCCAAGAGATCCTCTTTTTAATTTTTCTTTTTGCTGTTCACCTTGGATGCTTTTCATTACCCTGTCTTCTAGATCACTGATTCCTTCTTTTGCATGCTCTATTCTATTATTGATCCTTCTACTGTATTCTTAATTTTAGTTATTCTTCAACCAAGAGTGGTTCTTTTTCATATTTTCTGTCTCTTTGTTGAAGTTCTCATTGAGTCATCCATTCTTCACCCTAGTCTGGTGTGAATCTTTATGACCATCACTCTAAATACTTTATTAGTAAATTGTTTATCTCCTCCATTTCATTTAGTTCTTTTTGAGATTTTATCTTGTCATTTCATTTGAAGCATATTCCTCTGTCTCCTCATTTTGGTCGACTTTCTGTGTTTGTTTCTATGAATTAGAACGGCTACTTCTCATTTTGAAGGAATGGTCTTGTGTATGATCATCCCCTGTGTAGACTATGTGTGACTGGTGACTGGCTAAATGGCTGTAATTGTGGCTGTCATGGGCTGGGGGCCCTGGAGCACTGTATGCTGGGGCTGCCCTGGTGGGATGGAGGCAGTCCCAGGGCTCTTCATGGAGAGGGCTTCCTGACAGGATAGCTGAAGCTAATGTGGATGGGGACTCTGATGCTCTCTGCAGAGAGGGTATCCTGGCAGGATAGCTGAAGCTGAAGTGGGTGCAAGTTGGGATATCCTTGGGCAGGGTGTCTTCTGCATAGGGGATACCCTGGTAGGGTAGCTGGAGCCAAGGCATTGCAGGTCAGGGATACTCAAGGAGCTTTGCTTGGGGGTGCCCTGGTAATGTGGCTGGAGGGGGTGTGGGCATGGGCCAGTGGTCTCAGGGCACTCTATGAAGGGGGCACCCTAACAAGTTATCTGAAGCTTAAGTGGGTGTGGGCCAGTAATTCCTGGGATGCTCTGCACCAGGGGTACCCTGGCAAGTTACCTAAAGCTAAAGTGGTATGAGCCTGGACAGGTCTGGTGTGCTTTGCACCTTTGTTACCTTGTCAAGACGGTTGGAGCTATAATGAGTGCTGACCAGGGATGTCCTGGTATGTGCTGTCCTGGGACAGCCTTTGTGGCACAGCTAAGGTTGGTGTAGGGTAGGGGCTTGGGTCTCACTGAAGCAGCAGTCCAGGTAAGGACACCTTGTTCCCATCTATGCTTTCAAGTGGAGGGGCGGCATAAATCATGGTGTTTGCCAGTTGCTCTAAACTGGAAAGTATTTCAGAAGTTCCCCTGCCATTTTACAGAGCTCTAAAGCTGGTTTCTTTATATTCTAGTTACTCTTTTAAATTGCAGGGTTGTGTGTGTGCACATGTATGTGTGTATGCATGCGCATAAGCACACACATGCATTCTAGGGCATCCATGACTGGTATGGGCCAGGGGCCTGGTGTTCACTAGGATGGCAGGCCAGCTAAGGCACCCAGACCCTGCTCCTATCTAAGCTATCAAGGTGAAGGGAAAATGTCCACAGTGGTGCTGGCCAGCACCTGGGAAGCAGCTGCCAGCTTTTGTCAGGGTTCTAGGGCCAGTTCCTTTATATTCTAGTTGCACTTTTTTTTTAAATTTTTAAAAATTTTTTTATTGTTAATCACCATACATTACATCATTAGTTCTTGATGTAGTGTTCCATGATTCATTGTTTGTGCATAACACCCAGTGCTCCACGCAGAACGTGCCCTCTTTAATACCCATCCCCAGGCTAACCCATCCCCCCAACGCTGTCCCCTCCAGAAACCCCAGTTTGTTTTTCAGAGTCCATCGTCTCTCATGATTCGTCTCCCCTCTGACTTACTCCCCTTCATTCTTCCCCTTCTGCTATCTTCTTCTTTTTCTTTTTTCTTAATAATACACTTTTTTTTCTGTGCCCAAGGCAGACAAATCTGCACTCAAACTCTCAGTATTATTCCTCCCTACTGCATTTTTTGCAGCATAGGAGACCTCCCTTCTTTACCAAGTTCTCTCTTGCCTTTCTCTGTGTTCTTTGTTGTTGTGCATAAGCTGCTTAATTAGCCCTCAGTTCTTCTTCAAGTGGAATTCCTTTATAAATAGTTTTAGATTTGTGTATCCATAGAGGAGGTGAATGCAAGGTCTTTCTATATCATCACCTTGGACCTTCTGAAACCAGTTGGTTCTTTTTCTAAATTTTTTTTAATTTTTAATTTTTTTCTTTCAAGAGAATTTACAATTGATGAAATAATTTAAATGACTACTTTAAAATCATTGTCAGATAATTCCAACATTTGATTCACATTAATGTTGACATCTATTGATTGTCTTTTCTCATTAATATAAGGATTTTCCTGGTTCTTGGTATGACAACTGATTTTTTAATGTATCCTAGACATTTTGGATATTATATTATGAGACTTTGGAGCCCATTTAATTTTTTTTAAGTCAGCAGCCCACCTCCTGATATGTGCAAGAGCTGAGTGGGCATGTATGTTTAGTTTTCCAGTTGGTCCTACTGGTACCACTCCAGCAAAAGTGGAACATTTCCTTATACCGGCTCATTGAAGAAGGGTGGAATGTAACTTCATCTTTTTCATGGCCTCCACTGATACCTTCCCAGCAAAAGTGGGGCATCTCATTTAATCTTGTTCTGCCTCAATGATACTGGATGGAATTGTACCTCAGTTCCTCACAGGCCTCACAGATACTAGCAGAAGGGAATAGGAGTGCAGACAAGCCTGTCCTCCTATTGCCTTCTTAAGTCTCCTTGCTGCTGAGTGAGTGTGGAAGTTCTGCAACTCACTGGGCCTTGCTGAGAGAAGGGGTAGTGAGAAAGTGGAATGATCACTACTCCTGAATTTCATAACCATGTTGAGTCTAGATGGAGTAGCTTGCCCCTGAGCCCCCACAGATGCTAGATGTACGGTGAAACCTGGTTGTGATTAGCACTGTCTCACCATACCTTGTTAAGTCTGCCGGATGAAGGTAAAGGCACAGCCAGCTGCTGGACCCCACTGACACTATCCTGGTTGGGGAATTGGAATACTCCCTGTTTTAGCTAAGCAGGGAATGAAAGATGAGATCCCTGTCACCACTATCCAGGCAGGGCAATCAGCATCTCCTGGTTTTACCTGGAGGCCAGGGATGAAGATCAACTGCTACCTGGCACCACCAGCTGGGAGAATCAGAGCATGCCAACTGCTTCCATGGTGTACAAGGGTGAGAAATGGGAATAAAATCTTAGTCTGCTGAAACTTCAGGGGCAGGGTAGTGGTAAGAGTTTTCCATTTGTGTTGGCTACGGTAGTAGTATTCATAAAAAGGAATAAGCTTTTCTTGGGGCTTTTTTCACTTGTGCCAGTTATCAGTTTTGAGATGGAGGCTTCTGCAGTACCCTGTTCAAGATATTGTGTGCCAAGGAAACCTCAGAGCTCAATATCATGTTGTTCCTCAAGGCCTGCCAATCCTAATGTGTCTACCTATTTCTTTCCAACTTTCAGAGCCTTCTTACGCTTGTTGTGTTATGTCTAGCAATTTTAGTTTAAGAGGGAGGGCCTGGGAGGAATGGGAGTACTCTATCTGAAAGCAGGTAATTTTTATTTATCATTTTTAATTGTGGTAGAAAACCACAAAATTTACCATCTTAACCACTGTTAGTGTTCAGTTGAAGAGTGTTAGCTACAGTCACACTACTGTGCAACAGTTCTCTAGGACTCCTTGCAAAACTGAAGCTCTATTCCCACTGGGAAAAACCTATACCTCCCTCCTTCCAGGCCCTGCCAACCACCATTCTACTTTTTGTTTCCGTGAGTTTGACTATTTTAGGTACCTCATGTAGGTGTAATCATTTAGTATCTTTCTGTTACTGACTTATTTCAGACATTAGCACAATTTCCTCAAGGTTTATCCGTGCTGTAGCATGTGACATGATTTCTTTCTTTTTTGAGGTTGAATAATATTCCACTATATGTTCATACTGCTTATGCTTATCCATCCCTCTGGCCATTTAGGTTGCTTCCACCTCTTGGTTATTGTAAATAGAGCTGCAGTAAACATGGGTTTGCAAATATTTCTTCAATATTCTGCTTTCAATTATTTTAGATAAACACTCAGAAGCAGGAGTATATACGGTAATTTTGTGTTTAATTGTTTGAGCAACCTCCATACTGTTTTCCATAGTAGCTGAATCATTTCACATTCTAACCAACAGTGTACAGGGGTTTCAATTTCTCCTAAATCTTGCCTCCTTGCCACACTTGGTGGTAGTGTAGGTGGTGGTGGTGGGGGGTGTGTGTGTGGGTGTGTGTTTTGGTAGTGGCTATCCATTGTGGTTTTGATTTATTATTTCTCTAATGGTTACTGATGCTAAGCATCTTTTCATTTGTTGTTCATTTGTATATTTTATTTGGAGTAATGTCTATTCAAATCTTTTAAATTTGACTTTTTTGTTATTACCGAGTTGCAGGACTTCTATATATATTTTGGATATTAGCCTCTTAACAGATAGATGATTTACAAATATTATTTCCCATTCTTTAGGTTGTATTTCCACTCTGTTGCTTCCTTTGATATATAGACGTTTTTAAGTTTCATATAGTCTCGTTTGTCGATTTTACTTTTGTAGCCTATAAAGCAAAATCATTGAAATAATTTCCAAGATCAGTGTCTCGAAGCCTTTCCTCTATATTGTCTTCTAGGAGTTTTACAATTTTAGGTCTTATATTTAGGTCTTTAATCCATTTTCAGTTAATTTTTTGAATGTGGTATAAGGTAAAGTTCCAATTTTCTCTCCTCTCCTTTTTTTTTTTTCATCTCTTTCCCTTCCCTTTTCCTCCCTCCCTCCCTCTCATTCTATTTTTGTCTTTTTCTTTTCTTTCTTTCTTTCTTTCCCTTTCTTTCTTTCTTTCTCTCTTTCTCTCTCTCTCTCTCTCTCTCTTTCTCTCTTTCTCTCTCTCTCTCTCTCTCTCTCTCGTGAATATTCAATTTTCCCAATACCATTTGTTGATGAAGCTATCTTTTTTCACATTATGTGGTCTTGGCACCCGTGTCAAAAATCACCTGACCATATGCACAAGTATATTTATTATTTATGGGCTCTCTATTATATTCTATTGGTTTATATGTCTGTCTTTATGCCAATACCACATTGTTTTGATTACATAGCTTTGTAATATGTTTTGAAACATTTAGAAAGTGTGAGGCCTCCAAATTTATTGTTCCTTTTCAAGATTTATTTGGATATTTGGATCCCATGAATTTAAAAAACCTGTTTTTTTATATTTTTGCAAAAATAAGTCATTGAAATTTTAGGGACTGCATGCTTTGAATAGTATGGACATTTTAATATTATCAAGGCTCCCAATCCATGAACACGAAATGACTTCCCATTTATTTGCCTTTTTTAATTTCTTTCAGCAATGCTTTGTACTTGTCAGTATATAAGTCTTTCACTATTTTGGTTATGTTTATTCCTAAGTATTCTTTTTGATCCTATGGTAAAAAGCATTTTTTAAAATTTCTTTTTCAGATTGTTGTTAGTGTATAGAAACACACTGATTTTTTGAGTGTTGCTTTTGTATCTTGCAACTTAACTGAATGTGAATTTTAGTCCTAACAGGGGTGTGTGTGAGTCTGTGATCTTCAACATTTTCTAAAGATTATGTCATCTGTGAACATATATCATCTTGATTTTTCCATTTCAATTTTTTTAACTTTTTTTATTATGTTAATCACCATATATTACATCATTAGTTTTTGATGTAGTGTTCCATGATTCATTGTTAGTGTATAACACCCAGTGCTCCTTGCAGAACGTGCCCTCTTTAATACCCATCACCAGGCTAACCCATCCCCCCACCCCCTCCCCTCTAGAACCCTCAATTTGTTTTTCAGAGTCCATCGTATCTCATGGTTCTTCTCCCCCTCCAAATTCCCCCCTTCATTCTTCCCCTCCTGCTATCTTCTTCTTCTTCTTCTTCTTCTTCTTCTTTTTTTTTTTTTAACATATAATGTATTATTTGTTTCAGAGGTACAGATCTGTGATTCAACAGTCTTGCACAGTTTACAGCACTCACCATAGCACATACCCTCCCCAATGTCTACCACCCAGCCACCCCATCCCTCCTTTTCAATTTGAGTATATTTTATTTTGCTCTCATAATTATTGTGACTAGTAGTTTCTAGTACTATATAAAATAAAAGTGGTGAGAATGGCATTCTTGCCTTATTCCTGATCTCAAAGGAAATGCTTTTAGTCTTTCATCATTGAGTATGATAGCAGCTATCAGATTTTCATATATGAATTTTATTATGTTGAAATTATTTCCTCCAATTCCTAATTGGTTGAGTTTTTTATCATGAAAAGATGTTCAGTTTTGTCAAGTTTTTTTCCTCCATCAATTGAAATGATGCAATTTTGTCCTTCATTGTGTTAATGTGATGTATTATATTGATTTTTGTATGTTCAACTATTCCTGCATTCCAGGAGTAAATCTCACTTGGTCTTAGCACATAATCCTTTTAATATGCTGTTAATTTTGGTTAGCTAGTATTTAGTTGGGAATTTTTGCATCAGTATCAATCAGAGGTAATTGTAATTTTTTCCTTATACTACCTTTGTTTGGCTTTAATATCAAGGTAATGCTGGTCTTATAAAATGAGTTTGGAAGTGTTTCCACCTCTTTAATTTTTTGGAAGAGTTTGAGGGTGGTTGGTGTTAATTCATCAAATGTTTGGTAGAATTCTCTAGTGAAGCCATCTGGTCTTGAACTTTTCTTTGTTGGGAGGCTTTTGATTACTGATTCTTCCTTACTAATTATAAGTCTGTTTAGATAAATATCTGCATGATTTAGTCTTGACTGGTTGATGTTTCTAGGAATTTATTTCTCCTAAGTTATCCAATTTGTTTAGATATAATTGTTCATAAGTAGTCTCATAACCCTTTTTATTTCTGCAGCATCAGTTGTAATGTCTCCTTTCTCCTTTCTGATTTTAGTTGTTTCTTCTCTTTTGTTCTTAATCTAGCTAATAGTTTGCCAATTTTTTATATTAAAAAACTATTAGTTTCATTTTTTTTTTTTACTATTTTTCTATTCTTTATTTTGTTTATTTCGGCTCTAATCTTTATTTCCTTGAATTTGCTAACTTTGGGTTTAATTTGTTTTTCTGGGTCCTTGAGGCATAAAGTTAAATTGTTTGAGATCTCTCCTCTTTTTTAATATAGACATTTATCATTATAAACTTTCCTCTTAATACTGCTTACACTGAATCCCATATGTTTTGATATATTCTTGTTTTTTCATTTGTCTCAAGATACTTTCTAACTTTCTTTGTGATTTCTTTTTTGGCCTATTGATTGTTTAATCTCCATGTATTTGTTTTCCAGTTTTCCTTCTCCTATTGATTTCTAGTTTCATACCTGTTGTTGAAGATAATTTGATTATTTCAATCATCTTAAATTTGTTAAGACTTTTTTTGTAGCCTAACATGTGGTCTATCCTAGAGAATATTCCACGTACACTTGAGAATGTATATTATGTTCTTATTACATGGAGTGTTCCGTATACGTCTGTTAGGTGTAATTTATCTATACTAATATTTACTTTCTCTGTTTTTGTTTTTTAAATTCATCTTGTGTTTGTTTTATCCAGTATTGAAAGGGGGCTATTGAATTCTCCTATTGCTCTCTATTTCTCCCTTCAGCTATGTCAATGTTTACTTCATATATTTGGGAGTTCTAATGTTGTTAAGTGAATTGAATATATATTTATAATTGTTATATCTTCCTGGTGAATTGGCCCTTTCATCATTATATAATTTCTTTATTTGTCTCTTGTGACAAGTTATTTACCTAAGTCCATTTGGTCTGGTGTAAATATGGCCAAATTTACTCTCTTCTGGTTACCATTTACATGAAATATCTTCTTTCATTCTTTAATTTTCAGACTGTGTGCGCCCTAGATATAAAGAGATTCTCTTGTAGACAGCATATAGATGGGGCTTGTTATTTTATCCATTCAGCCAATTTATGTCTTTTCATTCGGGAGCTTAATCCACTTAAATTTGAATTAATTACTGATAGAGAAGGACTTTCTATTGTCATTTTGTTATAACAATTCTCTCTATATCTTGTAGTCACTTTGTTTCTTTTTTTCTCTTACTAGTTTTCTTTGTGTTTTGCTGACTTTTTTTTTTTTTGTAGTGACATGCTTTATTTCTCATTCTCATTTGTATATTTTTGATAGGGATTCTCTTTGTGGTTTCTGTGGAGCTTATGTAAAATATCTTAAAGTTATAGCAAGTAACTTTAAGCTGCTAACAACTAAAATTGCATATACAAACTCTTCTTTGTATCTTTACCCCCCTTTATGTTATTGATGTCAGAAATTTTATTTCTTGTGTATCAATTAACACTTTTGTAGTTTTTTTTGTTTTTATCTTGGAAATTCTGTACTAGACTTACAAGTGATTTACACACCAACATTACAATGCTGTAGGATTCTATATTTGTCTATATATTTAACTTGATCAGAGAATATATTTTGTATGTTTTCATGTTACTATCTAGTATCCTTTCTTTAAATTTGAAGGATTTTCTTAGCTTTTTGTGTTGTTATTTTTTATCTTATAGAACAAATGTAGTGGCAATGAACTCCCTCAGCTTTTGTTTATCTGGGAAAGTCTTAATTTTTCTTGCATTTTTGAAGGACAGTTTTCCCTGACATAGTATTCCTGGTTAGAAGGTCTTTTTGTTTGTTTTGTTTTTTTTCTTTTGGCAGTTGGAATATATCTTTCCGTTCCCTTTTGACATACAAGTTTTCTGCTGAGAATCCAGTGATAGTCGTATGGGGGTTTGCTTGTACATGAGAAATCACTTTTCTCTTGCTGCTTTCTAGATTTTGTCTTTGTGACTTTCAACAGTTTGATTATAATGTGTCTCAGGGTGGGTCTCTATGAAGCTTATTGAGCTTCTTGAGCTTGTTTCTCTGTTTTCTTCCCCTTTGGGAAATTTTCAGCCATCATTTCTTTAAATGGGTTCTCTGGCCCTTTATATCTCTCTTCCTCTCTGGGAATCCCATAATAAGTATATTGATCTGTTTGTTATGGACCATAAGTCCCTTAGGCTCTTTTGATTTTTCTTTATTCTTTTTCTTTTCATCCTCTAGCTAAATAATTTTAATACCCTGTCTTCAAATTAGCTGATTCTTCCATCTGCTTATCAAGTCTGCTGTCAAACCCCTTTAGTGATCATTTCAATTCTATTATTATATTCTTCTCCAGAATTTCTGTTTAGTTCTTTTTTATAGTTTGTCACTTTTTAAAAAAGATTTAATTTATTTGAGAGAGAGAGAGAGAGGGCATGCAGGGGAGGGGCAGAGGGAGAGGGTGAGAGAGAATATCAAGCAGACTCCCCACTGCATGCAGGGCCTGGTGCAGGGCTCAGTCTCACAACCCTGAGATCATGACCTGAGCCAAAATCAAGAGTCACACTCTTAACCAACTGAGCCACCCAGGTGCCCCAATAGTTTCTCTCTTTTTTGATACTCACATTTTGTTCATGCATAGTTTTCCTGGCTTTGTGTAGTTGTCTGTGTTCCCTTTTAGTTTACTGAGTGGCTTTAAAATGGTTCTTTTGCATTTTTGTCAGGTAATTCATAGATCCTTTTTTTTTTTTTATGTTGATTACTAGAGATTTAGTTTGTTCCTTTGATCGGACCATGCTTTTATTTCTTTGTATGACTGTGATCTTTAGTTGATATTGGGACACTTGAATAAATAACCAGTTCTCTTAATCTTTAGGGTCTGAATTAGGTGCAGGGGAAGACCTTCACCAATCAGGTCAGCTAGAGATTCTTGGGACCTTTCAAACCTTTTCTGGGAATGTATCTGCTCTTGACCTGTATGTGTAATTTCCAGTTATAGCAGTTTACCCATTTCTTTTAGAGATACTGTAATTTCTTCTTTACCTCTGGTAGCTGTCTGTTGTATTTTAGTCTATCTGGTGCTCTAACAGGTGGTAGAGTTTGTATTTGTTCTCAGAGGTCCCCAACCTGGTATCCAAATTATAACAATTCTTTTCAGTGCTCCAAATTAAGTAAGACAGAAACCAGTCCCTTAGTAAGCCCCTTGTAAAGCCCGAATGTTAGATGCATATTCTACACTTTTCTTTCCCTTCCAAGGGGAAGGCTGGAAATTGGGAATTTTATTTAATCACACCACACTACCAGAGATGGGGAGGGGCTAGGGTGGACAAATGCAGTGGATTTTCTTGCCCCCTTTGATGTGACTCTTCTTGCCTTTGTGCTCACTTTGTGCTCAGCCTGTGGTACTTTAATCCTTAATTGGTTTCCAAAGTTCTAACAAAAGGAATTTGGTCCATATTTTGTTGTTAATGTGTATCTCTGTGGGTAATGGGGGCCTAAGTTGTCCTATTCTGCCATTTTGCTGACATCACTCAAAAGCAGGTAATTTTCAAGCTAGAACAACAACAACAACAAAAAAAACTACAAAAGGCTGCTTTTTAAGGAGTTACATAGGTTGTAACTGTTTATTCCTGTACAGTTGCACAGGAATCTCTCAGTTGAATTCAAAGCTTCAAAAGTGGGAAAAAAAGGGCAAATGCCTGTACCAAAACGTCAGAATATCTTTACGAAAGACTGTCTGCTCCTCTAGGCTAGATGCTTTGTTAGAACAGACAAGCAACCTTACTCATCTTTATGGTCATGGAGGCATTCATTCATTTCATGCATCCAGTAATAAATACTCTCATTGAATGAATGTTAGATCTTATATTTGTTGTTAGGTATAAGTGGTAAGCAAGAAAAACCCATTTCTCATCCTCATGGAGTTTCTAGTCTAGTGAAGAAAACAAAGGTATTAAACAGACACTCTAAACCATTATGATAAATATTTGTAAAGTATTAATTTCAGGATGCTAAGGGGGAAAAGGTGATTATATTTCTGTTTTGTGCTGGCCTCAGCCTATTGATAGTGATGGTACTGGCTAGAAATACCTGGGGGTACTTACCTGGGCCTAGAAAGCTCCCCAGAGACATTTCCCCTTTATGAACTGGACTGGACTGGCCCTTGTGATTATTATAATTGCATAATACCCTCCACAACAACTAGGAAACTTTTTGGGGGAAAACTTATTACAGCTTATTGCTGAGGGAGGGAGGGTTTGGAGGAGTAAGGGGATGAGAGTGGGGTAGCCTGACTCTTCATGTAGCACTGTGGCTGAAAATGTTTATTTGAGATATCTGACTTTGAAGTAGATGCCTCAGCAATCAAAAGCTTAAGTCAAGCACTTGCGTTAAAATTAAAAAAAAAAAAAAAAAAAAACCTCGGTGCTAATACTACAATCCCAAATAAAGTGAATTCACATAATAAATGCTTGATATCTTTGCAGAACAGAATGGAAGGGATATTTGTAACAATTGTACCAAGGGTGGTCAGTACAGTGGTACTTCTTTATCTATGGTTTTACTGTCTGTGGTTTCAGTTACCCACAGTCACAGTCTGGAAGCAGATGATCCTTCTATTGACATATCATCAGAAGGTCAATAGTAGCTAATGCTGTGTCACAATGTGTTTGTCCTACTTCATCTCATCATGTAGGCATTTTATCATCTCACATCATCACAAGAAGAGTGAATAGAGTATAACATATTTTGAGAGAGAGCATATTTAAATAACTTTTATTATAGTATGTTATAATTGTTATTAGTTCATCTCTTACTAGGCCTAATATATAAATTAAACTTTATCAGAGGTATGTAAATATAGGAAAAAAACCTATATATAGGGTTTATTATCATCTGTGGTTTCAGGTATCCACTGGGGGTCTTGGAACATTTTCCCCATGGATGGGAGTGGTGGGCTATTATAAAATAACCTAGTGTAGCTAAAATATTATGTGAATATGCCAAGCCCCCCAAAAAGCAACCAGCAAAAATTGATACTTATTCAAAGTTTCTTATTAGAGGGAGTTGTCTGCTTAGTCCCCAGATCCCAAATTTTCATCCTTTTTGAGTGAGCTATTAGCCAACTAGATATTTTGACATTAGAACAGAACTAGAATTTGATCAATAGTGTTGCAGGTGTGAGACATGTGCAATGGATGGCTTTAGGGGACAAGAGGTGGCCCACACTCCATTCATCATGCACTTCCAGTTTCATATTCAAAAGCTCTCTTGCTTTAGGTCTGACATTTCAGGTGTGAAGAGCAGAGTCAGCAAGTTCCCTTCGTGAATATTAAAAAAATTATGGCTCAAGACTCTCAGGAGGAGATGTGGAAGCAAAAGGCAGGTAGTGACTTGAAAATGGATAAGAAGTCTTAGGAAAGGGAAAGGGAAGAACATCCAGCATTCTGATATGGATAACCACTGTCTGGGGACACTTAAGCTTTTTCTGGTACAGAAAGAAATCCATTTTTTGTTTCTGTCTTTCCCCAAATGTCTTAAAAAATGAATGATAGAAATATATGCTTCTTAAAATATACTGTAGACATTATTTGGATAGTCCTATGTGATTTTTATCTTATTATTTTTTTTAAGAGCTTTCTTCTCTGATTGTGAAAGAATGTGTTTCTAAAACTTGGAGGAAAGAACTAGAAAATCATCCCAGAGCACAGTGGAGCTTGCAAATTATTTTCCCACCTCTTTCAACATCCCTTTCAACTTTTGGGACCCCACTTATCCATCTTATGTTGGATAGTTTTAAACCATCAACCTATGTCCCTTAAAGCATTAGTGCCAAATGTTTTAGAATATAAACCCTAAATGGAAGACAAATGGGCTGTTTATGCTTAAAGGGATGATCCTTTAATGGCATTTCCTGCAATGAGGCAGATGAAAAAAGTGATAGAAGAGCACTTTGGGTTTGAGGGTGATTTTTCCAAGTCCCCTTGAGTTCTGGCATTTTAGCACCCATCAACTCTACTACTGCATAATTAGAGGGTTTTTTTTTTTTTTTCTATAAAAGTTGAGAGGGAGAGTTGGTGGACTCTAAGTTCCAATTGTATAAATCCTGGACAGAGTCTTCACTTCACTTAAGTGGGTCTGTGTACATGCTAAGTTCTAGGTATTTAACTTAAATTTAACTTAAAGCCCTGCTAAAAAAGATTCAATTTTTTTGTTCAAATTGATATCCCACACTGATGACTTTATAAGTACATGATATGGTACCTGCTATCATAAAACTTACCATCCTCTGCATCCTGCCTAACCCCCGAGGCTCAGACCTGGATATACGCCTCCCTTACAGCTTCCTTGACCACCCCAACCTTCAGATATATTTCCATTCATACTCTATACGTATTTCTGTTTACACGCATTTGGCACTTAGTACGTGTGCTTTCAAATTCCTGTTTTCAAGAATGTGCTTTATTGCAGATTGTTGTTTATGCTGATGGAAAGCAAAAACCATCTTTTATAGCATCTTCTGCTCCTGCATTTATTGATGTATTGGTCCAGTGGTTCTCCGCTTGGCCTGATGATGTTCAGTCCAACTTAACACAAATATAATGATCATCTGCTATATGTTAAAGAATGGAATTTCAGAGGTGAATGAAATAACATCCCTGTCCTCATGAAGATAACGGACTAGTCAAGAAATAAGCAAGAGACAGGGGCGCCTGGGTGGCTCAGTTGGTTAAGCGACTGCCTTCAGCTCAGGTCATGAACCCAGAGTCCCGGGATCGAGTCCCGCATCAGGCTCCTGGCTCAGCGGGGAGCCTGCTTCTCCCTCTGACCTTCCCCCCTCTCATGTACACACTCTCTCTCTCTCTCTCTCTCAAATAAATAAATAAAATCTTAAAAAAAAAGAGAAGAGCTCAGTTTCTATTAGCCAAATCCTGTCCAACAAAACACATTAGATTGTGAGGCCTTTGATATCAGAAACTGTGCTTATTTATGTTTGTGACTTCAGTATGTAGCACAGTGAAGCCCTGACTCTAGGGCACCAGACTAATATATCCAATGGCTCATATGACCTTTCTACTCTAATAGATGTGCCATACTTATTGTGGCTCAAGAGAACTGTTGGCCATCTCCATTCCACAGGTAGCCTGCTCCTATAAGCAAATGACAACAGTTTCTGGTTAGCTGCTACACTCACATTATCAACCAATCACATTGATTTTAGATCTGAAATCTGTGCCCAAATCTCACCATCTCTCTTGCCATACTTAAAGCCAGCAAGTGTTTCTCTATAATTACTGCAACCACCTCCTAATTCACTTGCCTGATTCCACATTCACCTTTCTGTTTTGTTTTGTCCACACACAGCTTATTTCTAACTCAGGGTTCTTGGCTTTGCTGTTACCATTACCTGGAATTTTCTTCTTGAGGGAGAATTTTGTCTTGTTTACCACTAAATCCCTAACATAGAGGAGATTTCCTGGTACAAAACAAGAATTCAGTACTTATTAAAGGAGTGGACAAAATTTTGGTGAGTTCTTGTTGAATATATGTAGACATGAATGATATGAGCACCCACTCTTTGTGTGGCAAGGAGCTGAAATAGTCTCTGACCTCAAAAAGATTATGGCTTAAATGTATTTGATTATATGGGCTATCTGTATTGATGAATAAGCAATCTTATGGTAGACATTAAATGGGTGATTGAAGTAATATGTCCTGAGTGAGCTCAGGAAACCAATGGCAGACAACCACAATAGTTAAGTAGTGGTTTTCATCTTCAATACCTGTCTTTGTGTTAATAGAAGTTTGCTCTTAGCCAGATGAGGTTTCCTTTAGCTCTTTAGCATTGGAAAAGTTCCCAAGTGAGCAAGCATCAATTTCATGATTTATCTTATCTTAAATCGGTAATTTCCTGGAAGCTGCAATAAACTGAAAAGAGGGCTGGATTTACTTCCCTGCCCTCAAGTCTTATTCTCTTTTAATCTTTTTCTGGATCTGAAATGTTTTATTTCCATTTGAAAATTGGAATATAAGAATAACTACTCAAGGGTTGTTATTTGGCTTTGGGGAAGTAATTTATACAAATAATTAGGACAGAGTCTGATACATACTAAATCCTCATAAATAATATGATAATGATATATTAAATGTATTAAATGAGGTATTAAAGCATTTTGTAATCTGTGGTTTTTTTAATGAATATAAAGGAGAAGAAAGACCTTGACAATAGAAAAAAAAAGTCTTGTTTCTGACAGAGTTTAGATCCCTCTGTGTCTTACATAATCTTAACTATTTTCGCAGGCATATAACAGGTACTCAATAAAACATTTTGTGAAAAATTATGTTCAGATTAAGAAGAGAGGGAGGAGAAAGAGAAATTCAAGAAAATGTTCTTTTTTATTGAAAAAATAATGAACATTATATTGAAATTGTTCAGATTATAACTTATTTTGGGGGGTTGAATGAATATTTCTTGTACTAATTGAAGTAGTGGTGATATTGTCTGTAAAAGATATAATTAAAACTTGAAATTTGTTATAGAAAAGTTTAAATTTTATTTGTGATCCTCTTTAAAATACTAATATAAGGAATAGGTTGGCATTCTCAGTCAAACATTAAGAAAGGAGGTGTTGTTTCATCTGACTTTGACCTTGATTACTCTGTATCTTTCATAGTTTTCATTACTTTAACCAGGCTCATTACAAGTGCCCAATAAATCTTTTAAATAGAAGAATAAATATGTTCAGGAATGATCTGTATAAGTTTCTTGTGATCTCAAAGACGTGTAGATGGTTGCTGAGTCTTTTAGTCTCCTGTGACCAAGGTCATTTATTGTGATTGATATCCTCTAGGCAATGGCCTCTTCATCTTTTTTATTTTATTTTTTAATATTTAATTTTTTTTATTGGAGCATAGTTGATGCACAATGTTATATTAGTTTTAGGTGTACAATGTGGTGATTTAACAATTCCATATCTTACGCTACGCCCACCACAAGTGTAGCTACCACCTATCACCATACAACACTATTAAAATACCCCTTACTGTATTCCCCGTGATGTACCTTTCATCCCCGTAACTTATTCATCTGGAATCCTGTATTTCTGACTCCCCTTTACCAGTGTTGCCCATAGCCTCATTCCCTTCCCCTCTAGCAATGATTAGGTCATTTTCTATATTTATAAATCTGTTTCTGCTTTTTTTTGTTTATTCATTTGTTTTAGATTCCACATATGAGTGAAATGATATTTGTCTTCCTTTCATTTTTTCACGTAGCATAATACTCTTTAGGTCCATCTATGTTGTCACATAAAGTAAGGTCTCAGTCTTTTTTATGGCTGAATAATATTCCATTGCACACACGTGCACACACATAACATCTTTATCTGCTCATCGATTGATGTATACTTGTGTCGCTTCCATATTTTGGCTAAATAAATAGTGCTGCTTTTTAAGATAGAGGAATTTATATCTTTTCAAATTATTGTTTTTGTTTTCTTTGGGTAAATAGCCAGTAGTGGAATTACTGTGTCGTACGGTATTTCAATTTTTAATTTTTTAGAGGAGTCTCCATACTATTTACTAGTGGCTGAACCAATTTACATTCCCACCAACAGTGCGTAAGGGTTTTTTTTTCTCCACATCTTCACAAATGCTTCTCATTTCTTGTCTTTTGGTTCTAGCCATTCTGGTAGTTGTAATATTTCATTGTGGTTTTGATACGTATGTCTTCTTTCAAAAAATGTCTATTCATTTTTTTATAGTATTTTACAATCCTTTGTATTTCTATGGTGTTGGTTTTTACTCCTTTGCTTATTTTTAATTATTCTTTTTCACGTTGAGTTGTATAAGTTCTTTATATATTTTGGATACTAAGCCCTTATCAGATACATCATTTGCAAATAACTTCTCCCATTCAGTCGGTTGCCTTTTCATTTTGTCGATGGTTTCTTTCACTGTGCAGAAGCTTTTCATTTTTTGTTTAGGCTCAATAGTTTATTTTTGCTTTTGCTTCTCTTGCCTGAGGAGTCATATCTAGAAAAATGTTGCTAATGTCAAAGAGATTACTGCCTATGTTTTTTTCTAGGAGTTTATGGTTTTGGATCTTACATTTAGATCTTTCATCTATTTGGGATTTATTTTTGTGTATGCTGTAAGAAAATGGTCCAGCTTCATTCTTCATATGGCAGTCCAGTTTTCCCAGCACCATTTCCTGAAAAGACTATCTTTTCTCCATTGTATATTCTTGTTTCCTTTATCGCAGATTAATTGACCATATAATCATGGGTTATTCTTGGGCTCTCTATTCTCTTCTATTGATATGTGTCTCTTCTTGTGCCAGTACCATATTGGTTTGATTACTACAGCTTGGTAATATATCTTGAAATCTGGCATTGTGATACCTGTCATTTTGTTCTCCTTTCTCAATATTGCTTTGGCTATTCAGTCTTTGTGGTTCCATACAAATTTTAGGATTATTTGTTCTAGTTCTGTGAAAAAAAAAAAATGCTTTTAGTATTTTGGCAGGGATTGCACTGCATCTGTAGATGAGCATTTTAACATTTATTCTTCCAATCCATGAGTATGGAATATCATTATTTGTGTCCTCTTCAATTCTTTCATCAGTGTTTTATTGTTTTCAGAGTACAACTTTTTCACCTCCTCAGTTAAGGTTATTCCTGGGTATTTTGTTCTTTTTGATACAATTGTAAATGGAATTGTTTTCTTAATTTCTCTTTCTGCTACTTCACTGTGTATAGAAACTCAAACAATTTCTGTGCATTAATTTTGTATCCTGCAATTCATTTATTCCTTCTAATAGTTTTTTGGTGTAGTCTTTACGGTTTTCTATGTATAGCATCCTGTCATCTGCAAATACTGACAGTTTAACTTCATCTTTACCAACTGGATGTCTTTTATTTCTTTTTGTTGTCTGATTGCTGTGACTAGGACTTCCAGTACTATGTTGAATAAAGGTGGTCAGAGTGGACATCCTTGTCTTGTTCATGATCTTAAATGAAACTCATTTTTTCACATTGTGTATGATGTTAGCTGTGGCTTTGTGATACATGCCCTTTATTATATCGAGGAATGTTCCCTCTAAACCAATTTTGTTGAGAGTTTTTATCATGAAGGGATGCTGAATTTTGTCAAGTGCCTTTTCTGCATCTATTGAGATGATCATGTAACTTTTATCCTTTTGTTAATGTGGTTTATCACATTGATGTATGAATATTGAACCATCCTTGTGTCACCCAAAAGGAATCACACTTGATTGTGATGAATAATCCTTTAAATATCATTCAGATATATTGTTGAATGTGGTTTGCTAATATTTTGTTCAAGATTTTTGTATTATGTTCATCACAGATATTTGCCTGTAGTGTCTTTGGTTTTGATAGCAGGGTAATGCTGGCCTCACAAAATGTATTTGGAAGATTTTCTTCTGCTTCTATTTTTTTGAAAATTTGAAGAGAGTAGGTATTAACTCTTCTTTAAATATTTGCTAGAATTTACCTGTGAGTCTATCTGGTCTTGACTTTTCTTGTTGGGAGTTTTTTAAATTACACATTCAATTTCATTACTAGCAATTGGTGTGTTCAGATTTTCTATTTCCAATTCAGTTTTGGAAGATTATATGGTTCTAGGAATTTATCCATTTCATCTAGGTTGTCCAATTTGTTGGCATATGATTTTTTATAGTATTCTTTTACAATCCTTGTATTTCTATGGTGTCAGTTTTTACTCCTCTGCTTTAATTTCTAATTTTATTTATTTATGTCTTCTTTTTTTTTCTTGATGAATTGGCTAAAGCCTTATCAATTTTGTTCATCTTTTCAAAGAACACTTGTTCTTTGAACTTTCAGTCAAAACTCTTGTTTTCATTGATCTTTTCTTTTGCCCTTTTTTGGGGGGTCTCTATTTTACTCATGTCTTTTCTAATCTTTATTATTTCCTTTATTTTTTTAACTTGGGCTTTGTTCTTTTTCAAGTTCTTTTGGGAGTACTAGGTGTACCTGGTGATTTGGGCTGGCTGGCTGGAGCCATGAGGGCACTCTGTGCTGAGACTTCCCTGGTGGGATGATTGGATCTGAAGTGGGCGTAGGCCACCATAATTCTGGGACTCTTTGCACAAAGGAAACCTTGGCAGGATAGCTGAAGCTGAAATGGGTGCATGCTGAGATGCCAGCTGGGGTGTCCCAAGGTGCTCTGTGTAAAGGGCATCCTGGTGAGATGGCTGAAGCCAAGGTGGGGCATGGTCCAGTATATCTCAGAATGCCCTGCACGAGGAGCATGCTGGGATGTCCAGGCTTGCTAAGTACAGGGATTGCCTTGTGGGAGTGCTTTAAGCCAAGGTTGGTATGGGCTGGGGTGTCCCACCACACTCTGCATAGGGGATGCCCTGGTGGGGCAGCTGGAGTCAAGGTGTGCTGTGGGCCAGGGATCTCAGAGTGTTCCACATGGGACATACCCTGGAGGCATGGCTGGAATCATGATAGGCATGGGCTGGAGGTACCTAGGTTGTTCTGTGCATGGGGTACCTTGGCAGGGTGGATGGAGCTGAAGGAGGTATGAACTTGGAGGTCCCAGAGTGCTCTGTCCTGGAGATGCCCTATCAGGAAATCTTAAAGGGACTCCTTTAAGTGGAAAAGAAAAGGTCATAATTAGAAAAAAATTATGAATAAAAAGATGTAAAATATGATAACATACATAAAATGTGGAGGAAGTAGTAAAGTTCTTTCAGAATGTGTCTGATTTAAATAACCATCAAATTAATATAGACTGTTATAATCTTAGAATACTATGATAACCACAGACCCAAATCAATGATACACAAGAAAATAAAGAGAAAGCAAGCCAAGAATAACACTATAGAAAGTCAGCAATCACAAAGGAAGAAAGGAAAAGAAGGACCAGAGAAGAACTATAAAAACAACCTGACAGCAACAAAATGAGAATAAGCCCATACTTATCATCATTTTAAATGTAAATGGACAAAGTACACCAATCAAAAGACCTAGGGTATGAAATGGATAACAACAACAACAAAAACTCATCTATATACTGCCTATAAAAGACTCACTTCAGAAATAAAGACTCAGAGAGACTGAAAGTGAAGGGATGGAAAAATATATACCATTCAAATCGAAGCAAAAAAAAAAAGAGAAGGTGGAGGAGGAGAGGAATATGAAGAAGAAAAGATGAAGAAGAAAAAGAAAAAAAGCCAGGTAGCAATACTTATATCAGAAAAAATACTTTAAAACAAAGAATGTAACAAGAAACAAAGAAAAGCATTACATAATGATAAAAGGGTCAATCTGACAAGAGGATTTAATAATTATAAATATCTATGAACCTAATATTGGAGCATCTAAATACATAAAGCAAATATTAACTGACATAAAGGGAGAAATTGACAGTAATAAAAAAATAGGGGACTTTAACATCCCGTTTACATCAATGGATTCAAGTAGAAATTTAATAAGTGTCTTTGATAACACATTAGACCAGACAGACTTAACAGAGATACACAGAACATTTTATCCAAAACAAGAGAATACATATTCTTTTCAATGTGTATTAACACATGGCACATTCTCTAGGTAGATCACATTTTAAGCCACAAAACAAGTCTCAAATACTTTTAGGAAGATTGAAATCATATCATGCATCTTTTCTGAAAACAACAGTATAGAACTAGAAATATATCAAGTTGTTTGGATCCAGAATGGTGCTGGCCTGGAATTTTCTGGGGTGCTTTGTACCTGTGTCATCTTGGTGTGATGGCTAGGGCTGTAGTAAGTGCTGATCAGAGGTGTCCCAGTGTGTGCCATGCTGAGACCACCTTGCACTAAATGGGGCTGGTTTGGGCTAGGGGCCCAGGCCCCCTGAGGGGTCAGGCCAGCTATGACAACCAGAGCCCTGCCCCTGTCTACACTGTCAGCATGGAGGGTGACTGTAAACCATAGTGCTTGCTAGCCCCTGTGACCTGGAGAGAATTCCTGCAGCTCCTCTATTATTTGGTGGAGCTCCAAGGATGGATCTTTTATATCCTAGTTGTTCTTTTAAACCACAGCTATCTTTATGTGCCCCTGGGCAGATGAATCTGCTCACAGTCTCCTAGTACTATTCCTCTCCACGGCAGTTTGCAGCATTGGGGGTGGGGGTTTCCCTTCATTCTGTCTTTCTGGCCATTCTCTGTGTGGTTTCTCTATCTTTTATCACACAGAAAGTGTTTTGTCAACCCTCAGTTCTTCTTCAGGAGGAATTGCTCTGTAAATAGGTATAGATTTGGTATGTTCATGAGGAGGTGAGCTCAGGCTCTTCCTGTGTCACCATCTTGGACTGGATCTCTCCTCTTTAACTTCATTTTTAAGCCTTCCAAAAAATTTCCACCCATTTCTAGAAGCTGCACCACAGGCTGCTCAACATGAAACTACTGTTTTCCAAGCCACAATTATAGGCTTCCCACTGACAGAAAAAGTATTTACTATGCCCCTTGAACCTGTGTTGACTTTCTTTTAGCTTCTATTATTATGGAGTGTCTTTGGCCCTCTGCTACCGTACCCACATAGACTGGTCACAGGAAGCCTAGACTCTGGGGCTCATCAGACATCAAAAGCTAAGTCACTTATAAGGCTATGAGAATAAGCTGGCTGAGTGACTTCCAGGCTTGATGGGGTTTCTGACTGGCCCATGTTTTCAGCTCTCTTTGACTTAAGCAGACAGCTTTATTGCAAAGGATGTACTTTCCAATATAAAGCACCATTCATCAGAAGCACCTCCTCATTCTGCTTACACTTACAGGAATTCTCTGTAAGGATTTCCAACTAAGTTCTCAATTTGCTTTTAGAATAGGTCTCTTAAAACCAGTTATAAAAACTGGCAATGCTTGACCAAAATCCTAGGCAAAATAATTAAAATATTTCTCCTTTGATTTCTGTTCAGTAGAAGACTGGGATTAGTCAGAAAAGCAGATAAAGATATACTTTTGGCTCTGAAACAGATATCTATCTTGCTCTAAATGTATCTACCAACATTAAATCTAGGGGTTGATAACAGTGCCTTAATCTAGTACTTTGCCAGAGCTTTCATTATAATCTTGTGGAAAAATTAATGTAGATTCTGGGTCTGTTAACTTCTTGCTTGCACTGATTATTTGCATGTTTAGTCACTCCATGCCCAGGGACAATGAGATATCTGGTGGAACCTCCCAAACCTAGACTGGGGTCTTGAAAAGTCTTTCTGTCTCTATAGAGTGTGTTAAATGAGTGAACCTGGACCACAGTATAAGAGAAATACCAGGTGTGCAGCCTCCGTATTTAAACTTCACTTGATACAGATAGTTGGTTTCTACTTTGATTTCCAATGACCTCTTCAATTTTCCATCAGGAGTGTATCTGAGCTCAAGTATAGTCACATGAGATCTTCTCTCCCTTGTTTTTTTTTTTTTTTCCCCTGTACCAGTTCCTTCCCCCACCCTGGGTCTAGACCGTGGTGGATCTAGACCATGCTTTGGTATGTCTTGCATCAGTACAGATAATTTCATCTTTCAAAAGACGCTGATACTCAACCTAATTGTGGGAAACACAACCAATATGTTTAGCACTGCTGAAAACATGACCCTGAATTGCATTAAATTAGTTATGACATCTCTTTTGTGCCCTTTTGGTTTCAGACTCCTCCATCTGCTCTTCCCCAACCCCTAAGAAACAGATCTTAACATTTTGTATGGCTTGAACAACATAATGTAAAATAGAGTAAAACCAAGAATTCAATTCAATTAAAAATACAGGTTCCTAGTTTGAGTGGCCCTAGAAGGGATGATAATTTTAAGTAATCCTAAAGTAATTCAATTTTCCTGAGTTCAGGAAAGGAGAACTGTGTTTCCTTTTTTTTTTTTTTTGGCCTGCACGAGTCATTTATAGAAAAAAACAAGCTCTTTTAAAAAATTTTTTATTTGACAGGGAACACAAGTAGGGGGAGTAGAAGAGGGAGAAGCAGGTGCCCGATGCAGGGCTCAATCCCAGGACCCTGGGATGATGACCTGAGCGGAAGGCAGACGCTTAACCACTGAACCACCCAGGCGCCCCAGAAAAAACAAGCTTTTTAAAGAAAGGGAATGTGGCCAAAAGAACCCTTTGGTACTTCATCCTGTATCTTGCCCTCCAATTCCTCAAGAGGTAGCTGCTGGTGAGGACAAGACTGTTCTTTCCCCAGGGGCCAGTTAGAACCCCGAATATTAGAGCTGAGGAATGCCTCTTCCTCCATGTATTGGCAATGAAGTTCCCATCATGAAGAAAGGCACAATTTTACTTTATAGTTTTTGGTGTGCTTTTGGTGTTCCGGTCACTGAATCCATCTGGTTAGAATAAAACCAGAGGAAAGGGAGAGAATGAAAAAGACAGTTTTTTTTTTTTTCCCCTTTCAAGTGAAGAGTTTTTAGCCAGTGTGATTCTCATGGTTTCCAGGCTGTTTTGAATGAAAACCAACCTTCCAGCTAACTCATATGGGTGCAGTATCAATCAACAAAAGAGCTCATGAAACAGTTAGTTGGAGGCTGAGTGAAAAGAATGCGACAAGTTTCCCACAGATTCCTTCTCCAATGGATAATGAGCATTAGCTCACTGAGAAGCAACAAGCATTTAAGGGAACCACTCAAACAGTGCCTGTCCAAGGAGTTCACAAGAATCCCCCCTATAGTCAAGGGTTCCCTGTTGTGAACATGAAAGGTTTTTGACCATGTCATTTCAATTTTCCCACAAAACATGTCTCAAAGAGAAAGAGAAGTGTTTACTCCATGGATGCTAGTTGTTGGCCCAGATCTGTTTTCTTTTTTTTTTATATTCTTCTTTCTTCTTCTTATTTTTCTTCTTTTTTTTTCCCCCCCACTAGTGAAATCTCCTGAAGCTTTATTTCTGCTCTTACCAAAGTGTCTTCTGTATCATGGCAGGACACAAAATAACAATTGGGAAGTAATACTCTCAAGTCTCTTATTATTTCTGTATTCAGTTTGCAATTTCTGATCCACCTACTCCAGCATGCATATTCTGGGAAGATTAAGTTAGTTGTCCATACATCAGAGTGAGTTGAATAGGAGAAGCTACTAGGCCAAATCACAGAAGCATTCTGTAGGGCTGCTAACAAAGAAAAGGCAAGCTCAAGTTTTGATGCTTTCTGCAAAGTTTGTCAGCTATTTTACTGCTGACAGATAAAAAGTCTAATTGGTCTCCCTAAGCAAATGGTGATTTGTGATTTTTAATAAATTTAATTTTAGCAACCAGTAGGCCTTATACTTAGGCAAAAATTAAAATAATTGGTTGAGAGATGGTGTTCTTTTTATTTTTTAAGATTTTATTTATTTATTTGACACACAGAGAGAGACAGCGAGAGAGGGAACACAAGCAGGGAGAGTGGGAGAGGGAAAAGCAGGCTTCACACTGAGCAGGGTGCCCAATGCACACCTCAATCTCAGGACCCTGGAACCATGACCTGAGCGAAAGGTAGATGCCTAATGACTGAGCCACCCAGGCGCCCTGAGAGATGGTGTTCTTAAAAATAACAATCATGATCATTGCAAAGAAATGTTTTGGTACTCTAAGTAGAAATATACTTTTTTAAAATGTATAATCTAAAATGGAAAACTGATTCTGTTCCTACATTTTTCTGATTTCATCCTCTTTGCTAAATTTTGTCCCCATTGCAAATGGTTGACCTCGAGAAAATTACATAGTCCTCTAGATCTGTGTCCTCATCTGTCAAAGGGACTGATAATGGTACCTACCTCATTGAGTTGTTAAAATATTAAATGAGATACTGTGTTAGGTACTGTTACAATTTTAGTATATGTGCTGCCGAAGAACACAAGATACTGTGTTAGGTACATGGTAAGCTCCAGCTACAATAGCGTGGTGAAATATAACTTTAGAAGAATTCCAGAAAACATGTTTTCTTTATGCCAGGCACTGTTCTAAATGCTCATGTAGATTAGTTCATATAATGATGCTAACCACTCTTTGTATATTAGCCTGCTTTTCAGATAAATAAAATGAGGCACAGAGAGGCCAAGTAACCTGCAGAGTTTCACACAGTTAGTAAATGTCAGTGCCAGAGTTTAAACCCAGATAGACTGACTTCAAATCCAATGAAGGTATTCTGCCCTTTGGTGAAATATCACTCCACAAATTAACTGCTTCTACTGTTGTGCTGGCTCTTTATACTCTCCCTAGCACTCAGCATGTAATTTAACACTCTGTGTATTGGAACATCTCCACTGTCTCTGGAATATACTCCACCTAATCTGTGTATCATCTTTTGTACCTATGAAACTTTGATTTATTCTTCAATACTTGGCTCTGCTTTTGCCTTTCCCATGATGCTGTCTCTTCCCAAAACACTTCATTATTCCAATTCCTTTACTGCTTGTGAGAGATTGTATTTTACAAAGAAATTTACAACAATATCTACCACCATGTGCAATTCTGCATTTGGACATTGCCATTGTCACTCCCCCATCTATTGATGGATACTTGGTTATTCCCATATCTTGGCTATTGTAAATAATGCTGCAAGAAACATAGAAATGCATATATCTTTTTGAATTAGTGGTTTTTTGTTTGTTTTCCTTGGTTAAATGCTCAGTAGTGGAATTACTGGATCATATAGTATTTCTGTTTTTTAATTTTTGAAGAATGTCCATAATATTTTCCACAGTGGCTGCACAAATTTACATCCCCATCAACAGTGCCTGAGAGTTCCCTTTTCCCCCTCATTCTTTTTTTTTTTTTAAGATTTTATTTATTTATTTGAGAGAGTGCGAGCAATAAAGCAGAAGCAGGGGGATCAGAGGGAAAGGAGAATCAGGCTCCCTGCTGAGCAGGGAGTCCAATGCAGGGCTCAATCTCAGGACCCTGCGACCATGACCCAAGCTGAAGGCAGTTACTTAACTGACTGAGCCACACAGGCGCCCCTTTTCCCCTCATTCTTGCCAACACTTGTTACTTCTTTTTGATTCTAGCCATTCTGACAGGTCTAAAGTGGTATGATTTTTGATTGGCATTTCCATGATGTTATGTGATGTTGAGCATCTTTTCATGTGTCTGTTGGCCATCTGTATGTCTTCTTTAGAAGAATGTCTATTCAGGTCCTCTGCCCATTTTTAATTAAATTATTATTATTTGGCATTGTATAAATTCTTTATATATTTTGTATATTAACCCCTATGGGATATAGGATTTGTAAATATCTTCTTCCATTCAGTAGGATTTCATTTTGTTGATGGATGCCTTCACTGTAGAAATGTTTTTATTTTTTTTATTTTTGTGTTTTCTCAAGAGTTTTTGTCTTTATTTCCCTTGCCTAAGGAGACATATCTAGAGAAATGTTGCTATGGCCAATGTCAAAGAGACTATTGCCTATGTTTTCTTCTAGGACTTTTATGGTTTCAGGTCTCATATTTAGGTTTTTAATCTGTTCGGAGTTTATTTTTGTGTAAAGTGTTAGAAAGTGGCTCAGTTTCATTCTTTTGCATGTAGCTCTCCAGTTTCCCCAGTATTACTTATTGAAAAGACTGTCTTTTCCCATTATATATTCTTGCCTCCTTTGTTGTAGATTAATTGACCATGTAAGCATGGTTTTATTTCTGGGCTCTCTATCCTGTTCTATTGATCTAAGTGTCTGTTTTTGTGCCAGTACCATAATGTTTTGATTCCTATAGCTTTGTAGTATAGTTTAAACCTGGGATTATGATATCTGTAGGTTTGTTCTTCTTTCTCAAAATTGCTTTGGCTTTTCAGGGCCCTTTGGGTTTTATACAAATTTTAGTACTATTTGTTGTACTTATGTGCAAAATACTATTGGTATTTTGAAAGAGATCGCATTGAACCTGTAGATGGTCTTGGATGGTAGGAAAACATTAATATCACTAATCTTCCAATTCATGAGCATGATATATCTTTCCATTTATTTGTGTCATCTTCAATTTTTTCACCAGTGTTACAGTTTTCACTATGCTGGTCTTTCCCCTCTTTGGTTCAATTTATTCCTAAATATTGTTTTTCATGTAATTGTAAATGGGATTATATTATTAATTTTTCTTTCTGCTACTTCATTATTAGTGTACAGAAACACAACAGCTTCCTGTATATTAATTTTTTATCCTGCAACTTTACTGAATTCATGTATCATTTCTAGCCGTTTTTTGGTGGTCTTTTGGGTTTTCTATACAGGGTATCATGTCATCTGAGAACAATTACTACTTCATTGCTGATTTGGATGCCTTTGATTTCTTTTTGTTGTCTGATTGTTGTGGCTAGTACTTCCAGTACTGTATTAAATGTGGTGAGAGTGGACATCACTGTCTTGTTTCTGACCATAGACCATAGACTATTTGACTTTGTCAAATGCTTTTTCTGCATCAGTTGAAATGATCTAAGGTTCTTATCCTTTTACTAATGTGATGTATCATGTTGATTGATTTGCAAATATTGAATCAACTTTGCAACTCAGGAATAAATCCCATTTGATCACAATGAATGATTTTTTAAAATGTGTTGTTGGATTCAGTTTACTAGCATTTGGTTGGAGATTTATGTATCTATGTTCATCAGGGATATTGGTCTGTAGTACTCTTTTTTGTGTTGTCTTTATTTGGTTTTGGTATGAGGGTAATGGTGACCTCATAAAACAAATTTGTGAGTTTTCCTTCCTTTTCTATCTTTTGGAGTAGATTGAGAATAATAGGTATTGACCCTTCTTTAAATGTTTGGTAGAATTCAGTGGGAAGCCATCTGATCCTGGACTTTGGTTTGTTGGGAGTTTTTTGATTAGTGATTCAATTTCTTCACTGGTTATCGATCCATTCAAGTTTTCTAGTTTTTTCTGTTTCAGTTTTGGTAGTTTATATGTTTCCAGGAATTTATCCATTTCTTCCAGATTGTCAAACTTCTTGGTGTATAGTTTTTCATGATATTCTCTTATAATTGTGTGTATTTCTGTGGTGGTGTTATTTTGTCTCTCTCATTTGTTATTTGGGTCCTTTCTCTTTTCTTTTTGATAAATCTGGCTAGAGGTTTATCAATTTTATTAATTTTTTCAAAGAATCAGCTCCTGGTTTCATTGATCTGGTTTGTTTTGTTTTTTAGTTTCCATGCCATTTATTTCTTTTTCTTTTTTAAAGATTTTATTTATTAGCATGGGTGGGGGGAGGGGCAGAGAGAGAGAGAGAGAAGCAAACTCCCTGCTGAGCAGGGAGCCTGACGTGGGGCTCAATCCCAGGACCCTGAGATCATGACCTGAGCTGAAGGCAGATGCTTAACCGACTGAGTCATCCAGGCGCCCCTATGTCATTTATTTCTACTCTAATCTTTATAATTTCCTTCCTTTTGCTGGCTTTAGGCTTATTTTACTTTTTCTAGATCCTTTAGGTATAAGGTTAGGTTGTGTATTTGAGATTTTTCTTGCTACTTGAGTTAGGCCTGTATTGCTATATATTTCCCTTTTATGACTACTTTTGCTGCATCCCAAAGGTTTTGGACTGTTTTGTTTTCATTTTAATTTGTTTCCATGTATTTTTCTTATTTCTTCTTTGATTTCCTGACTGATCCATTCATTGTTTAGTAGCATGTTGTTTAACCTTGATTTATTTGTGTTCTTTCCAAATTTTTTTTTTCCACTATCGACTTTTAGTGTTGTGGTCAGAAAAGGTACATAGTACGACTACGATCTTCTTGAATTTGTTGAGGCCTGTTTTGTGGCCTAATATGTGATATATTCTGTATAATGTTCCATGTGCACTTGAAAAAAAATGTGTATTATGCTGTTTTAGGAGGGGATGTTCTGAGTGTATCTGTTAAGTCCTTCTGGTCTAGTGTGTAATTCAAAGCCATTGTTGTTGATTTTCTATTTAGATGTTCTGTCCCTTGATGTGAGTGGGGTGTTAAAATTCCCTCCTGTTATTTTATTATTATGAATTAGGTCCTTTATGTTTATTGTTAGTTTCATGTATTTGGGTGCTCTCAGGTTGCATGCATAAATATTTATAATTGTTATATCATCTTGTTGGATTGTCCCCTTTATTATTATGTAGTGCCTTTCTTTGTTACAGTCTTTGTTTTAAAGTCTAGTTTGTCTAATATAAGTATTGCAACTCTTGACATCAATTTGCATGATAAATGTTTCTCCATCTCCTTTCAATCTTCAGGTGTCTTTAGCTTTAAAATGAGTGTCTTGTAGGAAGCATATAGATGGTTCTTTTTTTTTTTTATCCATTCTGACACCATGTCTTTTGATTGAAACATTAGTCCATTCACTCTCAAATTAATTATTGATAGATATGTATTTATTGCTATTTTATTACCTGTTTTCTCATTGCTTCTGGAGATTTCCCTGATCTTTTCTTGTCTTTGTCACTTTGGGCTCTCCTTTGCACTTAAAGAAGCCCCCTTAGTATTTCTTACACGGCTGGTTAGTGGTTGTGCATTCCTTTAGTTTTTGTTTTCTTCCCACCTGTGGCTCTGTGTTTATGGTGAGGGACAGGGGAGAGAAATGGTACTAGCCAGCTCCTTTGTTCCCAGAGAGATATCTATCTGCATGAACACTTCCTCTCAGGGACACACACTAAGATTAATCTCCCCATGTGTGCCCTAGGTGCTCTTCAGATCACTGTTTCCATGCTTTCTGCCCTGGTTTGTTTGCCTATCTTCTTTCCAGGAGGAGTGCAGTACTCTCTGGGCTCTATGCCAGCCAAGTCCACTGATCTTTAAAACTCTAGGCTTTAAGCCCTGCTGATTCCAAGAACTCAAAAATTCGGTCCTTCTCTTTTTCCAAGCCAATGGCTTTGGGGAAACATTGTCCTTGTGTGTACTCCTCTCTTTCTCACGCTTCTCTGCAACTATGACTTCCTTCCGTCTGTAGCACCTATGAACCATTTCTCCCCTAAACCACATCTCTGCATTTCCTACCTTCTTTGATGTGGCCTCTCTTCTCTCTTTAGTTGTGGAATTTTTTTCTGCCAGTCTTCAGGTCTATTTCTAGGATATTTAGGATTATTTGATAGTTACCTAATTGTGTTCATGGGGTGATGAAGGCCTAGGGTTCTCCTACTCCACTGCCATCTTCCTCTACTCTGGTCTCTAGATACCTTTGACTTAGTCAAATTCTTCCCCAAATGCTTCTACCTTGTTACCAATTTGCTCTTGCAACTGACATAAAAACTGTTCCAAACCTTCATGCATTGGTTCATGTTTTTATCTACAACTGGAATACCTTCCTTTTTTCTTTGGATATTCTTAATTTACCGGTGGTTTATACTCAGGTCAGCCATTATTTCCTTATTATATCGTTCCTTATCATATCCTTTAATTCCTTGAGTGTTCTGGGACTCAAGTTTGACAGAGATTAGTGATAGAACCTATTAGTTTTCACGGAATAATACAGAACTTTGTATGTAATAGAGACTGGTTAATTGTTTTGTATGTAAATATATTGACTCTCTAACTACTGGATTTCTATTTGGATCTTTTGCCACTTTTAGAAAACATTGTAGTAAGTATTTTGCTAAGCATATAAAAGGTATTCAATTTTGGCTCAGTTGCTTGAAACAAAAGAATGACTTTGAGAATTATATTTTCAGGAAAGAACCCAGTGTGTCAGATTGCTGTAGGTTATTTGAGGACAAATGGATTTGTAGGAGGAAAAAAAAATTCACAAACTCAAATTACACTGTGTAGACATTCAGCCCATTTTCTGTTACTGTTTTAAGAATGGATAAGGCAACATACATTCATGAAATTTGGTGTCCCAGATTTAGGTATTTGTGTCTTTCCCTGGCTTAGAATCTTATTCAAAGAAGCCTAAATAGAAATGAGTCAAACACTCAGCCAATCAGATGCCTACATACAGTTCAGCTATTGTTTTAGATGTGAGTCATGTGTATTTGGTACAAGATGGAATATCATATGTCAAAGCATATGCCTGCCACTGTAGCCAACTGCAGATTACATATGCTTAGAAGTAAAATATTTGTGAGTTTTATTGCTTATCAAAAATTAATGAGAGCAACTGTGTGTGTTTATACTATTTTGGGTTTATAAACAGATCAGCAGGGTTAATCATAGAAATTGTTTTTGCAAAATATTCAAATATAACTTTTTCAAGCTGTGATGTTTTCTTTCTACATCTCCACTCTGAAACACATACCCACCAATCCCTCCCCACACAAGCTTATGCATACCAACACATTTACTATGGGGGTGGATGACTATTGGAATCCCTATTAATAGATACTTTAGCTCAGAGTTTCTTTTCTCCACACTGTAGGAACTTAATCATTAAAAGTTCACTTATGGAAATGTTCAGACTTCCACTAAAAAACAACAAAAAAAAACCTGTATGTAAATTTGAAATAGAAGCCATAAAAAATGTACCATATGTATACTTATGTAAATCTCCCTTATTTATAAAGTATATTCACTTACATGGCCTTGTGCAATTTTAAAGTATCTGGTGGCAGATGTTTTTATCTTTATTTTTGGGTGAAGGAATTAAGGTTCCATTAGGTAAGGTCACATTCATAGTTGGTTTTCATAGAGCCAGGCCTTGAACCCTTACCTGCTGTCTCCACCTCCAGGGTAATTTCCACTGTGTGTAGCTGTTCAACATCATTTGAGAATGATATCATATTAGTAACCAGTTGATGTTTTGATTAAATGCCTGATTGGGTATCCAACATTGTCAACACCAGAATCACTATTTGTCAATTTCAAGAGTTTGGTATAAGGAGGTTTGATTGCACTATCAGGGCATGCAGTGATGTCTCTCTCCCTTGGCAAACCAGCAATAGAAGTAAACTTATTTTCCAAAGTGATGACATTTCCTCTTTCCAAACAAACCTATCTGAAACAGTACACAATTTAACTTCATGGTGTGCTTCAAAGATGATAGGTGCTGTGGCTTCTCTGTAAACCTCTACATTCAATCATTATCCAAATCTTGACAATTCTATTTCCATAATATCCATTATACCACCCTATCTGTCCCATCTACACTATCTTAATTCAGACCTCCATCACCTCTCTCCAGGACTTGCTAATGTCCTCTAACTGATCTTCTTGACTTCAGTATCTCCTTTCCCAATTCTACCTTGTGCCATGATAATTAGTGCAAATCTTATCATGTCTCCTACAAATACCATTTATTCTCAAGAGTCTTCTGAAGACAGAAAAATGTTTGTTCCTGATGCCATAATTAGAAAAATCAGCATTTTTCCATCTTACCAAAGTTTGTTTTGATGCAACATTGTTTTATATGCATATTTTATGTTTTAGGCCCTACCTAAGTCTTTAAACCACATACCTTGTAGACTGTAACACATAAAGGGGGCTTATGACACCACTGGCTATTTCATTCTTAGTCTAGAACAACACTGTGTAAGCCCTATATATAATTTTAAGTGTTCTAGTAACTATATTAAACAAAACTTAAATGGATTATTTTAAATAGTATTTTTAATTAAACTTAATATGTCTAACATTCCTATTTCAACATATAACCAATGAAAAAATTAATGAAATCTTTCCTTTGTTAATACTATCTGAAATACAGTAAGTTTGTTTTTTTACTTATAGCACATCTCAATTCAAACTAACCACAATTCAAATGTTCAATAACTACATGTGTCTACTGGCTACCATATTTAATAGCACAAGGCTAGCACTTCTTTCCTATCTGTTCCCTCTCTCCTCACTTTTATGGCTGGACTTCTAGAACATGTCTGTCCTTGCTTTCCGGATATAATCATTATTCGGTATCTTTAACTAGAGCAGTCTAACTTTTGCTCCACTTCTACACTGACATGATTCTTGTCAAAGTCCTTAACATCTTCTTTGTTGCCACATCTGATACTGGTCCTCTCTCTTCAGCAGGAGTTCTGAATCATTTAAGGTCCAACCAGGAACACAAGAACCTTGCCAGGTGTTTCAAATGGAGATTTAATACAAAGAATCTATTACAAAGATGGAAGAATTAAAATAATCTCAAATCTGTTCAGAGTATTTTAAAAGAGGAAATAGAATGGCACAAAGTGAAGCTGGAAAATTATTAATGGAAAGATGATACAGAGACTTGCAAGCCATGTTTAGAAATGTGAGTATTTGAAGAGCTTAAGGAGCAAGAACAGAAAGCAGATTAGTACAGGAAGTTACCACAGTAAACTTTAATAACTCATTATCCCTAAGGTAGGGTAAATAAAGCCGGAACTAGTTCTGCCACAACTCAGGAACAAACTTGCAGCTGACACTGATGGAAGTGAATGTTGCTGTTATTAAAACTACTGCTTGGGAACCTTTGACATTGAAAGAGCCCATAGTTCCTGGCAGCCATGATCACTACTGTTAGAGTGACAGAAAAATTCAGTAACTTCTCCCTTACATCTTCCATTTTCCAGTAGGCATCTCTCATTGTCTAAACTGAAGTGGATGTCAACTAATAAAGAAGTCTGGGAAATGTAGTTTTGAGTGGGCCACTCCCCTGCAATTCACAGCTGAGCACACAGTATGGGAATGAGCTGAGTAAAAACAGGTAAATGACAATCTGAACATTCTAGCAACATTCAGTATAGAACATATTTTTCTCCATCTCTGAACACTTCCACTCAATCTCCTTAGTAGGCTATTCTTAATATTAATACTAAATATTATTCAAGGTCTTTATACTAGGTCTCTTCACTCTTCCAGGCCCACTTCTAGTGGATGATTCAATATACTCTTCCTGGATCCCCATGCCACCAATTATGTTCTTTATAATGATTCTTTAATCAGTTCCTCTATTTTCTTGAACTTTGGATCCAAACCAAATAAACTACCTACTGGAGAACCTCACTTGGATGTACCATGTGTATATAAAATTCAGAACATTGAAAATAGAAGCCATCCTATCTCCTCTCAATAACTGTTTATCCTGAATCATAGTTACTATGTCTTAACCAATGAAAAACATCACATCATAATCCAGGCAGAAACTTATCAAAGCTCTCTTTCATTCCTACATCTAATCAGCAAGTCATGTCCGCTTACTAAAGATTACTCAAAGATGCCCCTTTTCAGAACCAACTGGTGTTTTCCTAGTTGAAGTTATCTCTCACTTGGATTACTGCATCAGTCTCCTAGTTGGTCTTACTGTGTTCAATATATTTCCCCACACTGCAGTTTAAGTGATTTTCTTATTCGGATGTGATGGCATCGCTGTTCTGCCCAGAACTCCTACTGGACCTGTAAGATCTTCTCTGCTTATATTTCTAGCCACATTCCATACCATTTCCTTCCCTTTTGGGATGTCACCACTTTGATAAAACTGAATTAATTCCGTTTCCTGTTATCTCTTATTTCTTGACCTTGGGGCTTGCTATTTCTTTTGGGTGGCACCTATACCTCCTCTCCTTTGCTTCACTCCTCTGCTCTTTATGTGAATACTCCTATTTATACTCTGGATCTCAGAATTATGTTTCTTTATCCAAGAAGGTGACCCTGGTATCCCTCACAACTCAATCCATCATAAGAGAGAGCACTCTCTATCTTAAATATTTGCTCTCATCATCCTCCTCTAAAGTGTAAACTCTTGTTTTCTTCCTCTCTTGTACAATATGTGGCACTGAATAGATGTTTAATATTTTTAAATAAATGAATGGATAAATGGTTAGAGACATGGATGACTTCCCTAGCATCCTTCAATAGCTCTGCTCTTTTTCATTCTGATAGATTGCTTCAACTCAGGTTGCTCATTGTATTTTAGTTCATCCTATCTTCTTGGACATAGCACATGAATTGTAAAAGGGCATAGTCAATCAAGTCTTTTTCCCCCCATATTCCTTTTCTGAGTAATCAATAGAATAAAAGGCCAATAGGGGATTTATAACTTTCTTAATAATTGTGTCTCCCAATGTGTTGCTCTTGGTTTCCTTAATATTACTGATGACCAGGAGATTTCATTCACTTTTGCAGTTCTCACAGAGCCCAAGATTTGATATCCTGTAACTATATGGTAAATTAAATAATAAGTGGATACATAATGAATGAAAATTTGTATCCTAAGGAAAAATACCTGGTATAAATTTTGCTCAAAAGTCACTTTCTTAAAGGAGAGAATACCAATATCAACATAAGAAAGCAGGTCATTGGGTTTGGGAGTTGTTGAAATTGCTCCATGAGAGCATGGGGCTTATGCAATTGCCCTGAAAAACTAATGATTCTTTGCAAATGTTCATGAATTCAGCAACATTCACTTCTCATGGCTTGAATGCTTAAAACAATTAACAAGGAAAAAAAAAACCCTCTGAGAGCTCTACTTTTAATATTTATTCCATCTTTTTTTTAACTTGATTTAAGACTATTAACAGACAAGCATTCTTTGAGATGTCTCTCTCCCTATACAAGCATAAAATTGGAAAGAGCCTTGAAAATTCTTGTTCAACCCATCCTCTAACACTATAACTTTATATAACAGATAAGCAAATTGGTGCCCAGAAAAGCCCAGTGACTTTCCCAGAGCTACACAGTTCTTGTGATGCTACTGGAACTCCAATTTAAGTTTCCCTGAATAAAAAGAAAGAGCAATAACTATCATACACTGAGAACTTGCTATGTATAGTAGTCCCCCTTATCCCCAGAAGATACATTCCAAGACTCCCAATGGATGCTTGAATTGCAAATAGTAACAAACCCTATACAGTTTTTTTATACATGCATAATTATGATAAAATTTAATTTATAAATTAGACACAATAAGAGATGAACAATAAAATAGAACAGTTATAACAATATACTATAGTAGAAGTTATGTGAAGATGGTCTCTTTCTCTCAAAATATCTTCGTTTACTGTACTCACTCTTCTTATGATGATGTGAGATAATAAAATGCCTACATGATGAAATGAAGTGAGGTGAATGACATAAACACTGATACAGCATTAGGCCACCAATGATCTTCTGACAGAAAATCAGAAGTCAGAAGGAGGATCATCTGCTTCCAGACCACAGCTGACTTTAGGTAACTGTAGAAAACAAAACTACAAATAAGGGGGAGCCACTGTATTTGGAAATAGCTAAGCATTACAGCTTTGGGCCTCCTTTCAACAAATTTAATTGTTCCTACAAAGACTGACTTGAACCTAAATTTCTGCTAAAATGTATTGGCATACATGAGGTAGATGCTGAGCGCTACTTATCGTTGTGAAATTGAAGTGAAAAGGATAAACTAAAAATAGTGCATAAAACAAACCTTGTCTTCTTATCCTTATAACTCCAAATTATAGTGACACATTTCAAGATAATTTAGTTTAGCCTTTTCCCTGAGTGCCTGCTGAAGAAAAAAGGGGGACATTGATGGGAACATTGAAATCAGGCAGAAGAAAATTTTGGAAGAAAATTTGAAACAATGTCAAAGAGGTGACCCAGAATAGTAAATTTGCAGGTGGGTGTGCTGCAAAATACTCTCCAATGAAGTGGTTATCTGTATTCCATCTCTTCTGATTTCTACCCAATTTTCTGTAAGGACTTGTGCATGGTACCTGCAGTTGACCCATGCAGTTCTCCACCGGGTGCTAAACTGTTGGGCAGCCACAAATCTGCAGTGAAGTCAGGAACAAATGTGTTTATTAGCATCTCCATTTGTTGTCATCCAAAACATTCACATTAAAATATCCCCCTTACTCCCTGCCTACCCCCTCCATATGCACACTGCTGACAAAGGTAAAAATCAAGCTGAAAATTCTCTTTGAGGCCCCTAAATTCAGCCCGCTTTCTGAGTGAAGATGTTCCTCCTAGGAGGGATATCTCTGTTCTAGGGAAGGGTTAAATAATGCTGTGCAGGAAGCCAGACTTCTAAGGCAAAGCCACAGAGCCCTGAACGCTTCTAGAAAGGTGAATGCATCTCCTAATGAAGTGCAGCTGATGGCCTAATGCAACAGAGCAACTGTCCTGAGCAATTCTCAGCCTGCAGTCACACAGAGCTCAATCCATGTTTTTAATTCACTTGCTCTAATTATGATGGATGGGGAGAAGATGCAAAACACTCTCCCTTTTTCAGAAAAGCCTTGGCGGTCATCAAGTGTCCCAACCATTTCAAGAAAACAGTAAACTTGGGCAAATCCTATTGAGGGCAAGTAGAGGGGTTTATCCTTGGCAGAGGAGTTAGTATTTTGTATAAAATGCTCAGATCTCAAATACTCCTCATTTTCTGATAAAAAGAAATTGTTCATGGATCAGATAACTTGTATTGGCCAACATTTGAGTAATTACAGAGGATAATAGTCAAAGTGATATGTGTTGTCCACTTGAAATATCTTCTAGAAAAAATTGGCCAATAGGTAATATTTGGCCCCATTTATTGAATAATTGGACACATTTTTATTCAACCACAAGGCCTCTCAGGGGATTTCTGAATGCTCAAAATATGTAAGTTCCCTTTTCCCAGTAAAAACTTGAATAAATCAGCTTGGTCGAGCAGTCACCTAAGTTGTACACTATACAGACTTGAAACTGGATAACTTCTCTTTTTTTTTTGTGGGTCTTTGACAATCCTCTGAAGCCCCTGGAACCTAAGAAAAAGATCTGATCACAAAGGCCCGAAGTCAGAGACCTATAAAAAAAGGATGGCCCTCTGTTCTGCTTCCTAAATGACCCTAACCCATGGGTTTTTAAAATGATTTTGATTAGCTATGAGGTTTGTGAGTTGAAATGATGAATTTGATACTATTCAACTAAACAAATATTTATTAAGCATCAATTATGTTTCTTTGCTATCTATGGTGATATTTAAGACTGGAATTTTGCTCTTAAAAAGAAAAAAATCTTGCTCTTTCTCATGGGTGCTCTCAACACTTTCTTGAAGTGTATGGAAAGTTCTCCAGAGTTGTACTGAAAGTGACCCAAATTCTATTCTTCTTGAACTTATTCTGGTGTTCTTTCTCTACCTTTTTGCCCACCCCTACGTCCATTCCAGGGTTAGTTTCCTCTTATGGAGGCTGTAGCAGATGGTGATAAAATGTAGCTATATCCTATTTTCACTTTACTGAAAATTCACTGTTTCTACTCCAGTTCCAGTTCTTGAAGCCACCTCATGCAGTATAAGAAATCGTATTTGATTTAGAGCCAGATGAAAACCTCAAGAATAACTAGTTACTCTCCAGGATTAAACTAGTTTCCAGAGGATTTCAGTTTGAAAGCAAACATGTTCCTTCAGTGAACGTTAATTGGATACTTTCTCTGAGCCTTGGAATATGCCATATGAGCTGAAGCACAAACCTATGAGCAACTAACAGTGCCTAACATCTAGTTTCTTCCCTGAGTGCAACAATCACAGTGGCACAGAATCGAGCATTAGCCTCTTAGAATAGGAATTGAAGTCTGTAGGTGTAATTTATGAATCGTTGTTAAATGTCTTCTGCCAAGATGCTACTAACGAAGGAATTGTAGGATTGGTGGGTACAGTCCTACAGGGTAGAACCCAGGATATGTTGAACAGTGGAGAAGGGGCACCTAAAGAAAATTATTCCTGATTATATGTTTTGACCTGAGGCTCATTCTGCTCTCAGTACCCCAAGGGAATAGTACACTCTTTCTAACATCTGGTTCAAGGCCTGACTGCAGAATGTGTACACATGTCCTGAACATCCCAGAGGAACTTATCAGACAGTAGAACCCATAAATGTTATATTTTTAGAGATTAAGGGGCACTAAAATTACATGCAGCTATCAGGAAAGTTGGGAAGACAAAATCTTTGTGCGGTCAGGACCATCTACCCTTGCCTGATAGAACAAAAGTCAGGCAAAGGAGACTATGAGAAAAGAGAAGAAAAGATTTTCCTTTCTTTCTGGGTTATCATTGCCACAAAGGGAATATCAAAATATTTCAGCTGGCTGATGAAAACACAGGGTGAAATATCCCAAGCAGAGAGCTGCATGGCTCAAAGAGAATTAATTTTATAGTTTTCTGCCAATTTTTTTTTCTTTCGCTCCTCTCCCCCACGGAAATACTTATGTCTTAGTCACATACTAGTTGAGTAAAATGATCACATAGCCTGCTGTTCAGAGCTAGGATTGTGTGGTCATCTTCTTTGGAAGACAGTCAAGGACAAATTAGGCATGCATTTCTCTTATCAAGTTTTGACAATCTGGATATTTGGTGGCAGCACAAGAGTAGAAGGGACTGTTTTCAAGGCCAAGAGCCTTACAAAGTTAGGCATCTGCTATTATATGTCCTATTGCTTGTTTCCTGCTTCTTCTACATCAGTACTATTAAAATCTGACTAATGATCAGATTCATTTGGGAAACATTCTTTTTGGGGGAGTCATTTTTCTTAAATGTGTATGTGTTCTCAACCTCCACTTTAGATTTTGTGAATAAGAATTTCTCAGGGTAGGTATGAGTAATCTACGGCTTCAAAAATGTTTCCCAAGTACTTCTAATGATCACCTAAGTTTTACATCTGAGGTGATAAGACTTTAACTGGAGGGGTCACCTGCTCAAGGGTAGAGCTAAAAAAGAATGCTTCAAAAAAATAAAAAGGATTGCTTCTTCGTTTCTATGTGAATACCTGGAAGGTTCTGGAGTAGATGAGAAAGTTAGTTCTCCATTTATTTTCTTGAATGCCAGTAATCCAGCCACACACCTCTTGAAAATAGCCATTAGTTGTTGCTTTGGTTATAACAAATACTCTTAAAAACTGCTAAACATGAAGGAATGATCTTTCCTTTCACAACAAAAAGGGTTTGAAAGAACTCCATCCTAGATAATAGTTAGAAGGGGACATTTTCCCCTAGAAATACTGCAGTTAGTAGACTGTTACATCCAGAGGTGGAGATGTCATTTGGATAATTTTTAAACATTTTTTCGTTTAAAAAAAATTACTTTTAGGTGTCCAACACCATGATGTGACAACTCTATATGACGCTGTGTTCTCCACAAGTGTAGCTACCATCTGTCACCATACAATGCTTTTATAATACCTACTATGGACTGTATTCCCTATGCTGTACCTTTAATCTTCAAACTTGTTCATTCCACAACTGGAAGCCTGTACCTCCCATTCCCATTTACCCATTTTGTCTCTCTCCTCACCCTACTCCCTCTGGCATCCACCAGTTGATTCTCTGTATTTATGGGTCTGTTTCTGCTTTGGTTTTTTGTTCAATTGTTTTATTTTTTAGATTCCATAAATAAGTAAAATCATATGGTATTTGTCTTTCTCTGACTTATCTCACTTAATACCTTTTAGGTCCTTCCATGTTGTTGCAAATAGCAAGATCTCATTAATTTTTTTGGCTCAGTAATATTCCATTGAGTACACACACACCGCTCCTCAAATCTTCTTTATCCATTCATCAGTGCACATTTAAGTTACTTGCATATAATGGCTATTGTAAATAATGCTATGATAAACATAAGGATGCATATATCATTTTGAATTAGTGTTTTTGTTTTCTTTAGATAAAGACCCAGTAGAGAATTACTGGATTCTATAGTTTTTCTATTTTCAACTTTTTGAGGAACCTTTATACTATTTTCCAAGTAACTTCACAAATTTACATTCCCCCCAACGGTGTTGGGGGGGAATTTATAGTCCCCCCAATGAGCGTTCCTTTTTCTCCATTTCCTCTCTAACTTATTTCTTGTTTTTTTTTTCTATCACAGGTGTAAGGTGATACCTCATTGATGTTTTGAGTTACATTTCCCCAGTGATTAGTCATGTTCACCATCTTTTCATGTGTCTGTTGGCCATCTGTATGCCATCTTTGGAAAAAGTCTATTAAGGTCCTCTGCCCATTTTGAAATTGGATTGTTTTTGTTTAGTGTTGACTTGTATAAGTTCTTTACAATAATTTTGGATGTTAACCCTTTATGGGATACAGTATTTGCAAATATTTTCTCCCATTCAGTAGGCTGTCTTTTCATTTTGTTGATGTTTCCCTCTGCTGTGCAAAAGCTTTTTATTTTTGTGTATTCCCAATACCTTTTTGTTTTTGTTTCCTTGTCTGAGGGGACATATCTAGAAAAATGCTGCTAAGGCTGGTATCCAAGAGGTTATTGTCTATGTTTTCTTCTAGGAGTTTTATAATACTACGTCTCATGTTTAGGTCTTTAATCCATTTTGAGTTTATTTTTGTGTATGGTATGGGAAAGTGGTCCAGTCTCATTCTTTCGCATGTAGCTGTCCAGTTTTACCAGCACCCTTTAGTGAAGAGATTATCTTTTCTTCTCTGTATAGTCTTGCCTCCTTTGTAGTAGATAAATTGACCATAAAATCATGGGTTTATTTCTGGGCTCTCTATTCTGTTCCATTGATCTATGTGTCTATTTTTGTGCCAGTACTACCCTGTTTTGATTACTACAGCTTTATAATATATCTTGAAATCTGAGATTGTGATACCTCCAGCTTTGTTCTTCTTTCTCAAGATGCTTTGACTATTCAGGATCTTTTGTGGTTCCATACAAATTTTAAGATTACTTGTCCTAGTTCTGTGAAACATGCTATTAATATATTGATAGAGATTCCATTGACTCTGTAGATTGCTTTGGTTAGTGTGAACATTTGTAATGATATTATTCTTCCAATCTATGAGTTTTACGTCTTTCCACCTGTTTGTGTTGTCTTCAATTTCTTTCGTCAATGTTTTATAGTTTTCAGAGTACAAATCTTTCACACCCTTTTTTAAAGTTAATACCTAGGTATTTTATTCTTTTTGGTACAATTGTAAATGGAATTGTTTACTTAATTTGTCTTCTACTTCATTATTAACATATAGAAATTCAACAAATTTCTGCATATGAATTTTGTATCTTGAAACTTTATTGAATTCATTAATTCCTTCTATAGCTTTTGTGGTGAAGTCTTTAGGGTTTTCTATATATAGTAAAATGTCATTTGCAGATACTGACAATTTAACTTCTTCCTTGCCAATTTGTATGATTTTCATTTCTTTTTATTTTATTTTTTTAAGATTTTATTTATTTACTTGACAGAGAGACAGCAAGAGAGGGAACATAAGCAGGAGGAGTGGGAGAGGGAGAAGCAGGCTTCCCGCTGAGCAGGGAGCCCGATGCAGGGCTCAATCCCGGGACCCTGGGATAATGACCTGAGCCGAAGGCAGACGCTTAATGACTGAGCCACCCAGGCGCCCCTCATTCCTTTTTCTTCTATGCTTGCTGTGGCCAGGACTTCCAGTACTATGTTGGATAAAAGTGTTAAGAGTAGACACCCTTGTCTTTTTTCTGATCCTAGAGAAAAGTTTTCAGTTTTTCACAATTAATGTGATGTTAGCTGTGGGTTTTATGTGTATGCCTTTTATTGTGTTTGGGTATATTCCCTCTAAATCCATTTTGTTGAGAGTTTTTATCATAAACAAATGTTGAATTTTGTCATTTTTTTCTGCATCTATTGATCATATGGTTTTTATCCTTTTTATTAATGTGGGGTATCACATTGCTTGATGTGCAAATACTGAACCATCCCCAGAATAACTTCCTCTTGATTGTGGTGAATTATTCTTTTAATGTATTATTGAATATGGCTTGCTAATATTTTTTTGAGGATTTTTGCATGTATGGTCTTTAAAGGATCTTGGCCTGTAGTGTTTTGTTTTTTTTTTTTGAATTGCTTTTGTCTGGGTTTGGTATCAGGGAAATGCTGACCTCATAAAATAAATTTGGAGGCTTTCCTTCCTCTTCTATTTTTTGGAACAGTTTGAGAAGAATAGGTATTAACTCTTTTTTAAATGTTTGCTAGAATTCACCTGTGAATCCATCTGGTCCTGAACTTTTATTTGTTGGAAGTTTTTTGATACTGATTCAAACTCATTGCTAGTAATTAGTCTGTTGAGATTTTCTATTTCTTCCAGGTTCAGTTTTGGAAGATGGTGTGTTCCTAGGAATTTATACATTTCTTCTAGGTAGTCCAATCTGTTGCCATATAATTTTTCATAGTAATCTCATAGTTTTTTGTATTTCTGCAATATTGGTTGTTACCTTTCTTTCATTTCTGATTTTATTCATTTGGCTTTTCTCTCTTTTATTCTTGATGAGTCTGGATAAAAGATTATCAATTTTGTTTACCTTTGAAAGAACCAGCTCATGGTTTCATTTATCTTTTCTTTCTTTTCTTTTATCTTTTTTCTTTTTCTTTTTTAAGTCTCTATTTCATTTATTTCTACTCTAATCTTTATTCTTCCCTTCCTTCTACTGGCATTGGGCTTTTTGTTCTTCTTTTTCTAGTTCTTCTAGGTTTAAGGTGAGATTGTCTATTTGAGATTTTTCTTATTTCTTGAGATAGGCCTGTATCACTATAAATTTCCCTCTTAGAATTGCTTTTGCTGCACCCCAGATTTGATCCCTTGTGTTTTATTTTCATTTCTTTCCACATATTTTTCTCTTTATTGACCTGTTGGTTGTTTAGAAGCATGTTGTTTAGCCTCCACGTTTCTGTTTTTTTTTTAGTTTCTTTATTATAATTTATTTCTAGTTTTATACTGTTATGGGCAGAAAAGATGCTTGATATAATTTCAATCTCCCTAAATGTATTGAGGCTTGTTTTGTGGCCTAACATGTGATCTGTCTTCTAGAATGCTCCATGTATATTTGCAAAGAATGTGCATTGTGTTGTTTTTGGATGGAATATTCTGTATATATCTGTTAAGTCTATTGGTCTGGTATATCAATCAAAGACACTGTTTTTGACTTTCTGCCAGGATCTGTTCATTGATGCAAGTGTGGTGTTAAAGTCCCCTACTATTTTCTTACTGTCAGTTTCTCTCTATATGTCTAATATTTGTTTTACGAATTTAGGTGGTCCAATGTTGAGTGTATAGATATTGACAATTGTTAAATCCTCTTGGTGGATTGATGCCTTTAGCATTATGTAATGGTCTTCTTTGTCTCTTGTTAGTCTGTTGTAAAGTCCATATTTTCTGATGTAAGTATTGCTATACTGGCTTCTATTTTTTGAATCGCATTTGAATGAAATATCTTTTTCCATTTTTTCATTTCAGTATGTATGTATTTTTAGTCTAAATGAGTCTTGTAGACAGCATGTAGATGAGGTTTTCTTTTTCCTTTTAATCCATTCAACTACTCTGTTTTTGGAACATTTAGACCATTTACGTTAAAAGTAATTCTTGGTAAGTAGGCATATATTCCTATTTTGTTCTTCCCTATTCCTTTTTCTCTTCTACTCTTTTTTTAAAATTTTTTTGTTATGTTAATCACCATACATTACATCATTAGTTTTTGATGTAGTGTTCCATAATTCATTGTTTGTGCATAAAACCCAGTGCTCCACACAGAACGTGCCCTCTTTAATACCCATCACCAGGCTAACCCATCCCCCCACCCCCTCCCCTCTAGAACCCTCAGTTTGTTTTTTCAGAGTCCATCGTCTCTCATGGTTCGTCTCCCCTCCGATTTACTCCCCTTCATTCTTCCCCTCCTGCTCTCTTCTTCTTTTTTTTTTCTTTCTTAACATATATTGCATTATTTGTTTCAGAGGTACAGATCTGTGATTCAACAGTCTTGCACAATTCACAGCACTCACCATAGCACATACCCTCCCCAATGTCTTATCACCCAGCCACCCCATCCCTCCCACGCCCCATCACTCCAGCAACCCTCAGTTTGTTTCCCGAGATTAAGAATTCCTCATATCAGTGAGGTCATATGATACATGTCTTTCTCTGATTGACTTATTTCATTCAGCATAACACCCTCGGTTCCATCCATGTCGTTGTAAATAGCAAGATTTCATTCCTTTTGATGGCTGCATAATGTTCCCTTGTGTATATATAACACATCTTCTTTGTCAATTCATCTGTTGATGGACATCTTGGCTCTTTCCACAGTTTGGCTATTGTGGACATTGCTGCTACAAACATTGGGGTGCACGTACCCCTTTGGATTAATTTATACAAATAGATACATTTGTATCTTTGGGGTAAATACCCAGTAGTGCAATTGCTGGATCATATGATAGCTCTATTTTCAACTGTTTGAGGAACCTCCATACTGTTTTCCAGAGTGGTTGCACCAGCTTGCATTCCCACCAACAGTGTAGGAGGGTTCCCCTTTCTCTGGATCCCCGCCAACATCTGTCGTTTCCTGACTTGTTAATTTTAGCCATTCTGACTGGTGTGAGGTGGTAACTTATTGAGGTTTGGATTTGGATTTCCCTGATGCCGAGCGATGTGGAGCACTTTTTCATGTGTCTTTTGGCCATGTGGATGTCTTCTTTGGAAAAATGTCTGTTCATGAGGTCTGCCCATTTCTTAACTGAATTATTTGTTCTTTGGGTGTTGAGTTTGATAAGTTCTTTATAGATTTTGGATACTAGCTCTTTATCTGATATGTCATTTGCAACTATTTTCTCCCTTTCTGTCAGTTGTCTTTTGGTTTTGTGGACTGTTTCTTTTGCTGTGCAAAAGCTTTTTATCTTGATGAAACCCCAATACTTCATTTTTGCCCTCGCTTCCTTGCCTTTGGCGATGTTTTTAGGAAGAAGTTGCTGCAGCTGAGGTCAAAGATGTTGCTGTCTGTGTTCTCCTTTAGGATTTTGATGGACTCCTGTCTCACGTTTAGGTGTTTCAACCATTCGGAGTCTATTTTTGTGTGTGGTGTAAGGAAATGGTCCAGTTTCATTCTTCTGCATGTGGCTGGCTGTCCAATTTTGCCAACACCATTTGAGGAAGAGACTGTCTTTTTTCCATTGGACTTTCTTTCCTGCTTTGTCAAAGATGAGTGGACCATAGAGTTGAGGGTCCATTTCTGGGCTCTCTATTCTGTTTCATTGATCTATGTGTCTGTTTTTGTGCCAGTCCCACACTGTCTTGATGATGACAGCTTTGTAATAGAGCTGGAAGTCCCGAATTGTGATGCCGCCTGCTTTGCTTTTCTTTTTCAACATTCCTCTGGCTATTCGGGGTCTCTTCTGGCTCCATACAAATTTTAGGATTATTTGTTCCATTTCTTTGAAAAAAGTGGATGGTATTTTGATGGGGATTGCATTGAATGTGTAGATTGCTCTAGGTAGCATTGACATCTTCACAGTGTTTGTTCTTCCAATCCATGAGCATGGAAAGTTTTTCCATTTCTTTGTGTCTTCCTCAATTTCTTTCATGAGTATTTTATAGTTTTCTGAGTACAAATCCTTTGCCTCTTTGGTTAAATTTATTCCTAGGTATCTTATGGTCTTGTGTGCAATTGTAAATGGGATCAACTCCTTAATTTGTCTCTCTTCTGTCTTGTTGTTGGTGTATAGGAATGCCACTGATTTCTGTGCATTGATTTTATATCCTGCCACTTTACTGAATTCCTTATGAGTTCTAGCAGTTTTGGGGTGGAGTCTTTTGGGTTTTCCACATACAGTATCATATCATCTGCAAAGAGCAAGAGTTTGACTTCCTCCTTGCCGATTTGGATGCCTTTGATTTCTTTTTGTTGTCTGATTGCTGTGGCTAGGACTTCTAATACTATGTTGAATAGCAGTGGTGAGAGTGGACATCCCTGCTATGTTCCTGACGTTAGGGGGAAAGCTCTCAGGTATTCCCCATTGAGAATTATATTTGTTGTAGGTTTTTCATAGATGGCTTTTATGATATTGAGGTAGGTACCCTCTATCCCTATACTCTGAAGAGTTTTGATCAAGAAAGGATGCTGTACTTTGTGAAATGCTTTTTCTGCATCTATTGAGAGGATCATATGATTCTTGTTTTTTCTTTTATTAATGTATTGTATCACGTTTATTGATTTGTGGATGTTGAACCAACATTGCAGCCCAGGGATAAATCCCACTTGGTCATGGTGAATAATCCTTTTAATGTACTGTTGGATCCTCTTGGCTAGTATTTTGGTGAGACTTTTTGAATCCATGTTCATCAAGGATATTGGCCTGTAATTCTCCTTTTTGAAGGGGTCTTTGGTTTGGGGATCAAGGTAATGCTGGCCTCATAAAATGCGTTTGGAAGTTTTCCTTCCATTTCTACTTTTTGGAACAGTTTCAGGAGAATAGGTATTAATTCTTCTTTAAATGTCTGATGGAATTCCCCTGGGAAGCCATCTGGCCCTGGGCTTTTGTTTGTTGTGAGATTTTTGATGACTGCTTCAATTTCCTTAGTGGTTATAGGTCTGTTCAGGTTTTCTATTTCTTCCTGGTTCAGTTTTGGTAGTTGATACATCTCTAGGAATGCACCCATTTCTTCCAGGTTATCTAATTTGCTGGCATATTGTTGCTCATAATATGTTCTTATAATTGTTTGTATTTCTTTGGTGTTGGTTGTGATCTCTCCTCTTTCATTCATGATTTTGTTGATTTGGGTCATTTCTCTTTTTGAAAGTCTGGCCAGGGATTTATCAATCTTGTTAATTCTTTCAAAGAACCAGCTCCTAGTTTCGTTGATCTGTTCTACTGTTCTTTGGATTTCTATTTCATTGATTTCTGCTCTGATCTTTATTATTTCTCTTTTCCTGCTGGGTTTAGGATATTTGCTGTTTTTTCTCTAGCTCCTTTAGGTGTAGGGTTAGGTTGTGTATTTGAGACCTTTCTTGTTTCTTGAGAAAGGCTTGTATTGCTATATAGTTTCCTCTCAGGACTGCCTTTGTTGTATCCCAAAGATTTTGAACAGTTATGTTTTCATTGTCATTGGTTTCCATGAATTTTTTTTAATTCTTCTTTAATTTCCTGGTTGACCCATTCATTCTTTAGTAGATACTCTTTAGCCTCCATGTATTTGAGTTCTTTCCGACTTTCCTCTTGTGATTGAGTTCCAGTTTCAAAGCACTGTGGTCTGAAAATATGCAGGGAATAATCCCAATCTTTTGGTAGCGGTTGAGACCTGATTTGTGACCTAGGATGTGATATATTGTGGAGAATGTTCCATGGGCACTAGAGAAGAATGGGTATTCCTTTGCTTTGGGATGGAATGTTCTGAATATGTCTGTGAAGTCCATTTGGTCCAGTGTCTTATATAGTAAGTCTTATAGTCTTATATGGCCTTTATTATGTTGAGATGTGAGATAGGTTTCCTTCTATGCCTAATTTGTTGTACTTTTATCATGAATGAATGTTGAATTTTGTCAAATTCTTCTGCATCTATTGAGGTGATCATACAGTTCTTTCATTCTATTAATGTGATGTATCACATTGATTTGTGTGTATTGGACCATCCTTGCATTCCAGGGATAAATCCCACTTAATCATGACGAACTGTCTTTTCAACGTGCTGCTGAATTTGGGTTGCTAATATTTAGTTGAGAATTTTTGCACCTATATTCATCAGGGATATTGTATAGTCTTCTTTTCCAGTAGTGTCCTTATCTGGCTTTGGTATCAGAATAATGTTCATTTCATAAACTGGGTTTGGGAGTGTTCTCTTCTCTTTGACCATTGGAAGAATTTGAGAAATATGGCATAAGTTATTTTTTAAATGATCGGTAAAATTCACCAGTGAAGCCTCCTGAACTTGGGCTTTTCTTCACCGGGAGTTATTATTACTGAATCAATATCCTTATAATTGGCCTCTTCGGATTTTCTAATTCTTCTTGACTCAGTCCTGGTAGTTTGTACATTTTTAAGAATTTTTCCATTTTTTCTAGGCTGTCCAATTTTTTGGTAAATAATTGTTCATATTAGCCTCATAATTCTTTGTATTTCTGTGATACCAGTTGTAATGTCTCTTTTTCATTTATACTTTTGATTTGGTTCTCTTTTTTTCTTGGTTAGTCTAAGTAAACATTTGCCAATTTTGTTTAACTTTTCAAAGAACCAACTCTTAGTTTGGTCAATCTTTTCTATTTTTCTTTTCTTTCATTAATTTCTGCTTTAATCTTTGTGGGGTTTTTTGTTTTTTCCTTCTAACTTTGGGATCAGTTCTCTGATACGATAGAGTTATGTTGTTTAAAGCATAGTTATGTTGTTCATTTGGGATTTTTCCTTGCTTCCTAATGTAGGAGTTTATTGCTATGAACTTCCCTCTGAGAACTACTTTTGCTACATTCCACAAGTTCAAGGATGTATGGTTCCATTTTTGTTTGTCTCAAGAAAGTTATTTTCCATTTAAGTTCTCCTTTGAGCATTGATTGTTCTGAAGAATGTTGTTTAATTTCCATATATTCTTGAATAGTCCAGTTTTTCCTTTTGTTATTTCTAGTTTCATGCCATTGTGGCCGGAAAAAATGCTTGGTATGATTTTAATCTACTTGAGTTTGCTAAGACTTGTTTTGAGACTTACATATAATCTATCCTAAAAAATGTTCCATGCGAATTTGAAAGGAATATGTATCCTGTGGTTGTTAGATAGAATGCTCTGTATGTGTCTGTTAGGTCCATTTGGTCTACAGTATTTTTTTTAAATCCCCCGTTTTCCTAGCTAGTCTGTTTGGATGATCTATCCATTGTTGAGAGTGGGGTATTAAAGTCCTCAAGTATTATTATATTCCTGCTTATTTCTCCTTTTTGCTCTGTTAGCTTTTGCTTTATGTATTTAGGTGCTCTGTCAGGCATGTAGATATTTATCATTTTCTAAGTATATTGACAACTTTAACTTAATATAATCACTTTCTTTGTCTCTTTACCATTTTTAAACTCTATTTTGTCTGATAAAATTATAGTCACCCCTACTTATTTTCTGGTTACCATTTGCTTGAAACATCTTTTTCTATTCCTTCATCCATTACAGAGTCTTTTACTATATATTTACCATTACCAGTGAGTTTTACATTTCCTTTTTACATTTTTTATGATATTAATTAGCATCTTTTTAATTTCAACCAAAGAACTCTTAGATTTTCTTGTAAGGCAGTCTGGTGGTAATGAATACCCTCAGCTTTTATTTTTTAGGGGAAAGTCTTTATCCCTCCTTTATCCATCCTATTTTTTCCTGGACTGAAAAGTTCTGTTGAGAAACCCATCTTACAGGTCTTATGGTGGTTGTCTTCTATGTAACTTCTCTTTTTTTCTCTTGATGCTTTTAAAATTGTTTAAGTCTGCTTTATTTGAGTCTGCTTCTGAAAGTCTTTCTCTTTTGTTTTTGTTTTTCCTTTGGGAAAGGTGGGGAGGAGGGGAGTTGATGGCTTTTCTTTGTTGAACTTCTCTTATTACTCATGCATTGTTTTTCTAAATTTGTTTAATGTCTGTGTGTTCTTGTGATTATTTGAATTTTTTTGACAATTCATCTGTTTCTTTAGGGTCAGTTATTAGAGCTTTATTTATTTCCTTTGGTATCATCATATTTACCTTATTTTTATGATCCTTGATTCTTTATGTTGGTATCTATGTATTTGAATAAGTCATTTTCTTTTCTACACTTCATAGGTTAGCTATGGAAGGCACAGTTCTTCACCCAGCAGCTCAATTTGGGTTTCTTGGCATGTTTGCTGCTAAGGTCCTTGGGCAGGTGAGGACTACATTTAGGGTCTGTTTTCAAGCAAGGCAACTCTTTGAGCTCTGAGGTTAGTGATGGAGGTGTGTGCCACTGGTTGAGAACAGTGGAATAGGACTGCTGGCATGGTTTCCTACCCAAGTAAGGCTATAAGATGGGGTCTGCAATTGTCCAGTGGCTCTGATTGTTTTGTTGAGACTTACTAGGTAGTTGGAACTGGGTATTATACTCAGTTGCAGATGGGACTATGGTCAGGTGAAGCAAGAAGTTGTTTTCTACAGATGGGCAAAACCACAGGCTGTGCTCTTTGTAAGGAGGGCTCTTGGATGGGCTATGCAGCTTCTTTGTGCTTCGATTATATTCCCTTGTAATGTAGGCTAAAGACTATATTCAGCAGTGAGTGGGACTATAAATTAGTTTTACTGCCTGGGCATAGTGAGAGAAGCACTTACTTAAGCTGGTAATGCTTTTTGTCTTAACTCAAGCTGACCTGTGTGGCCCAAGTTCTCTGAATGAACACAACTACTGGCTTTGCCTGCCTATCTCTTGGCACCAGTGTTTCTGGTTTATGCAGTTTCCAGGTGTTCTCACCGGCCCTTCTGGTCAGATGGGGCCTGGGAGTCACAGTAGGTGGGGTTATGTTTCAGCTTTCTTGCCTAATTGTATTAGGCAGATGCCAGTCTAGGAACTTTCAGGGTTTTTTTTTTTAAGGTTTCTGGTTCAGATTGACTTCGGAGGGTACCCTGAACCTTGACTATAAATTAATCCCTCTGCCAGGGTGCAGCAGAATACATGAGGTCTGGTACTAGCTTTGCTCAGGGGGAATCAGCTTTGCCCCTTCTCAGCTTGAGTTACTGGTTACACAGCTTTCAGGTGCCATTACCAGCCCCTCTGACCAGATGGAGCCAGGAGCCAGTCCCCAGTTGGGGGGAGCTATGACTTAGCTCCTAGCCTGAGTATAGGCAAACCAGGGTCTAGGACCAGCAAAATTTCTCATTTGAGGACCTGAACTGAGCAGATCTATACCCCAACAAATTGCCTTGTCAGATAGAATGACCACCTTGGTTCTGTAAATGAGCAAAACCACTAGTTGGTATTACTAATTAGACATTGCAGGTATGAATTTGACCTGCTAATATCCATATGCTGGTTATTGCAAGGTCCTTCCCAATTCTCCATCACAGTCAGATTCCCAGTGTGAGCCCTTCAGATCTTCCTGCAATCTCTGTCAGACAAGACCAGATTAGAAGTTCCCACAAAGCAACCCACAATATTGGGGGATTGGAAGCCTCCCAGGCTCTCTTTTTCCCCTGGAGGAACTGGAGCCTTATAGGAGACTTCTCCCTGTAGTGCTGCAATGATCTGGGAGGGCAGGGACAATGCAGTCAATGTGTAGCTGCTTCTCCCACCCTTCTAAGGCAGGCATTTTTGGTCTCTGTGGTTTAGAGAGGCCAGGAGTTGATTCAGCCTCCCCTCCCCTAAAACTCTTTCAGTGGTGTCTTATCCATGAATATTCGTTAGTTTTTCTTGTGAGGGGGGAGCAAAATCAGGAATGACGTTTGTCCCTATCTTGGTGATATCACTCCTACATAATTTTTCTTTAGAAGGTATTATCACTGATTTATTATAAAGGGGTGTAACTCAGGAATAGCCAGATGGAAGAAATGCATAGGCAAGGTATGTGCTCTGAGTAGGCCACTCTCCCCAGATTTCTATGTGTTTAACAACCCAAAACTTCCATTAGGTTTATTTTGATAAGGACAGCTTATGAGAACTCCATAGGAAAGAAGAACCTCTCCAACTCTCTTATTTGTGATCTAACCTATGTCTGTGTTTGATTGCAAAAGGATGCTCATCTTTCTACAGGGAAAGTCTCTGCCACAAATGGTACGTGGAGCTAGGAGCTAGAGACAAGGTTTGTGGCTTGTACCTCCACACATATGGAAGGGTCCATCATGATCAGAGGGCAAGAGGACACTTCCTTAGAGAGATACTTGTCATTTACCAAGATTAGACCTTTCTCATAGCTGTTTTTGAGAAGAGCAACTCCAGCTATTGCATTCATCCCAGCGTTAAGATTGTTTCTGGAATGACTTTTGCTGACTTAGCTATTAACCCTCATCACAGCTCACCACCTCCAACCTTTTAATCCAAGGTGTCAGCAATGTAGAGAGCTGTAATTATAATTAATGATGGAAAACCAGTGAATATTCTAGTGTCAAGGGTCACTGCACAAAGAGGACTGACCCTCACATGTTGAGAAATCAGTGCCTACTTGGCAGAAACTAGAGTCTTCTGGCTCTGCTCTGTTTCAAGCATAGGCAGCAGCCACCTCTGTTTCTGGTAGAAAGCACTGGGGCCCTGGGATTCTCAAATTTTCTGCAAAGGTGACCTTCCCTGTTCCACTTGGTAGATATAAGGTATTAAAGGTAAAAGAAGCAAGAAAACCAGTTAGAAGAGTATAGCCAACAAGATGGATCTGTTTGTTCCTGACAGTAAACAATGAAATCATGAACAAGTGTGGGATAAACCAGACATGATAATATCGCTGTAATTTACAAAGATGATTAATGTCAGTGGCTAGATAGGCTAAACCCAAGATAATACTGGAGACAGGAAAATGACTTTCCAAAAGTGGAAAGAAAAAAAGAACATATGACAGTCACCTAATCAAAAAGAGCATCCAATGTCACCTAGGCTCAAATTATCATACAGAAACTTTGCTTTTCTGCAATTAGCCACAAAATACAAATTTTGTATAAGATTTATAATTTCTTCTTTGTTAACATTTCTTATATTCACCCTTTAGGTTTTTTTTTTTCCCCCACTGTTACCAGTCTAATTCAGAAATGAACTGTATTTTGCAGGAGGTACCTGATTTTTCTAGTTTGCCTAGGCCAGTGATTCTCAAAGTGTCTTTTCAGTGGCAGGATCATCATCTCCTGAGAGCTTACTAGAAATGCAGCATTTCCAACTCCACTTGAGAGGCACTGAAGAAAAAACTCTAGGGATGGGATTCAGCAATCCATGTTTTAATAAGTCCTCCGGGTGATTTTGATGCATGTATAAGTTTGAGAACCACTGAAATGGTTCATGCTATTGTAGTAACCCCGTAAATCTCAGAGGCATAACATCTTTTTTTTTTTTAATCACTCATACCAAATCTGTTAGGGTGACCTCCTCATTGCAACACTTTCACAAATGGTGATTCACAAAATCAAGCTTTCCATCATGTGCCTTCTATCATCTCAACATGAGACCAAGAGATCATCTAGACAAAGGAAGAGAAATTTGGAGAGTTACAGTCTGCTCATAGTCAACTTGGAAGTGACACATTTCTAATCATAGCTCATTAACCAGAACTTGTCAAGTGGCCTTTTATGTTTATTAAAAAAAAAACAAAACACAGATCTTGAGGGAGCATGACCCATAATTAATGGATTTAGTGCTAATCTTTGCCTTGATCAGTCTAGTCTACATAAAGAGAATTCTAACCAATGAATAAATGTAAATTGTCATAATATTCAATAAATTTCACAATCTGTCTGTTTCCTACTTTTCCAAACACACATTAGGTTTTAGTTTTGATTACATATTAATATCTTCCCTTTTCTTCCCCACACTCTTCATGAAATGTGTCCCCCTCTCATTTCAAAGTGCCTGCCTTTTTTATTGTCTCCCTATGCACATATTTCTTCTAAGACTGAAGTTAGAAACTCTCAATGTGAATGTCACTATTAGATTCTTTTTTAGAAATGACCCTCTGGTGACCAGAAACCATGTCTCCGTTATTTTTTTTTTTTTTAAGATTTTATTTATTTGACAGAGCACAAGCAGAGGGAGTAGCAGGCAGAGGGAGAGGGAGAAGCAGGCTTTCCGCAGAGCAGGGAGTCGGATGCAGGGCTCTATCCTAGGACCCTGGGATCATGACCTAAACCCAAGGCAGATGCTTAACTATCTGAGCCACCCAGGCACCCCCATGTCTCCACTATTGGCTCTCCCCTTGGTCAGTGCCAGTTGAACCAGAGATAGATATATGCTACAAAAATCTAAGTGGCCCAGTTAGGCAAATATAAATTTATTGTCAATAACACTGAAAACATTGAAGAGACTTCTAGTGATTGTATACTTGGTATGTATTCCCTAGAATATTCTTTTAGTGAGATGTTACTATAACCAGGTAGGTTTCTTAACAATATGGTAATATGTATAGTGGGGGGTCGCGAGGTGTCAGTGCGCAAGATTAAATACTGAGAGAGCTACAACTGGTTCTGGTTCTACATTATATAGATATTTAGTATTTTGTCTGGAATAATTACATATTATTTTTTGTACTTCAGTTTTATTGCTGTATAAAAAGGGAGTTTAATCCTAGAGTTTATGGATCACTAGTTCTACTTCTTGAATAAGGATTGTTAAGAAACACATACCTGGGACACCTGGGTGATTTAGTTGGTTAACCATCTGCCTTTGGCTCAGGTCATGATCCGGGAGCTCCAGGATCAAGCCCCTTCCAGGCTCCCAGCACAGCGGGAAGTCTGTTTCTGCCCCTTCCCCTGCTCCTTCTCTCTCTTTCCTGCTCACTCTCTCTAATAAATAAATAAAATCTTAAAAAAAAAAACCTATAATTAACCAAATTTTTTATTTATAAATAAAATCATATTAAGGTTTCAGTTTAATATAGTGCCCTTAAGAAGAAGCACTATGTATTTCATTTCTTTTTAAGCTCATCACTTTCACAAAAGGAGAGCTGTATTTTGTTGTTAGCATACACTCCTTTTAGAGATATTGAAAGCTTTCCAGAATATTATTGGCTAGTTCCCCAGGTAGGAGAGAAAAAAAAAAAAAAAAACACACCTCCTTTGGTTAATAAGACCAAGCAGTTTCAAAATCAATTCTCTAGTTCCCATTATAGAAACAATTCCTTTAATTAGGGTTTGCCATGTCATAGCTTCTGCTTGTTAGTCCATTATTTCCAACCTAAGTTTCAGAGAAGAGACTAATCCTCTAGGTCTATTAATGAATTTCCAGAATGATCTGAGATAGAGATAATTCTCTGAGGTTAAATAACTGAAACAGTGATTGACCTTCATCTTCTTCTCAAAATCAGCTATAATTAATTCCTCAGCTGCCTAAACCTAGGTTGCACTATGGAAATTCATGTAATTCTGACCCCAGTCCAGACTTCATCTTTTTTTTTGCATTAATTGACTATGTTGCCCACTTATGGAACACCACCACCCCAAGTGAGGTTGATTAATATATGCTTACATTGCAAACTTTTCTAGAAAATAGATTGGAATAAATTCAAGGTTATATGCATGAAGAAAAACTATATAGATAGGAAAGGTAATTATCATACAGTATATTTTTCACTAACTTTTTAAAGGCATATTTTAATCATTTGAAATTCTCTACCAGTTTTATCTACAGTTAAAATTTAAGTTTTGTTTCTTTTTCAGTAGCTTGATTACAACCAGGTACTAAAAAGTAGACATAAATTATAGAAGCGTTTTTTACTAAAAATAAAATTTTCCATATTTTTTACAAATATAGAAATCTTAAAAAGCTGGACATAAAAGAACTGTTAAAAATGAGCTGAAAGAAAATTGTTTGAATTATATTTTTAAAAATTATAATTCAGGGGGTGGAGCAAGATGGCAGAGGAGTAGGAGACCTGGATTTCGTCTGGTCTCAGGAATTCAGCTAGATAGGGATCAAAACATTCTGAACACCTACGAACTCAACAGGAGATCGAAGAAAATAGCAACAACTCTCTGAACAGAAAAGTGACCACTTTCTGAAAGGTAGGATGTGCAGAGTAGTGAATCCGAGGTGATATTCAGGAGAATAGATGGCGGGGGAGGGGGCCTCGGTCCACTGCTTCTGGCAAGTGATAGAGCAGCAGAGCACCAAAATTGGAACTTTTAAAAAGTCGGCTCTGCTGAGGGACATCGCTCCAGTGGCTAAGCGGGGGTTGGAACCCTTGCAGGACAGTGTGGTCCCAGGACTCTTGGGGTCACAGAAAGACCAGGGGTGCCTGAGTGCAGCAGAGCTCCCAGGTGTTGGAGCGGGGAAGTGGGCTGCACAGATGGAGCCGAGTTGCAGGCTCTCAGCTCGGGGTTGCCATAAACCATGATCTGCGGCCCAGTCAGGTCACTGCTTTTCCAGCAGGGACCCAACAAGTGGCAGATCCAGGGAGACTCCTCTTCCTCCCCCGGGAGGAGTGGCACAGGAGTGCACTGCAGGGACCTGCTGGGTTTGGAGACTCCACACCGAGACGGGTGCCAGAGATAGAAATGCTCAGTCACAGGCTGGGTGAGCATGGAGTACGGCTGGAGACCAGGGAGATGGGAGTCACTGATTGCTTTTCTCTGGGAGCACACTGAGGAGCGGGGCCCAGAGTTCTCAGCTCCTCCCAGGAGGAGATTGGAAGGCTGCGATTTTCACTCTCATCCTCTAAAGCTGTATGGAAAGCTTGCAGGGAACAAAAGCTCCTGAGAGCAAAACCGAGCAGATTACTTAGCCCGGACCAACAAGGGCGGGGCAATTCTGCCTCCAGCAAAGACATTTGGGAACCACGGCAACAGGCCCCTCCCCCAGAAGATCAGCATGAACAGCCAGCCAAGACCAAGTTTACCAATCAATGAGAACGAGAGAACTCCAGCTCTAGGGGAATACTGCACATAGAATTCATGTTTTTACCATGATTCATTAGGCTTTCAAAGTTAAATTTTTTTGAATTTTTCTTTTTCCCTTTTTCAACCAACATCTTATCAATCTCTTTTAAAAAAAAAAATTTCATTTTTAGAGTCATATTCTATCCCTTCATAGTAGTTACCTTATTTTTGGCATATATATATATATTTAAGTTCTCTCTTTAAAATTTTGAGATAGTTTCTTCTAACATATCAAAATATAGCCTAAATCTCTAGTGTATGGCTTTGTTCTAGTCTCCTGCCTGATCACATTCTCTCCCCTTTTTCTTTTTTTTTAATCCATCCTTTCAAGCACCTTATCAATTCCTTTTTGAAAATTTTTTATAATTTTCCATCTTTACATTCATATTCCATCCACTCATTGGATCAACCCTTATTTTGTACATGTCTTTCTTCAAAATTTTAGGAAGCACTTTCTTCTAACAGACAAAAATGCACCCAAAATCTAGTGTGTGGCACTGATCTATGAACTAGCCTTATCATACTTGATCATATATTTTTTGTTTTCTTTTTTTTTTCTTTTTTCTTTCTTTCCCTTTCTTTTCCCTTGGTTTCAGGTCTTTCTGATTTGTTTAGAGTACATTTGCTGGAGACATTGTTAACCTGTTAGCATTTTCTCTCATTCATCTTTTCTCCTCTGGACAAAATGACAAGACGAAAAAAATCACCTCAACAAAAAGAACAAGAGGTAGTACCGTCTGGCAGGGACCTACTCAATATGGACATTAGTACGATGTCGGACCTAGAGTTCAGAATCGTGATTTTAAAGATACTAGCTGGGCGTGAAAAAAACCATGATGTTATTAGAGAAACCCTTTCTGGAGAAATAAAAGAACTAAAATGTAAACAAGTCAAAAAAAGGCTATTAATGCGGTGCAATAAAAAATGGGGGCACTAACTGCTAGGATAAATGAGGCAGAAGAGAGAATCAGTGATATAGAAGACCAAATGATGGAAAGTAAAGCCTGAAAAAAGAGAACTACTGGATCACGAGGGCAGAATTTGAGAGATAAGTGATACCATAAGACAAAACAACATTAGAATAATTGGGATCCCAGAAGAAGAAGAAAGAGAGAGAGGGGCAGAAGGTATATTGGAGCAAATTATAGCAGAGAACTTCCCTAATGTGGGGAAGGAAACAGGCATCAAAATCCAGGAGGCACAGAGAACCCCTCTCAAAATCAATAAAAATAGGTCAACACCCCAACATCTAATAGTAAAACTTACGAGTCTCAGAGACAAAGATAAAATCTTGAAAGCAGCTCAGGAGAAGAGATCTGTAACCTACAATGGTAGAAACATTAGACTGCCAACAGACCTATCCACAGAGACCTGGCAGGCCAGAAAGGACTGGCATGATATCTTCAGAGCACTAAACGAGAAAAATATGCAGCCAAGAATACTATATCCAGCTAGGCTGTCATTGAAAATAGAAGGAGAGAGAAAAAGTTTCCAAGACAAAAAAAAACTAAAGGAATTTGCAAACACGAAACCAGCCCTCCAAGAAATATTGAAAGGGGTCCTCTAACCAAAGAGAGAGCCTAAAAGCAGCATACCAGAAACGAACACAGACAATATACAGTAACAGTCACTTTACAGGCAATAAAATGGCACTAAATTCATATCTCTCAAGTTACCCTGAATGTATGTGGGATAAATGCCCCAATCAAAAGAGACAGGCTATCAGATTGGATTAAAAAACAAGACCCATCGATATGCTGTCTGCAAGAGACTCATTTTAAACCCAAAGACACCCCCACATTGAAAGTGAGGGGGTGGAAAACATTTACCATGCTAATGGACAACTAAAGAAAGCTGGGGTGGCAATCCTTATATCACACAAATTAGATATTAAAACAAAGACTGTAATAAGAGATGAGGAAGGACACTATATACTACTTAAAGGGTCTATCCAACAAGAATATCTAACAATTGTAAATATCTATGCCCCTAACATGGGAGCAGCCAACTATATAAGGCAATTAATAACAAAAGCAAAGAAACACATTGACAACAATACAATAATAGTGGGGGACTTTAAACCCCCTGACTGAAATGGACAGATCATCTAAGCAAAAGATCAACAAGGAAATAAAGACTTGAAATGACACACTGGACCAAATGGACTTCACAGACATACTCAGAACAATCCATCCCAAAGCAACGGAATACACATTCTTCTCTAGTGCCCATGGAACATTCTCCAGAATTGATCACAAAATCCTAGATCACAAATCAGGTCTCAACCACTACCAAAAGATTGGGATCATTCCCTGCATATTTTCAGACCACAATGCTTTGAAACTAGAACTCAATCACAAGAGGAAAGTTGGAAAGCAAATACATGGAGGCTAAAGAGCATCCTACTAAAAAATAAATGGGTCAACCAGGAAATTAAAGAAGAATTAAAAAAATTCATGGAAACCAATGAAAATGAAAACACAACTGTCCAAAATCTTTGGGATACAACAAAGGCAGTCCTGAGAGGAAACTATATAGCAATACAAGCCTTTCTCAAGAAACAAGAAAGGTCTCAAATACACAACCTAACACTACATCTAAAGGAGCTAGAGAAAAAACAGCAAATAAAGCCTAAACCCAGCAGGAGAAGAGAAATAATAAAGATCAGAGCAGATATCAGTGAAATAGAAACCAAAAGAACAGTAGAAGAGATCAATGAAACTAGGAGCTGGTTCTTTGAAAGAATTAACAGGATTGAAAAACCCCTGGCCAGACTTATCAAAAAGAAAAGAGAAATGACCCAAATCAACAAAATCATGAATGAAAGAGGAATGATCACAACCAACACCAAAGAAATACAAACAATTATAAGAACATATTATGAGCAACTCTATGCCAGCAAATTAGATAACCTGGGAGAAATGGATGCAGTCCTAGAGATGTATCGACTACCAAAACTGAACCAGGAAGAAATAGAAAACCTGAACAGATCTATAACCACTAAGGAAATTGAAGCAGTCATCAAAAATCTCCCAACAAACAAAAGCCCAGGGCCAGATGGCTTCCCAGGGGAATTCTATTAGACATTTCAAGAAGAATTAATACCTATTCTCCTGAAACTGTTCCAAAAAACAGAAATGGAAGGAAAACTTCCAAACTCATTTTATGAGGCCACCATTACCTTGATCCCCAAACCAGACAAAGACCCCATCAAAAAGGAGAATTACCAATATCCTTGATGAACATGGATGCAAAAAGTCTCACCAAAATACTAGCCAATAGGATCCAACAGTACATTAAAAGGATTATTCACCATGACCAAGTGGGATTTATCCCTGGGCTGCAAGTTTGGTTCAACATCCGCAAATCAATCAACGTGATACAATATATTAACAAAAGAAAGAACAAGAATCATATGATCCTCTCAATAGATGCAGAAAAAGCATTTAACAAAGTACAGTATCCTTTCTTGATCAAAACTCCTCAGAGTATAGGGATAGAGGGTACATACTTCAATATCATAAAAGCCATCTATGAAAAACCTACAGCAAATATAGTTCTCAATGGGGAATACCTGAGAGCTTTCCCCCTAACGTCAGGAACACGGCAGGGATGTCCACTACCACCACTGCTATTCAACACAGTATTAGAAGTCCTAACCACAGGAATCAGATAACAAAAAGAAATCAAAGGCATCCAAATTGGCAAAGAGGAAGTCAAACTCTCACTCTTTGCAGATGATATGATACTTTATGTGGAAAACTCAAAAGACTCCACCCCAAAATTGCTAGACCTCATACAGGAATTCAGTAAAGTGGCAGGATATAAAATCAATGCACAGAAATCAGTTGCAATCCTATACACCAACAACAAGACAGAAGAGAGACAAATTAAGGAGTCAATCCCATTTACAATTGCACACAAGACCATAAGATACCTAGGAATAAATCTACTCAAAGAGGCAAAGGATTTGTACTCAGAAAACTATAAATACTCATGAAAGTAATTGAGGAAGACACAAAGAAATGGAAAAACGTTCCATGCTCATGGATTGGAAGAATAAACATTGTGAAGATGTCAATGCTATCTAGAGCAATCTACACATTCAATGCAATCCCCATCAAAATACCATCCACTTTTTTCAAAGAAATGGAAAGAAATAATCCTAAAACTTGTATGAAACCAGAAGAGACCCCGAATAGCCAAAGGAATGTTGAAAAAGAAAAGCAAAGCTGGCGGCATCACACTTCCGGACTTCCAGCTCTATTACAAAGCTGTCATCATCAAGACAGTGTGGGACTGGCACAAAAACAGACACATAGATCAATGAAACAGAATAGAGAGCCCAGAAATGGACCCTCAACTCTATGGTCCACTCATCTTTGACAAAGCAGGAAAGAAAGTCCAATGGAAAAAAGACAGTCTCTTCAACAAATGGTGTTGGCAAAATTGGACAGCCAGCCACATGCAGAAGAATGAAACTGGACCATTTCCTTACACCACACACAAAAATAGACTCCAAATGGTTAAAAGACCTAAACGTGAGACTGGAGTCCATCAAAATCCTAAAGGAGATCACAGACAGCAAACTCTTCGACCTCAGCCACAGCAACTTCCTAGAAACATCGCCAAAGGCAAGGGAAGCAAGGGCAAAAATGAACTATTGGGATTTCCTCAAGATAAAAAGCTTTTGCACAGCAAAAGAAACAGTCCACAAAACCAAAAGACAACCGACAGAATGGGAGAAAATATTTGCAAATGACGTATCAGATAGAGGGCTAGTATCCAAAATCTATAAAGAACTTATCAAACTCAATACCCAAAAACAAATAATCAAATCAAGAAATGGATAGAAGACATGAACAGACATTTTTCCAAAGAAGACATCCAAATGGCCAACAGACACATGAAAAAGTGCTCAACGTCACTTGGCATCAGGGAAATCTAAATCAAAACCTCAATGAGATACCACCTCACACCAGTCACAATGGCTAAAATTAACAAGTCAGGAAATGACAGGTGTTGGCGGGGATGTGGAGAAAGGGGAACCCTCCTCCACTGTTGGTGGGAATGCAAGCTGGTGCAGCCACTCTGGAAAACAGTATGGAGGTTCCTCAAAAAGTTGAAAATAGAGCTACCATATGATCCAGCAATTGCACTACTGGGTATTTACCACAAAGATACAAATGTAGGTATCTGAAGGGGTATGTGCACCCCAATGTTTATAGTAGCAATGTCCTCAATAGCCAAACTCTGGAACGAGCCAAGATGTCCATCGACAGATGAATGGATAAAGAAGATGTGGTATATATGCACAATGGAATATTATGCAGCCATCAAAAGGAATGGGATCTTGCCATTTGCAATGACGTGGATGGAATTGGAGGGTGTTATGCTGAGTGAAATAAGTCAATCAGAGAAAGACACGTATCATATGACCTCACTGATATGAGGAATTCTAAATCTCAGGAAACAAACTGAGGGTTGCTGGAGTGGTGGGTGGTGGGAGGGATGGGGTCGCTGGGTGATAGACATTGGGGAGGGTATGTGCTATGGTGAGCGCTGTGAATTGTGCAAGGCTGTTGAATCACAGATCCGTACCTCTGAAACAAATAATACATTATATGTTAAGAAAAAAAAGATAGCAGGACGGGAAGAATGAAGGGGAGTAAATCGGAGGGGGAGATGAACCATGAGAGATGATGGATTGAAAAACAAACTGAGGGTTCTAGAGGGGAGGGGGTGGGGTGATGGGTTAGCCTGGTGATGGGTATTAAAGAGGGCATGTTCTGCGTGGAACACTGGGTGTTATGCACAAACAATGAATCATGGAACACTACATCAAAAACTAATGATGTAATGTATGATGATTAACATAATCAAAAATTTAAAGACAAAAAAATTATAATTCAATCACTGAATAGAAAAATCCAGAAAATGACACAAACAAAAATATCCAAGCTTATTTGACTGTTTTGCCACTGTTAAATTATCAGTTTAAAATGATTTCCCCAATCTTTTATCACATGTATATATTTTATATAAATGGCAATAAATCTATATGTAAAAGTTTACCTGTTTTAGTCTAAAAATTTTATATTCTTGAATTATATATATTTATGGTCATAATTTTAATTTCTACATTATGTCCCAATACATTATGGTACCATAATTGTTGCTCCATAATTTAACATTTATATTATTTTCAAGTTTTCACTATTATAACACTGAAATTAAGATTTTTGTATACTGTTGTTTTTCTATATTTTGAATGACCTTAGAAAAGAGATATGAAGAATTCTTAATCTCAGTAAACAAACTGAGGGTTGCTGAAGTGGTGGGGGTTGGGAGGGATGGGGTGGCTGGGTGGTAGGCATTGGGGAGGGTATGTGCTATGGTGAGTGCTGTGAATTGTGTAACAATGTTGAATCACAGACCTGTACCTCTGAAACTAATAATACATTATATGTTAAAAAAAAAAAAAAGATGATAGTAGGAGGGGAAGAATGAAGGGGGGAAATCGGAGGGGGAGATGAACCATGAGAGAGGATAGACTGAAAAACAAACTGAGGGTTCTAGAGGGGAGGGGGTGGGGGGATGGGTTAGCCTGGTGATGGGTATTAAAGACGGAACGTTCTGCATGGAGCACTGGGTGTTATGCACAAACAATGAATCATGGAACACTACATCAAAAACTAATGAAGTAATGTATGGTGATTAATGTAACATATAATTTTTAAAAAAGTCTAGTTTTGCCACAGGATTGGAAGACAAACATTTTTATAACACTTGTAATACACTGTCAAATTGTGGGAAACAAAGGCAGGAGAAAAATTATTAAATTTCCTTACTACCTATAGCCCACTGAGTCCTTGAAACAGGCAGAGTGACAGTCCTCTAGCGATTCAACTGCCTCAATGTTAATACTTTGCTAAGGGCAAAAGGCAATCTTAGCCCAAATCCCAGGATCCTGTTTAAGTCTACTTTAACATATAAAAAACTTCCTTTATCTCTACCCCCCAAAATACATGTTGGCAATCACCCCCCAAGCATATGACCCGCCAATATACATCTGAAGGGCCTCATAACTCAGGTTTTATTAGACAGTAATACATGACGTTTTCCCAACAATAGCCAGCCCCCTCAAGGTCCTGGAAACCTTGCTTCCAAATTTCCTTATAGAGACTTATGCTGTCCCAAACCGCCTCCCACCTTGGGAGTAGATAATGAGCCATTCCTTATGACCCCAGTGCAGCTCTTTCTGCCCATGGGTCCTGTCCCAGTGCTTTAATAAAACCACCTTTCTGCACCCAAGACATACCAAGAATTCTTTCTTGGCCATTGGCTTCGAACCCTAACATTCTTTCCTACATCCAAATTGCTTAAGAAAAAAGCTACGTGGCATTATATCTTAAAAGGTCACTCCAGTTTTCAATGCTACCATAATTCCTATTTCATCACACATAAGCTAATATTGACAATATTATTATTTCAATTTTTATTAACAAAATATGGAGCATATATTGTAAATATTTATATATATATGAGAGTGGGGGAGAGAGATTTATTTTAAGGACTTGGCTTATGCAATATCGTGGGTGATGGCAGATCCAAAATCCTCAGGACATCCATAAGGCTGAAAATTTTAGTAAGAGTTGATATTGAAGGGGAGTGACTATAACACCCACAACTGCCTCTTTGGCATAAGGATTTTTTGAGCTAGTTATTTTTAAGAAACAGCTGATGCAGGAAAAGCTCTGAAAATTGAATAGAAGTTTCCCTTTAGTAATATATTTACATTTGTAAGGGAAATCCTCATTTGTAAAGGTGTTTCCCTGTCTCTAAGTAAAACGGAGTTACAAATCCCTAGAAACTCTCACCAGTGGAGAAGACAAGGACTTAAATCTGCATAACAATCATACCCTCATTTCATGTGCTTTGCCATAACTAGACTCCCCACACACATCATCTTTTGTCTTTAGCTACAGATATTTAAGATAGTGGCTTGGGCCAAGTCAGGGAGTCACTCAGTTTTCCTGGGTATTTCCCATGTATATGAGAAGAATACATGTTATTAAACTTCTGTTTATTTTTCTATTTATATGTCTTATTACAGGGAGTCTCAGCCAAGAACCTGCAAGGGTAAGGAGAAAATTATTTTTCTTCACCTACAGTTTGGTGACCCATGATGGAGCCTGCTGAAATACTGTACTTGCTGCAAGAGCCTGCAGATGGGAACCTGGAAAACTGGCAGAAGCTGGCAAAGGGTAAGAATTATTACCAAAGTCAGCTCTCCAGGATTTCACTCTGTAGTGCCTGGTTGAGAACAGAAGGTAAAATTTTAAACTTGTCCCTTCCTTTCCAAATGTAGATAAACAGGAGAAACTATTTGTGTGAACTATTTCCTTGGATATAGTGACACTGGTAAAGATTTGTTATACATGACGTTTTCCCAACAATAGCCAGCCCCCTCAAGGTCCTGGAAACCTTTTTTGAGGTTTTATTGAGAAAGGATTGACATACATTACTGTGTGTTTAAGATGCATAGTATAATTCTTTCATTTGAATGTATTTTAAAATGATCACCACAACAAGTTAATATCCAACATTCATATAGATTAAAAAAAAATTTCCTTATGATGAGAGCTCTTAGAATCTACTCTTACCACCTTTTCTATATATTATATAGCAGTAATAACTGCACTTATCATGTTGTACATTATATGACTACTAATGATTTATAACTGCAAGTTTGTAACTTTTGACCACGTTCTTCCAATTCCCCCTTTCCTCACTCCTCGCCTCTGGTAATCAAAAATGTGATCTTTTTCTATGAGTTTATGGTTTTGTTTTGTTTTTTTAATCTTTTAAATTTTATTTTTATTTTTTTAAAGATTTTATTTATTTGACAGAGAGAGCGAGCGAGAGAGGGAACACAAGCAGGGGGAGTGGGAGCGGGAGAAGCAGGCTTCCCGCTGAGCAGGGAGCCCCATGCGGGGCTCGATCCCAGGACCCTGGGATCATGACCTGAGCCGAAGGCAGATGCTTAACCGTCTGTGCCACCCATGGGGTTTGGTTTTGTTTGCGGGTGGGAGGGATAAAGTTCCACATTTAAGTGAGATCATACATTATATGTCTTTCTCTGTCTTATTTTACCTAGCATAAAGCTTTAAGGTCCATCCATGTTATCACAAATGGTATCATTTTCTTGTTTTTTATGGCTGAATAACATTTCATTGTATATGTATACAACAACTTCTTTATCCATTCATCCATCAATAAACACAAGTTGTTTCCAGGTGTTGGCTATTGTAAATAATGCTGGGATGAACATGGTGCAGATATTTCTTTGACTTAGCATTTTAATATCCTTTGGATATATTCCCAGAAATGGAATTGCTGGTTCATATGGTTAATTCTATTTTTAATTTCTTGAGGAATCTACATACCATTTTCCATAGTGGTTGTGCCAAGTTGCAATCCTAAGAGTGTACAAGAGCTCCCTTTTCTCCATATCCATGCCAGCATTTGTGATCTCTCATCTTTTTGATAACAGTCATTCTGACATGTATGAAGTGATATCTTGTTGTGGTTTTAATTTGTATTTCCTTAATAATTAGGGATATTGAACATCTTTATGTACTTATTGGACATTCATATACTGTCTTTGGAAAAAGTTTATTCATGTCTTTTGTCCATTGTTTTAATTGGATTGCTTTATTGCTACTGAGTTATTTAAGTTCCTTATAATCTTGGATATCACAGACATGCTTGTTTTATTGTTCTTTTCTATATTGTACTTTGAAGATACTGCATTTTTTACAAATGCAGTTTGTGGCAACTCAGTGTTGAAGCAAGTCTATTGGCTTCATTTTTCCAACAGCATTTGCTCACTTCCTGTGTTTGTGTCATTTTTGGTAATTCTCACAATATTTCAAACGTTTTTATTACTATATTCATTATGGTGATCTGGGTTCAATGATCTTTGATGTTACTATTGTACATGGGGTGGGGCACCACAAACCATGTCCACATAAGACTGTGAACTTAACTGATAAATGTTTGTGTTCTGACTGCTGCCTTCATCAGGGATTACCACCCCCTTCTCAGGCCTTCCTATTTCCTGACACCCAACAGTATTGAAACTGGGCCAATTATTAACCCTTCAGTGGCCTCAACATGTTCAAGTGAAAGGAAGAGTAACATATATGTCACTTTAAATAAAATTTTAGAAATAATTAAGCTTAGTGAGGAAGGCACGTCAAAAGCCAAGATAGACTGAAATCTAGGCCTCTTATTCCAAAGAGTTAACCAAGTTGTGAATGCAAAGGAAAGTTCTTGAAGGAGATTAAATGTGCTACTCTAGTGAACACATGAATGACAAGAAAGTAAAACAGTATTACTGATAAGGAGAAAGTTTGAGGGTCTGAATAGAAGATGAAACCAACTACAAACTTCCCTTAATCCTAATGCTAATCCAGAGCAAGGCCCTAACTCTCTTCAATTCTATGAAGGCCGAGAGAGGTGAAGAAGCTGAAGAAAAAGTTTGAAACTAGCAGAGGTTGGTTCATGAAGTTTAAGGAAAGAGGATATCTCTATAATCCAAATGAGCAAGATGAAGCAGCAAGTGCTGATGTAGAAGCTGCAGCAAAAGACCAGCAGATCTAGCTAAGATCATTAATGAAGGCGGCTACACTAAGCAATACATTTTCAATGTAGATTAAATAGCTTTCTATTAGAAGAAGATACCAACTAGGATTTTCATAGTTAGAAGTCAGTGCCTGTATTCAAGCTTCAAAGGACAGGCCCTCTCTCTTACTAGGGGTTAATGCATCTAATGACTTAAAGTTGAAGCCAATGCCCATTCACCATTTCAAAAATCTTAGGGACCTTAAGAATTATGCCATATCTATTCTTCCTGTGCTCTATAAATGGAACAACAAAGCTTGGATTGCAGCACATCTGTTTATAACATGGTTTACTAAATATGTTAAGCTCATTGTTGAGACCTTATCAGAATAAAAGATTTACTTCAAAATATTACTGTTCATTGGCAATTCATCTGGTTATCCAAAAGTTCTGATGGAGATGTACAACAAGATTGTCATTTGCACACCTGCTAACACAATATACACACGCATGGAGAGAAACAGAGAAGTCATTTTGACTTTAACATCTTACTATTTAAGAAATACATTTTGCAAGACTATAGCTACCATAGATACTGATTCCTTTGATGGCTCTGGGCAAAGTAAATTGAAAGGCTTTTGGAAAGGATTCACCATTTGGAGACATCATTAAGAGCATTTTTGCTTCATGGAAAGAGAGTAAAATATCAACATTAACATGAGTTTGGAAAAAGTTTATCCCAACCTTGATGGATGACTTTGAAGGGTATGATTTCAGTGGAGGAAGTAAATGCAGATATGGTGGAAATTGCAAGAGAACTACAATTAAAAGTGGAGCCCAAAGATAGAACTGAATTGCCATAATCTCATGATAAAAAGTTAATGGATGAGGACTGGCTTTTTATGGATGAGCACAGAAGTGGTTTTTTTTTTTTTAGATTTTAATTCCAGTATAGTTAACGTACAGTGTTGTATTAGGTTTAGTTGTACAATATAATGATTCAGTAGTTCTATGATATAGTGCTGATCAAGTAAGTGTACTCTTTTTTTTTTTTTAAATATTTATTTTAGAAAGAGCACAAGCAGGGTTAAGGGCAGAAAGAGAAGCAGACTCTCCGCTGAGCAGGGAGCTCAACACAGGACTTGATCTCGGGACTCTGGGACCATGACCCAAACCAAAGGCAGACACCTAGCTGACTGAGCCACCAAGGCGCCTGTGTAAGTGTACTCTTAATCCCCTTCATTTATTTCACCATCCTCCTACCCACCTCCCCTCTGGTAACCATCAGTATGTTCTTTATAGTTAAGAATCTGTTTTTGGTTTGTCTCTTTTTTTCTTGGCTAGTTGATTTTGTTTCTTAAATTGCACATATGAATTAAACCATATGGTATTTGTCTTTCTCTGGTTGACTTATTTTGCTTAGCATTATACTATCTAGATCCATCCGTGTTGTCGCAAATGGCAAGATTTCATTCTTTTTGATGGCTGAGTAATATTCCATTATATATATACGTACCACCTCTTCTTTATCCATTAATGTATCGATGGACACTTGGGCTGCTTCCATCATCTGGCTATTGTAAATAATGCTGCAATAAACAAAGGGGTGTATATATCTCTTTGAATTAGTGTTCTCATATTCTTTGGGTAAATACCCAGTAGTGGAATTATTAGATCATATGGTAGTTCTACTTTAATTTTTTTTGAGGAATCTCCATACTGTTTTCACAGTGGCTGTACCAGTTTGATTTCTACCAACTGTGCATGAAGGTTCCTGTTGTTCCACATTCTCAACATTTGTTTCTTGTGTTTTTGACTATAGCCACTCTGAGGTGTGAGGTGATATCTCCTTGTGGTTTTGATTTGCATTTCCCTGATGATGAGTGATGTTGATCATCTTTTTATTTGTCTGTTGGCCATCTGTCAGAGAAATGTCTATTCATGTCTTCTGCACATTTTGAATTGTATTTGTTGGGGGTTTTTTTGTTTGTTTTTTTGATGAGCTGCGTTCTTTATATGTTTTGGATACTAACCTTTTATCAGTTATATCATTTGTAAATATCTTCTCCAATTTAGTAGGTTGCCTTTGAGATTTGTCAGTTGTTTACTTTGCTGTGCAGAATCTTTTTATTTTGATATAGTCCCAATAGCTTATTTTGGTTTTATTTCCCTTACCTCAGGAGACATATCTAGGAAAATATTGCTATGGCCAATGTCAGAGAAGTTACTGCTTGTGCTCTCCTCTAGAATTTTTATGATTTCAGGTCTCATATTTAGGTCCTTAATTCATTTTAACTTTTTTTTTGGTATGGGGTAAGAAAGTGGCCTAATTTCATTCTTCTGAAAATCTGGGATTGTGGTATTTCCAGTTTTGTTCTTTTTCACAGTTGCTTTGGCTATTTGGGGTCATTTGCGGTTCTATACAAATTTTAGAATTCTATTTCTGTGAAAAATTCTGTTGATATTCTGATAGGGTTTGCATTAAATCTGTAGATTGCTTTGGATAGAATGGACATTTTAACAATTTTTATTCTTCCAAACCATGAGCATGAAATATCTTTTCATCCATACTTTATAGTTTTCAGAGTATAGGTCTTTCACCTGCTGTGTTAAGTTTATTCCGAGGTATTTTATTATTTTTGGTACAATTGTAAATAGTAATTTACAAGAAAAAAATTCCTTAATTTCCCCTTCTTCTGCCCATTAGTGCATTGAAATGCAGTGGAATTCTGTATATTGATTTAGCATCCTGTGACATTACTGAACTCATTTAGCAGGTTTGTTGTTTTTTTTTAAGATTTATTTAGTTTGAGAGAGTTCGCAAGTGAGTATGAGCAGAGGAAGGAGGAGAGGGAGAGAATCTTAAGCAGACTCCCTGCTGTGTGTGGAGCCCAAGGCAGGGCTCAATCTCATGACCCTGAGATTATGACCTGGGGAATGTCAACTGACTGAACCCCCACCCAGACACCCCCTATATTTATCTGTTCTAATAGGTTTTTGGTGGAGTCTTTAGGATTTTCTACATAGACTATCAGGTAGTCTATACACACTGACAGTTTTACTTCTTTATTCATTACCAATTTGGATGCCTTTTATTTTTCTGTGTTATTGCTGTGGCTAACACTTCCAGTACTGTGTTAAATAAAAGCAGAGAAAGTGGACATCCTTGTCAAGAAATAAGAAAAATCTCAACCTAACTTACAACTAAGGAATCTGGAAGAATAACAGAGTCAAACACTAGTAAAAGGATAGAAATAAAAAAGAATAGAGTAGAAATTGAAAAACCTAGGAAAATGGATAAATTACCCAAAGCATACAATCTTCCAAAACTGAATAAGGAAGAAATAGAAAATTTGACAGACCAATTACTAGTAATGAAATTGAATTGGAAATAAAAAAAAATTCCTAACACACAAAAGCCCAGGATCAAATGGCTTCAAAGGTGAATTTTCCCATTTAGATTTTCCTCAAACTATTCCAAAAACTAAAAGATGAGGGAAAACTTCCAAAATCATTCAATGAGACCAGTATTAAATACCAAAACCAAAGACATTACAAAAAAACCTACAAGCCAAGATCAAAAGTCCTCAACAAAATATTAACCAAATACAACAGTTCATTAAAAATATTATTTACCATGATTAAGTGGGATTTATTCTAGGGATACAAATGTGGTTCAATATTTGCAAATCAATTATTGTGATACATCATATTAACAAGAGGAAGGATAAAAACCATATGGTCATCTCAATAGGTGCAGATAAAAAAGCATTTAAGAAAATACATCTCTTCACAATAAAAACGCTCAACAAAAATGGGTTTAAAGAAAAAACACCTCAATATAATAAAGGCCTTATCTGAAAAATCCACAGTGAACATCATCCACAATGGTGAAAAACTGAGAGCTTTACCTCTAAGGTCAGAAAATAAAAACAAAGATGATGCCCACTCCCACCACTTTTATTTAAACATAGTACTGGAAGTCCTAGCCATAGTAATCAGACAAGAAATAGGGTATCCAAATCAATAAGGAAGAAGGAAAATTGTCACTATTAGCATTACTATTATTTTACAAAAGAGGGAAAAAGCTTACAATGTTGTAGTAATTTGCCTCTGATAAATCAACTAGCAAGTAAATGAACATCCATATAAATCCAAGCCTCTAAAATTCCAAAGCCCTTAACCTTTCTACTCGTTTATTTCATGCTCTTTCAGAACTATCTTTGTCTTTCCTATTTAATTTTGCACAAGTGTGGTTGCTCTTTATTATATAAGAATTCATTGCAAAATTATTTTCCATAAGACTAAAATTTCTATTATAAATGTTTATGGCAATAAGCATCAAACATAAATTGAACACATGCAAAAAGGGGAATAAAAGAAAAATCTCTATAAACTTAATCTCAGTGAAACTAAGAGCACACACACACACTCACACACTAAAAATGACAGCTGAGAAAGCAATTATACAAAATAATAGATGAAGAGATAATGCACAGTAGTGGCAAAAGGACCAAGCAACAGTGGCTCTTAGAAAGTAGTAGGGGGGACAAATTTTTCCTTTTGGCAAGAGATTGCTTTGAAATATAAATGTCATATTTTCCATTTATCAACATGGACCCAAGGAATCACACGGAAAAGCCATGTTTGTGGGAAGCAGTCTGAATTTTTGGCAGCAAACTAGAAAAAAAGATTTTCAGTTGTGTTGTTTCTGGCAGCTTCCCTGCCATCTCCCCAAACTCCAGAAGACTCCAATAAATAACTAATAAAAGGGGTTTGACACAGAGATCCTGTTTTAAAATGTACAAAGACCATCGTACTAACATCAGTGAAGAATACTAACCAGAAAAACATCAATATGGATCAATTAAAGATCAAAACCAATACCATAGGAAACTCTAAAGTTTAAAAAAAAAACCCAATTAATGCAATAATTGATAATAAAAAGGGTACTACTATAGCACCACATAAAACACCTCAAAAATACAAAAAAAAAAACCCAACCCAGCAGTAATGTTTACCAGTAAAATGACAACATAGTCCATTTTTTAAGAAGCCACTGTTTGAAAAAGGTAAAATATCTGTAATTCACACCAAAGTAACCAATCTCCCTAATAAAACTATGGAGAATTGAAACTGGCTGAAGATCTATTAGACACTTGATTAAAAACTACTGCTGTACATGTGAAAAGATGTTAGAATTCTTAAAACTCATTAATAAGAAAAATGCAAATGAAAACCACATTGAATTTGGTAGACCACATTAACCGCCTCAGTGAATCGTCCCTCCATGTAATAATGTTCTGCCAATATTCACTGCGATTCTTTACCTTTTTAGTGCACACCAACACCAGGACTGCTTCCTCTCCCTGCAGACAACACCTCTATCTCTTTCGGCCATGCTGACCTTGGACTGATGGAATGATTTTGCCTCAAACTGGGAAAGCCAGAAGTGCCTGTAAATGTAAATTCCTTCATTTAATCCAAAGCAATGACCAATGAGTACAGAGTATAAATACTCCAGCTCCATTTGACTTGATTAGTACATTAAAGGTGTGATGTCCACTGCTGGGTCTTCTCCTGGGGCAACTGAGGTAATATTATCCTCCATTGGCATTGCTTGCCATCCTTAATATCCTGTCCCACTTTGCTAGTCTTTTACTGGTTTTCCTTGATAACACTATTGAATCATTTTCACATGAATACCTGTCTCAGGTTTTATTTCCTAGGAATCCAACTGAAGATATCATCCAAGCTTTTTATTTCAATAGGATTCAACGGATCCTCCATTAAGTTGAAAAAGGTGGAGTTGGACAGACAGACCCCTGAGGCTAGGACATAATTTTAAACCACTCTTATCTGGGCTTTTTTCTTTGGCTGTTTAGCTAGTAACCTAAGGAATAGTAAGAATAATGCATTTGCATATAGTCATCAGTTTAAACTTCTTGGACACATATCATCTGACTCACCTTGTCTTTAAAGAGGAAAATATTAGTTGTAAATGGCCTTCTAGTGCTCTATGCTTCCTATTAGCCTCTTTGAAACGGAGAAGACAAAAAAGACTTGCATCAATTATTGGACAAGGCTACTAAAGATAGACTTCTCATTTATAATAATTAAATATTTTGTCATAAAACTTAATGATAGTTTGTTTCTAAGCTCTCTTTATATTTTCATTTTCAATCTTTATAACATCCTATAAAGACTGTATTATTATTACTATTCTTATTTACATATGAGAAAATTAGTGGAGAGGTAACAGTGGGGCTTAGAATCCAAGTATTCTGAGTCAATATTCTGGGCTTGTAACCACCACTCTCTAACCTTCTGCTATATCCAGTATATTTCAAGGACTTGCATAAAAAGCCACATTTTTAGGAAATTGACTAATGTACCCAAAACTAAATAATAGATTCTAAGGAGAATTATTAAGAGATATCTCAAAACCCAGGTTTGGGACCCAATGATATAAATATCTACATTTGTTTGGAAAACATGTTTACAGGTGAACTGAAGAGGAGGATTTTTGTTACATTGAATTTAAGGGTTATCTTACCTGGCTTCTTTTCTGAAAGGGTGGTAAATAGAATCAGAATCTATGTAGAAGACACAAAAGACTCCACTAAAAAAATTGCTAGAACTGCTACAGGAACTCAGCAAAGTTGCAGGATATAAAATCAATGCACAGAAGTCTGTTGCATTTCTATACATGAACAATGAAGCAGCAGAAAGAAATCAAGGAATCGATTACAATTACACCAAAAACCGTAAGATACCTGGGAATAAACCTAACCAAAGTAAAGGATCTGTACTCTGAAAACCATGGAACGTTATGAAAGAAATTGAGGAAGACACAAAGAAATGGAAAAACATTCCATGCTCAGGGAGTGGAAGAACAAATATTGTTAAAATGTCTATATTACCCAAAGCAATCTACACATTCAATGCAATCCCTATCAAAATAACACCAGCATTTTTCACAGAGCTGCAACAAACAATTCTGAAATTGGTATGGAATCAGAAAAGACTCTGAATAACCAAAGGAATGTTGAAAAAGAAAACCAAAGCTGGAGGCATCACAATTCCGGACTTTAAGCTGTATTACAAAGCTGTAGTCATCAAGACAGTATGGTACTGGCACAAAAACAGACAAAAAGATCAGTGGAACAGAACAGAGAACTCAGAAATGGACCCTCAACTCTGTGGTCAGCTAATCTTTGACAAAGCAAGAAAGAATATCCAATGGAAAAAAGACAATCTCTTCAACAAATGGTGTTGGGAAAATTAGCCACATGAAGAAGAATGAAACTGTACCACTTTCTTACACCATACACAAAAAATAAATTCAAAATGGATGAAAGACCTAAATGTGAGACAGAAATTCATCAAATGCTAGAGGAGAACACAGGCAGCAACCTCTTTCACCTTGGCAGCAACTTCTTGCTAGACACATCTCCAAAGGCAAGGGAAACAAAAGCAAAAATGAACCATTGGGACTTCGTCAAGACAAAAAATCTTCTGCACAGCAAAGGAAACAATCAACAAAACTAAAAGGCAAATGACATAATGGGAGAAGATATTTGCAAATGACATATCTGATAAAGGGTTAGTATCCAAAACCTACAAAGAACTTACCAAGCTCGACACCCAGAAAACAGAAAATCCAGTCAAGAAATGGGCAGAAGACATGAACACACATTTCTCCAAAGAAGACATACAAATGGCCAACAGACACATGAAAAAATGCTCATCGCTTATCAGGGAAATACAAATCAAAACCACAATGAGCTACCACATCACACCTGTCAGAATGGCTAAAATTAACAAGTCAGGAAACAATACATGTTAGAGGATACAGAGAAAGGGGGAACCCTCTTATGCTACTGGTAGGAATACAAACTGGTACAGCCCCTCTGGAAAACAGTATAGTGATTCCTCCAAAAGTTAAAAATAGAGCTACCCTATGACCCAGCAATTACACTACTAGGTATTTATCCAAAGGATACAAAAATAGTGATTCAAAGGCGTACCTGCACTCTAATATTTATAGCAGCAATGTCTATGATAGCCAAAATATGGAAAGAACCCAAATGTCCACTGACTGATGAATGGATAAAGAAGAGATGGTGTACACACACACACACACACACACGCACGCACTGGAATATTACTCAGCCATCAAAAAGTTGAAATCTTACGTTTGCAATGACATGGATGGAACTAGAGTGTGTTATGCTAAGCAAAATAAGTCAGAGAAAGACAAATACCATATGATTTCACTCATATGTGGAATTTAAGAAACAAAACACATGAACATAGGTGAAGGGCAGGAAAAACGAACAAAAGATAAAAACACAGAGGCAAACCAGGAGAGACTCTTAACTATAAGGAACAAATTGAGGGTTGCTGGAGGGGAGGTGGGTGGGGGATGGGATAGCTGGGTGATGGGCATTAAGGAGGGCACTTGAGGTAATGAGCACTGGGTGTTATATGCAACTGATGAATCACTAAATTCTCCTGAAGCACTACACTATATGTTAACAAACTTGAATTTAAATTTTAAAAAATGAAAAAAATGCTTGTGCATTCAGCAAAAACAAAAACAGCAATGAAGAAACCCCAAGCCCCCCACAGAATCAGAAGACCATGATAAAAAAAAAAAATTAGTGTTCAGTTTGGTTCTCCCATTCCTCAGAAAGTAAATTATCCCTGTATTATGATTTTCTTTTAAAATTGAGATCTTTAGTCACCTAGAAGGAATGACTTCCAGTCTGTGGCACTGCAGACCATCTCTAGCACAGAGTACTGATTTATACTTTTTCCTTTCTTCTGACTAGGTTTAAAGTTAGTAGGGCAGTAGGTTTTAAAGGCCAGTAATGACTCAGTTTAGAATCAATGAGAGCACTGGGAAAGGAGACAAGGAATCATGAAAGAAGGTAAGTACATGAAATTTGATTTAGCCTGGGAGAGGAAACATGAGTATTATTCCAAAAAGGTTGTAAAGAATAGCTGAAAAAAATTCCAAGCAAAGCTGAGGATAGGAGTATACATTAAAAGCAAATGTCTTTCAATGCATAAACTCACTAAAATGTCAAATGGACATTAATTATCTAGGAGCCACTCTGATGATATCCTGTTGTTAATTCATTTGTCAGACAGCAAAAGTTAGCAAGCCCCAGAAGGAAGCCATCAAATGTGTAACAGACAGGGAGACTTGGCAGGCAGGCAGGGAGACTTTGGCCAAGCCAATACTAAACCACTTAAGGAAATGTAAAACTTAAGACTGTCCTGAGTCAGTCCCGGAACTCAAGACCTGGCAGATTTAGGCCCCAAGGACAAAAATATATATTCCCTTACATACGTATGAATGTGACACTTTGAAATGGACCTAATTAAATGCAGGTTTATATGCTTGACAATTTTACTCTTCCTCACCTACAACCTTTCATATAAAATAGGAAATGCTCTCTCTGGTTTCTGCTTACAATATATATCATAAAAAATTCTACAAATATATATATAAATATATATATATATTTTTTTTTTTTTCCATCATATGCAACACATTATTTTAGCTCTGGACTTTTACCTAAACAAAATGCACTTGTAAAAGATGACTTAAATTCCCCAGTTGCTTGGGAAAGTGGATAGCAACTTAGAAATTTCAGGGGATGAGATTTAGACAGTTCATTTATTAACTCTAGGAGTCTGACTTCACTTTTTCTGGCCTTTAGAGAAATACGGATACATGTTAAATGGCAGTTACACAATAACCCATTTCATAGGAGGCAGGGAAAGCTGTGATTTGAATATCTTTGACTTAGATGATACAGAAATGATTTTGAGGTAGATATCTTGAATATACCTTGTCCAACAGAGAACAACTGTTCAGATTAATACTTCAGGAGATGTGTGTTGTTCTCATGTTGTTTCTGCATGTAATTGAGCTGTGTGACCTAGAAAGTGACCTGTGTACTCTGGACATTCATCTTCACTCTAAAATGAGCGAGAATGACTACAGAGTCTCTAAAGTCACTCTATAATTCCTCATTGTCCTAAAGGAGGAGTACTGTGGAAGAGGATCTCTTAATCATCAAAGGAAAAATTAAGATATTGAATGTCTATTAATCTCCATATGCACTCTTTCTTAAAGCATTGTCAGTATCCTCACCATAATTTTTTAACTGAGTTTTATTCTTATGTAAGACACATTTAATCTCCATTCTTCAAATAATTCTTTTTCTTACTGCAAACATCATTTTGTCTTTATTCAACAACCTTCAAAGAGAAGTGTCTTAACCTCTAGTGAATTTCTGAACAAGTGTTCTGGAAAGGACTTAGACCAATTTTGTCTAAAAGAACTTGCTGGGATGGTGGAAATATTCAAATTCTATGCTGTCCAATATAGTAGCCACTAGTCATATGTAGCTCTTGAGCACCTGAAAGTTGGCTAGTGCAAATAAACTAAATTTTAATTTCAATTTAAATAACATGTTACAGGGTGCCTGGGTGGCTCAGTTGGTTAAGCAACTGCCTTCGGCTCAGGTCATGATCCTGGAGTCCCAGGATTGAGTCCCACATCGGGCTCCCTGCTCAGCTAGGAGCCTGCTTCTCCCTCTGACCATCTTCCCTCTCATGCTCTCTCTCAATAAATAATAAAAATCTTTAAAAAATAAATAAATAAATAACATGTTACATGTTAGCCATCATATGGCTACCTGGTGGCTACCTTTTGGACACTATAGCCCAATAGATCAGAAAACCTGCCAGTATATACCAAATAAAATGTAACTATCTCCCAGTTAGCTTGAAACAATCTGTCTAAAGTGTTGACATAGATATTAGGACAGGGGATGTGTTCAAATCAGAAAAGTTTGTGGGGATTAGAAGTCCAGTTTTTTTTTTGTTTTCGTTTTTTTTTGTTTTGTTTTGTCTTGCTTTTACCTAGCCCAGTCAGAGTGTTTGGCAGAAAGTGACTATAGTAATCAAAGAGGGGAATTTATGTAGAAGCTAGGGAATCTTGTAGAATCAATGGAAAAACTGAGTAACCAGACCTCAGACAGGACAGCAGCCAGTGATGGTGCAGGGAAATGGGCAGTGGGAGTAAATGGACAGTCTCTCTGGAATGCTCTATTGGAATGAGATCCCTCCAACTATGTTCCTTCCTGGACAGTTCGGCCCTAAATTCAAACTCCAGGTGTAGATGAGCAGGCTGATTTGGATCACCTAGTACTTCTTGTTCAGAAAAAGCCCTGAAAGAAAAATCCAGGGGCTGTCACCGGAAGAAAAGGAAAACCAAAGATCGATGTCAGTTTTTATGAACTGGCAAAATGCTATGTCCTGTAAGCTACAGATTTGCTCCACTATAAGAGCATCTCCACTACCTTGGACTTTATGCTTATATATTTTCATTTTAAATATATAAAAATATATTGAGCATTTATCATGTTAGGTGCTTTGATATATACTATTTCATTTAAATCTTAAATTTTTAGAAGTATTTTAATATGCAGAGAAAATGCATATAAAACTTGAATTTGTTGCTGGAGTTTTGATTGGATAGCACTGGTCTAGAGAGGCCAATGACTTGTTCAAGTGTTCTGAGACAGTAGGCAAGGTAGGAATCAAGCCTGATTTTTTTTTTTTTAAGATTTTATTTATTTATTTGAGAGAGAGTGAGAGATAGCACGAGAGGGAAGAGGGTCAGAGGGAGAAGCAGACTCCCTGCTGAGCAGGGAGCCCGATGTGGGACTCGATCCCGGGACTCCAGGATCATGACCTGAGCCGAAGGCAGTCGCTTAACCAACTGAGCCACCCAGGCGCCCTCAAGCCTGATTTCTTGTGATCTTCCCCAACTCTATGACCAACATTATAGCTGTGTCTTAGACAGAATAATTATTCCTTTTTTTTTTTTCTGATAGTATTCCCTATAACACCTTTCTTCCCTTTAAAAAGTATTGCACCTCAGTTACATAAATTTGCTTACCTGTCAATTATTATAATAAAGAAACCAAGTCCAATAAAAAGCACTGGGCAAAGAGAGATTATGGCAATCAATTCTTTTTTCAAATGCAGATGAGATAAGCATCTAAGGACATGTGACCCTGAAATATCTATAGGCAAATTTTAAATATTGTTCCCCAGAGCATTAAATATTGCATCATTCTACTCCCTACACCTTGACGACTACTAGATTATAGCTGGTCATAGCAGCTGTTCAGGTTTACATCTATTAATATTAATTTAAAAATAAACCTTTTTCCTTTTCCCCCTCTATTCTTCTGCATTAGTACTTGAGAATCTTTAAGGGTAATTCCTTTTTGTACTTCAGAGTGGATGGATTCCTACTTTCAGCCTGTGATCAGCCCTCCTGGTGGCATCTCACGAAGCAGTCAGCAGGTAGATCAATCTAAGAGCTAACCACTCAGACTCAGTGAGGAGGGACAGCAACATGGAAGTGATTAGGGAGGATTTAGTGACTCCTCCATCCTGAAAACTGAAGAACCCATCCTATAGAGTCATAAAAGGTAAACAGATATTTCCAATATTTAAACTAACACAATTATAGAGATAATGAGTGGTATTGGGCATGTCATCTTAGCATTTTGGTTTTTTTTACTTGGCATTTCTCAATCTAATTCCACTTTCAGTAAAGTGAGGGAATTAACTTATGTTAGCTTCCTGTCTAAATAATTAAATGTGTATCAAAACCGGTATATGTCACAGAGAATAATAATTTTAAAAATGTGATATGTGATATATCTTTTAGGAAATATTTAACCTTATATAGTTATGTTGTCAAGAAGATATGAAACACCTCTGAAACTTACTGGTGCAAAGACAAAATCTCCGGACATAAATACCTAGCCTTACTATCTGCCCGGAATCATCACAGCAAGTCAGTTATACACTTAGGTCTCAACAAAAGATAGGTCCTGGATTAGAAAACATTTATCAATAGTGTCCATTTTACCCGAATACAGTCAGCCAGCTCTTGTAGGTTATTAGGTGATCACTCTGTATTTCTTAAACTAATCTTAAGAGGGGGAAAAAGAATCCAAATCAATTCTTCTTATTATCATAAATTTAAAAATAGCATACCAGATCTTGAAGAGGAGCAGAGCTTTTCTTAAAACTGAATTGTCTTGGAGCTTCTGTTTCTTCATCTATAAAGAAGGAGTAATCATACACACTCCAGAAATAGGTATGAGAAGTATATACAATAATACATAGATTTTTTGAAAATATATGAAATAATGATGCAGTAGCACCCAACACATGTTCATTTAAAAAAAAAAATGTATCCAACTCCTCAATCCAAACTTTTAACTCTTCCCATCTGTCCACTGATGTCAAGAGCAAACTGGAGGTCTCAGGGAAAGAAGATCAACTAATACAATTTTAACATGTAAAAAAGTATTTTAAAATGTTTCATCATTTGAAGGCATTTTTTCAGAAAATGTTTTAGCAATACATTTCTGAAGCTTTAAGTGAATAATTTCACTGAGAATTTATTATGTTCCAGGCACTTTTTTTATTAAAAAAAATTTTTATATAATGACACTGAACCTCAGAGGAGCAAAATATCTTCCAAGGTTTAGAAACTACTTAACACTAGACCTGATATTTTAACATTTGTTAATTATCTCAAAGGCCTATCCAATTTCTTTCTACTTTACTGAAAGTGTTTCTCAAACTCCATGTATGCAGTTATATACACAATATGCAAAGCATTTAACACCTCAAATATATTTGTTACTTTTGAAATCTCTAATAAATATGAAGTAAATAATATCTATGGTGCCTATTTGCTTCCAGCATCTTTTTTGTTTTAGACTCATTATTTACAGCATCAGTGGAAGTGCAAAGGAGAGAGAGAAAAGAGGGGTTGGGGCGGATCTCAGGATACTTAATCCATTTGGTTCTCACTTCCTCAAATAAGAAACCTCTGCTCTTAATGTAGAACACTGAGTATAAAGACATGTTTTATAGTTAATTTGACTCTTGGAAAAGTTGCTGAGTCTTTGACTTAGAGAAATTTCACAAGAAGCAATAAGAAACCTCTAGAACAGCCACAATGCCACCATCTGCTTCCACTATAAAAGGCAGTATAGTCTCAAAGATAGTTATTTCAGGATGTATTGAGACATTTTAGTAGGACATACATGAGGCTGAGTGACATTACATAAGACAGCACTCTGACCAAGTAAATATGCAAGAACAAGTATGATCTTATAGAAAAAAATTTATTATGGACACTAAAGCTGAGATTGACAATTTAAAACCTGAGAGTAAATTGATAAATGGAACTAGAGCTTTGAAAAAGGAAGAATTTACTTGCAACTAAAGTAGGATTTACTGAATACATAGAAGTATCACTTTATCATATTTGGAAATTGTTCTTTTTGTTCTTCTGCTTGGATTTGTAATATATATGTGTATTTAAAAAAATTTTTTTTAAAGATTTTATTTATTTGACAGAGACACAGCAAGAAAGAGAGCATAAGCAGGGGAGGGGCAGAGGGAGAAGCAGGCTTCCCGCAGAGCAGGGAGCCCGATGCGGGGCTCAGTCCCAGGACTCTGGGATCATGACCTGAACTGAAGGCAGACTCTTAACGACTGTGCCACCCAGGTGCCCCCTTAAAGTTAAGTTTTGCAAATTTTCATCATTTGAAATATGAATATATTTAGAAGGTAAAAATCAGTCATTTCACAGTGTATATCTTTGTTTTCATTAATTTGCTTTCTCTACTCTATCAATGCATAAATTCCTCTGTGTCATACCAAATAGTGAACCACCTAGTTGATGCTGATAAGTATTGAAAAATTACAATGAACTCTGCAGTTTGCTTAAAACATCAATGATAAAGACACGGTGAGAGAAACTCAGTTGGTCATGATGTCAGCCTTTTACATACAATTCTAAGTTGAGGGAGAACAAGAGAGAGAATGAGCATAAACAACAAACCAAGCCCAACTCTAAATAGTGAGAAACATACCTCACATCCAAAGTCTTAACTCCCTGCCTTCCGTGGCAAATGTCCATTGAAGGCAACGAGTCAGAAAGAGTTGCTCACATGGTATTTAGTCACTACAGGGCATTTTGAGGCTCTAACTGCTCCTACAACTAGACGTGTAAGCATCATTATATGAGTAACTTAAAATGTTCCTGACAGAAAGCTAAGGGTAGAGTACTATGGGGATCTATTCTTCTCTGACAAGGTCCTGCTGAAGGGGAAGCATAAGAATTTCAATAAATAATTTACATTAATTCATGAGCATTACTCATTTGGCACAATCAAATTTAAGTCAGTTGGGGAATATCAATATTTATTGCCAAGACTGCATCTTTGTTGCAGTACCATTATTTAAAATTTTTGCTCACCTTTTGATTTTTTTAATGATAATATTTTGAAAACTCTCCTCAGAGAATAGCTCCTGCAATCACTTAAGCCACTTTCTAAAATGAAGTTTTGTGTTTATATGTATTGTTGCCCCTTAAAACCCATCAGTAAATCCATCAGGTTAAAAATCACAATTTTTGATACATTATTTTTTCTTCCTTGTTTCACTGTCTTTCTAGCAAGTGGGTAATAGAGTTTTTGAATTGGGGTCTTAATTGAATCCTATCCATCCCAAAAGTAAGGGCACTTACATGTGTATTGGTAACTATAAAAGACCTTATTCAGATTTGTCCCTTTTATCTCAGTAAGATAACCAATTCTGAACATTTTGTGTGATAGAAAAGATACCCAAACATAAGCTTTGGTGCTAAGCTTAATGGATTATTTTCAAATTCTACATTTACTAAACCTTGTTCCAGATCTAAAGTCATGCACGCGAAGGAGAGTTTTTGTTTCCTTTTTCCTTCCTTTGCACTTCTTGTAGAAATGCAATTGATCAAGTAGTTTTAACTCAGGCCAGGGAAGAAAGGGGCTTGAAGCAGCCTGTGGGAGGCCCTAGAGAGAAGAAGTGCTTTCTAAAAAACCTGATATCGTCAAAGTAGGTAAACCATAAACTTTTTTGTAAACATCCATAGATACCCTCAGGGTTTGAAGAGCCATTGATAAAATAGGAATAAGATGTAGTAAAAAGGCTGGTTACCAGGGAAGTAAGCTGAAACATAGCCACATCCGCTGTGACTCCTGGGCCCCACTGGTCCAAAAGTGCTGGTGAGAGCATCTGGGAGCTATTTAAGGGAGCAACTTGAGCCAAGATGGGCAAGCGGAGCTGATGGTCTGCAGTGCAAAGCCAGTGTCTCTGTTTCCCAGGGAACTTGGGGTGCAGGTTGGCTGGAGTTAAGACAAAGAGCTTTTCCCCTTTTAGAGCTGCTTCTCCCACTGTGCCCAAGCAGGCAAAATAATTTATAGTCCCACTCATTGCTGAATACAGCCTTCACCCTGTCTGAGCAAGGAGCCTAATCACAGCACACAGAAAGTTGCACTGCTCATCCAACAATCTTTCTTACAGTGGTACTTAAATGGAGAACACAGCCCATGGCTTTCCCCATCTGCACAGCAAAAATAGTGGCCTCATCTGAGCAGGGAATTAAATGCACATTCTTGAGTTGGGTTCTCAAATAATAAGATACACAGGCCCTGGGTGCTGCCCTGCTGCTCAGCCAGGGCAAGGAAGCTGACTCAAAGAACCATCTACTAATTAATAAATATAATAGCCAGTCCCAACCATCTAGTGAGCCTGACCAGGCAACTGTGTAGCCCAATCTACAGCTTCACTTGGATAAGAAACCAAGCCAGCATTCCTATCCAACTTTTCTCAGCCAGTGCCACACCACCCAGCCCTGACCTCAGAAATAGAACAGTTGCCTCACCCAAAATAGATTCTAATTTTACAGGCCCACCCTCCCAAGGATTATCAACAGCAGAAATATCCAGAAACCTAACTGACCTGACCGCTAAAGATCTGTTCTGCCAAAGTAAACTTGTAAAGTCTGGAAGAGGAGCCTGATTACTAAACTGCACAGATACCAATGTAAAGAATCAAGGATGATGAAAAATCAGGTAAATATATTACCTCCAAGGAAAACTAATAAAGCTACATTAACTGACCCTAAGGAAATGGAGATCTATAAACTGTCAGATGAAGAGTTTAGAATAATCCTCTTAGGAAGCTTAGTGAACTATAAGAACACACAGACTGACAATTAAATGAAATTAAGAGAGCAATTCATGGACAAAATGAAAATTTAATAAATATAAACCATAAAAAGATTCCTGATTTATAAAACACAATAAATGAAGAATTTAACAGAGTTTCAAAAGCAAACTAGATAATGCAGAAAAAAAGAATCAACAACCTGGAGCATAAGACATTTGAAGTTATCTAGTCAGAAGATCAAAAAAAAAAAAGTTGAAGAAAGCCTATAAACTTGTGTGACACATGGAAAGAAACAATATTTGCTGATGGAAATTCCAGAAAGAAAAGAGAAAGGGACAGAAAGAGTATTTAAACAATAATGTCTGAAAACTTCTCAAAACTGGGAAGAGAAATAGACATCCACATCCATGAAAGCCAAAGGACCCTAAGTAGGGTGAAAGTGAATAAGGCTGCTATGAGATACACATAATTAAATTGTCAAAAGTCAAAGACAAAGAGTTTTAAAGGAAGCAAGAGAAAAAAATTACATGCAAGGGAAGCCCTGTAAGACTGTTGACAGATTTCTCACCAGAAAATTTTCAGGCCAAAAGAGAATGAGTTGACATATTCAAAATATTGGGGGGGAAAAAAAAAAAAAAAAAAAAAACAGAACAAAACTGCTGACTAAGAATTCTAAATTTGGTGAAACTGTCCTTTGGAAATGAAGGATGGCTAGAAACTTCCTGAAAAATCAAGAGCTGAGGGAGTTCATAACCACATGTCCTACAAGAAATGCTAAAGAGAATTCTTTGAGTGGAAGTATGAGGACAGGGAAAATTAACATCATAAAAACATAAAAAGTAGCATAAAACTCATTGGTAATGGTAAATACATAGTTAAAATTAAATTCTGTAATATGGTAATGGTGGTATATAATTTGCTTACAACTATAAAGTTAAATGTAGTAAAAATAACCATAATTAAAATAATGTATTATTAAACAATATAAAATACATAAATTGTAACAGCAAAGACTTGAAATGTGAGAGGGAGGAGAAATACAAATATAAAGTTTAGACATTCTGTTGAAGTTATTATTTTAAAATAGGGTGTTATATTGTGAGATATTTTATGTAAGCTTCATGGCACAAGGGAAAAACCTAAGCAATTACGCAAAAGAATATGATGAAGTCAAAGCCTACTGATAGAACATCAAACCATAAAAAAAAGACAGCAAGATAAGAAATAAGGAACAATGGATCTACAAAACAACCAGAAGTCAATTAATACTGGCAATAATAAGTACTTATCTATCACTAATTACTTACAACATCAATGGATTAAATTCTTTAATCCAAAGATACACAATGGCTGAATGGATAAAAAAATAAATAACAAGATCCAGTGATATGCTGCCTACAGAAGACTAAGCCTTAAAGATACACACAGGGTGAAAATATGGAAAGAGACATCTCAAGCAAATGATAGGAACAACAAAAAGGAGTAGTTATACTTCTATCAGACAAAATGGACTTTAAGCTAAAAATGGCAAAAATAGACAAGATCATTATGACAAAATGACAGCCATGGATATATAACAGTTGTAAATATCTACGTGCCCAACATCAGAGTACCTAAATATATAAAGTAAAACTAACAAAGCTAAGAGGTGAAGCAAGCAATAATACAGTAAGAGTTATGGACTTTACTATACCACTCTCAACAATGGATAGCTCACCTGAACAGAGGTAAGGAAAGAGTAAGGAAAGAGTAGATTTCAACACTACAGACCAAATGGACCCAACAGATAAACACAGAACATTCTATCTGACAACGGAAGAATACAGCATCTTCTTAAATGCACATGGAACTTTTTAAAGAATAAACCACATGTTAGGCTACAAAATAAGTCTTAGCAAACATAAAAAGACAAATCATATCAAGTAAAATTCTCTGACTATAATGGATGAAATTAGAAATCAATAACAAGAGAAAAACTGGAAAATTCATGAATACATGGAAATTAAACAACACTCCCCTGGATAGCAAATGGATTAAGAACAATTTAAAGGGGAAACATGTTTCTTGAGACAAAGGAAAATTGAAACACAATAAACCAAAACATGGGATGCAACAAGAGCGGTTCTAAGAGGGAAGTTCATAGCAAAAAACACCTACATTAAGAAGCAAGAAAGACGTCAAATAGCATAACTCTATAAATTAAGGAACTAGAAAAAGAACAAACTGAACCCAACATTAGCAGAAGGAAGGAAATGATAAGCTTAACATAAATTATTGAAATAGAGAACAGAAAAACAATAGAAATGATTAACCAAGAGTTGGTTTACTGAAGAGAAAAACAAACTGACAAGCCATGAGCTATACCAAATAAGGGCAAAAGGAAGACCCAAATAAAGAAAATCATAAATGAAAAAGACATTAAAAATAATATCACAGAAATACAAAGGATCATAAGAGGCTACTATGAACAACTATACAACAAACTGGTAACCAAGAAGAAACAGAAAAATTCTTGGAAATATACAAACTGAAAGATGAATCAGGAAGAAATGGAAAATCTGAATACACCAATTACACATAAGGAAATTGAATAAGTAATAAAAAATCTCCAGTGAAGAAAATCCTCCCAACACCAGATGGCTTTACTGGTGAAATTTTGCCAAACATTTAAAGAATTAACACCAATCATTCTCAAACTCTTTTCTAAAAATCCAAAATGGGGGGTGGGGTGGCTACGTGGCTCAGTTGGTTAAGTGACTGCCTTTGGCTTGAGTCATGATCCCAGGGTCCTGGGATCGAGTCCCTTATTGGGCTCCCCCTGCTCAGAGGAGCTTGCTTCTCCCTCTGCCTGCTACTCCCCCTGCTTGTGCTCTTTCTCTCTGTCAAATAAATAAATAAAATCTTTAAATAAATAAAAAAATCCAAAAGAGGAAAACCATCCCAAACTCATTTTATGAGGCCAGCATTATCCTAATACCAAAGCCAGATGAGGATACTACTAGAAACTATAGGCTACTATCTCTTCAATGAATACAGATACAAAAATTCTTAACAAAATATTAGTAAAGCATATTCAACATGATTCAACAAATTCAGAATGATCCAAAGGATCATTTAATGTTATCAAGTGGGCTATATCCCTGGGAATGCAAGAATGGTTCAACATATGCAAATCAACCAATGGGATACATCCTACGAATAAAATGAAAGAAAAAAATAATCTCCATAGATACAAAAAAAGTATTTGACAAAATTCCACATCTTTCATAATAAAAACCACTTAAATAAGGCATCGAAGAAATCTATTTCAACACAATGAAGGTAATCTATGACAGGTCCACAGCTATCACCATACTCAATGATAAAAGGTTAAAAGCTTTTCCTCTCATATAGGAACAAAAGAAGGGGGATGCTCCACTAAAGAAAGGAGACTCCCCTTCCTCCCCCAGAAGGAGTGGCGCGGGAGCGCACCGAAGGGATCTGCTGGGTTTGGAGACTCCATACAGGGTCCGGTGCCAGAGATAGAAATGCTCAGTCACAGGCCGGGTGAGCACGGGAGTGCAGCCGGAGACCGGGGAGATGGGAGTGACTGCTTTTCTCTGGGGGCGCACTGAGGAGCGGGGCCCTGAGTTCTCGGCTCCTCCAGGCAGAGATTGGGAGGCCACCATTTACACCCTGGTCCTCCAAAGCTGTACCGAGAGCTTGCAGGGAACAAAAGCTCCTGAGAGCAAACCTGAGCAGATTGCTTAGCCCGGACTCACAAGGGCGGGGCAATTCCGCCTCCGGCAAAGACATTTGGGAACCGAGGCAACAGGCCCCTCCCCCAGAAGATCAGCACGAACACCCAGCAAGCCAAGACCAAGTTTACCGATCAAGGAGAACGGGAGAACTACAGCGCTAGGGGAATACTGCACATAGAATTCATGGCTTTTTTACCATGATTCATTAGTTTTTCAAAGTTAATGTTTTTAACTGGTCTTTTTTTTTTTGAATTTTTCTTTTTCCCTTTTTCAACCAACATCTTATCAATCCCTTTTTTAAAAAAAAACATTTATTTTTCATTTTTAGAGTCATATTTTATCCCTTCATAGTAGTTACCCTTATTTTTGGCATATATATATATATAAGTTGTTCTCTCTTTAAAATTTTGAGATACAGTTTCTTCTAACAGATCAAAATATACCCTAAATCACTAGTGTATGGCTTTGTTCTAGTCTCCTGCCTGATCACATTCTCTCTTTTTTTTTTAAATCTTCTTTCTTTTTTCAAACAACTTCTTATCGTATCAATTCCTTTTATAAAATCGTTTATAATTTTCATCTTTACAGTCATCTTCCATCCCTTCATTGTATCAACCCTTATTTTGTACATATATAAGTGTTTCTTCCTTTAAAATTTTAGAAGGCACTTTTTTCTAACAGACCAAAATATGCCCCAAATCTAGTGTTTGGCCACTGATCTATGCACTAGCCTGATCATATTTGATCATAGTCTGTTTTTTTATGTTTTGTTCTGTTTTTGTTTTTCATTATCTTTTTCTTTTTCCTTTTTTTTCTTTCCTCTTCCTTTTTTCTATCTTTCCCTTTCTTTTCCCCTGGTTTCAGGTCTTTTCTGATTTGTATAGAGTATATTTGCTGGGGACGTTGTTAACCTGTTAGCATTCTGTTCTCTCATTCATCTGTTCTCCTCTGGACAAAATGATAAGACGAAAAAAATCACCTCAGCAAAAAGAACAAGAGGTAGTACCATCTGCCAGGGACCTACTCAATACTGACATTAGTACGATGTTGGACCTAGAGTTCAGAATCATGACTTTAAAGATACTACCTGGGCTTGAAAAAAGTGTGGAAGTTATTAGAGAAACCGTTTTTGGAGAAATAAAAGAACTAAAATCTAACCAAGTTGAAATCAAAAAGGCTATTAATGAGGTGCAATCAAAAATGGGGGCACTAACTGCTAGGATAAATGAGGCAGAAGAGAGAACCAGCAATATAGAAGACCAAATGATGGAAAATAAGGAGGCTGAGAAAAAGAGAGAGAAACAACTACAGCATCACGAGGGCAGAATTCGAGAGATAAGCGATATGATAAGATGAAACAACATTAGAATAATTGGGATCCCAGAAGAAGAAGAAAGAGAGAGAGGGGCAGAAGGTATATTGGAGCAAATTATAGCAGAGAACTTCCCTAATGTGGGGAAGGAAACAGGCATCAAAATCCAGGAGGCACAGAGAACCCCTCTCAAAATCAATAGAAATAGGTCAACACCCTGACATCTAATAGTAAAATTACGAGTCTCAGAGACAAAGAGAAAAACCTGAAAGTCGCTCGGGAGAAGAGATATGTAACCTACAATGGTAGAAACATTAGATTGGCAACAGACCTATCCACAGAGACCTGGCAGGTCAGAAAGGACTGGCATGATATCTTCAGAGCACTAAATGAGAAAAATATGCAGCCAAGAATACTATATCCAGCTAGGCTCTCATTGAAAATAGAAGGAGAGATAAAAAGCTTTGAGGACAAACAAAAACTAAAGGAATTTGCAAACATGAAACCAGCCCTCCAAGAAATATTGAAAGGGGTCCTCTAAGCAAAGAGAGAGCCTAAAAGCAGCATAGATCAGAAAGGAACACAGACAATGTTCAGTCACAGTCACCTTACAGGCAATACAATGGCACTAAATTCATATCTTTCAATAGTTACCCTGAATGTAAATGGGCGAAATGCCCCAATCAAAAGACACAGGCTATCAGATTGGATTAAAAAACAAGACCCATCAATATGCTGTCTGCAAGAGACTCATTTTAGACCCAAAGACACCCCCACATTGAAAGTGAGGGGGTGGAAAACCATTTACCATGCTAATGAACACCAAAAGAAAGCTGGGGTGGCAATCCTTACATCAGACAAATTAGATTTTAAAACAAAGACTGTAATAAGAGATGAGGAAGGACACTACATTCTACTTAAAGGGTCTATCCAACAAGAAGATCTAACAACTGTAAATATCTATGCCCCTAACATGGGAGCAGCCAATTATATAAGGCAATTAATAACAAAAGCGAAGAAACACATTGACAACAATACAATAATAGTGGGGGACTTTAACACCCCCCTGACTGAAATGGACAGATCATCTAAGCAAAAGATCAACAAGGAAATAAAGACTTTAAATGAAACACTGGACCAAACGGACTTTACAGACATATTCAGAACATTCCATCCCAAAGCAATGGAATACCCATTCTTCTCTAGTGCCCATGGAACATTCTCCAGAATTGATCACATCCTAGGTCACAAATCAGGTCTCAACTGGTACCAAAAGACTGGGATTATTCCCTGCATATTTTCAGACCACAGTGCTTTGAAACTGGAACTCAGTCACAAGAGGAAAGTCGAAAAGAACTCAATACATGGAGACTAAAGAGCATCCTACTAAAGAATGAATGGGTCAACCAGGAAATTAAAGAAGAATTAAAAAAATTCATGGAAACCAATGAAAATAAAAACACAACTGTTCAAAATCTTTGGGATACAGCAAAGGCAGTCCTGAGAGGAAAGTATATAGCAATACAAGCCTTTCTCAAGAAATAAGAAAGGTCTCAAATACACAACCTAACCCTACACCTAAAGGAGCTAGAGAAAAAACAGCAAATAAAGCCTAAACCCACCAGGAGAAGAGAAATAATAAAGATCAGAGCAGAAATCAATGAAATAGAAACCAAAGAACAGTAGAACAGATCAACAAAACTAGGAGCTGGTTCTTTGAAAAAATTAACAGGATTGATAAACCTCTGGCCAGACTTATCAAAAAGAAAGGAGAAATGACCCAAATCAACAAAATCATGAAAGAGGAGATCACAACCAACACCAACGACATACAAACAATTATAAGAACATATTATGAGCAATTCTATGCCAGCAAATTAGATAACCTGGAAGAAATGGGTGCATTCCTAGAGATGTATCAACTACCAAAATTGAACCAGGAAGAAATAGAAAACCTGAACAGACCAATAACCACTAAAGAAATTGAAGCAGTCATCAAAAATCTCCCAACAAACAAAAGACCAGGGCCAGCAGGCTTCCCAGGGGAATTCTATCAAACATTTCAAGAAGAATTAATACCTATACTCCTGAAACTGTTCCAAAAAATAGAAATGGAAGGAAAACTTCCAAACTCATTTTATGAGGCCACCATTACCTTGATCCCCAAACCAGACAAAGACCCCATCAAAAAGGAGAATTACAGACGAATATCCTTGAAGAACATGGATGCAAAAATTCTCACCAAAATACGAGCCAGGAGGATCCAACAGTACATTAAAAGGATTATTCACCATGACCAAGTGGGATTTATCCCTGGGCTGCAAGTTTGGTTCAACATCCACAAATCAATCAACGTGATTGATTAACGTAATACATTAACAAAAGAAAGAACAAGAATCATATGATCCTCTCAATAGATGCAGAAAAAGCATTTCACAAAGTACAGCATCTTTCTTGATCAAAACTCTTCAGAGTATAGGGATAGAGGGTACCTACCTCAATATCATAAAAGCCATCTATGAAAAACCTACAGCGAATATCATTCTCAATGGGCAAAAACTGAGAGCTTTCGCCCTAAGGTCAGGAACATAGCAGGGATGTCCACTATCACCACTGCTATTCAACATAGTATTAGAAGTCCTAGCTACATCTATCAGACAACGAAAAGAAATCAAAGGCATCCAAATCGGCAAAGAGGAAGTCCACTCTCACTGTTTGCAGATGATATGATACTTTATGTGGAAAACCCAAAAGACTTCACCCCAAAACTGCTAGAACTCATACAGGAATTCAGTAAAGTAGCAGGATATAAAATTAATGCACAGAAATCAGTGCCATTCCTATACACCAACAAGACAGAAGAGAGACAAATCAAGGAGTTGATCCCATTTACAATTGCACCCAAAACCATAAGATATCTAGGAATAAATCTAACCAAAGAGGCAAAGGATCTGTACTCAGAAAACTATAAAAATACTCATGAAAGAAATTGAAGAAGACACAAAGAAATGGAAAAACGTTCCATGCTCATGGATTGGAAGAACAAACATTGTGAAGATGTCAATGCTACCTAGATCGATCTACACATTCAATGCAATCCCCATCAAAATATCATCCACCTTTTTCAAAGAAATAGAACAAATAATCCTAAAATTTGTATGGAACCAGAAAAGACCCCGAATAGCCAGAGGAATGTTGAAAAATAAAAGCAAAGCTGGTGGCATCACAATCCTGGACTTCAAGCTTTATTACAAAGCTGTCATCATCAAGACAGTATGGTACTGGCACAAAAACAGACACATAGATCAATGGAACAGAATAGAGAGCCCAGAAATGGACCCTCAACTCTATGGTCAACTAATCTTCAACAAAGCAGGAAAGAAAGTCCAATGGAAAAAAGACAGTCTCTTCAACAAATGGTGTTGGGAAAATGGGACAGCCACATGCAGAAGAATGAAACTGGACCATTTCCTTACACCACACACAACAATAGACTCCAAATGGTTGAAAGACCTAAACGTGAGACAGGAGTCCACCAAAATCCTAAAGGAGAACACAGGCAGCAACCTCTTTGACCTCAGCTGCAGCAACTTCTTCCTAGAAACATCACCCCAGGCAAGGGAAGCAAGGGCAAAAATGAACTATTGGGATTTCATCAAGATAAAAAGCTTTTGTACAGCAAAAGAAACAGTCCACAAAACCAAAAGACAACCGACAGAATGGGAGAAAATAGTTGCAAATGACATATCAGATAAAGGGCTAGTATCCAAAATCTATAAAGAACTCATCAAACTCAACACCCAAAGAACAAAAGATCCAGTGAAGAAATGAGCAGAAGACATGAAGAGACAGTTTTCCACAGAAGACATCCAAATGGCCAACAGACACATGAAAAAGTGCTCAACATTGCTCGGCATCAGGGAAATCCAAATCAAAACCTCAATGAGATATCACCTCTCACCAGTCACAATGACTAAAATTAACAAGTCAGGAAACGACAGATGTTGGCGAGGATGCAGAGAAAGGAGAACCCTCCTACACTGTTGGTGGGAATGCAAGCTGGTGCAGGCACTCTGGAAAACACTATGGAGGTACCTGAAACAGTTGAAAATAGAGCTACCATACGATCCAGCAATTGCACTACTGGGTGTTTAACACAAAGATACAAATGTAGGGATCTGAAGGGGTACGTGCACCCCAATGTTTATAGCAGCAATGTCCACAATAGCCAAACTGTGGAAAGAGCCAAGATGTCCATCGACAGATGAATGCATAAAGAGATTGTGGTATATATACACAATGGAATATTATGCAGCCATCAAAAGGAATGAGATCTTGCCATTTGCAACGACGTGGATGGAACTGGAGAGTGTTATGCTCAGTGAAATAAGTCAATTAGAGAAAGACGTGTCATATGACCTCACTGATATGAGGAATTCTTAATCTCAGAAAACAAACTGAGTGTTGCTGGAGTGGTGGGGGTGTAGGGGGGATGGGGTGGCTGGGTGATAGACATTGGGGAGGATATGTGCTATGGTGAGTGCTGTGAATTGTGCAAGACTGTTGAATCACAGGTCTGTACCTCTGAAACAAATAATGTAATATATGTTACGAAAAAAAAAAAGAAGAGGATAGCAGGAGGGGAAGAATGAAGGGGAGTAAATCGGAGGGGGAGACGAACCATGAGAGACGATGGACTCTGAAAAACAAACTGAGGGTTCTAGTGGGAAGGGGGGTGGGGGGATGGGTTAGCCTGGTGATGGGTATTAAAGAGGGCACGTTCTGCGTGGAGCACTGGGTTTTATGCACAAACAATGAATCATGGAACACTACATCAAAAACTAATGATGTAATGTATGGTGATTAATATAATAAAAAATAATAAAAGTACAAACCACTGATGAAAGAAATCAAAGACAACACAAATAAATGGAAAGGTATTCCATGTTCATGGATTAGAAGAATAGTTTTTTTCTTAAAGACTTATTATTTATTTGAGAGAGAGAGAAAGCATGTGCGCACGGGGGGGGGGGAGCAAAGGAGGAAAGAGTCTTAGGCAGACTCTGCACTGAGTGTGGAGCCTTACACAGGGCTGGATCTCATGACTCTGAGATCATGACCTGAGCTGAAACCAAGAGTTGGAGGCTTAACAAACTGTGTCACCCAAGTGCCCCAGGAATGAATATTCTTAAAATGTCTATACTACCAATAGCCATCTACAGATTCAGCGCAATCCCTCTCAGGATACCAATGACATTTTTCACAGAAACAGAAAAAACAGTTCTAAAATTTTTTTTAAAGATTTTATTTATTTATTTAATATATATAGAGAGAGAGACAGCGAGAGAGGGAACACAAGCAGGGGCAGTGGGAGAGGGAGACGCAGGCTTCCCGCCGAGCAGGGAGCCCGATGCGGGGCTCGATCCCATGACCCTGGGATCATGACCTGAGGCAGATGCTTAACCAACTGAGCCACCCAGGCGCCCCAACACTTCTAAAATTTATATGGAACCACAAAAGATACTGAATTGCCAAAGAAATCTTTTGAAAGAAGAACAAAGCTGGAGTCATCACACTTCCTGATTTCAAGCTATACCATAAAGTTATAGTAATACCTCAGTATGGTACTAATATAAAAATGGACAAATATACCAATGGAGCAGAACTGAGAACTGGTAAATAAACCCAAGCATATACAGTCAATTAATCTTTGAGAAGGGAGTCAAAAATATTCAGTGGAGAAAAGACAGCCTCTTCAAGATATGGTGCTGGGAAAATTGGATATTCACATATAAAAGAAAATTGATTCTCAGTTCTGGTTCAAGATAGCAATATAGGAAGACTCTGAACTCACCTCCTCCACAGAACACAACAAATTACACTTATTAATACAACAATTGCTCCTGAAAAAGAACCGAGGGCTGGCTGAACAGCTATTGAACAACCAAAGAGAGAAAATGGCAAAAGAACAGCAAGAGAGACAGAGACATGGTAACAAAAGGAAAACCCACCCCAAGTGCTGAGAATGGCAATGTAGAGTGATAGTACTGTGGGATAGGGAAGAGATCCCTCTGTCCATGGACACAGAAAAACAGCCATGGCTTAAATGAGCAACTAGCAAGAGTCTTTGGATGATGGCAGAAGTAGGAGGACACTAAGCTCACCTCATTCCCATGTTTACAACTACATAGCACTCACATCTGAGTAAATAAACCAGAGCAATCTGAAGACTGGCAGAAAAAACTCCACAACTAAATGTAGAGAAGAAGCCACATTAGAGAAATTAGGAAGGGCAAAAACAGTGGTTGGGAGTGGCCTGCAGGAGGGAGGGAGGGAGGGAGTTGCAGGTGCTGAGAGGGGAAAGCACCAGGGAGCCCACACAGAAAAAACAAATCCCCATCACTTCTGGCCTTGAAAACTAGAAGGGATGGATTCTGAGTTTGCATAAACAGTAAAACTTGGAGCCCAGAGCTTTAAAAGTCAGCTGACTCAGCACAGGTTGGGCCAGGAGGGTCAGTGATAACTGGGTCTCTGCCCTAAAAGAGAGAATAGCCCTTGGAGGGGCAACACTGAAGCCATAGTTTGCATGTTTGCACAACACTTGGGGCAAAGGAGAGAGATCTCTTTATACTGATTCCAGAGCCTGTTGGGGGAACTTTTCCTGGAACAAAGGAGTTGGCAGGTGTCATTTTCCTCTCCCACCCCCCAGCATAAACACAAAGCCACCTGCAGGACGTGGCAATTGCTACCTAACCGGCTAGCAGTGTGCCCCACCCGCAAGTTCTCCTGAGGACAGATCCAGTCCAAGCATGTTGGCCTAGGCCCTGGATTCAGTGCAAATTTTAATGCCACACACACATCCCCCACCCAGCCAATCCCTCCATGCACCATGCCCCTGGCAACCACTGCACTTTCAGGGATCTGGCCTAGGACTAGTGGGTCAGTACAAATTTTATTAGTGCCATGCACATCCTGCCCAGCCATCCTATGCGCAGACATTGCCTGCTCCTGGCCACCATGCCCATGACTGCCACTGTGCTTCAGGGGATCTAGCCTAGGACTAGTGGCTGAGTGCAAATTAGTTAACACTGCCACCCCATCCCTGAGCCTGTCTGCAGTCATACCCCCTTAGAGCAGGCCTGCCTAGGTCTCACTAACATCACAGGGAGGAAACACATCCCACAACAGGTAGAGAATCAGTGCAGATCTCTGTCCCGAAAGGAAAAGTGACTCAGACATAATAGCAGCATGCAAGCAACACACATAGAGGAAACTCCCATGAAGTGCCAGGTGCTGGTGAATGGGGACATTGCATTGCAGGGCACTACAGAACCTCTTCTTCATAAAGCCCTACTTTCAAGAGCAGCAGATGTAGCTGACTTTCCTAAAACACAGAAACAGACACACAGAGGTAGACAACATGAGGAGACAGATAAGTCCAAAATGAAAGAATGGACAAAATCACATCAGGAGACCTAAGCAAAACAGAAATAAATAATGAGCCTGATAGAGAATTTAAAGTAATGATTAAAAAGATACTAGACTTCAGAAAAGGGTGGAAGACAGCAGTGAAACCACTGACAAAGAGATAAAAAAATAACATATCACAGATGAAGAACTCAATAAAAGAAATTAAAAACATAATAGATTATATTTAAATAAAGAGTAGCCTACAGGAAGCAAAAGAATGTATCAGGGACCTGGAGGATATAGTAATGGAAAGCAATCAAGCAAGAAACACACAAATACTGTGCAATGAGAATAGACTTAGAGAACTCAGTGACACCATCAAGTATAATAACATTTGCATTATAGGGATCCCAGAAGGAGAGAGAAAAGGGGACAGAAAATGTATTTGGAGAAATAATAGCTGAACACTTCCCAAATCTGGGGAGGGAAAGAGAGACCTAGACTCAAGAAGCACAGAGATTCCACACAAGGAGGTCCACACCAAGATACACAGCAATTAAAATGGCAAAAAAAAAAAAAGATAAAAAGTTTGCAAGAAAAAAAGAAGACAGCTGCATACAAAAGAAACCCCTTAAGGCTATCAGCTGAATTTTCAGCAGAAACTTTGCAGATAGTGGCATGATATATTCAAAGTGCTGAAAGGGTAAAATTTGCATCCAACAATGATCTGTGTAGCAAGGTTACAGTTCAGAATACAAGGAGAGAGAAAGAGTTCCTCAAACAAAAATTAAAAGAATTCATTAAAATACCAATAAACAAGCCCTACAAGAAATGTTAAGGGGGACTCTGAATGGAAAATAAAAACCATTAAGTAAGAGTAAAAAAAAAAAGAAAGAAAGTACAAAAGCAGGAAAAAAAGTATATCTGTAAAAATCAGTCAAGATAAGCAAAAAAAAAAGAATGTAAAATATGATACTAAATATCTAAATATCTGAAATGTAGAGGGGAGAAGAGTAAAGAATGAGTTCAAAATTAAGCAATCATCAGCTTAATATAGACTGCTATACACAAAAGATGTTATATAAAGACTAAATGGTAACTACCAATCAGAAAACAGTAAAAATATGCAAAAAATAAAAAGTATCTATCACTAAAGAAAATGAGCAAATTATGAAAGAGAGCAACAGAAAAAGGGATCAGAGAAAAGCTACACAAACAACCACAAAAGAAGTAGCAAAATGGCAATAAATACATACAATAATTACCTTCGGTGTAATTGGACTAAATGCTCCACTCAAAAGACAAGGGTGACAGAGTGGCTAAAAAACAAGACCCATCTATCTGCTGCCTACAAGAGACTCATTTCAGACCTAAAGACACCTGCAGATTGAAAGTGAGGGGATGAGGGATGCCTGGGTGGATCAGTTGTTTAAGCATCTGCCTTCAGCTGAGATCATGATGCTAGGGTCCTGGGATCAAGTCCCACATCAGGGTCCTTACTCAGTGGGGATTCTACTTCTCCTTCTGTCTGCCACTTCCATGCTTGTGCTTGTGCTCACTCTCTCTCTCTCCCCTCACAAATAAATAAATAAAATCTTTAAAAAAAGAAGAAAAAGAAAGTGAAGGGATGAAGAACCATTTAACATGCAAATGTTAAATGTTAAATGTTTCTTTCAAAAGAAAGCCAGGGAAGCAATACTTCTATTGGATGAAGTAGACTTCAAAATAAAGTCTGTATAAAGAGACAAAGAAGTATACTATATAATAATACAGGAGACAATCCAACAAGAAGATATACCAATTGTAAATATATATCCACCCAACATATGAGCACCCAAATAGATAAAACAGTTCATAAAAAATAGAAAAAAACTAATTCATAATAATACAATAATAGTATGGGATTTTAATACCCTACTTATATTGATGGACAGAACATCCAAACAGAAAATCAACAAGGAAACAGTGGCTTTGAATGACACAGTAGACAAGATGGATCTAACATATATTCAGAACATTCCATCCCAAAACAGCAGAATACACATTCTATTCAACTGCATACAGGACATTCTCCAGAAAAGATCACATGTGAGTAAGAGAGAGAAATGACTCAAATACACAAATTATAAATGAAAGAGGAGAAACGGCAAACAGGAAAAAAAATACAGTTGTGAGAGAATATTATAAAAAACTATATGCCAAAAGATTAGACAACCTAGAAGAAATGGGTAAGTTCCTAGAAACATATAACCTACCAAAACTGAAGCAGAAAGAATTAGGAAATTTGAATAGATCGAGTATCAGCAAGGAGATTGAATTAGTAATCAAAAAACTCCCAACAAACAAAAGTCCAGGCCCAAAGTGCTTCATAGGCAAATTCTACCAAACATTTAAAGAGGAGTTAATAACTATTCCAAAAAAAAAGAAAGAAAACTTCCAAATTCATTCTATGAAGCTAATAAGCCAATATCACCCTGATATCAAAAGCCGATAAAGACACCACACACACACACACACACACACACACACACACACAACATCTCTGAGAACATAGTTGCAAAAATTCTCAACAAAATACTGCAACAGAATCTAATAATACACTAAAAAATTCATCCACCATGATCAAGTGGGAATCATTCCTGGGATGCAAGTTTGGATCAGTATTCACAAATCAATCAATGTGATACATCACATCAATAACAGAAAGAATAAAAACCATAGGATCATCTATAGATGCAGAAAAAGCATTTCACAAAGTACAACCATTCATGATAAAAGCCCCCAACAAAGTAGATTTAGAGGGAACATACCTTAACTTAATAAAGGCCATATATGCTGCAAGTTGGTTCAACATCCACAAATCAATCAATGTGACACAATATATTAATAAAACAAAGAATAAGAACCATATGATCCTCTCAGTAGATGCAGAAAAAGCATTTCACAAAGTACAGCATCCTTTCTTGACTAAAACTCTTCAGAGTGTAGGGATAGAGAGTACACAACTCAATATCATAAAAGCCATCTATGAAAAACCCACAGCGAATATCATTCTCAATGGGGAAAAACTGAGAGCTTTCTCCCTAAGGTCAGGAACACGGCAGGGATGTCCACTATCACCACTGCTATTCAACACAGTACTAGAAGTCCTAGCCACAGCAATCAGACAACAAAAAGAAATCAAAGGCATCTGAATCGGCAAAGAAGAAGTCAAACTCCCACTCTTTGCAGATGATATGATACGTTATGTGGAAAACCCAAAAGACTCCACTCCAAAACTGCTAGAACTCATACAGGAATTCAGTAAAGTGACAGGATATAAAATCAATGCACAGAAATCAGTGGCATTCCTATACACCAACAAGACAGAAGAAAGAGAAATTAAGGAGTCGATCCCATTTACAATTGCACCCAAAACCATAAGATACCTAGGAATAAATCTAACCAAAGAGGCAAAGGATCTGTACTCAGAAAACTATAAAATACTCATTAAAGATATTGAGGAAGACACAAAGAAATGGAAAAACGTTCCATGCTCATGGATTGGAAGAACAAATACTGTGAAGAGGCCAATGCTACCTAGAGCAATCTACACATTCAATGCACATCCTTATCAAAATACCATCAAGTTTTTTCAAAGAAACAGAACAAATAATCCTAAAATTTGTATGGAACCAGAAAAGACCCCAAATAGCCAGAGGAATGTTGAAAAAGAAAAGCAAAGCTGGTGGCATCACACTTCCGGACTTCCAGCTCTATTACAAAGCTGTCATCATCAAGACAGTATGATACTGGCACAAAAACAGACACGTAGATCAATGGAACAGAATAGAGAGCCCAGAAATGGACCCTCAACTCTATGGTCAACTAATCTTCGACAAAGCAGTAAAGAAAGTCCAATGGAAAAAAGACAGTCTCTTCAACAAAAGGTGTTGGGAAAATGGGACAGCCACATGCAGAAGAATGAAACTGGACCATTTCCTTACACCACACACAAAAAACAGACTCAAAATGGATGACAGACCTAAATGTGAGACAGGAGTCCATCAAAATCCTAAAGGAGAACACAGGCAGCAACCTCTTCGACCTCAGCCGCAGCAAATTCTTCCTAGAAACATTGCCAAAGGCAAGGGAAGCAAGGGCAAAAATGAACTATTGGGACTTCATCAAGATAAAAAGCTTTGCACAGCAAAGGAAACAGTCAACAAAACCAAAAGAGAACTGACAGAATGGGAGACGGTATTAGCAAATGACATATCAGATAAAGGGCTAGTATCCAAAATCTATAAAGAACTTATCAAACTCAACACCCAAAGAACAAAAGATCCAGTCAAGAAATGGGCAGAAGACATGAACAGACATTTTTCCAAAGAAGACATCCAAATGGCCAACAGACACATGAGAAAGTGCTCAACATCGCTCGGCATCAGGGAAATCCAAATCAAAACCTCAATGAGATATCACCTCACACCAGTCAGAATGGCTAAAATCAATAAGTCAGCAAATGACAGATGTTGGCGAGGATGCGGAGAAAGGGGAACCCTCCTACACTGTTGGTGGGAATGCAAGCTGGTGCAGACACTCTGGAAAACAGTATGGAGATTCCTCAAAAAGTTGAAAACAGAGCTACGATACGATCCAGCAATTGCACTACTGGGTATTTACCCCAAAGATACAAATGTAGGGATCCGAAGGGGTATGTGGCCCCCAATGTTTATAGCAGCAGTGTCCACAATAGCCAGACTATGGAAAGAGCCAAGATGTCTATCAACAGATGAATGGATAAAGAAGAAGTGGTATATATATCAATGGAATATTATGCAGCCATCAAAAAAAACTCCAAAATCTTGCCATTTGCAACAACGTGGATGGAACTAGAGGGTATTATGCTAAGCGAAGTAAGTCAGTCAGAGAAAGACATGTATCATATGATCTCACTGATATGAGGAATTCTTAATCTCGGGAAACAAACTGAGGGTTGCTGGAGTGGTGGGGGCTGGGAGGGATGGGGTAGCTGGGTTATAGACATTGGGGAGGGTATGTGCTATGGTGAGTGTTGTGAATTGTGTAAGACTGATGAATCACAGACGTGTACCTCTGAAATAAATAATATATTATGTGTTAAAAAGAAAAAAAGATAGTAGGAAGGGAAAAATGAAGGGGGGTGGAATCGGAGGGGGAGATGAACCATGAGAGGCTATGGACTCTGAGAAACAAACTGAGGGTTCTAGAGGGGAGGGGGGAGGGGGATGGGTTAGCTTGGTGATAGATATTAAAGAGGGCACATATTGAATGGAGCACTGGGTGTTATACGCAAACAATGAATCATGGAACACTATATCAAAAACTAATGATGTGATGTATGGTGATTAATATAACATAATAAAATAAAATTAAAAAAAATAAAGGCCACATATGAAAAACCCACAGTGAATATCTTACTCAATGGGGAAAAACAGAGCTTTCCCCCTAAGGTCAAGGACAAAACAAAAAAGTCCATTTTTATCCAAAATAGCAGTGCAAGTCCTAGCCACAGCAATCAGACAACAAAAAGCAATAAAAGACATCCAAATTGGTAAGGAAATAGTAAAACCTTCACTTTTGGCCGAAGACATGATATACTTTAAGTAGAAAAAACTAAAGACTCTACCAAAAAACTGCTAGAACTGATAATTCAGTAAAGTCACAGGACACAAAATAAATGTGCAGAAACCTATGGCATTCCTATACACTTATAATAAAGTAAGCAGAAAGAGAAATCAAGAAAACAATCTCATTTACAATTGCACCCAAAATAATAGGAAACCTAGGAATAAACCTAACCAAAGAGGTGAAAGATCTGTACTCTGAAAACTGTAAAACTTTGCTGAAATAAATTGAAGACAAGACAAAGAAACAGAAAGACACCTTAAGCTCATGAATTGGAAGACCAAATAAAGTCAAAAATGTCTATACTACCCAAAGCAATCTACACATTTAATGGAATCTCTATCCAAATACCAACAGCATTTTTCACAGAACTAGAACAAACAATCCTAAATTCCTAAAAAGACCCCGAATAACCAAAACAATTTTGGATAAAGCAAAGGTGGAGGTATCATAATTCCAGACTCCTTGTTATATGACAAAGCTGTAGTAATCAAAACTGCTGGCACAGAAACAGATGTATAGATCAATGGAATAGAATAGATTATCCAGAAATAAACCCACAATTTTATGGTCAATTAATTTTTGACAAAGCAGGAAAGAATATCCAATGTGAAAAAGACAGTCTCTTCAGCAAATGGTATTAGGAAAACTGGTCAGTTAAATGAAAAAGGATGGAACTAGACCACTTTCTTACACCATACACAAAAATTAACTTAAAATGGATTAAAGACCTAAATGTGAGACTTGAAACCATAAACATCCTAGAAGAGAGCATAGGCAGTGATTTCTCTGACATTGGCCACAGCAACATGTTTCTAGATATGTTTCCTCAAACAAAAGCAAAAATAAAGTATTGGAACTATATCAAAATAAAAAGCTTCAGCACAGTGAAGGAAACAATTAACAAAACCAAAAGACAACCTACTGTATGGGAGAAAATATTAGCAAATGACATACCCAATAAAAGGATAGCATCCAAAATATATAAAGGGGTGGCTCAGTCAATCAAGCATCAGGCTCTTGATTTCAGCTCAGGTCATGAGATCTAGTCCTGTGTTGATCTCCATACTCAGTAAGGAGTCTGCTTGAGATTCTTCCTCCATCTGCCCCTCCCTTCTGCATATGCTTGCTTGCTCTCTCTCTCTCCAAAATAAATAAATCTTAAAAAATAAAACAAAATATATAAAGACCTTATAAGTTCAAAACCTCCAAAATGAATAATCCTTAAAATTTAAAAAATGAGAAGACATGAACAGATATTTCTCCAAAGAAGACATACAGATGGCCAATAGACACATGAAAAGATGCTCAACAGCACTCACCATCAAGGAAAATGGAAATCAAAATTACAATGAGATATCACCTCACACCTGTCAGAATGGGTAAAACTAAAAACACAAGAAGCAACAGGTGTTGGTGAGGATGTGGAGAAAAAGGAACCCTTTCCTAGTGTTGTTGGGAATGTAAACTGTTGCAGCCATTATGCAAAACAGCATGGAGTTTCCTCAAAAAGTTAAAAAGAGCACTACCGTATGATCCAGCAACTGCACCTACTGAGTATTTACCCCCCAAAATATAAAAATACTAATTTGAAGAGATACAAGCACCCCTATGTTTATTGCAGCATTATTTACAATAGCCAACTTATGGAAGCATCCTAAATGTCCATCAATAGATGAATGGAGAAAGAAGTGGTATACATATACACTGAAATATTATTCAGCCATAAGAAAGAATGAAATCTTGTCATTTGTAAGGCATGGAGGGAGCTAGAGAGTATTATACTAAGCAAAATAAGTCAGTCAGACAATGACAAATACCATATGATTTCACTCATATGTAGAATTTAAGAAAGAAAACAAACAAGCAAAAGGAAAAAAGAGAGGAGAGACAAACCAAGAAAGAGACTCTTAACAATAGAGAACTGATCGTTACCACAGGGGAGGTATGTGGGGAGATGGGTAAAATAGGTGATGGGGATTAAGGAGTACATTTGTCATGATGAGCACTGGGTGATGTATGGAATCGTGAATCACTATATTTTACACCTAAAACTAATATAACACTATATGTTAACTATACCAGAATTAAAATAAAATAATAAAAAATTTTAAAAAGAGGAACTAGCATATGAAAGAGACAACCCTAGAGCTCTGCCAAGCAATGGAGGAGCTGTGGGAAAACCCTCCAGGTCAGAGGGACTGGAGAATGTCAGTTTATATTTCCACCCCACCTTAAAAACTTATACTAGAGCAGGGTACCCACCATAATGGGTGGGTCCAGTCATCTCAGTGAACTTGAGATCAGATAGCCCAGCATCCAGCAGCCTACACCAGTCCTTGTCATGCTGGATCACAGAGAAAGAAGCCATAGTTTAAAAGGGTTGAGGAACTGTGGGAACGCTCTCTCTGCCTCCACCTTAAAAGCCCAGACTGGAGCAGGGTCTTGCCACCACAACAGGTGGGTTCAGATACCATAATTATAGATCCCCATACCAAAATTGGTATGTCAGATTATCACAGAAAGCTTTCAACCTCAGCAAGCTCATGGTCTTCAAACCCATACCAATCCTGGTTGTGCTGGGGCACAACCTAAACAACTATGGTTTAAAAAGGCCAAGAAATTGTGGGAACATTCTCTCCCCCTCCACCATATAAGCCCAGGCTGGGCTTGTACGAGTTTGGCTCATGGTGAGCTTGTGACCTCAGCAAGCCCAGGCTCTACAAGCCCACACCAGCTGGCTTGTGGTGCTGGGGCATAGGAAACTAGGTGTGGTTTTATGGGGTTTTTTGAAATAGTAATTTTTTATTACTTTTTAATTTTTTTTTCTTTTTGGATTTGTTCTTTTCTTTCTTGTTCTCTTTAATTGTTTTTTAATCTTTTTTCTCTTTTTGAAAAATTTTTCTTATTTTTTTTCTTATTATTTTCTTTATTCTTTCTGTAAAAAGCCATGGTTTAAAAGAGTAACTTGTATATAAAGCCAGAGCTCCAGTCAGCCAGCAAATCACCAAGTACATATAATCTGCATAGGGGACCCCATATACAAGACCACTTCTTCGACTTTAGAAGTAGTCCTTTTTTCCTAATCCATAGGAATAAACACAGAAAGTTGAGCAAAACAGAGAGACAGAGGATGTACTCCAAAAGAAAGAACAAGAAAAACTTCCAAAAAGAAAAAAGAGAGAGAGAGAGAGAGAGAACTAAATAAAACAGAGATAAGCAATATGCCTGATAAAGAATTTAAAGTAATGATCATAAAGCACTCGCTGGGCTGGAGAAAAGAATGAAGAAACTCAATGAGACCTTCAATAGGAGATATAAAATATTAAAAAGAACTAAGCAGAGTTGAAGAATACAATAAATAAAATAAAAACACACTAGAGGGAATCAACAGATTAGAGAATGCAGAATGTATCAGCAATCTGGAAGACAAGGCAATAGAATGCACACAAACTGAATGACAAAAAGAGAAAAAAATTAAAAATGAGAATAAATTAAGAGATCTTTTGGACAACATCAAGGAAACAAACTTTCACATTACAGGAGTCCTAAAAGAAGAAGTAAGAAATGTGTAGAACTTATTTGAAGAAATAATGACTGAAAACTTCCCTAACCTGAGGAGTGAAACAGACATCCAAGTGTAGGAAGCACAGAGAGTTCCAAACAAGATGAACCCAAGGAGGTCCACATCATGGCACATAGTAACTAAAATGTCAAATGTTAAAGACAAAAGAGAATCTTAACATCAAGAGAGGAAAAAAAAGTTACCTGCAAGGGAAAACCTACAAAACTATTAGCTGATTTTGCAACAGAAAGTTTGCAGGCCAGAAGAAAGTGACATTATATATTCAAAGTGCTGAAAGGAAAAGCCTACAACTAAGGATACTCAATCTGCAAGGTTATCATCCAGATATGAAAAAGAGGTAGAGAGTTTCCCAGACAAGAGATAAGGAGTTTATCACCACAAAACCAGCCTTACAAAAATGTTAAAGATATTTAAGTGGAAAAGAAATTTCTACAGCAGGACGTAAGAAAACTATTAATAAAAAGAAGACAGTTTTTTCTTTTTCTCTTTTTTTTTTTAGAATATGTTTGAACTTAAATGACCATCAAATTAAAATGGACTACTATTTACTTAGGATGTTACATATAAACCTTATGGTAACCACAAACTCAAAACTATAATACACACAAAAAAGGAGAAGAAAGACAAAAAACAAACCCACTATAGATATTCATAAATCACAAAAAAGAGCAAAAGTAGAAGGAACAAAGAACTACAAACAAGAAAAAAATTTAAAAATGGCAATAATTACATACCTATTAATAATTACTTTAAATATAAATGGCCTAAATGCCCCAATCAAGACATGGAGTAGTAGAATGGATATAAAAGCACTCCCCACACCCCAAAAAAGCAAGACCCATCTGAATGCTGCCTACAAGAGATGCACCTCATACCTAAAGACTCCTAGAGACTGAAAGTGAAAGGATGAAAAAACATTCACCATGCAAATGGAAACAAAAAAAAGAAGAAGAAAGAATAAAAAATAAAGAAGAAAGAAGCAGCAGAAAAAGAAAAGAAAAAAGAAGCCAGGGCAACAATACTTTGATCAGACAAAATAGGCTTTAAAACAAAGATTGTAACAAGAGGCAAAGAAGGGCATACATAAGGATAAAGTGATCAATCCAACAAGAAGATCATAACAGTTATAAATATCTATGCACCCAACACTGAAACACCTAAATACATAAAGCAAATATTAACAAAGAGAGAAACTGATGGTAATACAATAATAGTAGGGTACTAACACTCCACTTACATCAATGAATACATTTTCCAGAGAGAAAATCAGTAAGTAAACAATGTCTTTAAATGACACATTGGACCAGAGAGACATAACAGATATACAGAACATTCCATCCCCAAACAACAGAATATATATTCTTTCAAGTATACATAGAACATTCTCCAGAATAGATTACATATTAAGCCATAAGACAAGCCTCAATAAATTTAAGAAGATTATAATCATACCAGGCATCATTTCCAACCAGAGCAGTATGAGAGTAAACATAAATCACAAGAAAAAAACTAGAAAAAACACGAATGTGGAGTCTAAACAGCATGATGCTAAACAACCAATGGATCACTGAAGCAAAGAAAAAATTTAAAAAAGTACATGGAGACAAATAAAAATGAAAGCACAATGATCTAAAATCTCTGAGAAACAGTAAAAGGAGTTCTAAAAGGAAAATATATAGCAATACAGGCCTACCTCAATAAACAAGAGAAACAAACAATCTAACCATACACTGAAAGTAACTAGAAAAAGAACAAAGCCCAAAGTGAATAGAAGAAAGGAAATAATAAAGATCAGAGCAGAAATAAATGAGGTAGGCAAATATATATATATTTATAATGTATATATATTTTACAAAGTATATATACAAAAACATATACGCAAAGATATATATTGGTATATATATATCAATAAGACCAAGAGCTGGTTCTTTGAAAAGATAACAAAATGGACAAGCCCTTAGCCAGACTCTTCAAGAGAAAAAGAGAAAGGACACAAATAAAATCAGGAATGAGAGAGAAGTAATAACTGACACCACAGAAATACAAAGGATTATAAGAAAAAAAACTATGACAAATTATATGCCAACAAACCGGACAACCTAGAAGAAATGGATAAATTCCTAGAAACATACAATCCCAAAATTGAGCTAGGAAGAAATAGAAAATTTAGACAAACCAATTACAAGTAATGAAATTGAATTGCTAATCAAAAACTACCAAAAATAAAAGTCCATAGCCAAATGGATTCAAAAGTAAATTCTACCAAAATTTAAAGAAGAATTAATACCTTCTTCCCAAACTATTCCAAAAAATAGAAGAGGAAGAGAAGCTTCCAAATATATTCTAGAGGCCAGAATTACCCTGATACCAAAACCACAGACAGACAGAAACACACATACACACACAAGCTATGGGCCAATATCCCTGATAAACAGATATGCAAAAATCTCAACAAAATATTAGCAAACCACATACAACAATATATTAAAAAGATCATTCAGCATCATCAGTTGGGATTTATACCCAGGATACAGGATTGTTCAGTATTTCACAAATCAACCAATATCATACAACATATCAACAAAACAAAATATAAAATTTCAATAGATGCAAAGAAAAAAAAAGCACATACAAACATACAAGATTCAACATCCATTCATGATAAAAACTCTTAACAAAATGGGGTTAAAGGGAACCTACATAAACATAATAAAGACTGCAGGTGAAAAACCCACAGCTAACATCATCCTCTATGGTGAAAAACTGGGAACATCCCCTCTAAGGTCAGGAACAAGGAAATGATTTCCACTCTCACCACTTTTATTCACTATAGTTGTAGAAGTTCTAGCCACAGCAAGCAGAGAAGAAAATAAGAGACATTCATATTGGTAAAGAAGAAATTAAATGGTCAATATTTATAGATGACACTACATAGAAAATCCTAAAAATTCCACCAGAAAAACTTCTAGGATAAACAAATTCAGTAAAATTGCAGGATACAAAATTAATACTCAGAAATTGGTAGTGTTTCTGCATAATAATAATGAAGTTACAGAAAGAGAAATTAAAAAAAACACCATTTAGAGTTGAACCAAAAAGACAAACAAAATACCCAGAATAAACTTAACCAAAGACCTGTATTCTAAAAACTATAACACACTGGTGAAAAAAAAATGAAGATGACACAAACAAATAGAAAGATATTCCATGCTCATGGATTGAAGAAAAAAATAGTGCCAAAATATCTGTATTACACAAAACAATCTATAGATTCAATGCAATCCCTATCAAAATACCAAGAGCATTTTTTGCAAAACTAGAGCAAATAATCCTAAAATTTGTATAGAACCACAGAAGACCCTGAATAGCCAAAGCAATCCTGAGAAAGAAAAACAAAACTGGAGGTATCACAATTCCAGGTTTCAAGTTATATTACAAAGCTACTGTAATCAAAACAGTATGATACTGGTATCAAAACAGACACATAGATCAATGGGACAGAAAAGAGATCCCAGAAATAAATACACACTTATATGGTCATATAATCTATAACAAAGGAGGCAAGAATATACAATGGGGAAAAGATGGTCTTTTCAGTAAATGGTGCTGGGAAAATTGGACAACTACATGTAAAAGATTGAAACTGGACCATTAACTCATACCATATACAAAAATAAACTCAAAATGGATTAAATGCCTAAATGTGAGACCTGAAACCATACAAAGCCTGGAAAAGAACACAAGTAGTATATTCTCTGACATCAGCCATAGCAATATTTTTCTAGATAAGTCTCCTAAGGCAAGGGAAACAAAAGCAAAAATAAACTATTGAGACTACATCAAAATAAATAGCTTTTGCATAGCCAAGGAACCCATCAAACCGATGAATGGGAGAAGATATTTACAAATGATATATCCTATAAGGATATATTCCCAAAATATATAAAGAACTTCTACAACTCAGCATGAAGCAAACAAACAAAATCCCAAGTAATCTGATTAAAAATGGACAGAGGACCTTAATACATTTTCCAAAGGAAACCTATAGATGGCCAACAGACACATGAAAAGATGCTCTACATCACTCATCATCAGAGAAATACAAGTCAAATCCACAATGAGATATTATCTCACAGAAGATGAGAAACAGCAAGTGTAGTCAAAAATGTGGGGAAAAAGGAACTTTAGTGCACTTTTGGTGGGAATGTAAATTGTTACAGTCACTAGGGAAAACACTATGGATGTTCCTCAAAAAACTAAAAATAGAACTTGTATATGACCCAGAAATTCCAATTCTGTAAATATACCCAAAGGAAATGAAATTGCTAACTCAAAAAGATATCTGCACCCCCACATTCACAGCAACATTATTTACAATATCCAAGACATAGAAACAACCTAAGTGTACATTAATGGATGAATGGATAAAGAAGTTATGTTTATATGCATTATACACATGTATGTATGCTCACACACACACACACACACACACATACATACACACACACACACACAGAGGAATATCATTCAGCCATAAAAAGCAAGGAAATCCTACCATTTGGGACAACACAGATGGACATTGAAGGCATTATGTTAAGTGAAACAATTCAGACTGAGAAAGACAAATTCAGTATTCCCTCACTTAAATGTGGAATATCACACACACACACACACACACACACACACACACACACACACACACGAGAGAAAATGAGATCAGATTTGTGGTTACCAGAGGCAGGAGGCCAGAAGAGGGAAAAAAAGAGGGAAAAAGGTTAAAGGTTTCAGCCAATACAGTGTCTTTGTCTCAGAAATTCTTAAACTTCAAATTTTTCAGAAAAGTAAATACAGGTTAAAAAATGTTTGTTAGTATATTTGGGGTATCTGAACCCACAGCAATTTTTAAAAAAATATTTTATTAATCTATTTCTAGAGATAGAAGTATTTTCAATAGCTTAAAGAAAAAATAAGAACAGAAATGTTATCCAAATTCAGATTTCACAAACTTTCTCTCAAGAGCATGAAAAACTTTTGCAGACTAAAGGTAGCAGCCTCAATCCCTTCTAGACAGACAGACATGCAGCTACTTTCTCACAATATCAAATACTTCCAACTTGCTGGGAATAATAAAGCTACAAAATATTTACTTTTCTGAAAAATTTGAAGTTTTAAGAATTTCTAAGACAAAACACTGTATTGGCTGAAATCCACAATTCCATCATCTTTGCTCCCTCAAGCATCTTGAGCATGTTACAGTTTAATTCTTAATACTACTCACTTTATAGATTTAATGGGTTTTTGAGATCACATTATCATTATTCATTAATGAATTTCCTAGTTCTCTTATACACGACCTTGAGATTAGATAACACAAACCCCGGTGAATCTCAGCTCCAAACTTCAATCAGGTAGATAAAATTTAGAAATTTCAAGATATAGTTCCAAACCTCCATATCACTTCACGAAAATAAAACAATTGAACTTCTCCCACCCTGCCCATCTAATTAAATCTTAGGAACATCCACCCTGGATACCTTGACTTTTCTATATTCCTGCCAGGCTCTTTACTAACAAGGGAGGGCAAAGAACATTTCACTAGTCTAGTAACATTTAGAGATTATATTATTGAATTCTAAAGGTATACCTGATAGGTCTGTGATCATATATGCTATCTGGTCTCTGCTGTGTTCCTCCTGGATGGATCATTGTGTCTATCAAAGCCCAAGTAAACTCTAAATGATTCAGCTGTATTGAAAGCAATAAGATAAAGTAATCCACTTTAAGATTCAGAGGGAGACTGTTGTCTGTGCACAAATGAGGAGTAGCCAGGAGTGACACTCAGTATGGAAGATTATTCTTATTGATCCATCTCAGAAAAATAAGGCTTGTGTTCTTGGGTGTCAGAAGGTATACTGGTCCCATTTAATCATAGGGAGAAATGTGTTTACACACCTGTCCCCAGGACAAATCCACTGCCTTGGAAAATCTAAGCACACCAAATTGATCCTGATGACTGCAGTTGTTAGTGGGGGGAATCAGGGGGAGGGAGGGAAGGAGAGGAGAACTAACAACAATTTTTTTAAAGACATTAAATTTTCAATAAACTGTCTGAGTTCCAGAATTCATGTGTGGAAAAGAGCTTTTACATTTAGGATGACTAATTTTATTTCCAGGTTTGGCTTTAATTCTCAGACCCAAGGTAAGCTAATTGAAAAGAAGCATAGGTATTTTTTCCACTCTTACAAAAGTAGTAGCTTACAAAGGTCAAACTGCAGCAAGTCATCAGTTCAACATCTTCCAAATATTCCAAGCTGTATGGAAAATATAATCTTGCTGGGAAGGCAGTAAGAGACGCTCAGATGCAGAAGCTAAAGTAAATTCTAGTAATACCTAAATTCATAATACTTCTTGTCCAGGCTGCCCATTTAACAAATGACTGCTATATATCTTCACACATTCTTCTTTTGATCTTTAAAGTTAACTTTAGGGGTGCCTGGGTGGCACAGTCGGTTAAGGATCTGTATTTGCCTCAGGTCATGATCCCAGAGTTCTGGAATCGAGCCCACGCATTGGACTCCCAGCTCAGCAGGGAGTCTGATTCTCCCTCTGCCTCTTCCATTGTGTAATATAGGTATATAGACATCTATATATCTATCACAACTTCTTTATCCATTCATCACTCATGGACACTTGGGCTGTTTCCATTATATGGCTATTGGAGATAATGCTGCTATAAACATCACGGTGCATGATCCCTTTGATTAGTATTTTTGTATTCTTTGGATAAATACCTAGTAGTACAATTGCTGGATTGTAGGGTCTCTCTATTTTTAACTTTTGAGGACCCTCCATTCTGTTTTCCAGAGTGGCTGCACCAGTTTGCATTCCCACCAAGATTGCAAGAGGCTCCCGCTTTCTCCACATCCTCAACAATACCTATTATTTCTTGTGTTGTTGGCTTTAGCCAGTCAGACAGGTGTGAGGTGATAGCTCATTGGAATTTTGATTTGTATTTCCCTGATGATCAGTGATGTTGAGCATAGTTTCATGTGTCTGTTGGCCATCTATATGTCTTCTTCGGAAAATTGTCTATTCTTGTTTTCTTCCCATTTTTAATTGGATTATTCATTTTTGGGGTGTTGAGTTTGGTAAGTTCTTTATAGATTTTGGATACTCACACTTTTTTTTTTTAAAAAAGATTTATTTATTTATTTTTTAACAGAGAGGGAGACAGGGAGAGAGGGAACACAAGCAGGGAGAGTGGGAAAGGGAGAAGCACGCTTCCCACCGAGCAGGGAGCCCGATGTGGGGCTCAATCCCAGGACCCTGGGATCATGACCTGAGCCGAAGGCAGACGCTTAACGACTAAGCCACCCAGGCGCCTGGATGCTAACCCTTTATCAGATAATGTCATTTGCACATATCTTTTCCCATTCTGTAGGTTGCCTTTTCTTTTGTTGATTGTTTCCTTTGCTGTGCTGAAGCTTTTTATTTTGATGAAGTCCCAATTGTTTATTTTTGCTTTTGATTCCTTTGCCTCAGGAGACATAGCTAGAATGAAGTTGCTACAGCCGATGTCAAAGAGGTTGGTTACTGCTTGTGTTCTCCTCTAGGATTTTAATGGTTTCCTGTCTCACATTTAGGTCTTTCATCCATTTTGAATTTATTTTTGTGTATGGTGTAAGAAAGTCATTCAGTTTCATTCTTCTGCATGTTGCTGTCCAGTTTTCCCAACACTATTGTTGAAGAGATTTTTTTCCCATTCTTTCCCACTTTGTCCAAGATTAATTGACCATATAATTGTGGGTTCATTTCTGGGTTTCTGTTCTATTCCATTGATCTGTTTGTCTATTTTGGTGTCAGAACCATATGGTTTTGATCACTACAGCTTTGTAATATAAATTGAAGTCTGGAATTGTGATGCCTCCAGCCTTGTTTTCTTTTTCAAAATTATTTTCACTATTTGGGGTCTTTTGTGGTTCCACACAAATTTTAGGATTATTTGTTCTAGTTCTGTGAAAAATGCTACTGGTATATTGATAGAAATTGCATAAATGTGTGGATTCCTTTGGATAGTATAGATATTTTAATAATATTTGTTCTTCCAATCCATGAGCATGGAATGTTTTTCCATCTTTTTGTGTTACCTTCAATTTCTATTTTATAGTTTTCTAAGTACAGGTCTTTTATCTCTTTGTTTAGGTTTATTGCTATGTATCTTACTGTTTTTGGTGCAGTTGTAAATGGGATTGTTTTCTTAATTTCTCTTTCTGCTTCTTCATTATTGGTGTATATAAATGCAACAAATTTCTGTACATTGACTTTGTATCCTGCAACTTTATTGAATTCATCTATCAGTTCTAGCAATTTTTTGGTGGAGTTTTTCATGTTTTCTTTATAGAGTATCATGTCATCTGCAAAAATTTTTACTTCTTCCTTGTCAATATGGATGCCTTTTATTTCTTTTTGTTGTCTGATTGCCTTGGCTAGGACTTCCAGTACTATATTAAATAGTGGTGAGAGTGCACATCCCTGTCTTGTTCCTGATTATAAAGGAAAAGCTGTCAGGTTTTTCCCACTGAGGATGATATTAGCTGTGGGTTTTTCATATATGGATATTAGTATGTTGAGGTATATTCCCTTTAAACCTACTTTGTTGAGGGGTTTTCATTGCTTTCAGGACTGAATGGAGCAGAAACACATATCCGTGTAGTAAACTGTATATATTCACATATCTATAAATATTTCTATGTGTAGCCACCTGTATTTACTTTAAGCTAAACAGGAATTCATACTGATGTCTTGAACACTCATCCATTACTGCATAAATCATTTTAGCCTTCATCATTTACTTACTTATCTGCAATCACACACTCATATAGGGAGAAATCTGGCTCCTGCCATCCCTCATTCTCTTACTTACCTATTGAATTCCAGAATACACCAGAGTTGTTAATTAATATCCATGGAAACAACTATATCAACAAGAGTATAGTGCTTATGTATAGTACTTACTGCCTTTAATTTTACAGACTTTGCTAATTTCCCAAAGTACTTAGGTCAGCACCATTTATCCACATCCTTCAGTAAGGTTGTTACATATATTTCTAATGTATTTAGATTCTTTGCCACAGTCTTTATTCCTTTCTGGATCCCTTGAATTCCTGTGTATTTTCTTTTTAATTTGAATACATTAAGTTTTATGATTAAGCTATAGAGTTCTATGAGCTTTAACAAATGCAAAATGTCCTATATCCATCATCACAGTTTCATACAGAATAGTTTCACTGCCTGAAAAATTCCCTGTGATTCACCTATTTAATTCTTCCTCTCTTTCTCCTCCTCCTGGGAAATGGTGATCTTTGTACCAACTTTGTAGTTTTACCTTTCCCAGAATGTCATTAATTGAAATCATAGAAAATGTAGCTTTTTTATTAGGCTGGTGTTTTTTAACAATATGTATTTGTTTCATATCTTTTTATTTCTTGACAGGTCATTTCTTTTCATCACTGAATAATAACCCATTGTATAGATGTGCTAGAGTTTGTTATCATTAACCTAATGGAAGACATGTGGGTTGCTTCATTTTGGTGATTATTAGTAAAACTGAGATAAACATTCACATGCAGATTTTTGTGTAGATGTACATTCTACAATTACTTGGGTAAATACTTGGAGTGGGATAGATGCATTCTTGAGTAAAACTATGTTAACTTTGTAAGAAACTGCCAAATTGAATCATTTCTCTAATTTCTATTTCTACAGTTGCATTTTAGTGTATAAGAAAGCAACTGATTTCTGTGCATTGATTTTATATTCTGCCACATTACTGAACTACTGTATGAGTTCTAGTAATTAGAGAAACGATTCCATTTACAATAGCACCAAAAACTGTAAAATAGCTTGGAATAAACCTAAACAAAGAGGTAAAGGATCTATACTCTAGGAGCTACAGAACACTCATGAAAGAAATTGAAGAAGACACAAAAAGATGGAAAAACATTCCATGCTGATGGATTGGAAGAATAAACATTGTTAAAATGTCTATGCTACCCAGAGCAATCTACACCTTCAACGCCATCCCAATCAATGTTCCAATAACATTTTTCAAAGCGCTGGAACAAACAATCCTAAAATTTGTATGGAATCAGAAAAGACCCCGAATCGCCAAGGAAATGTTGAAAAAGAAAAACAAAGCTGGGGGCATCATGTTGCTGGATTTCAAGCTATATTACAAAGCAGTGATCACCAAGACAGCATGGTACTGGCACAAAAACAGACATATAGAGCAATGGAACAGAATAGAGAGCCCAGATATGGACCCTCAATGCTATGGTCAAATAATCTTCCACAAAGCAGGAAAAAATATGCAATGGAAAAAAGTCTCTTCAATAAATGGTGCTGGGAAAATTGGATAGCCACATGCAGAAGAATGAAACTCGACCATTCTCTAACACCATACACAAAAATAAACTCAAAATGGATGAAAGACCTCAATGTGAGACAGAAATCCATCAAAATCCTAGAGGAGAACATAGGCAGTAACCTCTTCAGCATTGGCCACAGCAACTTCTTTCAAGATACATCCCCAAAAGCTAGTGAAGCAAAAATGAAGTTTTGGGACTTCATCAAGATAAAAAGCTTCTGCAAAGCAAAGGAAACAGTCAGCAAAACAAAGAGGCAACCCACAGAATGGGAGAAGATATTTGCAAATGACACTACAGACAAAGGGCTGATTTCCAAGATCTATAAAGAACTTCTCAAACTCAATACTCAAGAAACAAATAATCAAGTCAAAAAATGGGCAGAAGACATGAACAGACACTCCTCCAAAGAAATGGCTAACAGACACATGAAAAAATGTTCATCATCATTAGCCATTAGGGAAATTCAAATTAAAACCACATTGAGATACCACCTTACACCAGTTAGAATGGCAAAAATTGACAAGGCAAGAAACAACAAATGTTGGAGAGGTTGTGGAGAAAGGGGAACCCTCTTACACTGTTGGTGGGAATGCAAGTTGGTACAGCCACTTTGGAAAACAGTGTGGAAGTGCCTCAAAAAATTAAAAATAGAGCTACCCTATGACCCAGCAATTGCTGGGTATTTACCCCCAAAGACACAGATATAGTGAAAAGAAGGGCCATATGCACCCCAATGTTCATAGCAGCAATGTCCACAATAGCCAAACTGTGGAAAGAGCCGAGATGCCCTTCAACAGGTGAATGGATAAAGAAGATGTGGTCCATATATACGATGGAATATTACTCAGCCATCAGAAAGGATGAATACCCAACTTTTGTATCAACACGGATGGGACTGGAGGAGATTATGCTAAGTGAAATAGGTCAAGCAGAGAAAGTCAATTATCATATGGTTTCACTTATTTGTGGAACATAAGGAATAGCATGGAGGACATTAGGAGAAGGAGGGGGAAAATGAAGGGGGGAAATCGGAGGGAGAGATGAACCATGAGAGACTATGGACTCTAAGAAACAAACTAAGGGTTCTAGAGGGGAGGAGCGTGGGGGGAAGGGTTAACCCAGTGATGGGTATTAAGGAGGGCACGTACTGCATGGAGCACTGGGTGTTATACGAAAACAATGAATCATGGAGCACTACATCAAAAACTAATTGTATATTGTATGGTGACATTACATACTAAAATAAAATTTAAAATATAAAAATAAAAAATAATCTCAATTGTGTGAAATAGTTTTTTTAATTCAAAAAAAAAAAAGAAACTGCCAAATTGTCTTCCAAAGTGACTATCTCCATCACATTTTGCATTACTACTACCAATAAATGATTGTTTCTGCTGTACTGTATTCTCACCAATGTTTGGTATTGTCAGCTTTTAATTTTAATTTTTCTGGTAGGTATGCAGAAGAGTCTGGTGGCTGTTTTAATTTGCAGTTTCCTAATGACAAATTATGAGAACATCTTTTCACATACATTTTTTCCATGTTGTTGATTTTCTGTTCAGATCTTTTGCCCATGTTTAAACTGGATTCTGTTTTATTATTTCATCTTAAGAATTCTTTGTAGGTTTTGGCCACAAGGCTTTTATCAGATATGTATTACATAAATACTTTCTCCCAAGTCTGTGGTTTGTCTTTTTATTCTTTTAGTAGTGTCTTTCTCAGGATATAAGTTTTTAATTTTAATGAAGTCCAACTTAATTTTTCTGTCATGTATTGTGCTTTAGGTGTTGTATCTAAAAACTCATTGCCAAACACAAGGTCATTTTCTCCAATTTTTTCTCCTAGAAGTTTATGTTTTTTCATTTTCTATTTATGTTTATAATTCATTTTGAGTTGATTTTTGTGAAAGACATAAGTTCTCTGTCTTAGTTGATATTTCGCATGTGGAGATACCATTATTCTATCACCATTTGTTGAAAAAGACTATATTTTCTCTACTGAATTGCCTTTGCTCATTTTTGAAAGATCAGTTAATTGTATTTGCGTGGGTTTATTTCTGGGCTATTTTGTTCCATTGATCTGTGTGTCTATATTTTTATTAATAGTACATTGTCTTGATTACTCTAGCTTTATTGTAGTAAGATTCTTGAGGTCTCTTATTGTTAGTCCACCAACTTTATTCTTCTTTAGTATTACATTGATTATTCTGAGTCTTTAATTTCCATATATAGTTTAGAATCAGTTTGTTATCCATGAAAAAAGCTCTCTGGGATTTTGAATAGGATCACATTACATTTACAGATCAAGTTGGGAAAACTGACATCTTAAAAATGTTAAGCCTTCCAATCAATGTGCACTGTATTTATTTAGATAATCTTTGATTTCTTTAATCAGAGTTCTGCAGTATTGTCCATGATGATCTGGTACATACTTTGTCAGGTTACACCTACTTTATTTTTGACACTATTGTGAATGGTACTGTGTTTCTAATTTCACATTCCAATTGTTGGTTGCTGGTGTATAGAAAAGCAGTTGACTTTTGCATATTAATCTTACGTCCTACAATCTTGCTATAACTGCTTATTAGTTCCAGGAATGCATTTGTTGATTCTTTGTGCTTTTCTATATAGACAGTCATATCTGCTGTGAACAAAAACAGTTTTCTTTCTTTCCAATCTGTTTACCTTCTATTTTCTGATCTTATTGCATTAGCTAGAACTTCATGATGCTGAATAGTAGAGGTGTTCTCACTACCTTGATCCCAATTTTAAGGGAAAATAATCTAGTTCTCATCCTGAAGTATAATGTTAGCTCTAGGATTTTTTTTTTTAGCAGATGTTCTTTATTAAGTTGAGGAAGTTCCTTTTTAGGGGCTTTGTGGGATTTGTTCATTTGATCATCTTGATTTATTATAAAATGATGGGTAAAGTATCATCCCTGAAAATAAACAACTATAGGAAGTTTCTCAGAACATTAGTGGAAAGTCACTCCATTTTTAGGAGAAGGAAAATGCCCAAAAAAGTATTTATCTTTTAAAACCTCACTCACTGCCCTCTTTCCCTATAAAGCTCTTTATGAAATGAAAGGCTGACTGGCTTCTAGCCCCTCTAGTTTCTGTTAGATCTCAATCACATCAGTTACAGGCAGGTTTGGTCTTCACTTTGCTTAAGGCTCTTTTTTAGATTCTTTATTCTTCTTTGTAAACTTCAAAACACTTATATAATATACAACACAAATCCAGTCATATTTTAGCATCATGCTCCTTAAGTATGTTTCTTCCCTCCATTTCTCTTGAGACCCCAAAATAGTGGAACTTTGTACAAAAACCTGGTTTTAAAATCTGTTATAACACTTACTAGCTATATAACATGGACTATTTATTCTTTCTGGTCTTCAGTTTCCTAGGGGATGCATATTCTCTGTCTTACGCTTACTGCTACTTTTGAATACAAAAGGCAAAACTGATTTAAATTATCTGATACATAGGTTTTCAGTAAATATTAGTTTCCCCTCTATTTAAAATAACAGTATAATCTGTCTGAATTTATTCAACAAAAAGTATAATGACGGAAATTTTATTTTAAAGATTTCATTTATTTGAGAGAGAGAGAGAGAGCATGAGCAGTGGGGAGAGGAAGAAGCAGGCTCCCCGCGGAGCAGGAAGCCCAACATGGGGCTCAATCCCAGGCCTCTGGGATCATGACCTGAGCTGAAGGCAGACGCTTAACCGACTGAGCCACCCAGGTGCCCCATGATGAAAATTTTAGATTCTATGGCAACTTTCTAGTCTCATCACTGACTAATTTACTCCAATAGATATGAGTATCTTTCCTATAAAAATATATTTTACTAAAAATAAGGCCATATGGCTCTGAAAACATATAGAGAAATAACTATAATAAAATTTGATAAATATATTCTAAAGCAGAGAGGTCAGTGTATGGAGCAAAGTAATTTTCATAGACAAAGGAAAACAAAAGGGTCCTCTTTGATCTTGAAAATAAGCACATTTTACACATATTATATAACATATATTATATATATTGGTCTATAAAATCACCTTGAGATTGTCGCTGGGTCAGTGACACTAAAATAAAATGTAAAGGTAAAAATATTGATAAAAAGAGAATGTGTTGAGCACCTATGGAAGTGAAGGACATGAGAATTCAGAGAGGACATTGGCAGAGTCCCTGAAAACTCTGCCCAAGGAGAGGTGTTGAACACAACAGTTTCACCTGTGACTTCTCATTGTGGAGAAGGATGAATCTGATTGAGTTGACATGGGGACATTAAACTCATCAATATCCTAACACCCTGTTCTAATCTCATACTATCTAAACCACCTTCTGATTATAAAGTGACTCCCCAAGGATTCTACTTAAAAGGATAACATGCTGAATTGGAGAACTGAATTGGAAAATTCCTTCAAAGAGGAAAAAAAAAGATTTTTCATTCAAAGTTTATTCATTACTATCATAAGCTGTTTAACTATGAATCTGTTCTTAAGAGAGATGAAGATGGTCTTAGAATGAAGAGCTTAGAACCTCAGATGAGGTCTTAAGCTCTCAAAGGCTAGGTACTTTTAACGAAAACTCATTAAATTGAAGCTATTCTTTGAGGTCTCTTGGACTATTTTCTTGAAGAGCTGGGCCCAGGAGGCAATGCTTTTCAGTTAGAGTTGAGGAGCAGTGTGAATCATGTTCAAGGGGTGCTGGTATGACTGGGGAAAAGAGTGTGCGGGTTTAAATGGACTGAGGTAAAATAGGGAAGGAAAAGTGGGGGAGTGAAGTTTTGAGAGAAATGGAGGCTAGAAAGGTAAGCTGGGGCCAAGGAATAAATATCTGTCAGGTAAAGGATAATAGACAATAGAGAGCTTTTTCAGGGCAGTTTATGCCGAGAAATGATACAACCAATGTTTCTTATCTATTGCTAGGTAATAACAGCATTAAAATGCATTGGCTTTAAAAAGCAACCATAAACACTGGGAGATGTGATTTATTGGGCCATCAAAGTCTACCATTATGAGCAGTCCTTTGGTTTAAAAAAAAAAAAATTCTGGTGTCAGGATAGAAAATGTGGTGGATCAGAGAGAGACCCGAGAATAAGAGATCAACTAAAAGTCACATGTGGTATAGGCAGGAATCTGTGTAAAAATTCTAAACCTGGACTGACAACCATAGTCCTCAGAGAATCTTATGAGATGAGGAAAACAATAATAGGAATATATTTCTTTTGACCTTTAGTAACCAAATGTCTCCCCTTCTCTAGCCCTTAGAAGTATAGGGAATCAGGGCTGTAAAGATAACTAGTTAAAACTAAACAATACATTTTATATAAGGAATCTTAAAATTTTTCCAAAATACTATTGATTTTCTTCATTGTTACTTTGCTTTACCCTTGCCACATTTTGTTCCTCTCTGTAGCCTAACCCACTAAGTTGTCTACCTTACTCCCACCTGAGCCAAGACAGCACATATTGACATCAAGCCTGAGAAATTCTTTAAAAGTAGACAGGAGGTATGAAGGATGATTACAATGGTATTTTATTCCACATTCTCACAGCCTATGAATCTTTTTTAATAATCTGTGACTATCCTTGGTGAAAATAAATTATAGTCCCCTAAAACTATATGTTAAAATTCTCCTAAGTTATATAAGTGAGTAGAAAGTGCTCAGGCAGGACCAAATTCAAACCTAGTTCTGCTAATAAGTAGTGTAGTAATTTGTGGCCATTTAACCTCTCTGGCTGAGTAGTAGTTCTCTTCATCTATAAAATAAATGGGTTGGACTTTATATTTAAAAATCTTTCCCAGCTCTTACACCTTCTATAAGCATTGACACTCCTTGGACATCTAATACCGTTCCCATATGTTCATTTCATGTATTTGATTCATTTTCCCTTTAATATAAGGTACCTGTTATATTGCTACTAGAATCAACAAAATCCAGATTTCGTAGGCTAATTGGGCCAAAAACCCAAAATTAGGAAGAATCAAAAATCTCATAAGAAGTTCAGATATTTGTCAAAGATGATATGGTTACCCACAATCAGGGAAGATTTTGGATGAACACCCAAAGGACCAGGTCTTTTAGGATTTGGAATCCTTGCCATTATTCCAAATACATTTTTCATAATAAATCTGTTGTATTAAAGAATGTTAACACTCTGCATTTGTATCAAATACAGTATGAAACAGATGTTACATGTTTTTAGATGTTTAAATTTTATTTATATTTACATATACTAGGAAAAAAATCTTTTTTTTTAAAGATTTTATTTATTTATTCATGAGAGACAGAGAGAAAGAGAGGCAGAGGGAGAAGCAGGCTCCCAAGGAGCAGGGAACCCAATGCGGGACTCGATCCCAGAACCCTGGGATCATGACCTGAGCCGAAGGCAGACGCTCAACCATCTGAGCCACTCAGGCACCCGGAAAAAAAATCTTGAGAGGTCTTAATATAGGTGTGGATAGAACCAAGTTTTGACATAGATGAAATGTGAGGTGTGTGATAAACAATACATGTATTTGCATATTCCTTTATTCATCACAAAATTTTTGAATGCTTACTACATGCCAGGCAGTGTGTTAACTGCTATGAATAGAAAGATAATTAGGTTCCTGCCTTCACAGTAATAACATTTCAGGAAGAAAAACTACAAAATCATATAACAGGTGTTATGAGATACCTAGAGAGAGAACATCTAATTGGGACCTGGTATGTTAAGAAAGCTGCCTGGAGGGCGCCTGGGTGGCTCAGTTGGTTAAGTGACTGCCTTCGGCTCAGGTCATGATCCTGGGGTCCCGGGATCAAGTCCCACATCAGGCTCTCTGCTCAGCAGGGAGTCTGCTTCTCCCTCTGAACCTCTTCCCTCTTGTGCTATCTCTCATTCTCTCTCTCTCAAATAAATAAATAAAATCTTAAAAAAAAAAAAGAAAGCTGCCTGGAAATGTTACATCTTAACTGAGGCAAAGTGATATACAATACAGTGTTGGAGGCAAAGAAGAAATCATACAAAAGTCCAAAAGCCAGGGATATGACAGGGAACTGGATAGATTTCAGCCTAAGCTGAGTGTAGAGTACAGTGAAGGGATAGTTATATAGAATTAGACTGGAGATGTCAGCAAGGAATACCCTGAGAGATATGGTTAGCTATGATATGGACACTTTATTTCATTCTGAAGACAATGAGAAGCCATTGGACATAAATAGACACTGACATCATTTAGAATGTTGTCTTGGCTGGAGTATAGAGCACAGAATGGAAATCGGATAATACTTGAAAGAGTCACAGGCAACATCATTAAAAAGAAAGGGATATATTAAGTTGTGGTGGTTCAATACAGGGTTGTGACAAGTGGTATTCAGAAGAAGTAAAAGATTTTGAATCCTAAGAGGACCTAGAATTAACAGGATTTGGTGATGGATTTGATGTGGAGAGAAATAAAAAGTTGGCAGGTTGGATGCGCAATTCCTCATCTTAAGCACCCGGGTTGGTGGTAGTTAATGTGAGCTATCGATCTCAGAGAAAGGAGCAGCACACTGGGACTCTTAGATGAGAACAGGGATTCAGTTTTAGAAGTGGTGAGTCTTTAGAGTTTGTGTGATCTCTGAGAGGAAATGTCAAGTAGGCAGTTGGATGTGACACTCTTAGGATTCAGGAGAGAGTTTTAAGGTGAAGGAATAAATTAGTGAGTCACCAACATTAACACAATAATGAGAAGGATACGAAGTGCCCATTTAGAACTTATGTCCCAGTTACTATTTTAAAAGCTTTACTCTTAAGTCCTTAATTCTCAAAATAACCTTTCAATGTAGATACTAATATTATTCCCATTTTATAAACAAGAAACAAAGACAAGGAGAGGTTAGTAAGGGACAGAGCCAGGATTGAATCCAAACAACTTGGCCCCAGTGTCAGGGCTCTTAACCACTAGGGTAACTGAAGCCATAGGAAGATTAATATATGACCCAGGGAAGATGTAGTGATGATAGAAGCAGCCTCAGAGAGGACCTGGGTCTCTCCACAATTACCAATATTTCAGAGATTGAAAGAAAAAGGGGAAAAAAACTATACAAAAGAGATTTTATAAAGAAGGGGATAGAGAGAAATATGGTCTATCTTATAACGCAAAAAACCAGTATATTCTAAGTTGTAAGGAGTAGTTAATTAATCCTATCAAATTCTGCTCAGAAGTCAATGATCAGTCCTAAAATGAACTCACTGGGCTTGAAACATAATGAACCCAACTGTGAAAAGTTTTGTATGTCATGCTAAAGGGTTTGCTCTTGTTCTGCAGTCCAGTGATTTGTCTGAGTTTTGTGCATCAAGAATAAAGGCCAAACAACACCTCAGAGATCTAGATTGTCCAGTATTTTAGATAAGCTCTTAAATCTAGACTGAGAGGAGTAGATATTCTCCTTCTCATACTGTTTACTTTCTTGAGGAAGATTCTACCTTGTATACCTAGTCCCTGAAACACTGTGGTATTTGAAATGTGAAAAAGCTTTTCATGGTGATTTTAAAATGACTTAGTGTGGCAGTTATGTTCAATAAGAAACTAGCAATTCTGGGACATAGTTGGTAATAAAGGGCTTCCCTACACTATGCTGTTTAGTTAGAAATGTGCTATTTTTCCTATTGCTTAGAAATGATACTTTAATATGTCTATAATTCTAAAAGCACTGGAGGAGGGGTTCCAACTGAAAGTGCTGGGTTTATGTGTTTGTTTATTTATTTATTTATTATGAAGAATTACAAAGAATAGAGGGGAAAAGGCATTGTTTTCTGTCTGCTACTTTTCAAAAAGCCATAATTGAGCACAGCTGTGATATGACACAGAACTAAAACAGGAAATGAGTGTTTCGATAACTCTACGTTTCCAAAGCACTTCTTTTAAATGTCTTGGTGGAAATACCAACAACAATACCTTTTAAGATTAACTGTGAAGGGATGAATTTAATTTACCAAAGTATTTCAGAAGACCTCATTTTCAAAAAGATTCTGAAAAAGATGACCTCTCTCTAAGCTGTCAGGCTACACCAAACATAATGGTAAAAAGTGAGGAAAAAAAAAAAGAAAAAAGTGAATGTATAAAATAGAGGAAAAGGCTGTTGTTCCAAGCAGAATTTTTTTCTTCCATGCATTGTGGCTGCCAAGTATAATTTTGCATTTTTTTATTTAAGAGCAATCTTCTCTAGATCATTTCTTCAGTGGGAATGTGGCCAGTGATGAAGTGCCTGGGCTCTTGGACCAAGTTTTTAAGCAGTTTGCAATGATGCAGTTCAGGAAGAGAATTTTTTTTTTTTTTAGGACTTCCAATGTCAACAAATTTAAAGTTAATAGCAACACTGTGTCACACACATCCTCCCCCACCACTACCTCTAGTTGCTTTAAGGATTTATTTGGATTACTGACAGATAACTCTGACCCAGTGGCCTAATTGCTGGCAGCATAAGAAAACCTTTGCTTTAGATCATTTGACTATAATACTTTTGGTCATAGATTCTTGGGTTTGGGTGAGCTGCAAAGTAGTAATGCTCAAACTAGTAGTATTTGCAATTCCTCTTTTTCAAACAGGTTTCATTGAGAAAACAAAAAAAAAATAGAACCATTTTCATCTTATGTTTTTTTCTTATGAAATTCACCAGTCTCTTGGTTAAGTTTGAAAAGCATTTATTGAGCACACTGGGAGTCCCAAGCACTGTGCTATGGTGGTCACACAAAGATCTCCCCCAAATGGTAATGGTTTAGTATAAGAGTCTGCAAACGTTTCTGCAAATGGTCCAGCTATAAGTAATTTAGGCTTTCTGGGCCATATATAGTCTCTACCACATGTTCTTTCTTATTGTCTTACTACCATTTAAAATGTAAAAAACATTCTGGGATCCACAAATCATACAATAACAGATCCCTGGTTTAATGGGTAATATATATAAAAGTATGGTTTATATATGGTAATATATAAAAGATGGTTTCATTTAGAGGTAGAAAAACAATGCTTTGGGGCATATGAAAGTGCTAATAGTTGACCTTTTTTAAGGCAATTTTATAGGATTCAACCTATGTGTTAAGTCCAACTTATTACATAAGTAAGTAAGTTCAGGGCAGTTGTATATACTTGTTATGATATTAAATATAAATGCTTAAGTGAAGAAATTAATCAACGCTACCAGGCAATATCTAATCAGAAAGATGAATTTTGGTTTACATTTTTTTAACTTTTCTTACTGAACTATAATTAACATACAACATCATATTAGTTTTAGGTACACAATGTAATGATTTGATATTTGTGTAAATTGTGCAATGATCACCACAGTAAGTCTAGTTAATATCCATTATCATAGTTACAATTTTTTTTCTTGTGATGAGAACCTGTAAGATCTACTCTTTTAACAACCTGCAAATGTGCAATGCAGTATTACTAACTCTAGTCACCCTACTGTACATATTACCTCCACAGGACTTTATAACTTTTGACTGTCTTACCCATTTTCCCCACATCTGCTTCTGGCAACCACCAATCAGTTCTCTATCTATGAGTTTATTTTCTTGTTTTTTTTTTTTCTTTTGCTCTTTTATCCTTTCTTTTTTGGATTTCACATATAAGTGACATCACATGATATTTGTCTTTCTTTTTGTGATTAGTTCACTTAGCATAATGCCCTTAAGCTCCATCCATGTACACGCAAATGGCAAAATTTCATTCTTTTTTGAGAATCATATTCCTGTGTGTGTGTGTGTGTCTGTGTGTACACATGCACATATATACTCATTTATCCATTTATCTGTCACTTAAGTTGTTCCTATATCTTGGCTATAGTAAATAATGTTGCAATGAACATGGGAGTAAATTTATCTTTTCAAGTTTGTGTGTTTGTTTTCTTTGGATAAGTACCCAGAAGTGTAATTTCTGGATCATATGGTACTTCTTTCTTGAATTTTTTAAGAAGTCTCCATACTGTTTTCCATAGTGGCTACACCAATTTACATTCTTAACAGTGCTCAGGGTGCCCTTTCTTCCACATCCTTGCCAACACTTTTTATTTCTTGTCTTTGTGATACTAGCCAATCTAACAGGTGAGGTGATAAGTCATTGTGGTTTTGATTTGCATTGCTCTGATGATTAGTGATGTTGAGCATCTTTTCCTGTACCTGTTGGCCATCTCTATTTCTTTTTTTTTTTAAAGTCAGATCATCTGTCCAATTAATAATCAGATTGTCTTTCTGCTATTAATTTGTATAAGTTATTTATATAGTTTGATATGAATCCCTAATATATAAGTTGCAAATATTTTTTCCCATTCAGTAGGTTTCTTTTTCATTTTGTTGATGTTTTCCTCTGCTGTACAGAAACATTTTAGTTTGGTGTAGCCCCACTTGTTTATTTTTGCTTTCATTATCTGGTTGACATTTTGATAAACAGAGAAGAGAGGGCAGGAGGTGAAGAAAATTCAAGTAGGTGAAATAGGGTTATGACAACAAATCATCACATTGGGGCTGAAGTATAAAGTAAATATGAAAAATGTACTCAGGTAAATTTGGACCAGTATCTGGGAGTTTGTACCACTTGCTAAGAAGTTTAGACTCTGTCTTACAAAAGGAACTGAAGGCCTAACTGGAGAAATGGCACAACTCAATCAGTGTTCTAGAAAGCCAACTTTATTCAGGGCCAATTATTCCATATGGAACTGTGTGCAGATCAGTAAAGACATCCTTTTCTTAAGTCACTTTTCTTCCATACGCTGCAAAAATTGTTTTTAATATCCTGATTTTGTTAGAACAAAGCATTTTGTCCTCTACTGGAAATATGCCATAATAAATGTAAAAATGTGTAATGTCTGCTGTGTAAATGGTGCTTCTGAGGTGTGGCATCTTTTATATGAGTTATATGCATGGCAGTTGTGTCTTGGAAATAAGTATAATGTTAACAGCAGTGGGGAGAATAGTAACATTGAAGTAAATTAGGAAACTTCTTAAATAATTCATGGCCAAGGCAAGAGGTGATAAACCATTGGGAAGAAGGAGTGATGGATGTTATAAAGACAGAAGCTATATGAATATTGAATGCAAAGATTAAAAAGAGACATGACTCTAAGAATTATATGAGACACTTGGCTGAAGAGCTTTGCCTTTAACTGTGAGAGGAAATGCATTAAGGAGTGGCAGGGTTAGAGAGAATTTGGAGTTAAAATTTGGCGATATTAAGTATGAAGTAGGTGTGAAACATACAAGCACTTTCCAATAGAAGTCTAGCATTCAAGAGTGGGGCCAATGGTGAGAGGAGGAGCTAAAATAGAGTAATAGGAGAATCCCAGGCTTGCCTTGTCCCTCATACACAGCTAGATATATATCAAATCATTCTGAGTACCCAAGAAATTAATCTGAGGACTGACAGAACAAACTGCATAACAAGAGGAAGAGAGGAGGCCACATCGTAGAAGGTAGGAGGTACAGAGACGTGGCTTGGGGGAGAAATGGATTGCAGGTGCTGCAGAGGGGAGGAAGTCCTGGTTGTAGAGAGAGGTGAGATAGAGAGGAACACATAGGAGATCACACAAGGAAAACACTTCCCCAGAGCCATTAAATGAGAGGGGCTAATTTTCATAAGTTTTTGGAACCAGAGAAGCTCAAAAACTGGAGTTTTAGAAGTACATGGCATGGCTGGTATACAGCCTTGAGGGCGCTGCAGTGCTCCTATAGAGAAGGTAGGCAGGTAACCCCAGGAGCAGAGGGTATAATCTGGGGATCACCTGAGACACACTGGGAGAGATGGTTCCCCCTTCTTGGAGCACATCTGAGAAAGGTGGCATTGTGTCTCTGGGGACAAAGAAGCTGGTTGGTACCATTTCCCTCCCTGCCCCTCAGCACAGGTGTGGTGACATCTGCTGAGGGTGACTAACCTGGACACTGGCTCTTTAGCGCACTTTGCACCAAACCCCACACTCGTGTGCTCTGGTGTGACCACCCTTCTGGGTCAAACCTGCATCAAGCCCAGCATGGCAAGACCTTACCCCAGAAGACCAGTGCAAGTCCCTGCCACAACAGATCCCTAAAGTTTGGAGTTTTTAAATAACCAGCCTGGCTGGGATAGAGCCCAAAGTGCACTGCCCTGGTCCAGGAAGGCAAGCAACCCAGACACTGAAAACAGAGATCTGAAAAACACCGATGATACATGAGAGGAAATTATTCACTCTTCTGGGAGGGCTTCCCTGATAGCAGCAAGCATGAACTCCCCTCTCTGGGGATAAAGGAACTGGCTGGCACCATTTCCCTCCCCTATCCCTCAGCATAAACTAACTTCATTAAACAGAAGAGTGCTAACACCGGCTGCCTAAATTGCCTACACCAAACATAGCTCCCCTGCACTCTGTTCTTACTACTTTTCCTCAGGTAAGTATGCCTAAGAACCAGTTCACCAGGTCCCTCTGCCAGAAGATCAGCACAAACCCCTGCCACACCACATCTACTGACCACAGAGTTCTGCAAAGCTTCAGCTCTAGTGGAAAAAGCAGCAGGTCTCTTTTAACAAGAAGATCAGAGCCTACCTAGTTAAAACTCACCTCACTCTGGCCAAAGTCCAAACACTCCCCACTGCAGGCAAGAAGAAACTCTGCAGAGGACTGACTTGAGGGACAGAGCAGCCAGCACACAGCAGCCGTGCACACAGCACACACCAGAGACACTTCCTGAAGCACCAGGCCCTGGACATTTTAGGACCGCTTCTTCATAAAACCATTACTTTTAGGAGCAGTAAACATAGAAGAGGACAGAGACCTAGACAAAGAGCCAAGATGGAGGAATTCATCCCAAAAAAAGGACAAGAAAAGGTCGCAGCCAGGGATCTAATTGAAACAGATATAAGTAATGTTCCTGATCTAAAATTTAGAGCAACTATCATAAGGATACTATCTGGGCTTTGGAAAAGCATAGAAGATACCAAGGAGTCCCTTACTGCAGAGATAAAAGGGCTTAAAATCAATCAGGCCTAAATGAAAAATGCAATAACCAAGATTCAAAACCGACTGGATGCAATGACCACAAGGATGGAAGAATCAGAGGAGCTTGTATGTGATATAGAAGATAGAATTTTGGAAATGAAGCTGATTAAAAGAGAGAAGAAAAATCTTGGATTACAAAAGTAGACTTAGGCAACTCAGTGACTCCATGAAACAAAATAACATTCAAATCATAAGAGTCTCAGAAGAAGAAGAAGAAGAGAGAAAAGCGGGCAGAAGGTTTACTTGAGGAAATTAGAGCTGAAAATTTCCCTAATCTGGGGAAGGAAAAAGACTTGCAAATCTAGCAGACACAAAGAACTCCCATCAAAATCAACAAAAGCAGGCCAACACCAAGACATATTGTAGTTTAATTTGCAAAATATAGAGATAAAGAAAAAATCCTAAAGGCAACAAGACAAAAGAAGTCCCTAATTTACAAGGGAAGACAAATAAAGTTAGCATCAGATCTCTGCACAGAAACGTGGCAGGCCAAAAGAAAGTGGCATGATATAGTCAACATGCTGAATGTGAAAAATATGCAGCCAAGGATACTCTATCCAACAAGGCTGTCATTCAGAATAGAAGGAGAGATAAAGGGTTGCCTAGACAAACAAAAGCTAAAGGAGTTCATGACCACTAAACCAGCATTGCAAGAAATATTAAAGGGGACTCTTTGAGTGGGGAAGAACGACCAAAAGTGACAAAGACTAAAAAGGACCAGAGAAAATCTCCAGAAATAATGACTAAACAAGTAATAAAATTGTGCTAAATTCATCTTTATCAATAATTACCCTGAATGTAAATGGACTAAATGTTTTAGTCAAGAGACATGGGGTGTCAGAATGGATATAAAATAAGACCCATCTATATGCTGCCTACAAGAGACTCATTTCAGACCTAAAGACACATGCAGAGTGAAAACGAGGGGCTGAAGAACCATTTATCATGCTAATGGACATCAAAAGAAAGCGGAGTAGCCATGCTTATATCAGACAAACTAGATTTTAAACCAAAGACTGCAACAAGAGTTGAAGAAGGGCACTATATCATAATAAAGGAGTTTATCCAATAAGAAGATTTACCAATTGTAAATATTTATGCCCCCAACTTAGTTAGGAGCACCCAAATATATAAAACTAATAGCAAACATAAAGGAACTCATAGATAATGATGCAATAATAGTAGGGGACTTTAACATCCCATTTACAGCAATGGGGACAGATCACTGAAGCAGAATATCAAAAAGGAAACAATGGCTTTGCATGACACACAGGACCAGATAGACGTAATAGATATATTCAGAACATTTCATCCTAAAGCAGCAGAATACACCTTCTTTTCAAGTGCACATGGAACATTCTCCAGAATAGTTCTCTCACATACTAGGTCACAAATCAGGCCTCAACAAATACAAAAAGATTGAGATCAAACCATGTGTATTTTCCAACCACAACACTATGAAACTTAAAGTCAACCACACACACACGCACACACACACAATTGGAAAGACCACAAATACATGGAGGCTAAAAACACCCTACTAAAGAATGAATGGGTCAACCAGGAAATTAAAGAATAAATACAAAAATACATGGAAATAAATGAAAATGAAAACATTATGGTCCAAAACCTTTGGGATGCAGCAAAAATGGTCATAAGAGAGAATTATATAGCAATACAAGCCTACCTCAAGAAGAAAAAAAAATCTCAAATACACAACCTAACCTTACAACTAAAGGAGCAAGAAAAAGAACAAATGAAGCCCAAAGCCAGCAGAAGAAGTGAAATAACAAAGATTAGAGCACAAATAAATGATATAGAAACAAACAAACCAAAAAAAAAAAAAAAAACCAGTAGACCAGATCAATGAACCAAGAGCTGATTCTTTGAAAGAATTAATAAAATTGCTAAACCCCCAGCCAGACGTATCAAAAAGAAAAGAGAAAGGGTCCCAATAAATAAAATCACAAGAGAGATGAGAAATAGCAACCAACACCACAGAAATACAAACAATTATAAGATAATATTATGAAAAATTATATGCTAACAAATTGGACAATCTGGAAGAAATGCATAATTCCTAGAAACATATAAACTGCCAAAACTGAAACAGGAAGAAATAGAAAACTTGAACAGATAATCAGCAAAGAAACTGAATTAGTAATCAAAAATCTCCTAACAAACAAAAGTCCAGGGCCAGATGGCTTCCCAGGGGAATTCTGCCAAACAGTTAAAGAAGAGTTAATACCTATTCTTCTCAAACTATAATGAAAAATAGAAATGGAATGAAATTTCACCCGTTCTTCAAGACCAGCATTCCCTGATTCCAAAACCAGACAAAGACTCCACTGAAAAAGAGAACTGTAGGCTAACATCCCTGATGAATGTGGATGCAGATCAAATCCAACAGTACATTAAAGAATCATTCACCACGGATCAAGTGGGATTTATTCCTGGTTGGAAAGGTGGTTCAGTGTTTGCAAGTCAATCAACATCATACACCATGTTAATAAAAGAAAGGATAAGAACCATATGATCCTCTTATAGATGCAGAAAAAGCATTTGACAAAGTACAGCATCTATTCTTGATAAAACCCCTCAACAAATTAGGGATAGAGGAAACATACCTCAACAGCATAAAGGCCATATACAAAAACTCACAGCTAATCTCATCCTCAATGGGGAAAAACTGAGCGCTTTTCCTCTATAGTCAGAAACAAGACAGGGATGTCCACTCTCACCACTATTATTTAATATAGTACTGGAACTCCTAGCCAAGACAATCAGACAACAAAAAGAAATGAATGGCATCCACAATGGCAAGGAAGAAGTAAAACTTTTTGCAGATGACATGATACTCTATACAGAAAACCCAGAGACTCCAACAAAAAATTGCTTTAACTGACACATGAATTCAGTAAAGTTGCAGGATTCACAGTCAACAAACAGAAATCTGTTGCATTTATATACACCAATAATGAGGAAGCAGAAAGAGAAATTAAGAAAGCAATCCCATTTACAATTGCACCAAAAATAATAAGATACCTAGGAATAAACCTAAACAAAGAGATGAAAGGCCCGTACTTTGAACTATAAAACACTGGTGAAAGAAATTGAAGAAAACACAAAGAAATGGAAAAACATTCCATGCTCATAGATTGGAAGAACAAATATTATTAAAAAATCTATACTACCCAAAGCAACCTACACATTTATGCAATCCCTATCAAAATACCACCAGCATTTTTCACATAGCTAGAACAAAGAATCCTAAAACTTGTATGGAGCCACAAAAGACCCCAAATAGCCAAAATAATTTTGAAAAAGAGAAGCAAAGGTGGAAGCATCACAATTCTAGACTTCAAGTTATTTTACAAATCTGTAGTGATCAAGAAAGTATGGTACTCACACAAAAAAGCAAATACATAGATCAATGGAACAGAAATGGACCCACAATTATATGGTCAATTAGTCTTTGACAAAGCAGGAAAGAATATCCAATGGGAAAAAGCTTCTTCAACAATGATATGGAAAACAGGACAGCAACATGCAGAAGAATGAAACTGGACCACTTTCTTACACCATACACAGAAATAAATTCAAAATGCATTAAAGACCTAAACGTGAGACAGAAAATCATCAAAATCCTAGAGGAGAACACAAGCAATAACCTCTTTGACATTGGCCTAGCAACTTCTTTCTCGCTATGTCTCCTAAGGCAAAGGAAACAAAACCAAAAATAAACTATTGGGACTTCATCAAAATAAAAAGCTTCTGCACAGAAAGGGAAACAATCAACAAAAGAAAAGGCAACCTACAGAATGGGAAAAGATATGTGCAAATGACATATTTGATAAAGGGTTAGTATCCAAAATTTATAAAGGACTTATCAACCTCAACACCCCAAAAAATGAATAATCCAATTAAAAATGGGGAGAAAACAAGAATAGACAATTTTCCAAAGAAGACATACAGATGCCAACAGACACATGAAACTATGCTCAACATCACTGATCATCAAGGAAATACAAATCAAAATTCCAATGAGCTATCACCTCACACCTGTCTGACTGGCTAAAGCCAACAACACAAGAAATAATAGGTGTTGTTGAGGATGTGGAGAAAGCGGGAGCCTCTTGCAATCTTGGTGGGAATGCAAACTGGTGCAGCCACTCTGGAAAACAGAATGGAGGTTCCTCAAAAGTTAAAAATAGAGAGACCCTACAATCCAGCAATTGTACTACTAGGTATTTACGCAAAGAATACAAAAATACTAATCAAAGGGATCATGCACTGTGATGTTTATAGCAGCATTATCTCCAATAGCCATATAATGGAAACAGCCCAAGTGTCCATGAGTGATGAAGGGATAAAGAAGAAGTGGTATATATACAAGAGAATCTTACTCATCCATAAAAAAGAATGAAAGCTTGCCATTTGCAGGACATGGATGGAGCTAGAGAGTATTATGCTAAGCGAAATAAGTCCATTGGAGGAAGATAAATACCATATGATTTCACTCAAATGTGGAATTTAAGAAACAAAAGAAATGAGCATAGGCAGAGAAATGGAGAGGCAAGCCAAGAAACAGACTTTTAACTATAAAGAACAAACTGATGGTTACCAGAGCGGAAGTGGAGGGGGATGGGTAAAACAGATGATGGGGATTAAGGAGGGCACTTGTGATGAGCACTGGGTGTTGTTTGTAAGTGATGAATCACTAAACTGTACACCTGAAACCAATATTACACTGTATGTTAAATAACTAGAATTTAAATAAAAACTTAAAAAATAAATAAATAAAAGCAGCAAAATCCCAGTAGCAATGAGCACATCAATGAGCATAAAGCTCAGATCACAGTTTCTTCTAAAAGGAATGAGAACTGCCCCTTGGGAAACTTACTGATTCTAGAATTGGGGCAAGAAATACATAAGATGACTATAGAGCATATTACAGTGCCAGAAAGTTAGAAAGTTGTAAAATAAGAACAAATGACATAGAGGGAATATGTCAAAGGACCATCTTTTAGCTTGACTTCTTTCTGAGCTCCCAATGGCCAAAGTCAAACCAATTTGGGGACAGTCAGGTAGTACCGTAATATAACCCAGTATATAAAATAAATATCTATGATTCTATAATGACATAAATACTTGAATAATAAATAAATGTGCAATAACAGAAATCTCCCACACAGAATTCCAAATAATTTATGTAAATATTCTGCCCTCAAGAAGAAGAAGCTGAACTATCCTCTCCTTAAGTGTGTACTGTGCATAGTGACTTCCTTCCCGAAACTAAAGGAAAGGGATCATTTTTTAAAAAACAGTGAATTTACAGTGGAGATTCTGACAAATACTACCTCAGCCAGGTAATCAAGATTAACATCAACAGTGATAAATCATGCTAATGATATGTATTCTTGATATGATGTGATGAAAATGGTACTTTACCTCTCCTCAAATCTCATAACTACACTTTAATTATGAAAAACACATCAGGCAAATTCCAAAGAAGGACATCCTACAAAATGCCTGACAAGTATTTCTCCAAAACTGTCAAGGCCATCAAAACTAAGGAAAGCCTGAAAAACTATCAGAGCTAAGAGAAGCCTAAGAGGATACAACAAATTAATGTCATATGGTATCCTTAATGGGCTCCTGTAACAGAAAAAGGACATTAAGTTAAAAACTAAAGAAATATGAATAAACTATATGTGTTAGCTAATAATGTATCAATATTGATTCATTAATTGTAACAAATATACTATACTAAATAGGATGTAATAATAGGGGAAACTGGGGGTATATGGGGACTCCATGTACTATTTTCTTAATTTTGTTGTAAATCTAAAACTATTCATAAAATAAATTTAAAAGAACAACAAATATCAAAGCACCTGGTGGGTTTAAGCTGGAACAATTTTAGCAAAAAAATAATGATGGTACAGGATTACAATCCTAAACATAAAATATCCTAGAGTCAAACTGATAAAAACAAACAAATAAATAAATGTAGAAGCAAGGGGGGAGAATAGAAAGTTCTTATTATAACATAATAGATTCATAAAAGATGGCAGAAGAGTACGGGGCCCTATTTCAACCGGTAACCTGAATTGACCTGGATATCTACCAGACCACTCTGACCACCCACGAGATCAGCCTGAGATGTAAGAAGATATTTCCGGATCTCTACAAACAGAATATCACAGGCAGTTAAACGGTTTTGAGGTCTGAAGCAGGGAGCCGCGATTCCGTGGGCAAATATTGGAAGATAAATGGAAGGGGGAAGAAGATGCCTTAAGCACTTGAGCCGGGAAGGTGAAATAACACAGAAGCGCAAAAGCCTCCCACGCTGGGGACGGGGCACAGACTCGCAGACCAGTAGTGGAGGGGAAAGGACTTTAGGGCAGTCACCGGACTGAAACCTGGAGCACTGGGGGCATGCATATGAACTGGGGGCAGCTTGCAGTTTTAGAAACACAAAGGGCAGAGACGTGCCCCAACCTGGAGATAAGGACTGAGAGTGCTGCTGAGAGGCGCACAATCCAGGACACTGTGGTTTTAGCAGCACAGACAGAAACGGAGAGTTTGCCCTGGAGAGCTCACTGAAGAATAGACTGCAGTCTCTCTAAAACTCTGAGGCAGAGGGTTGGAAATGGTCACTTCTGTTCTCCTGGAAGAGACATGGAAAGCCACCAGGGAAAGCCGCCAGAGAACAAAAGCCCCAAAAAACAGTTTTGACTGAGCCCATCCCCCACCAAAGGGGGCAGGGCAACTCTGCCCAAACAGGGTTGCCTGATGAACAGAGCCGCAGGCCCCTACCCCAGAAGATAGGCTGGGAGAACAAGAGGCCGGCAACCCTAGGGTCCCTATAAAACAGGTGCATCTTGCTTGGGTTATGGTCAATAATTTGGATCCTGTACATTCCCTCCACCACCCCTCAACAGAATGACTAAGAGGAGGAACCCCCAAAATAGGAAAGACTCAGAGACTATGACTTCTGCCACAGATTTACAAATCGATTCAGATATAACCAAGATGTCTGAAATGGAATTCAGGATAACAGTTATGAAGACAAGAGCTAGAATGGAGAAATTGATTAACGGAAACATAGAGTCTCTAAGGGCAAAAATAAGAGCTGATCTGGGAGAATTTAAAAATACTATCAATGAGATCCAATCTGATCTAGATACTCTAACAGCTAGGATAAATGAGGCAGAAAAACGAAACAGTAATCTAAAGACAAACTGATAGACAAGAATGAACAGGAGGAGGCCTGGAACAAACAGCTTAAAATCCCTGAAAACAGAATGAGAGAAATAAGTGACACCACCAAATGTTCCAATGTCAGAATTATTGGAACCCCTGAAAGGGTGGAGAGAGAGAGAGAGGACTAGAAGATATATTTGAGCAAATCATAGCTGAGAACTTCCCTAACCTGGGGAATGAAACAAACATTCATGTCCTAGAGGCAGAGAGGACCCCTCCCAAGATTAAGGAACAGAGCATGCCCCGACATGTAATAGTAAAACTCGCAAATCTTAGAACAAAGGAAACTATCTTAAGGGCAGTTAGTGGGAAGAGATTCCTTATGTACAGAGGGAGAAACACCAGAATAATGTCAGACCTATCCACAGAGGCCTGGCAAGCCAGAAAGGCCTGGCAAGACATATTCAGGGTACTAAATTAGAAGAACATGCAGCCAAGAATACTGTATCCAGCAAGGTTGTCATTTAGAATGGATGAAGAGATACAGAGCTTCCAGGACTGGAAGAAACTAAAAGAATATGTGACCACTAAGCCAGGCCTGCAAGAAATATGAAGGGGGGTTTTATAAAAGGAGAAAGACCCCAAGAGTGATAAAGAACAGAAATTTACAAAGACAATCAATAGAAACAAGGACTTCATAGGCAACATGATGACAATAAAATCATATCTTTCAATAATCACTCTCAATGTGAACAGCCTAAATGCTCCCATAAAACGGCACAAGAGTGCACATTGGATAAAAAGACAGGACCCATCCGTATGCTGTCTACAAGAGACTCATTTTGAACCTAAACATACATCCAGACTGAAAGTGAAGGGATGGAGATCCATCTTCCATGCCAACGGACCTCAAAAAACGCTGGGGTAGCAAATCTTATATCAGACAAATTAGATTTTAACCTAAGACTGTAGTTAGAGACACAGAAGAACACTATATCATTCTTAAAGGGTCTATCCAACAAGAAGATCTAACAATTGTAAATATCCTTGCCCCCAATGTGGGAGCAGCCAACTACATAAGCCAACTTAAGCAAAATTAAGAGCCATAGTGATAATAATATGCTAATTGTAGAAGAACCCAATACTTTACTCTCAGCAATAGACAGATCCTCTAAGCAGAAAATCAACAAAGAAACAAGAGCTTTGAATGACACACTGGACCAGATGGACCTCATAGATATATACAGAACATTCCACCCTAAAACAACAGAATACTCATTCTTCTCGAGTGCACGTGGAACTTTCTCCAGAATAGATCACATACTGGGTCACAAATCAGGTCTCAACTGATACCAAAAGATTGAGATTATTCCCTGCATATTCTCAGACCATAATGCTTTAAAACTGGAACTCAATCACAAGAAAATTTTGGGAGAAATTCAAACATTTGGAAGCTAAAGACTACTCTGCTCAATAATGTTTGGGTCAACCAGGAAATGAAAGAACTTAAACAATCATTGGAAACCAAGGAGAATGAAAGCACATCGGTCCAAAAACTATAGGATACTGCAAAGGCGATCCTAAGGGGGAAATACATAGCCATCCAAGTCTCACTCAAAAAAACAGAAAAATCCCAAATTCACCAACTAACTTTACACCTTAAAGAACTAGAGAAAAAACAACAAAAGATGCCTAAGCCACGCTTTAGAAGAGAAATAATTAAGATTAGAACAGATCAATGAATTAGAAACCAGAAATACAGTAGAGCAGATCAATTAAACTAGAAGCTGGTTCTTTGAAAGAATTAATAAGATCAATAAACCACTGGCCAGACTTATCCAAAAGAAAAGAGAAAGGACCCAAATTAATAAAATTATGAATGAAAGGGGAGAGATCACGAATAACACCAAGGAAATAGAAACAATTATTAGAAATTATTATCAACACTATATGCCAATAAATTAAGCAACCTGGAAGAAATGGATGCCTTCCTGGAAACCGATAAACTGCCAAGACTGAAACAGGAAGAAATTGACAATCTGAATAGGCCAATAACCAGTAACGAGATTGAAGCAATAATCAAAAACGTCCCAAAAAACAAGAGTCCAGGGCCTGATGGATTCCCTGGTGAATTCTACCAAACATTCAAAGAAGAAATAATACCCATTCTCCTGAACCTGTTTCAAAAAATAGAAACAGAAGGAAAGCTTCCAGACTCATTCTATAAGGCCAGCATTACCTTGTTCCCCAAACCAAAGACCCCATCAAAAAGGAGAACTTCAGACCGATATCCCTGATGAATATGGATGCCAAAATTCTCAACAAAATCCTAGCTAATAGGATCCAACAATACTTTAAAAGGATCATCCACCACAACCAAGTGGGATTTTTCCCCGGGATGCAAGGGTGGTTCAACATTCTCAAATCAATCACTGTGATAGAACACATTAATAGGAGGAGAGAGAAGAACCTCAATCCTCTCAATTGATGCAGAAAAAGCATTTCACAAAATACAGCATCCTTTCCTGATTAAAACTCTTCAGAGTTAAGGATAGAGGGAACATTCCTTAAGTTCATAAAATTCATCTATGAAAAACCCAAAGCGAATATCATCCTCAATGGGGAAAAGCTGGGAGCATTTCCCTTAAGATCAGGAACACAACAAGGATGCCCACTCTCACCACTGTTGTTCAACACAGTACTAGAAGTCCTAGCCACAGCAATCAGACAACAAAAAGAAATAAAAGGCATTCAAATTGGCAAAGAAGAAGTCAAACCCTCTCTCTTCACAGATGACATGATACTTTATGTGGAAAACCCAAAAGATTCCACCCCCAAATTACTAGAACTCGTACAGCAATTCAGTAATATGGCAGGATACAAAAATCAATGCACAAAATGAAATGCTTTCTTATATACTAACAATGTAACTGTAAAAAGAGAAATTAGAGAATCGATTCCATTTACAATAGCACCAAAAACCATAAGATACCTTGGAATAAACCTAACCAAAGGAGTAGGGGATCTGTACTCTACGAACTACAGAACACTCATGAAAGAAACTGAAGAAGACACAAAAAGATGGAAAAACAATCCATGCCCACGGATCAGAAGAATAAACATTGTTAAAATGTCTATGCTGCCCAGAGCAATCTATACCTTCAACGCCATCCCAATCAAAATACCAATGGCATTTTTCAAAGTGCTGGAACAAACAATCCCAAAATTGGAATTAGAAAATATGTAATATGATAAGACCCTGAATCGCCAAGGAAATGTTGAAAAAGAAAAACAAAGCTGGGGGCATCACATTGCCAGATTTCAAGCAATATTACAAAGCTGTGATCACGAAGACAGCATGGTACTGGCACAAAAACAGACAAATAAACCAATGGAACAGAATAGAGAGCCCAGATATGGACCCTCAACTCTATGGTCAAATAATCTTTGACAAAGGAGGAAAAAAATATGCAATGGAAAAAAGAAGGTCTCTTCAATAAACGGTGATGGGAAAATTGGACAGCTATATACAGAAGAATGAAACTCGACCATTCTCTAACACCATAGACAAAGATAAACTCAAAATGGATGAAAGACCTCAATGTGAGACAGGAATCCATCAAAATCCTAGAGGAGATAGGCAGTAACCTCTTTGACATCAGCCACAGCAACTTCTTTCAAGATACATCTCCAAAGGCTAGTGAAGCAGAAGTAAAAATGAAGTTTTGGGACTTCATCAAGATAAAAAGCTTCTGCACAGCAAAGGAAACAGTCAATAAAATGAGGAGACAAGCACAGAATGGGAGAAGATATTTGCAAATGACACTACAGACAAAGGGCTGGTATCCAAGATCTCAAACTCAACACCCAAGAAACAAATAATCAAGTCAAAAAGTGGGCAGAAGACATGAACAGACACTTCTCCAAAGAAGACATACAAATGGCTAACAGACACATGAAAAAATATTCATCATCATTAGCCATCAGGGAAATTCAAATTGAAACCACATTGAGATACCACCTTACACCAGTTAAAATGGCAAAAATTGACAAGGCAAGAAACAACAAATGTTGGAGAGGTTGTGGAGAAAGGGGAACCCTCTTACACTGTTGGTGGGAATGCAAGTTGGTACAGCCACTTTGGAAAACAGTGTGGAGGTGCCTCAAAAAATTAAAAATAGAGCTACCCTATGACCCAGCAATTGCGCTACTGGGTATTTACCTCAAAGACACAGATGCAGTGAAAAGAAGGGCCATATGCACCCCAATGTTCATCGCAGCAGTGTCCGCAAGAGCCAAACCGTTGCGAAAGCTGAGATGTCCTTCAACAGACGAATGGATAAAGAAGATGTGGTCCATATATACAATGGAATATTACTCAGCCATCAGAAAGGATGAATACGCAACTTTTACATCACCATGGATGGGACTGGAGGAGATGATGCTAAGTGAAATAAGTCAAGCAGAGAAAGTCAATTATCATATGGTTTCACTTATTTGTGGAACATAAGGAATAGCCTGGAGGACATTAGGAGAAGGAAGGGAAAAATGAAGGTGGGGGGGGATTCAGAGGGGGAGACGAACCGTGAGAGATTATGGACTCTGAGAAACAAACTGAGGGTTTTAGAGGGGAGGGGGATGGGGGGGATGGGTTAGCCCAGTGATGAGTATTAAGGAGGCCTCGTATTGCATGGAGCACTGTGTGTTATACACGAACAATGAATCATGGATCACTACATCAAAAACTAATGATATATTTTATGGTGACTAATATAATAAAAAAATAACACAATGGTAGCTGCAAGCATGAACCACTGATAGATGTTGAAACTGGTGGACAAGGCTTAAGGGGAACAGGATATTTGCATAGTCTCAAAGCATCTACTACTAATACTCATTAATGGTAAAGGGAAAACTAGTAATTTTACAGTGAGAAACTCTGGCAGACATCATTTTTACAAAAAAAAAAAAAAAGAAAGAAAGATTAACATCACCAGAAATAAGACATTTGACATTATCTCACCTCATATACACTTGATTCAATACATTGGAAAAAGCACACCATCTCTAGTTCTCTTCCTAATAATGCAGAACTCCAGTGTAGTCATGAGAAAACAGGCAATTCTATAAGGGATATTCTACAGAATAACCATCCAATAATCTTAAAAATTCTCAAGGTCATGAAAGACAAGGAAAAACTGAGGAATTCTCATGACTGGAAGAGACTAAGGTGACATGAAGAATAAATGCAATGTGCAATTCCGGATTAGATCCTGGAACCAGGTGAAATATAAAAAAGCTGTATGGTTTAGTTAATGTCATTGTAATAATGTTGAGTTCTACTTTTGACAATATGATAGAGTTATATAAGATATTAAGATTAGGAAAGTCAAAATGAAGTACTCTGTACTATTTTTGTAACTCTTCTGCAATTCTAAAAATACTTCAAAATAAAACAATTGAAAACAACACAAAGTGAAATAAAACTTCCTTACAAAATTCTTTACACTAATAAGGGTTTGCCCATTTTGTTTGTAGACAGTGCCTTTTTCAGCTAAGTGGTAGAATTTAGCTAAGAACCACCAAGGGATAAATGATCTCTGAGCTCTTAATTAAATGATAAGGTAATATTTTCCTCTTTTAAGAATGTAATAACTCCTTCAAGATATGTGTTGTTCCCTCATTTTAAAATAACAAATTTCTTTTTCTTTTTAGTGTGTTTTAAAATACTTTCAGCTTTGGATGGAGTTTGGTTCAGTGTCAGCTGGATTTCAATTATATGAGAAAACATGTTTAACCATGACTCAAAGCCAGGTGCATAATAGATGCCAAGGGAAGAAATAAGTCATCCAGCCAGTTCAGACTTGCACTGGCTTTTTTTTTTTTTTTTTGTAGCTTAATAAGCTATTAAATTCGATGTGTATAACCATAGGCTCTCAATTTATCAAAAGCTAACTCTCTTTAGACACAGTGACTTGGAGCATTTTATCAGTTCATTCACCTCAACAGTAATTTTACTGACCAAGTCTCTTTATCTATATAATCTTATTTAGCTTTATAAAATAAATACAAACTCTAGAGGCATTTATGGGTAGAAAAACCAGAGGCTGTAAGCTGACAGTTCATTAACATGGTAGTAGGACTAGATTTAGAATTCACATCCTTTGATGCTCTTCTCAAGGTCCTGTTCCTATTTTGTGGGCCAACTGTAGGTGAACTGTCTGTCAGATACTGAAAAAACAATGCCCTCCTTCATTGGATATTCTCCTCCCCACCACATCCTCAGGCCTTTCATATCAACTCAAATATCCCTTTCTCTGTTTGTTTCTTGAACCACATTTTAATTCCTTGTTAATTCATTTATGTATTAAAAATTTATCATTTATCAGGATCAACTTTGTGCTAAATACTAAAGATAAAGACATGAAAAGAAACCAACACATTTACACATTAGTGGAGGTGACATGCATATAAACACAATACAATTTTCTTTGGAAAAGTGTATCAGCTGGAGCCATTCAGGGCCACTAATGTGGCAGAGAATAGGAATGATAAACTTTGAGGAGAGGGATGGAAATGTTTCCAGGGGAAGTACAGGAGTTTTCTGTAGTATAGTTCTCCATGGTCCTCTCTGAATTGTGGTCTTCTTGGGGATACTTTCCATACTTTCCATTAAAAGGACAAAAGTTTGCTAAAGATGAAGGAAGGAAGGAATGAGTTTTAATTTGGCCTTTCCAATGGTAACTCTAACGTTCTATTTTAACAGTGCCCTTTTCTGGAAAGGATTCTTCTACATAGCATTTTGCAATCAGTCATTTTAATTAAGATGATTCTGAAGCTCTTACTCATGCAATTCTGTCATTAAACCCATGGGAAATTTAACCTCATAATATGCCTCAGAATTAGGCTCAACTTACTCCAAAACCAGTAACATTTTTTTTATTGTTTCAACTGTAAATAACTAAAAATTCAGGAAAATAACATTGTTATCAAATATGTATGAATGCATTTATGGAGGATTTTGAGGTCCTTTTGTTTGTTTTATTTTCCCATCTCTGCCTAATAATATTGTATTTATTTGCCTTGGATCATTGTGCTATTCATTGTGACTAATTATTCTATAGATCCTCAGAACACAAAGCTCTGAACCTGACAGTAAGATACACAGCAATACAGAGGACTATTATAGGGATTTAAGTGAGGGAAGTATTACTTTTGGTTGGATATAGGGATCAACACATGGTTTATAGAGAAGCTGGCATCTCAGGTAGAACTTGATACTTGATGAAGGAGGTATTCCAATTAGAGGAAGAAATATTATAGTAGAAACCAGAGTATGTGGACAGATATAGGAAGCAGCTGGTTACCAGCTATATAGCATGAAAAAAAGTGTGATATAATTATTTTCCCCATAGAACCCAGAGTCTAATGAGATATGCCTGAAAATACACCATCCAGTGAGGTGTACCTAGAAAGGCAAGTTACAAACATGCTGTTGAGATTTTTCTGGGATTATTCTTCAATCATCAAAACACAGGGAGATACTGAAGGTTTTTAATTAAGAAAATTAGATGCTCAGAACTTGCTTTATAAAATTTAAGCCTGGGGAACTATTTAGGACAAGTTGGAGTGTCATGGGACAGATTGACAAGTTATATAATGTGTCTTATAAAAATGTTATTTTATGAAATAGGAAAGTTTTGTAAATCTTACCAGTATATAAATTCCTGGGGCACAGATTGCATAGGCTTTCTTCACCACTGTATTTTCAGTATATAATTTAGTGTCAGGCAAACAATAGAGCCTCAGTAAATATTTGCTGAATAAATGTCACCCAAAAATTACTTTTTTAAAAAAGGATAAAAGCTATTGCTGTAAGGGTATTCATTCATAAATAAACTTAAGTGTCAATAAAATGTGTGTGTGTGTGTGTGTGAAGAAAAGGAGAGAGGGGAAGAGAAAGAGAGAGAGCTATATCATGTGTGCATATATACATATAAAGTGAGAAAAGGTAGAGAATAGAAGACTATTCTATACCTGAAACAAGTATAGAAATGTTTCAGTGAATAATTAAGCACATCTCAAATAAAAGTAGGATACACTTTATTGAGAAGACCTTCTACATGGGGACATAGTATGAACAATAGAGAGTACTCTGAGATAAGGGTGGATTGCTAAAATAATGCCCTGTGAACAATGATATAAAAATTTATATATAAAGTGTATGATTTCATCTGATATTCATTGTAGTTTATTAAGGACTAATAAAAAATGGCATGGACTTGTAGAAACATTAATTTAATCAAATAATTTAGAGGGTAAGTTGACAGAAGCCAGAGTCCAGTTAGAAGGGTAATGTACACATAAACGAGAGAATAAGTTTGGCACATAAGCTGGTAGTAGATACTCATTCTAAACAACGAGTATAAAGTTAAATAAACTGAAAAATCAACAATCCTCTTAGATCCATCAGAGAAATGAAGTCATGGGGCAAACTTCTACCCCCCTCCCCCAGACTGGAGACCAACAGGCAAACCATGACTTAGCACAAGCACAGAGTTCTTCAGGAACCAGTGCCAGGGTAGGAAAGTCTGAACTATACTGATGAATTGCTAGAGACTCAGAGAGGACAAGTCTACAGATAAAAATCCAAGGGACCCAGTCTTCAGGAGACCTCAGAATTTGTGAATTTTACCACCAGGAGCTCAACCAGGTTCTCACAGTGAATATCAGAGAGAAAAAACCCTCATGCTTTCAGCAAGGGGATATGAAAAGAACCATACTGAAATAGGCCAGAGCCTATTCTGTTTACTTCTTAACAAGGTCTGCTATCAGGAGAAACTATTTAACCAGAGCCTAACCTGCTGGAGTTTTATCAGAAACGAACTAACCTGGGGGCTGGGAAATACCCAATTCAAGCCCACTCTAGCTATCCTCTCACACTGAAAGGTGCATGGAAGGGACTGGGAAGCATGTGTCAAGGTCACAGTCCAGAAGCACAAGATCAATAAAAGACTAAGCTTCTGAGATAAACACATAAACTATAGAATACTTCTCCCCACAAACCTCCCAACCACATTGCTAGATATCTATTTATAGCAGTTCTACTTATTTAGTACATTTCCAGCTATCAAAAAAAATTATAATTCATACTAAAAGGCAAAAACACAGTTTGAAGAGAAAGCCAACATAAGAATCAGACTCAGATATGGCAGAATGTTGAAATTATTACACCAGGAATTTAAAACAACAATAATTAAGATGTGAAAAGCTCTAATGGATAAAGTAGACACAGGCAAAAAAACAGATGGATAATGTAAGCAGAGAGATGGAAGTTCTAAGAAAGAACCAAACATAAATTCTAGAGATCAAAAACATTGTAACCAAAATGAAAAATGCCTTTGATGTGCTTATTTGTAGACTATAAATGTCTGAGCAAAAAATCTCTGAACTTGATATCTCAACAGAAATTGCCAAACTAAAAAGCATAAAGAAAAAATACTGAAAAAAATAAACACAAATCCAATATATGTGAAACAACTACAAAAGTTGTAATATATGTATAATGAGAATTTCACAAGAAGAAATAAGCATAGAAAAAATATTCGAAAAAAGTGAGAATTCTCACAAATTAATGTCAGACACCAAACCACAGATCCAGAGCTCAGAGAACACAGAGCAGGATAAATGTAAAGAAATAAAACACACACACACAACAAAAACCTATGCCTAGTCATATAATTTTCACACTAAAGGAAAACAAAGAATCCAGAAAGAGGCAGAGGGGAGAGGGGATGGGAAACACTTTACCTGTAGAGGAACAAAGATAAGAATTACATTCAACTTCTCCTCAGATCATGGAAGCAAGGAGTATAGTACAATATTTGAAGTGTTGAGGGAAAAAACCACCAACCTACAATTCTGTGCACTGAAAAATTAACCTTCAAAAGTGAAAGAGAAATAGATTTTTTCAAACCAAAATTGAGGAAATTCATTATCACTGTATCTACCTTGCATGGGATGTTTAAAATAATTTCTTTAGAGAGAAGTAAAATGATAAGGGTCAGAACCTGAGATCTATATAGAGAAAGAAAAGGAATCAGCGAAGGAATAAGTGAAGATAAAAGAAAAACTTTTACTTTCTTATTCTTAATTGATCTAACAGTTTATTCAAAATAATAACAATGTATTTGATTATGTATGTTTATGCATATATGTATATGTGAAATGAATGGCAGCAATGATACAAAAAATGAGAGGACAGAATTAGGATTATTTTGTCAATATAAAATACTCATACTACCTGTGAAGTGATGCAGTATTACTGGAAAGTGGACTTGGATTAGTTGTAAATGTATGTTGAAAACTCTAGTGCAGCCACTATAAAAAGTAAAACAAACAAAAAACTGATATGCTAATAAAGGAGAAAAATGAATTATATAAAATGCTCAATAAAACCACAAAAACCAGGAACACCTGGGTGGCTCAGTCAAGCGTCCAACTCTCGGTTTCAGCTTAGGTCATGATCTCAGGGTCATGAGATCAAGCCCCATGTCAGGCTCTGCAATGTGTGTGGAGCTTCTTGGTAATCTCTCTCTCCCTCTCTTTCTGTCCCTCCCCACCCATGCTCTCTCTCTCTAAAACAGTAATAATAATAATAATTAAAAAAAGAAAAAATTAATAAAAATAAAAATGAAAAAAATGAAACCACAAAAACCAAAACAAGAAAAGATTAGAAGACAAAAATAGGAAAGAGAACAATGGCAACAAAACAGTAACAAATACAGTAGGTATTAATCTAACTATATAAATAATCCTTTTAAACATTAATAGTATGATGCACAAATTAAAAGACAGAAATTGTCAGAGTGGACCAAAAAATAAGACCAAGTATATGATGACTAGGAGAAACCCACATTAAATATAAAGACATATAAGATTAAATGTAAATGGATGGAGAAAAATAAACTATGCTAATAATAATCAAAAGAAAATAGGAAAAGCTATATTAATTTCAGACACACCAATTTCAGACCAAGGAAGGTTATCAGGGACAAAGAGAGGCATTACATCATTACATAATGATAAATGGGTCAATTCTCCAAGAAAACATAACAATCTTAATGTGTATGCACCTAACAGAACATCAAAATAAATGAGACACAAATGGATAGAACTACAGGGAGAAATAGCTGAATCCACTATGATAGTTGGAGACTTCAACACCTCTCTATCAGAAATAAACAGATCCAGTAAGCAGAAAATTATTAGATCATACTTGAACTAAGCAAAACCATCAATCAACTGAATATAATGAATAACTATAGACTAATTATAGCAGTATACAAATTCTCCTCAAGTTCACATGGGACATTCACCAAGAAAGACCACATTCTGGGCCACAAAACACACCTTCACAAATTTAAAAGAAGAGAAATCATAAAATGTTGACTCTCAAACTACAGTGGAATTAAACGGGAAATCAATAACAGAAAAATAGCCATAAAATTCCAAAATACTTGGGGAGTAAACATCACACTTCTGTATAACACATAAGTCAAAGAGTAACTCTTTAGTGAAGTTAAATGTTTAGAACTAATGAAAATGAAAATACAATGTACCAGAATTTATAGGATGCACTGATAGCAATGTTTAGAGGAAAATTTATAGCACTGAATGTATATATTAGAAAAGAAGAAAGATAGAACATTAGTCATCTAAGTTTCCATCTTAGGAAACTAGAAAAAGAACAAATTAAATCTAAGGTAAGAAGAAGAAAAGAAGTAATAACAAGTAGAGCAGGAAACTGAAAACAGGAAATCAAGAGAGAAAAAAAAATCAACAAAAAGCTGGCTCTCTGAAAAGATGAATAAGGTTGGTAAGCCTCCAGCCAGACTAAAAAAATTAGAGAAGACACAAATTATTAATATTGGAAATGAAAGAGGGAATATCACTAGAGATACCATGGACATGAAAAGGATCATAAAGGAAAACTATGAACAATTCTATGCCCACAAATTTGATATCCTAGATAAAATGAACCAATACCTTGAAAGACACAGTCTGCCAAAACTCACACAAGACTAAATCGACAATCGAAACAGGCCTATATCTAATTGAATCAATAATTAGTAAGAGCCAAGATGTCCCTTGACAGATGAAAGGATAAAGAAGATGTGGTAAATATACACAATGTAATATTATGCAGCCATCAAAAAGAATGAAATCTGGCCATTTGCAATGATGGAACTGGAGGGTATTATGCTGAATGAAATAAGTCAATCAGAGAAAGACTTGTATCATATGACCGCACTGATATGAGGAATTCTTAATCACAGGAAACAAACAGGGTTGCTGGAGTGGTGGGGGCTGGGAGGAATGGGGTGGCTGGGTGATAGACATTGGGGAGGGTATGTGCTATGGTGAGCACTGTGAATTGTGTAAGACTGTTGAATCACAGACCTGTACCTCTGAAACTAATAATACATTATATGTTAAAAAAAAAAAAAGAAGAGGAAGATAGCAGGAGGGGAAGAATGAAGGAGGGGAAATGGGAGGGGGAGACTAACCATGAGAGACTACGGACTCTGAGAAACAAACTGAGTGTTCTAGAGGGGAAGGGGGTCGGGGGATGGGTTAGCCTGGTGATGGGTATTAAAGAGGGCATGTTCTGCATGGAGCACTGGGTGTTATATGCAAACAATGAATCATGGAACACTACATCAAAAACTAATGATGTAATGTATGGTGATTAACATAACATAATAAAAATAAAATAAAATAAAATAAAATAATAATAGTAACCTTCCAAAATAGAAAGCACTAGTCCCAGATGGATTCACTGGCACTTTCTACTGAACATTTAAGGAAGAAATTATGCCAATTCTCCACAATCTCTTCAAGAAGACAGATGAGAAAATATTTCCTAACTCATTCTATAAGGCAGCATTATTCTAATACCAAAACCAGACAAAAACATTACAAGAAAACCATAAAATCTCTCTCATTAACATAGATAAATAATCCTCAACAAAATATTAGCCAATGAATCTAAAAATGTGTAAAAAGTTTTATACACCACAACCAAGGGATATATATCCCAAATATGCAAGGCTGGTTCAACAGTCAAAAATCATTTTCTGTAATTCATCATATCAATAGGCTAAAGAAGAAAAATCACATGATCATGAATAGATGCAGAAAAAGAATTTGATAAAATCCAATACCCGTCATGATAAAAATTCAGTAAACTAGGAATAGAAGTGAAGTTCAACTTTAATAAGGAACATCTACAAAAAATCTATAGCTAATGTCATAATTAATGGTGAGAAACTCCAAGTTTTCTAAAATCAGGAACAAGACAAGGATGTATGCTCTATCATTTTTCAACATCATACTGGAAATTCTAGCTAATGCAATAAGACAAGAAAGAGAAATAAAAAGTATGCAGATTAGGATCATAGAGATAAAACTGTCTTCATTCATAGATAACATGGCTGTGTATGTAGTAAATCTGAAATAATCCACAAAAAACTCCTGGGGGCGCCTGGGTGGCTCAGTTGGTTAAGCGACTGCCTTCGGCTCAGGTCATGATCCTGGAGTCCCAGGATCGAGTCCCGCATCGGGCTCCCTGCTCAGCAGGGAGTCTGCTTCTCCCTCTGACCCTCCCCCGTCTCATGCTCTCTCTCTCTATCTCATTCTCTCTCTCAAATAAATAAAAATCTTAAAAAAAAAACAAACCTCCTGGAACTAATCAGCAATTATAGCAGGGTTGCAGAATACAAGGTTAATAGACAAAACTCAATTGCTTTCTTATATACATGCAATGAACAATCAGAATTTGAAATTAAAAACACAATACCATTTACATTAACATCCCCCCAACAAAAATACTTAGGTATAAATGTAACAAAATATATACAAGATCCATATGAGGAAAACCACAGAACTCTAAAAAACTAAATAAATGGAAGAGATATTCAATGCTCATGGGAGGAAAACTCAATATTGTCAGGATGTCAGTTCTTCCCAACTTTCTATATATTCAATGCTATCCCAATCAAAATCCCAGCCAAGTTATTTTGTGAATGTGAACAAGCAGATTCTAAATTTTATGACAGGCAAAGTACTCAGAATATTCAGCACAATATTGAAGGAAAAGAACAAATTTGGAGGACTGACACTACCAGACTTTGGGATATATTATAAAGCTATAGTAATTAAGACAGTGTGGTATTAGTGAAATAATGAATAGAACAATGGAAAATGATAGAGAGCCCAGATATAGATCCATATAAACACACTTACCTGATCTTTGACAAAGGAACAAAGGCAATACAATTGAGCAAATATAGTCTTTTCAACAAATGATGCTGGAATAACTGGACATCAATGTGCAAAAAAAATAAATTTAGGCATAAACTGAGTACAAAAGCTCCCAAAACAGGAGCACTGATATCTGAGTACAGGAAGAGATGGATGTTCAAGCTCTAGGAGAGAGAGCAAATTTGCCCCTCCTCCACTTTTTTTTTTTTTTTCTTTTCTATTTGGGTACTCAGTGGACCAGATGATGCCCAGCCATATTAGGGAGGGTCATCTGCTATACTCAGTGCACCAATTCAAACCCTAATCTGTTGTGGAAACAACCTCACAAACACACTCAGAAATGGTTTACTAGTTATCTGGGTGTCTCTTGGCCCAGTCAAGATTACACTTATAATTAACCATCAACAACCACCTATTTTATGGTATTTTACTATAACAGTCCAAACTAAGACAAAAGTACTTATCTTCTGTAATTTTGTGAACCCGACCCTCAAAATAAATCTTTCTTTATATCCATGTGTATCCTATTGGTTCTATTTCTCTGGAGAACCCTGACTAATATAACTATTTCACCTTTCCCCATATGCCGTGCTCCATAATTCGTATTAATACTCATATACCTAAATCATCTTTTTTTAAACCCATCTGTTAACTATTTCCATTGAAGAAAGAAAGATTTCTGGCTCTTACTAATGATATTTCAATCATTGGTTTATGGATGAACATCCATAAAAATCCAACCTAGGGACATTAAGAACATGTGAATAAATAGATCTTTTTTGACTTTTATTAAAAGTTGGTATTACATATATGACAGTTCTTTTTAAATTAATATTTAAGAATCCATTGCCAAATCCAATATTGCAAAGTTTTATCCCTGTATTCTGCCAAGATTTTATGGTATTAATTCTTATATTTAGGTCTTTGATTAATTTTTTTATTTTTGTTTGTTTTAAAGATTTTATTTATTTGACAGAGAGAGATAGCGAGAGCAGGAACACAAGCAGGGGGGAGTGGGAGAGGGAGAAGCAGGCTTCCCGCCGAGCAGGAAGCCTGAGACGCAGGACTCGATCCCAGGACCCTGGGACCATGACCTGAGCTGAAGGCAGATGCTTAATGACTGAGCCACCCAGGTTCCCCTAATTTTAAATTAATTTTTATATATGGTGTGAGGTATAGGCCCAATTTTCTTCTTTTGCACATGGCTATACAATTGTTCCAGCAACGTATGTTGAAAAAACTATATTCTTTTCATACTGAACAGCTTTCATACTCTCTTTAAAAATCAACTGAACATAGATATATGGGTTTATTTCTAGACTCCCAATTCAATCCATTGATCTGTATATCTATTCTTATGCCGGTACCACCAGCATGATTACTGTAGATTTGTAGTAAATTTTGAAAGCAAGAACTATGACTCTTCCAATTTTGTTCTTCATTATCAGGATTGTTTTGATTATTTTAGGTCTGTATTGTTCAGTGTTCCCCAGAGAAACAGAACCAATAGGATACATGTTTATCTGTTGAGAGTTGGCTCACATGACAATGGATGCTGACAACTCCCAAGATCTGCCGGATAAGTCAGCATGTTAAAGACTCAGGAGAGCCAATGGTGTGGCTCAGGAATACATGTTTCAGTTGAAATCTGAAGGCAGGAAAAGATGATATACTAGTTTGAATTCCCTCTTATTTGGAGAAGGGTCTGATTTTCGTTCTATTCAGACCTTTAACTGACCGGATGAAGCCCACCCACATTAGGGAGAGCAATCTGCTTTACTCATTTTAACAATTGGAATGTTAATCTCATCCAAAAACAACCTCACAGAAACATCCAGAAGAATGTTTGACCAAGTATCTGGGCACACATGGCCCAGTTGACATATAAAAATAACCATCACAAGAACCCTTGTCATCCTATGAGTTTTAAGAAAACATTTTCCATTTTTGCAAAATAAGGTCAGTAGAAATTTGATAGGAATTACGTTGAAGGTGTACAGCACCGCAGGGTATATTACCATTTTAGCAATACTAAATCTTCTAATCCTACATGAATAGGAATGTCTTTCCATTTATTTAGGTCTTTTTAAATTTATTTCAGCAATGTTTTGTACATTTCAGTATACAAATCTTGCACTTCCATGGTTAAATTTATTCCTGTGTATTATATTATTTTTGGTGATAACGTCTTTTTTCAGTTGTTCATTTCTTTTGTGTAGAAATACAACTGATTTTTGTGTTGGTTTATATCTTGCAACATTGTTAGATTTATTTATTGGGTCTGATCTTTTCTGGAAGTTTTTGTGGTGATTCCTTAGGATTTTCTATAAATAGATTGTGTCATTTGTGAATAGAGATAGTATTACTTCTTCCTTTTCAATTTGTATGCCTTTTCTTTTTCATTTCTAATTCCTCTCACTAGGACTTCTGGTACAATTTTGATTAGAGTGGCAAAAAGGGGAATTCTCATCTTTTTCCTGATCGAAGGGGAAAGTTTCACTCTTTCATCATAGAGTAGTGTTAGCTCTGGACAGTTTTGTTCATAAATGTCCTACACTACGTTGTGAACTTTACCTTTTATTCCTAGTTTGTTGAATAGTTTTTATCATGAAAGTGTGTCATATTTTGCCAAATGATTTTGTGTATCAGTTGAGATGGTTGTTTATTATGCTAATATGGCATATTACATTAATTGACTTTCGATATGTGGAACTAACCTTAGAGTTCTAGGATAAATCCCATGCAATTCTTACATATAATTCTTTCACCATGCTGCTAGATTCAGTTTGCTAGTATTTTGTTGAGGATTTTTGCATCTCTATTCATATGAATTATTGGTCTATAGTTTTCCTGTGATGTTTTTGTCTGGCTTGGGTAACAGTGTTAATGTGGGCTTCATAGAATGAGATAGGAATTTTTTTTTTTGGGGGGAAGGGTTTGAGAAAGATTAGTGTTAAATCTTCTTTAAATATTTGGTGGAATATCTGGGCTTGGACATTTCTTTGTTGGCATGTTTTTGATTACTGATTCAGTCTCCTTTCTAGTTATAGGTTTACTTAGATTTTCTTAAGTCGGTTTGAATATTTTTCTGATCCTAGGAATTTGTCCATTTAATGAAGGTTATCTAATTTTGCTGTCCTATAATTTTTCATAGTTTCCTCTTATAATCCTTTTTATTTCTGTAAACTCAGTAATAATGTTCCTGGATTCATTTCTGATTTTAGTAGTATTAATTTCCTTTATTATTTGGCTAGCTAAAGGCTTGCCAATTTTGTTGATCTTTTCAAAGAACAAACTTGGTTTCATTGATTTTCATTATTTTTTCTATTCTTCATTTATTTCCACTTCAGTCTATTATTTCCTTCTTTCTGCTAACTTTGGGTTTTGTTTTCTGTACTCTTTCTAGTTACTTACAGCAAAAAGTTAGGCTATTGATGTGATAGCACTTACAGCTGGAACGTTCCATCAGAGCACTGCTTTCTCTGAATTCAGCAAGGTTGTGTTTTATTTTATCTCAAAGCATTTTCTGATTTCTCTTGTGATTTTTTCTTCAACCTACAGGTTAAGAGTGGACTGTTTACTTTCCACTTATTTATGAATTTTCCAGTTTTCCTTGTTATCGATTTTTATTTTCATTCACTAAAGTTGGAGAACATACTTTGTATAATTTAATTCTTCTAATTTTACTGAGACTTTTGAAGCCTAACATATGTTCTAGCATGGAGAATTTTTATGTGCACTTGAAAAGAACATGTATCCTGGGTTTATTTTTTTGTTGCTTTAGTTCTTGTATAGCCCCTCTCCCCTCCAGTTTTTCCTATTATTAACACCCTGCCTTAGTGTAGTACATTCATTACAATTGATGAACCAGTATTGGCAGATTATTAACTAAATCCTGTGGTTTACGTTAGGCTTCATGCTTTCTTTTGTACAGTTCTATATGTTTTAACAAATGAATAATCGCATGTATCTACCATTATAGTATTATACAGGATAGTTTCATCGCCCTAAAAATCTCCTGTGCTCTACCTACTCATCCCTGGGCCCGTTTCTGTGAACTTCTGGCAACCACTGATCTTTTCACTGTTTCTAGGGTTTGTCTTTTCCAGAATGTTGGAAATCATACAGTATGTAGCCTTCTCAGACTGGCTTCTCTCAGTTCACAGTAATATAAGTTTCTTCCATGTTGTTTCATAGGGAAATGTTCAAGTGCCTCTCTATTTCTCCTGATGCATTCAATGATTTTTGAAAAATTTATCTATTATGACCTCACATTGCTTGATTTTTGAAATTATAAACCTAATTGCAGTTCTCAAACCCTACTTAACGACCAGTTTTTAGGTATTATTTTATTCAATCAGCTAATATACATTGAGAAATTTTAAATCAACAGACATAATTGCCCATAGTTTGAATTACATTTATCCGAATTTTTTTGCATGACTGTCTAAGCCCATAAAATTAGTTGGGAAGCCTGTTATCCTGTTTTCAGACAAAATTTAAATAAAATGAAAGTTACTTGCCACTGCAAATTTGGTAGAACATGTTCATTAAACTTGTAGGGTAGGGTAGGTATTAACTGTGGAAAAATTTCTGAGCAGCATTTCAATTTTATTTCTAGTAGGGTAGGGTAGATATTGACTGTGGAAAAATTTCTGAGCAGCATTTCAATTCTATTTATTTTTCCATATAATGTTCCATTTCTTTTTTGCACAATCTTAGCACTTTATACTTTTACATGAATATATACAATTCAACCAGATTTTAAATTTTTAATATTCAATAACATTTTTATACCACAAAATTTATAGCAATACTTATTTCTGCATGCTCACTGCCTTTTCATTTTTTATTTTTCTGAATATTGTCAAAAGTTTTGATACTATAAGGCTCTTCACAGATCTGTTTTTAGTTTTTTTATGTCCTTACTGTTAAGTTTTAGATCACTGTGTGTTTTTAAAATTTTTATTACTGTTACCTTTATTGCATCTTTCTATTTTTTGTGTGTTAATTTTTGTAGATTCTAAACAATGAGCTTAAACTTTTTTCATTTTCTTATAAATGCATTGTTTGCATTTACAGTTGTAAATGTTTATCTAATTCCCAAATTGTGAAGTTGCATCCCACCATTAATGACACTCAATGATTTCATTAATACCCAGCTCTACATATTTCATAGTTTTTCATGTGTGTTTATCTTTATAACTAGGAGTGTTTTGTTTTACTATTTTAATATGTGTCTGCTTTGCTATACTTAATATTTTTCACATCTTATCCATTTTTTATTACTATTATATTTTATGTTCATTCATTATAGTGTCTGATGTTTTGGAATATATTAACACATTTGTACAGTTTAGGTTGTGGCATATTTTCCTGTTTCATAAGTACTAGGAAAAAATTGTATTCTGAATTTGTGGAGCCTAATGTTGGACAAACATACAAATACACACCCAAGAAGTCAAGCTTAATCATTGCATAATCAAATATTCTATGTATTTAACTTATTTTTTGATTACTTGATCTGTTTAACTTTACTGAAAATTGCATTCTAGAGAGGTGTATTAGAGAACACAAATTTAATAGTCACTTTTAAACTTCAATGGTTTCTTGGTTGTTTTATATATTCTACACTTTACAGAGAAGTTATGTTTCTATCCATTAAATTCTATTTTGTCTGATATCATTTTTTTTTAATTTTTGCTCCTTATTTACCTGATTAAACTTTTCTTGCTTTTATTTTCAATATTTTTGTATCACTTTCAAGTAAATCTCTTATAAATAACATATTCCCTGATATTTTCATTGTAATCTATAATTTTATATATTTTTACCATGAAGATAAGCCATTTTTATTTGAGATTTTATGTTTGAAGTTATTTCTGCTTTTGTTTCCATTTTTCTATTTTCAACTATTTGCTATTCTTTTGTTCTACTATCCTGCCTTCTACTAACTAACTTAAATTTTTTATTATTTTCAATGTTTATTTTTTCTAGTGGTTATACCTTATTATATTAAACTTATCTTTATTTTTGATATCTAAATCTTATGTTTGTTTTCCCATAACCTAAAGATAAACCTTAAAATTCTCACTTTTCTGTACTCTTGCCTTTTTCCTTATCACATGCAACTATCACAATTCCAGAGGTTTGTCATAACTTATGAAAATGTTTTTTACCAGGTTAATTTGTCCACTTCCTATATCTCAAAAGTTTTTTTTTAATTTTATAACATCTTTATAACACATAACTTACCTAAAGTACACAATTTTTTTATACTCAGAGTTGTACAGCCATCATCACAATCAATTTAGAAGATTTTTAAACTTCTCAAAAGAAAACCTATATTCATTAGCAATCACTCCTCACTTCTCTCCAACTCTTCCCTTCAGGCCTAGGCAACTACTAATCTACTTTCTTTCTCTGCAGATTTATATATGCTGGATATTTCATACAAATGGAATTATATAGTATGTCTTCTTTTGTGTTTGACTTCTTTCATTAGCATATTTTAAAGGTTCATCAGGGTACTAGCATGTATCACTACTTCAAATTTTATGGTTGAATAATATTTCATTGTGTGGATACCTCACATTTTATTTATCCATTCATCCATTCTTAAACTAGAACTGCTAAGTCATATGATAACTCTTATGTTAACCTTTCAAGGAACAGCCAAATTGTTTTCCAAGTAGTCTACACCACTTTACATTCTCATCAGCAAAGCATGAAGATTCCAATTTCTCAACATCTTCAAGATTTGCTTTTTTCTGTATTTTTACTATAGACATTCCAGTGAGTATCAGGCAGTAGCTCAAAACTACAGAGTTATCACCTCACACGTGTTAGAATGGCTAAAATTAACAGCACATGAAACACCAGGTGTTGGGGAGGACACAGAGAAAGAGGAACCCTCTTACACTGTTGGGGGGAATGCAAACTGGTGTAGCCACTCTGGAAAACAGTATGGAGGTTCCTCAAAAAGTTAAAAATAGAACTACTCTATGATCCAGCAATTGAACTACTAGGTATTTAACCAAAGGATACAAAATAATGATTCAAAGAGATGCCTGCACCCCGATGTTTATAGCATCATGATCAACAATAGCCTAATTATGGAAAGACCCCAAATATTCATAGTGGTTTTGGCTTATATTCCCCTAATGACTTATGATGTAATTATATATTCTAGATACAAGCCTATTATCATATATATAATTTGCAAATATTTTCTCCCATTGTGTGAAATGTCTCTTGATGGTGTCCTTGGAAGGATAAACATCTTTAATTTTAATGAAGTTTATATGTTTTGTCTTTTGTCATTTCTACTTTTGAAATCATATCATAAAAAACATTGTTTAATGTAAGGTCATTAATATTTATCCTTGTTTTAAGAGCTTTATGGTCTTAGCTCATACATTTATGTATTTAACTATTGTGGGTTAAATTTTTATATGAGGTGGGAGAGTTCGATTTCATTCCTTTGCATGTGGCTCTCCAAATTTCCCAACACCACACATTCAAAAGATTATTATTTGCCCACTGAATGATCTTGACACTCTGCTTAAAGTCAAATGACCATAGATGTATAGGTTTTTTTTTTTTAATATGGCTTTTTTAAATTTTTTATTGTTATGTTAATCACCATACATTACATCATTAGTTTTTGATGTGGTGTTCCATGATTCATTGTTTGTGCATAACACCCAGTGCTCCTAGCAGAACATTCCCTCTTTAATACCCATCACCAGGCTAACCCATGCCCCCACCCTCCTCCCCTCTAGAACCCTCAGTTTGTTTTTCAGAGTCCATCGTCTCTCATGGTTCGTCTCCCCCTCCGACTTACTCCCCTTCATTCTTCCCCTCCTGCTATCTTCTTCTTTTTCTTTTTTAACATATGTTGCATTATTCGTTTCAGAAGTACAGATCTGTGATTCAACAGTCTTGCACAATTCACAGCGCTCACCATAGCACATACCCTACCCAATGTCTATCACCCAGCCACCCCGTCCCTCCCACCCCCCACCACTCCAGCAACCCTCAGTTTGTTTCCTGAGATTAAGAATTCCTCATATCAGTGAGGTCATATGATACATGTCTTTCTCTGATTGACTTATTTCACTTAGCATAACACCCTCCAGTTCCATCCACGTAGTTGCAAAAGTCAAGAACTCATTCATTTGGATGGCTGCATAATATTCCAATGTGTATATATACCACATCTTCTTTATCCATTCATCTGTCGATGGACATCTTGGCTCTTTCCACAGTTTGGCTATAGTGGACATTGCTGCTATAAACATTGGGTGCACGTACCCCTTCGGATCCCTACATTTGTATCTTTGTGGTAAATACTCAGTAGTGCAATTGCTGGATCGTATCATAGCTCTATTTTCAACTGTTTAAGGAACCTCCATACTGTTTTCCAGAGTGGTTGCACCAGCTTGCATTCCCACCAACAGTGTAGGAGGGTTCCCCTTTCTCCATATCCCCGCCAACATCTGTTGTTTCCTGACTTGTTAATTTTAGCCATTCTGACTGGTGTGAGGTGATATCTCATTGAGGTTTTGATTTGGATTTCCCTGATGCCGAGCGATGTTGAGCACTTTTTCATGTGTCTGTTGGCCATTTGGATGTCTTCTTTGGAAAAATGTCTGTTCATGTCTTCTGCCCATTTCCTGATTGGATTATTTGTTCTTTGGGTGTTGAGTTTGATAAGTTCTTTATAGATTTTGGATACTAGCCCTTTATCTGATATGTCATTTGCAACTATTTTCTCCCATTCTGTCGGTTGTCTTTTGGTTTTGTGGACTATTTCTGTTGCTGTGCAAAAGTTTTTATCTTGATGAAATCCCAATAGTTCATTTTTGCCCTTGCTTCCCTTGCCTTTGGCAATGTTTCTAGGAAGAACTTGCTGAGGCTGAGGTAGAGGAGGTTGCTGCCTGTGTTCTTCTTTAGGATTTTGATGGACTCCTGTCTCACATTTAGGTCTTTCAACCATTTGGAGTCTATTTTTGTGTGTGGTGTAAGGAAATGGTCCAGTTTCATTCTTCTGCATGTGGCTGTCCAATTTTCCCAATACCATTTGTTGAAGAGACTTTTTTCCATTGGACTTTCTTTCCAGCTTTGTCAAAGATAAGTCGACCATAGAGTTGAGGATCCATTTCTGGGCTCTCTATTCTGTTCCATTGATCTATGCGTCTGTTTTTGTGCCAGTACCATACTGTCTTGATGATGACAGCTTTGTAATAGAGCTGGAAGGCCGGAAGTGTGAGGCTGCCAGCTTCGATTTTCTTTTTCAACATTCCTCTGGCTATTCGGGGTCTCTTCTGGTTCCTACAAATTTTAGGATTAATTGCTCCATTTCTTTGAAAAAAGTGGATGGTATTTTGATGGGGATTGCATTGAATGTGTAGATTGCTCTAGGTAGCATTGACATCTTCACAATGTTTGTTCTTCCAATCCATGAGCAGGGAACGTTTTTCCATTTCTTTGGGTCTTCCTCAATTTCTTTCATGAGTATTTTATAGTTTTCTGAGTACAGATCCTTTGCCTCTTTGGTTAGATTTATTCCTAGGTATCTTATGGTTTTGGGTGCAATTGTAAATGGGATCGACTCCTTAATTTGTCTCTCTTCTGTCTTGTTGTTGGTGTATAGGAATGGCACTGATTTCTGTGCATTGATTTTATATCCTGCCACTTTACTGAATTCCTGTATGAGTTCTAGCAGTTTTGGGGTGGAGTCTTTTGGGTTTTCCACATACGGTATCATATCATCTGCAAAGAGTGAGAGTTTGACTTCCTCTTTGCAGATTTGGCTGCCTTTGAATCTTTTTGTTGTCTGATTGCTGTGGCTAGGACTAATACTATGTTGAATAGCAGTGGTGAGAGTGGACATCCCTGCCGCATTCCTGACCTTAGGGGAAAAGCTCTCAGCTTTTCCGTATTGAGAATAATATTTGCTGTGGGTTTTCCATAGATGGCTTTTATGATATTGAGGTAAGTACCCTCTATCCCTATACTCTGAAGAGTTTTGATCAAGAAAGGATGCTGTACTTTGTCAAAAGCTTTTTCTGCATCTATTGAGAGGATCATATGTTTCTTGTTCTTTCTTTTGTTAATATATTGTACCATGTTGATTGATTTGTGGATGTTGAACCAACCTTGCAGCCCAGGGATAAATCCCACTTGGTCATGGTGAATAATCCTTTAAATGTACTGTTGGATCCTATTGGCTACTATTTGGTGAGAATTTTTGCATCCGTGTTCATCAGGGATATTGGTGTGTAATTCTCCTTTTTTGAGGATTCTTTGTCTGGTTTTGGGATGAAGGTAATGGTGGCCTCATAAAATGCATTTGGAAGTTTTCCTTCCATTTCTATTTTTTGGAAGAGTTTCAGGAGAATAGGTATTAATTCTTCTTAAAATGTTTGGTAGAATTCCCCTGGGAAGCCTTCTGGCCCTGGGCTTTTGTTTGTTGGGAGATTTTTGATGACTGCTTCAATTTCTTTAGTGGTTATAGGTCTGTTCACATTTTCTATTTCTTCCTGGTTCAGTTTTGGTAGTTGATACATCTCTAAGAATGCATCCATTTCTCCCAGGTTATCTAATTTGCTGGCATAGAGTTGCTCATATGTTCTTATAATTGTATGTCTTTAGTGTTGGTTGTGATCGTTCCTCTTTTATTCATGATTTTCTTGATTTGGGTCATTTTTCTTTTTGATAAGTCTTGCCAGGGGTTTATCAATCTTGTTGATTCTTGCAAAGAACCAGCTCCTAGTTTCGTTGATCTGTTCTACTGTTCTTTGGGTTTCTATTTCATTGATTTCTGCTCTGATCTTTATTATTTCTCTTCTCCTGCTGGGTTTAGGTTATATTTGCTCTTTTTTCTCTAGCTCCTTTAGGTGTAGGGTTAGGTTGTACATTTGAGACCTTTCTTGTTTCTAGAGAAAGGCTTGTATTGCTATATACTTTCCTCTCAGGACTGCCTTAACTGCATCCCAAAGATTTTGAACAGTTGTGTTTTCATTTTCATTGGTTTCCATGAATTTTTTAAATTCTTCTTTAATTTCCTAGTTGACCCATTCATTCTTTAGTAGGATGCTCTTTAGCCTCCATATATTTGAGTTCTTTCCAACTTTCCTCTTGTGACTGAATTCTAGTTTCAAAGCACTGTGTTCAAAAAATATGCAGGGAATAATCCCAATCGTTTGGTACCTGTTGAGACCTGATTTGTGACCTAGGGTGTGATCTATTCTGGAGAATATTCCATGGGCACTAGAGAAGAATGTGTATTCCATTGCTTTGAAATGGAAGGTTCTGAATGTCTGTGAAGGCCCTTTGGTCCAGTGTGTCATTTAAAGTCTTTATTTCCTTGATCTTTTGCTTAGATGATCTGTCCATTTCAGTCAGGGGGGTGTTAAAGTCCCCCACTATTATTGTATTGTTGTCGACGTGTTTCTTTGCTTTTCTTATTGATTGCCTTATATAATTGGCTGCTCCCATGTTAGGGGCATAGATATTTACAGTTGTAGATCTTTTTGTTGGATTGACCCTTTAAGTAGGACATAGGGCCCTTCCTCATCTCTTATTACAGTCTTTGGTTTAAAATCTAATTTGTCTGATATAAGGATTGCCACCCCAGCTTTCTTTTGGTGTCCATTAGCATGGTAAATGGTTTTCCACCTCCTAACTTTCAATCTGGGTGTGTCTTTGGGTCTAAAATGAGTCTCTTGCAGACAGCATATCGATGGGTCTTGTTTTTTAATCCAATCTGATAGCCTGTGTCTTTTGATTGGGGCATTTCGCCCATTTACATTCAGGGTAACTATTGAAACGTATGAATTTAGTGCCATTGTATTGCCTATAAGGTGACTGTTACTGTATATTGTCTGTGTTCCTTTCTGGTCTATGCTGCTTTTAGGCTCTCTCTTTGCTTAGAGGACCCCTTTCAATATTTTTTGTAGGGCTGGTTTCGTGTTTGCAAATTCCTTTCATTTTAGAGTGTCCTGGAAGCTTTTTATCTCTCCTTCTATTTTCAATGAGAGCCTAGCTGGATATAGTGTTCTTGGCTGCATATTTTTCTCGTTTAGTGCTCTGAAGATATCATGCCAGTCCTTTCTGGCCTGCCAGGTCTCTGTGGATAGGTCTGTTGCCAATCTAATGTTTCTACCATTATAGGTTACATATCTCTTCTCCCGAGCTGCTTTCAAGATTTTCTCTTTGTCTCTGAGACTCCTAAGTTTTACTATTAGATGTTGGGGTGTTGACCTATTTTTATTGATTTTGAGAGGGGTTCTCTGTGCCTCCTGGATTTTGATGCCTGTTTCCTTCCCCACATTAGGGAAGTTCTCTGCTATAATTTGCTCCAGTATACCTTCTGCCCCTCTCTCTCTTTCTTCTTCTGGGATCCCAATTATTCTAATGTTGTTTCATCTTATATTGCTTATCTCTCGAATTCTGCCCTCGTGATTCAGTAGTTGTTTCTCTCTCTTTTTCTCAGCTTTATTTTCCATCATTTGGTCTTCAATATCACTAATTCTCTCTTCTGCCTCATTTATCCTAGCAGTTAGTGCCCCATTTTTTATTGCACCTCATTAATAGCCTTTTTGATTTCAACTTGGTTAGATTTTAGTTCCTTTATTTCTCCAGGAAGGGTTTCTCTAATAACGTCCATGCTTTTTTCCAGCCCGGCTAGTATCTTTAAAATCATGATTCTGAACTCTAGGTTCGACATTGTACTAATGTCCGTATTGAGTAGGTCCCTGGCAGACGGTACTACCTCTTGTTCTTTTTGAGGTGATTTTTTTCTCTTGTCATTTTGTCCAGAGGAGAATAGATGAATGAGAGAACAAAATGCTAACAGTTTAACAACGTCCCCAGCAAATATACAAATCTATACAAATCAGAAAAGACCTGAAACCAGGGGAGAAGAAAGGGAAAGAAAGAAAAAAGAAAAAAGAAAAAGATAAAGATAAAGATAAAAACAAACAAAAACAGAACAAAACAAAACAAAAAACAGTATATGATCAAATATGATATGGCTAGTGCATAGATCAGTGCCACACACTAGATTTTCGGTGTATTTTGGTCTGTTAGAAGAAAGTGCCTCCTAGAATTTTAAAGAAAGAAAGACATATGTACAAAATAAAGGTTGATATGATGAAGGGATGGAATATGACTGTAAAGATGGAAATTATAAAAGATTTTATAAAAGTAATTGATAAGATTAGAAGTTGTTTGAAAAAAGATTTTAAAAAAAGAAAAAAAAAGGGAGAGAATGTGATCAGGCAGGAGACTAGAACAAAGCCATATAGTAGTGGATTTAGGGTATATTTTGATCTGTTAGAAGAAAATGTAGTTCAAAATTTTAAAGAGAGAACTTATATACATGCCAACATAAGGGTAACTACTACGAAGGGATAGAATATGACTCTCAAAATGAATAAAAATTTTTTTTAAAAAAGGGTTTGATAAGATGTTGGTTGAAAAAGGGAAAAAGAAAAATTCAAAAAAAAAGTTAAAAAAAATAACTTTGAAAGACTAATGTATCATGGTAAAAAAGCCATGAATTCTATGTGCAGTATTCCCCTAGCGCTGGAGTTCTCCCGTTCTCATTGATCGGTAAACTTGGTCTTGGCTGGCTGTTCCTGTTGATCTTCTGGGGGAGGGGCCTGTTGCCGTGGTTTCCAAATGTCTTTGCCGGAGGCGGAATTGCCCCGCCCCTGCTGATCCGGGTTAAGAAATCTGCTCGGGTTTGCCCTCCGGAGCTTTTGTTCCCTGCAAGCTTTCTGTATGGCTTTGGAGGACGAGAGTGAGAATGGCGGCCTCCTATCTCCACCCCAGAGGAGCCGAGAACTCACGGCCCCAGTTGACAGTGCCCCCAGAGAAAAGCAATCACTCCCATCTCCCCAGTCTCCAGTGGTACTCCATGCTCACCCGGCTGTGATGGAGCATTTCTATCTCTGGCACCCGACTCAGTGTGGAGTCTGCAAACCCAGCAGTTCTCTGCTGTGTGCTCTCCCACCGCACCTCCCAGGTAAGGAAGGGGAGTCTCCCCGGATCTGCCACTTGTTGGGTCCCTGAGAGCTCACGCCTCGGCTCCGTCTGTGCAGCCGGCTTCCCCGTTCTGATATCTGGGAGCTCTGCTGCACTCAGGCACCCCCAGTCTTTCTATGTCCCTGAGGGTCCTGAGACCACACTGTCCTGTGAGGGTTCCACCCCCCACTTAGCCACTGGAGCGACGTCCCTCATCGGAGCCAACTTCTAAAAGTTCCGATTTTGTGCTCCGCGCCTCTATCACTTGCCAGAAGCGGCCACCGGAGGCCCCCCTCCCCCACCGTCTATCCTCCCGAATATTGTCTCAGGTTCACTTCTCCGCACGTCCTACCTTCCTGTAAGTGGTTGCTTTTCTGTTCAGAGTTGTTGCTATTCTTTTCTTCTATCTCCTGTTGAGTTCGTAGGTGTTCAGAATGGTTTGATCCCTATTCAGCTGAATTCCTGAGACCAGACAAATTCCGGGTCTCCTACTCCTCTGCCATCTTGCTCCCTCCCCAAACCTTTCAAAATATGTTCACTCCAATCTAGGGGCATATTTCCAGAAACCCATTTTTGTGTTTACAGAACTCCTAAATTATTAGGATAAGATGTCCACATGTGATAGAAAGTAATAGAAGGAAGTCTCTGTCTTCCTTGGGCTTGATACTTAACCCCAAATGTTCTGATATAGATGGAGTTGAGTTTCCTCCCTCTCATAGATGAGTATGATGTCTTGCTTCATCATATTACTCAGTTACAGGTGATAGAATATAATCACTTGCAAGAAAGCTGTTGAGGAAAAATCCATGGTCCACTGTCCTAACATTTTCCTGGGCTTTTCTCATCTTGGATATCTATTCCTAAAATCAGATACCTAGAGTGACATCACCAAGATGGTGACCTAAGTTTTTCTTGACTTTTCTTTCCCTCACAAGAAAAACAATTAACAACTATTCATGAACAAGACACCAGTGAGAGAATTCCAGAACACGGGATGAAGCTGAAGGACTCCCCTGCACCACAGAGACCAAGACAGACTGCATTAGAAAGGTAAAAGGAGTGGCTACATACTGACCACATTGCCCCTCCTCCCAGGCCAGTGCAGTACCATGCAGACATCAGTTTCCTCCAGTGGGAAAGCAGAGCCTGGGCAGGGGACAATCAGACCCCCCAGCACTGTGGGTTGCTTTGTGGGAGCCCATGCTCTGGTCTCACCTGCTGGGGATTATAGGGGAATACGTAAGATCCAGCTACTGAGAATCTGACTGTGACAGAGCAGGGGAAGGTGCTTCCAACAACCGAGCACATGGATAGTAGCAGATGAGTCCATACCTGCAGGACCAAAGTAGTAATCCCAATCAAATGTTTTGCTCAGCTGCAGAACAAAGTTGGGGTGTGGGGAGCATGTTCTAACTGGGAACTCAATGGGGTGAAGACATGCCTGATTCAGGTCCTCAAACAAGCTTTTATGGCCCTAGAATCTGGTTTGGCCACACCAAAGCAGGGAGCTGAGTCACAGTCCTATGTGCTGGTGGGGCCTGGTGAGAGTCCCTGGAAGCTGTGTAGCCTGTGTAGCCTGTGTACCCATCTCTCAAGGTGAGAGATGGGTAGGCAGAGCTAATCACCACCAGAGCAAAACCAGTACCAGTCATGAAAAATTCCCCTGCTAAGCCCAGACAGGGGGATTGATTCATAGCCAAGATGGAAGGTTCTGCCTCCTGGACTCTATCTGACCAAAATTATTGCCAAGGAGACCTAGAAGCTATTCTTCCATCTAACCAGAAAGGCTGTTCTAGAACTCTATCAAGACAGAGCTGTTAGCCCTTATAATAAAGCCAGTACTGGGTTTAGAGTATTCTTCTGGTATGCCTGGGCATTGGGAATAATTCATAGCTATGGATGAAGGTGGCTCCCAGACCACTGTGACCAGAAAAACTACTTGGGAAAAATTGGCAGAGGCTTTAAGTTGCCCCTCCCCATCCAACTCAGGCAAGGGAATGGAGACATAACTCCACCTGCTGTTAAGAGTGTCTCCCAGTCCCGTCAGAACAGAAAGGCTAGTAAGAACACCTGGAAGCTGCATAAACTAGCAATACTCAAGCTGAGATGCACAGTCAGAGTTGACAGTCTGCAGTGCAAAGTCAGTGGCCCTGTTCTTATGAAACTTGGGGCATTAGTTGGTTTGACTTAAGGCAACAAACAAAGAGCTTTACCATCTTTAGAACTCCTCCCACTGTGCCCAGGCAGGGAAACTAATTCATAGCCCCACTCACTGCTGAATACAACCTTCAGCCTCACTGACCAGGACAGAGCAGAGGAAGATGCACAGTCCATACAAAAGCCCTGCTTATAGTGGCAGTTGAAAACACAGCTCACAACTTTCCCCATTCGCACAGCAAAATTGTAGGTCTCACCTAACCAAGGAATTCAGTGCATACTCTCCTAAGTCAGGTCCCCAAGCATGAGCTTTACAGGCCCTCGGTACTGTCCTGCTGTCCCACCAGGGCAGAAAAATGGATTCATAGCCCTATCTACTACTGAATATGTAGTTACCCTTGAATAATGTAGGGGTTAGGTGTGCCAATCTCCCATACAGTTGAAAATCTGTAACTTTTGGCTCCCCGCAAAACTTAACTACTAATAGCCTACTGTTGAGTGAAAGTCTTACTGATAAGTCAATTAACACCAATTTTGTATGGTATATTATATACTGTATTCTTACAATAAAGTAAGCTGGAGAAAAGAAAATGTCATTAAAAAATCATAAGGAAGAGAATACATTTATAGTTCTGTATTTATCAAAAATAATCCACATACAAGTAGGTTTGTGCAGTTCAAACCTATGTTGTTAAAGGACACCTGTAGTACCTAGACATGATGATCTATAGCTTGACCAGAAAATCCAGGCAACTACAGAGCCCAGCCTCTTACTTGGATAGGAAACCCAAGCCAGCAGTCCAATCCAATAAGAGAATAGCCCAAATAGGGCTATACTGAAACACACTGTAATTAAATTATCAAAGTCAAAGAATTTTAAAAGCAGCAAGATCAAAGAAGTTGCATACAAAGAAACTCCCATATTACTCTAGGCAGATTTCTCAACAAACTTTTCAAGCTAGGAGATAATGTGATGATATATTTAATATATTAAAAACAAAACAAAACAAAACCCTGGCAATCCAGAATTCTATACCCAGCAAAGCTGCCCTTCAGAAATGAAGCAGGGATAAAGGTTTCCCCCAAAAAACAAAAGCTGAGGGAGTTCATTACCACTAGACCAGTCTTATGCTAAAGGAGTTTTTTAAGTGGAAGTAAAAAGACACTAATTAACATCAACACTTTAAAAAGTAGCACTAAAAAATCACTAGTAGTGGTAAACATAGCATCAATGTTAGAATCTGTAATATGGTAGTGATGGCTCATAATTCATCGACAACTCTAAAAGTTTTAAAGAATAAATGTAGTAGAAATAACCTTGAATACAAAAATCTTTTACTAGTTACCCAATATAAAAATATGTAAATTTTAATAGGAATAACCTAAAATGTGAGAGGGAGGAGAAAAAAGTATAAAGTTTAGAACTTCTATTTAAGTCAAGTTGTTATCAGCTTAAATAGGGTGTTATAATTTTTGGATATTTTATGTAAGCCTTATAGTAACAAGGAAAAACCTACATCAATTACAAAAAAGAACATGATGAAGTAAAAAAATACTGACATCAAAAGACATCAAAACATGAAAAAAAAAAAAAAAGACAGCAGGATAAGAAACAGGGAACAATGGGTCTACAGAACAACCAGAAAACAATTAGCAAAATGGCCATAGTAGGTCCTTACCTAGCAACAATTACTTTAAAAATAAATAAAGTTCTCAAATCAAAAGATACAGAATGGCTGAATGGATTTAAAAAACACAACAATATACAATGATATACTGCCTACAAGAGATTCTTTAGCCTCAAAGACACATATAGACTGAGAGTGAAGGGATAAAAGACATTTTAAGCAAATAGTAACAATACAACAATAAAATAAAAGCAGGGGTAGCTATACTTATATTAGACAAAGTAGACTTTCAACCAAAAATGGTAAAAAGAGACAAAGAAGGTCATTACATAATGATAAAGTGTCAATTCATGAAGAAAATATAATAATTGTAAATGTGCCAAACACTGCAGCCAGCATCTAAATATATAGAGTAAAAACTAACAGATCTACAAGGAGATGCACACAGCAATACAACGATATTTGGGGACTTTAATATCCTATTTTCAACAATTAATAGATCATCCAGAGAATAAAGGAACTGCAGATTTGAACACTACAGAACAAATGGACCTAACAGACATATACAAAACATTCTATCCAACAACAGCAGAAACACATTCTTCTTAAATATACATGGAACATTTCCTAGGATAGACCATACTTTAGGCCACAAAACAAGTCTTGGCAAATTCAAGAACTGAAATCATACCAAATATCTTCTTTGACCACGATGATGTGACTAAAAATCATGGCAAGAGAAAAACTGGGAAATTCATGAATACGTGGAAAGTAAATGATGCTCTCCTGAACAACCAATGGATCAAAGGAACCAAAAAAGAAATTAAAAGTAAAAGAAAAAAATCTTGAGACAAATGAAAAAGCAGACAACATACCAGAACTTATGGGATGCTGCAAAGCAGTTGTAAGAGGAAAGTTAATAGCAATAAATGTCTACATAATGAGGCCAAAAAAACCCAAAAAACAAAAACAAAACAAAAAACTAATAAACAGCCTAACTCTACACCTTCAAGAACCAGAAAAAGGAGAAGAGCAAATTGACCCCAAAGTTAGCAGAAAAAATAATAAAAACAGAAGAACAATATAAACAATTAACCAGACTAAGAGATGGTTCTTTAAAAGGATAAATCAAAATGATAAACCTTTAGCTAGACTAACAAGGGTAAAAAAAAGAGATGACCAAATGAATACAATTATAAATGAAAAAGGAGACATTACAAATGATACCAGAAATACAAAGGATCAAAGAGAATACTATGCATTATATACCAACAAACTGGACAGCCTAAAATAAATAGAAATATTAGAAACAAACAAGCTCTGGAAACTGAATCAGAAAGAAATAGAAAATCTGAATAGATTGATTACTAGCAAAGTGATTGGGTGATTTTCGACTACCGACTCAATGAAGAAAGCCCAGAACCAGAGGGCTCCACAGGTAAATTTTATCGAACATTTTAAAAGGAATCAACATCAATTTTTCTCAAATTGTCGCCTCCCCCCCCAAAAAAAATCAAAGAAGATAGAATCCATTCAAACTCATTTTATGAGGCCAGCATTATCCTGAATGAAAGCCAGATAAAGACATTACAGGAAGGAAAACTACAGGTCAAATTCCCCGATGAATATGCATGCAAAATTCCTCGACAAATATTAGCAAACAGAATTCAACAATACATTAAAAGGATCATTCACTATGATCATGTGGGATTTATTCCTGGGATGCAAGGATGGTTCAACATAAGCACTGTGATGTAATATATCATGTTAATAGAATGAAAGAATCATATGATTATCCCACTAGACACAGAAAAGAATTTGACAAAAATCATCCATTCACGATAAAAGCACTTAACAAATTAAGCACTGAAGCAATAAATCTCAATAAATAAGGCCATATAAGACAAACCCACAGCTAACATCATACTAAACAGTAAAAAGTTGAAAACTCTCCTCTAAGATCAGGAACAAGACAAGGATGCTGATCTGTGACATTCCTATTCAATATAGTACCAGGAGCACCTGGGTGGCTCATTCAGTTAAACGTCTGACTCGGTTTCAGCTCAGGTCATGGTCTCAGAGTCATGAGATGGAGCTTCATGTCAGGCTCTATGCTCAGTATGGAGTCTCCTGGAGATTCTTTCTCTCTTCCCCTCTGCCCCTCCCTTCACTTATTCTCTCTCTCTCTCTCTCTCTCATTAAAATAAAATAAAATAAATAAATAAATAAATAAATAAATAAATAAATAAATAAATAAATAAAATCTTTTAAAATGTATAGTACCAGAAGTCTGAGATATAGCAATCAGGCTAAGAAAAAGAGAAGCCATCAGAAATATAATAGAAAAAGTAAAATTTTCTCCATTTTTAGATAACATGATTTTATATGTAGAAAATCCAGAAGATTCAAACAAAAACTGTTAGAACATCAAATTAAAAAGCTTCTGCACAGCAAAGAAAACCAACAACAAGTGAAAAGTCAAACAAAGAATGGGAGAAAATATTTGTGAACCATGTATTTGATAGGAAGTTAAAATCCAAAATATATAAAGAACTCCTATAACTCAATAGCAAAAAACAAATAATCCAATTAAAACAGGGGACAAAAGAACTGAATTTTTTTTTTCCCCCTAAAGAAGCTATAGGAATGGGGACATGCAGAAATGTTGCTCAACATCATTAATCTTTAGAGAAATTCAAATTAAAAGCAAAAAGAACTATCACCTCATGCCTCCTGGAATGGCCCTCATTAAAAGGCAAAAGATAACAAATGCTGACATATATGTGGAGGAAAGGAACCCTTGTGCACTGATGGTGGGGTTATCAATTGATACAGCCACTATGGAAAATGGGATAGAGGTTCCTTAAAAAATTAAAAACTGAACTAGCATATGATCCAGAAATTCCACTTTGGGGAATATATACAAAGGAAATGAAAACAACAACTCAAAAGCTACTGTATTTCCCCCCTCCATATTTTTATAGTAGTATCATTTACAATAACAGACATGGAAACAAACTAAGTGTCAATCACTGAATAAATGGATAAAGAAGTAGTGGTATATATGTGTGCACACATATACATATACACAAACTATTATTCAGCCATAGAGGTAGAAAAAGGGAAATGCTACCATTTTTGACATGGATGAAACTTGAAGGCATTATGCTAAGTGTAAAAGACAGAAAGACAAATATGATATGATCTTATTCATATATGGAAACTAAAAAAAAAAATCCACTGAATTTATAGAAAAAGAATCAGATTTGTGGTTACCAGAGATAAGGTTGAGAGCAAGAGGAACTGGGGGAAGCTGGTCAAAAGGTACAAACTTCTGGTTATAAGATAATTAAGTACTAGTCATATAAGTTACCACATAAAGTGTATACTTATCACTGCTGTAGGATATGTAGAAAAGTAGTTAAAAGTGTAGATTGTGGAGGAGCAAGATGGCGGAGGAGTAGGAGACCTAAATTTTGTCTGGTCCCAGGAATTCAGCTAGATAGCTATCAAAACATTCTGAACACCTATGAACTCAACAGGAGATCAAAGAAAAAAATAGCAGCAACTCTCTGAACAGAAAAGCGACCACTTTCTGGAAGGTAGAGAGTGCAGAGAAGTGAATCCCTAATTTTTGTACATATATAAGTTTTGTACATATATGTTTCTCTTTCCTTAAAATTTTGGGAGGCAGTTTCTTCTAACAGACCAAAATACGCCCAAAATCTATTGTGTGGCACTGATCAATTCACCAGCCTGATCATATTTGATCATGTTCTTTTTTTTTTTTATCTTTTTCTTTTTTCTTTCTTCCCCTTTCTTTCCCCCTGGTTTCAGGTCTCTTCTGATTTGTTTAGTGTATATTTTTCTGGGGTCGTTGTTACCCTGTTAGCATTTTGTTCTCTCATTCATCTATTCTCCTCTGGACAAATGGCAAGACAGAAAAAAATCACCTCAAAAAAAAAAAAAGAATGAGAGGCAGTACTGACTGCCAGGGACCTAATCAATACGGACGTTAGTAAGATGTCAAAACTAGAGTTCAGAATGATGATTTTAAAGATACTAGCTGGGCTTGAAAAAAGTATGGAAGTTATCAGAGAAACACTTTCTGGAGAAATAAAAGAACTAAAATCTAACCAAGTCAAAATCAAGGCTATTAATGAGATGCAATAAAAAATGGAGGCTCTAACTGCTAGGATAAATGAGGCAGAAGAGAGAATTAGTGATATAGAAGACCAAATGATGGAAAATAAAGAAGCTGAGAAAAATAGAGGTAAACAACTACTGAATCACGAGGGCAGAATTCGAGAGATAAGTGATACCATAAAACAAAACAATACTAGAATAATTGGGATCCCAGAAGAATAAGAAAGAGAGGGGCAGAAGATATATTGGAGAAAATTATAACCGAGGACTACCCTAGTATGGGGAAGGAAACAGGCATCAAAATCCAGGACGCACAGAGAACCTCCCTCAAAATCAATAAAAATAGGTCAAAACCCTGACATCTAATAGTAAAACTTACAAGTCTCAGAGACAAAGAGAAAATTCTGAAAGCAGCTTGGGGCAAGAGATCTGTAACCTATAATGGTAGAAACATTAGATTGGCAACAGACCTATCCACAGAGACCTGGCAGGCTAGAAAGGACTGGCATGATATATTCAGAGCAGTAAATGAGAAAAATATGCAGCAAGAATACTATATCCAGCTGGCTGTCATTGAAAATGGAGAGATGAAAAGCTTCCAGGACAAACAAAAACTAAAAGAATTTGTGGATACAAAACCAGCCCTATAAGAAATACTGAAGGGGTCCTCTAAGCAAAGAGAGAGCCTAAAAGTAACAGACCAGAAAGGAACACAGACAATATAGAGTAACAGTCATCTTACAGGCAATAGAATGGCACTAAATTCATATCTTTCAGTAGTTACCCTGAATGTAAATGGGCTAAATGCCCCAATCAAAAGACACAGGCTATCAGATTGGATTAAAAAAACAAGACCCATTGATACGCTGTCTGCAAGAGACATATTTTAGGTCCAAACAAACCTACAGAATTAAAATGAGGGGGTGGAAAACCATTTACCATGCTAATGGACACCAAAAGAAAGCTGGGGTGGCAATCCTTATATCAGACAAATTAGATTTTAAACCAAAGACTGTAATAAGAGATGAGGAAGGGCCCTATGTCCTACTTAAAGGGTCAATCCAACAAAAAGATCTACAACTGTAAATATCTGTGCCCCTAACATGGGAGCAGCCAATTATATAAGGCAATCAATAAGAAAAGCAAAGAAACACGTCGACAACAATACAATAATAGTGGGGGACTTTAACACCCCCCTGACTGAAATGGACAGATCATCTAAGCAAAAGATCAAGGAAATAAAGACTTTAAATGACACACTGGACCAAAGGGCCTTCACAGACATTCAGAACCTTCCATTTCAAAGCAATGGAATACACATTCTTCTCTAGTGCCCATGGAACATTCTCCAGAATACATCACACCCTAGGTCACAAATCAGGTCTCAACCGGTACCAAAATATTGGGATTATTCCCTGTGTATTTTTGGAACACAGTGCTTTTAAACTAGAACTCAATCACAAGAGGAGAGTCAGAAAGAACTCAAATACATGGAGGCTAAAGAGCATCCTACTAAAGAATGAATGGGTCAACTAGGAAATTAAAGAAGAATTTAAAAAATTCATGGAAACCAATGAAAATGAAAACACAACTGTTCAAAATCTTTGGGATGCAGCAAAGGCAGTCCTAAGAGGAAAGTATATAGCAATACAAGCCTTTCTCAAGAAACAAGAAAGGTCTCAAATACATAACCTAACCCTACACCTAAAGGAGCTGGAGAAAGAACAGCAAATAAAGCCTAAACCCAGAAGGAGAAGAGAAACAATAAAGATCAGAGCAGAAATCAATGAAATAGAAACCCAAAGAACCGTAGAACAGATCAACGAGACTAGGAGCTGGTTCTTTGAAAGAATTAGTAAGATTGATAAACCCCTTGCCAGACTTATCAAAAAGAAGAGAAAGGACCAAATAAATAAAATTATGAATGAAAGAGGAGAGATCACAACCAATACCAAAGAAATAGAAACAATTATAAGAACATATTATGAGCAACTATATGCCAGCAAATTAGACAATCTGGAATGGATGCATTCCTAGATTCGTATAAACTAACAAAACTGAACCAGGAAGACATAGAAAACCTGAACAGACCCATAACCAGTAAGGAAATTGAAGCAGTTATCAAGTCTCCCAACAAACAAGAGCCCAGGGCCAGATGGCTTCCCAGAGGAATTCTACCAAACATTTCAAGAAGAATTAATACCTATTCTCCTGAAACTGTTTCAAAAAAATAGAAATGGAAGGAAAACTTCCAAACTCATTTTATGAGGCCACCATTACCTTGATCCCCAAACCAGAGAAAGACCCCATCAAAAAGAATTACAGACCAATATCCCTGATGAACATGGATGCAAGAATTCTCACCAAAATACTAGTCAATAGGATCCAACAGTACATTAAAATGATTATTCACCATGACAAAGTGGGATTTATTCCTGGGCTGCAAGTTTGGTTCAGCATCTGCAAATCAATGTGATACAATACATTGATAAAAGAAAGAACAAGAACCATATGATCCTCTCAATAGATGCAGAAAAAGCATTTGACAAAGTACAGCATCTTTTCTTCATCAAAACTCTTCAGAGTATAGGGATAGAGGGTACACACCTCAAGATCATAAAAGCCATCTATGAAAAACCCACAGCAAATATCATTCTCAATGGGGAAAAACTGAGAGCTTTCACCCTAAGGTCAGGAACACAGCAGGGATGTCCACGATCACCACTGCTATTCAACACAGTACTAGAAGTCCTAGCCACAGCAATCAGACAACAAAAAGAAACCAAAGGCATCCAAATTGGCAAAGAAGTGAAACTCTCACTCTTTGCAGACAATATACTTTATGTGGAAAACCCAAAAGACTCTACCCCAAAACTGCTAGAACTCATACAGGAATTCAGTAAAGTGGCAGGATATAAAATCAATGCACAGAAATCAGTGGCATTCCTATACACCAACAACAAGACAGAAGAAAGAGAAATTAAGAAGTCGATCCCATTTACAATTGCACCCAAAACCATAAGATACCTAGTAATAAATCTAACCAAAAAGGCAAAGGATCTGTACTCAGAAAACTATAAAATACTCATGAAAGAAATTGAGGAAGACACAAAGAAATGGAAAAACGTTCCATGCTCATGGATTGGAAGAACAAACACTGAAGATGTAAAAGCTATGTAGAGCAATGTACACATTTAATGCAATCCCCATCAAAATACCATCCACTTTTTTCAGAGAAATGGAACAAATAATCCTAAAATTTGTATGGAACCAGAAAAGACCCCGAATAGACAGAGGAATGTTGAAAAAAAAGCAAAGCTGGTGGCTTCACAATTCCGGACTTCAAGCTCTATTACAAAGCTGTCAAGACGGTATGGTACTGGCACAAAAACAGACCCATAGATCAATGGAACAGAATAGAGAGCCCAGAAATGGACCCTCAACTCTATGGTCAACTCATCTTTGACAAAGCTGGAAAGAATGTCCAATGGAAAAAAGACAGTCTCTTCAACAAATGGTGTTGGGAAAATGGGACAGACACATGCAGAAGAATGAAACTGGACCATTTCCTTACACCACACACAAAAATAGACTCCAAATGGTTGAAAGACCTAAATGTGAGACAGGAGTCCATCAAAATCCTAAAGGAGAACAAAGGCAGCAACCTCTTCGACCTCAGCCACAGCAACTTCTTCCTAGAAACATCGCCAAAGGCAAGGGAAGCAAGGGCAAAATGAACTATTGGGACTTCATCAAGATAAAAAGCTTTTGCACAGCAAAAGAAACAGTCAACAAAACCAAAAGACAACCAACAGAATGGGAGAAGATATTTGCAAATGACATATCAGATAAAGGGCTAGTACCCAAAATCTATAAAGAACTTATCATACTCAACACCCAAAGAACAAATGATCCAATCAAGAAACAGGCAGAAGACATGAACAGACATTTTTCCAAAGAGGACATCCCGATGGCTAACAGACACATGAAAAAGTGCTCCACATCGCTCGGCATCGGGGAAATCCAAATCAAAACCTCAATGAGATATCACCTCACACCAGTCAGAATGGCTAAGATCAACAAGTCAGCAAATGACAGATTTTGGCGAGGATGCAGAGAAAGGGGAACCCTCCTACACTGTTGGTGGGAATGTAAGTTGGTGCAGCCACTCTGGAAAACAGTATGGAGGTTCCTCAAAAAGTTGAAAATAGAGCTATCCTATGACCCAGCAATTGCACTACTGGATATTTACCCCAAAGATACAAATGTAGTGATCCAAAGGGGTACATGCACTCCGATGTTTATAACTGCAATATCCACAATAGCCAAAGTATGGAAAGAGCCAAGATATCCATCAACAGATGAATGGATAAAGAAGTGGTATACATATATATATACAATGGAATATTATGCAGCCATCAAAGGAATGATATCTTGCCATTTGCAATGACGTGGATGGAACTAGAGGGTATTATGTCGAGCGAAATAAGTCAGAGAAAGACATGTATCATATGCTCTCACTGATATGAGGAATTCTTAATCTCAGGAAACTGAGGGTTGCTGGAGTGGTGGGGGCTGGGAGGCATGGGGTGGCTGGGTGATAGACATTGGGGAGGGTATGTGCTATGGTGAGCACTGTGAATTGTGTAAGACTGTTGAATCACAGACCTGTACCTCTGAAGCTAATAATACATATGTTTAAAAAAAAAGAGGATAGTAGGAAGGGAAAAATGAAGGGGGGAAATGGGAGGGGGAGACGAACCATGAGAGACTATGGACTCTGAGAAACAAACTGAGGGTTCTAGAGGTGAGAGGGGTGGGGGGATGGGTTAGCCTGCTGATGGGTATTAAAGAGGGCACGTACTGAATGGAGCACTGGGTGTTATATGCAAACAATGAATCATGGAACACTACATCAAAAACTAATGATGTAATATATGGTGATGAACATAATATAATAAAATTAAAAAATTTTTAACGTGTAGATTGTAAGAGTTCTACTAGTTCTTTTGTTCTATTTTATTTATATGAGATGATGGATGTTAACTAAACCTACCGTGGTTAGCATTTCATTTAAATCAAACCATCATGTTGTACACCTTAACTTTATAGAAGTGATGTATCTCAAATATTTCTTAAATCTGGGGGAAACAATTAGATACAGAGTTGTGCCCACTTGCTCCTACTTCCTTTGCTCTGTGTTACTGAACAATTTTGAAATATTTTCTGTCTAAATCCATTTGTATATATATAAACTTTTATTTCACATATATACTAATCTACTCAAAATTCAAAATGTGAGTAACTTGTACAACTCTTCTATAAAACATTTTTCAAGGCAGACTGTTTTCAATTAAATCAATGTCAGCCATTCTCTTATCTCCGAACCTCTTATTTATTTCTATTTTTCTCTCTGCTTTTATGAAAGCAACCAGAGCTTAGCTTGAGTTCTTCTTTTTGGAAGGACTTCCATCTGTTCTCTTTCTATCCTTAAAACCCAACCCATCATGAAGTCTTGTGTTGCATTTTGTAATATTACTTAGTAATTATGCTTTCTTAGTCTGTTAATCTCTTTTATGTATGCATATTTTCTACCAGAAAGAAAACTCTACTTTTCTATCACTGAGGGTTAGGACAGTTTTTCCTATCCCAAGTTTATGTGTGTGTGTGTGTATGATGAGTAAATGATATAAGAATATATTAATAAATTCTGCTATTTTCCAACTATTTATTCTTAGGATTAGGTTGCTCATACCCCTATTCTCTGAATTTTTTCAAGTTTTATCTACAGGATTTTATATAACCAACATCTCCCACCCCCCTTTTCTTTCTTGCATTGGGCAACAGAGAGGATTCACTGATGCTATTATACAGTCTTTTTCCCAGAGCTAACACTGCTTTATAAATTGGGACAGCCACCTAAGTGTGTGTTGTTGTTCGTGAGGATGCGATTTTTTTTTTTTACTATTGCAGCTCATATTTAATGTTTCCTTATTCAAATAATTGAGTTTATTTTTAAATATCCATGTTCAAATGCTACACAGTCATAAAGATGCAGTAAATTGGGAATGATAGCAATACACATTGCCAGAATATTATCCAAGAGGAATATACAAAGTAATACTTCGGAAGTAATTTTCTCTTTAAATCACAATTGTTATGACTCTTGTGTATACTCTAGAGAAATCCAGATGACCATTCTAACTTATACAGTGTCCAAAAGATAACCATATTCCTGAATTTCATGTTAAGTTTACACAATTAAGCTCTTTAATCAATTTAATTATCCATTTTTAAATTTTTATTTAAATTTCAGTTAACAGAGTTCAATATTGGTTTTAGGAGTAGAATGCAGTGATTCCTCACTTACATACAACACCCATTGCTCATCACAAGTGCTCTCTTTAATACCCATCACCCACCTAGCCCATTCCCTATCTAGCTGTGTTCAAAGGACTAGACAATCATGGGGGGCCCCCCACTCATCCACCATCTTAACTCCTCCCTCCAAACTAATTATCCTTCTTTAAGGATTCAAAGATTCCCCCACCACCTTTTGCCCACTTTTTCCTGATAATATTTCATGATTTCACAAATTAGCCAGAGGTCTAGTTAATAATTTAAAAGTCTTTGATGAGACTTTAATGTTCAGCTTAGTGTAGCTCAAATATTTTAGTAATTGTAATGCAAAGTTGAAGCCAAACACAAAAATCATTGAAGGAATTTGTTTGCAAGAAGATAGCCTGTTTTTCTTTACTTCTCCTCATAGTTCACATCAAGTACAAATTTGCATTCACAAGGTAAATCCTAAAAAAAACTTGATGTTAATTTACAAAATCTCCTATGTGGTAAGACATGAAAAGGGACTTATGCATGAAACATCAACTACAGCATTAGAAAACTATCCCCTCACAAATTCAGCTTAATTTCATGATTTAGTAGGCAAAATATTTGGCATGACCCCTCTCTGGGCTGCATCTTGATTCTTTTTTAAAGAATGCTTTTGAATAGTTGTCAAAAACTCAGTCGGAGGGCACCTGGGTGGCTCAGTTGGTTGGGCAGCTGCCTTCGGCTCGGGTCATGATCCCAGAGTCCTGGGATCAAGTCCCACATCAGGCTCCCTGTTCAGCGGGGAGTCTGTTATTCCCTCTGCCCCCCCTGCCCCCCCTCACTGAAACTACCACCAAAGAATAAGAATCCATTTTAGGAAAACAGAGGCAAATGTTGGGAAAATCATGACATAAACTCTTTGTCCTCTCACTTGCTCAGTGACATCTTGGCATCATTTTGGTGTTTTGCACCCCTCTTTATCTTCTACTACACTTCCTTCACTGCTAACTTCCAAAGATATTTATGTCTGCCAATATCCTCTTCTATCAAAAATCATCTTAAACATATTCACACTTAAGAATAAATGACCTAAATTCCTCAAACTATTATTTCTTTCCAAAGGTAGCTGCATTTAAACCAGAAAAAAACTTAAGAGTAACAGGGCATTTGAGAAATATTAGGTAGCATGCTGCAGACCAACCAGACTTTGAAAGTGGTTGTGTACACGACTTATACCTAAATCCCTCTGTTGAAAAGGAAGACAACACAGAAAGAGAGTGGTGAGATTGGATTGATAAATCAGGTCCAATGAATGAAATAATAATTGACTTCCACCAGCTCTCAGTAGGCACAAATTCCTCCTATTCAAGTTTGTTGTCATTAAGTTGATAAATTATGGTATTGAACCTCACCTGGTGGAGCTCTGCATTCTAGTGGAATGGAAATAACAGTTAAATGTAGCATTTTCTTTGGCAGTTCTATTAAGGCCATCCTTGGCACTCTTACTCCCATATTGGCAACATGGGGTAAGTTGGTTTTTCATCAATATTACTTTTAGGCTTTGTACTGGTAAGAGCAGAAAAAAAAGCCCTTAGTCATTGCTGCTTTTCCTGTATTTGAGAATTTGAGACAAGGTCTAAAGGTGCTCAGTAGTTCCCTCAGAAAAATAAAGCCATGTTTGAATTTGATGTGGTATTATAATATTACAGCTGTTTAGAGCCAATGTACACAGAAAAATTGGAATGTAGTTATTAAAGTTGTATCTTCAATCTAATTTTATAATCATTTCTGGAAGTGATACCATTGCTGAAAATTCAACTTTAAAAAGAACAGATATTTAGATTTTTATTTCTCTTCCATGTGATTTATGTTTCTGTTTGTATATAAACTTAAGAAGTTTATATATAAGCCTGAAGTTGGGGACTTCCCTTGTAGAGAGCTGTGGATACTTCTTCTTACTCTATAAAAACTAAAAAGAGATTAAGTATACATTTTTATTTCTCCTTCTCTTTTTTTTGCCTGACCTGGCAATGCACTAGCTCCTTGGTGAAGTTTCTGTAGACAGAGTGCTAAATTATAGGTGATAATTGTTTACTGTAACAAGGTTTCAAAATAGGAGAAAAGTTTTCTGTTCTCCCAAAAATAGATTGGGAGAAAAGAAATGAAAGGTTGTGTTTGAACATCCACGAGCACATTTTTCTTCATCAAAGAGAAAATGCTTTTTAAAAAGAGCCTAAAAGTTAGCCCCAACAGAGATTAATTTTAATTAAGGCTCAGAAAAAGACGACAAGTATATTGATAAATGACTTTCTTTTCTTTGCTTTCCTTTTCATTTCCTTTCATGGTCTATGCTTGAGGTCAGAAGATTTTCCAGGCTTCCGTAGATGTTCATTATAGAGTAAAAAATCATGACACTTTCAGGTATTCCAAATAAAGATCTGCTAGTGATGGGAAAGGTAGGATGCTAAAATACTTTCCCAAATTTTACAGTTCTTTTAGTCTAAAATATTCATTGAGCTTTTGCTAACTAAAAGACCGTGATCTATGCACCATAAGGACTACAAAGATGGATAAACTTCAAAAAATTCTGATCTATTGTGCTACTGACTTAGATGTACATGGGCTATATAAGTGGCCAAGTAGAGGCAGGGAATTAGGTTAGAAGTTCATGTTAGGTAAAGGAGTAATTCAGGTTTCAAGGTAATGAATACTGCAGTACCAAGACAGGATGCTATGCCCACATGAATTTAAACCTGGACCTAAAGTGTCCAAGGGAAAGGAAACTACTATTGATAGAGCACCTACTATGTGTTGGGCACTTCATTAAATGACTTATATATACTCTCATTTAATTACAATAGTCTTGTGAAGTAGACATTACCCCACATGAGAAAATGGAGACACAAAATGAATATATAATGACCTCTGGTGGGTGTCACCAATTAAAATATGTCGATGCCAACATGGTTTCTGTGCAGTGAAACCTGAAATGAAAAGGTAGGAAATCTCTGGATGTATTTATTATGCAGATGTCACTTCATTATTATCTAATACCCTTAAGCAAGAAATCTCAACCCTTTAGCTATTACAAGATTCATTACAGCAAGTGATGATGTTCAGAGTTAAGAACATTCTTGCAGGGATATAATCAGAACTACCACCCTTTATTTAAAAAAAAAATTTCAAAAAGATTAACTTTTGATAGAAATTGAAAGAACAGTCATACATTAACACTTGTATACTGTTCATTTAGATTCAATACTTGTCAAAATTTTGGCATACTTGCTTTGTAACTCCAACCAAATGTTGTTTTCCTCTCTCTCATTACCACCTCCCTCTCTGTTTTATAAAATGTCCCACAATCAGTATTTGTATGATTATTTCCTTATGATTAGATCAGGAAAAAAATTTTTTTTTTTTGGCAAGAACACTATATAGATGAGGTACTTTACTTTCCATTGCATTATACTAGAGGCACATAATATCTATTTGCTCCATAAAAAGAGATTCTAAGTTTTGTCTCTGAGTTCAGATGGAGTCTACTCCATCTCTTACTTACAGAAGAATCTTTTCCCCTTATGAGCAATAAGGGTCTATGAGGTATATGCTAGGAAACAAAGGCAAACCAACATTCTGTTTCCCAATAACCTCTTATCCAAATATTTCAGCAGTTATTAGATGTCCTTGCTCAAATAAAATATTATAATTGTATGATGATTCTGAAATTCTAACATTTCCACCATGTATTTTAGTTGGCATGTAACAGTGTTTTGGGTTTTATAATACATGTAAAAACAAAGTTTATGACAATCATAGCATGTAGATCAAGAAGAAAAAACTGAACTGTACTATTGTAAGTTTGCTATAGCATATGTATCATCACTTGAAAGTAGACTATAATTAAAGATGTATACTATGGGGGCCCCTGGGGGCCTCAGTCAGTTAAGCCTCCAACTGAGTTTCAGCTCAGGTCATGATCTCATGGGTCATAGGATCAAGCTTCGTGTCGGGTTCCATACTCAGCAGGGTATCTGCTTGAAGCTTCTCTCCCTCTGCTCCTCTTCCCTGGCTCGCTCACATGTGTGTGCATACACATACACACACACATTCTCTCTCTCTCTCAAATCTTAAAAAAAGATGTACACTATGAATTCTAAAGTGACTACTAAAACAATATAAAGAATTATAGCTAAAAGGCCAAAAAAGGAGTTAAGTATTTTTTTTTTAAATCAGTCCAAAAGAAGGGAGAAAAAGAAGGAAAAGCAAACAAAATAGTGGAGGTGGTTCAAGATAGTGATATAGGAATACACTAAACTCACCTCCTCCCATGGACACAATGAATCTACAGCTATATATGGATAAGTTCCCTCTCAACAGACCTGAAAACTAGCTGACCAGATCCTCCACATCAGAAAAAGGAGACTCATGGAGAGCGGTGAGAGAGGTCTCATGGAGAGTGGTGGTATGACTGCATCTCAGCAGTCATACCATAACCCCTCCCCCCACACACACCCCAGTGCAGCAACCCACAATCAAGGAGGGATCTCACAAACCCAGAACTTCTGAGAAACAGATGGTTCATACCTCACATCAGGCACCCTGACTTTTAATACTTGCATCTGAGGGACAAACCCCAAAAACATCTGGCCTTATAAACCAATGGGACTCACTCCCATAAGACCTAAAGATCTCTAGCAAACTGAGAAACTGCTTTAAAAGCGTATGTACAGATGCACTGGCCACAGGGCCCTTCACAGATAAAGCAGTCTGAAAAGCACCCAAACTATATGAGAAGGAGATTTAAAGATCAAAGAAGATTTGCTAATCTTAAACTGTCTGCTGGAGGGGACTGGGCTTGTTGAGATATTCTCTAGGGACAGATGCACTGCTGGGCACCATTTTATACTCTTCTACCTTGCTAAAGCCATTTGTTTTTTTTTCCCCCCTTGGCTTACATCTTTACTTTCCAATCAGCAAGCACCATCTTTGAACTCTCCTGCCTTGCTAAAGCTGGCAACTGCCATTTCTTCATTATTTTCTTCCTTGGCAAATGCCATCTTCATGCTCCACAGTGCTAATATCTCCTGGAGGGGAGCTTTTACATATGTCTCCTGTCCCAGGTTTTGCAGCTGCAGCCCAGGGGATACCCTTTGGGCTGCTGGGCTTTTGAGGTCAGGACATATGTGTTCCTGGGTTCCATGGGACTGTAACAGTTGGAGAGTTTTTGGAAGGTTACCACCCTCAGGGAACTGCTCAGACAGACTAAAACATATCCCAGTCTTTGAGTTAGAGGCCTATTTGTGCGTCCAGGGTCTTTGGCCTAAGGGGCAGATTTCTGGTCTGGCCTACCAAGGGGCTCTCAGGAACAGAGGCTATTGGACAAAGTTTTGAACTTTCCCTCTGCCGTATTCCAGCTTGCCAGTATCTGCTAGAAATGAGCTTTTACCCTTGTGTGGTTCCCTAATTTTTGCAGTGGCTGCCAATGGATACCTCTATCTCATTTGGCTCAGGTGGCCAGATCAGCTTACATTCACCAGTCCCACAGGGCTGTAACCAGTGGATTAAGAGTTCTTGAACAAACACCACCCTTAACGTATAGCAAGAGACAACAAAAAAAGGAGTTCAGTCTTTCTGTAAAAGAAGGTTCTAAGCTTATTATCATAGCTGCAACCGAAGGGGCAGATTTCTAATTAAACACACATCTAAGAGGTGACTATAAGCATTACCAGAGACCTCAGAAGATGGGCACTTTGTGCTCTCCTTCTACTATGTTTCAAAGCACTGGTATCTCTCAATCCCTTGATTGCCTAGTTCTGGTGGCCAGGGAGGCTTACATTCCTGAGTAGCATGAAACTATAATAGAGAAACAGTTTTTGGCAGACTACAACTTCCAGGCCACTGCACAGACAGCAGGCTGAAATATACCCCCAGCCTATCTGTGAAAGAGACCTATTTACTTGTCCTGGAGCTTTTGCCTGAGGAATAGGCTTTAGATTTGCCACACACCTAGAACCTATGGAGGTGCTTTCAGGGAATGCAGTATGGGACACCATCTTTGCATTCTCCCTCTACCTTACTACAGCTCACTGTCACTCCCAGAGAGAAGCTTATACACTCTTTGGAGACCCAATTTTTGTGACTGGCACTCAAGAGACACCTCCAGATTATCTAGTATGGAGGCTAGCTGGGTTTCCAATTGCAGTACCACAGAAATGAATATATTTGCACACTTTAAAAGCTGCTGTATGGGGCACCTGGCTGGCTCAGTAGGAAGAGCATGTGACTCTTGATCTTGGGGTCATGAGTTCAGGCCCCGTGTTGGGCATAGAGATTGCATATATACATACATACAAGCTGCTGCCTGAAGGTCTGGTTTCCAATCAATGTGAAACTACATGCTGACTGAGATCCCCCTCTTTGGGACATTGAGAGGTCTTGACAACTCTCAACAACTGGGAGCTATTAAAAATAAAATAGGCTGCTTGGAGAATCACAAAGGTTCAAGGGACAACCAAGAGGTAGGGCAAGGTTGAATAAGTTTCATCTCCTACATGAGGCCACTCCTTCAAAACTGGAAGAGGTAGCTATTTCATCTAATACATAGAAACAAACACAGAGAGTCAAACAGCATGAAGAAACAGAAATATGTTCCAAATGAAAGAACAAGATAAAACTTCAGTGTGGGGTTTGGGAGGGGGACCTAATGAAATGAAGGTAAGTAATTTACCTGATAAGTTCAAGGTAGTGGTCATAAAGATGCTCACCAAACTTGGGAGAAGAATGGATGAACACAGTAAGAACTTCAACAAACAGAAAATATAATAAAGTACAAACACAGTCACAGAGCTGATGAATCCAGTAATTGAACTGAAAAATAAACTATAGGGATTTAAACAGCAGACTAGATGAAGCACAAGAAAGTCCTCATAATCTTGAAGATAGGACAATAAAACTCATGCAATCAGAGTAGCAAAAATTAAAAAAAAATTAAAACATAAAGATACCTTAATATATGTATGGGACAACATTAAGCTGACTAACATTTACCTTAGAGGGGTTCCAGAAGAAGAGAGAGAAAAGAGCAGAAAACCTTTTTGAAGAAATAATGTCTATAAACTTCCCTCACCTTGGGAAGAAAATAGACATCCACATTCAAGAAGTCCAGAGGTAAATTCAAAGAGATTATACCGAGACACATTATAATTAAAACTTTAAAAGTTAAAGGAAAAAAAGAATAAATCTTAAATACCGCAAGAGAAAAATAACTTGTTACATTTAGAGGAACCTCAATAGGGCTATCAGCAGATTTTTCAGCAGAAACTGTACAGGCCAGAAGAGAGGGGCATGAGATATTCAAAGTTCTGGAAGAAAAGAATTTCCAACAAAGAATGCTTTACCCAGCAAACTTATTATTCACAATAATAAGGAGAGGTAAAGAGTTTCCAAGAAGCAAAAGCTAAAGGAGATCATTGCTACTACACCAGCATTACAGGAAATGTTAGTGACTTATGTAAGCTGAAAAGAAAAGATGCTAACTAATAACAAGAAAACAAGAAAGTATAAATCTCACTAGAGAAGTAAATATCTAGTAGAGGTGGTGGATTAATCAAATATAAAGCTAGTATGAAGGGTTTTAAGATTTTATTTATTTATTTGAGAGAGAGAGAATGAGAGCATGAAAGGGAAGAGGGTTAGAGGGAGAAGCAGACTCCCTGCTGAGCAGGGAGCCCGATGCGGGACTCGATCCAGGGACTCCAGGATCATGACCTGAGATGAAGGCAGTCGTTTAACCAACTGAGCCACCCAGGTGCCCGCTAGTATGAAGGTTAGGGAAAAATAGTAAAAATAACTAGAACTACAATACTCTGATAAGGGATACACAGGATAACAAGATGTAAAATGTAATATCAGAAAGATGAAACGTGGAAGGGGCAGACAGTAAACAGGCAGAGTTTTAGAATGCATTCAAACTTAAGTTGTTACCAACTTAAAATAGATTGTTATAAATACTTATATATAAGCCTAAGGTAACTAGAAAGTAAAAACCTATAGGAGATACACAAAAGATAATGCAAAAGAATCTAAGCTTATCACTAAGAAAAGTCATCAAACCACAAAGGAAGAGAGGAAGAGAAGAAAGGAATAGAGAGGAACTACAAAATGACCAAAAAACAATTAATAAAATGGTAATAAGTACATACATATTAATAATTACTTCAAATATAAATGGACTAAATTTTTCAATCAAAAGACATACAGTGGCTGAATGGATCAAAAACAAGACCCATCTATATGCTGCCTACAGGAGACTCACTGCAGATGTAAGGACACACATGAATAAGAAAAAAAAATTCCATGAAAACAGAAACCAAAAGTAAAACAAAACAACAACAACAAAACTGGTGTAGCTATATTTTTATCAGACAAAATAGATGTTAAAACAAAGGTATTGTAATAAGAGATAAAAAAGGGCTTTACATAATAAAGGGATCAATCCAACCAATCCAACAAGAGGATATAACATTCATAAATATTTATGTTCCCAATATAGAAGCACCTAATATATAAAGCAAATATTAACAAACCTACAGGGAGAAATAGTCAGCAATACAGTAATAGTAAGGGATTTAATACCTCATTTACATCAAATAGATTATCCAGACAGAAAATCAATGAGGAAACATTGGCTTTAAAGGACACATCAGACTAGATGAACTGAATAAATACAGAACATTCATTTAAAAGGAGAATACACATTCTTCTCATGTGCACATGGAATTTCTCCAGGATACACAATATGTTAGACCACAAAACAAGCCTCAATAAATTTAAAAAGACTGAAATCATATCAAGCAGCTTTTCCAACAGTAGTATAAAACCAGAAATCAACAGGAAGAAAACTAGAAAATGCACAAATATGGGAGGTTAAACAAAATGTTACTGAACACCCAAAGAGTCAATAAAGATATCAAAGGAGAAATAAAAAAATAACTTAAGACAAATGCAAATATAAGATACCAAAATTTATGTGATGCAGCAAAAGCAGTTCTAACAGGGAAGTTCATAGTGATAAAGGCTTACCTCAAAAAACAACAAAAAATTATCAAATAAACAACCTAACTTTAAACTTCAAAGAACTAGAAAAGAAAAAAAAAAGTAGTTCAAAATTAGTAGAAGGGAAGAAAACAAAGATCAGAGACGAAGACAATAGAAAACATGAATGGAATTAAGAGCTGGTTCTTACAAAGATAAATAAAATTGACAAACTTTTAGCTAGACTCACCAAGAAAAAAAGACAGGAATCAAATAAAATCAGAAATGAAAGATGTTCCAACTGATACCACAGAAATACAAAGGATCATAATCACCATATATGAATTAGATGCCAACAAATTGGACAACCTAGAAGAAATGGATAAATTCTTAGAAACATGCGATCTCCCAAGACAGAATCAGAAGAAACGGAAAAATCTGAATAGACCAGATAGTAGTAAAGAGATGGAAGATTTTTGATTACTAACTCAAACAAACAAAAGTCTAAGACCAGACACAATCACTGGTGAATTCTACCCGACATTCAAAAAAGAATACCAATCCATCTCAAACTCTTCTAAAAAAAAAAAAAAAAAAAAAAAAAAAATTGAAGGGGAGGGAATGCTTTCAAACTCATTTTTACAAGGCCAGCTGTACCCTGATCAAACCAGACAAGGATGTCACAAGAAAATTATAGGCCAATATTCCTGATAAGCACAGTTGCAAAATTCTTCAACAAAATATTAGCAAACTGAATTCAACAATACATTAAAAGGATAATACAGTATGATTAAGGGTATTTATTCCAGGGATGCAAGTGTGGTTCAACATCGGCAAATCAATCATTTGATATACCACATTAACAAAATGAAGGATAAAAAAAATCAGATGATCATCTTAATAGAAGCAGAAAAAGCATTTGACAAAATTCAACATCCTCTTATGATAAAAACTCTCAACAGAGTGGATATAGAGGGAAATGCCTGAACATAATAAAGACCATATATGAGAAGCCCATAGCTGACATCATTCTCAATAGTGAAAAGCTAACATCTTTTCCTTTAACATCAGGAACAAGACAAAAATGCCTACTCTCACCACATTTATTCAACATAGTATTGGAAGTTCTAACAAGAGCATCAAGAAAGAAAAGGAGATAAAAGGAACATAAATTGGAAAGGAAAAAGTTGAACTGTCACTATCTGTGGATGACATGATTTTATATACAGAAAACCCTAACGACCACCAAAAAACCGTTACAAGTTATAAATAAATTCAATAAAGATGCAAGATACAAAAAAATCAACATACAAAAATCTGTTGTGTTTCCATACACTAATAACAAAGTGGTAGAAAGAGAAATCCCATTTACAGTTGCATTAAACAGAGTATCTAGAAATTAACTAATGAGGTGAAAGACCTCTAAAACAACTAAAAACGACAAGACAAAGTAGTCCATGCTCATGGATTGGAAAAATTAATATTGTTAAAATGTCCATACCATTCAAAGTAATCTACAGATTCAATGCAACCCTTATCAAAATTCCAATGGGATTTTTCCAGAAAAATAGGACACACAATCCTAAAATTTTTACAGAACCACAGAAGATCTCAAACAGCCAAAGCAGGCTTAAAGAACACAGCTGGAGGTATCATGTTTCCTGATTTGAAATTATATTACAAAATCATAGTCATCAAAAGATTATGGTATTGACAGAAAAACAGATACACAGATCAATGGAAAAGAGTAGAGGCCATAAATGAACCCACACATATATGGTCAATTTATGACAAAGGAGGCAAGAATATATAATGGGGAAAGGACAGTCTCTTTAATAAATTGTGTTGGGAAAACTAGACAGCCACATGCAAATAAGGAAACTAGACTATTATCTCATAGCATAGACAAAAACTTACCACAAAATATATTAAAGACTTGAATGCAGGACCTGAAACCATAAAACACTTAGACACTTAGAAGAAAACATAGGCAGTAAGCTCCTTTATATTAGTCTTAGTGTTTTTTTTTGTTTTTTTTTTTGATTTGACAGCAAAAGCAAATTCAACAAAAGCAAAAATAAACAAGTGAGACTACATCAAATTAAAAAGCTTCTGCACAGCAAAGGAAATCATCAACAAAATGAAAAGGCAATCTACTAAATAGGAGAACATATTTGTAAATCACATCTGAAAAGGAGTTAATACCAAAAAATATTAAGAACTACAACTCAATAGTAAAAAAATCAAACAACCCAATTTTAAAGATGGGAATAACTGAATACACTTTTTCCCAAAGAAGATATCCATATAGATAACAGGCACATGGAAAGATGCTTAACATCAGTAATCATCAGGGAAATGCACATCAAAACTACAATGAAATCACCTCATGGATGTCAGAATGACTTTTATAAAAAAGACAAGTAATAACAAGTATTGGAAAAGACATAGAGAAAAGGGAACCCTTGCTCACTGTTGGTTGGAATGTAAATTGGAACAGCTACTATGGAAAATAGTATAAAGATTCCTCAATATATTAAAAATAGAACTACCACATAACCCAGTAATTCCGCTTCTGGGCTTTACCTGAAGAAAATGGAAACACTGATTCAAAAAGATATATGCATCACCATCCATTCATTGCAGCACTATTTACAATTGCCAAGACATGAAAACAACCTAAGTGTCCAACGATGGATGAATGGATAAAGAAGTAGCATACATACACTCAATACTATTTAGCCATAAAAAAGAATGAAATCTTGCCATTTGCAACAACACGGATATAACTTGAGGGCATTGTGATAAGGGAAATAAGTCAAGCAGAAAAAGACAACTGTATGATCTCACTTATATAGAGAACAACAACATAAATAAGCTCATAGATACAGAGAACAGATCGGTGTTGCCAGAGTTGCAGTGGGGGAGGGAGGTGAAATTGGTAAAGAGGGTTAGAAGGTACAAAGTTCCAGCTATAAAATAAATAAGGCATGGGGATATAATTTAGAGCATGGTGACTATAGTTAATAATACCTATTGCAGAGAGGAAAAATGGTGGAAGAGTAGGAGACCCTATTCCAACTGGTCCCTGGAATTGAGCTGGATATCTACCAGACCACTCTGAACACCCACGAAATCAGCCTGAGATGTAAGAAGATCGATGTGGATCTCTACAAACAGAATATTACAGGCAGTTGGTTTTGAGGTATGAAGTGGGGAGCCGTGATTCCGTGGGCAGATATGGGAGGATAAACAGAAGGGGGAAGGAGCTGCCATAAACCTTGGTGCCCAGGAGGTGAAATAACACAGGAAAGCAAAAGCCTCCCACGCTGGGGATAGGACATAGACTCGCAGACTGGTAACAACAGGGAAAGGACTTTAGGGCAGCCCCCCAGGCTGAAACCTGGAGCAGTGGGGCTGCGCCTGCAAACTGGGGGCGGCTGGCGGTTTTAGAAGCACAAAAGGCAGAGACGTGCCCCGACCTGGAGGCAAGGACTGGGAGTGCTGCTGAGGGGCGTACAACCCAGGATGCTTCAGTTTATAGCAGCACAGACAGAAACAGAGATAGTGTGGCCTGGAGAGCTCACTGAAGAACAGACTGCGATCTCTCTGCTCCGAGGCAGAGGGTTGGAAACAATCTCTTCTTCTCACTCATAACAGATGGGGAAAGCCACCAGGGAAACCCGCCAGAGAACAAAAGCCCCCAAACTGGTTTTCACTGAGCTCATCACCCCTGCCCCCCATAGGAGGCAGGGCAACTCTGCCCAAACAGGGTTGCCTGAGTAACAGCGCAGCAGCTCCCCCCCCCCCCCCCAGAAGACAGGCTGAGAAAACAAGAGCCCAGCAACCCTAAGGTCCCTATAAAACAGTTGCATCTTGCTTGGGTTGTGGTCAATAATCTGGACTCTGTACATTCCCTTCACCACCCCTAAAATCAGAAAGACTCAGAGACTATGACTTTTGCCACAGATTTACAAATGGATACAGATATAACCAAGATGTCAGAAATGGAATTCAGGGTAGCAACTGTGAAGACCCTAGCTAGAATGGAGAAATCAATTAATGGCAACAGAGTCTCTAAGGGAAGAAATGAAAACTGAACTGGCAGAATGTAAAAATTCTATCAGTGAGAGTGATCTAGCACCAATTGATAGAAAAGAAGGAAAAAGAGGAGCCCAGGGAAAAACAACTCAAAATCCATGAAAACAGAATCAAAGAAATAAGTGACACCATGAAACATTTCAATGTCAGAATTATTGGGATCCCTGAGGGGGTGGAGAGGGAGAGAGGACTAGAAGATATGTTTGAGCAAATCGTAGCTGAGAACTTCCCTAATCTGGGGACTGAAACAACATTCGTGTCCTAGAGGCAGAGAGGACCCCTCCCAAGATCAAGGAAAACAGACCAACGCCCTAGCATGTAATACTAAAACTCAGAAATCTTAGAACAAAGGAAACCATCTTAAGGGCAGTTAGGGAGAAGAGATTCCTTATGTACAGAAGGAAGAATATCAGAATAATGTCAAACCTATCCACAGATACCCGGCAAGCCAGAAAGGACTTGCAAGACATATTCAGGGTACTAAACAAGAAGAACATGCAGCCAAGAATACTTTATCCGGCAAGACTGTTATTCAGAACGGATGGAGAGATGCAGAGCTTCCCAGACTGGCAGAAACTAAAATATTATGTGACCACTAAGGCAGCCCTGCAAGAATTATTAAGGGGGGTTCCATAAAAGGAGAAAGACCCCAAGAGTGATATAGAACAGAAATTTACAGAGACAATCTATAGAAACAAGGACTTCACAGGCAACATGATGACAAATTCATATCTTTCAATAATCACTTTCAACATGAATGGCCTAAATGCTCCCATAAAACAGCACAAGGGTGCACATTGGATAAAAAGACAGGACCCATCCATATGCTGTCTACAAGAGACTCATTTTGAACCTAAAGATACATCCAGATTGAAAGTGAAGGGATGGAGATCCATCTTCCATGGCAATGGACCTCAAAAACGCTGGGGTAGCAATTCTCATATCAGACAAATTAGATTTTAAGCTAAAGACTGTAGTTAGAGACACAGAAGGACACTATATCACTCTTAAGGGTCTATCCAACAAGAAGATCTAACAATTGTAAATACCCTCGCCCCCAACATGAGAGCAGCCAACTACATAAGCCAACTGTTAAGAAAAATAAAGAGCCATACTGATAATAATATGCTAATTGTAGGAGACCTCAATACTCCACTCTCAGAATAGACAGATCATCTAAGCAGAAAGTCAACAAAGGAACAAGAGCTTTGAATGACACACTGGACCAGATGGACTGCATAGATATATACAGAACATTCAACGCTAAAACAGAATACTCATTCTTCTCGAGTGCACATGGAACTTTCTCCAGAATAGACCACATACTGGGTCACAAATCAGGTCTCACCAATACCAAAAGACTGAGATTATTCCCTGCATATTCTCAGACCATAATGCTTTAAAACTGGAACTCAATCACAAGAAAAAATTTGGAAGAAATTCAAACACTTGGAAGCTAGAGACCACTCTGCTCAAGAATGTTCGGGTCAACCAGGAAATCAAAGAAGAACTTAAACAATTCATGGAAACCAGTGAGAACAAAAACACATCGGTCCAAAACCTATGGGATACTGCAAAGGCAGTCCTAAGTGGGAAATACATAGCCATTCAAGCCTTGCTCAAAAAAAATAGAAAAATGCTGAATTCACCAACTAACTTTACACTTTAAAGAACTAGAGAAAAAGCAACAAAAGATGCCTAAGCCACGCTTTAGAAGAGAAATAATTAAGATTAGAGCAGAGATCAATGAAGTAGAAACCAGAAACATAGATCAGATCAATGAAACTAGAAGCTGGTTCTTTGAAAGGATTAATAAGATCAATAAACCACTGGCCAGACTTATTCAAAAGAAAAGAGAAAGGACCAAAATTAATAAAATTATGAATGGAAGGGGAGAGATCATGAATAACACCAAGCTAATAGAAACATTTATTAGAAATTATTATCAACACTATATACCAATAAATTAAGCAACCTGGAAGAAATGGATGCCTTCCTGGAAACCTATAAACTGCCAAGACTGAAACAGGAAGAAATTGACAACCTGAATAGGCCAATAACCAGTAACGAGACTGAAGCAGTAATCAAAAACCTCCCAAAAAACAAGAGTCCAGGGCCTGACGGATTCCCTGGGGAATTCTACCAAACATTCAAAGAAGAAATAATACCTATTCTACTGAACCTGTTTCAAAAAATAGAAACAGGAGGAAAACTTCCAAACTCATTCTGTAAGGCCAGCATTACCTTAATCCCCAAACCAGGCAAAGACCCCATCAAAAAGGAGCATTTCAGACCGATATCCCTGATGAATATGGATGCCAAAATTCTCAACAAAATCCTAGCTAATAGGATCCAACAATACTTTAAAGGATCATCCACCACGACCAAGTGTGATTTATTCCCAGGATGCAAGTGTGGTTCAACGTTCTCAAATCAACCAATGTCATAGAACGCATTAATAAGAGAGAGAAGAACCATATGGTCCTCTCAATTAATGCAGAAAAAGCATTTGACAAAATACAGCACCCTTTCCTAATTAAAACTCTTCAGAGTATAGGGATAAAGGGAACATTCCTCAAGTTCATAAAATCCATCTATGAAAAACCCTCAGCAAATATCATCCTCAATGGGGAAAAGCTGAGAGCCTTTCCCTTAAGATCAGGACCACGACAAGGATGCCCACTCTCGCCACTATTGTTCAACATAATACTAGAAGTCCTAGCAACAGCTATCAGAGAACAAAAAGAAATAAAAGTATTCAAATTGGCAAAGAAGTCAAACCCTCTCTCTTCGCAGATGACATGATACTTTATGTGGAAAACCCAAAAGACTCCACCCCCAAATTACTAGAACTCATACAGCAATTCAGTAACGTGGCAGGATACAAAAATCAATGCACAAAAATCAGATGCTTTCTTATACACTAACAATGTAACTGTAGAAAGAGAAATTAGAGAATTGATTCCATTTAAAATAGCACCAAAAACCATAAGATACCAAAAACTAAAGAGGTAAAGGATCTATACTCTAGGAACTACAGAGCACTCATGAAAGAAATTGAAGACGACACAAAAGGATGGAAAAAGATTCCATGCTCATGGATCGGAAGAATAAACATTGTTAAAATGTCTATGCTGCCCAGAGCAATCTATACCTTCAATGCCATCCCAATCAAAATACCAATGGCATTTTTCAAAGTGCTGGAACAAACAATCCTAAAATTTGTATGGAATCAGAAAAGACCCCGAATCGCCAAGGAAATGTTGAAAAAGAAAAACAAAGCTGGGGGCATTACGTTGCCTGATTTCAACCTATATCACAAAGCTGTGATCACCAAGACAGCATGGTACTGGCACAAAAACAGACACATAAACCAATGGAACAGAATAGAGAGCCCAGATATGGACCCTCAACTCTATGGTTAAATAATTTTCAACAAAGCAGGAAAAATTATGCAATGGAAAAAAGACAGTCTCTTCAATAAATGGTGATGGGAAAATTGGATAGCCACATGCAGAAGAATGAAACTTGACCATTCTCTAACACCATAGACAAAGATAAACTCAAAATGGATGAAACACCTCAATGTGAGACAGGAATCCATCAAAATCCTAGTGGAGAACATAGGCAGTAACCTCTTCAGCATTGGCCACAGCAACTTCTTTCAAGATACATCCCCAAAGGCTAGTGAAACAGAAGCAAAAATGAAGTTTTGGGACTTCATCAAGATAATAAAGCTTCTGCAAAGCAAAGGAAACAGTCAGCAAAACAAAGAGGCAACCCACAGAATGGGAGAAGATATTTGCAAATGTTACTACAAAGGGCTGATATCCAAGATCTATAAAGAACTTCTCAAACTCAACACTCAAGAAACAAATAATCAAGTCAAAAAATGGGCAGAAGACATGAACAGACACTTCTCCAAAGACATACAAATGGCTAACAGACACATGAAAAACTTCATCATCATTAGCCATCAGGGAAATTCAAATCAAAACCACATTGAGATACCACCTTACACCAGTTAGAATGGCAAAAATTGACAAGGCAAGAAACAAAAAATGTTGCAGAGGTTGTGAAGAAAGGGGAACCCTCTTACACTGTTGGTGGGAATACAATTTGGTACAACCATTTTGGGAAACAGTGTGGAGATGCCTCAAAAAATTAAAAATAGAGCTACCCTATGACCCAGCAATTGCACTACAGGGTATTTACCCCAAAGACACAGATGTAATGAAAAGAAGAACCATATGCACCCCAATGTTCATCACAGCAATGTCTGCAACAGCCAATCTGTAGAAAGAGCCAAGATTCCCCTCAACAGATGAATGGATAAAGATGTGGTCTATATATACAATGGAATATTACTCAGCCATCAGAAAGGATGAATACCCAACTTTTGTATCAACAGGGATGGGACTGGAGGAGATTATGCTAAGCAAAAAATAGTCAAGCAGAGAAAATCGATTATCATACGGTTTCACTTATTTGTGGAACATAAGGAATAGCGTGGAGGACATTAGAAGAAAGAAGGGAAAAATGAAGGGGGTTTTGGAGGGGGAGACGAACCATGAGAGACTATGGACTCCAAGAAACAGACTGAGTATTTTGGATGGGAGGGGCACGGGGTGGATGTGTTGGCCCAGTGGTGGGTATTAAGGAGGACACATACTGCATGGATCACTGGGTGTTATACGAAAACAATGAATCGTGTATCACTACATCAAAAACTAATTCTGTATTGTATGGTGACTAACATAACATAATTAAATTAAAAAAATAACTATTGCACATTTGAGAATCACTAAGAGTAAATCTTTCAAATTCCCATCACAAGAAAAAAAAGAAAAAGTGTAACTACGTATGATGATGGATGTTAACTATACTTACTGTGGTAATCCTTTTGCAGTCTATACAAATATCAAATCATTATGTTGTACACCTGTAACTAATATGTTATATGTCAATTATACCTCAAAAAAAGCCCCAATGAAGTATAAATGGTATAAGTGTAAACAAAATATATTTCACCCTAATCAATAATCAAAATCAAATATAAATGATATAAACATTCCAATTAAATGACAGATATCATATTGGATAAAATTGCAAGATTCAATTTTATGCTATATACAAGAAAGGAACTTTAAATATAAAGGCACAAATAGGTCAAAACATAAAAGGATGGGAAAAGATATACAATGGTCATAGTAATCAAAAGAAAACTGGAGTAGCTATATTACTATTGACAAAGTTGTTGTCAGAGTAAAGAATATTAGTGGGGTAGAGAAGATAATTTCATAATTATAAAGAAAAAATTATCAGTGTAACATAACAATCAAACATTTATGAACATAATGGAGCTTCAAAATACATACAAACTGGTAAAACTTCAATAGACAAATCCACGATTACACTTAGAACTTGCAATTCTGCTCTCTCAATAAATGATAGAAGAATAGGCAGAAAATCATTAAGAGTTAGCAGACTTGAAAAATCTTATCAACTTACTTAACCTAATTGACATCTTGAGAACACTCAAGAATGGAATACATTTCTTTTTCCAAGTGTACTTGGAACATCTATATAGATAGACTATATCCTGGGTCATAAAACAAGTCTCAATAGATTAAAAAGATGAATGTAATACAAGGTACTTCTGTGATCAAAATGAGATTAAATAATAAATAACAGGACAATATTTGGGAAATTTGCAAGACTGACCAGCCATAGGTGACAATGTGGAGTAATTGATACTCATAACTACTGGTGGAACATTCCTTTTGTTAAATAGTTCGTCCATTTCTTAAAAACATAAACATATATCCTCCATGTTATCTCTCAACTCCACTCCTAGATAAATGAATACACATATCCATAGAAGCCCCATACATGAATTTTCATAGCAACATTATTTGTTATAGCCAAAACTAGAAGTAGATGTAATTAGCAGTTATAGATCAATGTCAATTAATAGCTGAATGGATTAAAAAACTGTCGTACATTAATGCAGTGGAATACTACTCAGCAATAAAAAGGAATAAACTACTGACACAAACAACATGGATAAATCCCTACATAATTATACTGAGTGAAATAAGCCACAAAAATAACGTGTGTTGTATTATTCTATTTACATATAATTCTAGAAATTACAAACAACCTGGAGTGGCATTCAAAACTTATCTGATTATGCATTTTACATATGGGCAATTCATCTAATGTCAATTATGCCTTAATAAAGCAGTCAAACTCTGTAAAGTTAAATTCTTGGCTCAAAAACTAAAAAAATATATCAATAGAAACGTATATGCACCTCAGAGTAGTTTCACCTCCTTCTGTGTGTCTTTCACCATATATGATGGACCATAAAATTTCTAAATGCATAAGACAGAGACAAAAAGTTCAAATCCTAGAAAAAGTACATATAAATATATTTTAACTGGTTACTGTTTAAATATAAGGACTTGGATTTGGTTATTTTAATTTTGTATTTTCTCTCTTCCTAAATTCTTTTATCATTTTTGTTAACTATCATATATTGTCTTGGGTATGCCATATCGTATCATCAGCAAATAGATATTTATTTTTTTTCCAATTCTTATGCCTATATTAGATTTGCTAACCACAAATCACTATATTAAAAAAATGTGCTGGGGTACCTGGGTGGCTCAGTCGTTAAGCGTCTGCCTTCGGCTCAGGTCATGATCCCAGGATCCTGGGATCGAGCCCCACATCGGGCTCCCTGCTCGGCGGGAGGCCTGCTTCTCCCTCTCCTTCTCCCTCTCCCCCTGCTGTGTTCCTTCTCTCGCTGTGTCTCCTCTGTCAAAAAAAAAAAAAAACTTTTAAAAAAATGTGCTGAATGCCAAAAGATTCAAAAACTCTTTCCATGAGCAAAATTTAATCTAGTTCTCTTTCTTATTAGCTATTAAGAAATAAAATCTAACTGGGACAATGTTTAAGAATATTTAAAAATTTACTTACCTAGTATTTAAAGGAGGAAGAATCACAAAAATAAGTCATATTTCAAAAAATGCAAGTTGTATATATGCTGCTTATATGCATCAACAAAATTTTTAGGATTAAAAAATAAGGTAGACATTTTTATTCATCCCCTCATGTAATTCTCAACAGCTGTAAATATGTGGTATTATTTACTGTCATTTTGTAAATAAAGTCTCTGAGATTCAGAGTGTTTAAGAACTTGCCCACAGTAGCCCAGTAACTAATTTTGGAGATCCTATGTAAACCCAGGTCTGTCTGATTTCAAAGTCCATGGTCTTATATTATACTTGGCTAATCCAGACTATACATTTTAGCAATTGTTTGAATTATTTGTTACTGTGTAACAAGCCACCCCAAAACTTAGTGAACTAAAATAACAACTCACAAGTCCACAGTTTGGGCAGGGTTCAGCAGGGTTCAGCAGGGTTCAGCAAGGTTCAGCAGGGTTCAGCAGGGTTCAGCAAGGAAGGCTTCTCTGCTCTGTGTAGCGTCAGATGGGATGGTTTGACTGGGACTTAAGATCCACTGCTTAAGAGAGCTCATTCACGTGGCTTGCAAATGGGTTCTAGCTGTCAGCTGAGAGTTTAGCTGGGCTTGCCAGCTGAAATACCTACACATGGCCTCTGTAAGTGGCCTTTCTGCATATACTAGTTGTGGTTTCCTCAAATGTGTAGCAGCTGGGTTCCAAAAGCAAGCCTCCCAAAAGTACCAGGTGGAAGTTATATCATCTTTTCTTGTCCAGCACCAAAAGTTACATAGCATAGTGACAGCTCACTCAGATTCCAAGGGAAGTTACATAAACCCTGCCTGTCAATGGCAGGTGCATTAACACCACATTATGAAAAGAACCACTGACTAATCTATAAGCAAACTGTTTTGAAATTTTTTCAATGCAGTCTTTAGAAAGCTCTTGCATTTCATTTGTTTTACAGTATTTTAATATTTTAAAATGCCTCTGAAAAAAACAAAACTTTTTTTTCTCCTTTAAAATTGAGTGTGAGTGATTTGTTTTAAATGTTTTTTTTTTTGCTACATTTCCTTAGCCTGCATTCTCATAAGTTCATTTTGCTTCATATTCATTTGGCCATTAAACTGCTTTGCAAATATAAGAAAGAAAGGAAGAAAGGGAGAGAGGGAGATAGAGGGGAAGGAAGGAAGAAAGGAAGGAAGCAAGGAAGGAAGGAAGGGAAGAGAGGGGGGAGGTGAGATACAATATAATGTGGAAGGCTTCTTTAAAAAATACTATTTGCCATATAAATAATCTAGAATAGTATGTCTCAAGATATAGTACATATACCATCTCAACAACAATTACCTGACATACATGCTCAAATGATGATTCTAAAGTACCTGTTGAGAAATATATCATTTAAAACTTGGGAGATCAAGGCCTAGGAATGAACATTTGTAACAAATTATGTAAGTGGGTTTTTTTGCATCCTAAAATTTGAGAAACAACTTTCTCCAGCTCTCTTGCTTCGGAGAAAAAAAAAAAACAAAACTAAACTAAAGAAATTAATGTCTTTCCCAAGAACAGAGTTAAATATGCTATTTTCAGTCTCTCTTTGGGAGTGTGTTACTGTTGAGTTATTAAGAACAAGTTTCTTAATGATTTCTATCATTTAGATAATAAAGAGTAAGCCCAAGAAAGAGCATCACTGCAAACTCAAGTGACTACAGGGGCAAGGAGATAGTATAAATGAGTGTGGTAGAGCTGGTACATGATAAGATAAAATAGGAAACCAAGGGAAGGTCTTGAACTGGCAACAGTTTGAATGATCAAAGAACCCAGAGGAAGATAAAATTTCATTCAGGACCCAGATCACTTGGCCTGGGAAATAAGGCAAATGCCATGACCACTACAGTACAAAGGTTACACAATGGCAAAAGAGGAGAAAATCCCACAGAGATCATAAATTGTTTTTGGCCCAAAGATGGCTCCAGAGCCTCGCATTCTACTTATGAAAGAGGACTTCAACTACCTTTGTTTGACATCAAATTTTTAATTGATTAAGTTCTTTCTAGCCCGTCTCTTAACTCAGGCAAAAGACCTTGAGAGTAGAGCATGCCCTGATGGGAACAGAACTAGCCTCTCAAGCAGTAAGGATTGACCTGAGCCAACAATCAGGCCCTGCCCCCCACTGACTCCAAAACAACAATAAACTTGACTTTCACTGCCCAACTCCAGGTACCCACCTCCGTCCCACATTTTCCTTATAATAAACCTAGAATTATTTTCAGCACTTTGGAGACAGTCTTTGAGATGCTGGTCCATTGTCTTCCTGGTGTTGGCCTCACTGAAATAAATTCCTTTCTTGTTTAACCACTACTCATCTCTGGCCGAAGCTGGTCTGCTGGGGACCCCTGGAGCGAGGTGCTCTTGCATCCTTGCACCCTGGCTACGCTTGATGGGCAAAAATGTTTGCTGGGTATTTATTGAGTAATAAGTTAGCTTTTACTTATTGAGTAAGAGAAGTTAGCTTTTGGGATCTCCAGGAAGTACCTGAAACTGAGTCGATGACACACAGTGAATTTTTTGCCCTGAATTTTAAGGTGGATGAACATTTTTTCCCCGTCTTTCTGAGTACACACACAGAGAAACAATTCCTTGAGATTCTGTAATTCTATGAACATTCTCTCACTTTTGTGTATAATGGAGTCAATCAAGAGTTTATTGTTCTTCCCAATAAGTTCTCCTTTTAAAAAGGTCAACATTACTGGTCCCCAAGGAGCAGGATCCCTGCTGACTCCTGTTCATGACTCCTCCAAAAAACAGCCTGCTCTCTCAAGAAAATTTCAATTTTCATTTTTCAATGGCTCCTTTTTGTAGGTATAGCCTGTCTTCTCAAGTCCTGCTGGATCAAAAGCTATTTCTTAGGTACTATTATATCTATGCAAGAGGACAGGAAAAAATATTTTTGAATTCTGATGAAGAACCTAATTTTGGCTCATCGGAGTACTTCTCAATGCAGCAAAACCAACTGCTCCCTTAAAAACAAAAACAAAAACAAAACAAAACAACAACAAAAAAACACCTCCAAGATAAATAGCCAGAGGCACAGTGGCAAAAATAAGACCTGCTTTTACATTTCTGGGACACTGAACAGAGGACATTTAAAAGATTCAAAACAAGCTGAAAAGAGGGTACTGCTGCTGTTGGAATCTCTGCTGTTGTGAGCCCGTCACTGGCCTTTGCCTGTCAGGGGCGGTTGAGATCTGTCCACTTACCCGTTTTTTTCTCTCTGCCATTGCTGATTGCTAATTTCCTGAGCATTAATTACAAAGTTCAGTCCTTCCCCCATGGAGTCTGAAATAGAGAATGAGAGCTAACTTTAGAACAAAAGCCGTTAAATTCCCCCATCTACTCAGTACATTTAAGGCCAAGGACATGCAAAGCAAAGAGACACATTCCTCCCCTTTCAGGAAAATTTCTGTGAAATTAGGATGACTCAAACATTCCTCTCGGTCCTTAAAATAAAGGGTGAGTGTTAAAGGCATTCCATTTTTGAATGGCCCTAAAAAATCTTTTTCTGGGAGATCTAGGAAGAGGGGTGAAATTATCTCAGCTCATTGAACACAAATAAATGTTCTGGCCATCCTTCCCTGTGTGATTAAACCATTGTCTTGATCACAGACTGGCCTCTAATTCCCAAAGGTGTACATCGCCTTTGTGCTGTTTTTCAAGAGAAAAGAAGAAAAAGAATTTTGAGATAATTAACTTTTTTACTTTTGATCTCAGGGACAAATTGCATACTGTGGGGCTACCGGCTTGTTGTTTCAGCCGCCATGTTCAATTTGTAGCACATCCTCATACTTCCTTACCAAGATTTTGTTTGATGGTTAGCAATTTCCATGTGGAACAGAGAGGAGAGTCAGAGAAAGAGAGGGCCGATGTGACAGGTGGCAGGCATATAAGTGTCTCTAGTAGCCACAATCATAATTTGACTTGTATCCTGTCAGGGAGATTCTGTTAAAGCAAAATACGTCTTCCATTTTAAAAATGTCCTAAGAAATTATGATAAAGTAAATGGGGAAAGCTGGGAACAAGTCAAATGTGAAACTTGTGTGCCTGCACCCACTTAGGAACAAAGACTTCCCTTACGAAGGAGTATTAAAACTCTACAGAGTTAAAAAAAAATCTAAGGGTGCCTGGGTGGCTCAGTCTGTTGAGTGTCCAACTCTTGGTTTCAGCTCAGGTCACAATCTTAGGGTCCTGGGATAGAGCCCCGTGTCGCGCTCCATACTCAGCAGGGAATCTGTTTGAGGATTCTCTCTCTCTCCCTCTGCCCCTCCCCCTGCTCATGAGCTCTCTGTCTCTCTCCCTCTCACTCTCTCTCTAAAGTCAATAAATTTACAAAAAAATCTAAACCCCGGAAACACAGACTAAAATCGGAAAATCAATGTCAGTGTTATTTAATGACTCTGTGACTCAGTCCAGTCAAAGACATTAACCTTCTCTACAAGCCTCCGCTTCCTCGTCTATAAGATGAGAGATTCTGGACTGGACAAATGTTCCTAATTTACTCTCTAAATTTCTAGGGATGCCATGATTCAAAAGCCTAATGGAAATTGTCCTCATATCATAAAAAAATGCTCATCTAGCTAATCATCCTTTCTTTGTATTAGCTGGACTTAAATCTATTCTAAACTGTAAATGTAATAATTATGGTCAGAAGGCAACAGTCAGCCCTCTGACTTACTGAGAGCTGCTGAAATCATTCCCATCTTCCCCGTGCCCTCGCACACTGGGGGCAATCCCACACCTCAGTCACCTCCCCACCATGTTGAACACGATTTGATGCTGGGTCCATTAATTCCTCCCATACCAAACAGTTGATAAATGATGAGAGCCTGTTGGCTAACGTTCCACCATCTCTTGGGCAGCTCTCTTCCCCCTGCATCTTCTCCCCCTCTTTGTTCCTCTCCTTTTTGCTCTCCCCCCTGTGGAGCAAAATATGTGTCATGTAGGGCCATTTAGCGGTTACTTTTTGAATCTTTATTATGTCCTTGAGTTTTCCTTTTGTACCCTACATAGCTTATTTAAGTTTTGCTTTTTTCTTTTCAAACTATTATAGGAGTTGTTGAAGATGAATTCTCTCTACCTCCTAACACATATATCTTTGATGAATAATAATTCATTATGCCATTTGATGAACAAAATAACAAAATGATGACATTAGATATGGTCTTCCAGACTAGCGCTTGAGCAAATATCTTGTTACTGCGGGCTAGCCAAGTTGGCACATAAAAGGAACTATCACAATGTATTATTACTTATCGTGGAATATAATTTGATAAATCAATTCTTTCAAAAATGTTAATTCCAGATGTTGAAAAGTTTGAAGACTACAGATGAAGAAGTTTGGTAAGGTCTTTTTTCAAGGAAGGAGAAAAATGCCGGCTCTGCTGACTGTCTTGTTGAATGATTGGGCAGTGTTTAGGGTTTCTCCTAACCTCTTAAGTCTCTTTGGAAAGACCAGTTTCAAGGTCCTCTACCTCTTTCCCTTGGACTTACAGTGAGGATGGTCTGTTTTAATCTGATATGCTCTGAGGGCCACTTTTCCTTTGCTTCTCTTACCTCTTTACTGTTTTGTTGTTTATTTTTGCTAAGATAGTCTTTGAACCTGAAGAAAGAGGAGAGAAATGTTGACTGACCCAGAGCTTATCTTTTAGGAGATTTTAAGAATGTGCAAATATAGCAAAACTTTGAAGCATTGAGGAATTAAAAATAAGTCAAAACAGAAATATAATATAGTAATTACCTTTGGATTTTCATTGAATGGACCCAAACAGTTTTGTGAAGTCACTTAGGAATAAGTTGTAGGACAATCTACATTTTTTTCCTCTTTCTCCTGCCAAATTTTGCTCCTTCCCATTTCCTTCCTGGACCAGGAATCTTTGCCATTTCTTGTAATGTCTACATCTCTATAAAGTTTGCCACACTAAAGATTTTTTCTCTAAATGGATAAATGGCTGTAAGTATTTTATTTTGTTACATTATATTTGTTTTTTTTTAAGGTTTTATTTATGTATTCAACAGAGAGAGAGCACAAGCAGGGGGAGTGGCAGGTAGAGAGAGGGAGAAGCAGACTCCCCACTGAGCAGGGAGCCTGATGTGGGACTTGATCCCAGGACCCTGGGATCATGACCTGAGCCAAAGGCAGATGCTTAACACACTGAGCTATCCAGGTACCCCTATATTTGGTTTTTAAATATAGATAAAGTTAGACCTAGATATACATTTCAATTACATAAAAGCATGAACACCTGTCTCCCCACAATACAAAGCCTGATGCAAGATATGTTGCTCAGAAAAGGAAACATACATGCAATGCATATCTCAAGTCCCAATTTGAAAATCAATGTTCATCTTTTAAAATACATTTCAGAACTAATGTGCTTTGATGGAGATAAAAATGGAAAAATAATTAGACACTATCCTCCTTATTTGCATTCTTCAGACCCATTCCTGATTAAATCAAACTAGTAGGGTGTTTTGTTTTGTTTTGTTTTTCCCCACTGATGGCATTTTTTGTGGAGTGGCAATTAAATCTCAGCCATGATGAATGACCCACCAGCACCATAAGAAAGGATTTTCTGAGACACAACTCTCAACCGAAGAGGCAGTTGTTTGTTAAATGAGAATTTTGTGCAAAGGCACAAAGTCTGTGTAATAGTAGAACTAAAACTCATAAGCTCCAAAATGGTAGAGTGGGGTCTGAATTTCCCTCTGGAAACTGCTGAAATCCAGCCCTCCTTATTTCCCTGGTGTGTGTGTGTGTGTGTGTGTGTGTGTGTGTGTGTGTGTTGGCACTGAAAGGGGAAGAATCCAAAAACTCTGTAAACTTTCAAATACAGAATGTGCAAATCACTGAACTCAGTTACAATGTCTGTTGGATGGAATTGGCAAGAAGCCGAAGCTGAAAGTAATGGTGTGGACAGCCTCACCCCATTACTTTCAAAGCAATTGATTCTGTTGTAGCCATTATATCACTCTCGATTTAAAAAGAAAAAAATGGTGGTGGTTTATCATCTCTCCCTTCTAATGGATAGGAACATAAATTTGCTCTCAATGTGGAATAAGTGAACTAAATATAAGGTGTTCAGCTTGTGAATCTCTGTGTCTGACCCAGCGATCAGATGACATATGCTCAACTCTGTTGCCAACATTTATATTTGCTTCCTGTGTGAGGGAGTTCCTGGGTTGCCTGCTTGTCTAAAATGGCTTTTGAGATTCAGACCAGCTTGAAGGAAAGAGAGATACTTATCAAAGTCAGTCATTCCTCAATGCCTGAATATAATGTATCATGTGATGGTAAGATGGAGGATTTTTTAAGGTCTGGTACTACTATTATTGTCTGTCTTTGGGTATGTGATTTTTGTTGTTTATTAGACTATTAACTAGAAAGAGATATTATTGATTAAGACTACTTATACCATCCTATAGATCAGATTCTTTTTTTAAAAAGCTGAAGAAAGAGAAAATGCTGTACTTAATATCAAATGCATAGTCATTCACACATACATGAGAGGCTTTTTGTTCAAAAGTTGTTCTGCCAACACTATTTTAAAATAAACAGATCCACCTGAGAAAACAATATGATATCAGAAGCGAAAGTCCAAACGTAAATTAGGAATAAGGAAAGTCAAACATATTTTTATCAAGTTTATAGTTCCTTCGTTAATTGTTTAAATGAATTGTTTTATGCTAGTTGGTTTGGTTGCTGGGTATGAAAGGAGAAATCTACAAATGGATAGAAAGGACTTTTCAGCATTATTTCCAGTTGGTTAGGTGAGGATCAGTTCATGTCTCTAGGTTTAATACACACAACGGTTCTCAAACTTTGCTGCACATTGGAATCACCTTGGATTCACCTTAAAACATACTGATGTCTAGGTCCTACCCCCAGAGATGTAGATTTAAATTTTCTCAGTTTTGTCCTGATGATCAAGACTTTTAAAAGCTCCCTAGGCTTCCTTGGGCAACCAGAATTCAGAGCCCTGATTCTCAGAAATTAGTCTCATAAGTGCAGATGTTTGAGCCCAAGTTGGTCTGGGTTTTAGGAAACCCCTATTACCACTCAAGTATGAACAGAACCCATAGCTTGTCTTTCTATGTCAAGGTGTTAGTATCTTCAAACACCATTAAAATTCCATTTTCATTTTTAGAAACCAACAGCTCAACTGGGAATTACTGGAAATGGTTGATGACTCATTCCATTGTTAAAATTAAGTAAATTCCAAATATTGATAACAAGTTATCCTTTAGCTTTCAATCCACCCCTCCAAAAAATTTGGTAAGAAAATTCAAACCATGTAGGTCAAAGGATACAAACTTTCAGATATAAGAAGAATAAGTTCTAGGAATCTAACATACAGCATGGAGACTATACTTAACAATACTGCATTGCATATTTGAAAGTTGCTAAGAGAGTAATCTTAAATGTTCTCACCATAACAACAACAAAATGGTAATTATGTGAAGTGAAAGATGTGTTGACTAACATTATTGTGGTAAACATTTCACAATATATACATGAATCAAATCATCACATTGTACACATTAAGCTTACACAATGCTATGTCAATTACATCTCAATAAAGCTAGGGAAAAACATGAAGGACCTTTGATAAAGCTTTAGTTTTGAGCTTTATTATTTCTCTTCTAAAAACATTTATTTATGTAAGCAATTTATCTAAGTCAATAAAGTGATATTATTGAAGTTACTCTAGTACTTTTTCATCTAGAAGATAATATTTATATATATATATATATATACACTATATAATTTGAGTTACAACATAATATATTCCACATACAATAAGTGTACAAGTGCTTTTGTTATATTCACAACTCAACAAAAGGGAATGGAAAACCACCCATGTTTTACAGATGAAGAAAGTAAGTTTTTATGATGTGAAATGACTTGTCCAAGGCTACCCAACTACAAAGTAATGGAAATAAAATCAGAGCATTTGTTTCCACATTCCAAACTAATATACCTTTTTTTTCCTGGTAGAATAGTATATTCCAAACAGTCTCTGCACCTTAGTTTTCCTGGAGAGCAGCTTATTGAAATTTGAAAATTTTTCCTTTACTTTGAAAGCAGAGCCAGTAACAAAGTGGTAGGAGGAAACACATCTAAATACAAACTGAGCTGGGTAAATACCCCTGTATAATGAGAACACCTATTGCTGAATACCATTGTTAGGTAAAGAATTTTGAAATATGGCATTTGCTAACTGCCTTATGCAGGAATTAATTGTTAATGAATTAGAGATATTATATCAAAAGAAAATCAGAAAGAAAGGTTACTTCTCTTTTGTTGGTAGATATGTACCACTGCAAAAATATCTTTGTAAGTAAAAATTTAAGGAATGTTACGATCCTACGAGATATGTTTTGTCACTAATGTTATTTGTAATGGAATTCAGAAATTAGGATAACATAGTTAAGTACTTAACTCTATGTCCTATTCTTAAATACTTTTACCTTATAGGCCTCCTTTAGAAACTAATAAAAACCACAGAAGCTCTCTCTGGAAAATTGCTCATCATTACATTTCTCTCTTTTTATTTAAGATTTTTATTTTTTTAAGTAATCTCTACACCCAATATGGGGCTTGAATTTACAACCCTGAGATTAAGAGTTGCACACTCTACCAACTGAGCCAGGCAGGAGGCCCATCATCATTACATTTCTAATACAATTTTGAGAAATTCAGAGACTCTTAGACCCAGATTGAGAGTTGTGCTCAATTAAATGGTATAAAAATTCAACCGAAGCAAAGTAATCCATTTATTTTTGTTTGTTTGTTTGTTTATTTATTTATTTATTTTAAGATTTTATTTATTTGACAGAGAGAGAGACACAGCGAGAGAGGGAATACAAGCAGGGGGAGTGGGAGAGGGAGAAGCAGGCCTCCTGCGGAGTGGGGAGCCTGATGCGGGGCTCAATCCCAGGACCCTGAGATCATGACTTGAGCCAAAGGCAGACGCTTAACAACTGAGCCACTCAGGCTCCCCCAAAGTAATCCATTTAAATATAGAGCCATTTCAGGCAAGGAGACTTTAAATAAAATATTTTTTTATGAAGAATTTTCTTGTTTAAAGAGGGACAGCACCTGCCATGTGTTTATCACTCTGTATATTTAGAATTATTGTAATTTAAGATTTAAGAGACTGTATATTTTCTCTTAGGCATTTTGCCCATATTTGGTAACAAAGAACTATAACCAACTGACCACTGATATCTGGTAACAGGGTAAACTAATAGCTAGTTTTGGTAGAATTACTAACAAAGAAAACAAATATATATATGTAATATATATATATATATATACATATATTACATATATATAATATCTCAGTTATCTTTAAAATAAGGAAATGAAGGACTCTTCTCATAAGAGCTACAGTTAAATGAGTTGTTAAGAGAATTCTATAAAACAGTTTAAATAGACATTTTAGTTTAATTGGATTTCCTTCCGATTAATTCTTAGCTAACATCACTTACTGAATTTAATTTAGCATTGTTATTTTGACCATTTTAAGATATACTCTCAAATCCTGTAAGTTGTCACAAATCTTAGTGTTTGACCTTCCCCAGAATTCACTGGGAAGTTTTAAAATTTCAGAACTCAGTATCAAAAACTAGCACATAGGTGACTTTTGGTTTCAGTTCTAACCTGTAAAGAGCTCGGAAGTTTGTCACTTCAATCCTTAAAACAAGAGAAAGTTTGACAAGCTGAAAAACATTGACTATTCCTGGACCCATCAGAGAATTAAGATTTTGCAGGGCAAACCATCAGTCCAAAATCAAGAGAGACAGGAACATCAGTGAGCTATGACAATTGAGAGCTGCTTATCTGAACCTGTAGTTACTAGAAAATAAACTTACTAGTAAGAATGCTTAAAAGATAATTTTGATAAATTCCTGGAGCTGGAACATGGAGTAGCAATGGTAAAGTGATAAATTCCTGGGAACTACAGTCTTAGGGGAACTCCCATATTTTTATGGGTGCTATCTGTAGGAGCCTCACTAGATTTGCACAGGGAAGATCTAAGAAAGATGCTCTTGTGGCTCTGCCAAGAAGAGGAGTAGAAAAATCATTGTAAAATATGCCCGGAACCTTCTTTATAACGAAGGTCTAGCCTCCAGGGGTAAAGAGTTTATCAGAACTTTATGCCAGCTTGAGGAAGGAAATCCTTCCCATTGCAGCCCTTCCAGCCTTTCTGTCTCACTGAAGGGGGGGAAAAACATTAGTCAACAAGAGTCAGGCTTCAAGGAAATAAATTAGGAATACTATAGCCAGAGAGGGGTGCAGGGGAACAGGGTGAAAAAGAGCTCTACCAAGGGAGAAATATTTATGAAGTTCACAGTCCCATCACAGATCTATCAGAGCACTGAGATTTCATTAGATTATAGAATGCCTCCCATCCCAGTATCTTACATCACACCAATAGAACTCGGGAATAATAACAGTGGATTACAGATTGAAAAAAGCTACAAGACATAGATTCTTCATGAGAAGGAGTACTTAAGGAAGCTTGAAGTCATGAGGGGAGACAATCACAAGGACACTAGAGGAATTTGATTCTCTAAGCACATACAGCTGCACAAATATTAAACACAGTCCCATTCCTAGCAACATCAATACAAATCCCAACACTAAGGTCCTATTTACATCCTTACATCAATTCTTATTACCCAAAACAACCTTTCAATAAGAAAATTACAAGGTACAACAAAAGGAAAATAAACTAACCCACAGTCTGAAGAGGTAAAGTAATGATCAGAACCAAATTTACATATGACAGATATTAAAAGTATTGGACAGGAAATGTAAAATAATTATAATTAATATGTTAAGGGCTCTAAGTTAAAAAGTAGACAAATATGCAAGAATAAACAGGTAACATAGGTAGAGAGAAACTTTAAGAGAGATTGAAAGGTAAATGACAAAAATCAAAAAGACTGTAACACAAATGAATAAATGCCTTTGATAGGTTTGTCAGTACATTGAACACAACTGAGGAAAAAATCAGTGAGCTTAAAGATATGTTAATAGAAACTGACATTACCAATTTTTTGACAGTGGAGCGACAGGAACTCACATTCATTATTGGTGAGCAGTTGGGCAATTTCCTACAAAGATGAACACAGCAGTCATCCTTCTAGGGATTTACTTAATTGATTTGAAAACTTATGTCCACAAAAATACTTGCATGGAAATATTTATCTATTTATTTATTTATTTAAGATTTTATTTATTTATTTGACAGAGAGAGACACAGCGAGAGAGGGAACACAAGCAGGGGGAGTGGGAGAGGGAGAAGCAGGCTTCCCTCCGAGCAGAGCAGGGAGCCCGATGCAGGGCTTGATCCCAGGACCCTGGGATCATGACCTGAGCCAAAGGCAGATGCTCAATGACTGAGCGAACAAAGCACCCCACATGCAAATATTTATAGAAGCTTTCTTTATTGTTGCCAACAACTGGAAGTGACCAAGATATTATTCAGTAGATGATTGGATAAACAAACTATAATACCTCCACACAACAGAATACTCTTCAGCAGTAAAAAGGAATGAACTATTCAGTGACACAAAGATATAGATGAATATTAAATGATATTTCTAAATGAAAGAAGTCAGTCTGAAAAAGCTATACATCTATGATTCCAATTATATAACATTCTGAAAAGAGCAAAACTATAGAGATAATAAACAGACCAGCAATTAGATTGGGAGGGGGTTGAATAAGTGTGAATAGGTGAAGCACAGGGATTTGTTGAGGGTGGTGATGAAACTATTCTGTATGATACTTTAATAGTGGATATATGACACTGAATTTGTCAAACCCACAGTACTTTAAAGAATGATGCTTAATGTATATAAATTTAAAAAATATTTAGGAAGTTGAGATATTTCATTATAGAATGCAGAATGTGTCAAAAGAATATAACTGTATTACAAATATATTAAATAATCTCCCCAAAGGGGCAGGAGGAAAAGTTAACTGCCTTAAGTAACTGAAAGTGGAGTCTGTACAACCAAAAGTAGAAGGTACTTAGACACTGTACTCTAGTTGATTAAGTTGTGTCCCATGGGGATACAGGTAAGCAATTCTGAAATCATTTTACATGTATACTGAAATTAAGCAATGAAGTAAATGTAGTAGATCATGGGGGCAGGTTTCTCAGTATTGGAGTGTGGGATTACAAATAATCAAGGGGAGGGGGCCAGAATAATCCATGTGGTAATAAATTAGAGTAGGAAACATCAGTATGAATTCCTGTTTAGCTTAATATAGGTAAAGTGATTAGGGATAGAAATATTCATAGATATATGTATCAGGTGTGGGTTAGTATATACAAACATATGTTTCCTTCTATGTCAGCTGAGAGGGCCTAGAAGCCATGATGTCGCAGTAGAAATGTGCACACCTAGTACCTAGATCTCAGTTTGTAATATTCTATGATAAAAGGAACCAGGGATCTTTACAGAAGTGGTTGATTACAAGACTGAGCAGGAAATATTTAAGATGGGCCTGGGGCATTTGGTAAGGAAGTAAAAAAAGAGCCAAACAAAACAAAAAACACAATGATGAAGTATGTCCAAAGGACACAGCAGTCAACTGAAAAAGTTCCCAGTGGCCAAAGCTGGAGTAATTTGAACAAAAAAATAAATAAAGTAGTATTGTATTATGACCTAAAAGTATAAAGTAAATACCTAGGAGTCCATTCTAATATAAATAACTGATTGAGTAAATAATGAGTAATAGACTGATTTCCTTTACAGAAGAATTCCAAATAATTCACGTAGATGCTCCACTCACAAGGAATTGGCATATGACTCTTCACTCTTTAAGTATGAGCTACACATAGTAACTTCCTTTCACAAAGTACATGGTGGAAAGCAGGAAAGAAGCATAACTTACAGTAGAGTAACCAAATACACCTCAGCCATGTGATTAAGGTTAATATCAGGAGTGAAAATCATGTTAATTGTATGTTACCTTGACATGATGTGGTTAGAATAGATTTTACTTCTGTGACCTCTCTTCCAAAAACCCATCAATCTAGTCTAGTCGTAAGAAAACACCAGATAAATTCCAATTAAGGAATATTCTACAATACCTGACCAGCACTCCTCAAAACTTTTTTGAGGTCTTCAAAAATAAGTAAAGTCTGAGAAGTTGTCACAGCCAAGAAGAGCCTAAAGAGACAAGACAACTAAACATAATGTAGTATCCTGAATGACAACCTGGGACAGAAAAATGACATAAAAACTAAGGAAATCTGAATTAAGTATGGACTTTAGTTAATAATATTATAGCAACATGGATTCATTAATTGTGACAAACAGACCATTATAAAATATTAATAATAGGAGAAACTGGGTATAGGGTATATGAGAATTCTGTACTTTCTTTATGTTTTTGGTGAGGTTTTTTTTTTGGTAAATCTAAAACTATTCTCAAAAAAAAGTTGATTTTAAAAACTCAAATAGAGTGTCACTTGTCAAATTCTTGTTTAAAGTTATAAATCATCTATCCCTTGCTAGAATGTTATATCTACAAAAAGGCTTACTTTTCATTTACTCCTCTACACCTACTTTTTCTCTTTATTAGTCTCTATATATGTACATATTATACATAATTTAGTTTAGTTACAACAACATATATCTTAAAGAGCTCTCCATTATCATCTAAAATGGTTATTTTCTACTTTGCTTTGCTAAGGCTTCTGACATATCTTTAGATAGATGTGCACTATTTCAATTATTTCTCAAATTTATTTTTTTGAGAAGATACATTTTCACTCTTATCATGTGAGTTACACTCAAACTGCTTTTCCTTGAAGAGAACTCGTTTAAACCTACTAGACTAACTTTTAGCAACATATTGAAAAATAAGTTAACATACTAAACTATAAATAGCTATTTAATATCCAGATGCATCATGTTTGATCTTTAAATAACCAACAGAAGTAAATTTAAAAGTAGAGATTCATCAGCTTTGCTGGTTTTCCACATTCTCTGAATTTGAGTCTGTCATCTAATAGACTGTGAAAACCTCGTGAGACTCAGAGTGACTGCCTCTTGGAGGCACATTTACAACTGCACCTGAAGACAAACACAAGCAGAATCATAAAATGGCAAATTGCATGTTCAGATGCCAAACTCCAAGACCAGATTGATATTTACACCTGCAATTACAAACCGAAGTGCACAGTACATTACATGTTCCAAAGAGATATGGGATCACGTTTCATAGGCACAACCTGACTGCTGGAAATCACAGCCTTCCCTGACACACAGTGAGTTTTTGTACCTATAATCATGATCACAGCGATGTAACCATTGTGGGGAAAGTCTTCCATTACATGTTCCAGCTTCATGGCTACTTCTGAAAAAGAGATGGATCAATCATTGTAAGTAAATAACGAAGAAATAATTTGTATATATTGGGGATAGAGTTTTTGTCATTTTGGATTTCTGAAAACCTCAGAACAATTTTTACAAGTTTATTACAATACGGACAAGAGAAACAAAAATTAAAGAAAAAAGAATAGTGGGTAAAGCATTAATGGGTGAAATTCTAGCTCACGATGGTAATTACATGGGATTTTAAATAACATAGACTTTCTGGCTGCAGAAATGCGGATGAAAAATGGGGAGAAAGGGAAGGAAACGTACAAGATACAAATAAAGACTCATCCCTCAAGAAGACTTAGCCAAGGAAACATGAAGACATTCTAATCAATATTTCTTCATTTCTCAAAGAAATTTCTGAATATATAATTTCTCTAGACAAATAGCTCAAGAAAAAGATAGAAATATTCAAAGAAGGTATTGAAACCACAGAACATAAAAACTGTGGAAAAATATAAATATGACAGAGCTGCAACTTTACAGTATGAAAGACGACAAAATAAATACAAATTGAAATGTAATTGGTGACATGTTGTACACATCAGGGAAAATAATACAGATAAAATGGTAAAGAACTAAGATATAAAATTGCTATAATCTAAATGATAGAAGACAATGGAGAGTTAAATTCCTAAAGATCAGAACTAAGTAAAACAGAAAACGTTAGAAATATAATAGAAGAAAACTATTGAACCTGCAGATCAAAAGAACTTGGTATATCCTGGGCTTTACTAATAGAAAGCTAAATTATAACCAAGCCAAGAAAGCACTGAAGTCAGTTTTCAAAGCAGCAGGATTGAAGAGGGAGATAACTTCAGGTTGACACACACTGAATTTCTTTAAAATATTCCAATGAGATACTGAGTAGGCAGCTCTATATGTACTTCTTGACTTCAAAAGAAATGTATATTACATATATATGTATATATTTATACATATATTTCATATATGGGATGCTTCTGGAATTTAATACAAAAATAGAGAACACATTTATAATAATCTGACACATAATATATAATAATAATTGTGCCCATTATACAAAAAGCAATTTCAGAATCCAAACACTATTTTTAAAAAGTCACATTAGATGAAAAAATAAATTAATAAAAATGGTAATTTTTCTGCTGGTCTCTTCATGGTGTTAGTTTCTCTGGTTGGACTGTGGAGGGCAGAAACCATGGGGCAGATACAACATAAGAGCTCTTCATTGCCATTTTCTCATAGTTTTATGTTTCAGTTTCTGATTGATTCTAAAAATATGCTGAAAATGGGGGTAAGGTCTACCTTGCCTGAGAAAAGCAATCAACCCATCATGGTAGAGTTTTTTGTTTTTTTTTTAGTTTTGTGTTCCTTAAGGTATGTTAAGCTCATGTCAGAGTAAGCATTTGAGAAAAATCTGAAAGCTATGTCTATAATGGTTAATTTTATCTGACAACTTGACTGGAAGGTGACCAGACATTTGGTCAAACATTATTCTGTGTCCATGAGGGTGTTTTGAATGAGATTAACATTTGAATTGGTAGACAAAGTAAAGCAGATTGTCCTTTCTCTAAAATGGGTGGCCCTCATCCAATCAATCGAAGACTTAAATAGAAAAAAAAAAGTCAGGGCACTTGTTTAGAGCTGAGACATTGGTCTTCTGCTTTCAGACTCACACTCAGACTGGAACTATGCCATCAGACCTGGGTCTCCTGCTTGCCAACTACAGATCTTGGGACTTAGCCTCCATAATCGCATTAGCCAATCCCTTACAATAAATCTCCTCATACGGTTTATATGGATATCTACATCTATATCCTTTATCTATCCAACCATCCATATATATTTAGAGAGAGAATGTGGTAAGAACCTTTATTAAAGCATGAAATCAACAAGTCTACAGATGTCAGACATCAAAATGAGGCAATGGAGAAGTCATGCTAGATAGAAGCAGTTAACCAACTACATGCTATTGGCTAGCAACTGGCAGATCAAGAAAATCAGGGTAATAGTCTCAAACCAAAGACAAGTACTAGGTACAATTTTTCTTACTTATTCAGGAATTTGTTTTATTCCAGGATGAAACCAATCAAAATGCACGACCATTCCAGGTAGAAGCAGATAGGACACATTTGAAATTTGATAATTCAAACACTTGATTGGAATATAAGTCTAAATATAAGAATGTCTTCTGATGGCAACATTTCATTTATAAAGGGGTTATAGTAGGTTTTCTTTTAAACAAAAATTGAAAACCAGCAAAAATAAAGCCATATAAATAAAAAAAGATGTCACCAGGATATTTATGAATATTTATCAAAATATTTATCAAAATTATGTATGGCTTAGTTATATGTAATGGTACTGTGCTGCACCATCCAAATGATCTATGTAGAACAGAAGGTCTGTTTACTCTCTGAACTGCTTAGAGTACTGCCAGTTGACAGCCCTTAGCTCCATTTAAGAATTGTCTCATCTGAAAAGAGTCATCTTGCCCAACACCACACTCCCAGCTCTGAAGCAGCCTATATCCACTGACTGGTTGATGTGAGGATATAAAGCCCCGACCTCTTTGTTTCTCTTTGGGACAACACTGAAAGGCTATCTCACTTTTAGAGCCTAGGAGATCCCCTCTAGTCTTTGTTAAGACTTTGTTTTGATGACACTACAGGTTATCACCTCCTCCTGGGCAATCTTACTCCTCTACCTTTCTGCTTGGTTGCCTTCTTTCCTCACCCCATGCTGAAGGTATGATTGAGCCAACAGTTTAAAGACAATACCCTGTAAGGATAGGATTTTATGCAGAATATACTCTAAATCAATTGTATTATTTTATGCTCTGCTCCCAAAAGTAGAATGTAGGGTTCCATAAACCAAAGGGTGTAAAAATGGGCAGCTTCACTAACCATCACTTTGAATTACTCACTCAAGAAAATTTTGCTTTCCATCCCCACGTTCTAGGTTCTGGAGGTTTATAAGTCCTAGTTCCCAAACGGTAATTTTTCCACTGGAAAAAGTTCCATGGAACTTTAAGGTATGGCTGCTAACATCTACATCAGAGTCCTTAAGGTGCTCAGGGACAAGTGGCAAGTAACAGGAGTAACTGACTTTAATCAACAAGAGGAAGTAGGGATACTCTTACCCAACAGGAGTATGGCTGAATACTTGCAGCATCTAGACAATTTCCTAAGGCATGCTGAGATGAGCATGCCGACAAGAGTCGTAGATCCTTTAGGAATGAGGATCTGAGTAAACCAGCAGAGAGGGTGAGAGGAAACTGGAATGATTAGTAAAGGAAGGAAATGATTGAATATCAGTTTTGGGAGACCAGTTTCAATGGCAGGAATGATCTTTTATCCCACTAATCTTCCTTTTATAAATTCACTCCACGAAGGTGAGACAATCATAATCTTGAAAGAGTTGCTTCCAGAAATTAAACAAGGAAGTGTATTTGAACAATGTAAGAGGTGGACTTAGAAGGGGTGATATGTCATCCACATACACTTCAGAATGAACTAACCTATATCCCTAGCTGCTAAGAGTACTGTTGGCTGACAGACTGGGTTTGGTCTATACAAAACATCTAACTAAAATGCATTAACTATCTAAACATCATAACATGAGCTTTCTAAAGCTGGCTATAGCAGATGCTATTTAGTTGCCCTCAGCTGAAGAGAGTTGCTTCAACATCATCTCACCACCATTTTGGGTAGCCAGCACCTGCTGAAATATGGGCATAAAGACCCAGTCCCTTTAGCTAATCTGGGAATAACTATGAAGGTACAATCTCAACCTCACAATATTCTGGGGTCATCTGAGTCTTTTTCTATGATTGCATCACAGACCAACTTCTTACTCTGCCCAATTCTGCTACATTTCCTTCCCACACTAGTATAAATTCAGGGAGCTTACCCTAATTAATCTCCTGAATACTAATTTCTGTCTCAAAGTTGGTTTCCTAGGGAATTCAATCTGCAATATTTTCCAAAGATAAGAGATGATTGAGTTGTTTCTATCCTTCAAGATAGAACCAATACTCTACAACCATATACTATCACAGTTTTGAAGAATATTTGGTAATGTACATAAAATTTCATAATATAATGTTGAGTGAAAGAGAAGCAGGGTAAAAAATATGATTATAAAGACATGTGAGAGAGGCAAAGTGAGAGAGAAATCTGAAAAGAAAATGCCCCAAATATTTTATAGGTAATCTAGACTTAAGAAAGATTATGATTTTTTTCTTTGTGTTTTTCTGTGTTTCTGAATACTCCACAATTAATATGTATTGATTTTTAATTAGAAAAGAATATTTTAATCCACATCTCAATGCTTGGTCAGATAGCACAGTACATTTTAGAAAATTGTGGTATCAGTATAATTTTCACACATAGCTAGGATGATTTTTTTACATTTATCATTTTAAGGGAGCTGTGGGCTTCTTCATTTCAGCCAATGTAATAATTTTTGGTGGTTAAGCTATATTTTCTGTCTTCCTTTGTGATGAAATATTGAATAATTGTTATTTTCAAATGTACAACCCCATTGAGAGCTTACCAGCCTAACTTCTGACTTGTCTGTCTTTAGGACAAAAGACCAAGGTACACACATTGTATTTCTCACAGTGCTCAAGTGCAGAGAATGGGATGTGCACAGACCGCTGTTCTTAGATTGTGACAAAATATCTCATCCACAGGCATTCACTTTTTGACCATTAGGACCCAGGCTTTCTAAAGATGATTATCAGGGATGCTATGCAAGCTATACTCCTTAACACTACATGCAGTTTCCCCATAAGTCATTTTCATCTGATGAATTTATTATATTCCCTCTCATTTCTCCAGCACTGCTATTTAACCTTGGGACCAAGAGTAAAAGAGGGGTTCTTTTTTTTTGGTCCCGCTGCTGTAATTTATTTATTTATTTATTTATTTATTTATTATGTTAATCACCATACATTACGTCATTAGTTTTTGATGTAGTGTTCCATGATTCATTGTTTGCTTATAACACCCAGTGCTCCATTCAGTTAGTGCCCTCTTTAATACCCATCACCAGGCTAACCTATCCTCCCATCCCCCTCCCCTCTAGAACCCTCAGTTTGTTTCTCAGAGTCCATCGTCTCTCATGGTTCGTCTCTCCCTCCGATTTCTCCCCTTCATTCTTCCCCTCCTGCTATCTTCTTTTTTTGTTTTTTAACATATATTGTATTATACATTCTTATTATACTTTTGATGCACTTTACTTGATAAATTCCTACATTGGACTTGGGTCAAAGGGGATATATTTAAAATATATAATATAAAACTTTTATTAAATATTTCCAGATTTTTCTCCAAAAGTTTATATCAACTTAGAGTCTCATTAATAGTGTATGAAATGGCCTGTTCCCTGACACTTTCACCAACACTAGTTCTTATCAATATTTTTAATTTTCGTCACACTGGTTTGGTTTTTTAAAGTTTAAGGAGGAATTGCAAAGGGGAGACTTTGGGGATAATAGATATGTTCCTTTTTTTAATTATAATGTTGTTTCAGTTATATACATATGTCAAAACTCATCAATTACATACTCCAAATACATGCAGTTTATTGTATGTCATTTATACCCCCAATAAGGCTGAAAAAAAAGAAAAGAACCCAAAATAAAGGCAAGGCAAAAAAAAAAAAAGAGTAAAAGAGAGGTGTCGTGTGTGTGTGTGTGTGTGTGTGTGTGTGTGTGTAAGGGGCAAGGTGCTATCTTTTTTAACAACCAATTCCCTCAGAGCTGATTTCTTCTAAATTGGAAAGATCCTTTATTTTGAATGACTGGCTGATATGGTGCCTGGTTAAGTGATTGCCTTCCGAGTGCTGGCAGTAGTGACTGATACGGGTTGACAGACCCAGGTAACCGAAACAGGCATCTACTGCCAGCTATTGTTAAATGAAGCAAGGCAAGAGGAGGGTTAAAATATCCTACAACTGTGGCCTCAAGAATGAAAATATAGCAACACAGCAGTAACAGGAGCAGCAAGATAGAGGCATTAACTAGCTTTCTGTTCTTGTTACCACCTTAAGACGAGATGGCTTTGCATTTTGGAGGTAAATCACAGCCCTGTTATATATTTCCTAACACTCATATGATTTCTGCGAGTGTCATGCTACCCAGAACCAGCCACATTCATTCCATTCCTTTTGTTCATTTCCCTTTCTATATTCTCCCCCAGCAAAATCAAGTTTTTTTTCCAGCAAATAGAAAATGAGGCATGTGACAGTTATCAGAAATGAAAATACATTTGCCTTGCTTTAGGTAATCCATTTCTACATTTGTATATCCACATTTAGTTTTAGTGATTATTTTGAAACAACTTCAACCCTTAGAACTGGCCTAATAACTTTCATGGCATATATAGCCATTAAAGAAACCTGAAGCTTTGGACAAAGCTTGCCAACAAATTAAGGAGGCAGATTATTACTCAACAAATGTCACTCTAACCTGAGGTTCCACATTATAAAATCATTTCCAAGTCCTAATCAGCAGCTCATCTATTTTCAGCAATATTTGACACAGCATAATGTTACTGCACCAAAGGCATGTGGGCAGTCTTATGGCATTCCCGACTGTGATGGACTTAACTAGGTGAAGAAGGTATAGGTTTATTCTGGAATCAGCTTCAAATACAAGCAGCTTAGAGTTGAGTATGCTTGAAATAGTCTGCTGCTTTTGGCCCTGTGTGCCAAATTTAGCTGTACCTTCACATGTAAGTAATTTGCCCCAAATATAAAGCTGCAGATTCACCACACATCTAATTATTACTAGCCAAAGAGGCCAAATTCAGCATCTACACCGAGAGTAACTAACTCACTAGACAATGAAAAGTTCATAAAATAATCAGATTAGGTTAACTATGTGACTCTGTGCATGTGTGTGTTTAACTGAAAAATAAAATACAGAATAATCAAGAGCTGAACAGTTGATTTAATTTCATTGACAAACACAATGTTTGAAATGGAAATCAAGGGAACTATCCTGATAATTGCTTTTATAGCAATTGAGACAGAAATGTTCCTGAAATACTCAGTAATTGTTTTACTTATCCATCTCATTTTGCACTTCAAAATAGAGATTTTTGAGACTTCAGCTATCAAAAAGTTATCAAATACATAGTCATCAAAAGAAGAAACAGATTTCTGCATACCAGTAGATGAATTGTTCAAAAACAGATGAATAAGTAAAAGAATGAATTTGAAATGAAGCCAGTAGCTTTTTAGTGCCTTGTAGGTTTCAAAGATTTTTACATATACACTTTAAGTGCTAATTGTTAAAAATAAGATACACACAACATTCAAATTTGAGAATTCAGTTTGCTTCTTCATTTCTCACCACCAGTACCAATCCATCCTGAGATCTACTTCAATTATTTATAAAATAAAAATAGTACTACATAGGAATATATACCACTTGACTTACTAGTAGGTGCAACTCCACTAATCCGACCTCTTTTTCCTTGCACTTTTGTATTCATTCATTCACTTGACAGACATTCATTATTCTCAGTTTATGCTGAAACTGTAATGTTCACAAAATGAAATAGATTTAAGTTTGGTTTCTTAATTCTAGGTGCTTATACCATGTGTGAGAGGCTGTGATTTACCTCCAAAATGCAAAGCCATCTCGTCTTAAGGTGGTAACAAGAACAGAAAGCTAGTTAATGCCTCTATCTTGCTGCTCCTGTTACTGCTGTGTTGCTATATTTTCATTCTTGAGGCCACAGTTGTAGGATATTTTAACCCTCCTCTTGCCTTGCTCGTTTAACAATAGCTGGCAGTAGATGCCTGTTTCGGTTACCTGGGTCTGTCAACCCGTATCAGTCACTACTGCCAGCACTCGGAAGGCAATCACTTAACCAGGCACCATATCAGCCAGTCATTCAAAATAAAGGATCTTTCCAATTTAGAAGAAATCAGCTCTGAGGGAATTGGTTGTTAAAAAAGATAGCACCTTGCCCCTTACACACACACACACACACACACACACACACACACACACACGACACCTCTCTTTTACTTTTTTTTTTTTTTTTGCCTTGCCTTTATTTTGGGTTCTTTTCTTTTTTTTCAGCCTTATTGGGGGTATAATGACATACAATAAACTGCATGTATTTGGAGTATGTAATTGATGAGTTTTGACATACGTATATAACTGAAACAACATTATAATTAAAAAAAGGAACATATCTATTATCCCCAAAGTCTCCCCTTTGCAATTCCTCCTTAAACTTTAAAAAACCAAACCAGTGTGACGAAAATTAAAAATATTGATAAGAACTAGTGTTGGTGAAAGTGTCAGGAAACAGGCCATTTCATACACTATTAATGAGACTCTAAGTTGATATAAACTTTTGGAGAAAAATCTGGAAATATTTAATAAAAGCTTTTATATTATATATTTTAAATATATCCCCTTTGACTCAAGTCCAATGTAGGAATTTATCAAGTAAAGTGCATCAAAAGTATAATAAGAATGTATAATACAATATATGTTAAAAAAAAAGTGACTATGCCACTTTCTAGCTGTGTGTGGTAGAGATTATTCATTGTCTGCCCATATCCATCTTTGACTTTAGAAACAGATCTTTTTTTTTTTCCCTCTCCTTCTCCCTATCAGTAGCACTGCACTCATTCCTAAGATGTTATGATTGACCAGTGGCACTTATTAAAGAGTTGGGGTTAGGGGGCATCCAAGGAAAGAATTTAAAAGGGAGCCACAGAGATGCAAATGCCTGGCTCTATCCTCCCCCATAGTTTCTCTTGCTTTCTGAGTGGAATATAGGATTTCCATAACTGCCAGCAATTTTGTGTAGTGAGGCAAACCAGAGGATGAATGTCAAGTATACAGGTTGGCATAGCAGGGAGAGAAGGAGTATGAGTGCATGATGACTTATTGGAGGCTCCAAAAAAAATCACAGACTCCCTACTTCTGAAATTAAAAAAAAAAATTTTGTTAGTTAACATATAGTGCAATACTGGTTTCTGGAGTAGAATTCAGTAATTCATCACTGACATAAAACACCGAGTGCTCATCATAACAAGTGCCCTCTTGAATACCCATCACCCATCTGCCCATTTTCTATCTACCTCCCCCCATTAACTCTCCGTTTGTTCTCTATCATTAAGAGTCACTTATGGCTTGTTTCCCATCTCTCCTTTTTTTTCTTTTCCTCCTTCCCCTATGTTCAACTGTTTTCTTTCTTAAATTCCACATATGAGTGAAATTATATAGTATTTGTCTTTCTCTGACTGACTTACTTCACCTAGCATAATACACTCTAGCTCCAGCCATGTCACTGCAAATGGCAAGATTTCATTCTTTTTGATGGCTGAGTAAAATTCCATTTTGTGTGTGTGTGTGTGTGTGTGTGTGTGTGTGTGTGTGTGTGTGTACCACCTCTTTATCCATTCATCAGTGGATGGACATTTCGGTTCTCTTCATAATTTGGCTATTATTGATAATGCTGCTAAAAACATTGGGGTGTTTTTCGAAACTGTATTTTTGTATCCTTTGGGTAAATACCTAGTAGTTCAATTGCTGGATTATAGGGTAATTCTATTTTTAACTTTTTGAAGAACCTCCAAACTGTTCTCCAGAGTGGCTGCACCAGTTTGCATTCCCACTAACAGTGCAAGAGGGTTCCCTTTTCTCTAGATCCTCGCCAACACCTGTTGTTTCTTGTGTTGTTAATTTTAGCCAATCTGACAGGTGTGAGGTGGGATCTCATTGTGGTTTTGATTTGTATGTCCCTGATGATCAGTGATGTTGAGCATATTCACGTGTCTGTTAGTAATCTGGATGTCTTCCTTGGAAAATGTCTATTCATGTCTTCTGCTCATTTTGTAACTGGATTGTTTTCTGGGTGTTGAGCTTAGTAAGTTCTTTATAGATTTTGGATACTAAACCTTTATCAGATTTGTAAATATCTTCTCCTATTCTCTAGGTTGCCTTTTATATTTTTTGATTGTTTCCTTCACTGTGCAGAAGATTTTTTATCTTGATGAAGCCCCAAAGTTCATTTTTGCTTTTGTATCTCTTGCTTCCAGTGACCTGTTCAATAAGAAGGTGCTATGGCCAAAGTCAAAGAGGTTTCTGCCTGTGTTCTCCTCTAGGATTTTGACGGTTTCCTGTCTCACATTTGGGTCTTTCATCCATTTTGAATTTATTTTTTTGTATAATGTAAGAAAGTGGTCCAGTTTCATTCTTCTGCATGTTGCTGTCCAGTTTTCCCAATACTATTTGTTGAAGAGACTGTCTTTTTTCCATTGGATATTCTTTCCTGCTTTGTCGAAGACTAGTTGACCATATAGCTGTGGATCAATTTCTGAGTTCTTTATTCTGTTCCATTGATCTATTTGTCTGTTTTTGTGTTAGTACCATAGTGTCTTGATGATTACAGCTTTGTAATATAGCTTGAAGTATGGAACTATGATGCTTCCAATTTTGTTTTTCTTTTTCAGAATTGCTTTGGCTATTTGGGGACTTTGTGGTTCCATACAAATTTTAGGATTATTTGTTCTAGTTCTGTGAATAATGCTGGTGGTATTTTGATAGGGATTGCATAAATGTGTAGCTTGCTTTGGGGAGTATTATTTTAATAATATGTGCTCTTCCAATCCATGAGCATGGAATGTTTTTCCATTTCTTTGTGTCCTCTTTAATTTCTTTCATAGGTGTTCTATAGTTTACAGAGTACAGATTTTTTACCTCTTTAGTTAGACTTATTCCTAGGTATCTTATGGTTTTTGGTGCAATTGCAAATGGGATCAATTCCTTTAATTATTTTCCTGCTGCCTCATTATTGGTGTATAGAAATGCAACCGATTTCTGCACATATTTTCAGACTACAATGCTCTGAAACTGGAAGTCAACCACAAGAAAAAAATTGGAAAGACCTCAAATACATGGAGGTGAAAGAACATCCCACTTAAGAATGAATGGGTTAACCAGAAAATTAAAGAAGAATTTAAAGAATACATGGAAACAAATGGAAATGAAAGCACAACAGCCCAAAACCTTTGGGATATAACAAAGGCAGTCCTGAAAGGGAAGTATATAGCAATACAAGCTTACCTCAAGAAGCAAGAAAAGTCTCATATATACAATCTAACATTATACCTAAAGGAGCTAGAAAAGGAACAGCAAATAAAGCCTAAAGCCAGCAGAAGAAGGGATATAATAAAGATTAGAGCAGAAATAAATGACATAGAAACAACAACAAACAGTGAAAGAGATTAATGGATTAACGAAACTAAGAGCTGGTTCTTCAAACCCCTAACCAGACTTATCAAAAAGAGAAAGGACCCAAGTAGGTAAAATAACAAATCAAAGAGGAGAGTTCACAACCAACACCACAGAAATACAAACAATTATAAAAGAATACTACAAAAAATTATATACCAACTAACTAGGCAACTAGGAAGAAATGGACAAAGTCCTAGAAACTTACAAACTACCAAAACTGAAACAGGAAAAAATAGAAAATTTGAATAGACCCATAACCAGCAAAGAAATTGAATTGATCAAACATCTCCCACAAAATACAAGTCCTGGGCTGGATGGCTTCCCTGGGGAATTCTATTAGACATTTAATGAGTTAATACCTATTCTTCTCAAACTATTCAAAAAAATAGAAATGGAAGGAAAACTTCCAAACTTATTCTACAAAGCCAGCATTATCTTGATTCCAAAACCAGACAAAGACCCCACTAAAAAGGAGAATTACAGGCCAACATCTCTGATGAACATGGATGCAAAAATTCTCAATAAAGTACTAGAAAATTGAATTCAACAGTACGTGAAAAGGATTAATTACCATGATCAAGCAGGATTTATTCCTGGGCTGCAGGGGTGGTTCAATATTTACAAATCAATCAATGTGATACACCATATTAATAAAAGAAAGCATAAGAACCATGTGATCCTCTCAATAGATGCAAAAAAATTATATGACAAAATACAGCATCCATTCTTTTTTTTTTAAGATTTTATTTATTTACTTGACAGAGAGAGAGAGTACAAGCAGGGGGAGCGGCAGGGAGAGGGAGAAGCAGGTTCCTGCTGAGCAGAGAGCCCAATGTGGTGCTCGATCCTAGGACCCTGGGATCATGACCTGAGCCAAAGGTAGACACTTAACTGATTGAGCCACCCAGGTGCCCTTACAGCATCCATTCTTGATAAAACCTTCAACAAAGTAGGGATAGATAGAACATACCTCAACATCATAAAGGCCATATACAAAAGACCCACAGCTAATATCATCCTAAATGGGAAAAAACTGAGAGCCTATGGTCAGGAACAAGACAAGGATGTCCACTCTCACCGTTACTATTTAACATAGTGCTGGAAGTCTCAGTTTCAGCAATCAGACAACAAAAGGAAATAAAAGACCTCCAAATTGGCAAGGAAGAAGTGAAACTCACTATTTGCAAGCAACCTGATACTCTATGTGGAAAACCCAAAAACTCCACCAAAAAATTGTTAGAATTCATACATGAATTCAGCAAATTCACAGGATATAAAATCAATGTGCAGAAATCTGTTGCATTTCTATACACCAATAATGAATATTTTCAATCTGTGAAATTAATTTCTATTATGCTTGCTAGCAGTTAATTAATAAAAATTACTAATTTATAAAATGTATAATCTTGGAGAGTCCCCTATTCTCTCTGAGCCTTCTCTTCAGCTTTAAAATAATACCAGCTTTAGGGGCACTTGTGTGGCTCAGATGATTAAGTGTCTGCTTTCAGCTGTGGTCATGATCTAGGGGTCCTGGGATCAAGCCCTGTGTCGAGCTCCCCACTCAGGGGAGTCTGTTTGTCCCTCTCCCTCTGCCCCTCCCCTCTGCTTGTGCATGCACTCTCTCAGAAAAATAAACAAAATCTTTAAATAAATACATACATACATACCAGCTTTGTAGGATTTTCAATTAAAAGTTTTAATGTTGGGGCACCTGGGTGGTTCAGTTGGTTCAGCGTCTGCCTTCAGCTTAGGTCATGATCCCAGGGTCCTGGGATCGAGCCCCACGTCAGGCCCCCTACTCAGCGGGGAACCTGCTTCTGCATCTCCCTCTACCTGCCTCTCTGCCTACTTGTGCTCTCTCTCTGTCAAATAAATAAATAAAATCTTTAAAAAATGTTTTAAAAAATAAATAAATAAAAGTTTTAATGTCTGTAAAACAGACAGCACATAACAGGGGTATGCGCAACAGATATTTCTTGTACCTAGAATGCTCTGATGCAGTCTTACAGCTTGATTACAGAGAATTCTGTTCCGATTGGTCAGAATCTATGTCTTACCAAGGGTTGATCTGGTGTTGAATAACACCTCAGAATATGTTATAGAAATTAGATCCTAATCTAAAGAGAATTTTTACTTACATAAAAGCTGAAATCATAATTGGATTTAGGTGAGAGAGAAAGCCAATAAAGATGTTATAAAGTAACATCAGTGGAGGTCAACCACTTGGTGCCAAATGTAAGTGGTTTTGCCTTTTGAGCTCTATGATTTGATATGGTTACTGGGAAGAGAAAAATACCAATGAGGAATATTTATATCCATGGCATGTTGGCATTGATGGAAGATAAGCTCATTGGAAAAATTGCCAACAAAATATACAATGCACATCCTGTCACAATGAGAGTTGAAAAAATAGGAAAACCCCATATGAAAAGTCATAGCTTTGTAAAAATTTTCATATCATCCAAATTCTTATTGTGCAAACCAAATGTAGGTTCCATACATGCTTTTAAAGTTGAATTCTTATTTAATCATTTTAAGTACTCTCTCTCTCTCTCTCTCTCTCTATATATATATATATATATATATATTGAGCTTCATCAAATGCTTTTTTAGAAGTGGGTATACACTAAAGAGTATTAAATAAATGAATTAACAAATGTAGACGAATGGAATGGAAACAGGTAATGATTAGTTTTGTCTTTCGCTTTATATATAAAGGATTTATTATTTCAACCTGGTAATGAAATGCAAAACACTTCCAAAATAATGTTTATAAGTTTGTTTTAAGCTCTGATGTTTAAACTTATTAACACAAATAAAGGAAATGCTAATTAATACATGAGAGCTTCTATATGATGTTTATGACCCTCAGTGTGATGAATGAAGGGAAATGTCTGTGATAATTAAAGAGGAAAAGGAGAAGGACCCATTGTCATCATAATTAAAGATATGAAGATTTTCCAAGAACACAGACTGCCTCAAGGCTTGCACAAACTCTACTCAAGACCACGGAAGGAATAGATGGAGAAGTCTTTGTGGTTTGTCTTTACAGGAGAGTTGAGAATTACTTATGACCCTTCGAAATAGTTCCCTTAACTGCTTTGCCCATAAGATAAACACAATTTAAGAAGTGCACAGCCTTTCACTCCATGGTTAAAGAGAAGGGAAAAAGTATCAGTCACAGTGTCACAAACAGACATGGAAGAATCTTGGAGATCCAGACTTTCATTTTGTAGAATGGGGGGGGGGAAATCAAAAGCCAAACAAGAACAAGAGTAGTATTTTAGGGATTTTTCTGAAACAAGAAAATGTTGGATAGGACTTTTAGGGTCAAACTATATGACTGGCGTTTAAAAAGGAAAATATCAATAAATATCTATAATAGTTTGGAATTTCTGTCTTTTGCAAGTGAAAGAACATTGACTAATTCAATTTTCAAAAAGTCTCCATTTTTATATCAATGAATAGTAATGATAATTATATAATAAAAATAAGGTTTAGATAAAAATTAATATCTGCTTAGAAGATGGGTTAGTAGCCTAATATCAATGATAAAATAAAATGTCCTGTTCTTGGGTCCTTTGCTAATACCAGTGGTAACAGTGTGTGTGTGTGTGTGTGTGTGTGTGTGTGTGTGTGTGTGTGTGTGTGTCAGGGGAAGGGCAGGGGTACAGGATAAGATCCACAGGGAATAACTGGATATATAGAAAAAAGGTCAGAAAAGGAGTTTTAGGAATAAGTTCTAGAGTGGGCTGAACTATTCTGAATATGAAAATGAGAATCTGTTTGTTTCAGTCTTTTTTGACCTCTGAACAGAAGAGCCAACTGCATAAAAGTGAATGGCAGAACAACTTGGTAGAATGTTTGAAGGACATTCAAAAATGGATTTTAAATACTCAGTTTTCAGTTACTTGCATTTCTCCAGTATAAAAGTTCTCTACTCTCAAAACTTTCAAAAAATATCTGTTAAACACACAGTGACCATGTGTGTATGTGATTGTGTGCACATGCACCTAAATTAAAAAAAAAAAGAGCCAAGTCCCCTTGAGCAAATGTCATATTGAAGATAAAGAAATAACAGTAAGACAGAGATATGGAAAACAAATATTTATCGGACACAGAACATCAGAGACAGAAATTACTATGAAAATTGACAGAAAAACAGGGATGGTATTAGGCTTTCCATGGCAAGATGATTTAGGCATTTATATGAATCACTGTTCAACAAAGCAATTATTGACAAGCATGTTATTCTGTAATGAAGAGTATATAAATGTTAGTATAAAAATAGATTCATGGTGAATATTTCAGTGAAGGGTATGTAACAGAAATATTTTTTTGAAGAAAAGTCCCTCAGAGTTCACACAAAAATCTGATATCAGCATTGTAATGATGTCTCAATCTATGCACAAATAACTTAATAAGAAGGCTGAACTTAGGGATATACAAACATGAAAAAATTTTTATTGTTCACCAAAACTGACTTCAGCCATGTTGATTTGTACTTCCATTTCCTCATTCTAGATCTTTCCAGTCACTCTAAGTAAACCTTTTCCACTGTTCTTCCGTTCTCTGGGCCAAGACTGCAGCTCTTCTGCCACTGGTGGTATGCTGTACAATTTCTCAAAGCTCTGCCTAGTCTCAACAAGACATGGCTACATTCCAAGGTACTCAATGAGCGCATTAGAAACGCATGTACTCATGCCATGTCCTGAAGCAAAATTACAAACTGCTCCATTGTAAAGGGGGAAGTAAAATCCAGTGCCTCTTTCTGGACAAATGACTCAGGACTCTGACAATATCTTCAAATCCCCCCCTTCCTATAATTCTCTACTTATGTTAACCTTTGAGGTAGGAAGGGTTATAGTGACACAGAAGTTGGTCATCTTGTATTCGTCTTGGAGGTATATGTTCCCACTAATTCTCAGCTCATCATCTTTTTCTCATTCTCAATAATGGAGAAAAAGAGCTAGAAAATAAAGACCTTTTAAAGACATGATGTGGCACTAAAATAATAAGTGGCTCTCTTAAATATTTTTAAGTAAAATAGTTCTTGTTTTGCCAATATGGCAACAGTGGTAAAGAAGACCCAACTATTAAGGTGGCCTGCTATTGTATAGTTACATTTTCTCTCTGGTGAAGTAAAATCTAAGAGACATATCCATCTTTTAATATGGGAATGTGTCTTTTAAGACACCACTGATGATTTTTAGTTCTACAGGAGGAACTCTCCTTTTAAGCTAAAACAAAAAAGATTTAGGCTAAACATAATTAAGAATTTTTGTCTGTGTGATTAAACACTGAAAATAGGATGGACGTTCAGAAAATATTTACATGATTCCAAATAATAAGGGGATTTAGCTCTCTAAGGACTGATCTATTTGATCAATTCAAAAGATGAATTCTTTCTATCTGTGCAGGACCTAGCCTCCTTTGGAAGCACCAGCCTGGATCTGACAAACTTTTTAACTTGATAGGTAGGGCAGTGGTAACATCCCCTACTGTGAAATTGGACATTTTTTAATTGATATGTTGATTGGCGGGTACAAATAAGCATTTACTGGGTGGGAGCCCATGACGGTGACATCTTGGAATTCTTGAGACCACCTGGCAAAATAAAGAAATATTCTGTATTGTGCACGACTTTTGAAGAATTACCCACCAGCCAAGTAGGTAAGAAGCCTGATTGTAATTATCTGTGCCTAAAAACAACAACTTTTCATAATAAACTCAAAGTATTTTAACACTGTTTAAATGTATGCTGAAAGCTGCAGAAATATAACTACTGTGTTTATGGAGTCGAGATCTTGCTTTGTTTTATAAGGAATTTTATGTGGAGTTGTTAGCTATTTCAGAAAAGTACATGACAACAGCAATGCTGTTCGTGATATCTGGGACTTCAGTACAAACTCCTATATTAATCTGTATTTGTAGCTGTCACAATTTAGGGATTCTACAATTAGGTGGAAACATCTGGCTAGTTAATTTATCTTGTACAGAAGTACCACAGGGCTTGTGTATTGGAAAACGTATTATTTTATTCGAAATTACATTCCTTTTAAGTTTACACTATAATTTGAGAATTATATTAATTTTTTAAGATTTTATTTATATGGGAGAGAGAGAGAGAGCACAAGCAGAGGGAGGGGCAGGGGGAGAGGGAGAAGGAGACTCCCCGCTGAGCGCAGAGCCTGATGCCTGGCTGGATCCCAGGATCCTGAGATCATGACCTGAGCTGAAGGCAGATGCTTAATCAACTGAGCCATCCAGGTGCCCCAAGAATTGTATTAATTTTAAATGTGTATAAATAGTTCAGTAAATATATGATTTTCATTTCAGGATAGTAAAGGAGCATTACAAAAAGTACTTGTTACCAAAGGGAGTGGTGTGGCTGATAGTCCTGGCTACTTTTCAATTAGATTATATGAAAGCTTCAGGTCCTGGACACCAGATGTGGAGAGGATTCTCATTCAATTTTAAAGGCATTTCTATTTACATAAATGGTTGAAAAAAATGACATGAAAATTTGGCAGACAAAAAATATCCTTAAGCAATAGTTAAGAATTCTTTTGATTTTTATATTCAGTCCCCTAGAATAACGAATGCTAAGGTTGGGATAGATCAAGAATCTTCTCTGAGAATCAGGAAATAATGCCCAAAGCCAAAGATAGAAAGATTTTTTTTTTTTAACAGAATGCAAAATACCATCATGGTGTTCTAAAGATTTGCCATATTATAAGGTAGAAGGAAAAGTATAAAAGTTCAGGTATGGAGATTAATGTGGAACCCTCCAAGGAGAAGATAGTGATTGCAAGTTAGGAGTAAATGATTATTATGTTGAGGTGCATTTACATCATTGACATTGCACAGAATAGGGGTTATCCAGCCTTGCTCCCTAAACATAGAGGTTTCTTCAAGGTACATCAAGTTATATACTTAATCGAGGATGGGACATGCATATAGGCTCCCTCAAATCCTGCTTTTCTTCATATACAGCAGCAGTTCGGCACTGTTCAAACTTATATATTTGGGTTTCCAAGCATTTGTCATTTATGACAAATGTCATTTAATTTTTTTTTTTAATTCCTGGTTTTATAGACTGAATGACACTGTTGTAACCGAAAGCTAGAGTTAACTTCTTAGTCTGTTCAGACTGCTATAGCACAATACTGCAGACTGGGTGGCTTATCAGTAAGAGACACTAATTTATCACAGTTCTCTGGAAGTATAAGATCAAAGTGCCAGCATTGGTGGGTTCTGGTGAAGGCCCTCTTCCCAGATGCAGACTGCTGACTTCTTGCGTCCTCATATGGCAGAAGAAGCTAGGCAGCTCTATGGGGTCTCTTTTATAAGAGCACTAATCCCATTCAGGAGGGCCTCCCTGTCATGACCCAAGCACTTCCTAAGGGCTCTGCCGCCTAATACCACCACATTGGGCATTAGGATTCAACATATGAATTTTTGTTTGGGGTGGGGGAAGACACAAAATTTCAGTCCAGAGGTTATGAAGTTGAGATAGACTGTTACATTGTTTGCCTCAATGAACCATGCCTCCCATACTCATCCCTTGTATAGTCCCCTCCCACACTGGCTCTTGGCTTGGTCATATGTCTTGCCTTGGTCAATAGGACATTAGTAAGCAGAGGCTTGATAAGCACTTGCTCATTATATCTCCCTTATTTCCCTACCTAGAACATTCCCTCTTGAGATGATCATAACTGTGAGGAAGCTCAATTCAACCACCGACAGTGGCCAAGTGATAAAGAATGAAGGAAATTAGCCAACAGCCAGAACTGAGGCCCCAGGTATATGAACACTAATGGAGGAGCCACAGGCCAGTCCCGACTATTTGAGCTTCCCCAGCTGAAGCCCTAACCAACAGGAAAGAGACAAGCCATCTTTTGCCCTGATGCTCAGAAGAGTGAACGAAAAAACAGCAGCTGTTTTAAGTCACTAAGTGACATAAGTTAAGTGAAACAGGGAGCCTTTATGATCCCTTAGCTAAAGGACCAAGGCTACTGTATGTGTGAAAGCAAAGGTGATATGTTTCAACTATTTTTCCAAAGAAATGCTGCTCAGAGTCCCTGCCCCTCTTCTCTGGGTCAAAATTCAAAGTGTCTCTGAATGTAATAAATAATACTTTCCAATATAAAATAATATAAGGGTTTGGGCATGACATGGATTAAATTATTTCCTATTTGTTTGTTTTAAATGTCAGTGACATGCCATTTCTGTGGCATCAGTGGCAATTCTCAAGAATAGAAAATGATGTGGAAAATTGTAAATTTGGTTCTTTTTTTTTTCACTACTGGGTATTTACCCCAAAGATGCAAATGTAGTGATCCGAAGGGGTACATGCACCCCAATGTTTATAGCAGCAATGTCCACAATAGCCAAACTATGGAAAGAGCCAAGATGTCCATCGACAGATGAATGGATAAAGAAGATGTGGTGTGTGTGTGTGTGTGTGTACACACACACACACACACACACACACACACACACACACACCATGGAATATTATGCAGCCATCAAAAGGAATGAAATCTTGCAATTTCGTTCTTTTTTAAAATAAAAATTCAACAGATGAAATTTCTTTTTCTATTTAGAGAGTAGAAGTCATATTCCACAGTTCACTGCATTTGCAGAGTAAGAGCATTAGTATTCACTTACTGGTATATAGTTTGCCATGTAAATTGACTTTAACAACCATATCCTGCAAGACACTTAGAAATCTTTAACTATTTGTATCTTTTTAATACACAAATTTGGCTCTACCTCCTATTGCCTATGTTTTCGCCTGAAGTATGAGGGCATGGTATTTTAATTCCTCCATCAGCTATACATTTGGGTGAAATTTGCTCATCTACTGTGTAAGATCTGTAAGCTCTCAACTGATGCCAGGAAGTCCACCCACACCTCGTGTTCTGGCCATGATCTCACCAGCCCCTACTCTGCCCTGATTGAATAATTGTTTCAATAAAAATAAGTGTAAGCTCTCAGTTAGTATAAATGAGTAGTTGTGTGGAAAATCTTGTTTCATCCTGCTACCAGCTTGACAGGATGTGCTGTCTCTAAATGTGTACCACTTGGGAAACACATGCTGGGACTTCTAAAGTCTCAAAAACCACCAAGGTGAAAAGTCCCCCAATAGCAATAGCAAAATCTCAGTTATTTTGTTCCCTCTCTATCCTAACATGAGACTTTGTACAAGTCACAAAACTTCTGTGTCTCAGTTCACCCAAAACTAGACTGAAATTTTTAAATTAAGTGATTGCTGAGAGGATAAAATGAGGAGATACAATTATATGTAAATCTGTTTTGATATTAATCCTTGTGGGGGGGCAGGTAGAGAGAAGTATGTGCTAATATATATCATTGTATAAATCCAAGATAGTACTTTTATAAGCATTGTTATTTAAAATTTGAAATGGAAAAAATTAAAATTAAAAATTAAAAATCTGGTTAAGCTTATGTGTCAACTTGACTGGGCCACAGGATGCCCAGATATCTGGTTAGACATTATTTCTGGGTGTTTCTTGAGGGTGTTTCCAGAAGAGATTAAGATTTGAATTAGTGGAATTAGTGAAGCAGATATCCCTCCACAGTGTGGGTGGGCATTATCTAATCTGTTGAAATCCTGAATAGAACAAAGGGTAAGGGAAGATTTAATTCACTCTGACCCCAAGCTAGAACATCAATCTGCTCTCAGTGCTCCTGGTTTTGAGATTATCAGACTTTGAGTAGAATCTATACCATCACCTCCCCAGCTCTCAGTCCTCTGAACTATACCACCCACTTTCATGGGTCTCCAGCTTGCAGAAAGACGATAGGACCTCTTAGTCTCCATAATCACATGAACAGGGACCTTACAATCAATCTCTCTCACTCTCTCTCAATCTCTCCTATTGGTTCAGTTTCTCATTGGAGAACCCTGGTCAATATAACCATCTATAAATTGGCAAAGGAAACATTTTAAAATCAAGTGTAGGGGCACCTGGGTGGCTCAGTCAGTCAAGCATCTGCCTTGGGCTCAGGTCATGATATCAGAGTCCTGGAATTGAGCCCCGCATCAGGCTCCTTGCTCAGCAGTGGAGTCTACTTCTCCCTCTGCCTCTCCCTCTGTCCCTGCTTGTGTACTCTCTCTCTCTATCTCTCAAATAAATAAAATATTAAAAAAAATAAAAAATAAATAAAATCAAGAGTAGCTTTCTAAAATTTAGGCATTGAGTAGATTCCCCAATTGCTTTGACAAAAACAAGTGTAAACTGAATTTTTAAGTTAAATTCTATTTTTCTTACAATGAGATTGGTTTCCAAGACAAACTAAAATGTATACAAATAGCCACAGCTCAAAGGAGTATATGCTTAAACAGCTAAATTACTTTAACCTTTAAGCTATCATCCAGTGCTTTTGCAGAATAAATTTAAAAGAGATTTTTTTTCTGTTTTATTTTAAACTACACTATTGTATAAACTTACTTCCTTGATTCTTCAAACATGACCTAATCCAATAGGAGGTTATCACATCTCAAATATTTCTGGGGTTCTTAGGAAAGGGAAACATAGGTCGGAAAAAAATATAGCCTAGCAGGCTGTCATGGAGAATCTCAAAATGAGAAGCCAGAAACCACCACGTCATTTCAATTTAAATGAACATCCAGGACAGTATTAGAAGGAAGAGGTAGGAGGCTGTGAGTTGGGAAGGAGAATGAAATCACATGTTGGTGATGGACGGGAAGTAATGGAGGAATGTTTATGGTTATGTCAACTTAATTTCGGTAATTTTATTCTGCTATCACCTGACAGTTTTATCCCCTTCCCCAATCTTCTGCTCCCACAGCATGAAGTTTGTGGTACAATTTTTATATACTAGGAAGGGCCCGGATTACAGGAATCTTCAAAGCTCTCGAGGAGCCAAGGTGAACACCAACATAGAATCAATTCCATTGTGTAATAAGAATGTATTGGATGGAAAGCCTCAAGACACAGGTTCCTCCCACTTCTGCAAGGTGCATTTGCAGAAGTCACTTAATCTTTCTATTAAGTACCAAGCCTAATGGAAAACAATTTTAAACACAGGGTCACTCAGAGAATGCTGCGCTCATGTGCTCTCCTTGAGCAATCTACCTGAGGTGAGCCTTATCCAACCAAGAGATGGCTGGGAAAATTTGGCAAACAGACCAGTAGTGAGTGTTTCATGTATTTAATTATAGAACTGAGTCTAAAACAAAAAGTGAAAGACTACTATGTATGTATAATGTGCTCTGATAAAATAAAAGGAATGCAACTAAAAAATAGGAGAATATGGGAGATTCAAGAGAACACTCGCTATGATGAACACTGAGTAATGTACAGCATTGTTGAATCACTGTATTGTACACCTGAAACTAATATAACACTATATGTTAATAATACAGGAATTAAAATTTAAAAACTTAATAAAAATGGGAGGATAGGAGAGAGAGAAAAGAAAGTAGAATAAGTTATAGGCTGTTGTGTAGGAATACTAATGAACACTAGCCAACCAGACAGTAAAAAATAAGAGAAAGGGAGATCAAGGGTACTTGAAAAGGTATACATGTAAACAACAACAAAAGCAAAAATCCAAATCTTCAAAATACCAAAAGAAATTTTTAAAGCAAGGAAGACACACAAAATATAGAAAGAAACAGTAAATATAACATAACACAGAAATTATTAAATAATAATATACACAGCTGAGACCAAACATATCAATTACAACAAAAGTTTCTTTTAAAGGAAAAACATTTTCAAACTGGCTCCTTCAGTAAAATCTACCTCTAGGTGTATTTAGAGAACACCTGAAAGATGATTTAAAAGGGCTAATATCCAAAATCTATAAAGAACTTATCAAACTCAACACCCAAAGAACAAATAATCCAATCAAGAAATGGGCAGAAGACATGAACAGACACTTATGCAAAGAAGACATCCAAATGGGGCACCTGGGTGGCTCAGTTGGTTAAACGATTGCCTTCGGCTCAGGTCATGATCCTGGAGTCCCGGGATCAAGTCCCGCATCGGGGTCCCTGCTGCTCAGTGGGGAGTCTGCTTCTCCCTCTGACCCTCCCCCCTCTCATGTGTTCTCTCTCTCTCTCTCATTCTCACTCTCTCAAATAAATAAATAAATAAAACCTTTAAAAAAAAAGAAGACATCCAAATGGCCAACAGACACATGAAAAAGTGCTCAACATCACTTGGTATCAGGGAAATCCAAATCAAAACCTCAATGAGATACCACCTCACACCAGACAGAATGGCTAAAATTAATAAGACAGGAAATGACAGATGTTGGTGAGGATGCGGAGAAAGGGGAACCCTCTTACACTGTTGGCGAGAATGCAAGCTGGTGCACCCACTCTGGAAAAACCTCCAGTGTGGAGATTCCTCAAAAAGTTGAAAACAGAACTATCCTACGACCCAGCAATTGCACTATTAGGTATTTACCCCAAAGATACAAATGTAGTGATCCAAAGGGGCACCTGTACCCCAATATTTATAGCAGCAATGTCCACAATAGCCAAACTATGGAAAGAGCCTAGATGTCCATCAACAGATGAATGGATAAAGAAGGTATGGCATATGTATAAAATGGAATATTATGCAGCCATCAAAAAATGAAATCTTGCCATTTGCAACAATGTGGATGGAACTAGAGGGTATTATGCTTAGCGAAATAAGTCAATCAGAGAAAGATAAGTATCATATGATCTCACTAATATGTGGAATTTGAGAAACAAGACAGAGGATCATAGGGGAAAGGAGGGAATAATGAAACAAGATGAAATCAGAGAGGGAGACAAACCGTAAGAGACTCTTAATCTCAGGAAACAAACTGAGGGTTGCTGGAGTGGTGGGGGGTGGGAGAGATGGGGTGGCTGGGTGATGGATGTTGGGGAGGGTATGTGCTATGGTGAGCCCTGTGAACTGTGTAAGGCTGATGAATCACAGACCTGTACCCTTGAAACAAATAATATATTATATGTTAAAATTTAATTTAATTTAATTTAATTTAAAAAAATAAATAAATAATAAAAGGCCTAAAAATAGAGGAAAGGACAAAGGCATAAGGAAAAAAAATGAAAGAGCAGGATTCTAATCCTGATAGCCAGATAAAGTCAAATTCAGACCAAAAAACAAAAATAAAAACAAAGAACAAGTAACATTAAATGAGACAAAAACATAGTATAAAGCTAAGAATACATGTTCGGGAAGAAAAAAAAAAACAGCATTGAGTTCTACTTCTAGTTCTTTCTGTAACTTTGAGTTAGGCAAGTTCACTACCCTGAGTGTAAATTTCCTCCATACTAAATGATAATAATAAATTTACCGAACAGAGTCCTTTCCTTCTGCCATAAATATAATCCACATTCAAACAACGGGGAAACAATTCCTGTCACCCACCAGATGCTTTAATGCTGAGTGGAACGTACAAGCTCTATTAGCTTGTATCCAGAATATTTTTATAAGCTCCTCTAGATGTTTGTTTTTTTTTAAAGTGTATTATTTAAAACTAAGAACCTCCTGTCCTTTCTGGATTTCTAAAATGACGGAACCATATTTTTGGCTGTGGGTTTCCGAAGGCAGTATCCATAGTCCCCTGTGGTAAACACAAAGAGAAAAAAACTTACAAAAGCTCATCCAGATTTTCAGCAAACCCACTGCTTTTTCCTCCTTTGGAATTAACACATGTTTATTGAATTCTACTGTATACTGGGCACATATGGCCCTCTTTCTTGCATTGTAATTTATCTCAATTCCACAAGACTTCGTCGAGGGACTACTGTGGCAGGCACTAAGTGCTGCCAGAGTGGCAGCTACCAACAGCAGACACAGTTCTCAGTGACCTCGCAAGGTGGCCTGAATTTCCACCTCCTTATTTATTTCTAAGGAGTTCTCATACTCCTGCCCTATAGATGCTGAAAATGATTACTGTGTGCAGATCAGTCTGGAAGACCTTGAAACATTGATATGCGGAGGTAGTTAAAGCCTGCACCCATCAGCCTATAGGGTTTTCTACTGTGAATCAATAGGGAACCCCCAGCTTGGCCTTACCCTGAATCACAAAAGAAATTTTTCATTAAAGAACTAAAAGAAGGAAAAAAGAAGGGAGTAATACAGAAAGGAGGGAGATTGTAAGAGATAAAAGCAGAAAGAAGGGAAGGAAGAAGACAGAGAGAGAGAAAAATACCTTGTATATATTTATAGATTTTCAAATGCCACATAATTTGGCCTTTGAATATCACTAGAATGTACCTGTCTCTGACTTCAGCTTTTGCATTATGTATTTATGTAAAATACATGTAGCCAGGAGGAGGCTTTGAAATTCTCATTACTATTCCTTGGGGGGGAATTATAAACTTGTTCCTGCTCATACAAACTCAGAGAGAGCTGTCCGCAATCCTCTGCAATATAATTATTTAATCTGAACCTGTTATATGTCTCTCTTCTCTTTCCTGCCATCTGATTAACTGACATGCAATTATCCTGTGATTATTGTATTTCATTAATACCTTTGGATCCTGTGTTCCCATTTTGTTGTACCATCATTTGATTTTAAATGCATTAAATATAATCAGTTTAATCCCAGCTATACTATATCAAATAGTTTGCCACCTACAGAATTTCCAGATATATTTTCAGTTTGCACAGTAAATAGAGAATTGAGGCCTCACCCTGACTGAAAAACGGGCACTATTCATTAGAAGAGTAGAAACTGAAAGAACTGACAAGAGTTGAAGATTTGAAGGCAATTTTGGCATACAGTTTATCCGGTATTACAAAAGTACCCGAATGAACAAATTACTTATGGGAACACAGAGCAAAGTCCATAATATAAACTCAAATATTGGAGCAGTTGTGGCTGTAGGGCCTAAACAATGTGATAATATAAAAATACTTTTATTATTAACAAAGTGTATCATAATCATGAGTTTTAACAGTCCATCATTGACTTTGCCTATGGATTCCTGCTTTGTATCAAGATAATGCAAATTTAATTTTTAACACTGTAAATATTGTGATGTTTTCTAAGAGTTTAGATAGTGAAAATAAGAACAATCCCAATACCAATGTTAGCATGACCCAGACATCACCAAAAAAGAAAGCTAAATGTCTGTGTTATTTTAATAACAGACGGAAGTACAACTGGGCTAAGGAGGTAAATGATCACAACAGTGCATATTAAATAGTATGCTAGAAAGAATTTGGAAATGGGCAAGGTGGAGGAGGAGATATGAAAGCACAGATTGAGACCGAATCTCACAAATTTGGGATGATTCGGGATGATAGGGCAAGTACTTCTAAATCAATTAAAGGTTTTTTGTTTTTTTTTTTCAATCTCCCAAAAAGATAAGAATGCTCAGTCAGAAATAGCAGCCACTGAATTAGCTTTGGCATTCTTCACAAATGAAAACACATACTGTTGTGACTTTGTTAAATTAACATATGGTAATGAAACCCTGGTTTCATATCTGGGCAAGGTGGAGGAGGAGATATGAAAGCACAGATTGAGACCAAATCTCACAAATTTGGGATGATTCGGGATGATAGGGCAAGTACTTCTAAATCAATTAAAAGGTTTTTTGTTTTTTTTTTTTCAATCTCCCAAAAAGATAAGAATGCTCAGTCAGAAATAGCAGCCACTGAATTAGCTTTGGCATTCTTCACAAATGAAAACACATACTGTTGTGACTTTGTTAAATTAACATACGGTAATGAAACCCTGGTTTCATATCTGATAGCGAGCCTCCATCAACAGAAGACAAGGGAAATTGAAATCGAGAAATGTAATACTCAAAGGTCCTGGAGGAAGTTCATGGCATGCCTCAAGGGGACATATGAAACAGCCAATACAGGGTACAGGCAGAGACACACACGACTGGGGCACATGCCTTTTTTGGGGTTAGTAGGTGGAGTGCTTTGGGGTTTCCAGGCTAAGGCTGGATTGGTCAATTTAAACCAAAAAGAGTGAAGTTTTAGTAAGCTCCATGGAGGTTGTAGCTAAGGAGCAACAACAGGAGGGCCCTGGGAAGCAGAAGCCTTTATCACAAGGACAGTTGGGAAAATCACATCAAAAACTTGCATTTACTCTTGGACAACCAGGCCGTTAACGTAAGGTGTAAAAGGCTTTCGATCTAAAAACGGAACCCGAGCACCTGAAACAGAATCTCACGCATGCGCCCTCAGAAAAACAAAACCTAAGAACGGTCCGGAGAGAATGATTTCCTCTAAATGCCCGACTTAGAGAAAACAGAACTTACCTCCTGACTAATTAGGAACATCCGCCCAGAATCTCTAGCTTCAAGCCAATGAACTCCACTGTTTGAACTCTGGCCAGCCTTCCCCTTGTTTGTATTCCTTGAGCATAAATAGAGCCTGCCCCAGACTTTTCAATGGATTCACCTGTAGCTTGCTACAACTGACATTTCCCAAATTGTAATTCCACAGCTATTTCCAAATAGACTTAATTTCTGGTAATTTGGGTTTGCCTCAGTATACCACTTAAATTAGGTTGACAAGGGCATGAGCCATCGTGAGGGGCTAATGTTAGTTTAAGGCCCCCTTGGCCAAACGAAATGAATGCCAAGACAACACCACCATGCATTAACTTAGCTAAACTCTTGACAATATCATATTGTTCCCTTTATTGTTCTATGAAAATGAGTAAAGTTACATTTTCTGGTTCAGAGACTGCCATTAAAATGTCTTGTGGGTCAACGAAAGTAGAAATTTTGAAAATAGGTATGTTGGCTCCTTACAGCTTACAGCTTTTTCTGTCAACTCACGAATGGTCACACTTTCCGCAGTATATAAAGTGATACACTGAATCATGGCAAAAAACAAAAAATTTTGGGGGCGCCTGGGTGGCTCAGTTGGTTAAGCCACCGCCTTCAGCTCAGGTCATGATCCTGGAGTCCCGGGATTGAGTCCCGCATCGGGCTCCCTGCTCGGCAGGGAGCCTGCTTCTCCCTCCAACCCTCCCCGCTCTCATGTACTCTCTCTCTCTCTCTCTCATTCTCACTCTCTCAAAATAAATAAATAAATTTTTAAAAAAAATTTTATCCCTAGCTATTAGATACTTTGATTTGAAAAAAAAAGTAGTTTAAATTCATTTTCTAAATTCTATGGTTTTAATAAAACATCAGTTAATGTAAAATAAAGATTGTTGACATCTTGACCAAATACACACCTCTACACTCTGCCTATCAATCTGCATAATTAGGCGATAAGGCAAATGTAAATTTTGGAAAATTCCATTCAGTTTATAAACTTCTTACAAAAGAAAATGAAAAGATTTTACCTGTTAAATCTCCTGTAAACCTTGTACACTATGGTGCTAAAAAAATGATGTGATTTGCTTATCTGTAATATTAAGGATTTCATAATGAAAAATTTTTATCACTTTTCAGTTTCCTTGAAATGTGCATTAACACTTAATGGCACTTTAGATTTTATTGAAATAAAAGAAGATAACCTTTCACGTGTCTACAGGATGGCTTTCATTGTGGTCAGTCATAGGAAAGATATTAAAATGTTGGCCTATTGTAAAATTACATTTTCAAAGTTTGGGACAAGAAGAATATTCTCCAATTTAGACATACATTTAAGATGAGAAATGGAAAAAGGATTACAGTAAAACATAAACTTATATGCTGTTTCTCCAAAACTATTTGATCATCTTTGGGGGGGCCATAATGAGTCAAGAAAAGGATGAACTGATTGTATCTGAATTATTTAATGCTATGTGTAGGTTGCAACAAAAACTCATTCAGCAAAAATCATGACTTGTTTTTTTTTTAAAATAAGACTGCTTAAAAATCCAAAAGTATGTCTACAGAAAAGGAAAGCCAAATTTAATAGGACTTTCTCAATATATTTACTAAAACCATAATTTATTTGGGATCCAATTTTGATTTCACAAGTTCAGATTATCTCTATATATTAAAACCACTTTCCTGGAGAGATTTAAATTGTGATGAAATCCAATGTGCTTCTGAATGCTCAAAAAATGATGGACATTTTAGATATGGATAATTTATATGATGAATTTATACATGCAAAAGATCTTATTGACAAACATCTCATCTACCAAAACAAGCATATAGATACAAAATGGATGACATTATTGTCAGTGTTTTTGATTTAAGCCATAATTTAAGTTATAAGAGATATAGAGTTTTTTTTCATTATTTGTTTTAATTTGCAGTTCACTAATAAAATATAATATGGAGCATCTTTTCATATGCTTATTTGCCATCCATATATCTCTTCTGATGTTCAGATCTTTTATATATTTTAATATTGGGTTGTTTCTTTATTGTTGAGTCTTAAGAATTCTTTATATATTTTGGATACAAGTCCTTTATCAGTTATGTTTTCAGCAAATATTTTCTCTGAGTCTGTAACTTACCTTTTGATTCTCTTAACAGTGTCTTCACAGAAATCTTTGTGTCTTTGTTAAAAATTAGTTGACATTATTTGTGTGGGTCTATTTCTGAACTCTCTAGTCTGTTCCATTGATCTATTTTTCTATTCTTTCAATAATAGCATATTTTCTTGGCAATTGTGGATTTGTAATAAGTGAAACTGGGGAGTGTCACTCCTCCAATTTTGTTCTTCAGTATTGTGTTGGCTATTCTGAGTCTTTTGCCTTTCCACCTATACTTTTGAATAAGTTTGTTGATATCCACAAAATAACTTGCTGGTATTTGGACTGGGATTGCGTTGAATCTATAAATGAAATTGGGAAGAACTGAAATCTTGATAGTATTGAGTCTTCCCATCCATAAATATGAAATATCTCTCCATTAATTTAGTTTTTCTTTGATTCCTTTTATCAGAGTTTTGTAGTTTTTTTCACATGGCTCTTGTATATATTTTGTTGGATTTATACTGCATATTTAATTTGGGACATACAATAAGTGGTGTTGTATTTTTTTTTATTTCAGTTTCCAAATGTACACTGCTGGTAAATAGGAAAGAATTGGCTTTTGTATTTAACCTTTGTGTCCTGCAGATTTGCTATAATCACTTATTAGTTCCAGGAATTTTTGTTGTTTTTGTTAAATATATGGAATATTCTACATAGACGTCTAATCATGACATTTGTAAACAAAAGCAATTTAGTTTTTTTCTTCCCAATCTGTATTCCTTTTATTTCCTTTTTTTTGTCTTATTGCATTAGTTAGGACTTTCTGTACAATGTTGAAAAGGAATGGTGGGAGGAGGCATCCTTGCTCTACTGCTGATTTTAGGGAGAAAGTATATAATTTCTTACTATTAAGTATGATGTTAGCTGTAGGTTATGTTTACTGTTTGCTCTAGGTAAAGGTGTCAGAGACTAAACTTTCCCCTTTCTGGTCTCTACTGTGGTCTTTGGATTTTCCTAGAGATACTTTCAACAGGGCCTGAGGCTTGACGTTCTTTCAGCTATAATCTTTAGTTACTATACAAGAGCCCTATCTATGACGGTGATAAATTGTGGAAGAAGAGGAAGCATTCTATAGTCTTCTTTTAGGTTATTAGTCTTTTAGTGAGCCTAGGCCCTTGGGCTCTAACCTTTACGAGTACTTCTCTGAGGTAACACAGGAAAGCTAAAGGAGACCTGAGTTTTGGGTATTTCACTTTTCCCAGGTCAGTTATGTTCTAATAAAACCCAGGTCCCTTAGGCTCTGGAAAATATTTGACCTTTAGGATAGACTTTTGTTACGGAGAACAAAATGTTCCGAGCTGACTTCAAAATTGCGGCTTTTCCTTCCCTATTCCAGAAGCACAAGGAATTTTTCTTTGATTTTTACCCTGAGAACCCGGTGAGGCTCTTGGACATGAAACTCACAAAAGTGTGGGGGATCCCTTAGAACTGGAGCCCCTGGAGCTTTTAACTCTTAAGCCAGTTAATGCTGAACTTCCAGCAATTCCTCAAACATGGTTTAAGTGTTCCCGCAGGTACTGGTTCTAGTTGCGTGCTTCTGTTCCAGGTAAGCTTTGGATCTCTTTCTCTGACTGTTTCTCCAGTTTTAAGGTAAGGTTTGAACTGTGACCTCAATTCTTTGATGGGTTTAAGAAGAGTTGGTGATTTTCAGTTTGGCCCTTTTCTTATTTTAAGACTAGGAGTCACAACTTCTAAGCGTTTTACATATCAGACCAGAAACCAGAAGTCTCTGGATGGCATTATTGAAAACGAATCCCTACAAATTGAAAAGGACTGCTTGTTCTGGTAAGTAAAATCTTAGGTACACTATGGCCACATGCTTTTGTTGAGAGGATATTTAGTTTGATGTTATCGTATTGGACTGGCCCCAAGAATCAATGTATTGTGGCTTTGATAAGAGCAAAACTGTAAGTTGAAATAAATTTTACGTTTAACCAAATTCAATTTTGCCACTACATAAAAGAAAAAAAGTTTATCCTAAAGGCTATAAGAAATTTAGAGAAGTATTACTGGGCAAAGAAACAGAAGGAGTAAAAGTATCCTAGTCTATCATCAAAGAGAAAACCAAGCAGTTTTTTAAATTGAATATAGGTAATATCTGTTTAATTAGTCCTATTATATTACGTTCTCCTTTAAAAGGGTCTTAAATTTATGTATCTTTAGAATATACAATAATACAGCCTATAAAATATAAACATCCAATAAAGAATTTTAAGGGTTAAGCTGTTGCACTGAAGAACACAAAGGAACATAAAATTATTGTTATATTTTTCACACACATTATTTATTTAATTAGTCTTACTCTTAATTACTACCAATTGCCACTGTTCTTTAGTCCTGTTGCTGTGTTTAAATAATAGCATTTGTGTGACAGAAAAATGACACAAAATAATAATAATTTCAAACAAACACCTATATTTCATATTTATATGTTAAAGTAACAACTCATGGTGGATAATTACTTAATATATTATTATATTTTTGTTGTGATATGGCTGAGTCCTGGGCTGGCTCTCTAAAATGTGGTTGCCCTATATGACTTCATTCTAAGAAGTATAAGCTTTCTGAAGGCAACTAGTGGGCAGGAGGCAACTGGCTAATGGCCAGTCAAGGAAGCACCTGTGGTAGACCCTATTAGTAAATGACAAGAGCCTATCCAAGCCTATGAAGTATATGCCATAAATCACTGTTTTTAATGTAATTTTCCCAAATATGTAATAAAATCCATTGCATATTATTAGCCTCCTGCAGTACGGCAGGAAACAGAGGGGAGGGACTATATGCATGGTGGGAAAAATGGTAGAAGAGGATAATATATACTCTACATACCACAAGTGCCCCAGAATGAAAATCAGGAGGAGGCATTTATCAGCTCTGAGGCTCAAAAGAAATGATAAGAACAGGTTGCTAAAGACAGGTTGGTATAGACCAAGAGGTTAATCATAGGTGAGGCAACAAGTTGAGAGTATTACCCAACTAGAATGACAAAGGAGGGCTTTTACATAGCTAGGGTGGCAGTACCAGTGATAGCTTAAAAGTTACCTGTCAGAACATGTAAGACCTTTACAGACTCCTAGAACTATTAGCAGGAATAAGAAAGCTTAAAGAACTTGCACAGGTGGGGCAGGACCTGCGGATGGAGAACAGATTGCTATAAAGGTGAGAGAACTTTTTCACTGAGAGAGAGAGAGAGGTGCTCAGTAATAATATCATTGAAAAAAAGATGTCTGAATCCTATCTCTTGAGTTTCATCAATAGACCTCTTATTGGAATTACTAAGTTTTAACTAATTTCTGTCACTTACATACAAAAGAATTATAACACAATCCTCTATATTTACTTTAAATAATTGAGAACAAATAAAGATATTAAAGTTTTACAACATTAATGTATTTTTTCAATTTATTGTTATGATTTAAAAATTTTTTAACTATGTATATTTGATTGCAAGTTGGCCTAAGGTTTTGACCATAATATTTTCCATATAAACTTTCTGCTAACTGTCCTTTCATTTTTTTAACCCGGAGCTCTATCTTATATTAATAAGAATCCCAATTACTTTTGTTTACATTTAAATGTTATAATTTTGCCTATCTCTTTTGCATGTCAGCCTTGTTAAATCAATTTTCCAGTAATCGCTCATAGACAGCTCAAGATTGGATTTTGTTTTATAATGTAAACTGATAATTGTGTGTGTTTGTGGTTATTGATTATATTCTTCCATCTTCAATTTTTTCATGACCTACTTATGGTCTTATTTTTGTCATTTGTTCTAATTTCTGGTTCTTACTTGGTTATGATTTAAAAATCTTTTTTTTCAATTCTATTTACTAGTATTTTGTTAAGAATTTATACACCTATATTCAGAAGATATATTGGTCTATAGTTTTCTTTTGTTGTACTATCTCTGTCTGACTTTGTTTTCAGGGTAATACTAACTTCACAAAATAAATTAGAAAGTGTTCCTTTCATTTCAATTTTCCCGAAGAGATTGTGAAGAATTGTTAATTCTTTAACCATTTGGTAGAATTCTCCAAAGCAACCATTGGACTTAGAGATTTTTCTTTTGGAGAATTTATTTATTTTATTTTATTTTATTTTTTTAGATTTTATTTATTTGACAGAGAGACACAGTGAGATAGGGAACACAAGGAGGGGAGAGGAAGAGGGAGAAGCAGGCTTCCTGCTGACATGGGGCTCAATCCCAGGACCCTGGGATCATGACCTCAGCCAAAGGCAGATGCTTAACGACTGAGCCACCCAGTTGCCCCTCTTTGGGAGAATTTATTAATTACAAATTTAATTTAATACTTACAGGGTATTTCAAATTATCTATTTCTTATTGGGGGAGTTATACTATTCTGCATTTTTTGAGAAATTAGTACTTTTTGTTTAAGTTGTCGAATTTATGGGTGTAGAGTTGTTGGTAGCCTTCCTTTATTATCTTTTGTGATGTCCATTCAGCCTGTAGTGACCGTCCCTATTTCATTCTTAATGCTGATAATTTGTGTTTCCTCTTTTTTTTTTTTTCTTTTTCGGTTTTGCTAAGGGTTTGACAATTTTATTGACATTTCAAAGATCCAGATCTTTCTTTCATTGATTTTATCTATTGTTTTCTGTTTTGAATTTTATTGATTTCTGCTATTATCTTTAGGATTTTCTTCCTTCTAACCACTTTGGAATCATTTTGCTCTTTTTTTCCTAGGTCCTTGAGGTCTGAGCTTAGATCACTGATTTGAGGCTTTTCCTCTTTCGTAATGTATATCTTTAATCTTGTAAATTTCCCTTTCAACACTGCTACAGTTATGTCCACAGATTTTATCTGGTATTTTTTTTTTATTCAAGCTCATTGTATTTTTAATTTTTGTTGAGACTTCCTTTTTGACTCAAGAGTTATTTAGAAGTGTATTATTTCACTTCCAATTGTTTGGAGATTTTCCACCTAGGTTTCTATTATTACTTTCTACTTTGATTCCAATGTGCTCAAATAACACAATTTTTATAATTATGTCTTTTCAATTTGTTGAGGTTTAGTTTTTGGTGCAGGATATAGCCTATCTTGGTATTTATTCCACAGGCACTTTAAAAGGATTCTGAACCCAATTTCCAACATGTGGATGTGACACCAGTTGGGGATTCTACAATTCAACTCAATTCTGACACGATCTGCCCAGTGATAGTCAGATCCCACAGGATAAGCGGTTAGTTTATGAGACTGTCCCCACTCTCTCCACTTCAAACTCGAATCACAAGTTCAGGTTGTTTTCTGCACTTCTAAACAGCAGAGGTTTCTACAACCTTCTCCTTGGGTTCTATTAATTTGCTAGAGTGGTTCACAGAACTCAGAGAAACATTTGACTTAGTAGATTACTTGTTTACAATAAAAGGATGTAACGCAGAAATAGCCAGATGGAAGAGGTGCATAGGGCAAGGTACAGAGCTTGGAGCTTCCATGATCTGTCTGAGCATACCACTCTCCCCAAATCATGTGTTCACCGATCCAGAAGCTCTCCAAACCCCATCCTTTTGGGGTTTTATGGCAGCTCCATTACAAAGACATGATTGATTAAATCATTGGCCTTTGGTGATTGAACTCTATCTGCAGCCCTGTTCCTATCTCTGAAGGTGGTGGGGATGGGAGGTTTGGAGGGACAGAAATTTCTAACCCTCTAACCACATGGTTGGCTCCACTGGCAGCCAGCTCCCACCCTTAAGTGGTGGCTCCAAAAGTCACCACATTAACGTAACAAAGACACATTTATTGTCCCCATCACTTAGGAAATTCTAAGGGTTTTGAGGAGCTCTGTGCCAGAAACAAGGACAAAGACTAAATATATGTTCCTTATAGTCACAGTACCACCCACTTGCAAAGAATGTATATTGTTATTGTTGAGTAGGATGTTTTATAAATATAATTTCAATCCTTTTAGGCGCTGGTCTTGAGTTCATTCATACCTTGCTGATTATCAGTTTAATTGTTTCATCAGTAGTGATTAGGGTGTTAAAACCTCCATTCAAAATTTTGGATTTTTCTGTTTCTCTTTTCAGTTCTCTCAATTCTTGCATCACATATTTGACAGTTCTGTTGTTTAGGGCATACACATCAAGGATATCTCTGGCTTCACGTTGGACTGATCTTTCATCACTGTATAATGTGCTTCTCTCTCTCTAGTAATTTTCTTTGTTTTAAAGACTACTTTATTTAATATTAATACAGCCATCCTTGCTTTCCTTTGATAAATGTTTGCAGGATATATTTTCTTCCATCCTTTTATTTTTAATCTACTTGGGTTGAAGTGAGTTTCTTATAGATAGCATACAGATGGGTCACATTTTTTGAAATATATTAGGAGATTGTTTTCTTTGTTCTGGAAGTTTTCCCCATTACCAAGTTGGACCAGCTGTGCAGATAAGATGTTGGTTTCAAAAACACTTTAGTGATTTTTTGACATTAGGTTTGGTAAGGCCACACACTTATTTCCTCCAATGCAGATATTTCAACAACTCTTAGGTTGGAAGTACAAAAATGATACTAATTGGGTTTGTTCCTATTTTCTTCTCACCTCTCCTAACCTCTAGACCATGTTTTCTCAGATTTAGAAGTTACCCTAATATTGTAAGGAACTGGTATAAGTTATTATTAAGAAATGTAAATTATAGAAAAACTGCCTAGAGATAACACTTTCTCTTCAACTCTGCAAATGTAAATTTGAAGTACTATTGATTTCTGTCACTGTATCAGTCATAGTCCACGTTCAGCACTTGCTGTTCCTACTACTTGGAGTTTTCTTCCTTTTAATATTTAGATGGCTTACTCACCCATTTTATCCACAGCCATGCCGAAATCTCACTTTCTCTGAGACTCCTTCTCCAGTATCTCTTTCTGTAAGAGGTCCTCTTCCCTTCCAGCTTCTTGAACTATTTCATTTTTATTCATTGCACTAATCACTCACTACCTGGCATCCTAGCTTATAAATCTGTGTGTTTATTTCTCTTTTTTTCTGTCTCCCCTCTAGAATGTAAGATCTGTTAGAGCCCAGGCTTTGGCTGCCTTGATAACAGTGATGTCACAAGCACCTTCAAACAGTGTCAGACTCAACAAAATATTTGTTAGAATGTGTCCAGAAAGGGGACTCAAAATAATTACCTCCTTACTTCTCCAGAATCTTTCAGCACATGTATTTGAATCATGGGATTTTATGATGTTTGGTTCAAACTAGGCGATTACAGCAATGACTTATCATTCTCTTGGAGGAAAAACACATGTTTTGGCCCTTGATGTCTATTTTCAAAACAGTCTGATCAGTTCTATACATAGCAGAAATCCCTTTAGATAAGAGGTTTGTTTGGACCATTCTGTAGGCAGGGTAACTATTCAATAAATTTTTCCCAATTTTTCTTTTTTATTCTTTTGGTCAGTTGCTATAAGGTGGTAGTAAGTGAAAGGATTGGCAACCTGCACTTGTCCCACCAATTTTCCAGGAGTCATAAATATATTTATTTTTTTCAGTAATAGGATGTGATATGAAGAATATAGGGCAGCGAACACCTACTACCTGGGGATAGTATTGTGGGATTTCTTCAAACCATTCATATATCAAATATCACAACTAACTAAATAAGTGATCCACATCTACTAGCCAAATGTGTATGTGGATGGTGTTAGGACAGCCAAAAACAAAAACAACTTGCTTTTTAAAATTACTAGATCCACTACGGTTTTTACTTTTCATTATAAATATGTATATAGTTCATTCTGTGTAGGACATATGAATATATTCTATGTGTATATTTTGCTATTAAAAAAAGCAAAATTCAACTTCTATTGGGTAGGGAGCCTAAATATTTTCTAAACAGTTTTAATAAATTATATACATTATATATATAATATATATTATGTCAGAATACTACATTATATATTTTAATGTATGATAATTTTGCTGGCCTCATTGAAGAATTGTGGCTTTGGCATAGTCATAGACTTCATTAGTTTTGATTGAGACTTCGAGCATATTAAAAAACTTCTTTAGAGTTTCAAGTTTCTTTTTTCATATAAATTTTAGATAAGATTCTCTACTATTCCTATTAGAATTAGAAATAATATTATAAACCTGTATAAATTTTTCCAGTGCACAATAAATGAATATAAATATTATGATAATTAAAGACAATTTAATTATACAATTAAATAATTATTTCTGTGCATTTCTAAGTTTTTCACGTAAATAATTCATAATTAGAAAAACTAATTATCTGTCAGACTATGCATACTGAGTTTTCATTTGTTGTTTTGGGTAGAATGTTCCCTTGGATTTTCTATTTGCTTTGGAATATTAAAAATACTTGACAGTCAGCTATGAGAATGTAATTTCCTTCCTCATAACATTAATGGGCTGCACAACACAGAAGTTGAAACAAGAATGAGAGAGGGACTTGACGGGAAAAGACTGAAAAAAAAAAAAAAGGTGGCAAAGAATTAAGATGTCAAGAGGAAATTATATGTAGAGACGCAGGGAACTCCAGGACTGAATGCCTTAGAGTTTATCTAACACATCTCCTTAACTACTTATTGAGGGTTGTGCCCTTAAGAAAAAGGCTTACAATTTTCTAACTTCTACCAATGGATACGTTCAGGTAAGAATGAAGAATTTTCCAGTAAGACTGAGACTGGATGGATGTTCACAGACCACTTTCTTCTTTCCAGGCTCATAGCTCAGTAGTGTTCCCCACCCAGTGTCCTTTGCAGTTAAGTGTGGCTACGTAATTGATTTCTAGCCAATGGATTTCAAGGAGAGGTGACATGTGACTCTTCCAGTTCGGGCCTTGCAGAACGTTTCTAGTACAATCCTCCATCTCTCTGTCCATTACACTGAAGGTTAAATAAATATTTTCAGAAGAGGGTGAAGTCATAAAATGAAAGGACCCTGGGTACCAAGTGAACCTGGGAAGCCCATCGACCTAACCATTAGAAACACATATGTTGAGATCATTAATAAAAAGTGTTAGGCCACTGAGATTTAGGAATTTATCGGTCACAGCAGTTAGCATTACTGCGGTAAATAAGTCCGCAATTACACTGAAAACATTGTACTGAAATTATAGTTTTATAAATCTGAATCACTTAATTGGCTGCTGTAACAATTCTGAGTTTAGAAACAGTGCTGTGTCTTATTCGTGTTTGTATTCTTAAGTTAATGCAGGTATTCAATGAACGCCTGAATTCAGTGAATGATGAACTAAAGTTCCATATTCATGGAAATAACATATTTTAGGTAATTTATACAAGTTCTCTCATTTAATTATCACCACATTGCTTGTGATATGTATCATCTTCTCTATTTTATAAGCAAGGAAAAGAAAATAAGAAGGCAAGTAATTTGGGCAAGGTTGACAGCCCTCATAAGAAATAACAATCAGGGCGCCTGGGTGGCTCAGTCGGTCGAGCGACTGCCTTCGGCTCGGGTCGTGATCCTGGAGTCTCGGGATCGAGTCCCGCATCGGGCTCCCTGCTCGGCGGGGAGTCTGCTTCTCCCTCTGACCCTCTCCCCTCTCATGTTCTCTCTCTATCTCATTCTCTCTCAAATAAATAAATAAAATCTTTAAAAAAAAAAAAAAAGAAATAACAATCAGACCTGCCTAACTCTAAGTTTCACATTACTTGCTTGAAACATGTGTCACAAAGTCTGTGGAAATCTGCAATTTATATCTATAACCTTGTGTCTCATCGTTTTCAGAAACACTTTGGTCGTAATTCAGTTCCATGTTTCTCTGGTGGAGGTGAAAACTCAAAAATCCCAGAAGCAGCGTCTGCCTTCTGCTCAAGTCATGATCCCAGCATCCTGGGATCAAGCCCCACATCAGGTTCTCTGCTCAGGGGGAGTCTGCTTCTCCCTCTGCCTCTGCCCCTCCTCCTGTTCATGCTTTCTCTCTCTCTCTCAAATGAATAAATTAAAAAAAAAAAATCCCAGAAGTAACTTTCTTTTCTCGGGAAGCTTATTAGAAGTTATTATTTTCTAAAATATTTTATGTCTATCATATGCATTTATTTTGTTTTTTAAGAAGTTGGTAGGTTTATCTTTTAAAAAGTGCTCTAGGTTTTTTTTTTTCTTTATGGGAGGGAGAAGGTGATTTTGCTTCAAACAATGAGGTAGTTTATGATTTAATCGAAAATAAAATACCAGTGACTTGTTATCTTCCAACAAGAACTCTACAGTCCTTTGCTTGCACACTCCTTATTAGTCTCCTTGGCAACGGGTAATCACTTGTTTCCCTTAAATAGATGAGATGCCAACAAATATGTAATAGTGACTCGATGCATCAGCAAAGAAAAGTGCCATAATGACAGCATAATAAATCTGAACATGAAAAGTTAATAGCCACATTAGTGACAGCCTAACTATAGTGTGAGAAGCACATGGAGCCTGAATTTTCTGCTTCTATTTCATTCTTTTTGTGATACTCAGGTCTCCCTAGAAGGCCCTCCCCGCTCCCTCCCAATGCATGGCCTAAAACCTGTAAAGGCATAGAAACCCTTCAAAGTTAAAATGGACCAATTAATAATTATTACCCCCCATAAGAAAGGATTTTAACTTTATCTGGATCAGGTAAATATTTTTATAAAAAATATGACTTTGAGGTCAACCTTAAAGAGTTAAATGTGTAATTTGAACCTAACGTATTTATCTAAATATTTCACATTTGGAGGTATTCACCTTGATTTGTTCCAATCAGGGTCATTAATCTCTATTAGGATATTCTCTCTGCTCTCTGATTAAGTATCACAGCTCTGTTGTATAGACCAATATAAAACTCACCATCGTTCTCTCACCGTGGAGCCAGAGAGAGCTGGGGCAGGCCACACCTCTGAAGGTGTAACTAGGTACAGTGACCCTGCTTGATTCATGGGGGGGGGGCATTTCCTCTTCTCATTGTTGCTGGGTATATATGGGCCTTTTGCACTGGCCAGTGGACAGCCATTGCTTTAATTCATCCCAGAATTAACTGTGCTCTGCAGTGGCATGAAATTTAGGCCAAAACAAGAAGCCAGTGACACAAGTCTCCTACCTTTCCTCCCTTCTTTGTTTTTAGCTCCACTTCTTTTATTTCCTATCATTTCTTCTAGTCTTTTCCATCTTCCCTTAATCTAGGGTCCAATTCTGTCTTTTCCCTTGACAGAATAATAGAGCCATCTGAAAAATGCATCTCCTATAAGATATTAAGTAGCCCAACATAAAAAAAAAGGTGAGACTAGAGAATAAAACAGATCAGAGAAATAAAAACCTAAATAAATATAAATATTATAATAATACTAGAAACTTTTGCTGTCATCTGCCAAGTTGTTGCCATATGTCAAACTGCGGGCTAAACTTTATATACATTATTTTCATTTAATCTTTACAATACTGATACTACTGTCTTGATTTTACAAGCAACAGGGTCACATAGCTAGAAAGTGGCAGAGTGAGTACTTTAATCTAAATCGGCTGGTTTCCAAAGCCAACACAGAGTTGAAAGGGTCATTCAAGGAAAATGGATCATTTTTTTACAAAATGTAGTCATCGTTCATTCAGAATTCTTGGAGGGTAATTAACCAAACTCTGAATAGTTCCAAGTCTCTGCCTTCCAAGGCATCTTTTCCATTATTAATACTCAGAGGAAGAATAGCTACTATTTATGTCATGCTTGCAATGTGCCAGACACATTCTTAACCTAGAACATGATCAGTGATTCTAACTGTGGGTTCTGGAGTCAGACTGCCAGGGTTTGAATCCTTATTCTACCATTGTGAGAGCTTGGGCCTCTGTACCTTCATAACACCTCAGTTTTCTCCTTTTATAAAGTGGGAAATAATAAAATCCCCATTAATATAGGGTTATAGTGAGAATTAGATGAGGTAATGCACATATAACTCAACCCCTGGGAATGTGATTGCAACTAGGAAGCATTCAGTTAACCACTTTGTTGAGTTGTTTTTATTGTTGTTGCATGCAAGGCAATGTGCTGAGCGACTTACCTGCATTATTGCACCTGATCTTCTTAGTAATTCTAAGTTATGCACTATGGTTATCCTTATTCTACAATTAAGAAAGATGAGGCCCAGAGGGGTTATACAATTTTCCTAAAGATACAGAGAGAGTAGTGGCTGAGCCAGGATCCTGTCCTAGGCATTATGTCTCCAAAGCCTGCCATGTCAGCAGCTGGTATTCTGACTCTATTGTTGGACAACCCTGTTGGTTAAGAAGCAGGTTCCTATTTGAAGCCAAACTGTGTCAATGAAATTTAACCCCTTGATCTTAGTTTCTGTTATTAATCATTTATGCATATCCCTGAACCATGAGAATTTTCTTTTTCATTCCTCCCATGTAACGCTCCACCTCCCTCCTCATCCACCTTACCCCAACAATCCTGCCTCACTAACTTCTCAACACAAGTAATTTGTTAAAGTTACTCTAGGGAAAATGTACAAAATAAATATATACCTCCCAAAACAAGAAAGCAATTTTCATAACGTGTTTGACCAAAAGCCTGTCTTAAATCTAACAAATAAGATCTATTAAGGATCAATGCTTTTCTTATGATGGAAGGTAATGATAGAGGCAATCCACTGAATCTGGGAGTTTCTCAGCCTATTCTCTGAGAAGAGTCAGTTCTGTGTCCTTTGCCAGCGAGAGAGGGGCATGCATGTCCAAATTTACTCTGCCCCAGTAGGGATGGGTGTTCTGGCTTGGCGGCTCACATTACCTTACACCCACAAGGCACTGGGACTGCCTTTCAAGAATCAGCATCTTTAGAGAAGTTATATGCCTGTTGCAAATTTGTATCATAGCAACATGCACATTTTTAATAAATAAATGGTTCTCCAAATAACTTTATTCACTGAGGAGAGATTTCAGGTTCTTCTCTCAGTCTGAATAGCACTTGATGTTCTGTTCTTCCTGTGTTGAATCTAAAAACCACACAAACTTTCTTCCCCCTCCGTAAATTATTATCAGACGTGGAAAATACTTTGGTTTTTCAGGGGATGGTAAAACATTATTTTTCAAAATTCTCTGGAGTTATTAGAGAAACAATGTCAAGGATGAGAGTTTGACTTAAAAGGATGAATCTCTCTCAGATATCCTTTCCGTATCTACCACTAGAACACTGACTTGGCAAAGGTAACGTTGTGATTTCATTTCCAGTCAGCTCATGCCTTGAGTGCTCCTCCTTGCAGTTTAGGGGGTAGGGTAAAGTGGAGTGGAGTAACAGAAAAAATATATATACACTACAAGATAGAGCATTATATAATTTTTTACATACATAATTATGTGAGGGATTATGCAATTGAACCAAGGAAATCAGGCTAAGTTCCAAGTAATCTCTATTGAAATGCCAAATATCTCTATTTTCACTCATACCTCACCCTACCCCAATTCTGTCCTCCATGGTTTATGGTGAGTGGTCTAACATAGTCCAAAGATTCCTCCTATACGAATGTCTCTACCTCTGGGAAAAATACCTGCCCAGCCTTCATAAACAAGAACTTCATCATTTAGAAAAGTCATGGCATCCCTTCTTGTATGGCTCTAGACACTGGCTCATCTTCCACCATTCTGAAATTCTCTCTCATCTGCAAGCCTTCTCTGACCTGCCTTTTCCTTTTCCCCCAGAAGATAGGTACTCATTTTTGGTTTGTGTAACAGTTTATGTATCCTGCCGGCATAATCTACATTTATTTTTCTGCACGTTCATGTACTTTCTATAGTGTGAACTTCTTAGGACAGATGCTACGTTTAGGCTTTTTGTTGTTGTTGTTTTTAATCCAAATTGTTTAGCAAATTGTTTCAAGAAATGTTTGTGGGATGGTTGGATGACTGGATGGATGAATTAAATGATGAGACTTAATAGTAGAAGGAACATAGAAGATAGTAGAAGAAAAGTAGATAGTAAAATATAGTAGATGGTAGAAGATAGAAGAAAAGTAGAATTATATAACTGACCCAAGCTCTTCGCTGCCTGGAAGAATCACTAATCAAACATTCATTGATGTAGGAGATCATTAATTTGAGAGAAAAGAGCAATTGGATTAAAAACAAAAAGACTGGGGCTTAAATACCTACAACAGTACCTACTTCCTGTTTGACCTTGCTCTTATTGCTTAATTTCTTAGATCAAAGACTACCTCTTGCATAAATTGGGCATAATAAAGTTTACCCCAAAGGATTTTTATAAAAATTAAATAAGATTATGTAAATAAAGGGTCTGGTCAATTACAAGTACTCAATAAATGGTAACTATTACTATTTCTAAGCCTAAGAACCTCTGTATACTTTAAAACCTATTTTTGCTCTTAAATAAAAATTATTGAAGACCTCTCAGTGCACACAAATGCATGGATAGGCATTTTCTCCGTAACACTAATGTTCAAATCAAGAGATGATTTATCACACACACACACACACACACGATCAGGAGTACAAAATGTCTGTTGTTCCCTGAAAATACATTTTGGCTTAGGAACTGTTGCTTGTGTACAAGGCATACAGAATAATAATAATAATAATAATAATAATAATAATAATAATAAAAATGGTAATATTTATATTGTGGTTATTATGTGCCAGGTACTATTTTAAGCACCTCACTTATATTTGGTTCATTCATGGACATAAGAGCACTATGATGTAGAGGTACTGTTAGTTTCCCCATTTAACAAGTGGGGAAACTTAAGCACAGAGTAATTATATAACTGGCCCAAGCTCAAACAGCTTGTAAATAGCACCAGTTGGGCAAATTGATTAAGGGAGCAATGACATGAAGTTACCTCATTATGAAACAAGTGGCTGGGCAGGAGCTATTCAGTATTTGTAGAAAAGCATCTACCCAATCTTATGAAGCTAAACATAATGGAAAGGAAGAATGACTTACAGAAACATATACTATGCTAGTCTAACTTATGCATGGTTGGAAAAGAGGGTCAGGTTCCCACCCAAGTGAAGAGAGTCCTTTTATTGCTTGCTGTCTACTGGCACCTGAAGTTGCAAGACTCTCGGGCAAGGTGGGTGGCAGGTAGGAATGCTCAGCCCAGAGCATTAGGTGCCCAGAGGTGCCCAGAGCACCATTTGGATTTGGAGCTTGCAATTTTTTGTGTGTGGCTTGTCCCTGAAGAGGAATGCAGTGATATTTGGGTCATGTAAACTCTCTAGAATGTACTTCAGCTATGTAATCACATAAACTGGTATCTATGGGAGATTTATACCAAAGTGGAAAAATTCCTTTTGGGAAAAAGCCTAGTCATAGTGGTGACACTACTCCAATATTATTTATTATACCAAAGATTATAAAGAAGGGCCACTAAAGAATGTCAGAACTAGTAGCTCTTTCAGACAGTGGTTTAGTGTACAAAAGAATCACCATGAGAGTTGGAAACAGGTAGAGCATCATCTTCAAAGATCCTGATTCTCTCTTAGGTAGTGCCCAAGAATTTGCATAATGTGCTTTCCTCGCGATGCCTTTGGGGGTGGTCTATGTACCACACTTGAGCAAACTCTGCTCGAGGGCATCTGTAGTTGTTTAATAGTTGATACCATTTGTTTTAAATGCTTCAAAACCTGTTAAAAATTACAGAAATGATCTCTTGACCCTTATGTCATTACCCTAGATCCTAAGATATGCAGGCATTCTCATACCAAAATTTGGAAGGCAATTAGTCTCAGACACAACGGAGATTGTAAAATGATCCTTCATTAAGTGATACAGATATTTTTGTCCTCAGAGATCTCAGGGTGCCATCAGGCAGATTTGGCCTTGTAATTTTTTCTACCATATTTAAAATGTCTATTTCCTATCACACATTTCCCCGCAGTGGTTGGACCCTTGCTTAGAGACAGTGGAGATGTGGATGCCTCATGGAGAAGTCCTGGCATTCCATGATTTCTGACTGCCGCTAAGGAATTCATCAGGTTTAGAAAGGCCTCTTCTTGCTGCTCTGTAATTGATGACCCTTCTAACATCAATCTTATTGCTGTATTAAAGTGACTACAACACACTGAAGACTAAATAAAAGGAATTTGAGATTTGAATATAAGAGGTATGGCCAAGAGCAGTGAAAGAGTTGATGGCTGGTCACAGATTTTGCACTTCGGTCTGAACATCTTAGATCGTTTTACTGTAAAAGGAAAGACAGTGAATGGTGAAGTGCTCTGCAACTGAAAGGAGCTCAGAGTCATCAGCACCATCATCGTTACCATTGTGATCATAGTCAACATTATTATGCCTCAACAAATTTAATTAAAAGCTGTGACCTTCAGCCTGTAGTACAAATGATTTCTGGTTATCTATTCTTTAGCTAGATTCTATGAAGTTTTGTTATTTTCTCTACAAAAGAGCCTGATGAAACACTTCCTAGTGTACAGTAGAAAAAAAATAGGCATTGGCATTCTTGATCTAAATATTGTCTCCAAAGTTCATTTACTGTTTATCTTGAGGCAGGTGCTTGACTTCTCTGATCTTATTTTACATTTATAATATAGGGACAGTAATTTTTTGCCCTTGTGATCATTGTGAAGATAAAATTTAAAAACCAGAAGCATAGGATTTAGCATAGAGACTGGCACTGACTATATTTTAGTTACCATCCCCTTATCAAAAAGCAACGTGTTTTATTTAAATTTTTATTGTTATGTTAATCACCATACATTACATCATTAGTTTTTGATGTAGTGTTCCATGATTCATTGTTTGTGCATAACACCCAATGCTCCACGCAGAATGTGCCCTCTTTAATACCCATCACCAGGCTAACCCATCCCCCCGCCCCCCTCCCTTCTAGAATCCTCAGTTTGTTTTTCAGAGTCCATCATCTCTCATGGTTCGTCTCCCCCTCCGATTTACTCCCCTTCATTCTTCCCCTCCTGCTATCTTCTTCTTTTTTTTTTTTCTTAACCTATATTCCATTATTTGTTCCAGAGGTACAGATCTGTGATTCAACAGTCTTGCACACTTCCCAGTGCTCACCATAGCACATACCCTCCCCGATGTCTATCATCCAGCCACCCCATCCCTCCCACCCCCCCACCGCTCCAGCAACCCTCAGTTTGTTTCCTGAGATTTAGAATTCCTCATATCAGTGAGGTCATATGATACATGTCTGTCCCTGATGGACTTATTTCATTCAGCATAATACCCTCCAGTTCCATCCACGTCATTGCAAATGATAAGATTTCATTCCTTTTGATGGCTGCATATTATTCCATTGTGTATATATACCACTTCTTCTTTATCCATTCATCTGTCGATGGACATCTTGGCTCTTTCCACAGTTTGGCTATTGTGGACATTGCTGCTATAAACATTGGGGTGCACATACCCCTTCGGATCCCTACATTTGTATCTTTGTGGTAAATACCCAGTAGTGCCATTGCTGGATCATATGGTACCTCCATTTTCAACTTTTTGAGGAACCTCCATACTGTTTTCCAGAGTGGTTGCACCAGCTTGCATTCCCACCAACAGTGTAGGAGGGTTCCCCTTTCTCCACATCCCCGCCAACATCTGTCGTTTCCTGACTTATTAATTTTAGCCATTCTGACTGGTGTGAGGTGGTATCTCATTGAGGTTTGGATTTGGATTTCCCTGATGCCGAGCAATGTTGAGCACTTTTTCACACATCTGTTGGCCATTTGGATGTCTTCTTTGGAGAAATGTCTGTTCATGTCTTCTGCCCATTTCTCGATTGGATTATTTGTTCGTTGGGGGTTGAGTTTGATTAGTTCATTGTAGATTATGGATACTAGCCCTTTATCTGATATGTCATTTGCAAATATTTTCTCCCATTCTGTCGGTTGTCTTTTGGTTTTGTGGACTGTTTCTTTTGCTGTGCAAAAGCTATTTATCTGGAGGAAATCCCAATAGTTCATTTTTGCCCTTGCTTCCCTTGCCTGTGGCAATGTTTTGAGGAAGAAGTTGCTGCGGCTGAGGTTGAAGAGGTTGCTGCCTGTGTTCTCCTTTACGATTTTGATGGACTCCTGTCTCACATCTAAGTCTTTCAACCATTTGGAGTCTATTTTTGTGTGTGGTATAAGTAAACGGTCCAGTTTCATTCTTCTGCATGTGGCTGTCCAATTTTCCAACACCATTTGTTGAAGAGACTGTCTTTTTGCCATTGGACATTCTTTCCTGCTTTGTCAAAGATAAGTTGACCATAGAGTTGAGGGTCCATTTCTGGGCTCTCTTTTATATTCCATTGATCTATGTGTCTGTTTTTGTGCCAGTACCATACTGTCTTGATGATGACAGCTTTGTAATAGAGCTGGAAGGCCGGAACTGTGATGCCACCAGCTTTGCTTTTCTTTTTCAACATTCCTCTGGCTATTTGGGGTTTTTTCTGGTTCCCAAATTTTAGGATTATTTGTTCCATTTCTTTGAAAAAAATGGATGGTATTTTGATGGGGATTGCATTGAATGTGTAGATTGCTCTAGGTAGCATTGACATCTTCACAATGTTTGTTCTTCCAATCCATGAGCATGGAACGTTTTTCCATTTCTTTGTGTCTTCCTCAATTTCTTTCAGGAGTATTTTATAGTTTTCTGAGTACAGATACTTTGCCTCTTTGGTTAGATTTATTCCTAGGTATCTTATGGTTTTGGGTGCAATTGTAAATGGGATCGACTCCTTAATTTGTCTCTCTTCTGTCTTGTTCTTGATGAATAGGAATGCTACTGATTTCTGTGCATTGATTTTATATCCTGCCAATTTACTGAATTCCTGTATGAGTTCTAGCAGTTTTGGGGTGGAGTCTTTTGGGTTTTCCACATACAGTATCATATCATCTGCAAAGAGTGAGAGTTTGACTTCCTCTTTGCTGATTTGGAAGCCTTTGATTTCTTTTTGTTGTCTGATTGCTGTGGTTAGGACTTCTAATACTATGTTGCATAGCAGTGGTGAAAGTGGACATCCCTGCCGTGTTCCTGACCTTAGGGGGAAAGCTCTCAGCTTTTCCCCATTTAGAATGATATTTGCTGTAGGTTTTTCATAGATGGCTTTTATGATATTTAGGTAGGTACCTCTATCCCTATACTCTGAAGAGTTTTGATCAAGAAAGGATGCTGTACTTTGTCAAATGCATTCTCTGTATCTATTGAGAGGATCATATGATTCTTGTTCTTTCTTTTGTTAATATATTGTATCACATTGATTGATTTGCGGATGTTGAACCAACCTTGCCGCCCAGGGATAAATCCCACTTGGTCATGGTGAATAATCCTTTTAATGTACTGTTGGATCCTACTGGCTAGTATTTTGGTGAGAATTTTTGCATCCGTGTTCATCAAGGATATTGGTCGTAATTCTCCTTTTTGATGGGGTCTTTGTCTGGTTTGGGGATCAAGGTAATGGTGGCCTCATAAAATGCGTTTGGAAGTTTTCCTTCCATTTCTATTTTTTGGAACAGTTTCAGGAGAATAGGTATTAATTCTTCTTGAAAGGTCTGATAGAATTCCCCTGGGAAGCCATCTGGCCCTGGGCTTTAGTTTGTTGGGAGCTTTTTGATGACTGCTTCAATTTCCTTAGTGGTTATAGATCTGTTCAGGTTTTCTATTTCTTCCTGGTTCAATTTTGGTAGTTGATACATCTCTAGGAATGCATCCATTTCTTCCAGGTTATCTAATTTGCTGGCATATTGTTGCTCATAATATGTTCTTATAATTGTTTGTATATCTTTGGTGTTGGTTGTGATCTCTCCTCTTTCATTCATGATTTTGTTGATTTGGGTCCTTTCTCTTTTCTTTTGATAAGTCTGGCCAGGGGTTTATCAATCTTGTTAATTCTTTCAAAAAACCAGCTCCTAGTTTCGTTGATCTGTTCTACTGTTTTTTGGTTTCTATTTCATTGATTTCTGCTCTGATCTTTATTATTTCTCTTCTCCTGCTGGGTTTAGGTTATATTTGCTGATTTTTCTCTAGCTCCTTTAGGTGTAGGGTTAGGTTGTGTATTTGGGACCTTTCTTGTTTCTTCAGAAAGGCTTGTATTGCTATATACTTTCCTCTTAGGACTGCCTTTGCTGCATCCCAAAGATTTTGAACAGTTGTGTTTTCATTTTCATTGGTTTCCATGAATTTTTTTAATTCTTCTTTAATTTCCTGGTTGACCCATTCATTCTTTAGTAGGATGCTCTTTAGCCTCCATGTCTTTGAGTTCTTTCCGACTTTCCTCTTGTGATTGAGTTCTAGTTTCAAAGCATTGTCGTCTGAAAATATGCAGGGAAAAATCACAATCTTTTAGTACCATTTGAGACCTAATTTGAGACCTAGGATGTGATCTATTCTGGAGAATGTTCCATGGGCACTAGAGAAGAATGTGTTTTTTGTTGCTTTGGGATGGAATGTTCTGAATATGTCTGTGAAGTCCATTTGGTCCAGTGTGTCATTTCAACTCTTTATTTCCTTGTTGATCTTTTGCTTAGATGATCTGTCCATTTCAGTCAGGGGGTTTAAAGTCCCCCACTATTATTGTGTTGTTGTCAATGTGTTTCTTTGCTTTTGTTATTAATTGCCTTATATAATTGGCTGCTCCCATGTTAGGGGCATAGATATTTACAATTGTTAGATCTTCTTGGTGGATAGACCCTTTAAGTAGGATATAGTGTCCTTTCTCATCTCTTATTACAATCTTTGCTTTAGAATATAATTTGTCTGATATAAGGATGCCACTCCAGCTTTCTTTTGGTGTCCATTAGCATGGTAAATGGTTTCCCACCCCCTCACTTTCAATATGGGGGTGTCTTTGGGTCTAAAATGAGTCTCTTGCAGACAGCATATCGATGGGTCTTGTTTTTTAATCCAATCTGAAAGCCTGTGTCTTTTGATTGGGGCATTTAGACCATTTACATTCAGGGTAACTATTGAAAGATATGCATTTAGTGCCATTGTATTGCCTGTAAGGTGACTGTTACTGTATATTGTCTGTGTTCCTTTCTGGTCTATGCTGCTTTTAGGCTCTCTCTTTGCTTAGAGGACCCCTTTCAATATTTCTTGGAGGGCTGGTTTTGTGCTTGCAAATTTCTTTAGTTTTTGTTTGTCCTGGAAGATTTTTATTTCTCCTTCTATTTTCAATGAGAGCTTAGCTGGATATAGTATTCTTGGCTGCATATTTTTCTCATTTAGTGCTCTGAAGATATCATGCCTGTCCTCTCTGGCCTGCCAGGTCTCCGTGGATAGGTCTTTTGCCAATCTAATGTTTCTACCATTGTAGGTTACATATGTCTTCTCCCGAGCTGCTTTCAAGATTTTCTCTTTGTCTCTGAGACTTGTAAGTTTTACTATTAAATGTTGGGGTGTTGACCTATTTTTATTGATTTTGAGAGGGGTTCTCTGTGCCTCCTGGATTTTGATGCCTGTTTCCTTCCCCACATTAGGGAAGTTCTCTGCTATAATTTGCTCCAATATACCTTCTGCCCCTCTCTTTCTTCTTCTTCTGGGATCCCAATTATTCTAATGTTGTTTCATCTTATCATATTGCTTATCTCTCGAATTCTGCCCTCGTGATCCAGTGGTTGTTTATCTTCTTTTTCTCAGCTTCTTTATTTTCCATCATTTGGTCTTCTATATTGCTAATTCTCTCTTCTGCCTCATTTAGCCTAGCAGTTAGTGCCCCATATTTGATTGTACCTCATTAATAGCCTTTTTGATTTTGACTTGGTTAGATTTTAGTTCTTTTATTTCTCCAGGAAGGGTTTCTCTAATAACTTCCATGATTTTTTCCAGCCCGGCTCGTATCTTTAAAATCATGATTCTGAACTCTAGGTCCGACATTTTACTAATGTCCCTATTGAGTAGGTCCCTGGCAGACGGTACTACCTCTTGTTCTTTTTGATGAGGTGATTTTTTTCATCTTGTCATTTTGTCCAGAGGAGAAGAGATGAATGAGAGAACAAAATGCTAACAGGTTAACAACATCCCCAGAAAATATGCTCTAAACAGATCAGAAAAGACCTGAAACCAGGGGAGAAGAAAGGGAAAGAAAGAAAAAGAAAGAGAAAAAAAGAAAAAGAAAAAGAAAAAGATAGAAACAAAAACAGAACAAAACAGAAAAAAAAAACAGAATATGATCAAATATGATCAGGCTAGTGCATAGATCATTGTCACACACTAGATTTTGGGTGTATTTTAGTCTGTTAGAAGAAAGTGCCTCCTAAAATTTTAAAGAAAGAAAGACTTATATATGTACAAAATAAGGGTTGATATGATGAAGGGATGGAATATGACTGTAAAGATGAAAATTATAAAAAAATTTTAAAAAGGAATTGATAAGGTGCTTGAAAAAAGAAAGAAGAGGATAAAAGAAAGAAAGAAAGAAAGAAAGAAAGAAAGAAAGAAAGAAAGAAAGAAAGAAAGAAAGAAAGGAAGGAAGGAAGAAAGAAAAAGGGGAGAGAATGTGATCAGGCAGGAGACTAGAACAAAGCCATACACTAGAGATTTAGGGTATATTTTGATATGTTAGAAGAAACTGTATCTCAAAATTTTAAAGAGAGAACAAGTTATATATATGCCAAAATAAGGGTAACTACTATGAAGGGATAGAATATGACTCTAAAAATGAAAAATAAAAATGTGTTTTTAAAAAAAGATTGATAAGATGTTTGAAAAAGGGGAAAAAAAACAGTTAAAAAAATTAACTTTGAAAGACTAATGAATCATGGTAAAAAAGCCATGAATTCTATGTGCAGTATTCCTCTAGTGCTGGTGTTTTGCCGTTCTCATTGATGGGTAAACTTCATCTTGGCTGGCTGTTTGTGCTGATCTTCCGCGGTAGGGGCCTGTTGCCGTGGTTCCCAAATGTCTTTGCCGGAGGCAGAATTGCCCCGCCCTTGTCAGTCCGGGCTAAGGAATCTGCTCGGGTTTGCTCTCAGGAGCTTTTGTTCCCTGTAAGCTTTCCGTACAGCTTTGAAGGACAAGAATGAAAATGGCAGTGTCCCAGTCTCTACCCTTGAGGAGCTGAGAACTCGGGGCCCCGCTCCTCAGTGCACCCCGAGAGAAAAGCAGTCACTCCCGTCTCCCCGGTCTCCGGCCGCACTCCATGCTCACCCGGCCTGTGATTGAGCATTTCTATCTCTGGCACCTGACCCTGTGTGGAGTCTCCAAACCCAGCAGATCCCTGTGGTGTGCTCCCGCGCCGCTCCTCCCGGGGGGAGGAAGGGGAGTCTCTGGCTCTGCCACTTGTTGGGTCTCTGCTGCAGGAGCAGTGGCCCGACTGGGCCGCAGATCACAGTTTATGGCAACCCCGAGCTGAGAGCCCGCGCCTCGGCTCCGTCTCTGTAGCCTGCTTCCCCGCTCCGATCCCTGGGAGCTCTGCCACACTCAGGCACCCCTGGTCTTTCTGTGACCCCGAGGGTCCTGAGACCACACTGTCCCACGAGGGTTCCAGCCCCCGCTTAGCCACTGGAGCGGCGTCCCTCAGCGGAGCCGACTTCTAAAAGGTCCGATTTTGTCTCCGCGTCTCTATCACTTGCCAGAAGCGGCCGACGGAGGCCCCTCCCCCGCCATCTATCCTCCCGAATATCGCCTCGGATTCACTTCTCCGCATGTCCTACCTTCCAGTAAGTGGTCACTTCTCTGTTCAGAGAGTTGTTGCTATTGTTTTCTTCGATCTCCTGTTGAGTTCGTAGGTGTTCAGAATGGTTTGATTCCTATTCAGCTGAATTCCTGAGACCAGACGAAATCCAGGTCTCCTACTCCTCCGCCACCTTGCTCCGCCCCCAGCAACATGTTTTATTAAACGCAAGGTACTATGCAGAAATTTTTGTTATTGGAAGGGTCCTTATATATCACCTATTTCAACCCACTGATTTTATAAATTGGGAAAATCAGGGTTGAAAACAAACTGTTCATACAATTATTGACCAAACCAGGACATTTTGGTGCTTATAATGGAGCACTATTCATGATTATACCTACGCAACTGCTATAAATTGCAAGTGTTCCAGGCAAACTGGGATTTCTAATCAGTTTACCCAAAGATAGCCAATGACTTGCCAATGGTCCTAGGAAATGATATTAGCTATCTCTTTTGTACTCAGTTCAGCATTCTTTGTGACCACACCTGCCTCTTTTAATACCTTATTCTTGAATTGTATTAATGATCAAATATCTTAAGGAATTATTGAAAATATTCATAATTTTCCAGAGACCAGGCTAAAGCCTGTCCTTAGCTTTCCCCTCTGGCCCTACCCTGCTTCCCTGTTTCCTCTGCTCCTGAGAGCACACCTTCGGTAAAAAACAACTTTCATGAGAATCTCATTTCAGGCTCTGGTTCTAGAGGACCCAAACTAAAGACACCAGGAGTGATTGTGGATAGCTTTCAGGGTCCTCAAACTTTGATGACAGAAATGGAGGCCTTGGTGGTACTTGTTTGGCTCAAGAGCTAGGCAAACCATAAGATTAGAAATAACACCTTAAAGAGAAGGGTACAAATTGTGGGTAGAAGTTTTCTGGGAAAGGTAAGGTAAGCCTACAGTGGGTTGGTCTCTGTTCGCAAAAAGGTATATTGAAGTCCTACCTCCAGAACCTGAGAATGTGACCTTATTTGGAAATAGGATCTTTGCAGATGTAATTAATTAAGATGAGGCCATACTGGAGGAAGGTGTGCCCTAAGTCCAACATGACTGGTATCCTAATAAAAAAAAAAAAGAAAAGAGACGCAAGCCTGTAAGGAAGGTAATGTGAAGACACACAGAGAGAACCCCAGTGTGAAAATGAAAGCAGAGATGGGGTGTGCATGCACAAATGGAGAACCTGCCAGCCACCACCAGAAATTAGGAAAAGGCACAAAACGGTTCATTCCTCTCAGCCCCTAAGAGGAAACCAATCCTGCCAGCACCTGGGTTTTGGATTTCTAGCCCCTATAACTGCGAGAATGAATTTCTGTTGTTTTAAGCCATCAAAGTATATTGTAATTTATTTCAGCAGCCCTGGGAAATTCGTATACCTAAGTATGCAATGGTAGTGAGTCGGCATAAACTATGACAGAACCATTTCTATACCAGCTGTTGCTGGCAATTGTGCACCCCTCCCTGTCCCACTTCTTACCAAGAGGAAATCCAGAGAAAAGGAAACAGTGGCCAAAAGAGGCTTCATTTTCTCCTATCCTGTATAGCATTTTGCTCCCATTAAGTGTTGCATTTAACTAAATCACAAACTTGCAGAGGGTATGTTTATGTAGTCCTTCCCATTATAACCCAACCCAGCCCACCTGAAATGCTCTGACACTCTTGAAAATAATTCTGATTAATGAATAAAACATGATAAACTGATAATTAGCTTTTGAAGGTGAATGCTTTAACAAGGAGGGTAATTCAGTAAGGTTCTAATTGTTTTCCCCAGCATCAGACCCTTAGCTGACATTTGGTTTTAGCTTCAGCATAACAATTCCCTGTCTATGTTTAGAAAGACCACGAGCAATTTCCTAGGACTTGGCCAGATATTATTCACAATGCCTGGATTACACACTGAAAAATGTGAAGTTGTATGTTAGTCAAGATTCCAAATCTAGTTTTGGCTTAGGCTCCTGGCTTGGAACACTGAACAGAAACTTATGATCGGCCATGTTTTGTTGTCGTTGTTATTGTTGTTTTTTTTTTTTCTAAGCAAAACAACACGAAGAGACTTTTGCTACTAGTTAATTAACAACTTAAAACCCATAGATGTTAATGTTAATGGCAATGGGTCAGGCAGAATTTAAGGAGAGATATTTTGCATGCCATGGCTGCTTCTATATTTTGAATGTTAATCCTAAATGTGGGAAATTATGGGGGTTATTTCAAAAGTTAATAAAAATACTTTGGTATTAATTTTTTTTTCAAATTAACAATCTGGCAGTTCATATGCCTTTGCGAGAAATTGTCTAGGGCCCTAAAAAAAAGAACCAAAATGTATTCAGCAAAGGTATGCTCAGAAATATTATATCTGAATTTTTCTTATTTTCCTTGAAAGAATAGAAGAGATAAAAAGTGTTTTCATGTGAAATATGCTTGGTGTCTCTTCCTAAAATCCGATTTCTGCTGTTAGCTGAAGCCAAACCATCCGTTAGAGAAATGTGAAGGAAAAGGCAGAATCCTTTTCTTGAATGCAGTCACCCACTCGCTGCCTGAATCAGTTCTTTTCTGGGTGTCAAATCTAGAAAATCCCACATGCTCCCATCATCATATTCTAGTGAAGGGAGCCTTTACTGAAATTGATGCTTGTAAAACATTAATCGTTAGGAAGCTGCCTATCTAAATGAGAATCAAAAGCATTACGAGATGAACTCGGAAATGCCAAATTGAAGGAGAGGGTAAAAGGTTAAAGAGAACCCTGAAAACTAGATGGCAAAAGTGTAGGTGGTGATTGAGAATCAATAAGCCATGCTGGAGTTTGTAAACCAAATGATTACAGTGGCCTGGCAGGAAACAATTACTATGGTCTCCGAGTGTACATCATAATAAATTGCAAAACTCCACTTTGTCCAAAGGGGGCAGTCACAGTTCAATTGCAGCTGATAGTTGCCTAGTGGGAATGCAGCACTACGGCTCTCAGATTTTTCTGATTTGTTAAGAGAAATCAGAATTTCCAATTAAAAAAATAAAAAAGCTTTTTGGGATATGGGAGATGTTTGGGAGCTAATTAAAATTTGTTTAAAAAGCACTGCTCAGGCAAAAATCTTTTTCAGCCCTATGGAGACATGGACTATTATCTTGCAACCTCTTGTCTGCACTGAAATTTTATTTCAGCAAGGGCCAACCACAGGTTTCAATGCTACAAATAAAATGACTGTACTTCCTTATACTTAAATGAAATGTACTGAGTGGTCAATTTAAAGATAAGAACTCCTGTCTTTCTGACAAGGGAGAAAGAGGGGCCAGTGGAACAGGCAACATTCAGAGATGGACAAAACAAAATATTTTATTCCCCTCCCCCTCTCAAACATTTCTTTTGAGAAACAGTCATGGGACACATGTTCTGTGAGTTGCTGAAACTTTTAGCTGATGCTTGGAACAACCATGTTATGCAGGGGTTGGTTGGTTTGTTTGTTTTGTTTGTACTTCTCTGAATGGTAAGATGTTACAAACAAGCAGAGTAGAACATATAGAATGCACATCGAATTTGTTCTAATATTTCTCTTCCAAAAAGCCTTAAAACTTAAACTAAGAAGGAAAAATGTTTCTTAAATTGGATACATTGCCTAGGAATTATTTGTGGATGAGAGGAAAATAAGCAACCACATTTATTTCATGAACTAAGTGAAGACTAAGGACTTAAACGTCCCAATTTCCTGAAAGCATCTGAAATATCTTGTCCCCAGATAATTTTGATATTGTTGAGCAGAGAGGAAATAATGGCTGAGGACATTTCTAGGGCTGCTGAAGGAACCAGGGAGCTTTCATCACAAAAATATTACTAGTGTCTTTCTTTTATTGAAACTGAAAAGTTCTTAAAGAATTCCTGATAAAAATAAAGATTAATTTGTTCACAGCTGAAAGCTTAACTTAGTACAGGACCAGAGACAGGATAAAATGTTCTACATTTTACATTTCTGAGTCAATAAAATTGATGGCTTCATTTCATATTGGGGAAATTATTAGCATATGGGGAGATTTTATTACGTGACTTAAAACAGAAGAATGGCATGATACGAATTATGTGAATTGTCCTGATTTCATTATTTTAAACTTAAGATTTTCCTGGCACACAAAAGGGAGTTCTTTGAGTCTTCAATTAAAATAAACAATAACAACAACACAAATAATCATAATTCAAGTATCAAAATGTAAAACACACAAACAATTTAATCTCAATGGTCCAAATCCACCTGGGGACATCAAGAACCTCTTACTAAGGCTTATTCAGCATGATTTGGCAAGATGAAAAGAGCAAAGTGATTTACAGAACATATGGGCTGTAAGGTGGCACAAATTTGCATCCTGAGCATTTTGGCTTCTGCTGCTCAAGTTAAGATCCCAAAGGTGCAGATGAAGGAACATGCTAGAGCACCACCTCGGCATCATTTTAGCTGACAGTCGTATCTGTGTGATTATAGGCAGGGCAATTTCTTTGATCCCTGGTTTCTTTCCTTTTTCTTTTTTTTCAAAATCAAGAAAGCTATGTATATTGTCCCTCTTCAGTGTTTGTGGTAGTGCTCTTTCAAATATGAGGTATTATTGTCATTGGGTAGAACTTTATCAAACCTTTTCCCACGTGGTTGATATTGGACGAAGCCCTGCCTATATTTTCTAAACTATGAGAATATAAGGTGAAAAAAAAAAATCACATAACTTTTTCCCTTGAGTAGTTTTTTTGCAGGGTTACAAAAATGTAGGACAACCCATAGCCTATTTTTAAAATTTCAAAATTTTATTTAATTTCTTTGAATGTTAATGTCAAAGTTTCCAATCAGAAGTCTGGTTGTCAAAAACAAATATTGCCTTCAATTTGCGGTCACTAAATGCATGTGGATTAGCTATTTTTAGAACTTGAGACTAAGGCTCAAATTGGCTATCAGTAAATAGGCATAGTCATCACTCAATTTATTTGATAGAGTCTGTTTAATGTTCTATTATTAAGAATAACTACTTAAAAATTGCCAAACCTCCAGTTTTCATGAGGGTTGAGTATCTCATCATACATCAGCTAATAATAATTTTTTCTTCAACCACTTTTAGGAGGCAATTTAAAAGTAATTGTAAAATTCCAGTAAATTAAATGTTACTAGCAGAAATGATGGACTACAATTAAGTAAGGAAACCTTAGTTGAACTGACATAAAGATTTTGACTGATAAAAGGAAAAAACTTACCAAGAAATTTCCCAGGAAAAACAATGTTCTTAGCATAGAGTGACATGTGTGTTTAAGATTAGATGTCTTAAATAAAATCTATCAGGTTTTTTTTTTCCAGGACAAAATTGAGGGTCTAACATAGCTACAAATGATATTGGTTTGGCATCAGATTAATTCCACTTCAGATATGTAGGAATATGAACACTGTAAGCATAAGATGCATTTTAAAACAATTTTATTGAAATTTATAGAAATTAGGCTCAGATTTTGGAACTAATTTTGAGAGGCAGGTGACTTGCATTTACTAAATTCAGCTTTTTTTTTTTTAGCATATCTTTGTAGTCACATTGTTATTCCTTTTTTTCAGAAGGGAGTCATCAAAATACCAAGTAAGTTGGCCCAATTTCCTCATAGATAATTTGTGTTCTGTGATGATCAGTCTTATGCCTAGACCCCTTTGCCACAAGGCTTTCCTCAATATTCACCACTTCCACACATTTTTTTCCATAATCACTTTAAAAAACAGATGTTATCCCAGGAAATGCTTTTTGACTATTTCATGAAAGCTAAACTTTCCAGAATCTCAAGACCTTTATTTCTTTTCTGTATCTAATAATATTAACTCACGGTCATAATAGACACAAAGCATTCAGTGGAGGGTCTTTACCTAATATTAGCTTTGCCTTGCCCTGGTGTCCTATGTTGAAATTATACAGTGAAATATTTTAAATTGAGTTGAGAAGTATCCAATAAAACCCATACTGTTATTTTTAGTTAATAAAATTCCATACACTTTTACCATGGCTTAAAGATGCCATAACACATTTCCCAGTGGATTTATATCTTACTAGATTTAGATAATCAAGTAGCCAAATGACTTTAACAAATTTTGTTTCCTAAAAAAAAAAAAAAAATACAATCCAGGCCCCCAATAAAGGATTCTCTCCTTGCTAATTGTCTTTAGTCCTGTCTTGCACACTACCTGGATTTAAAAAAGATTTGATAAAGGTTCAACTTCTATATTGAAAGTCAGTAGCTTGTATGAAATGTTACAATTGCATTATCCAACTCAAACTGCTAGCATAATAATGTTAGTAGAGAGCATAGAACCTTGCTTTATATCTGCTTGTCAACCTCTCCAATGCCCTAAATTTGTTAAGATTCCCAAATGTGATATTAGAGTTTCTCTTCTTAAAATAAAACTAGCTTGATCATTGGAAAAAAAAAAGATACTGCCATGGCTTTGTAAAAGGATGAATTCTCTATCACTTCACGTATATACACACACACATTAACCTTAGAATTGGTTACTGTTCAGGTATTTATTTTTAGTTGGACTCTTTTGCTTATAAGCCATTTTAGCCCTACTCTTTGGAAATTGCTTTTAGAGTTGACTTGTCAGTCATGAAAAGAACATAACCCCATTCTCTGTGGTTTTAGTAAACTTTAGTAAACTAAATTTACTAAATTTAGTAAATATATACATAATATGTATGATCTCCTAGATCATACATATTAATCATCAAGTTTGACCTGAAATGCATTTTGGCCATTTGTAGAGTCAACTTCACCGTCTAAGACAGATTACTTTCTGTCATTGAAAACAAGAAAAAGATGATCAGACTGAAGGTAGTTCTTGGTCCTTTCACACCTGAGCAAGCCAAGGAATTCTTCAAACTGTGATGTTTTGTAACCTGCATGGACTTTTTAAAAAAGTAGCACATAGGAGGTTTTTCCAGTGCAGAAATGGCCTTCCATCACCATTCATAATTCTGATAAGCTGTAAACCCATTCCTGAAAGTAACAACCCTGTAGGCCACCTGAGGAGGCGATATCAATATATCCATCTTTCACTGGAAGCCCTGATACCACTCTCAGAACTAATAAGTAGACAAGTAAGACTTGCCTTATAAATGATCCATTTCACTTCCTGGTAGTAGCCTCTGTCATTATTAAAGTGTGCCATAGAAAGAGCAGAAGAGGTGCTCTAGAAATAAATCTACCTTTTTAGTGAAAACCTACAGAAATCAATATGTAAAACATTCACTGTCAGGACACAGTTCAAATAATTCTTGCTGTAACAATGATGAGAGCATCACTGATATCCTTTGTGGACGAAGTGGTCTTAATAAAGTATCCATTAGCTAAAACACAGGCAAACCCAGGATAGAATTAGTGATGGCGAGACCCTTTCTGCTGAAGAGAGAAAGCACAACAAAAGGAATAAGGATGAGGCATTTAAAGCTCCCTTCCACACTCCCACTGACAACTTTTTATTGCTTTTATTGGGTTTGTTTCGTTCAAAATTTATGGTGTTCTAGATTGAGAAAAGAGATGCAGTGCATCCTTTATGACTTTGTGAGAAGTCCAGTGTGAATTAGCAACTCCTCTGATAATTGTTGAAGTCTACATTCTGATTAGATGAGTGACCTACAGTGTGGTGTACACTCAGGATGGAGAGGAATATAGAACACCTTTCTGGACATATGAAAATATTTGAGTAGCTCTGTGGTTCACTACAAGAAAGCAATTTTATTTTTGACAGGATGAGAGAAGTGGTCTTTTAATGCAGAAATAGTAAACCAGCTCAGCCGTACTACTGATGAAGAAATTGAGGACAAAGCATGAGTCTACTAATTATTACCCTGCAGGTCAGAGATAAAGTCTACAATAAAATTTGACTTCCTTCAGCTCGTTTTCCCCACCATTTTATGATGCTCTCCCATATACAAACAGTTATTAATATAATGTCATCCATGCTAATGTCCTGAAAGGTAGTTCTCTATATTAATTCATATTTGAAGGAAGAGGACTTTAGACCACTTGAATCATTTAGCTTTGTGATCCGATTTCTTCAGGAAAGTTGAACATTACATGGGTATGGGGACAAAGTATTAATTTAAAATTTAATTGTAAGTGAAATTTAATGCCATGTGTGCTATGTATTGGTCCTGTGCCTTAGAAACTTACATGGCCACATCCACAATAAATTTGAATAATCTTATTTTTTAAAAAAATTGTTGTCTTTTAATTTTTTTATAATTTCCTCTTCTTCTAATTTGCAAGTGAGTATGAACACTCCTGGTTAAATAGTTCTTTGGCAGGAAAATATGTAGCACCTTTCAAAAAAACCAAATTATAGCTCTGATGATAATGGCAGTGAATTATTGCGATAGATGAAGGGAAGCCTAAAAGCACCTAAGGATTGTAATCTTTACAGATGTGGCAGGGATGGTATAAACTGCCAAAAGCCAACTGTGTTTGCTTATGTGAATAGAACAACCACTCTTCAAAGATTAGGAACAGTGAGAGGAGCAATTTGTCATGAGTAATCACCTGTTTTCTCAAAAGAGAAATACAGTACCTCCCCAACGACTGTTTCCCATTTGTCTGGTTGATCTGGAGGAGGTGCAGCATTGCTTTTTCCAGAGGCATTTGGTTCCTGCCATGCATTTATATTTGTTTCAAATGAAATCAGAGATATTTTCTCTATCACTTCCTTGCCATGGGTGTGATGCATGGGAAGGGATATATAACCATAAAGTCAGACCACCCTTGGGGATTTTCAGAGCACCAATGCTGACCAATCGGACTTATTGATCTTTATTCATGAGAAAAGTTCCCTAAGGAAAAGGATATAGCTTTATAGCAGTCTGAACTCTAATAGATGTTGATCTGGTGTTGATAAATAATGTGGAATGGAGGGAAGCAATTCACAGAAAAGCCACTGTAAGTTCTATAGTTAGGCTTCATCCTTTATTAGGTAGTGAGTAAAAGACAACTGATGATTACAACTCCAATTTAAGAGACCATTTAAACAAAAATGGTTCCATAGCGAAGTGAGGCAGAAGGGATTTAGGTATTTCTGAGTTTTCTCATATGGCTGATGGAGAAGATATGGCTGATTTGTTTGTTCCCAGCAAATCATTAAAGTTAGTAACACCTTGTGATCCAGGACTCTTTGCATCCCACAGGCCCTGACTTCTAGTGGACTGGCGAATTCACTTGGGTGAAAATGGGGAAGAACAGCAAAAGCACATAATAGTGAGACTGCATCAATTAACATGAAGTTCTCCAACAGAAAGAGGTTTTATCAGGTGTAAAGGTTGTTGGATAAGGATTCAGGCTAACTTATAGTGAAAGATCAAAATATTTGACAAAGCAGGAAAAAGGCAACTAAAGTTCAAATCCGTTAGAAGCTGGTCACACGGGATATAGACAGAGCCCCAAATTCATGAGCAACTTTCCATCTGGCTGAACCAGTAGGGTCTGTGAGTGAAAAAAAAGGAAACACTTGCTAAGACCAGAGAGTAGAGATGTTGGTAAATGTGAAATTACCAGGTATTCTCAAAAAACAAATTTTAATACTAACCAACATGTTTAACCAGAGATGTGTGGTTTGAAATTCTTTTTACCAAAGACTAATGAAATACTTTTTTCTTATCTGCCTGCCTTCTCCCTTTTTTTTTCCTTCCTTCTTATTTTGTTGTTTGTTTAACAAAAATTAAATAAAGCCAACTGCTTTAAAGATATGTTTATATGACAAATGTCTATATAGCTAGATGGTGGAGAAGAACTCCAAAGACCATGTTCAATGTTGAGCACCAAGCACGCTATGGGTGTTTATTAAATATAAAATGACAAATGCTAAATACCTATCTCTCAAATGGTTTCATCTTGAATCTTTTTACCTCTCAAAAAGGTTACTACAGTCTAGTTAAGAGCAGTTTCAGGAAGGCCATACCCAGCCCTCCCCTATAGATTTAAATAGTCTTTACAAAACCTTTTCAAAAATATTTTTTTTCTCTAAATCTAAATCATGTAGGGTTGATTTGTACATGTTTTATCATTGTTCTAAGTTTGAGTCTCCTTGTTCTTATTAATGCAACAGACTGGCTGCATCGAATCCCATCATAGTGATAGGTATACGTTAGCTTTCTATGGGAAAAAGCAAATAGCCTTTATCACAAATTAAAGGCACAGCTATTTTTATGCCATTTGTTACCAACTTAATGATAACATGTAACATGGGATGGTTATATAATTATTTTATATAGATTTTCTTTTTATAAGTTATTCTCTTAATCTTTCTAACATATATACAATATACATATATTTATATATACCCCTGATAAATCTTGTTTTAAAGGTAAAACATCAACTCCTTTCAGCCTTCTGGTGAATATCAAAGGCTGCCAGTATTTCATAACTCCACTAGAGAAATGATGGTTAAGTGCATCTTACCAGAATTTTTTCAACACTATATCCTTGGTCTGCAATCACCTCAGGTTCATTTTTCTTGTTTTACTAACATTTAAATATATATTAATTGTTTATATCATGTCAGTAGGAAATCTAAAAAAACAAGAAAAAGCCCACAACAATAGCTAACATCTATCATCATGTTCAAAGCAGGAACCTTTGCCTAAGAGACAACCTTACTGGTAGGATATAAAGGGGATATTGCAGAGATGCAATATTCTCTAGTATTTTGTTTGTTTGTTTGTTTGGGTATGTACTAACATGAAAAATCTTTACTTTGCATTATCATCTTAGGTAATGATCATTCCTTATCCATGAAACAGAACAGTTGTACTGATTGTTTCTAAAAACCCCATGATGCATGGCTTTACCTGTTTTCGGATATAGTTTCAGTACAAAGCCTTGCCTCTTTCCAGCAATACCGCTTCAGGGGGGGGAAATAGTACTTTGTAAGAAATTACTTTTATTATTATTATCTCCCCCACCTCTATGCTGAGCCCTGCACGCTTGTCCTCAATCTCAAGTCATCTACAAGCTGGATAGGAGGGGGAGAATGTGGACCAGGAAGACCTCGACAAAACCCTCTGGCATTTCTGTATTGTTTGACTGCTTACTGGCATGAAATAGTTGTTCATTCTACCTTTTGCAATTCTTTAAAACCTAGTGGCATAGATTGAGACACAGCACTATTGTTTTACAAGACATCTACTGTATCTACTTTTGTTGGGATAAATACCCAGTAATTGCTGTCATAGCAAGAGGACCAGCACGGGTACTACTATTCACAGTGTTGCTTTTGTTGTTGTCTTTTTTTTTTTCTTTTTGTTTTTTCTTTTTTCATATTATCTTAATCTACAGCGTAAATTATTATATATACACATTGGAACCAGTTAATGCCCTTACAATGTATAGTTGTTTCATAAAGCGGGAAAGACAACGCAGAGGGAAACAGGTGCCCAAAAGCACAGTCACAAAGGCTTCAGAAGTTCTAGATACCACTACAAGTCAATGCTGGAGATCACTTCTAAAACAATCAGTGTTCAAGAGGAATGCTTTAATTTGGAGAAAATACCACCCCCTCCCTTCCCACCCCTAGACCGCCCTCCTTTTTTTTTTTTTTTTAAATAATCTTTTCAATTCACTATCAAAAGTCCTGGCTCTTCAGATAGACTTTAAACTATAAATAAACACTGCATAGTTCTCTTTTGTTTTTTTTGTTTTTGTTTTGTTTTGTTTTTTGTTTTTTGAAAAATTATTGCAGTACAAGTACTCCCATTTGGAACTCAGTAAGGAGCAAACAGCACAGGAGTGTGGGCGGTCCGAATAGGTCCCGGAGCTGGCCTCAGGAGTGCGGGCGGGAGCGCCGAGGTCTGGAACAGTGTGGCCGCTGGAGCAGTTCGGAGACTGAAGGGGGAGTTCACAGCTACGGCCGCAGCGGCGGCCGCAGCCGCCAGTGGGTTTGGTAGAATGCGTGGAGCCAATGGCTTTGAAGGTTCTTTTGAAAATACTAATTTTACCTGCAAGGAGAGAGAAAAAAAAAGGGGGGGCAGAGGACAGGAGTTGGGGCATCTACCCTTAGAACCCAAAATGAAGGGCAGCTTTAAAATGTAGCAGAAAACAACTACCAAGATAAAATCACACAATAAAAATAACAAGTGTCACTAAAAGTAATGAAAAGTGTAGAACATCTTTCCTTTGAAAGAGCTGGAAGATCACTTGAAGATGACCAACTGAGGATGTTGAGAAGTCCTCTAGAAAAATACTCAGCAACCTTATTTTATTTTTCTTCATAAATATACCTCCTGAGGAAAGTATTCATGTTGAGAAAAAAAAGTATGGAATCTTTACACACACACACACATTAACTGTCATGGAATAGATACTTTAAAAGAGATTTATTAATGCTGTCAACTACTATTAGGCTACCCAAGTGTGTAAACTGGGGAGCACAGCAAGGTGCGAGGTATTAACGAAGAGAAATAAAGATAACAAAATTCCACTTTCAAGGAAGACACTTACCTCCCCCCCAGATCTTCCAGGTTCTGCTTCCTCTTTGTGCAAATGGTAATAACATTCTCTTAACACTACTCTACAAAACCAGTTCATTCTTTGGCTGGTAGCGTTAGTAAGATGGCTGTTCTCACAGAAAGAATGTCTCCCATTTATGGAAACAGTAACATAGAGCTAGGGAGGAGGTTTTGGATGGTAACATTAACACAATTTGACTTCCCTGTTTATTTAAGAACCGTTCACTTGATTGTTGAAAGCTGCATCTATGCTGGTCAGAAATAGCACTCAAAGTTAGGACCAGTGGTGCTGAAACATCAGCTCTGTGCAGAATTCACAGCCTTTCAATGAAGCTAAAATTGCTTCTGTACAAAAGAGTAAAGTGACTTCATTTGCATAAAAATGGATGATGCTACTAAATTAATTGGGTCAACTCCTACTGAGGTCTCATAAGAGATGATTGAAGTTTTCCTTTAACTATATTTTCATGTGCCAGCAACACACAATAGCACCAATTATTAATAAGATCTATTTGGAAGAAAACAGATTTCAAAATGCACAATTCAGCACATACCATAGATCAGTTGTTCTTAACTTTTCACTGAGGCGTGGGTCTCCCTGATAAAAGCTATGGTCAATTCAACCAGGAAAACAAAAACAAAAGCGAAACACACACACACACAAACAACGAAAAACTCCACATGGTCATAAATATTAGCTTGAGATCATCAAGTTTCACAGATTTCCCCTAAATTCCTAAAAAAAAAAAAAAATTCCAGGTCAGGACACTAATACTAGTGTGTTCACTATTCTAAAAGGTATATTTGGGGTAATGGGAAGAGGGCATCTCCCGGGAAGAATTTCCCCAGGCCTTAGATACTATTCTTGGTGTAATAATTAAATAAAATCAGCCATGCCCTTGAGACTGTGCTATTCGAAATCCAAAACTGTTGAGGGTATCAACAACATCAGTGCTTTGCCCCTTGAAGATATTAAAAAGGAGATGTGAGAACTTGCTTTTCACTGCCCTTTCCTAAAATTATCCACTAACATCAAGACCAGATTTCATGTGATTACTTTCCTGACTCAAGAGTTTGGCTTTACTCCCGTCCCCAGGCTCTGTCATTAACCAGAGCCCAACTCCAAAAGGTACAGTTATCGGACAGTGGCTAAACGTGGCAAACCACCCAAACAACTCATGGAACTAATAATTCTGTTGTTGGAGTAGGGGTTGGACTTTCCAATCAATTGTTTGTCATGACTTAGGTTCTTTCCATGTATTTCACTCAGTAATTAACAACAACAACAACAACAACAAAGTCAAGTTCCGCAGACAACGGGACATTCAAGATCACTGTTGTTTGGGAATCAACGATGACACTCACCCCCAGTGGATGTGCTGCCTTCTGTAGTTTGTTGTAAGGACTGTATTTAGGTTTCGGGGGCTTCCCAGCAGCTCTGTCTTTGTGCCTTCTACTGCTAATGTGCTATTAAAAGCAATTAAAAATGACAGCTTTAAAAAAAAAATCCCCAAAACCCCCTCATAAATATTGTTTTAACCTGAAGAAGGATATTAATTATTTTATACAAGTTGCAGAAAGATGAAAACAAAAGAGCATGCACTTTTGTCCTTGGATTCTGATGGCTTGAGGATATATCTTTTTATGCTACTCATTTTAGTATATTTTTAACAAAAAGAAGGCTCTTCTTTTCTCCAGCCTTTCTCTTCATCGCTGCACAGATCTCCTTTTTAAAAATGTACAAAGGAAAGGAATGTCTAAAGGAATTTTATGTGCAAATAAACAAAGATGCCCAGGCAGGCATGAATTTATTTCCATACTAATATTTATCCTCACATTTGTACAGCCAAATGTCAACCCCTAAAATTCTAAAGATAAATAACAAAGGTGCATAAAATGACTACGATATTGCACATATGCATATAAAACACAACACAGTATGGGGGTTGGGCCTTCAATTGGCAACGTCTAACTAATCTCTTTGGAAGACTAGTCACAGTAAAAGTGAATGCAATAGGATTAGTCATCCCTTTAGCAGGTGGCTGCAGGATAGAGAAATACAGTACAACACCATGTAATAAAGTACATAAAATAAAAGAATAGAACAGTATAAAATTAGTTGTAACATGTAAACATCTAAACAAGTAAAAATGGAACGTTGCAATTTGACCTTTAAAGAAAATCAACACTTTTGAGTGGGAAACCTGGTAGAGAAAAAACCTAATACCCCTTTTCCTCCCACTCTTCAGAAATAAGAATAGTACAAATTCACTTCAGACATTTTCTGAAAGGACTTAGAAAATATTACATTTTACTATTTCCTTGGCAACTAAAATAGGCATAAGTAAGGGCAGCGAGTAGATTAAGTGGATGGATGGGTGGATGGGTGGGAGAAAAAAACAGGAAAGAAAGGGAACAAAGGAAGCACACACATTCTGCTCATCAGGATGTCCCCTATCTGTTGTTTTCATTTCTAGAATATGTGCTGTCTACCTGTTTAAGTTGTGTTTCCGAGTTGACGTGCACATCACAGATTTCACAGTGAAACGTTTTGTTTTGCAGACCTGTGTTTCCCTTATTAACTGGTCCTTTGCCTTTCACACCTGCCCTAGGAAAGGCTTTGATAGTCCCACTTCCATTCCGGGCTTCTAGCATGGTTTTGTGCTTAGTACCTGCCAGGAGGATTTAGAAAAAAAAGAAAGAAAGAAAATCTTAGCTAGTATATGCCTTTAAGAAATGATACAGTAACAAAATGAGATGTCTAGTTTTAGAGCAGTTCTTCCAGGGATTATGACTGAAATATGCTTAATTTAGAAGACAAGGTGCTCTGACCACTTTACATAACATTACTTAACTACTCATGTTTTTACAATGTCCCACATAACAAACCGGCACCATTAGTAGAACACCTACACTCCAGAGTCCCGAGATGAAATTAAATGGGTGTGACTTCGTTTCATTTCCTCTTGATGCTAATAAGACATAAATGATAGCAGATGAGGAAGAGTGATTTAGTTGCTAAAGGTATAGTTGGAGGTGATGTGTAACAAATGTAATCAGTTTAAACATGGTGTGTTTACAGAAGTGGCACTAATTAAAGACCCACTTTCTAAACAGAATACAAACAAGCTTTCTTGGCTATGTCTTTTAGGTTCAAAAAGGAAGAGCAAGAGTATAAAGATCTTGATGCCTGGAAAAAAAAAAAAAAGCCCTATTAGGATAGTAAAGGTCACACTGATTGGTCATGTCATTTCAAATAAAAAAAAACAAATGACCAAGAAGATGAGCAGTGAAAGGCCAAGCAGAGACACTATACACAAATGCTTCTTTTTAATAAGCTAGTAACATCTCTGGACTCTCACTCAAAACTAGTGTAACTCCAGTTATTAACACTTGTTTTTTTTTTAATTTTTTTTTAACTACTAGAGTTCATGAATGGGAGTTTTCTCTTAAAGTTTTGTTCACAATTTTCTTTTTCTTAGCATTGATAACTATTCTTTATTTTTCTCACTTAGCCATATGGTTTTGCTATGAACTTTTCTCTTGTCATCATTTATGTACTTTCTGCCATTCCAGTTGCTTAAATCCTTTTTAGTAGTTTCTCTTTCCTACTTGGATTTATTAGATTGTTATCAGCACTGGAAGCATAAAAAATGAGATTCTCAACTTCGGATTCCTGGACCAGCCTCCCAGAATCATTGACTATGAATGAGGAAAACACATTGAGGGGCACACTAGGTCAGTGCCAATCACCATCGCCTTAAATAAGAGGTGATGAATACACGGAACAGGTTTACTGGCACGTCTCTTTCAGAATGATTGCAACTTTACTGAATCCAATATTAAAAAATGTATATTCCTACAACATAGACTCTCCACTCTCCACTCTCCACAGAAAAAGGTCAACACCTTGTAAGTAGACTGGAGGACTTGAAATGTGGAGCCTTAGCTAACTGCTCTGTGGTGCTGGTGGGGAGGCCTCCCTGCAGTCTGCTTTTTTCTTGCAGTTTGCAAGCCCACCCACCTTGCAAAATAGACACAAACACTTTTTACCTGCAGATGGTGTAAGCCAGTGTAGGGCAAAACAATTCTCTAGGGAGCAAGATCTATTTATGTGTGTGTGTGTATATATATATATATATATACACACACACACATATATACACTTTGTGTATATATATATATATATATACATATATACACTTTATATATATATATACACATATATATATATACACATATACACTTTGTGTCACTGTGTATGTGTGTGTGCATGCCGCGTGTATGTGTCCAGATGGTTGTCCAACCTTCTTTATCCCAACAGGTGATTTTATCAAAATATTTCTTTTCCATGCAACTTCTTCAGTCAAACTGAGAATTTCTGGGCTGGTTTGGCTTATCAATGCTTAAGAAGTAGTCATTAGGAGAATGACACTTATTCTGACTTTCTGGAGGGACTCTTGATCCACCCTGGTTAATATCTTTTGTAATTGAGAAGCTTACCGTTACCCTAGAAGATGCCAAATAGGAGTGGCAGATAATCTTTGGACCTTAATAATAATAAGGCCATGAACACTGACCACAGCTGACTTGCTTAAATGAATTTTTCACTCGAAATGTGAAACAGATGTCTCGATGAAACAAGTTTTACCTAATTCTCTTCCTGAACACAGAAACATGGATTAGACCTGGGCTTCTTGAAGGTAACTCCTGGGTTTTGCTCATACTGTATTCTCAGCGCCTGACACACAGTAGATACAGCTCAAGTATTAGATATTAATAAAGAGCAATGAACAGATATTTGTAAAGAGCATTGTGAGCTCAGACTCAGGAGTGGTAGGAGTCAGAGATTGCCTCCATTAGCTGTGTACATTTCTTTGGGCCTCAGTGTCCTCAGTTTTTCGTGAAAAATGAAATTATCTGCTCTACTGAAGTGTTGCATTAAATGCATTTATTGTTTTAAGGATTACTTTTGGCACTTCCATGTGCTCTCAATAAATTTTAGTCAATTCTCTTTTTCTTAACAGTGCTGGTCTTGTTTAAGCAAAAATTTGGAAATCTCTAAATACTTTAGAAGTTAGTAAAATCTATCCTTTGATAACTGCCTTTTCTGTATATTAAAACTTAGTGAGGGATAGAATAAGCTCTGTCTAGGGATAGAAAGCTTGAATGAGCCTAGTGAAAATGATCAAATGTTACCACTTCAAGTTATTGCCAGAAAAATTTACCCAAATTTGTTATAAGCATTAACTATAAAACATTTCAAAGGTTTTTTTTTTTTTTAATTATATAGAGAAAACCATCAAAATCAGCTAAGCAAAGCATTACTTAATAGAATGTTTTGGGGAGATTTCTTTGAAGAAAAAGACAAAACATTTTTTAGTATTATCTGTGTCTATAACATACAACTAAAAGGAGACTTACAGATCTTTTGAAAAGAATATGTCCTCTTAAGTTGTTTTAAACATTCTTAGACTGTTTTGTGAATCATGCTAGTAAGCTTAGAACTACTTCTTTCAAATTCTAAAAAAGAAAAAATGCAAAGCAGGAATGCTCATATTTAAATCCTGCATTCCAATGTTATGGAATATAAATCCACTAACCGCAACTTTAGTGAAAAATAAAAAGAGAAAGCAAATGAAATAACGCAACCAATCCCCAAATAAAGTTAGCAGCAACTGTGGTCATACTAATAATCATGACATAATAATTCATCCTTACAAGGTGCCATATGGCCTCTTAGCTCCATTAGAGAGAGACTGAGAGAGAGAGAGACAGTGAAGTCCAAAGAGGACAGTCGACTTGCCCAGGTTCACATAGAATTGCTATTTGCGGATCTGAGGTAAAAATGGTCTGATCACTTCTAGCCTGTTTCATTGTAACATAGAAGAAGAGGTGGTGTTTGATGGAAGCTATAGTCAAAATCAGTTTATGATTAAGAATATATTTTTTTAAGATTAAAAGAAAAACCATAAATGCACAAGTCTACATTCAGAGCTACAGGCCTTATTCCATGCATAGAAGGTGTTTCTGAAAGGGAAAAAAAAAAAGAGAGAAATACATAGAACCACAATTTAGATGCAAAAGACACATCTCCCCACCCTTTAGCCTGGTTGCCTCTGAACAAAATCAGCCTTCAAACCTGGTTCCCTGAAAAAAGGCCCAATCTTCACAGTGGCTTCCTACTATCTAGCTCTGAAAGAAAGCACTCTGCTAGTGATATTGGAGAGGTGGGGGTGAGTATGGGGGGAGTGGAGCACTCAGGCAGTGATTGTGGTCTGCTTTGGGTGCAGGTAACAGGGGGTCCATTACAGAGAATTAGAAAATAATTAAGTGGACTAAAACAGTTGTCTTTCCACTAGCACCATGAACTAGCAATGCTAACTAATGTCCGTGATAAAGGACTGCTTCCTAGAACACGATTTGTCTATATTCTGTTTTTACTATTGAGATTTTAGCATATATTAAATTAGCCCATTGTCTAACTTATTTTATACTAAACATCATATGCTACATGGAAATTAATTTGCAGACCTCTCCATTATACCGTGGGCCACAGACACACAGGAATTCAGCTATAGGCTCTTGTTTCATTAGCAAGTCCATAACAGTTTGAAATCATTCAAGCTCACAAAGGCTGCAGTTCATGCATTCAACCGCTGCGGTACTCTGTATTTTTAATGTAAACAGTAGATCATAAATGATCAATGAGATGATAGCACCATGATTGTAAAGATGAAGGCACAGAATTTGAGCTAACTCAATTCTGTCATCCTATCTGACCACTGGACCTTTTTATGTTTAAAACAGTGAAACGCAGTGTGAGCCAGGGTCACAGCTTTGTTTGGCAAGTTCCAGTTGCCCACGTTGGTAACTGCCGAGTGATGCACACGGCACTGGCTGCTTCCCTTCTCTGTTCCCTCTTCCCACTTCCTTACCTGTGCCCCTGGCCTCCCCTAAAAGCCATTTGCTCTCAAATCCTGGTCCCAGAGTCTGCTTCTAATGGAACCCAAACTACAACACACCATACTAATCCTATGATGAATCCTACGATGAATCCTACAGCAGCTATTCTTTTCGTGATGGGCAAGTGAGCCTACAGAGATCCTCTCTCCTTTACACCCCCCTCCCCTGAGTTTCCCCATATGGGATCCTAAGGGAATGATGCAGGAACCAGTGCACAAGGGGCAGTTGTTTGAATATGGGAACGACTGCATTCGCCTTCCACACGTAGAGGACGTCCCAGACACAACACGCCTCCCACTGGGGCTTCAGTTACAAAGAAGAGAGCTGAATCTGCAGATCAAAAATGGCACACAGAGGGGGTTAAAGAGAATTTACTTGTGTATCTTCACTTCTTCCTTTGCCACCTCCAGTTCTGGCCCAATTGGCTAGTGCAAGTTCCGGGGAGGCCTAAAATAAGCACCGGGCCTGGACCCTGGAAAAAGATCTCTGATGCAGGAAGGGAAATGCAGGGATAAAGAAACCAAACTTAGACAGAAGGGGGCTATAGTCCCCTGAGCAGGCTGAAGGTTTGGAGGGGACACCCCTATAAAACGATTCCTGTAATGTTTCACTGCATTTGCCACCTTAAACTCCCAGATAAGATGGTTAGAATAGTACTCAGCTCTGCCTGCACAGTACTTTTGAGTTTTTTTGTTTTTGCATCTTTTCTTTTCCCAAACACTATAGCTTCTAGGCCTGGATGTATAATAAATCAGAATCCCTGAATATAGGAAATACATACATATATATATATATGCCAATTACTTTCTACACAGATGGCTTTTTAAAAAATAGAGGATAAACACTTTTAAGATATTTTTCTTTTTCTTTATTACTTGTCTTTCTATTTTCCTTCTATATTTATTTCTTAAAATATTTAAAATTTATATATTTATATATTTAAAATATATATATATATATATATATATATATATATGTGACATGGGTGAATATGCTTTTAAAGCTTTGTGGGCATTTCTGACACAGAAAGCAGAGATGAGGATTGTAGAATTGGAATATGAAAAATGTTGACCTGATACAACATAATGAAATAAGTAATTATTCTTTGCTTCTTAATCCGATGTTTCTGACAAGAATTCAGGAAGGACATCTAAATTCTTGATAAATTAACTCCAGCCTCAAAGGTATGCTTTATCTGTCAAAGCTGATCCCTCCTCAAAATGAGTGTGTTTCTCTCTCGGTCTGCAGAATGATCAAGAATTCTTGAGAAATAAATGGACTTTCAATGATGTTTTTGCTCTACAATTATCTGGCATCCCTGAATAATGTAATTGCATGAGTAAAACATGAGGCACGTCTGCACAGTATAGATTCTGACTTGGGGCCAGATCTTTTTCTGTATTTCTCAGCCTCTGAACTCATGAACTCCCAGATGGCACAACTAATGTTGCATGCGCGGGGCGGGGGCGGGGGGGGAGATATGTGCTGAAGGAATTGCTCTCCATCTGCAACTATTCCCTTAGAATACTGAAGTCAATACTTGAACATTACCGTGCAGCACAGTGATTGGCCAGTGACAGCCGACATAAAGCTGCAATATTAACCCAGGGTATGATTTACAAATGATTCTGTTCCTATTGTAATTGCTGACAGGGTCCTGGCAATGAACTAGGCCTTTTAAAGGAAATCTAATCTAGGGCCAAAGGGCTGGCTAAAATCTCAGGCAGGATATATATATACAGTTATTTATATCAATATATCGATATAATCTAGATTTTATTAATAGATAATATAGATATTGATATATAGATTTAGACTCTCTTTTTGTATCTACGTATCTAGATAGATAGGTATAGGTATATAATATCTATGTAATATCTTTCTATACATACAGATATACAGTAGATGGATAGAACTGAAATACATTGGGGAAGCATTTCATCCTGGCTTATCGGTATATTCTGTTAAGATATGTTCAAGTTTAGTGTTTAAGTTAGAAAGACCTAAGTTTAAATCATGGCTCAGCCACTTAGTTGGTCATGTGCCTTGCCTGAGCCTCAATCGAACAGCAAGAATAGTATCTTTAGGTTGTCACAAAGAATAAATGAAATATTGCATGTAGAGAACATACCTCAGTGGTTGCCCATAATAAGCACTTTCCGTTTAATTGCCCAGGTGATATAGAATTAGCCCAATTGGCATCATTTTGCCATAAAAACCATAATGGAGAGGTTTTAGCTAAAAGCTCATGGAATTATGGAACCAGATTTTGCAACTATATCATTGAAAAAACTTCAAAAAACTTCATTTAGAAGCCAGTGTGTGGGAGTACATAGCAGTTTTGAAATCAAATAAATGCAAAGCTTATACTTTAGAATTATATTTTACTTTATCTCCTAATGTTTAATAACATCTGTGCACGCACACACACAGACACACATCCATAAACACAAACACAAGCACGTCAAGGCGCAGGAGCCCTGCAAGGTCTCGTGTAAATGACACTTTGCATGTCATTTTTATTTTTTAATGGTTAATGACTTCCATGTAATAATTGCCAGTTTTCCACCACCCCTTTGTCCCCTGCTGCAAAAGATACAATCCATTCAGAGGAAGATAATTGCAGAGCTGTTGAGACAGAAAAGAAATCACTGCATCTCACCACTGTTGTGCGCCTCCAGCTGCGAGGCGGAGTTGACAGCAACCTTGCATAGCGAACAGTAAAGAAGCCGTTTTGCCTTTTCTTCCTCAGTCTCCGTGGAAGGACATGAGCTATTGCCAGTGGCTGTCGTGGGGCTTTTTTCCACTTTGGAGGTGATCTCAGTTGTCATAACACTGCTTTTGCGAATTTCCACAGTTGTCGTTGATATTGCTGGTGTCCCTGTGGTACTGTCTGCATTCAAAATAGCACAGGGAAAAAGAGAAAAACACTGGTATTACCTTTCCCTACTTGGAAATGTATCACTAATATTACATTCTGCTAATAATGATAAGAGCAGCCAGCAATTACTGCTTGTCGACGAGTCAATCATCTCATGAAGAAATTTGCATAGATGGCCACATGTAGTTGCCTATATTGATATAAACCATGCAGATGATTCTGAAAAATACACCCAAATACACTCACATTTTTTTTCTGCGGGGCAAATAAACATACCAACAGATTTTTCTTGTTAACATGTGGCCTTAGTAAAATAGTCTTTACAATGCATTGTACATTGTATGCATCTATTTCTACACAGATGGCTTTAAAAAATAGAGGATAAACACTTTTAAGATATTTTTATTTATTACTTGTCTTTCTATTTTCCCTCTACATTTATTTCTTTAATTAAAATATAAGTACTGATCCTTTTCTATAGACTTGTGCAAAAAAAAAAAAAAAAAAAGAAAGAAAGAAAGAAAAAAAAAATGGAACCCTGATGACATACTGGTTTGTTCAGGATCAACAATTTAGAAAATCATTGTCCTATTTACAAAGAGTCGTATATTCAATGCCAGGTACAAAAACTCTGGCCTGGCATATTTATTAAATGTATGCTCTGTACCAGGCTGTGTTCAGAGAGTTTGTTACACAGTATTCAAACATCAGTGGTCACTCTACAAGAAACTCACAGTCTGGTCACACCATGTTAAGGTCACATCATCGTTTTAAGAGTCTGATGACCATGAAAGTGTTGATGTACTGGAACCCTACAACCCTTCTGGCTCTGAAGTCTGATTCTAAATCTGGAGAGGTCAACCTCTAAAGCAAAAGTCCTTTATCCTGACTTCACTTGGGTATACACAGCTCCCATTCCAAAGATGACAATTACCAATTACCATTAGCAATGTTTGCCATATCCAATAACAAACTGCAAGGGAGCTCTAATGCTCCTATCCTTTCTACTTTTCTACTACTTACTCGGCCTCCCAGCCGGCTGGTTCTTAACCTCCTATTCAAAATATTCCCAGGCTGTCTCTCTAGCCGCACCTGCTCCTGGAACTGTTTTTCATTCCAGATGCTGCCATGGTCATTAAAGCCACACTGAAAAGTTCATAATAAGTGAATTAGGCAGTGGTTATAAGGGACAGTGGTCTGCCTGCAATGAAGTGTTGTCCTCATAAATGCTTACTTCTTATTAGATTACATTATCAAGAGTTGATTGCAGTTACAGGATGCCCTTTAACTTGGACATCTCCTTTGATCCAGATATAGATGTGGCAGTTTAGATGAGATTGGTTATGGCTTCGTTCCCAAATACGGCATCAGAAACACTAGTCAATAAGAAGAGAAATGGGCTCTTGTTGAGGGCTGTCGTATAAAACAATTCATCTGGATCTTATCTCCTTTGCCTGACGCTTCATCCATGTTTAATCACTTATTTAACTGCTAAGATCCTCGAGTAAGCCTACTTTAGTGTTTTGAAGAATATCCTTCAACCGTGTAAAAAGAGTCATACTGCTCATCAGTTTTTCATGACTAGAGAAAAATAAATAAAATTACTCTAATGCCAAGTTCTGCCACCAGAATACATTTATTCCCTTGAACATTGACAGGTTCATTTCCTGTTTAATTTTTACTTATCTCTTGAAGTGCCAATGTTAAAATACCAGGTCATAGCTAGAAAATATTTCTGAGAACCTAGATATGGCATCAAAAGCAATGACTACTGTACGATAGTCTAGTAGCTATTCCTTGCTCCCCCAAAACCAGAAAGGATTGAAAGCATATGTGTCTATGAATAAATAACAAATGCCCAGTTAATTTGCTAAGTGTTTTATGTACATAATTTCATTTAACCTTCACACAAACTTGTACAAGTGAGGAAATTCCAAAAATTAAGGACATTTCCCAAAGTCACAGAAATAGAATACAGTGAGTCAGGGCAAAGTGTTTTATAGGTTGAAAAAATCAGGGATTTAAAATAAAAAGGTTGTGGATGATATTCTTGGCCATGACTGTGACACATGGTAAGGTCACAAAGTAAGGTGACAAACAGCAGTAGGCTAAAACTACTAAATTGGTCTTACAATCAGCTCCTTGTGGCGTGACAACCGTAAATATAGGTGTATTTAAACTTTGTGTGGCTACATGCTGGAGCCAGTGTGATACTCTGGCTATTTATTTCATTTAAATCCAAGTAAGGATATCCCTAGTAAAACCCTACTTCTAACAACTTTTCCTCTGGATTGACTATGTTTATCTTATGTCTTGATCTGAAAACTGTGCATAGCATAGATCATAGTAACCCTAAACCAACTTCCCTATTTATAGTGAAATTCATAAGAAAAATATAGAATAAACAAAACCATGGATCTTGTAATCCCTGTGACAGCTACATTAGTATTTTCTCTAACCTCAGAGGATACTGTACATTTAGACCAAGGATGCCAGAAGATTACAAACAGCCAGATACTCTATGCCTAGGGCTTAGTGAAGTATTAACATTTCTTAAGGCAAGTTCTTTGCATGAGACAGGTTTAGGGGAATTAGTAACAAAATGCTTAACTTCTGGCCCTTCTGCTTTGGTGCTTTAGACCTCATAGCTGAGCACAAATCTGTTATTTTCACAATTTTGCAGTTAATTTGAGAGAAATACAAACAGTTATATTTTTCACTTTACCTTTAATATATAAATCTTGTATCCATAGGTAGGATTACTATTAATTTATAACAATGGATTTTTCAGTTACTTTTCATTTATCAGTGGTGAGGAAACTTTTTCATGGAAAAAATAAGGCAAGTATATTTTAAGATTATGCTGTATTTAAAGAGAATCAACTATGTTATACATTGCCTAGAAAATTACATCTAGCCAAGAGATTTTCCTTAATATCATACATTAAGTTACCAATTATACATAATTCTTATCCAACCATAAAAATAGAATCTTCAATGGGTGTTCACATTAATAGCATATATCTTTGATAAGATGTGAGACGAATTACCTCTATATTTCCTCCCCCAAACTCACAACCCCTGTCTGACCATGGGAAAAGCATTCAATAAACCTAAATTTAAAGACATTTTATGAAATTCCTGACCAATAGTCCCCAACACTGTTAAGGTCATCAAAACTAGGAATGTCTGAGAAACTGTCAAATCTAGATGAGTCTAAGGGGACATGATGTGATGACTATATATAATGTGGTAGCCAGGTTGGGATTTTGGAGCAAAAAAAAAAAAAAAAAAAGGACATTAGGTAAAAACTTAGGAAATTGGAATAAAACATGGACTTTAGTTAATAATAATGTATCACTATTGGTTCATTAGTTTCGACAAATGCACTATGACCCCGTAAGATGTTAACAGTAAGGGCAAACTGGATGCAGGGTATACAGGTACCCTCTGTAATATTCTTGCACCTTTTCTGTAAATCTAAAACTATTCTAAAATGAAAAGTTCATTAAATTTAAGAAAAACAGAACTATAACCAGTCAACAAATAGTGCATCATTGACAGTTACCTGGTAGAATCATGATCAAAAGAGATCTTAGTGGTTTCATGATATAGCTTTCTTAGTTTTCAGATTAATTTTTTCGGTAAATTTCTCAAGGTCACATAATGCTCTGGGGAAGAAACTGGGACTTGACAATGCATCTCCTAACTCTAAATTAAGTGCTTATTATCCTGTGTTGCAATGACTCACGTATTCAAACTTGATTCCATCAACATTTATTAAGCAGCTCTTCTGTGCAAGGTTCTATATATACTAAACCACTGAGGATGAGAAGGCTGATAAATATCCATCATGGTTTATGAAGACATCTCATGATGACTTGAAATGATAATAATAAAGTTAAATCTTTAATCAGTTTTATGCATTGCTATATGCTTGTACTTATACTTGGCATGAGAAAGACACTCAAATATTTATTAAAAGAAAACAGTAAACGAATGAATGAATAACAATTACAGCTAATGATTACTGAATCACTTTTAAAGCATTTAAAAAGTGTGAATTCATTCAATTCTCATAGAAACCTAAGAGGGGCATACCATTTTTATCCCCATCTTGAGAAGAAATTGAGGTATGGAGAGATTTGGGAACTTACCCAAAGCCAGAGTGGCCAGGTGGAGCACAAGGATTTGAACTTAGTCTGGCTCAGAAGCATATGCTCTTCATTTATTTTTTATTGCTAAAATTTTGATTTTTCATAAAAGAACTGACTACATTCTCTTCAGCTAATTCATTTTTTTTTTCTCTTCAGCTAATTCAAATTGGTCATGATTTATTATGCACATTTGAAGATAGCATCTTAAAAATTTGACTTTAAAAGAAACTAAACATAGCCTGAGCTAGAATCAATCATGTATGTCCAATCATCCATTTATGCTAAAGTATTAAGTTACTGGAATCCTTTTGGGAGGAGGAGAGAAAAGAAAAATCAACAGCTCTCAAATAACCTCTTGTGCAAAATGGTAAAAGTAAACTACATGTCTTACTTTTTCTTTTTTTTTCTTTTCTTTTGTTCTTTCTTTCTTTCTTTCTGTCTTTCTCTCTCCCTTCCTCCTTCTTTCTTTCTTTTCCCTCCCTCCCTCTCTCTCCTTTCTTTCTTTCTTTTTCCTTTCCCTTTTCTTTTTTCCTTTCCTTTCTTTTCCTTTCCTTTCCTTTTTCCTTTCCTTCCTTTCCTTTCTTTTCCCTCCTCCCTTCCTTCTTTTCTTCCTTCCTTCTTTCCTTCCTTCCTTCCTTCCTTCCTTCCTTCCTTCCTTCCTTCCTTCTTTCCCAAAAGATGGGAAACTGGAATAAGGGATTCACTTTTCCTAATGTCCCCTAAAGGTGGACTCAGATTTCTTTGCACTCTTCAACCAATGACCCTCTAAGAACAATATATATCACAGGGAGTCAAAAATAATGGGTGCTATTCAGTGGGAAGGAAAAGGTTTGAGATGGTTTGGGTCTGCATTTCTGGGCAGTTTTTCTGCTGGTATCCTGTAGCAAATATTCATTATTGCAACTGTCAGTATTTGGACTTCGCATCAAAACATTACTAATAATTTGCGGGATGGGGCTTTAGTTGAGAACGAAAGAAAACTTGTCAGTATTCAGAGTGGCCCATTGGTGGCCCTCATCCTTGTGGAAAACACATTTTGTTTTTAAAATACCTAAAATACCTTTTAAAAATCCATAAAGCATAAGAAAAGTTTCCAGAAAATATCAACGACTTGAATTCCAGATAATAAAACAGAACAGCCAAGTTACATGGTCTAGGTAAGAAATTAATTCTCCTAGACCCAGACCTCATAACCCAAGTAGGACAACCAGAGCTGAGTTATTTAAGTTTCCTCTCAGGTGATAGGAATTAATATTATGACCCAAAGATGCTCATCATGTTTTCCTGTAGATTAGAAACTCAGAATTATATACAATTTATGTCCTTCTTCCATGTGTGAATTTAAGTCTCACCCAGGCTTGCGAACAAGTGAGCAGAACAGCTGCTTCCTCTTAAATATGCTGACATTCTGAAGTATAAAAAGGTCCCTCGTGACAAAAAAAAAAAAATCACAAAATTTTATAAATTATTACTGGTGGTTTCTTTCCTATGGATTTAATTTAATTTAACTAACACTTATTGAGCACAGTACCACACCATTAGAGCCAGGCAGGAATGACCTCTGCATTGGGTACTGTATTTTTGAGGGCTCCACATATCACAAGCCATTGAAACAAATGTCTATTTTTTTATTTTGTTGATCTTGTAAGAATGTTTGTTTTTTAATATTTTTATTTATTTGTCAGAGAGAGAGAGAGAGAGAACACAAGCCGGGGGAGCGGCGGGCAGAGAAAGAAGCAGGCTCCCGCTGAGTAAGAAGCCTGATGTGGGACTCGATCCCAGGACCCCGGGATCATGACCTGAGCCAAAGGCCGAAGCTCAACTGATTGAGCCACTCAGGCATCCCTTGTAAAAATGTTTTTAGAGAGTTTGATAACGAATTGAGCAAGTGAGAATGATAGGAACGGGAAGTGAGAGCTGGAATGGGTGCCTCAGAGGCCAGCATACAGTCAGAGCTTACAAGCTTGTGTGTGTATGTTATGTGTCTGTGTCTGTGTGTGTTGCAGGAGGGTGGCTCAGTCGTCTAAGCATCCGACGCTTGATTTCATCTCAGGTCATGATCTCAGGGTCAGAAGATCAAGCCCCTCATCAGGCTTCGTGCTGGGTGTGGAGCCAGCTTAAGATTCTCTCTCTCCCTCTCCTTCTGTCCCTCCCCCCAAGCTGCTCCTGCTCTTTTCCTCTCTCCTAAATAAATAAATAAATAAATAAATAAATAAATAAATAAATAATGGAGGGGGAGGAGATCACAGCCTATATCTGGAAACCAGAGGAAGAGGTTCGTTTGCTCATACCCAGCTACATGAAATCACCTAAGCAGACAAAGTCCTTTCCCCAACAAATTCCCTCCCTCCCCTCTGCCGGGATGGTATAAGAAGGGTTTCAACCTGCCTAAAATCCTGAGCTTACAAAACGAAGGTGGGGAGAAAGGGTACCTCCCCCACAGGCTACCTGACTTGGGTGGGTCCAATCACCATCCGAAAGTCCTGGCTTGGGGAGCAGCTGCTGCCCTGTCCTTGCAGATCTTTCTTACCACTTGGTAGGTCTCAGGTCTGACACAGGTGAGTAGATCTCTTATCCTTCAGGTTACAGGGGCTAATCCCTGGGGTGCAGGCTGTGGGGCTGCCAGGTAAGCTTCAGGTAGAAAGTGTCAGTATTTACCTGGATGACATCTGCACTCTGGTCTTGGCCCTGAAACTTTTGGGCTGGGCCTGAATGAACCCTCATGTCAGACCCTGTGCTACTCACTGGAGGTGAAGAAATAAACATGGTATAATTTGTACACTCAAGAATGTAATACAAAGTGCTAATACAATGAGGGAGAGGGGGCAATGGATTTTCTCTCTTTGAGGAGGTTGAGCACGAGGAAGTGTCACTAGAAAATATTAAAAAAATAAGTTGTACTTCAAACTTTGATTTTATCATGCCTCCAATTGTTCAAGTGGCATGCAAAAAGTGATTTCCTGTACTTTTTAAATCACAGAGCATATTCTTGTCCTACAGTGACCTCAATGAATCTCTTAACGTCCAATGAAACTCTTAATGACTGAATGAGTAATTCTTTCTGCCTTTACCATATTTGAACTAGATTTCCCATGTCTTGCACATATTAGAAATTATAGAAAGGCAAGAGATTTCAAAAACTCACAAAACAAAAATATCAAACTGCAACTTTGGATGCTTCTCAAAGCTGCCCAATCTATGATCTCTTTGAGGCAATTACATCAGGAGTAGATTCATACATGATAATGATTATCTATTGAACATGAACTCACTTTGTGCCATGTATATCATATGCAGAGTAGGATGTAAATTATTTTGATGAAATGTATTTAAGATGGAGCCTATTTTTTTTTTTTAAATAGGTGATTTAACTTTTGGATTTGCCTCTTGAAGCCAGGACCAATTAATTTCATTGGGAATGGCCATTTTTTAGGAGTATCTATGATTTTTGAGAGGGTAATATTAGATTAACTTTCATAGGATAATTTATCAGAAATTTAGGTTATTCCTACCACTGATTAGAATTTTGGAGTAATAAGCTAGGGAATGAGGTTGCCAGGTTAGCATATAGTTGCAGAAGCCCTCAGAAGGAAGTGATGATTAGGACCAGAGCAAAGGATTGACTTAGGTTGGGCAACTGTAAGTGCAGCTAACGAGGAGGAGGAAGGACTGGAGGATGAGACCAAGCAGGAGGGACACCAGAGGTCCCTGAAGCTCAGGAGGCTCAGCAGAAACTGTCCAGCCCCCTGAGGAGGTAGGCAGGATGGAACAGTTGGCCAACCAAAGCGGAGATCTACTTATATCTCCAAACCTTAAGCCTCCAAAATGTCCTTGATCTCAAAGCGGACCTCTCTAGTTTGAACAGGGATCTCATCAAGGAGAAACAGGTAAAAAACTAGGCAATAGTCACACACACACACACACACACACACACACACACACACACACACACACACACACACACACACACCAGGGAAGGCAGAAGATGTAAATGAGTGAAGCAAGGCCCCTGACAACGATAGTATTAGCCGCTGTGGTAAACCGGAGAGCACACAGCTCTGTAGGAAAGAGGTAGTTCATTATACCACTTCAGTTAGTTCCTGTCATTTTAGAAACACATCTCCAGTTTTGCCAGATGCTTTATTATTTTGATAAAAGCCAAAAAGTTTTATGTAAAATTTCCAAATTATAAGCATTAGCAACTCGTGTGTGTGTGTGTGTGTGTGTGTGTGTGTGTGTGTGTGTGTAAAATCCTGTGTGGGCCAAAATCTTCTCTGTGTTCTATCTGAGCTGTGGACCACCAGTTTTGCAAAGTTCTCTAGGGACACAGTGGCTGTGCTTCCAGACACCGCTCATTTCTACAACGGATCAGAGACTCTGGTCCTATGGCTTGACTTAGCTTCTTCCTCAGAAGACAAGGTCTCTGCTTGAAGGAAAGATAAGCTGATTAGAGTTGTTATTTTTTTTTTTTTCTTTATAAGACAATTTGCCTTCATTCTTTTCTTTCAAGTCCACAAGAAGGGGCTGGTTCTAGAACAGAAACCCTGGCATGTCTTATCAGCTATGTATCAGGTTCATAACTTAATATCTCAGTGATGTTCTTGGTTGATAATAGTTACCTCGGCAATCTCTATCAATGTCTTACCATGTTGGAGCCTTAGTTTCTAAAAGTCAGGGGGATATATTATACTCCTTTAGTATATATACGTACCCCACAATTCATCTAGAAAGAGCTTGCTAGATATTTTATAATTGATACATATAGAGGCTGTTGTCAGTAAATTCACTGTTAGGCATTTGCCTTTCTTTCAAAAGTTGAGGTCATATCCCTGTAAGTCACCAGACTGAAAACTGGCATAGCAATAAAATAGCAAATCTCTGACCTGCTAACCTAAGTTTTCATCCGTAATTATTTTCATCTTTTTTTAAAAAAAATATTTTATTTATTTGATTGAGAGAGAGAGGGAGGGCGGGAGGGAGAACACAGAGGGAGAAGCAGGCTCCCGTGGAGCAGAGAGCCCGATGTGGGACTTGACCCCAGGACCCCGGGATCATGACCTGAGCCAAAGGCAGACACTTAACCGACTGTGCAGGTGCCCTCATTTTCATCTTATAACTCTTAAAACACTGCTTCTTTCACTCTCTTTTCTCTGTGCTCTTTTGGCTCTTACAACATCCAACAACGATGAAACCAAGAGGTTAGAAACTTTTGTGCATCAAAAATAATCCTCTTTCTGGAAACTTAGTGGTTGCAAAAACGTGTTCTATTTCAGAATCACCTGGAAGTTTTGATAAAACAGATCATTGATTCCCTCCCTCAAGAGTTTATGATTCCTAGGTCTGGGTTGGGGCCTGAGTATTTGTTTTTCTAACAAGTACCCAGGTGTCGCTACTGCCACCGCTGCTGGTCTGAGGCCAGAAAATCAAGAACCGCAACCGACAGATCTGTCAATTAGGTTAACGCAGCTTTAGAGCTATAATATCACTTAAGTAGAAAGTCACTGATGTAAAAAGGGCAAATGAGGGGTCAAGTGAGCACTGTCCTGTTTTGCTTGTGACTAAGGGAGTTCCTGAGACGGAACTTCCAGTACTAGAACAGGGGAAGGCCTGGCAAGTCAGGGCAAGCTGATCACCCTATAAGGGAATTCAGGATAAATCAGGAAACAACTCTTTAAAAATATAGATTTTAGATACTACCTAAAGCAAGCAATGAACATTTCTATTGAGAGATATATATTTTTTGAGATATATGTGACAATAAATGAGGGAGGATGGAGAAACATTCAGATTGTTGAAACAGAGAAACCTAACTATGGGGCTTAATTAACCTTCCATGTAGCAGTTAAACCAGGGGCTCTTTTGTAGGAATATAGTCTTCTCTCTCTAATGCACAGTCTGTACATTTCCAAGGGAATCCATTTCTTAGATTGCTCATAGGACGTCTGCTTCATCCCTTCCAAACACAGATTAATCTAAGTCAATTCATTCAAAACTAAGTTAATCAGAAGGTAGGACTTCTAGGACTTGGTAGAGTCCATTGAGTGGGTCTGGCCACTGTACATACAATTGTAGGCACCAAGAAGAAGGGGTGAATTTTGTCAGAATTTGTGAACTTTCTGATAAATTTTACAGAAGGGAAAAAAAAAAGGAGGCATCAAAAAGAAAATCAGTTTATTTCAAAGCTATTTTAAGTGACTTGGATGCCACTAGATTAGGAAGTTGTCTTTTTAGGCTTCTAAAGGAATAAGAAAACAAAACAAAACAAAACAAAAAAAAACCTTTCCAAATCTATGAATGGCAATCCCCCTGCTCCAAGACTTCCAGAGGGGAAAGTGCTACACGCCACAGTAACCGTTCCCATTTCATCAAAGAGAATGTCTGTATATTCAAAAACTCAATTTGAAATTGGGCAAAAGTCAAGGCATGCTTTTTCAGTAAGGGCCTTTGGTAGTTTGTCTGTTTAATATACATAACAATAGTTTCCTTTCTGCCCTTGTGCTTTAGGCAAAAAGTAAGGATTTGCCTTGTGTCCTCCATAACAGCTAACTATTAAAAATTATGACATGATAAATCATGAATCCTGAAAGCTTTTACTAATTAAAAGTGAAAACAAAGTGAGAGAGAACATGCCTTCTGACTAATGAATTTAGAATGTGTAGAGAATTGGGGATATGGAGATAGTTCCGCCAAGCCACTTGGCATACAAATCCTTGCCGTAGAATCCTGTTAGGTAGCCCATAGGATAAAAAGGAAGTAATAATTGTCAGCTCTTCAGTTTTCAGGGTTTTTTTTGGGGGGGGGTGGGGGATACCATAGATCTGTCCTGAAGATAAGAAAACAAGCTCTCATAAATGGCTGGCATACTGATAAATTATTTAGCGTGGGTATAATTTAGGACCTTATCCCATCTGGGCTTGGGCGGTTTATTGTATGTGTGAGTTGCTTAGCAGTTTTCATTACAATGTTAGTGCTTCATGGATTAACTACACAGACAATGTTTTAATCACCAGAATGATAACATGATGTAACATGCCACACTCAGACATCTGGATTAAAGGATTTTTTTTTTTTTCTTTACAAAATTTCAAAACATCAGGAAAGGTGTTTTCAGGAAGTTAAGTTCTACTGGATAAATTATGGACAATGGTTGGCAAAGATGAGAGACATAGAAAAAGAGAAGACCTTTAAAAATATCAAGGAAACATATTACATATATATTTTTAATGACAACTTTTCAACAACTGCTAGGCATTTCGTATAAACTATGTTGTCTCAAGATTCAAACTCCAGTCATTTCACCCAAGACAGCAATTTCTTTTCCCCTCTGCTGAAAGCAGAACAAAAGGGAGGTCATCATATAATACAATCACTTTTCGATAGAATTTCTCTCCTCAAAGTTGTTGTTTCCTTGTAATGTTAATATACTTCAGCCAAGAAATTTTTAAGAGCTGGGGGGGGGGCATAAAAATTAGGGGAAGTATGCACATCAAAATAGAACAAGAGAAATGAGAATTCTACACATTTCTAAAAGTTTGGTTGCTGAAAAATTAATACAACTGCTTGGAAAAATAATAAAATTCTGGAGCAAATGTCTCTCTTCCCCAGCAAAGCCAAGAGACCTTTTTTCCAAGATGTTAAGAATCTCATTTTATCTACGGAAGCAACCTAGACCGGATTTTCATGAAATTCCAGATATAAAACTAACTCTCCTATTATTCCGATAAACTATCATATTGTCCCAGAAATCTCAAGCTACAGCAAACTGTTTCTTGCACAAAAATTTACCATATCAGGGTGCCTGGGTGGCTCAGTTGGTTAAGCGACTGCCTTTGGCTCAGGTCATGATCCCGGAGTCCCGGGATCGAGTCCCACATCGGGCTCCCTGCTCAGCAGGGAGTCTGCTTCTCCCTCTGACCCTACCCCCTCTTGGGCTGTCTCTCTCTCACTCTCTCTCTCTCTCAAATAAATAAATAAAATCTTTAAAAAAAATTTACCATATCATATAATCTTCTTTTTGTTTTTGAGAATACCCTCATTGTAATTGCATTGCCATTTCACCAAAACACTAATTGAAACATTAAAAAAAATTAGACTCTCTTTTGTCTAATGATACAGAATAACCATTTTGATTTTCCTTAGGGCTTACTTAAGAGGCCAGTTATTTTGGCATTATTTACATAGCTTCAATTATTGGGCGCCTGGGTGGCTCAGATGGTTAAGCGTCTGCCTTCGGCTCAGGTCATGATCCCAGGGTCCTGGGATCGAGTCCCACATCGGGCTCCCTGCTCCTTGGGAGACTGCTTCTCCCTCTGCTTCTCTCTCTCTCTCTCCGTCTGTCTCTCATGAATAAATAAATAAAATCTTTAAAAAAAATAAATAAATAGCTTCAATTATTTATTTTGAGTATATACTTGGGGAAAAAAAAACCTTTTTGGTTAGCTCTATCAACAAAGATTTCATTCAATACCTTAAGATAAATATATTTTTAAAGTACAGCTGTGTTAATAAAGGATATGCTGCCTGGGAATTAATTTCAAAGTAAATTCATATTATCTGTGACAGTTGGTACTGTCATTCTGATCCTATAGAATGCTAAATATTTTTATAGTTACAAAAGAATAGAAATCTATCCTATGAGACCTGACCTCTTAAAGGATGATGGCATTTCTCTTCCATTTCACTTTGTGGGATCTCATTTCATGAGTCAAATCAGAACACCATATTAGAGACCATTTGATATGAATAAAAGTTCTGAAATTTCATCATTAATTTAGATAAAATAATTTTTTAATGATTTCATTTATTTATTTATTTAGAGAGTGGGGAGAGGGAGAGAAAGAATCCCAAGCAGACTCCACACTGAGCTCAGAGCCCAAACGCTGGGCTTTATCCCATGACCCTGAGCTCATGACCTGAGCAGAAATCAAGAGTCAGATGTTTAAGCAACTGAGCCACCCAGGTCCCCCAGGTAAAATAATTTTAAAATATAATTTTTAATCAAGGCTTAGGAAAGAGTCATGATTTTATTTAGGATACATATTTGTATAGCTGTTGTTATTAAACACGATTTCTATTACTTTTACCAAAACCCAACTGTGACAATTAAAATTTAAAGCCAGCACTTAAAGTAAACCACTTTGCTGTATTGATCATTTTTTGAAAATTAATTTTCTTGGGACAGAAGATTTTCTTTTCTATGTACCCTGTTTTCTATAAGCCTGTTTTAAATCAACATTGTTCTTTTAAAGTTGTGTCTCTAGAAATGGGGAAAAAGCTTTATTGTGGCATGTGACTAGTTTCGTTCACATCCTTACTAGCAAATTCTTCTTACTCAGGGAGGAAGCCAGGCCAAGGATGCTAGCTGTCCAGGGCAGGACGTGTGAAGTCAGAAGTCTGAGTGGATGGGGAGTGTGCACAGCGGAGGCCTCATCCAAGCCTGGCCCTTGGTAGGCTGTTGCCAACCAGTCAAGATCACAGCCAGGTCGACAGCCACTTCACAAGGCTGGCGAAAGAAGTCAGAGCCAGAAGGCAAGCTGGGTGAGAAGAAACAGCTCTCAGGTATTTAAGGACATGGCTTAGGACCATGGCAGGCAGACAAGGTGGTGACCTTGTTAGGTTATTTTTAGCATGGAGGCTTTACCTCTTGGACAGCACTGTCACGGTTTATTGAGGAAAGAGTACTCATGGCCACTATCTGTGCCTCCCAGAAACGGGGAGGAGAGGCAAAGGAAGAGATGGTAGCTGTGTGTCTAGAGACCTTGTGCTTTATGTCCCTGGATCGCACTGCAGGAAACTGGGAGAGTGCAGGCAAGCCCCAGGCTAGGACTCATGCTCCTCTCTTGCCTGCTGTTTTGCTCAACTTCCCTATTTCCTACCTCATCCAAAATAAAATAACTAACTAAATAAAATCACACATGTACGTATGTATCTCTCCCTTTGAGATTTCAATTTGCTCCTGTGAGCTGCTCTTCTAGAATTGAGGACATTGCTAGAGAAAAAAAAGTTAAAAACTTTCCAGGTTGACTGGGAAAAAGAAAAAAAAAAAAGTGACCAAGTACTGGGCAGGTTAGCTGAGAGAGTTGAGTTGTATGACCTGAGTTCAGTGAAATCATTTTTTTTCTCATCAGCTCATCTAGAGAACATTGAAGCTTAGGCCTAGCTTTGTAAAAATACAGTGCTTTTTACCAAAAGTGAAGCACAAAATACATTTACCTAGATAATTTAAGTGTAATAATAATTGTATGTATCTGGGGAATTCTTGAAAAATGCTTAGACATTAAAAAAATAATGCATTTTATTTTCACACAATTTTATTTTCATTCCACATGTGACATATTCATTTTCAGCACTGCTAAGCCATAATTTCAGTAGTCATTTGCTTTTACTTAACTCTTCAGAAAAATCCCACTGTACCTAAACTTCAAAGTACAATTCCAAAGCCAATGAAAGTCTCTTCTCTGCCTGACTTGTCAATCTGGGTTAATAAATGTTTCCTCAGACTGGAAGTTTAATTAACTTAAGTTGAATAGATGTGAATGAGATAGAAATTATTTGTATTTGCTTATTAGCTCTGTTTTTTTGTAAGATAAGAAGGAACTAGAGAGAAAAGAAGCAAGAGAGACCTGTGTCGTATTTGCCCTTCTAAATTACAGATTTTATAGGGAGAGTACTTTTGTGAGCTTCTCCTCTTAAAGGATATTTCTCTCAGTCAGTGGACTGATAAAAATATTGATGGATCAATATGATGGACCAATCCATAGGATTTGGGTGAAATTATTCTCTTTTGATCTTTGAAGCTCACATCATCATAAATGCTCCATTTCTAATTGAAGGCTATATTCTGTTAAGATTTCTGAGAGGCCAATGGAAAAGGTGCCACCACAAATGATGATTTATGAATTCTGAAGTGAGTATCACTGACACGCAAATGAATGGTAAACGCCAAAGAAGTCTGCAGCTGATTTTTGTGAGATATATGTTACACAATATACCCAAGATTATAGATAATGCATCACTCAAAATGAGATAGACTGTTTCTTCAACTACTTTTATGTCTCATTATTTTTTGCTATTTTAAACTTTGCATGATATAGAGTGGTTCTCTCTAGTGAGTCCAACAACCTAGCTGTCTAGTTTTATAGATTCTTATTCTACATGCCATTACTGTTACATGAATCAGCCATCAGGTGTGACAGTGGACTCTTTCAAAGGTAAACTAAATAATTACGAAATTAAACAAATGTATGATAAAGAACATTTAAAAGATGCAAGATAATAGTGATGCTCTACATTTGTTTAGTGCTCTTTAGTTTTCAAAAAAATTTTGTAGACACTTTTCTCTTTTTATCCTTGTAACAATACTGTGAGACATGAGAGTTCTTACTTCATTAACAAGGAAACTGGCTTATTGACATAAAGGCACTTGCTAGAACCACGTGGCTATTAATTAGGAAAGCCATTATCAGTGCCAGGATTTTTTCAGGGCTTATTGTTGCCAACTGGCAGAAAATATTATCTTTGATTATCAAGAGTGAAGTATAAAAAATTGCATATTATCAACAGGACATTGCACAATCACACAGTAATATAGATAGATAGGGAGGTAGAGATATAGCTAAGGCAATTTGTATGACCTGAACACGTTATATATTTAATTTTTAACTAGTTTTATTGTACTTAAAAGAGCCATATGTATGTGTTAAACCTTTTTTGTATAGTAACATTACTCTATTATTTAAATTTAATGAACCATGTCAGATTTTAATACCTATTTATCATATTTACGAAGGGTTTTAGCTTTAGTTTTAGAAATTGTAATCATTTAAAACGTCAAAAAAGACAAAGATATTATTTTAAAATAGAAGTTAGATCACATCACTCTTCTCCTCAAACTACCAGAATATTCCCTATTTCATCTCAAGTAGAAGCCAAGGTCTAACTGAAAGCTGGCATTCCTTATCTTAGATCAGAAACAAGACAAAGATGTCCGTTTTGCCATTGCCGTTCAACATTGTACTAAAAGTTCTAGCCAGGACTATTAAGTAAGAAAAATAAATAAAAGGTATCTAGAATGGAAAGGTAAAAGTAAAACTATCTTAGTTTATAGATAGCATGATCTTATATATAGAAAACCCTAGGAATCTAGAAAAAAAAATAGAGCTAATAAATGAGTTCAGCAAATTTGCAGAATACAAGATCAATGTGAAAAAAAACAGTTGTATTTCTATACACTAGCAGTAAACTATCTGAAAATAAAATTAAGAAAACAATTTCATTATCATAGCATGAAAAAGAATAAAATACTTGGGAATAAATGTAACCATGAAGTGCAAGGCTTGTACACTGAAAACTACAAAGCATTGCTAATGTAAAATTTAAAATATCTAAAAAAATGAAAAGACATTCCTACTCATGAATTGGAAGACTTAATATTCTAAGATGGTAATACTCCTTGAAGTGATATACAGTATAAATGTAAAATCTATCAAATTCTCAATGACCTTTTTTGCAGAAATGGACGAGCTAAAGTTCATATAGGAACAGAGGGATCCCAATATTCAACAATACTGAAAAAGAAAAATTAAGTTGGAGTTTTCATACTTCTTGATTCCAAAACTTACTAAAAAGCCACAGTAATCTATAAGGCATAAGGATACCAGAATACAGATAAATGGAAAAAAATTGAGAGTCCAAAAATAAAACTACATCTATGGCCAACTGATTTTTGATAAGGGTAACAAGACCATTCAAGGGGAAAGAGTAGTCTCTTCAAGGGACATACGGTTATTTACATGCAAAAGAATTATGATGAACCCCTGTCTCAAGTCCTATACCACTCAAAATGGGTGAAAAACCTAAATATGATAGCTAATACTGTGAAACTCTTGTAAGGAAATATAGTTGTAAATATGTGAGACTTTGGATTAGGCAGTGGTTCTTAAAAATGATACTAGGGGCACAAAGATAAAAAGAAAAAAATAAATTGGACTTCATCAAAATCAAAAACTCTTGCATGTCAAAGACACTATAAAGTGATAAAAAAAAATCACAGACTCAACAAGAAAAAGACAAACAGACTAAGAAGTGGACAAATGATCTGAGTAGACATTTCACCAGATACAATATAAAAATGGCCAAAAGACACATGAAAAGATGTTTGACATCATTGGTCATTAGAGAAATGCAGATCAAAATCACAATGAGATGTTATCTCACATTGACTAGAATGGCTATAATAATGATGAAAAATTGAAATAATACAGTAGTGTTACCAAGGATGGGGAAAAATTAGAATCCTCATTCATTGCTGGTAAGAATAAAAAATGGTGCAGTGGCTGTGGAAAAGTTTGGTAGTTTCTCAAAAATTTAAATATAGAGTTAACCTATGACTTAGAAGTTCTACTTCTAAATATACACCCGAGATAAAGGAAAATATATTTTTACACACCAATTTGTACAGGAATGCTCTCAGTAGAATTTCACAACAGCCAAACAATGAAAACAACTCAAGTTCATCAGCTAATGAATGGATGCACATATGTGTGATGTCCATACAAGGTAACACTAGTTAGCCTATATAAGGGAAGGGAGTACTGCCCCATGTCACAACGTGGATGACTCTTGAAAACATGATGCTAAGTAAAAGAACTTAGTCACAAAAGATCTCATATTCACGAGAGTAGCCAAATCCACACAGACGAAAAGTAGATTCGTGGTTGCCAGAGAATGGGAAGGAGGAGAAATTAGGAGGTACAGGGTATCTTTTTGTGAGGATGCAAATTCTGGAATTAGCGCAATCGTTGCACAACACTGTGAATATACTAAAACCCTTTAGATTGCACACTTTAAAATGGTTAAAACAGCAAATTGCTATGTGAATTTTATCTCTGTAATGTTTCGTTTGTTTGTGTTTTGAAAAGCCAATGTTCTTGCAATGGCCATCAGGCCTAGGTAGGCTGGACCTCGTTATCTATCTGACTTTATCTTTTTCTACCCTTCCCTTTTGTGCCCTCCTTAACGACCACGCCGCCGGGTCTTCTTGCAGCCTCCCACCTCAGAAACTTTGAGTTTGCTGTTCTGTCTATCCAGGATACTCTTCTCCAGAAAATCACATGACTCCTTCCCTCCCCATCTTCAAGGTCTGTATTACCTTCTTAGTGAGAGGCTTTATCTTACTACCCTGGGTAAAACTGTATCCCTGCATCCAGGCCTGCAATTCCTCTTTCCCTTCCCTGCTTTCTTTTTCTCTACAGAACTTAATCACATTCAAATATGCTTTGAAATACTTAACAGCCTAAGGGCTGTTCATTATCAGTCTCCACCAGCAGAATGTAAACTCTCCAAGGGCCGCGATTTTTAGTATTTTTGTTCTCTCCTGATCCTTAGCATCTAGACTTGCACTTGAGACATAGAGTCCCCAACAGATATTTCTTGAACGAATGGAAGAACAAACAAAACACCCCAGGAAATAAAATGATGCTTGAAAAGAGAGAATGAATTGTAGGAGGAGGCAGAGGAAGACCCAACATCAGTATGTGATTGCATTTATGTAGAAGTCATTGTTTATCTCTTTAAAATATCTCCTTTCTTTTTTTCCGGTGTGACTTAACTAGGTGATTTTTAAAAAGTGATTATTTTTTAAAATAAGGAATTTTGTGATTTCTGAAATCTCTTCCAGCTCTAAAATAATATGATGTTTTGAAAAACAGGATGTTTATTAGAACTTAGCTGTAAGATCCACAGATTTTCTAAAGAAGTGATTAATAAATTAATTTGAGAATTACACACAACTAATTCTTCACTGTCCCTTCTTTACCAAAGGCCAAAAGCTAAGTTAGATAGCGTATATGTGCAAAATTATTTTCTGCATTTGGGAAGTTATGTCAGGAATCATATCAAGGCGATATTGCAATCTTTTTTTTTCTTCCCATTCTGCTAGATCAGGAAGAAAGGGATGATAAAGTCCAGAAAAGTGAGTTTCTGAGACTCCTGGGAAAACAAACAAACAACTAACTTAAAGAGGCTGAAAAGGAGATTGAGATAAAAGCCAGTCATGCAAGAAAAAAAGGAAAATTTGAATTCTCAAGTGTCAAACAGTGTAAAACCTAGGAAATGTGACTCTGTTAAGAAACATTGAGGTTCTCTCTCTTTTAAAACTAAAGGTAAAAATATGAGACACCTGGGTGGCTCAGTTGGTTAAGCGTCTGCCTTCAGCTCAGGTCATGATCCCGGGGTCCTGGGATTGAGTCCCATATCAGGCTCCTTGGCGGGGAGCATGCTTCTTCCTCCGCCTGCGACTCCCCTTGCATGTGCTTTCTCTCTCTGACAAATAAATAAGTAAATCTTAAAAAAAAAAAAAACTATAGGTAAAAATATGAAAAAAGTTTACTTTTACTAAATATCATGGTTCTTTAAATCTTATCCTAAACCTAAATGAATTTTATGTGTATTATTAAGACTAGTTTAGTAGTTATACTTTATGTTTGTTCACTTTATGCGCTTTGTTCTTGCTCTTACAGAAACACCATCATTAAATAAAAACACAGACTGATCTTTTTTTTTTCCAGGTAGTTAATTCTGTGAAGAGCCTACCTCCTAAGAGCATGAACCTAGGGAAACTTTATAAGCAATTTTTGACCTGGTAGCTAAGAATAAGTAGTCTCAAACCTAATAAGTTGATGCGGCCACACTGGAAAACATTTTAACATAGTTTCTCAAAACATTAAAAATAGACTTACTATGTGACCCAGCAACTCCCATCCTACCCAATTCCACACATACCTAAGAGAAAAGAAAACTTAGGTCTACACTGAAACCTGCACACAAATGTTCACTGCAACATTATTCAGAATACCCAAAATGGAAAAATCCAAACATGCATCACCTGACAAAAGGAAAAACAAAATGTATATCCACACGATGGCCGATTATTTTGCCCCAAAGAGGAATGAAGTCATGATACATATGACATCATGAATGAACCTTGAAAATATCATGTTAAGTAAAAGAAATCAGTCATAAAACCAGGTATTATGTAATTCCATTTTTGTGAAATAGCCAGCAAAGGGAAATCTACAGAGACAGAAAGCATACGGGTGGTTGCCAGGGGGTGGGAGGGATGGAGGGTGACCACTAATGGGCCTGGGGTTTCTCTGGAGGGCTCTAAAATTGACTGTGGTGATGAACGCACAGCTCTGTGAATACACTAAAAACCACTGAACTGTATACTTTAAACGGGTGAATGGTATGGTATGCAAATTATATCTCAATAAAGCAGTTATTAAGAAAGCACAATAAGCTGTGAAAATCCCTTTTAAATCCTAGCACCTTCATTTCTGGTTTTACTATGAGGAAGCACAACCAAATGCTGACTCATGTTACCTGGAGGATATGTCAACTCTTATGTTGATGCAGTGGTGAACTTAAAAGTATTAAGGAGCAGGACTTCCAGCTGTCTAGGCCCTGAGGCTTCTATGTTGGGGGCTGAGCTTTATAAATTAATACATGCAAATGGGATGGTAGTTATGTACCTCAAGCCAAAAAGATCCTCCTGAAAGACAACTATAATCATGCCTCTGTTAAAAACCTTGTAGAACAAAATCTAACCTACTCTGTATAATATACCAGTCTGGCTCTTGACAGCTTTCAAGCTTCCATTCAAGCTCCTCACCTGCACACTGTATTTTAATCTTGTCATACTGTCCTAGTTGCCACACATGCTATGCCCTTTTCTAGTTTGGTGTGCATCTTTTGGCCAAGGTTCAGCACAAATGTCGTTGTAGAAATTCAGCAATTCCTTCACCATAAGCTTATAGCACCCTTGCCCATAATTCTACTGGGGTACCACTCATGTTACCATAATTATTTTTTAAATTAATAATTTTTTCCCCAGACTGTGAGTCTCCCAAGGGCAATATCTAGCACTTACTAAGTGCCTAAAAGAAGTACTTATTATTTGGCTGGCTGGATGAATGATTGAATCTAGTATTGCATTTAACTATCTCTGATTCACATCTCTGCTCTGCAGGGAAGGGGAAGAAAAGTGGAGTGAGACAATGTAAGTGAAATATAAATTTAAAATTATGTAAATGGTGTGGGTAATCACAAATTAAATGGGTGGATAATGGTGTGGAATAGGTACAAGACTGATGGGACATGTTTTACTCTCAGTGAGTTTTCAATCCCCGTCAAGAGAGCATTCTACTAAAAAAGGAGCCCACCTGCACTGTTGGTGGGAATGCAAACCATTGCAGGCAGAGTGGAAATAAGTATGGAGTTTCCTCAAAAACTTAAAAATAAAATTACCACATGATCCAGTAATCCACTACTGGGTATTTACTCAAAGAATACAAAAACACTAATTTGAAAACACACATGCACCCCTATGTTTATTGCAGCATTATTTACTCTAGCCAAAATCTGGAAGCAACCCCAGGGATCATTGATAGAGGAATTGATAAAGGAGATGTGGTACACACACACACACACACACACACACACACACACACACACAGACACACAGACACAGACATACATACACAAATGGAATACTACTCAGCCACAAAAAAAGAATGAAATTTTGTCATGTGCAACAACATGGATGGATCTAGGGGGTATAATGTTAAGTGAAATAAGTCAGGCAGAGAAAGACAAATACCATATGGTTTCACTCATATGTTTAAGAGTTTAAGAAACAAAACAAATGGATAAAGAAATAAAGAGACAAACCAAAAAAATAGACTTTTAAATATAGAGAACAAACTGATGGTTACCAGAAGGGAGGTGTCTGGGAGGATGAGTGAAATACGGGAAGGGGGTTAAGAGTACACTTATCGTGATGAGCACTGAGTAATGTAGAGAACTGATGAATCACTATATTGAACATCTGAAACTAATATAATGCTGTATGCTAACTATACTGGAATTAGAACTAAAAAAGAGAGAAAGCATTCCACCATGCCAAGGATATTTTATTTTTAAACAAAACAGCCCATAAACACAACCAACCACCTCAACTTACTGCTTGCCCAATGTACCATAATCTATGGTTTTGCTTGATGAAAATGGAACAGGTTGGGCATTCAGGAGAGATGGAATGTCTACACCAAATTGCCACCTTCCTGAGATATTTTCTTTCTTTCTTTTTTTTTTTTTGAGAGAGAGAATGAGATAGAGAGCATGAGAGGGGGGAGGGTCAGAGGGAGAAGCAGACTCCCCGCTGAGCAGGGATCCCGATGTGGGGCTCGATCCTGGGACTCCAGGATCATGACCTGAGCCGAAGGCAGTCGCTTAACCAACTGAGCCACCCAGGCGCCCTTCCTGAGATATTTTCAAGGGTAACTATGATGATACCCAATTTTCACCTTGGTGGCAACTTTAGAACTCAGCTCACATTAAGATGGGACCCCATTCTCTAAGTCTGGGGAGACACAATTCTGTTCCAGGTCCTGAGCTAACCCCTTACAACCTCCCATAGTCTTGCTTTACAACCTAGGCTGCAACAGCTTTGGCCCACATCACTAATATTATTGGTTGTTGCTAAATCACCTGTCAAATTTTCTGAATTCTCAGTCAATTTACTCTGAATATGAAGCTTGCTCCTTTGTGTTCATGTTTCTGTTCATGCTGTTTATATAAGGATTCCCAAGAGACTCAGGCCTGATCTCAGTTTTATGCTCAGATGCTCTTTCTACAACACCCTCTTTTTTCTTTCCAATGCTAGACAAAATAAAATTCAAATATAGTTTATTGTTGTGTGTTCTAACTTGCATGAACGACTGATGTAGATTTGGAGTGGAGTGCTTTTGGTTTCTGTATTTGCCTGAAATTCATGTCTCAGCGTAATGCCCTGTGTAACTATTTCATAGATATCAGATCATGTGAGAAATAGTATAGAGAGCCATAAAGTAGTTGGTGGATATTGGGTACTTATCATTTAACTTTGTTTATACAAGATTATATTTAGCATAAAGCTTTAACAGCATGCTTTTAAATTGGGTACTTCAATGGGAATAAAAGGGACAAAGCAATTGATTCTTTTTATAAAATATTATATTGCATGCAGTTTAGAAATTAAATCTTTGGATGTAATCTTGTGATGAAGCTATAACAAATGGGTCCTTTAATAAACACACAGTGTTTATGTGTGTGGTCTTTGTGCTATGTGTGTAAGAAATAATATTTTATATCATTTTTTATTGGCTACAATGATTTTTAAGGAAAGAAGATATAACAAAGTTATTAGAGCAGCTGTAATCTCTAAAATTGATGGTTTTGTAATTTGATATAGAGTCATGATGTGGAACTTTTTAAAGAAAAGAACAATTAATTAGGACAATTGGTTTGTGATCTAGTTCCGGAAAAAACTCAAGACTCATCTCTCTGTCATGAAAAAAATATTAAGTTGATTGCCTTAATAACATCTAAGCTTTGTTGAGCACTGTGCAATTTGCTAAATGTTTTTACATCCTTTCGTTCTCACAAAATTCTTTAAAATCAGAACAAGAGTTATTTTTGCTTCTTTTAAAATGTCACTGTGGTTGATAACACTGTATTGTATAATTCAAATTTGCTAAAGGAGTAGAACTTAAATGTTCTCACTAAAGAGAGAGAGAGAGAGATGTGAGGTGATGGATGTGTTCTGTTAATGAACTAGATGGGGGGGAATCCTCTCACAACAAATATGTATCTCAAATCATCACCATGTATACTTTAAATTTCTTAAAGTTTTATATGTCAATTATACCTTAATAAAACTGAAATAAAAGCACCCCACAAAAGTGGAAGTTGGGAGACCTGAGTTTGCTTCTCTAAATATCCAAGCTCTGGGGCACCTGGGTGGCTCACTCAGTTAAGTGTCTGCCTTCGGCTCAGGTCATGATCCCAGGGTCCTGGGAATGCGCCCTGCATTCAGGCTCCCTGCTCCGCGGGGAGTCTTCTTCTCCCTCTCCCTTTGCCTGCCACTCTGCCTAGTTGTGCTCTCTCTCTCTCCGTCAAATAAATGAATAAAATCTTAAAAAAAAAAAAATAAAGATCCAAGCTCTGCATGGCTGGACCAAGACCATGGTGTACCTCTCCCATCACCTACGGTATCATAGAGAACTGAGGTGAGGAAAGGATACAAAGTGAATACCGACTCTCTGCCTTTCACCTTTTAAAATCATTTTCAAGGTTTCATTTTTCCTTTTTGGTCTTCACATTCTAAATGCTATGTGAATTTTTTAAATTTAAAACTTTGGAATTAAGTTCTAACTTTGAAGAGGACAGTGTAAGAGAGCAATTCTAGTACAGATGTTATAAATTCACATTTATAACATTATTTTTGTTGGGCCAAATGTTAAATAAGAACTTAATTGTTTTCAGATTTGCACAGCACTAATTAGACCTCCAGCCAGTTGAAATCACACATTATCAACTTGTAGCTGTACATTTTAAATGTCTGCTGAAAGGAGCTGAGTTGAATGCTCTTCTGAGATCATGCCCCCCGCATAACTACAAATGTCCAGGAAGGCTGCTTGCGGGCACAAACTGGGACAAAAACACATCTGCAGCCATATTCAAGTATTTTTAACCTCTGAGCACTTCATATCTGACTTAGATACTCCCTGTGACACTTTCTAGATAATAGATAAGAGTAGGAGTCTTGCTATATAGTAGTTGCTAAATAAATATTTTCTGAGTGAGCTAATATTTTTGGTTCCTAAATTTTCAGAACAGAAATGTGACAGTCCAACACATCATTTGCATGTCCAATGGCAGCAGTAAAAAGAACAATCAACAACAAATCCCTCAGACTAGAAACTCCAGAGCACCCCATAGGGGCTTGGTGGTTGACATTGTTATATTCAAATCCAAACACAAACTTTGACTTTTAATTTAATCCTTACCTCTCCCCTAACCCTGACATAGGATGCAAGGATTCTTTGGTATTTAAGATTTCTCAGACTATAAGATATGATTTAGTTTCTGGAGAAAAGTTGTGTTGTCATAGAACCAAATGACAAAGAGAAAGAGACGTTTACTTCAGAGCTGATCCTGACACCTAAAATGCTTGCTTGCAATTAAGTCAAAGGAAGAAATATAACTTCTAAGTAAAGAGAGATAAATAAGTATATAGGTACGTAGATAAGTAGCTAAATATTATTTTAAGGGTAAAAATAGACATTAAAATATATACATGTAACATTATGCTAGAAGTAAATAACAACTTTTACGAGTCTAAGGATAAAACTGATAATGAAGGTAAGAGACAAAATAAATTAAAATGACTTTTAAATGCTATAAAATTTGAATTATATATGGCAACATTATAATTATACATTATAATTATATAACATATATAACTATATATAATTATATAGAGCATATAATTATATATAATAAAAATTATATAATGCTTTACATAAAAAGCTAAAAAGCTAAACAGGCAACACCAAGTGAAACAATTTTTAAAATATTGTTTGGGACACCTGGGTGGCTCAGTGGGTTAAGCGACTGCCTTCAGCTCAGGTCATGATCCTGGAGTCCCGGGATCGAGTCCCTCATCGGGCTCCCTGCTCAGCAGGGAGTCTGCTTCTCCCTCTGACCCTCCCCGCCTCATGTGCTCTCTCTCTCATTCTGTCTCACAAATAAATAAATAAAATCTTAAAAAAAATCTTTAAAAAAAAGAATTAAAAAATATTGTTTGATGGAAAAATATGTAGATGTGAAAGATCAAATAAGTACAGTAAGTACAATATTAAAGGGGATACATAAAATTGTATTAGTCTAAAACTGTAAATATACAAAAATAAAATAGATTAAGAGGAAAAATGAAGTAGAACAGAAAATATTCAATAACATTATATATAATATGATCCCATTTTTATAAAAAATACATCCCATGTAATTTGAAAGGAAGCTAGGATATATAAGTGATTGACACAATCCGTTTTTTCTGTATTAAAACACATACACAATTTATTGCTTTCACAATTAAAGAAATACTAATTACTTAAAACGATGACAAGAGAGCACTGAGCAGTGGTCAGCATGTGAGTCACACAGAGAGGCCGAGAGGCACACATGGGAGCCTGAGAGTCCTGAGGGTATGCTCAGAGCTGCCAGCCCTGGTGGAGTGAGAAACAGCTAAGCCCCTTGAAGATAGAGTTCTCCGTAAAAGCCGCCCAGGTTTTTCTCACTCAGGACTCCAGACTCATTGATTTTCTCCACAGACGCCTACAGATATGCAAAGATGCCCCTTTCCAGGTGGTTACACTAGAGACCAAACATCTGGGAATCAGGAGAAACCTCTTCAGATCTGAGGTCTTTCACTTTTCAAGGACAGGCCTTACAGGATGATTTTCAGCATTATGGATGGGGTTAAATGTTTACATTTTAAAGATGGTATTTTTTTCTTTCCAAATTGGTACTCTCATATAGTGTACTCTTGGCAACCGCACACATACAAATGAAACAATTGAAACAATGCAATGAACTGAAGTGAGCTCAGCTGAGGTAAATGTTACATACAATTCCGGATTAAGCAAAGGAACAAAGGTTACAATAATCCTTAAACTCCTTTAAATCTCTACCTAAAGCAAATATTTTATTTTACAATATTCACAGAGTATTTGCTTCAAACACATAAAGAAGACTTTTGAGAAAGTAATTGCGGAAGTTTCAAAATAACTTTATAATTCCTGACTGGAAGGTTAATGTAGAGTAACACATTATTCATATACACTTTTCTGTTAACTAGGCAATCTTATATTTTCAAATGGAAAACCAAAAGCCTTCTTTTAAGTGAGTCCACTAATTTGAAGCAAATAAATCTTAATGTTAATAAATGCATTTTTATATTAAAAAGACAAAATATATTCCCATGCTGTCTCTCTGTGTCTCTTCTTATAGGCATACACACACACACACACACACACACACACACACACACACACACACACACACACACACACACACACACACACACACACACACACACACACCCCTGCCTAGAGAACCTCAAACTCAAATGCTGATTGCTTTTTCTCTCTGGAACACTGTATTAGCTTCAGAAACAACAGCAGTCAATTCTTCCCCAAATAGAGGAGGCTTTAAAACCACAGCTGTTAGAAGCTGCAGTCCAAAGTTAATATGTTTATGCCATGTTTTCAACTCATGGTTTCCAAAAATCCCTTTTTTAAAAAAAAACATAGACACACATGCTTAATTATTTACAGCCAACTGAAAATAAAATACACACACATGTGTGTGAGCCCACTCACATACACAACTCAACACCATTTCAACAGTAATTTCTGGATTAAGAAAAACAAAATTACAGCAAATGTGTAGCATATTAAAATGTTCATAGAAATATCACCCATGTGAAAATGAGATAGTACCCCTGCTTACCAAACATTACTCGGCTACTCTCTGTTTTTTCAGTGGGGTGCAGGCAGAGAGATCCAAGCAAATTTATGAGGCGGTCATGTGACCCCAGTGTCAGCCAAAGACTCTGCTACAAGGTGAGAAGCTATAAATTTCTTTCTCATTAAATACTTAGTCATCTTCACAGAAAGATTTTACATCCAAGTACTCTATGCCTTGTGTTTAACAGATTTCCATCCATCTCTCTTTATATGGGATATTTTCTGTTAAATATTTTTTTGTGCATATGTTTTTACTGTCTTCTTGACCACCTGGAAAACCTAAATTTTATTTCCATGTAAGGAACTACATTTATATCTAGTCTTTCCAATTTTTTTTTGTGACTTTAGATTATATTTTTACGTAACCCATTAAGTGTTTAATGAAAAACACATTAATTTTTAAGCATTGTTCTCCTCACTGGATTTTTTTATTTGAAACTGTGGTCATGTAGGTGCTATAAATTTGTGTACTAATGTCGTATATAATCTCAGTCAGTGTGAAATACTTTCTCTTTTCTCAGTGGGGAAAATCACGTATTGAAATATTTCATGCAGAGCTTAGATCTAACGGGCTTCTCTTCCCTTATTCATGTTTTTGCAAGCACCCCTAGCCCCAAGACGGTCACAGCCTCTCATCACCTGGCAAGGGTAGACAACGCAAGACAAAATATTTTAAAGTCCAGGAAAAGCCATAAAAGAATGAATGAATCAGGAGCCAAAGCTGTCAGTTATTACAAGAGCTTAAGCCTACATTCTCAAATAATTCCAAGAATGTATTACAGTTATTTAGTTTTCTTGGCACTCTTGTCTCACATCTGTGTGAGTCTCAATGTGTCTTGTTTCTGTCCCAACTCTGCTTCTTCCTTGACTGTGAAAATAAGCCAGTTAGAGTCCACCTGTGTGAATTTCACCCCATTTCTGTAATCTGTTTCTTTATCACCCATTTAATGTTTATAATTAACCGCACAGTAGACCTACACTAGGCACTGGGGATAGGATCTGGCACATAACCAGACTCATGGCCTGCAGGCTGATCTACTCTCTTGGGTTCTATTCATTCTCTATCATACTTTAGGCTATGGAGACTAGTGTGAAGACTACTACTCTTCTCTGCATAAATGTGTGCCAGGCAGCTCTACTAGGATTTGCAAGGGTCTTGGAAAGTTCTTGTCTCTTTCTACTTCCACAGTGAAGTTCGGACTACTAATAGTTCTCACACCTACATCACTGACATAGCTCTGTAAATGATGCCTGCATGTCTTCTGTTACACCATTACATCCATTCTAATATGCAAATCTATTACCAATGAATCTCTTACGTTATAATATGTTCATTTGGTCAACATTCTGGGACACAGGATCCAATGACCTTAATATGGCTTACAAGGTCCTTAAGGATGTGGTTTCTGTCTAACTTTCCAGATTCCTCTTTCACCTTGCCCACTCCTCCATATATCCACTTCGCTCTAGCCACACTGAACTTCTTCCATTTCCTTGGAAATCATTCTTATCTCAAGGCTTCAAATAGTATGTCTCCTTCGGCTTTAATATTCCGGCTCATCATTGGGTAAAGCCTATTTGTTCCTCAGCTAAGATAGTTGTTTTTCCAGGAAGCCTTCAAGGATCCCCTAAAATGGGTTGTCAACCCCTCCTGCATGCTGTGGCTAACAATCATGGCTTTCAACATCTGTATCTCAATTTCCTGCCTACTAGTTGCATGCCTCACTAGTCTGAAAGCTCCATAAGAAATGGTAACATCCATCTTGTTCTCCATTATGTCTTGTGAGTCCTGCTCAAGCATTTATTAGGTACAAAAATTTGTTAAATTAATGAAGAGCTGGTTCCATCTCCTTTAATTCCATGTTCTCTCCCAATTACACATGCCCTCTTTCTCCCCACCTTAGGTCCTTGTGAATTATTGGCAAGTATAGAAGAAAGCAGAGGACTGGAAACTGAGGACAGTATCTAGTACTGTCCTACGATTTGATAAATGACAGCACACTAGCCCAAAGAGATAAAATAACTTGCCCAGGACACTGAACTAGAGAGAAGCAGGCTCTAGACCAGAACACAAATCTTCTAAATCCCTGACCTGTGCTCTCTTGACTACGCCAAACTACTTACTGATGATCAAGAATTTCTCATCAGCTCCTTCCAACAAGGTTGTTGTGCCACTGGCCCTCGCCTTTACATTCTTATCCATACCAAATGCTGTTTGGGGGGCCTGGGCAGCTTATTTCATTCATGGCTCTTCACCAATGTACTCGTCAATGCATGTGAAAGTAGAATTAAGAAGGAAACTTAATTAATGAGATTCTGTGTCAAAACTTGAACACAATCCACTTACTTCTCTATTGAACGCACTTGACAGCTCTTACAAAATACTAAAGCTAAGAATGGTTTTGTTTTTGTTGATGCTGTAGTTGTTGTTAGAGGTTTAGATTTTATTTATTTATTTATTTATTTGAGAGAGAGAGAGAAACAGCATGAGAGGGGAGAGGGTCAGAGGTAGAAGCAGACTTCCCGCCAAGCCGGAAGCCTGATGTGGGACTCGATCCCAGGACTTCAGGATCATGACCTGAGCCGAAGGCAGTCGCTTAACCAACTGAGCCACCCAGGCACCCGTTGTTAGAGGTTTAGAAGTGTTTTTTGTTTGTTTTTGCCAAAACAGTATTCTAAGTACATGTAAGTTGGAAGACTAAGTAAAATAGTTTCTTTGAGATATTATTACTGATGCATAAAGACTTCATAGTATTTGGGGAAAAAAACAGTTTTCCAAAATTGTGCGTGAGGTTGTTTTGTTGTTGCTGTTGTTGTTGTTGTTGTTTTTGCCAATCTTACTGCTTTCCCAATGAGTCTGGCCTGGGGAAGAAGGAGAAAGGGTGGATGCTAGCCAAGAGCAAACACACTGATCTCAGTTCACTTCCAGGGCTATAGCTTCATCCTGGTCTTAGATGTCTTGTGTCAGTGACCTCTTTTTGTGGGATCTCCCTGGTCATTCTCAATATCCTGGTTCTGTCCCAGCCAACTATGCTTCTCAATGGCTATTCAAGGCTCATATGGGTGCCACATGCTTTAGGACCCAGAAATTGCACTTGTGAGAATATGCATAGTAGTTATGGGCACATTGGAAATGTTGGTTCTGCCCCTTGTGTGTGGTGTGAATTTGAACAAGTTAACTTTGGAAATGTTAACTTGTTCAGTTTCTACACTTACAGAACGGGGATATTAACCACAATGAGATACTGCATCCACACCCACTTAGAAAGGCTAAAATTTAAAAAGCTGACAATTCCATTTGTTGGCAAGGATATGGAGTAAATGAGACTTAGGTATTGTCTGTGAGATGTAAAATGGTATGATCTCTTTGAAAAAAGTCGACAATTTCTTATAAAGTCAAACACTTCTATCCTAGAACACAGCAATCTCCTAGGTATTTATGAAGAAAAATCAAAATATATCCACGAAAAAAAGTATACACAAATGTTCAGAGCAGCTTTGTACATAAAAGCACCACTGAGAAACAACTCAAATAGCCATGACCAAGTAAATGGAGAATTTGTGATATATTCATAAAAGGGGATACTATTCAGCAATAAAAAGAAACAACTTAATTCGTACAAAAACAATATGTATGAGCCTGAAGAACTTTATGTTGCAAAAGACACTAGGCACAAAAGAATACACAGTATGATTTCATTTATATCACATTTGAGAAAGGCAAAAGTAGTCTACCATGAAAGAAAGCAGATCTGCGCTCTGAATAGGGAAAGCATTGACTGGAATGGGGTATATGAGTGAACTTGCTGGGGTGATGGTAAGGTCCTATATCTTTCCCAGGGTGATGGTTATCCTGGTGCATTAAGAAAAAAATAATGGGTAAGAGGACTAAGAATATAGCTACTAATGGAATGTGTTGATTTTAAAGTGGGATAAAATGGGTCATATCAACCAAGGATAACCGTCTTTCTCTCAGCACTTTGCTTGCTGTGTGTCTTATTAGGCACTTAGGGCAATCTCCCCACCCCCCCCTTGAAAATACAGGTTCATTGCATAATCATGGTAAGGGCACATACCACGTATTTCTCTATTTTCTGTTTTCCCTGGTACAGTGTGGCACAGACCAACTCTTCAACAAATGTGTGCTGATAGAACTAAAGAATTAAGAGCACATTATAAAAAGCCTATATTAAAAATGTGCTGGATACAGAGTAGCTGTCTAGGTAGCTTGAGGAAAGCAGGCAGCTGTCCAGCTTTAGAATTCTTGACCCAGTCACTAGTATTATTCTAAAATGTGATGGGGCTGGATGTAGTCTACCTATATTATCCTTAAATTTCTATAAAGCTGTCAGAGTATAAAATGAGAAAGCACATCAGAAATTTTAATATAAATCTTTTTAACATTTAAAAATATTGTTTCAGGGCACCTGGGTGGCTCAGTTGGTTAAGCAACTGCCTTCGGCTCAGGTCATGATCCTGGGCTCCTGGGATCAGGTCCTGCATCGGGCTCCCTGCTCAGCGGGAAGCCTGCTTCTCCCTCTGACCCTCCCCCTGCTTGTGTTCCCTCTCTCGCTGTCTCTCTCTGTCAAATAAATAAATAAAATATTAAAAAAAAAGAAAATATATAAAAGAAAAGCAAAATTAGTGTGATATGTACCTAATATGATTTCTATCTTTAATTTTTTTGGAAAAGCAAAAACAAATGGTTTTCCTAACATCTGATTAGAGAAAATGTTCTTTATACGCAAACAATGAATCATGGAACTCTACATCAAAAACTAATCATGTAATGTATGGTGTTTAACATAACATAATAAAAGAAAAAAAGAAAAAAAAGAAAATGTTCTTTATTGTCATATCACAGACCCAAAGTGAGCCAGACCTATAGTTTGATAACCACTCCCATGGACAGAAGATGCCCTCTGGGACTGACTATGAAGATGAATAATATAGGACACAGCAAAAAGTTAAGGAAAGGGCCCAGAGTTGACTACCTCTTTGTGGTGAAATTGTGTTTGCATGGTTGTTCCCAACTGTCAGCCACCAATGGGCCCAAGTATACCTTTATATTTGTGGTACACTTTGGGAAGGTTTGCAATTACATGCAACACAACACGGCCATCAGAATATGCCAGGAGATTAAAGTAAGTAATGGGACTTTGAATTCAAATGCTATATCCAATTCTTCATTAAAGACCATATAGGATAGTGAATCACAAAAATTATTGAATTTTAGAGTTAGATGGTGGGTCTCATGTTATATCTCTGTCAATTTAATATGAAAAACAGGGGTCTAGAAAAGTGTGAATGACTTGCCCAAGATAACACACATGTCTCATATTGTAGCCAGGGTCAGTTCCAAATTCTCCTGAGTTCTGAGTTAGAACTTCTTGCACTGCACCATCCTCTGTTTCTCACTCTCATTCCTTCCTTCACTTAAACCCTGGGTTGTTTTCTTACCATTATTTGGCAGGGTCTATTTATACGAGGACATTATTTTTATGAACTAAGTTCAAAGCCATAGTCTGCTGGTACTGCAGAGGTTCTGCTAATACATAGCCCCTAAAGCAGCTCTGATACTCTCTCTAAAGAACGCAGAGCAAGTACGCAAACTCATTTCTCTGCAATAGAATGTCAGCCTCTTATATATATGGTGGAAATATTTCTCTGTTAATTAATCTATTATATGGAATCTTCTAATAATCAAAAATTCCCAGGGGATGGAGTACAGAGAACACTTTTCATCCCTCAAGTTAAAACATCAAAATATTTTTATTATAATCAGTTTTGTCTTATTTGAAATCGCCTGCAGTAAGTAGGGTAACATTTCCCTTAAGACTCTTTAGTTTTGACACAATTGGAAAAATGATTTCTTTCTGAGTATATTTATAGGGTCTTTCTAAATATCTTTGTGCATGAAAATCTCAGAGAGACAAAGGAAATCAATTATTTTTGGTTATGTTTTTTCCTTCCCTATTGGAGGGAAACAGTAATTATTTCTTCACATTTCATTACATACATAGGTTCAGAAAACAAAATGCTAAGTTTGCTAAATTCCTTTGCTTAATTTAGAGAGAAATTTTGTGTTTACATGAGGACTGGTCTGTACTATTGCCATCTTGAAATATGTTCAAGACAGCATGACCTGAGTATTTAAACTTTAGCTCATGTTACACTCTGATGAAGCCTCAAGGTTAAACTTTTTCCATAGGCTTGTAAAGTAATAATTCCTTATGTTTATAACAAAGCCATGTTGCTAAGGGTTGGAATGTGACCAAAGAAGGACTATTTAATTCTATTTTAACATTTGTTGACATAAGGCACTGTCCTAGGCACTTCAGGGGGATACAAAACCTAACTTAAAAATATGACAAGAGGTCTCTACTCATGAAGAACTTAAAACTAAGAATAGGAGGCAGATAAGAACTCCCCCCAATGGCAAGGGGACATAAGAGGAGGGCTACAGCACAGGAGCAAGTAATATATTATGGAACCCTCAAGAGCAAGTGATGACTCCTATTTTGAAAATCCAATCCTCAGCTACAAATGGCACTACCAGGCAGCCAACTGCTTACATCTGACTCTGGGTTATCCTTGCTCCCTTACCTCTCACCTCTGATCCATCCACAAGCCTGCTTGTTTCTGTCTCAAAATGTACTTTAGATCCTTCTACTAATTCTCTCCCCACACTGTTCCAAGGGACCATCACTTGCCTAGACTGGTGTAACCACCTTTATTCATTCTCCCTGATTCCACTCCTAATTTCTGATCCACTCCCTGCACTACAACAAATGCAAACATTTTTGAAACATGCAAAAGGTGACTCCTATTTAAAACTCCACAATGGCTTCCCATTACTCTTGAAAGTCCAACTGCTACTGGGGCACCTGGGTGGCTCGGTTGGTACAACTCTTGTTGTACTCTTGATCTTGGGGGTTGTGAATTCAAGCCCCATGTTGCGTGTAGGGTTTACTCAAAAAAAAAAAAAAAAAAAAAAAAAAAGGCCAACTGCTATTGTAGCTTACAAAATTAGCATGATTTGGTTCCTGTCTCCCTCTCTTGTTTTGTAGAGGACAGAGTGGCTCAGCTCAGCATCCATGCCAGAGGCCAGAGAGCTACAAATTCTAGGTCCTAGATCTACCCATTATGTCCTGGCTATGGTTTGGTTTCTATCATTTAGATTGCATCAGACTGGACAAAGGGATTTAGAAAAACATTTCTTTCTCTTTTTTTTCTCCCCTTTTTTGACAAGTAGTATGAAGGAAGGGTCTGTTTTTCCTGGGGAAGTTTCCCCGTGTGGGCTGTTTCCTGATTGCAGTGTCTCCCTGATACTGGACATGGGCCCCCGCTGGCCCAATTCTACAGGTTTTTTCTTTCTGTAGCTCTCCTAATGAATCTGCAGTCCATTTTATCCCCCCTACTAAAACAAGCTAAGATGAATTCTAAATCCAGCTGTTCAACCCTGAATGATATATTTATTTTCCGTTTCTCTAATATGCCAAACTTTTTCTTTTTTAAAAAAGTCTTTGCACATACTTTCTTCCATGACTGGGTTGGCCTTCTTTGGGGCCCTTCTCATATCTCACTTCTTGTTGTAAATGTGAACTCCTCAGAGATACTTTTCTTGGTTAATGAACCCAACTTAGATGCTCCCCAATTTTCTCCCATTAAACACTCTGCTTTTTTTTTAACAGCAGTTAACAGAAGCTATGCTATATAAACACATATAAAATATCAGATATTTTGTAGCATATACCTATATCTATATCTACATAACCTTGCTTATCATGTTTAGCCACTTAATTGTAAGTTCTGGCACTTGCTCAGCGATGTATACCTAGTACCTTGGAGAGTGCATGGGACAAAGATATGTAAATTAAATCTATGTTGCTTCTAGGAGTTGTCCAACTTTTCAATCAGCCCATTCTTCTTTCATTGTTTTTCATTGACATGGTTTAATGAGGGAAACCGAGAGGGAGTATCTATTCAGAGTAGCAGGGGAAGTTCCCCAGACCACGGCATCGGGGCAAATCATATCAAAACTCTCAGAGTAGTGAGGATCACAAGCCTGGGACTGTGTCTCTGTGTGTCTTATCTCCCAGGCACTGTGCAAGGTCTCTGCAATTTTAGTAGGTACTTGAGAAATACATGTTTGGCAAATGAACTGATCTCATTCCATCCTTACATCTGAGAGTAATATGAGGTCTGGGAGGTTAAATCACTCTCCTAAGGTCAACAGAAATTATACTTTTTTTACAATATTCGCTTACGGTTCAAGCTATCATGCCTCAAAAATTTCTCACATTTTACTTTTGACATTAGAAATATATTTCATTTATTTTAAATTCTGAGAAAGAAAATTAACAATTTTGGATACTGAAACCTTAAAACAAACATGCAGAATATTTTCTAATCAAAGCCCTCTCACAAGTCTTGCTCTTCTTAAAATCCAAAATGATTTTATACTGCTTGAAACCCATATGTAGGTCTTTGTTAACAAAAATCATACATAAATGATATAGTCCTCATATTCATTACATTCCTAATTACACATTTCCTTGAATAGTTTTATATTTTAATTATGACTAAGATGTATTTGGTGTAACTGATAAGGACACTTCTCTCTAGCTGTTGATACAGAAAATATAAAATAAATTAAGAAAAAAACTTGTTTTGTTTTGTTTTAGAGTTAAATCCCTGATATGTTATTTCTTTTCCTGAGGTATGCAGAGTGATAAAATGCTACTGGGATAGTTAGAAATTTAAAAGAAAAAAATATTTTAAAAAATTGGTTGGTGAAGGTAATAATTGCTTTGTTTTATTCCATTTATCATTACCAATAGTTGAATTGATATTTATATTAGGTAATGCAATTAGACTAAATATTTTATACTAAAATATATATATATTCTGTAACAATATATCTGAATGCATCTATTTCATCTGGAGCAATCAACTTCTGTTTTGATGTTTAGTGAATAATGTCATTTATAAAATAAGACTATATATTCATTTAAAGTATCTAATGATTCTGGGAGCCTGGGTGGCTCAGTTGGTTAAGCGACTGCCTTCGGCTCAGGTCATGATCCTGGAGTCCCAGGATCGAGTCCCACATTGGGCTTCCTGCTCAGCAGGGAGTCTGCTTCTCCCTCTGACCCTCTTCCCTCTCGTGCTTTCTATCTCTCATTCTCTCTCTCTCTCAAATAAATAAATAAAATCTTTAAAAAAAATAAAGTATCTAATGATTCTTTTGCTCATCTTTTGTCTTCAGGAGATTAGGGATTTGATACTCATTTTTAAATCTCTCATAGCTACGGGACACCTGGGTGGCTCAGTCACTTAACTTTCTGCCTTCAGCTCAGGTCATGATCCCATGGTCCTGGGATCGAGCCTGCTCAGTGGGGAGTCTGTTTCTCCTTCACCCTCTGGCCGTTCCTCTGCTCATGCTCTCTCTCTTTCTCTCTCAAAACGAATAAATACAAAAAAAATCTTAAAAAAATAAATCTCTCATAGTTACTAAGAGATTTCTTTTTTGTAAAAATCCAAAACTTTTATTTAGACTCTCTAATATTGAAAAGATTCAAGAGGAAAGACCCTTGTAGATTCAACATTCTAAAACTGTATAAAATTTCAAAACATCTTTATTTTTCTCATAAACCAAAGAGCTGGCTCCCTTATGCTCAAAGTTAAAGACATACACACTTCAAATGTCAGGCCCATTAACTCTTTCAGTCCCCCTAGGAAACAATCAATGCAGAGTTATACTCGTGCAAATAAAATTTAAGACAGGAAAAAAGATTACATTTTATAGGTACTTAAATTTTGAGTTTAAAGTAGACTCCATTGGCACACTTGGGAAAATCTATTTCTTTTCTCTTGGTTTTTATGGCTTAATGTAAAATCATTTCCAGTGTATTATGTATGGAAAAGACCTCATCTTTTAGATACAGCTCATGTGTATATGCATTTTGCATGCACAGTAAATCATCAACAGACATGTAAGTGTGTTGCTTTCTCAGCAATTGTTGGTCATATGGATTAAGGGATAGAGAGTAGTTAAATATTCCTGATTATTGGAACATAGCTCTGTAAATATTCTTCAACTCCAACTGCAGGGTTAGACATTTAAATGATTGATATTTGTTTGGGCAGAGAAGCTGCAAGCTATGATAATGCATGTAGCAGCTTTACTCTATTGAAACACAGCATTTAAGTACAGAACCAAACCACTTCAGTTGTGGATTGGATTTAAACACGGCCTCCATGGAGGAGGGCCACTCCTTATTTAATTGTTCACAAAGCCTCTAAAACAGACCAAAGTAGTCATAAAAGGGGACTGCTCAAAGTAATAATTGCCAAACTTATTATTTACCTAATAAATCTAAAATTAGACCATCCACTTCCCTGACACCTAAGTTGGAATTTTTGTAATGACACTGAGCTCAATTTTCTTCTTATGGTAGAAGATAATCACATATATTTGTTTGAATTATGTCTTTAAGATACTCATGCTCAGGGTGCAGTGTGTGTGCATGTGCATATGTGGGTTGGAAGGAGACCTTTATTCTCTTTTATTCTGCATTAGCAGCATATATAATATAGCTGTTTTTAGGTGAGAATGGCTACCTTTTTCAGATCACAGAACTTGAATTTAGGTCAGAATTAAAATAGAACACTTCTTTTCTAGCAAAAAAAAAGTTCCTTATCCAAAATCTATTTCTTAGCTCCTTTCACTTTGGCCAGAACCTAATTCTCCCCGAAAAACTAGTTCCAGAGGGTGCTTATTCTTTCCCTTGCATTGAAGAGATTCTGGGATGACCGTCTTCCTGGATGCAGTCTCATCCATATTCACAGCCCTCTCTCTGTTCCCATCCCTTGAGGAGTCCCCTGATCACCTTGACCATCTTTGCAATTGCCCCGCAATTCTAACACCTTCCAAGTCACAGTCTTTAAGGCCCTTCCTTTACTCTGATAGACCGAATCCACCATACTTCAAGGCCTCTTCATCCCACCCCTTCCTTTCCTGTCCTATTAACAGCTCTGTTCCGGGAAATGTATCATATTTACAATTTAGCAAAGATCTGCCTACGTACTTTCTTCTTCAAGTCACTGCTGGTACCCAAATAACCTACCAACTGTCAGATTAATCTCCCTAATGTCAAACGCTGAGTCCTTAATGTACTGTGTTTGCCTTTTCTTGCTGGAGTCCCATCCTCCCTACTCAACCCTGGCATTCTAACTCCCCATCAACCAACATCATGTTCATTTCTGCAACCTCGTTTTTATTCGTGCTCACTCCCATCAGGCTTGTTTTTTCTCTGACATCCCAAAAATCTGTGTCCAAGCAAATTCTTCCTTTAAATTTTATATCTCTCTTGGAGCCCCCGGAAATGAGAACCAGTAAATACAGATGCATGGCCACCAGTTTTCTGCCCTATCAGTTACCAACCCCGTTTCTAAAAGACACAAATCTATGGGTGGCAGTGACTTTCTCTACTATCACATATAATAAAGAAGTCAGAGGGGGCATCTTCCAGAATTGATGATTCTCCGGGAATGTGTATGGAAATGTTCTTGGCCCATTTCTTGCTCCCTTATCCTTAATGAAATTTCTTTCAGAAAGTTGTATTTGCAGCCTCTATGAAAGGAACATAACTTTTCAATCAACACAATACCAATTAAAGAAGAAAATGCATCTATGTTATTTATTTATTATATGTTATTTATTATTATAGCCTAAACCCTAGCGCAAACATTAGCGCATATGAGATGTTCCAAAATATGTAATATATAAACAAATATTTACTGGGGATGATAGCATCATTGTTCAAAATACCCAAAATGTTTCTCCACAGCGCCTCTCCCTACCAGAGAATTGTATATGCCTCACAATGTGAGGACTCACCATGTGACAGACCTTGCTCCCCTACCAGAAAAGCATGAGTAAAAATGACCCCTTCTATCTCTTAGCAGATAATTTAACAGATAATGTATGGCTTAGCCTTTCTTTCTTTTTTCCCTGTACCATAAGACAGGCAATACCCAGATACACCAACTCTATCTAACCATGCCCAGAAATAAAGGTTTATTCAGCAAAATCATAGCAAAGAATAAATTTTAGTCTTTGTAAGCCATTGAGATCTGGGGGTAATCTCTTACCATAATATAATAATATTATATTGTATTATAATCTATTACCATAATATAATTTGGCCTAGCTGTCTCAGACAGAGAGAATCAAATATCTGAAGTAGGACTACTCTCTCCTAGTACTGGCTATTGTCTCAGAAAGAAGGAAAGGGCAATTTTTTTTAATTCAACTTTGTGAATATATTCAATACAAAAACACTGTCCCCAGTCACACAGAAAACAGACTGCCTGAAGGGACAGGAAAAGAGATAAGACTTCATTTTTTCTCTTGACTTTTGTTCCAATTTGCAGGAGGGTAGCAGGAGAAATTTGAGGTAGAGGGGATTATGGGAAGTTTTTTTTTACCCTTTAGGCCATATACATCTTATAAAATATGTAAAATGAACTTGTATGATGTATAATTAAAATATTAGTAATAAATATATGAGAGGATAAAGTGACAACCCTAAATTTCATGTAAACTTTGGATAGAAATATTTTTGTGAACATACTATTTAAGATCAAAACATAAGTTATCAAGTTAATGTTTTTATACCTAGATGGGTAGCCTAGAAGTACCGATATTATTCCCTCCATAGGAAACTTTAGAAGATTCTAGAGCTGTAAACTAATTTATTTCAATATTCAGGCAGGAAATGCATATTTCTCTGTATAATTTCATCTATGATACCACTTGAGAAATTTATCTTTGCTTTATGTAACTTTTGTGGAAATTTTCCTTCTCAGACCTGATCCATAATTTAGCATGTGTAATTAACACATGTAATGATGTGTTAATGATCTCTTATTTATACAGCATCTAGCTTCAATGAACACAAAGTACTCTATTTACTTAATTTATTCTCTAAACATATGCATCTGGAACTAACTTTGGACTTAAATTAACTCCACTAAAGAGTAGATTTCTATAAAATAAGATTTATTTAAGGGCAAGAATAAAAAATTAAGACATGCAAATATTCTTCTGCATGACAAATTTATTTAAGGCTTTTGATTTAGAGTTAAGAGTACTAGAAAAGCATTTCCAAACTCCTATCAGCATTCAGCAGGCTCCAGATGACTACCTAGAACCTTACGTTTTTATTAACATCATAAGAACTTAATTTGTAAGGAAAGGCTACTTTGCAGTTGCAGCTAATTCTATATTTACCTGCCTCTATAATTTGCTTTACTTATAGCTGTCTCTTGCATTAATATGCATTACAAAAGCCCCCTTCTAATATTACTCGATTTGACAGAAATGCATTAGCTATGACAAATGCTTCATAATGTACTCAGACAGTATTAATGCAAGTAGAATCTATGCTAATTATTGCTATTTAAACACAGAGGTTACTCCTTCTGGTCTTCTTTTTCAAAATGGAAATAAAATTTACAGCCACCAGAAATTAGAAATATCTGCTTTTTAAATATGCTTTGCATTAAGATCATTTCCCCATATTAAAAGAGCCATATGCAGACTTAATGGCATATAATAAACATGGTGGATTCATATACTTATTAAAAAAAAAGACAAAAAAGGATAAAGCCCTCACTTGTATGGAAAAAAGGGGGATTTCAGGAGGATGAGCCACTTGGTATCACAGTAAGATTAAGGCCGTTTGTCACTCGGTATCAATTCACCCTCCAGTGGTCCCTTTTTTTAACTGCCCCCTTGTTCTCATCACATACACCCAGATCAGCAGCTCCTTTCAATAAGGAAAGATCCAGGAGATGAAGAAGGATTTCCTGTTCACTTTGATGATCACTAAAAAGCATAGCACATATGGCCTGATTCACTAGTAGGTTATTTGGCCGATGATTTTTGATACTTGACTTGTTCAAATTTGTAAGCTTAGCCCATGAACCAAATCCTTTATGGAACTCAGTGAGAACCTTGGGGTCCACATAGCAGATTGTGAACCACTGCCCCAATCATACCGACTAAAATGCCCCAGGCTAGCTTATCCAATTTGCACGACTGTTTTAGCACAACTACAAAGACTGAGAATTCATCACCTCCCAAGGTAGCCCAGCCCACTTGCAGATAGCTTTAAATCTTCGAGAAGGCTTTCTTATTGAATGGGAATCCATCTTTCTGCAATTTCCTTTCATTGTTTGGCTAACTCTGGACCAGTTAGCTCTGTCTCTGAGGCCTAGAATAGCACATGAATGTAGTAGGTGTTCGATATACAGTTGTAGGATGAATGAATGTATTAACAATCCTATTTCTTTTGAAGTCATAAACTTTGTAATCTTTTTTTCCAAATAACCAAGTATTTGGACACTGTTCTCAATGTTTTCGTCAGGTTCAAAGTTCCAGTTGCTTCAGGTACTTCTCTCCTGGTGTGGTTTTTAGAACTTTTACCTTCCTAAGGATTGGTTCTAGCCTTGAGCAATTTCATAGACTTTCTTTGAAGTGAGAAGATAAGAACTAAGGGAAATGTACTAAGCACGGTTTGACAAGAGCAGTGTAAGTAGAACCTTTGGTTCTTTAGGTCTGGGACCCATTTGTTCTGAGTAGGATTGCAAAAACTCATGGTCTAGTACCATGAGTAGGTTGGTTTCTTCTAAGTGTGTGGTTCACTCTAAATCAGCAGCCAGTGAATTGCAGGCCTACTCTTGTCTACGTCTGTTTTGTATATAAAGTTTTATGGGAACACAGGCACAGCCAATCTTCCATGTATTACATATGGCTGCTTTCACTCTACAATGGCAGAAATGAGTAGCTATGACAGGGGCTGAATGGTGTGCAAAGGTGAAAATGTTTCCATCTGTTCCTTTACAGAAAAAGTTTGCTTTTTTCAGTTAAAGTTTATGGCAAAATAGGGGCACCTGTGTGGCTCAGTCGGTTAAGCATCCAACTCTTGATTTCAGTTCAGGTCATGATCTCAGGATTGTGAGACTGAGCCTCATGTCAGGCTCTGCATGAAGTATGGAGCCTGCTTAAGGTTCTCTCTCTCCCTCTGCCCCTCTCCTCCCCACCCGCTCTTCATGTGAGCATTCTCTCTCTTTTTAAAAGATTTTATTATTTATTTGAGAGAGAGAGAGAAAGAGAGAGAAAGCATGAACTGGGGGTGGTGTGCGGAGCAGAGGCAGAGGGAGAAGCAGGCTCCCGGCTGAGCAAGGAGCCTGATGTGGGACTCGATCCCAGGACCCTGAGATCATGACCTGAGCTGAAGGCAGACACTTAACTGACTAAGCCACCCAGGCACCCCTGCTCTCTCTCTCTTTTTTTTAAAAAAAAGGTTCATGCCAACATAAGCTGTATCACCAAGCATCACAAACCCAAGGGAACCCAGGAAACTATTCCCTCCTAGGCAAAACTAACTTTTTGCCTTATAATTCCTTCAAGTGTTTCCCCAGCCTCTGCAATTGTTAGAATTATCTATGAAATTTTTTAAAAAATGCCAATTCCTGGGTCTCAAACTAGGCCAACTAACTCAGAAACTCAAGGGTGTGGCTTTGAGTCATCCCTGGCATTGGCACCCCTGCCTTAGTCCTATCCTTCATTTATTTCTGGTTTTGTTGTTATTGTTGTGGTTGTTTGTTTGTGTTTGCTTAATTTTTACTCTGACATAATTTTAGACCAACAGAGAAATTGCAAAAATAGTATTGAGAGAATTCCCATGAAGTCTTCATTCAGAATCCCCAATGATAACATTTTATATAACATTAACAAAATTATCAAAACCAGGGTGCCTGGGTGGCTCAGTTGTTAAGCGTCTGCCTTCGGCTCAGGTCATGGTCCCAGGGTCCTGGGATCGAGCCCTGCATGGGGCTCCCTGCTCCGCGGAAAGCCTGCTTCTCCCTCTCCCACTCCCCCTGCTTGTATTCCCTCTCTCACTGTGTCTCTCTCTGTCAAATAAATGGATAAAATCTTTAAAAAAATTATCAAAACCAGAAAAATGACTGTGGACAATCCTCTTGACTAAATTATAGGTCATATTCAGATTTTACAGTTTTGACATGTAATTTTTTTAGTGTATATTTCTTTGAAATTTAATCACATGTGTATATTCTTGTAATCACCACCACAGTCAGGAAAAAGACTATTACTCCAAAGAAACTTCCTCATGCTACCCCTTTGTGGCCACAGCCTCCCTGCAACTCCAAATCCTAAAAACTGGCTGACTATGATTTGGAGAATGTTACATAAATAGAACAATAAAGTAGGCAATCTTTTGAGATTGGTTTTGTTCATTCACCCTGATGCCCTGAGGTCTACCCAAGTTGTTGCATATATCAATGGTTTATCCCATTTTATTGGTGAATAGAACTCTATAGTATCAGTGTACTACCATTTGTTAATTCATTTGCTCAGTGAAAGGCATTTGGGTTGTTTCCCATATCCAGTGAGCATTAATAGAGCTGCTATAGAGATTTGTATTCCGGTTTTTTCGTGAACATAAGTTTTCAGATCTGTTGGAAATACCCAGAAGTAAGACTGCCAGGTCATATGGCAAGTAGAATTTACTTTTACAGAAACTGTGAACTCTTTTGCTTAATGGCTATACCAGTTTGCATTCCCACCGTCAATGTGTTCCAGTTGCTTTGCATCCTCACTGGTATTGGTATTGCCAGTATTTTATTTTATCATAGCCATTCTAGTAGGTGTCTAGTGCTGTCTTATCATGGCTTTAATTTGCATTTCCCTAATAGCTAAAAAAGAGTTGAATATATTTTTGTGTGCTTATTTATCATCTGTGCATTCTTTGGTGAAATACCTGTTCAAGCCTTTTGTCCATTTTCTAATTGGAATGTCTGTCTTTTTTTTTAAAGATTTTATCTTTTTATTTGAGAGAGGGAGAGAGCATGAGTGGGGTAGAGGCAGAGGGAGAGGGAGAAGCAGACTCTCTGCTGAGCAAGGAGCCTGATGCAGGGCTGGATCCCAGGACCCTGGGATCATGACCTGAGCTGAAGGCAGACGCTTAACCAACTGAGCCACTCAGGAACCTCTATTTTTTATTTTTTAAAAAGATTTTATTTATTTATTTATTTATTTGAGAGAGAGAGAGAGTGAGAGAGAACACAAGTGGGTGGCAGGCAGAGGGAGAAGCAGACTCCCTGCTGAGCAGGGAGTCCAGCACAGGGCTCCATCCCAGGACCCAGGGATCAGGATCTGAGAGGAAGTCTTAACCGACTGAGCCACCCAGGCTCCCCTGGAATGTCTGTCTTCCTACTGTTGAGTTTAACATGCTCTTTATATGTTCTAAAAAAGATTTGTGAACTGAAAATATTTTCTCCTAGACTAATATTTTTCTGTCACAGAACAAAAGTTTTAATTTTCATGAAGCCCAATTTATCAATTTTTTCTTATAGGGATCATGCATTTGCATCATTATCACTCAAGGTCCAATCTGGAGAGATAAACTACATAGTAATTTGCTCATGGAAAGTTCACTATTAACGCCAAGAGGGGATAGCTTTATGATGATTGGTTAGTAAGAAGTAAAGAGATCTCTGACTAATTTAAGACTAACAGATATACAAAGTAGCTAACACTCCTAAGGCTGAGGTCATGTGCCTAAGGAAGAGCCCATCCTTCCCAGAGCTGAGCTCCAGAACTTGTTGGAGAAGGTGTGGCCATGGCCCACTGAATGGTTTCTATAGGGCATCCCTGGTGGTACTTGCTGGAAATCTGGCCTCTAAAGTACTAGGGAAAGGGGTTCATGGTTAATTATCAAAGGGCACAAAGCTAGAAAATTTCTATTTGGTGAGTTGGGAGAAGTTGCAGGCCTATGTGTGCTTCTGGCCACCATGCACAGTAGGAGCTGGGCGTCTATGGCAGAAGCTGTCCACACTGCAGGAAGTCTGGTCAGTGACCAAGATCAGGAAGAAAAACTCCTTCCTCCTTCAGTGTCTCTCCAGTGCCCTTTACTGACAAAGCTTAACATAATGCCAGCTAGTAAAAAAAAAAAGAAAGAAAGAAAGAAAGAAAAAAGAAAAAAGATACTTTAGAAGGGCCCACCCAAATCCATTTTCACAGAGTGAGGCCTGCGAATAGGGCTCTGCCCTACAGTTTCACAGTGCCTACCGGAGAGGGTACTGCCTCTGCTTGTATCAGCATTGAGCAGGATGGTAAGCAGGACTCTACCCCACAGTTTCTGAAGGGACCAGTGAGGAGAAGAAGCTTCTTTGTTCTGTTCACCTATAGTGGAGTGCGTACAGCCAGAAGGGGCCCATCCTACAGGGCTACCATCTTGCAAGTGTATAAGAGGGCTGGAAAGAGGCTTTCCTTGGGGCCGTTGTGTGTGCACTCACTGGAGGTTCCAGGTTGCAGGCTGTTCTAGCATCCAGGCTGGCATTTAGGGGAGGAAAACGGAAAAACAAAACAAAATAAAAAACAAAACAAAACAAAACAAAAAACATGGAATTTCCCACCGAGTCATCCCTCAAATATAAAGGCCCCCAGGCAATCCTACTTCTGTCTACCAATCAGTCTTCCGAGAGTGGTTCCATGAGAATTTTGCCCAGGTTTTATAGTTGTAATTAGCAAGAAGATAGGCTGCTGTGTGCTTACTCCATCTTCTCTGAAACCAGAAACTCTTCATAGCCTATGTTTAAATTGATTTATTTCCTTAGACAGCTTGTCAAGGATTGTTCCATACGTAGGTGTTTCTGAGGCATGGTATTATGTTCAGCTGGCTCAGGAGGATTCCTTCTAAAAAATGCTTATTCTGATCTGCAAGACTTTCTTATTTGCTAAATCTAGAGATGGGCCATAATGTGGGCATTAAAGAGACCCATGTCGATACGAAGGGCAAGCTTTAGTAAATATTGGAACTGATGAAGAAAGAACTTGAATTGTCCTAAACTACCAGCTAGTGGAAGCAAATGTACATTCAGCATCATCGATTCTCACCTTTGTGGCACAACAAAGGTCCAGGAATGCCTTGGTATTCTTTTGGTTATACCATCATTTCTGATCTTGCTGGCTATCGGCTCCCTCCATGGGGTTTCCTTTTTCTTTATTTTTTTTATTTTTCAAATTTCTAAAAAGATTTACTTATTTGAGAGAGAGAGAGAGAGAGAGAGAGAGACTGTGCACTTGCAGGAGGAGGGGCAGAGGGAGAAGGAGAGGGAGAATCTCAAGCAGACTCTACTCTGACCATGGAGCCAGACCCAGGGATCGATCTCATGACCCTGAGATCATGACCTGGGCTGAAATCAAGAGTCACACATTTAACTGACTGTGCCACCCAGATGATAAACTTTCTAATCCTCCCCTCTCCCATTTTTTTCTACTTGTGAGGATCACAGAGGAGTGAGAAAATCCTACTCTCATCTCAAAATTACAATACATGATAATAATAATGATTATAACAATAAATGGTAAGAGTAACCTTTCTACCATTTCAGAATATCTACTCTGTGCCAGGCATTATGATACTGTCTTAACTGCAATTTTGATCATCCTCACTACAATTTATTATTTGACAGATGAGGAAAATAAATTGTATAGTAGAGATGGGAAAACTAGAGTCTGATTCCAAATCTCTTCTACTTTTCCCAAACCAACCCCTTGCCTCTAACCCCCTACTGCCACATCTATAACACCTTTTTTTTGCCTGTACCTAAAGGTAATACATTGTAGTATTTCCATTCTGATTTTATCTACTAAACAAGACCGAAAGCTCCTTGATGGAAGTGAATTACCTTAGGTCTTAAAACACTGAACTGACACAGAATCCTGTTAGGTGTTGAGTGGCTGCTGATTTTCATAGCTGCCAATTTAGACGCTGTCTCTCTCTAGCAACTGACTTAGCAGAGAGATTAAAAGAATTTATCTAGAGAGTCACAAATCCAGCCAATGACTAGCTGAGTGGAAGGGATGCTCAGTGAATAATGAGGCTAACCTGACTGATAATCAAAATTTGACCATGCATGCATATGCACACCTAACTTGAAAAGATGTGTCACTGTATGCATTAATTTATAGCTACATACGAAGAAACGGAGTCAAGTGTCATAAATGGAAGTACAAGCCTTTCAAATACACACATTTCAGAGGCTCATATATGATGATGATACTTGATAAAGGCTCACATCAGTCATGCCACAGCCTCCTGTCCTGATTACAAAGTACACACTGTCCATTTCTCTGAACATGATGACATGTTATCAAAAGATGATAAATGTCCTCACAAACAGGTAGGGCTAAAAGAAGTGCCTGCAATATTTCTCAGTGGTTTTGCAACAACAAACATCTTGTCTGGATTTTCTATTCTGTGGACTGAAAAGCAAAAGGCTTTAATTATCAGGAAAGCTCAAATGTAAAGATATAAAAATCAGAGGATCTGGGCACTGGAAAAAACATTACATCACATCTCGTATAACCATAATCCAGAGCTGGAACTTGCTCCAAAACATTCCTAACAACTAGTCATATGGCCTATATCAGAATTCCTCCATAGTCAGGAAACTATCTGGATGCTTTATTTGAAAGGAAGTTCTTTTGTTCATTTGTTCATGCAGTCATTCATTCATTTGATAGTCATCATGTTTTGTTTTTTGTTTTTTTGAGCCAAGACTATGCAAGGCACTAGGAAAATAGCCATGAACAAAGCAGACACATCCCCGTTCTTAAGGAATGTCTGTTCTACTAGAAGTGGCCAACAATAAACACAACTGCACAAGAATAAACTCTTTATAAGTGTGATAATGTGAACCTAGTGGATTGTTCTATATTTTTCATCAATTAGCCCTAGTTGCATAGTTTCATGCCATATAGAACAAGGCTGTCTTCGTTCTTGCACATGGTGCCACACCAGATATTTGAGGATACCTAGCATCTTACCCTCAAAACTTCTTCGGGACAAATGCCTCCAGAATGGCTTTACCTCTTTCACATTTGACAACATGTTATGACCCTTTATTCACTACTCTGGTCCTACATGCTAGGTTCTTTCCTTTGTAAATGCAGTGGTTCCTAATCTATCACCTTTGGTCATCATCACATTTGTTACAATTAATTATTTGACCCTGATATAAATGCAAGAGGGCTTGAACATGGATGGGAATACAGGGCTATTTACTGAACATTGTCTCTACTGCAAATTCCAAATTTCACCTAACATCGTGACGGTAGATGTAATAATGAACACTATCAGCTTCCTCATTGTCAATCCTACACCTATACTTTCAAATGTAATCACACACACACATACCATATAATACGCACATACATAACAATGTTAATATAGCAATAAAATGGAGAAGACTTGATTTAAGAAAAGGAATTAAATAATATGCTTACTGAAAATGTAACACACATGGCTGGATCACAACCTTGCATTGCAGAGGCAACATGCCTAGTGTTCAGGATCAGTCCTGTGGGCTTAGATTTGCTGGATTCCAATTCTGGTTCTATCATTACCAGCTGTGTGACTCTGGTCAAGTACTTAACCTCTCTGATCCTTAGTATCTTCATCACAAAATGAGAATAAGATGAGAATCCATGTTCATCCATAATATATAGACTGCTTGACTCATAGTAAGTGCAAGAGATACATATGTTATTGTTGTCATTATAGTAAATTATGCAATGAAAATGCAATTTTTTTTATTTCTTAAAACCAAGTCAGTGTTCCTAAAGAGTTTCCTCCATGCTAAATTGGAAGGGGGTAGAAGAATGTACTAGAACACTGAACTTATGTATTTATATTATCATAGTCTTTATAGGTTGAATAACCTCTTTTTGATTTCTTTTAACCCTATGGTACAAAATTAAAATTTTATGTCTCTTTCTCTTCCTGTGCTTGATCTACCTCTTCCTCTTCCCTTCCATTAATTTCAGGAGGATTATAATTGTTCATAAAATTTGTTCTAGTCTTCCTGACAGTCAAGGCAAAAAGGGAAACAACTCATTATTAAAAAGCAAGAAGTATGCCAGTTCTAAAAAGAGCTAATATTAATTTAGCTTTTCTGGCACCTGTATATATCTGCATATCTAGAATATAATCTTCTACCATACTACCAAGGCAAAATTCCTAATCTTATTCTAGTACATCTGACTATCTGTAGAGGAATTCAAATGTATCCCTCTGATTATCCTGATTCTCAACCTTCTGTTCATCCAATGTCACAAGTGCCATAGAAATAGGACAGACATGACATTCAGGAGATTGCAAGTAGAATAGGCCTGGGCCCACTGGGCAGATGGCTACTTAAGACTTGGCTGTTTTGTTAGACCAGGGTTTTTAGAACATGAATAAACCCGGTCAGCTTCAGTTCTCTGGAAGGAAATTTACAGCATTTATTTGTTTAATCTCTCTAAAGCAGTCCAAAAGCACTACCTGAAGGCAGAACTTAGAATTGGATTTCTGGTCCCAGAGGACACCACTGTTGCTGCTACAGTTGGCCTAAAGCCCTAGCATGTAACAAGCACATTTGCAGTTAGAGTCTATTAATAAACTGATGAAAGCTCACCAGTTAAAAGCTGAAGAATGCCATTTAATGCTCTCTTTTGCTTTTAATGGACTGAAACCTGTTAAAATGGTGCTAAATAATAAGACAATTTTTTTTTTTGCCGCTGATAGAGGGGCAGGAACACACACACACACACACACGCACACACACACACACACACACACACACATTGAGAGATTAATTTCCACAGGCTCAACACCAAAAGTAGCTGGAATGGAGCAAAGCCTAGAGTCTGGAGGGTCCGAGAGCCCCACAGACAGTCTGGAGATGAAACTCGAGATGTTTCATTCAGACAGAACTATGATTACATTATCAACTTTTCCTGGGGCTATTAAATCAGTGGAGCAAAAAATAGGCACATTTGGTCCACAGACAGAGAGAGCCAAGTATAGCGGAGAGCGGCTTAAAATGGCACAACAGATGTCTCGGGGCTCTCATATCAAGGTGCATGCTCAGAAGGGCTCTTCCGGGGGCTCTAATGGGGAAAATGGCTTATTGAGCGCAAAAATGAGAGAAGTTAGGGGATGGACTTTTAAAGACTTTGCTCATTCTTTCACTTCCCAGACGGGCTGTTTCATCTATTTTGGATTTGTGATGTCAAACCAACCCATCGATGCAGTCATTTTGGTGAGACTTTTGCTTTTGTGATGGCTGTCACAATCAAACTTCACAGTCAACATTTGGTTCTCTCTTGCCTCCTAAGAACATTCATCTGCCTGTCCCACCCAATGTCCTTGACCGGCAGGAGGTTCCAGACCTCCAGGAGATGAGGAAGTTCTTCGTTGGTCAGAATGTAGCCTTAATGTTAAGGACATCTCACTCGTGTGGTTATGGAGACCACTTTCTGATTTCCTTCCTGTTTGTCTGGATTTAGATTCACAACCTTCGTCTGAAAACCTGAAGCTATCCATTCAATTTTTATATATATTTGTAAAATTCTTTTACTTCAACTCATGGCTCCAGTGTTTTGAACCTCATTTTAAGTTGGATTTAGCTTCTGCTTGCCTCAGTCACATGATCAATATGTCCTTCCTTTTATTGCCCCAATTTCTCTCTTGCTTTCTAAATCTTGTCCTGCCTTTTCTATTGCAGCTGTTAGAATAGAATAGAACAGAATACCACTGTGGCAGATTTCATTTACAAAGGTGGTTCTCAACTCACAGGACCATCTTACATTGGGACTTTGCCATCATTGGGTGGAATCTAGGCCCTCTTCCCTTGTGTCTGTCACAACCAATAGAGTGTGGTAGAAGGATATTATGACTGTAGAGGATAGGTCATAAGAGGAAATAAAGCTTCAGCCTGGCTGTTGTTTACAAACCTCAATGTGAGCAGCCCAGAACATATGGAGAGGCCACCAGTAGGTACTCTGGCAGATAGCCCCAGCTGAGGTTCCAGCCCAAAGGCAGAATCAGGAGCACCTGGGTGGCTCAGTTGGTTAAGTGTCTGACTCTTGATTTCAGCTCAGGTCATGATCTCAGGGTGATGAGATGGAGCCCTGCATCGCTCAGCATGGAAATTGCTTAAGATTCTCTCTCTCCCTCTACCCCTCCCCAAGCACCCCCCCAAATAAATAAATAAATCTTCAAAAGGCAGCATCAAGAGCCTGACATGTAAGGAAGGTCTTGAAATCACTCCAGCACAAGATCCCATTTGACTGTTAACATACAGAAGATAGCACGCCCTGCTCCTCCACCCAAGCAAAACCTGCCTACTTAATCCCAGAATCATGAGATATTAATAAAATACTAATAATACTAGTAATAAGATACTAATAATCATGAGAGATACTGATAGTAAATGATTCTTTTTTTTTTCACTACCAAGTTTGGAGTGGTTTATTTTATACAGAGATAATTGAAAAAAAAAAAAACAACACATTAAATAGCTGAATATGTGGAGACATCTAGACCAGGGATTTGCAAAGTATGGTCAGTAGGCCAAATCAAGCCTGCTGCATGTTTTAGTAAATAATGTTTTATTGGGATACAGCTCATTTGTTTATATATGGCCAATACTGCATTCATGTGACAGTGTCATCGTTGAGTAGCTGTGACAGAGAGTACATGGCCCACAAAGGCTAAAATATCAATACCTGGCTCCATTACAAGAGTTTGCTGAACCCTGATCTAGACAACTGGCTGACTTTTCTTTTCCATTTTTTAAAAAACTTTTGACCTTGGATTTTTACCATTTTGCACGCTTATTTCCTATCCAACTCTGTAAAATTATATATTAATTTGCGCACTAAAGATAGACTACACATACACACTCATGCATTTTGGTAAAACTTTCATTAAACTAAAATATACCACGGAGATTCCAAATAGTCATACATGTGGTTTTCATAATGGTAATGTTGAATTGAGTATGAATTGAGGAACCCAAAATTAAATATGCTCATTGACCAAATCAGGGGGTGTGCCACATTATGATAAAATGTTTCATTTTTCTTTCTGGAATAAGAAAACTGCTAATAATACTGGCAACTCCTGACTGCAGAAGTTTACACTGAAGTGGATTTTGATGAAAATAAAACAAAGGTTTTCTCAGGTTTTTAACTAAAGGTAAATGTTCTTAAAAGCCAACATCTAAACTTAATTCATCTGATGACAAAATACCCACACACTGAATAGGCCTGGTTTATGGATCTTAGATGTGTTCTACGTGAAAGAATTATTTTGTTAATCAAGGCCAACTTGGCACGTTTTCTTCTTTACTCTTTGTATTATAAAAAATTAAATTTCTGCAGCATACAACCAAAAAAAAAAAAATCTATCTTACCCTCGCCTGTTAATTGCAAGTTTGACGGAAGATGTTACCTTTACCCTTTTGAATAAAGAGACTAAGAGTGGACAGAAATACTCAGGGGATTTGACAACCATGGCAAGTAAATTATTCTATCAATGTTCCAACCATAGCTATTAGATTAGCGGTTTTTAACACAAAGACACATAATCTGGTTGGAAACTTGGATTACTCTAAATTAAGAAACTGTTTTTCATCTACTATTTCAAAAACCTTTTCAAAATCTACTCATCCTTTAGGGTAATGAATACTTCCGGCCCCACTTCCTAGGAAAGAAAAGTTAACACATACTAGGATCTGGAAAAAACAAAAAGACAGATATTACATCACTAACATATTTTTCCACAGTATTTGGCAAATGAGAGATTTATGAAACGTTTCTACTAATAGGGAGATAACTATTATTCTGTCCCATTTCTGACACACATAGCTTTCTTCAAAGCAAATTCTTTAAAATGGGGATGCCAATAACTTAGAAATAGCTCTTTTCATTTTTAATTTTTCTGTATGAGGATAAAATGTGATAATTTGTATGATGGCATATTGAAAACTTAAAAGCTATATAAATAAAAGCTACCCTGTTTTTGAAATTGCTAATTTTATAGGGAAAATTTTTATGACCTTGAATTCTAGATTACATTACCTTATTTTTAAATATCACCATATGCTAATCTAAAATGTCTTAGTAACATAGGAGGAAGCTTGCATTTATGGGCCTTGAACCAATCCTTTCTGGGTTACTGGATTTTCAATTACTTGAATTACTGCACTAAATATCATTTTAGTTGCCTGAAAGAATTAAAGCACTTTTCCAAAGTAGAAATTCTGAGATGATACATATCCTATGAGACTCTAATTTCTTGAAATGCAGGTAATCTCATCTCTTTATTTGATAATTTTGTTATATTCATTTAGAAAAATAACGTTTGACTGAAAAAAAATCCACTTGTTTCTCTTGTAGTTTTGTTCTTGCAGAGAATTCTGTCATTGTGTAGACAGCATTATAAAATCACACAGAAAAGTTAAGGCTGCAATGGTTTCACATGCAATTCCTAAATTAGCTACTATAAATTTTACATAGATGAAAGATGTTACTTTCCAATACACATGAAGATTTTCTGTGTGGAAAAATAATAGCAATATGGTTTTCATTAACAAAATGTAGACCAACAAAAAACTCTGGCCTTTAACCTTATCTTCTCTTACCAGCTTCCATGCAGGTGAAGACCACAATAAAGATGTGAAGAGCTTAAATGTGGGCAGACACACACATTAGAAACTTTTAACAGTTCCAAGGACTGCTATGCATAGACAAAGATTTAACACCCCTTAGGGGTGTTAATAATGTTTTGCAAAATAAGTGGAACTATCCTGGATGATCCACAGCCATGATGATGTCAATTAGCAACCAAAACTGGGGCTAGTGCTAACAAGGTTTATGGGAGGATTTCATGTTTTGCTGCTTAAGAGAAGACAGCAAGGCAAAAGGAGTCAGAACTTGCATTCAAACCCTAGCTCTGCTTCCTACAAATTTGTAGACTTCAGTCAAGTTCTTCAATTCAGAATGTGGTTTCTTTATCTGCAAATTAAGAATGTTTATTTCTAAGAGTCAGGCACTCCCCATAACCTTCATAAGCCTCTAGCACAGAAGTTCTAAACCACTTGGGATAGCCTTTTTTTCTGTCTCCTTCACTAAAGTGAGTCACTAGAGGATGGGAGTTATATCTAAAGGCAGCAAATACTGAATACTTGCTAAATGTTGACTAAATGCAACATTTCAACAAAGAAGTCATTTTAAAGATGACATACTCTAGACATTCAGTTTAGCATACACCAGTTAATATTCACCCCCCTTCTACCTCCCTCAAATGAAAGGGTCATTCCAACAGCTCTAAACTTTCATGGTACCATTATCTGCTCTTTTCTCCTGACAAATCATGTTCTATGCTGGGTTACATTTTGGGCTTATTTCTTGTTTTCTCAACCAGACTGAAGAACCTTATGGAAGAACTCCTTTTCTGCATCTTAGTTTTCATTCCTGGCTTATCTGACCTACTGTAAAAATACTTGTAGCTGAATGAGTAGGTATGACTGAATGGATGGATGAAAGAACAAATAACCTACAGTTCATGAGTCAGAGTCTCGAATATCTGACCATTTCAGAGAGTGGTGAGGGAGCTTTTCTTTTCCACAAGCCTTTCTACTTTGGCAGCATGAAAGAAGTACATTGTTTTTTTTTTGTTTTTTTGTTTTTCTTATTGTACTTAATTCCATTAGAGAGTTGGCAGGAAAACAGAAGGCGGGACAATAAATAAAATAAGGTCCAAATGGGTCAGTATCATTACTGCTACACATTCTGCATCTTGACCTTCACCTTGGAGTTTGGCAAGGCACCAACTGTTAGTCTGAATGTGATTGACTTGAACAATCACATAAGTGTAAAATGTCAAGGCTGCCCCTAAACTGAGTCATAACAAAAGCAAAGCAAACTAAAGCACCAGCTGCACGCTGGCTGAGTGGCACAGATTAGACCCCACATAGTTAAATATGCTCTCTGCCCTCAAATTTAACCTGATGCCAATGTCAGAACTTGAAGTTAGTACATAGTCAATCTGATTCTGTACAGCTTTTTAAAATGTTCCCAACTCTCATTAAAAACAAGAGTAGCACAGTAATTTCATGATGAATCTGACTACAATTATGATCATTAAAATAGTGACTTAATTTTATGCTGTCTTTAGGAAATGTTCAACCCAAGGGTTGCACATTCAAATTCTGAGTTACACTGGTTAATATCTTTGATTTGTATTATAAAGTAGTTAAATGTGATAGAGTTCAATTAGTAAGACTCATTGACTATATGCATTCAAATTGTTGCTAAACATTTTGGAGTGTGTTAGTTTTTACTGTTAATAGAATTCTTAGGATGATCTTCCTGAAAATAAAATTAATACAGCACTATTTATTGATATATATTTTTTCTTTTCTTTTCTTTCTTTCTTTTTTTAAGTAGACTCCATGTTGGGCATGGAGCCTGATGTGGGGCTTGAACTCATGACCCCGAGATTAAGACCTGAGCTAAGACCGAAAGTCAGAGGCTTAACTGACTGAGCCACCCAGGTGGCTGATATTTTTAATGTAAAACTGCTAGTTGCCAGGGCGCCTAGGTGGCTCAGTCTGTTAAGCGTCTGCCTTCAGCTCAGGTCATGATCTTGAGGTCCCGGGATCGAGCCCCCCGTTGGGCTCCCTGCTCAGTGGGGAGTCTCCTTCTCCATCTCCCTCTACCCTCCCCACCCCCGCTCATGTACACATTCTCTCTCTCTCTCTCTCTCACATAATTTTTTTTAACTGCTAGTTGCTGGGACAAAGATGTGTGATGTAAAGGTGTATGCTCTATCAAGGAGGTGAAAATTTCATGGGGTTGACAAGTAGGAAGATATACAATTTCAGTAAGTGCTAGGGCAGAGTTTACATAGAAGCTTGGAATAGGAATCAATCAGGCAGAGTGTGAATGCATTTGTATGCATTTGTATGCATCCATGCACATATGCATTGGCACATAACACGTACATCCTCTGTGCATCGGTATGTGATGCATTAGGTAGGGTGAGGTATAAGAGAGGATTTTTCCAAGCAAAAGAACACACACATTTTGCTTGCAGCCCTCAAGTGATTTTGCTGGGCTGGAACTAGGGACAGATATGGAGGGCTGACAGAATGGTAGGTAAGAGCTAGATCACAAATAAGTTTTGATGCTATGTTTAAGAGTTTGGCATTCATAGAACATAAATAAAAGTGTAATTTTTAGTTTAAGTATCTGTTTCAGTTTGGGTTTTACTAAGAATTCAGTAGAAGCTTTATGTCTCCTGGCAGCAAGAAATATGCTGTTGGTGTGCTTTGTTTCACATTTCCTGTCTACCACTATTAGATAGCAAACTCTTCACTTTCCCAATTTGAAGACAAAGTTCTCTAATTGTCCACATGTTTTTACAGGTGCTCACCTCACATACTGTCATATTTGATCATTGTTCAACTTTTTTTGTTGTAGTAGATATTCTACCTTAAAGAATTATTATCTTGCCATTGAAATAGTTTATCAATATATAAGTATGTGTCTACTCAATTCCTAAGAAGGACATAAAAATAGGGGAAAAAATTCCTCCATGAATTAAAGAAACAAAAAGAAGAAGAAGAAAAACACATACAAACACACAGAGACACAGATGTTTCTGGAAGTGTGGCATCTGTAGGCAAAGCCACAGGGAGTTTTAATTTAATTTTTAAAATTCATCCAGATGTCTGGTATTTCATAGATACCGGCTAGATGTTTAGCTTGTAATTTATTTTAAGATTTGATATTTCTGGTAAAAAAAACAATCACATATACAGAGTGTGTACACAGACACAGACACCCATGTATGCATGCCAAGTTAGAGACCCAGTTGCTTTAGACTCTAACATAAAATTATACACTAGCTTGTCAAGTTAGTCTTAATTCCCTTATCTTGCACACCATACACCTGCACCCAAACAAAGCTGGATGACAGGTCCTTTACAAAGTTTAGGTCTCTCACTGCTTCATTCATTCATTATGTTGAGGAAGACCACATGTTCTTGTCTAGATGAATAATTCATTGTGAAATTCTTCTGTGATTCAAGGAGTTTTATGTAGTGTATCTAAGACAAAACCTTTATCAGCCTAACAGGACCAGCAAAATACCATTCATCTTGATTTCCTCAAGCACAAGAACAGGACAGAATATTTTGTGTTATTTCCATGTCATCTCTAATATACAACTTGTCATCACTGGTTCACATACAAAGATCCTGGAACCACAATATTCAAATAAGTGCTAGATTTTTTTTTTTCCTTCTGAATTTCCCTTCTCTTTTTCAGTCTCTCTGGAGATCTGCTACCAGCATACTCTGCTGGCACTTATCACACATCTTGAGAAGGGAACACTTGATAGAATTCTCTATCTTTGACCAATCTGAAGCATGTCATGAGCCAGTGCTAAGAAAAGAAAAAGCAATTTAGGCATAAATGTTCTCACAATTGTACTTCAACTCCTGCCCCAAGAGGCATGCAATGGGGTCCTTTATCATCGTACTGATTGTTCCAGGGAGGGTTTGTTTGGAAGAATGGATCAGAAAAGAAAGACCCTAGGAGCTAGCACAATTTCCACTAAGCCAGGAGGGGCATTTATACACCACTGCATCAGATCTTTAAGTGCTGATAGAAATGTGTCCCTTTTCAAATGACTTTATATTTCTTCTTAAATTTCAACAGAGCTATGGATTCATAAAGCACAAAAATGTTTGTTTCTCTGCTTAAAGAAAATGGGCAATGCTGATTATGAAAACCTGGTGTAGTGGGATATTTCAGGGGTGGGTATGAAAGATAAAATCTTGTATATAAATAAATGTGTTAAATAGTTATATTTATATATAATATGTACTATACTCTATCATATATACTAATATATAATACAATATCAAAGATACATAGCTTTCTGATATCAAGCCCAGCTTGTATTTTGTTATTATTTTCAACATTTGGGACATTTGTTTGAAGACTATGTCAAGAAAAACAAACTTTTCCCATCTTCCTTATGAAAACAGAACAGAGCTAATTCCCACTTGTCCTCCATTAAAAACTGTGTACCTATTTCCTAAATGACATTGGGATTAGTGTTTCCTAACAAATGAGTCATCTACCACTTCTATTTCCAGTTTACAATTCTCATGATTTGGCTTCTACATAAATGGAAGGGGGAAAAGAAATGTTTGTGCTTAGCTTTGCCTGGAACTGGGCCAATTGTAAACAGCTGGCTCTAGAGGGTAATTCTCAGGAAAGAACCCAGAAAGGAAAGAACCCAGATTTTGTGACTTTACAACTGATTGACTTTCCCAAAGAAGCTTTGTTTCCTGATATATTTGCTTTCAGTCACTGGCCATCACTTTACAAAGTAAATCTTTTTTATCATTAGAAAATATTTTCTTTATCACTCCAAGTGCCTGACCAAATAATGTGAATTCAAATAAACACTTAGAGTCAATTATTAACCCAGAGCAAATAAATACTCCTTTGCATTCCTAGAGCTTCTCAAAAATAGATTCAAAAACATTTCAGTCTCAGCACCTTTGAGTCAGATGAACACGATATCCCCGGATTATAATTTTAAATTTTAAAAAAAGAGAAAGAGAGGAAAAAATGGATACAAAAGAAGGCTAAATCATAAGGATGAATAGTGCAAATTCAAATAACACAGTGGCTTTATCTGATGAATATATTTGCAATTCACTGAGACTTGATAAAGAGAAGTATGTACTAGAACCAGAAGAAATGTTCTCAGATCTTACCAGTTAGATGACTAAGGTATGTCTATATACTCAATGTATAGGCTAATTAACTCTTGATCTTTAAGTGCTGATAGAAATGTGTCCCTTTTCAAATGACTTTATATTTCTTCTTAAATTTCAACAGAGTTATGGATTCATAAGGTAGTCACAGGAGGGGACATTAGAAATGTCAAGGTATTCCTTACCTGTGCAACTAGAGAAACTCAAAACAAATAAACTTCAGGGGTTAGACTTGATGACCTTTATGAAAACTCTGAAATTTGATGACTAATATCTCAGAATTCTTTAGATTAATGAGAACCGTTGTTCTTCCATGGAGTCATCTATGCAACAAATATAAAAGTCTAAAGCTTTGCTATGCTCCTCCCTTCAAAGAACAAAAACACAAAGCTGGCTGCTTCAAGTTTTAAAACTTCTTATTTATATTTTATATAAATAGTACTCTGTAAAAAAATAAACAGATTAATCAAGTATATACCCTCAATGAATATGTCATCTAGCAATAGGAGGAGGTAAAGATATAAAAATTATATCTTTTTTTAAAGATTTTTATTTATTTATTTATTTAACAGAGATAGAGAGAGAGCACAAGTAGGCAGAGTGGCAGACAGAGGGAGAGGGAGAAGCAGGCTCCCCGCCGAGCAGGGAGTCCGATGCGGGGCTTGATCCCAGGACCCTGGGTTCATGACCTGAGCAGAAGGCAGACGCTTAACCGACTGAGCCACCCAGGCGTCCCTAAAAATTATATCTTAAGATAGGGTAGTTAGGTATGGATTCTTATGGGATTTGAGATGCAGAGAGAAGAGAAAAGTGATATACTTTTAAGAGAGAAATTTAGAAGAACAGTAAGACAGAAAATGAAGGTGAGACAGAAAAATAAGGTGTGTTTCTAGTGGAGAATATTGCAGGTGAGCAGCAGAAGAGAAGTTTGGAAAGGTAGGTTGTGGTCAAACCACAGAGGACCATGAGGCTCAGCATGAAGATAAACTGAAGGTTTCTGAATGAGTAGGTGCTATGATCTGCCCTGTAGAGTATAAACAGACAGGAGAATGAAGAACATGGTTGTCAAGGGACAAGAATGGAGACAGCTGGACTTGCCTGGAGGCTAGGGCAATTGTATGAGCAAGGCACAGACTTGTACGAGGCCAGAATGAGGGTAGTAACCAAAAGGGAATGAGTAAAGGATGGGAGGGGAGTGGATTCTAGCACCTGAATAGACATATGGACTGAGATAGAAGAGGCAGAGACACCTAGAAAGTTTCAACTCTGTGAAGTTCAGGATCAAAACTGAAACTAGGAAAGACAGGATGGAGACAAAGTTGGGGATGGTAGGGAAGGTTAGGCTTTTTTCTTTCTTTCTTTCTCTTTCCTTCTTTCTTTCTTTCCTTCCTTTCTTTCTTTCTTTCTTTCTTTCTTTCTTTCTTTCTTTCTTTCTTTTTCTTTCTTTCTCTTTCTCTCTTTCTTTCATTCTTTTTTTTCTTTTTTTTTTTTTTTTTAACCTGTAAAACAGAAGTGCTGACAAGCCACCCAAGTTAGTGACGAATAAGTCATGGAATGTCAGGTTAGGTTTTAGGCTAGAAATGAGGAATGCTGAGACATCTAGGCACAAGTGATGGTTAAAGCCATGGAGGAATGCTGTGTTACTGTTCACCAATTTCTGCTTCCCCTCCCTGGAGGAGATTATTCTTCCCTGCCCATGATAATCAAGCTTGACCATGGAACTTGACAAAGTAAAGTGAGAAGAATATTAGATGTCCCTTCCATTAAGAAGCTTTGAGAGCCTATTGATTCACAATCTTTTTTCTCCCCCTGCTATAGAATTGGTAATGTCCAGCTAGTGACTCCTTCATTAGCCTAGCCTGCAGTTAAATTAACCTGGAAGAAAACCACAGCTAATATGTAGTGTGAGGGAGAAATAATTAGTTGTTGTAAAAGCCACTAGGATTTGGAGGTTGTTTATGACTGCAGTATAAACTAGCCTAACTTAACTGATAGACCATGGGAATGAATAAGATTACCCAAAAAGGAAAACTAAAGAAAGATCATAAGATGACCAAGCCTGGGACTTAATTCTATGATTGTGAATTTGTCATTTCACAGGAGGAAGAATGAGCTACATTTGCTAAGTTACTTTGGGAATACTTCTTAATTTTTCTCATTACTTCTTCTGGGTAAAAAAACCTCACATTTAAAAAAAAAAAAAACCTTGCTAGATGAGACAAAATCATTCTGGCCATATTTGGAAATGTTTGCTCTTTGAATTATTCTCTAATGATTAGCAACCATTCTTACGTACCAACAATTCTGAGTGCTTATTTTTAAAAATATTATTTTTGTCTGGAAATTTTTCTTTGTGTAAATTCACTAACCTAGCACTCTTCATTAGATCATGAGAAATAAAATTATGCTTTAATGTTAGGGAGTCTCATCCTGCCTAGAGGTAGGGGAACTAGGCTTTCTGTGAGCAGTTGGTGGTTGATCACTGAATATTATCTTTTGCTCACCACGCCAGCAGGCAGAATGACATAAGCAATGACAAAAAAAAAAAATCCCAAAATTATAGTTCATGAATAAGAGCTTACCCTGCAGATCATGTAGACATATTTGTTATCCTAAGGCAGCAATTAAAACCCATAATATATGATTTAGGAATTTAAGAGAAATGGTCAGTCAAAATTATTTTTATCAAGTAGATATGCAGTGAAACTTTGTTCATTATGACTATTCTACTTCCTGTATTTTAGAGAATCCCAGGAAAGCCTCCAAATCAATGTTCTAATTCAAGTCCACACCACTTCTTGTCCTTTTCGCTACTGTCGTCCACTCTTCTTTAAGGTGCTCATCTATCAAATCGTTGTATACTTAGCCTTCTTAATAGCAGTTAGCTTTTTTATATAGCTGGATTATTTTCATTAAGAATGATTTTATAAAACTAGTAAAATGTGATTTAATGCATCTATATCTTTTATGTATGGATAAGTCCAGGAATCACAAAACAACCTTGTGTATTAAGCAGTAGAGTTAAAATTTTTTTTGTTAAAACATACATGATCTTTGGTTCTAGAGTCTTATCTCTCTCTCCTTCTGCCTCCAAGTATTTAACTATTCTAGGAAACTAGCTCAAAGACCCATCTTGTTTTCAGGGTTGTACTTCTTCCTAATCAATATGAAGAAGCAGACAGTAATAAAAAGGACACGTAATAGTTTTAAGAAAATTCCAATTTGTCAGCGTAGGTGCATCTGATTTATATTGCAATACAAACGGGTAAGAAGGCTATAAAATGACAGGAGGTTTCCTGGGCTACTTCTCATGGGTAGTTTTGTGGAAATCCCAATTTAAGGACAGAATTCAGCTTAAAAACTTCTAGCGAGTGTGTTGAAATTGTTAGTCTTTCAACCTATATGACTTTTTTTCCTGGGTATAGTTTCCCATGGATTAGGAAGGCAATGTACTTCTGATGCTCATAACGTTCTTCCTTTGGCTTTAGGATATTTATACTAAGTTTACAGACTTTGCTATCCTTTCTGTCCTTCTGGAATTTTCTTAGCTTCATCTTGAAAGGGTATGTCACCATTTCAACACCATTCCAACCATTAGATAAGTGCTGGCCTCTCTGCTAAGAATCTGGTTATTTTACGTAGGTTCTCGCCACACCCCAATCCAAAACCTATTTCCATTTAACTTCTGAAAGGACAGAACCTTCATGACTGCCATCCTTTCCAAACGAATTTCTGACTGAGGCATGGAGGTATGTATTCATAACTCATTTATTATTCTAGTTTCCTAGGATAGTTAAGTACCTGGAGGCAGAAGGAGAGAGAGATAAGACTCTAGAATCAAAGATCATGTATTTTTTAATGATAAAAAATTTAACCCTACTGCTTAATATGCAAGGTTGTTTTGTGATTCCTGGACTATCCATACATAAATGATACAGATGCATTAAATCACACTTCCCTAATTTTACAAAATCATTCTTAATAAAAATAACCCAGAGACAACACACATGGGAGCCTTTCCTAACCGAAGTTAGCAGTTTTACCCATCATGTACAAATATATTTTTAAATGATGAGAATCCTCAATTTAACAGGGTTTGTTTTTTTTGTTTTTTTTGTTTTGCATTTTAAGAGGATTCGAGGTAACCCAAATAGCTATTGATAAGAATATCTAAGAACAGAGAAGACTGGGGACAAGCAAAAACTTTACATCAAACCCCATCTCTTTATATCAAACTAATTTCTTTGTTCTTCCTACCTACTATCTTTTTGCAAAAAAAAAAAAAAATCTTTATGGAAAATATGGCTTTAGGGATCCCAATTTGTACCCTGATAACTAGGAGCAGAAATTACACTCACCTGCTTCATTACTGCTCATTCCCCTACAGCCACCAAAATAAGGCAGTGAATTTTCAGTTAATAGAGAAAAAAATTAATGCTTTCTTGATAAGGTTTTACATCTGAATTAATAAGATGGCATAATCCAGTTCTTGCTCTGGATACCAAAGAATTGAACACGACAAGCACTTTTTTTTCCCTGTAGTATGTTGTGACACAAAATTGGATGAATCAGAGAGCCAAAGAAGTGAAAGAAAATACAGCGATTTACTAGATATTTTACTCAGTACCTACACCATACTAGACCAGGGTACAAAGATGACAGTTGCACTCAGCCTCAGAGGGGACATGGGGATCTCAGGGAGTGTGGGGCATAATGCATCTACCAATAATATACTTCGGTAAAGGACATGACATGTGTCATGGGAACTCAGAGCGAATATCATTATTCCTTACAGATTCACATAGAAGCAAGCATCTCTCCAGAACATCTGAGGAACATATATGTGTCTAATCGATGCCACCATGTGTAATAAAGTTGCTTTAATCTGTTCTATTTGTTCACTGTAGCATTTTACATTTTCATCAGTTATGGCTGGAAGATTCTCTTCTACTTAAGATATTACTATTGATGATGATATAAATGCTTCCTGACCATTGTCATTTGTAGGGATTAGAAAACAACCGACATGTACCAGCCATGGTGTTCTAGAAATTGATTTATTAAAGATACATCTATGAATCACACAGGACCTCTTTTTATGTAAATATTGAGGACCAATGGTCTTATATTTAAAAATGCCAGCTTCGGGAAACCCCACTGGTTTCCCCTGCCATGAATAAACTGGTTGCTTGCAGGAGCTATCCCAAGAGGCCATTCAGAGGCCATTATTTCACTGTGAAGACTCTGTTTAAAAGAATAATTGGCATCGATAACACTTACCTGTGTATGCAGAGGGAAGGTTACGCAGCCGTAACAAGCCCATAATCACACAGCCACTACTTAAAACAACGCAGGGTTTGGGATTTATGAGAATAAGTCCTGTCAGTAATAAAGCCCTTATCGGGGCCTTCTCGATTCATTTGGCATCCGCTGCCGTGTACTCACAGTCAAATCTGCCATGTGGTTATAGGCTAAGGTGCTGCATACAAGACAAACGATACCCACTGAAAAGATTTACTTCTCAAAAACATGGCTTCAAGTGCCTTTATGCTTTCGTGTTCCTCTAAAACAGCCACAGGACCATTTCAAATGTAAAATCTGCAATATAACTAGTGATTATCTTAAACAGTTGCTTAAGGGGATTGGAAAAATGAGGAGAAACAATTACCATTACGCAGAGAGATGGATCGAGCATGAATCAATGCGCAGGAACATAAGGAAACAGACATGGGGCTGGACAAGGGAAGGGACCCCCAAACAACGATGATGACAACAACAACAAAGATCATCGCTTAACCTGTTTTGTCAGAGCTGGTATTGATGGTATTGGTAGTGATGGAGGTGAAGGTAGTCTTTGCGCTGTCCTTGGCAGTTACAGATTTCTGCTTATTTTTCATGGCTTCCAGTGCTTTGAGCTTCTTGGCATGTTTCGTGCCTTTGTAGTGGGCCGCAGCCTGGCTCTACAAAGGAGAACAAAATGAACCATGCAATCAGGCTCATTTCTAAACTGGCATTCTCTGTATTACTGCAAATACAGACTTCCTTTCAATAATAGGTACCATTCAAGCTAATTCTGGCAGTGGCCAAACAGTAGGGCTCTATTTAGAATGATGCTAGAAAGCAATGGGAATCAACTTCTGAAACCTTGGGACCGAAGGAAGAAATATTCTATCATTTCTCTTAAGAGAAATGTAGCTGAACACTAACACGTTGACAACATTTTCCTGGGGAATGGGGAAAAAAAAAAAAAGAATCTATACCCATATTGCTTTTGTTCTGCCACAGAAGATGCTGGGCTCCCAAAGATTAACAAGGGCCCCAGAAAAGAGTAACTCTCTTGGCTCAGGAAATGTGTTTTCTCTTTCTACAATATATCTTATTAATATGATCCCCGACAGGTGTCTACAAGGAAAAGTTCACATATAACAAGGGAAGTGGGCACCCTGGAGACTAAGATTGAAGCTCGAGAGTTCAAAAGCAAATGCACTAAGTCCAGATGAAGTACACAGAAGTTGGGCAATTTCCTGATCCTTTCTTTCTCCTCACTTCCTACAGAGGTAGCCTGAGAAATTCAACGGAGTGGCATTCCTTAAACACGTGGGTCTTTCATGCCCTAGTCCATTGTCAGGAGGCTCCAGTGTGTTTTGACTGCTTAACGGGGCCAATACTATTCTTTTATCCATGACTTCTGAGATTTGAACAGTAATATACATTTTTCCAAGTTTACATTTTCTTAACACAATTTTGTTGTTGTTGTTCTTACTAGAGACATACTAATTGAGATAGAAAATCATTTTAAAGAATTCTGTGTTTATTAATGTTCACTGGAAGAAAAGAAGACTTGGTGGCTTGGGGTGGGATGGGAGTGGGCAGGGAGATTCTTAGATCAGATTCTTAGATCAGCTCAAAACCCTTAAAAAGTCTCACAAAGAAGAAATCTCAGTGGAGGACTATATCGGTTAGACTACCTACCACTTCCCACGACTTATTTAAACTCCATGTTCTGGCTCCATTTTGCCAGAAAAAATAATAACCACACTGTCCTCTTTGTCATAGCAATGGTGGGTAGGTAGGGTTGCAGTATAATATCTTTTTATAAATAGATAAATAAATAATCCACACCTTCATTTGCATCATTCTGACAAGTATTCTCAAAGGACTAGGTACCCTTATTGAAAGAACACTGGACAAGGAAATTATATTAGAAACAGTCTGAACAGAGAGGACATTCATGCATCAGTTACAAGTTTTCCAACAACACATAACATCAAAAGACAGTGTGAGCCAAAACGTGAAGTTAAGACTTGCTATAGTTAACTGAAAAACCAGTGATAAATTGGATTGGGTTGATTCTACATAAAGAATGCCACTTTGATGGACAGAGTTGCATCCCCTTTTTTCCTGCTTAGTTCTCCTTTTTAATAAATCAAGTCCTTTGGCCCTATCTTTTGAGGGCAATATGCTATAGTCAATTAAATCCACAATATAGACAGTCATCTTTTCTAGGCAGCTGGCTACGTACTTTCCTGTAAAGCGAAGTCCCTCTCTTCTCTCTGTCAGCATTCCTACCCTTGACATAGAAGTAAATGTTTTATATATAATACACATTAAAAGACAGGGTTTAGTTTAACAATGCTATCTGCACTTATACCTCCAAAATATACATTTTAAGATTCCTAGCAAGTCTTCATCCTCAGTAGTATTTCAAATCAGACAAGACTTTGTTTTAACACACCATAGGACCAGGTGAATGTCGCTATTTTGGATATTTGGAAACTAACTCCAAAAAAACCCCTGCACGTGAAGAAAGTACTTATATCCCCAAAATGTTCTCTGCACAGGTACAGCTAAGCCAATGCTTTCAACCAGTGAAATGGCTCAGGGAGTTGTGAGGAGAAGGGGGTGACAGAGTGAGCAATAGTTGGTGGTGGGCTCCCAAGTGAGACACCTGATCCATTAAAGACATGATAAAAAATGCATACTCACTTGAATACTTGAATAATAGTCCCAAAGCATCTTGATAAAATTATTTCAATTAAAAATTATCTGACTTAAAAAAAAAGGTAACTAAGCCTTTTCTAAATTTGAAAACAAAAAACAAAACAAACAAAAAAAACAAATGAAGATCCAAAGTGCTATGGAAAGATCAGGACATGTAAAATTTAGGGGAAAGATAAAGTATAGAGGGGTTGACTGCCCTGGAGGTGACCAATGTGATTATGATGATGAAGGGCATATGTGTTGGGGGAGGAGGTGGACATACAGGTTGGAAACTGAATGTAAACACATAACCCTTTCTGGATATTTTACATTTCCTTTGTCATAGACCTTTATTTAATGTTTGTAGAATTTATTGTACTGCTCTTGGATTATACTGATATAAATTTTTCTAGTCTATGCATGTTGACCCCATAACTTCTGATCCATCTTGATACAGGTGTGTTGTATAAAGGTATGTTCCTTGTGTAAAGGAAGTACACCCAGCGAGCTCTCTTTACCCCTTTTGGCCACTTCCTGGACTGAATAAATTATTCAGCCCCATCTAATATTTCTGTAACTATAGACAAAGCTGGAGTCACTGGGAGTTTTTTTTAAAAAAGCAGTAGTTGGTCAGAGATATTTCTTTGGGACTCAGCTGCTTTTCCTTTGGGTAGAGAGGCGCTGGATGCACCTTACCACCCCACATTCCCTCTGGGGTTGTTTCTATTATTAGCCATTCTCTGAATCAAGTCACTCCCAGAAGCCTGGGAACCATCAGACACAAGCAAACATTATTTTTTCACAAGAATGGTTTCAAGGTTAAATAAGTGAACTATTTCATTGCGGCACATTTCAGCATTCTGTATTTTAAAACTGAAACAGAATCAGATGATCACAGTATACACAGAAGTGAGCAGAACAATAGATATGGGGCTTTGACAACTTCTTTTTAAATAATGAGTGTAGTATTAGGGTACTGTATAATAAACATCACTACTACCGACCTTGAAATAGCACATGACAGCATGAAATCTAACAAGTGTCATCCCAGAGGCGAGTGCTGACATTAAAGATATGCACACGCATTCCTGTAGAATAGAATGACGCCACTTTAAATGTCATCACCACATCCCAGTCATCAGTAGCCAGTCAGACTTTCTCATCTTCAAATTTTATCTTCAGTATTTCAAAATGGCTTCAAGTTTAAATGCAACTGAAGTCCCAAAGTAGAAAAAAATAATTGTCAAATGGCCAAAATTGGGAGAGGAATCTCATTCCTTTGAAACACACGTATACACATTTATTTTACTGATCGAAGTGGGAGGCCAATTGATAAATCACTTTTATCTTATGAAACTCACTGAATAATTTTATGTTAATATTCATCTATCATTTTATCTCATTAGCACCAATACATTGTACATTTTTACTCTACCTCTCTTTAATATGAGGTGTCTTAATATGATTTTTAAAAACTAAGTTTATTGTTAGCACACACATCTAGTTCCCATAACCAGCTAGTTTTCATGAACACATATCATTTCAAAAGGAACATGGTAGTCTTTGTTAGTTTGTGATATCAATGTAATTTTGCCACATATGAAATTGCATTAAAATTAAATGAAAGGTAACATATTAAAAGGTAACATCAGAAAAAGAAAGGTATCATATTAAAAGGTAACATCAGAAAAAGAAAGAGTAGTTATTAGAGAAGTTGTAATCCTTTTTGAGGAGGGGAGAGATAATACTTGAGCCAGAGGAATTTTTTCTTCCTTCCCTTTCCTTCCTTCCTTCCTTCCTTCCTTCCTTCCTTCCTTCCTTCCTTCCTTCCTTCCTTCCTTTCTTCCCTTTCTCTCTCCCTCTTTCTTTCTTTCTAAGAAATTATCTGATATTTTTAATTTTAGCTTAGATTATTGTTTTAGAGATAAAGAGGAAAATAAAGTGATAAAACATGATATAATATCCTAAACTCTAAAACACTTACTTTAGATTTACATTTTAGGAATTACTAAAAATTACTTCAGGGAGAAGTTCAACATTTTTATTTATCTATGTACAGTTGTTTTTATGTTGTATATATTCATTCAAATGTAATACTGAGGCAGTGTTTACAGACTCAGCCCTATAGGTTAGGGCCAGTGTGCATTTTAAATTGATCAGCAGCTGGGGTGCGTGGGTGGCTCAGTTGGTTAAGCGACTGCCTTTGGCTCAGGTCATGATCCTGGAGTCCTGGGATCGAGTCCCACATCGGGCTCCCAGCCTGCTTCTCCCTCTGACCCTCCCCCCTCTCATGCTCTCCCTCTCATTCTCTTTCTCAAATAAATAAATAAAATCTTTAAAAAAAATAAATTGGTCAGCAGCTTATTAAATACTTTGAATATCACTTTTGTATAATATACCAATCCTTAATGTATCTTAATTCTTTTATTATCAAATCTCAGCTTCATTTAACACTGATATAAATAAAGAATTAGTTCTCAAAGTGTGGTCCCCAGACCAGTATCAGCAGCAGCAGCTGGGATCTTGCTATAAATGCAAATTCTCACCGTCCATCCCAGACTACTAAATCAGAAACAATGGAGCTGGGGGGCTTAGCAATGTGGGCTTTACAACCTCTCCAGGTGCTTATAATGCATACTAACGCTTCAGAACCACTCATCTTAAATGTGTTAGAACATTTTCTTCAAAGATGGCCCCTTCTTTAATAAATAGCCAAAGTTTAGATTTTTTAAAAAGATTTATTTGTTTAATTTTAGAGGGGCGGGGAAAGGCAGAGGGAAAGAATCTCATGTAGACCCTTCCTGAGTGTGGAGCCCAAGGAGGATGCAGGGCTCAATCTCAGGACCCTGAGATCTGACCTGAGATGAAGTCAAAAGTCGGTCACATATCCAACTGCAACACCCAGGCGCCCCTTAAGTCTAGATTTTTTAAGATTAATATTTAATCATTTAACATTTACTAAATGTGAACAATGGGTATCACCCAAGAAAAAACAAAAGCTTCTTTCCTTAAAAACAAGTCATAACAAGAAATTAAAAAAATAACTGATACACAGGTAGTTGGGGAACTTCTATCAAAGAGGGATGGATGCAAAAGAGCAAATCAACCTTAGTAACCTCCAAACAATTCTAAAACCCCATAGAAGTGCTTCCCAAGTCCTTGAAATTTTCTCTTTCCAGTTTTTACCTTTTCTTTTCAAGCTAATTATTGTTGCAGCATGACCTTCTGACCCCATTATTTTACCTTTATATTGAATGCTTTGCTATGATTTATTTTTCCGGGGTTTAGGGACATCCCCAGCTCTATGAAAAAAATAAATAAAAATCAAGCCCTGTGCACAACACTTAAAACATTCCTATAACAAGTACCTAGTCCACTATTTTACATGCATCAAACTGACTTAGTGTTAGTCATGTCTAGCTTCTTTTCTTATGTACTTTGGGCTCTTTTACCAAGGGAAACTTCTAGCCAGCAGACAAAAAAAGACAACTCTGGTAAGCTAAGAGAGTGCTTCCTCTGTTACTCCGTTTAACAAAATATTTGAAGAAGAAACTTAAAAGACAGAATAGTTCATTGTTTTTACACTTACCTTACTGCTGTGGATACATGTACCTTTCAAATTCTCTTACATAATGGAGAAAATGACGCAATATAGGTATTTTTATCGCTTAATTACACGTCCCATAAAGAATATTTAATAATTTATTTCAACACTTGATTGTGTAGTTAACATCTAAGTAGATGACTGCATTATGAATAAAAATGAAAATTCCCTTGCACTGAGTCCCAAGGTGAAAAACATGATTCAATTAAGAGTGTTCTCTGAGCTCAAGTGATTGATGCCTTACTTTAAATGTGTTCCTGTCTTCCGTACTTTTCAATACAGAAATGAACAGTAAGAGTCACAGGAATAGAAAAAAAATAGAACAAAAGAGATAATGCCACAAGATTAGAGTGATTTTTATACACCACCACTATCCACTGGAAGAAAGAAATTCTAAATAAACAAAGAAAAAGAAAAGGGGCATGTCACAGTTTCTCAGATACATTAGGTAACTATTTGATTTTTTACAAGAAAAGAAAATACCTTTTCACTAAGTACTTATGTAGTTGTGAAAAAAGTAATCTAGATGGACTCACTTATCTTTTCAAAGTCTCTCAATGCATCTACAAACTTCAGGACTTTTAAGCGATAAGTATTTAATGTTTTCAAGTATTTAATGTGAGTGCTAATGTACAGGACTTATTTGAGCGGGAGAAGCTAATCTGAGAGGTCCTGCCTGGTTCCTGCTGTGAAACCACTGTTTTTGTGTATTTGGAATCCAGACAGCTGCCTCACTGACCTCTCGTGGTGGGGTCCTGACTGGGGGACACTGGCTCACCATGGGCTCTGGTATGTATGTATGTATGTATGTATGTATGATGTACGTATGGAATGTATATGATGTGATGAAGCCAAAAGAAACATCTGGTTTTGCCTAAATTTGGTCAATATTGATGGGAGCTTTTTGTAAGCCCGATCCTTCTAATGAGTTTTAACTCTAGTGATATAATCACAAACATGTTTTGTATGGAACTAAGAGAAATCAGAAAACCACTTTGTCTAACTACTCAATCGGTGTTCGGTATCCTTTCACAATGCCCATAGCTTAACACTCTGCTCAGTGTGTGATTGTCAGGTACCACTTAAAATGAGGGGGGGTTTAGAAATGTTGAATCTAATTATATGGGAGGGTCAAGTTGTCATAGGTATTGGTATCAGTAACAGAGAAAAACGGCTTTATTTCCCGGCAGGGTATGCATGCTTCCTCTAAATAACCCCCAACTTCCTCCTCCAGGCAACCTACCTGCCCCCTGGCACAACCCCACAGTCCTGACCCTCACGGTCACCACGTCTGCTCTCTATAGAGAACAACTGTTTGCAGTGTAGCTCAAGGAGGCATAGCCTTCCCTTTTATTCTCTTAAGGATAATACCACAAGAAGAAATAATTTTCAGGCCTTTGCGTGACTGCTTCCCTCTGTCTGGAGAACCATTACTTGTTTGGCAGAAATCTACTCATCACGTTTCACCTGCTCCATGGAGTCCAGGGTAGGTCTGCGTTATAACACTTATGTCACTGCCATAAAAAGGGTTAAGTGTCTGTTTCTTCTAATAGGGAATGAATCTCTGAACAGAGAGAGAAAGACCTGGTGTTACTCATCATTCTGTCCCTAGAACCTAGTATGGATCTCTAAATAGGTGCCTATTAAATGCACGTTGAATTAATTTCACATTTTGATTTTAAAATGGAAATATGCATATGGTGTCTCAATGGATTTTGTATGTGAACAGGGTTCAACTTAATTCTCTGCCATTCTTTGGCACTCTGCCTTATCTGTTGAACACACTTTAGGGAATTTTTATGGCGCTTAATGCTGGAAAAGCATCTGGCACAAACACAAACTATTATTTTTTCTCAGGGAGAAAGCTTATCATCAACCACAAATTGTGCTATTTACAGGAGCTCTCTTTGCATGGAATGTAGCAAAGGAATAATATGGAGACTGTTTCACTTTTTAAAAACTTTGATAAATAACTAACAAGTTTTTTAATCTCGGAAATGAACTATTCCAGTGATGACTCGCAATTTAAGATTTCTCTGAAAGACTAAATTCTTATGTAAGAATTTTCAGTACTTGGAGAATGCTATTTCTCTGTTAACACTATTTTTAAGCTTTCAAAATGGAATATTTTATGCTCTAAAACAATACAGGGAAATTATGACATCATTAACCCACGTTCCTCCCTGAAAGCCCACATAATAATATACATCTTGTATTTGCTGAAAAAAGAGCACCTTCCATGGGGAAAAATTATCAAATTCCCTACTTTTCCACAAACCAAGGAAGGGCTTCCCTCTATAATTTTGTAGCAATTCTAATCTCTAATTCATAAATTTGAGAATTGTTCTGATCACAACTTTAATGAACTTGTCCCAAAGATGACCTCTAAGATATGCAATTGTTAATAAGATTCATTGGGTTCACAAAATAACTATTTATATTTGAGATAGATATTTTATCAGTGTTAAGCATCAAAACAGTTTTCTGAAGTACTTTGACTCTACTGGGAAAAGATGAAGAGTGAGATGACAAATAACCTCAAGAACTTAAACCCTTATAGGCATAATCAACCTGTATTCCAGCTGCAGTCCATTCATTCACAAAGGACTCACAGAACTGTAGCCAGACATTATCGTAGTAATGGGAATAGAGCAGAGACAAGTCAGACTGATAAATTACATTTACACATCTTCTCTATAAAAAGAAATACCAAAGACAAAGTAAAAAGGTTTGAAAAAATATGAAAAATACTTGTAAATCCTACTGCAAAGAGGTTAAACTTCATATTACATAAAGAATATCTAGAAAATCAGGAAGAAAAAAAACAACAATGATTAGAAAAATTGGCAAAGCCTTCATGCAATTCAATGAGATAAATTATCTCAAAGTACCTAAGGTTTCTTGGGATGGAACGGGGGCTCAATAATGAGAATAAATGGCCATTTTTTGGTCAAAATAAAAGAAAGTTAGTGTTCATCTGTTTAAATCAATTTGGTGCCTAGGTAAGAATTCTGGAAATAGAAAAAAAAACTGAATAAATTGTTATTTTGTGGAAATTGTGGGTTTAGAAAAAAGAGAGAAGAAAATACTTTTAAGTAAGAGAAGTTATGCCAACTGAACTCCACTTCAAGACATTCCTTTGACCAAAGAGGTCTGAGGTAAGAGAATTTGTGGGCAAAACCCAGCAAAATCACCCAGCTTCCCAAATGATGGTCTCTTGGACTTAGGAAACTATTTGGTGGACAGAAAACACTGTTTGTTGTTGTTGTTTTTAATTTCATATAACCAAAGTTGCAGGAGGAAATGGCTTTGGCCTTGGATTAACTTTTGGAGGAAGGGTGAGCCAGGAAGAGATAGTGGCAATGACTCTAGAAGACGGAGTTACCTGGGCATGCGTAAATGCCCGATACCTTGTTATGCCAAAATTTCTAGAAAGTATTTATTTTCCCTGATTGGCCAGGGGGTGCATGAGTTATGTTAGCAACTCTAATCCCATGAGTTTAGTGCTTAGACAAAACTTCCACAAATGGTGAGGTGTTAATAGCACAGCGTTCCCCTTGAGCAATCAGTAGTCCTTGGCAGAATTCTGGTCAGAGGGTTTTTTTTCCTGAATGATACTTGGAGGAAGAGCTCAGTGTGTCATGAATGCATCTCCTGATCCTGCTGTTCCTCTACACAGTGGATGTTTGTATGAGGCGTTTATGGAATGCTCATCTGTGCCAGGTAGTCTGTTAAAGGCTTTATATGAACATTCTCACTCATTCCTTGCAAAGACCTATGAGGGAATTATACACTCACTATGAGCATTTTATGAATGGAGAGACAGAAAGTTAGGGCCACTCAACCACATAGTAAGGGCAATGCAGGGTGTGCACCTATCTGTCTCACTCCAAAGACCACGCGCACAGTCTTGTTGCCAGTCCCAAAGAGACTGGAACATGGAGAACCTTATTACATAACTTCATAGTGGCTCACCTTGCAAAGGACATAAGTAAGGCTAAATAGTGCATAGATATTAAGCTCATGAATAAGAAATTATTCTTGATTTTTGTGGCCATTAATTCAAATAATTTCACTCATTGTCTGTGTTAGGCCCATGCTTTAGATACTATTATTAGCATCATTCTGAGGGTCTACCTAGTTCAGCTCTTTCCTTACCAGCTCCAACAAAGCAATGCTGATGTTCTAAACATAGTATGGAAAACTATGTGATGTTTGCTTATATCCCCGAATGTGAAGCCTTCAGGCATCAGGAAATATCACTGGGCACCAGTCAGCTCTTGCACAGAGAGCCTTGTAGCCTTGGTTAAAGATTATATTTTTTACTCTTTGTTCAAAAGAAAGGCTGCTTGACAGTTTTATGATACGCAAAAAACACAAACATTTTGCATTTCTGTGAGCTCACTCTGGCAGGGGCAAAGAACACTGGATAGGAGGAGGAGGGCCAGAGTGGGAAAGGAGCAGAGGGGCAGATTTCTACTGCAGTGGCCCAAGGAAGAGATCGCCATTGCTAAGAATTAGATGCTGAAAGCAAAAACAGAGAGAGAAGTGTGCACAGATTTGCTTAATATGTGAGTTAAAAATGTCAAAAATTGATGATGAACTTTGAGAGGTGGTCTCAAATATGCCTCATGGATTTCTGCTTCTTGCAAACACATGACTGGAGGTTCCATCCCTAGAACTGTTGATGGTGAAAGAGGTCCAAATGTTTGGGGAAAGAGCAAGAGTCCGGTTGGGATATGTTGAGTTCACGAGTCTTTAAAACATCCAAGTAAAGTGTGGGTTCTGCAGTTAGCTATGTGGTCTGGAGCTGAGAGATGAAATCTAGGCTGGAGCTAAACTGGGGAGTTATCAGAAACAGATGGTAACTGAAGCCACTGGGAATTGCCATTTGAAAGGCAAATAAAAGATTTTTTCCTGTTTAACCACTGAAACACAATCCTTAATCAGCTGCAACATTTGAATGAGTGAACGAAGACTCTGGCTGATAGTGTATGGGATAACATATTTCCAAATTCTTCATTGAGCTAAAGTATACTTCATCACTTAGCTTCAAAAAAAGTCTTTCCTTAAAGTGCTTAAAATCTTCAAGTTTCAGCCACAGAGTGAATCATTCCTTTTTTAATCTTCACACCAACATGTTAACTAGAAATAAATGACACGTTTCTCTCTGCTATATAGAATATCATATCTCAGCATTTGGTCTCTAGAGGCTTGATTCATAAGGATAAAAGTTCTATCACTAGAGCAGGAAATGAGGATTGGTAAAGTCCAACAGTTGAAGGCTAAAATGAGTGGCCTCCAGACATGGCGGTAAGTTGTTCTTTCAGTTAAAATTGTAGTGGATAGAATTAGCCATTTACAGAAATCTTATTAAAGGGTAGGTCAAAAGCAACAAGGCAGGATGGGACTACTAATCAAGGGCTGAGTAAATGTAAGCGAGAACTGTGCTTAATGAATATTATTAACATGTCTGAAGTAAGACCATCTTAGTTGAATAGGTCTCACCCTGGCATCTGGAAAAAGGGAATTTAAAGATTAACTTTATCGAGATTTCTTTCTTTCCTCCTGATAAATGTGGGTGAAAAACCAAACCAAACCAAAAACCTAACACTATCTGTCTCTATCTATTATGACCAAAGGAGAAAGGGTTTATTCTGTAAGTCATGTTTTATAAATTTGTACACATGTAACATTTAAAAGTCAATAATTATAAAATTTAAGTACTTTCTGGCTTGCACATGTGAAGAAATAAAAGCCCACAACTTCATGAGATTACTAAGTTTAAGATCTTTATCTACATTTTTTCAATATATTCAAATGTTAATTTTCAATTTTTGAACAGACCTTTAATTTTAATGCTTTGGGGGATGTAGAGGACTGCTTCTGACATTTTTTTTTTCCCTAATAGTATTTGTGATTAGTACTAAGAAAAGTTAAAAAAGTATTCTCTAAATAAGACATTCAAACTTTGACTTTGTAAATATTAAGAAATTTCTAACCATTGGATTTTCTATAGTATTATCTGAACCCCCAAACTGTCTGAATTTACCAGGGTCAAGACAAAATTAATAAGCATCTATATTTTCATGACAGGTTGGAATATTTGGATCCAATTTTAAATACAGGAGTTGTTTTAAGTGATGCTTGTTAATATCACTGCTTCCAGTGCTTAAACCAGCAAGTGATTCCCCTCTTGGGCATACATTAACAATTTACTTTTTGCAGACAAGTGCACAAATATGATTAGCTTTTACAAATTGCTCTTTATTCTGTTACTAGTAATTTTTACATTATTACAGTGTAAACAGATGCTATTTTCCACCACATATGCAGCTGTAATGAGCTAATTTAATGTATTAAAACAACAAAAGAACTTCAAGAATGAGTCAATGATTCAAGATGCATGGAAACCGAGAGAAAAATCAAGCATGAAGTTTGCAAAAATTGTTCCAAAATTCAGCTTTCAATAAGGAATTGTGGAGCCCCTGTTCTTTGCGGTTGTTTAGCCAAAGCTGTGTTTTAACCTTCGCATGGGAAGTCCTGCTATCTTCCAAGTGGAAGGGTTCCATAGGCTCCTTTACTCATTGTGCTCCCATTTCCTGAAAGGCTATTAGTGTCACTCCTTAAGGTTGAAGATTACATTTACTTATTTGTTTATCTGTTCATTTAAATATTTATGTATTCAACAAGTATTTATGCTGTGGGGCATTCCAAATATAGATAGGCATTATGGGAAGTAGATCAAGAAAAGGAGATGAAGAAGAGGTAGCAATGAAAATAGGATAAAACCCTGAAGAATCTGGTATCACGGGAAACAGAGAGATAACAGCTTCTGGAAGGGAATGGTTATCAGTACTGACTGCTGCTGCCATATCAGATAAAAGGAGAGCATGGAGGGGCGCCTGGGTGGCTCAGTCGGTTAAGCATCTGACTCTTGATTTCGGCCCAGGTTGTGATCCCGGGGTTGTAAGATCGAGTCCGGTGATGGATAGGGAGTACGCTTCAAATTCTCTCCCTCTGTCCCTCGCCCTGCTTGTTTTTTCTTTCTCTCTCCCTCTCAAATAAATAAATGAAGAAATATTAAAAAACAAAAAAAGGAGAGCATGGAAGTGTCCACTGGATTTTACAACATATATATTGTTGGTAACTGTAATACAGGATAGGATAATTTAATGCTTAATCAATTGATTGGAACAATGGATTTTGGGACGGTCTGGATTGCGTGAAGTTTCTGAATGTTTGGTCATGGAGTTGCCAATTTAAGTGTTTCCAGATGCAAACCTTGTCATCTGACACTATCATGCTGAACTGAGCACTATTATCTAATTCTACTAATACATGTTTCCATATTATAAGTGGATATCTGGAAACAGACCTGCATTTTGAATCTATCATTCATAAAAGCACAAAGATGAGTTAATATTTTCAATAACATCAATGAGTTATTTTAAAATACTTTCACTTTTTTTAACAAATCCCTTGGAGTAGAAAAACTTTTATTTTTTATTTTATTTTTTTAAAGATTTTATTTATTTATTTGACAGAGAGAGAGCAAGAGAGGGAACACAAGCAGGGGGAGTGGGAGAGGGAGAAGAAGGCTTCTCGTGGAGCAGGGAGCCCGATGTGGGGCTCGATCCCAGGGTCCTGGGATCATGACCTGAGCCAAAGGCAGACGCTTAACGACTGAGCCACCCAGGTGCCCCTGGAGTAGAAAATCTTAAAAGTTTAAATAAAGAGAAGGGATGATGTAAAATAACCTATAAATAAACCATCTAGTATTAATCCTTTCCGATTTTCAGGGATTGTTTTTTTCTATCAGTAGGTATATAGTAGATGCTCAATATCTATTTGTTGAACAATGATTATATATTATTATGCAAAAAATGAGATCACATTCCTTACTGTTACATAAAATATTCAGTTACTAACACATCTTCAAATTTCTGTATTTGATCAAGATTGTTTCATTCACACCCTCATCGTGATTGCCACTCTTAGGGAGAGATGATGTAGTTTGGTGTTGCAAACAACGAGTTAGCGAAGTGAAGGCAAAACTCCCTACTAGTCTCCTAGGTTTATTCATGTATCCAACTTAAACCATTTTACCATTTCACCTGAAATTTTTCCTATCCCTAAAATAGAGCAATGGTGCAAATGGTTATAATCAGGTTCCTGAGTAAAATGATTTATTTGTTACTTTGAAAGCAAATTTTTAGATAAAGATTAAATAAGGGTCTAGTCTTACTTATTCATAGAAATATTACATGTAGGCTTTCCTCTATAGATTAGTATTTTAAATTGGCTACCCTCTGGTCTTCAGCATCCTCCATGTCTGCAGTGGCCATAACTTGCTACATCACCAAAACAACAGGGAACAGAGGTGCCTGACAACCAGAAATGCTCAGTGCAGAAGGATTAGTAAAAGAGAAATAAACATCTATGTTCTCAAGTCTCTCTAGTTTAAGTTCTATTTGTTACAGCAGCTTGGCATGAATATAACTAATCAAATCCTTCCCACAGATTTTCAGGTGAGGAACAAAGAACATAAAAGTGCCCTGCTAGTGGTGCCTGGGTGGCTCAGTCAGTTAAGCGTCTGCCTTGGGCTCAGGTTGTGATCTCCAGGTCCTGGGATCAAGCCCCGTGTCTGGTGTCTGGGCTTCCTGCTCAGCAGGGAGTCTACTTCTTTCTCTCTCTCACTCTCTCTGCCTCCCCCCGCTCATGTTCTCTCTCTCTCTCTCAAATAAGTAAAAATCTTTTAAAAAAGTGCCCTGATAATAATAATAGTAACTACCAAGTATTTGCCAACGAATATATTCTATGTACTACTGAACAGATTTTACCTAAAGTTCACAGTTTCTCTCAAAATTAGATCTTATTTTATTCATGTCACAGATGAGGAAACTGAACTTCATAATGTCTAAGTGACCTGCCCAAGGTCCATAAGGAGCAAGCCAGAGAGGAAACATTTAAAGCCAAATATTCCTGTCTCCAAAACTCATGATCCTTCCAATACAACAGCAAGAATTTTTCAAATAGTTCTGTCTTTAATGCAGATATTTAGGAAAATGAAAAAATATGTATATAACCAGAAGGGGAGAAAAGATTAAAAATTTAAAAAAAAAGTCCTTTCTGATAGATTTCCTACTTTCTCCTATACCCTTACCATAAAAACATATTTTTTTTAATATACTGTCCGCTTTCTGGGGCACAGTGTCAGGTACTCATAGAAGAAACGTATTTCTTCTTCCTTGGCAAACCGGCAGATTACACTTCTCTTATACCTAAGTGGCTATGAGGTGGAGTGATAGACAATGAGTGTGAATGTAAGTGACCTGTAATTATGTCCAGCCTCAGTTTACTAAAACTTCCCAAGCATAGTTTTCCAGGTTCTTTCCCCTTCTGCCTGTTGGATGCAAACAAGCTTAGCCACATTGGAAGCCACACACTAAAGATGTTGAAACCACAAGATGAAAGCGTCTGGATTTCTGAATCTCCACTTGGAAGAGATGTGCCAATGGATGGAGTGCACAAATATTGGGTATTACATAGGAAAATTTAAAATATCTATTATTAGAGCTATTATACATCCTTAAGAGAGATTTATTTATTTATTTATTTATTTATTTATTTATTTATTTGAGAGAGAGTGCGAGTATGGGGAGGGGTAGAGGGTGAGGGAGAGAATCTCAAGCTGACTGCACGGAGCTCAGAGCCGGACACAGGGCTCCATCTCACAACCCTTAGATCATGACCTGAACTGAAATCAAAAGTTGGATGTTTAACTGACTGAGCCACCCAGGCACCCCTAGAACTATACATCTTTTGACTGATTTACACAACAGCCAGAGTTACATTAAACTAACAAATGCATATACTGTCTTATCATGTTTTAAGTCTGGATAAACATAGGGCTCCCAGCCAAGGAAAAGAAGAGCCAGTGTATGAGCAGGTAGACACAATTAAGTTTGCAAATTTATTTTTTTAACTAATCTTTGACTAAATGAGGACCAAAGTACTCTGAAAATCTGCATGTTAAGTGATTTTTTAAAGAAGCAAGAATGTGATGTATCTTTCTTTGGGCCTCTTTGGGTATTTCTTTGGATAGCCGAGAGTAAAGAAAGACCCAAAAATGGTGTTAAACCATAAATTGGACAGACCCAAATCACCCTTTCTATATATTTCCTTATCAATTCTTACTAAATCAATATTATTCTGGTATGATTGGCATACCCAGTTTCCTCAAATGCTCTACCTGAAACCAAAGTTGGAACCATGACTGAGGGTCTTCTCAGACTTTTCATTGAAGCCAGGTAATATGTTCTTACCACAGGGCAATGGAATTTCAGTTTCTCATATCCTATTTGATTTTGACAGAATAAATCAAAAGATCCTGCTCCTTCCTAGAAAGTCCTGCAAGTGACTGATGAAACTCCCCAAAATTTTAACATCAAACACTTCAAAAATAAGTACTCCTTTTATTTCAGGAACCCTTCAAATCCACAGCTTTTTATGTGTCTTCATTTTTCCTGGCTGTCCTTTCTCATCACACACTTAGAAAGCTTAAAACAAAATAAAATAATTTACTCGTGCCTTTTAAAAAGAAATCTTTTCAGCAGACACCAAGTTAATCTTGTAATTCTTTTTTCAATCTTACATAAATTTAATCTATAGACCTTAAGTTCCTTTCGGAAACATCCATTCATTTTCACTATCTTCAAGTGAAGAACATAAGAAACAATGCCTCACAATAGGTGTGTAATTGCAAAAAAAAAAAAGTACATAAAACTTTGTATAAATGTTACTATAACCCAGAAGATCACGGTCCCAGGTTTATAAGCTAAGCATTAGGCATAAGCTTTACTTTAAGTAAGTGGAATGAAACTAAGTTTGGATTACATGGTTCTGAATTTAAAATTTGGCTTTCCACTCAGGGACTATGTGACTTTAAGCAAGCTACTGTTCTCCAAACCTCAGTGTCTTCATTTGCAAAATTACTGTAGGAAAGGCTGTTCTTTATTTTGTGAGGATCAAATTAGAGAAGCAAAACTTCAGTGCCTGGAATAAAAACTAAATTTAAAAGAATTCTGGAGTCTCCATCCTGGTATTTGATTAACTTACTTTTCATTACATTAGAACCCTTTTGTGGAAGGCAGAGCTTTTTCTATGTCCAACTCTCAGACTTAACCCCGTTTGGGAAACTCAACTAACTGCCCCCATCAGCTCCAAGCTATACTAATGGAAGGAGAGAATATTAGTAGTCTTAATAAGGTAAAAAAAAAAAAAAAAAAAAAAAAAAGATGATAAGAATGTTTTCATAATAACTTAGAAAAATTATGCTAAAATAGACCCTCAGCACGAGGAAAAAAATGTTTGTTTTATGGGTATTTCATCCTAAGGAACTTGAGAAACCTACGTACCCCTTCCAAAGCCCAGAAGATGCAAGATCTAAAAAGTTGTCCTTCCTTGCTGCAGATACAGCTAAAGGAAAACCAAATGGAAGCCAATGATGGAGTCAACTCTGGGGGAAATGCAGAGAACAACTTGTCAGCGTGTTAGTAGACCAAGAGAATGGTAAAATAGGAAATGAAGATTCGGAGATGAGGGAGGAAGGAATCCCCAATTCCATCCAAAGGGACTAATGGATCATTTTAGAGACTGACAGATGATTAGACAGGAAAGGAAAATTAATTTATGAACATGTGTAGTCATCTAATAAATATATGATTTCCTTACTGGCAAGGGGCTAGATCTTCCCAACCTAATATTATGGCTGCATTATAGCTCTAACACAGCTACGTTCTTAAAAGTTGTTGCAAAGAAATCATTCTTACTTGTACGTAACGTGGAACAGAAGATCTGCTTGCTCCTGGAAAGAGGCGGGAAAACGATCCCCAACTTTTTGATGCCAGTTCAACCCCCTTCTGATGTTTAGTGGGAACTTTCTTTGGGACCCTTAGGACTCAAAAGGTACCTTATAGTTAAAACAATATATGCCACCGTCATGGTACATTTTAAAGAAATAGGAAACAAACTATATAGTGTTTTGGGAACATTCCTTTTTCTCCCTCAAATATTTTAATTCTTGTTAAAATTCCTTGGAAAGACATTCTTGGTTTATTGTTTTTCTTTTAACTTTGGGTGGGAAAATAAAGTGTTTTTGTTGTTGTTCATTTTTATTTTTTATTTATTTACTTATTTTTAATTTATTTTATATTTATTTTTATTTTTTAATGTTTCTTCTCATAACTTTATTATTTTAAGTTTCTATTTTACTTCCAGTTATCTTACAATGTTATATTAGTTTCAGGTGCACAATATAGTGATTCACCACTTCCACACATCGCTCTGTGCTCATCACAAGTGCCCTCCTTAATCTCCATTGTCTATTTCACAACCCCCCCCCCCCAACTGCCTCCCTTCTGGTAACCATCAGAATTGTCCTTTGTTTTTCATTAAATGCCAGCTTGATGACCAGCACACTTAGTTTCAACTCCTCTCTCTCATTTGCTCTATAATTCAGATCCATGTCACATTTTCCCAAGACCTTTCGAGAAAACGGCGGCTTTTTGTGGTGACTACAGGAAAGCACAGTATTTAATGAAATGTGTGGATTCTGTGTTCAGAGACCTGGTTGCAATCTTAGCCCCACTACGTGCTGGTACAGGGAATTTATGCAGCCTTTTTAAAGCTAAAGTTTCTCGGGGTGCCTGGGTGGCTCAGGTGGTTAAACCTCTGCCTTCAGCTCAGGTCATGATCCTGGGGTCTTGGGATTGAGCCCCAAGTCCTTGTTGGGCTTCCTGCTTCGTGGGGAGTCTGCTTCCCCCTCTCCCTCTGCCTTCCCCCTCACTCCCGCCCCTGGCTTGTGCTTTCTCTCAAATAAATAAAAAATAAATAAAGCTCAATTTTCTCATTGGCAAAGTAGAAGTAACAATCCATAATTACCTGTTCATTCATGCTTCTTTCAAATGTTGCTATAACCCACGTCATGTACTAAACTCTGGGCTAGATACTAGGGCTGTGGTGGTGGAGAAAAAGAGAGAGAGAGACTCAGTCCCTGTCCTTGGTGAGCTTGGCATTATCATAAGGATTAAAGGAGTCAGTGAATTTAAAAACACTAAATGCTCAATATATGATAGTTATATCTATTAGTGCTCAGGACACTGTTATTATTATGACACATAGACAAATCATGGTGCAGGTTATGAGGCTTTTAGGAGATTTCTAGATTTCCATTAAAAAAAAACAGCAAAAAGAGCAATACACTTTCAGATGAAGTGTGCTTCTCTCACACTAGATTGCTTGTAGAATAACCAAAATGTATTTGCATGCACACACATATGAATCATATTAAATTGCCAAGACGTGAAAATTTTTGGACCTATAAAATCAGCAATTTCACATGCCCATTCTAATGTCAGCAGGAGCGAGGGAGTGCATAAAAAGATGTATGTGGGAAGGAGAACACAGTGATGAATAGTACATGCTGCAAAAGTTTCCCTCTCTCCAACATCATATTTAACTAAATATAGATTTCTGATAATTAGATTTTAAAATATTCTTAAAAATGGAACATTTTGGCTTCCTTCTGGCTATAGCTCCAATATAAATTGTCAAGCCTAATGGAAAATACTTTTAAAATGAAATCATCTGCACTCCATATTTGAAACAAGTGCAGGAAGCATTTGTACAGAAGTCTGTAACTGTCTGTTGTACACAATATAATATTCTGAGTAAATATTCCAAATTGAAACATACGCATTAACTTCCGGCATCACGTTCTTCTTCGCATTTCTGTTTTTCTTTCACCAATTCGTTCCAGCACATACTGAGTTTATTCAACAGTTACTGAATGCCCATGATGGCCAGAAATGATTTAGGTGCTGTTATTCAAAAACACATTTAAGGTAGTAAATCAAAACCTTTTACAAAGGAAAATAGCCCCTAAAATTCATTGAGACACTCCAAAGTATCACTAACCTCTGATGTTGGAGTTTGTGCCACTGCCTCACGTGGGGTCCCGCACTTCAAGGTTACAGATCCTGTGATTCAGACCCTGAGTCTGTATTCCATGAAGATGGATATAATCACTGCCATCAACTGACGAGTTATGCATAAAGCGGTGGTGACAAACAAGGCCACAAGCCATCACAGGTCCCTGAAGTTACTGATGTAGTACCAAACCTCCAGTGACTGGAAGAACAGGTGGCCCTCGCCCTGTAGACTGCAGCTCTAAATCTTCCCAATGGACTGGGAAATAAGCACTTCGCCATTTAATATGAGCAGAGGAAGTCACTTCATCATTGGCCTGTCGCATGAATTGCTGACATAAGAAACTTTTCCCTACTTAGAAAACCACAAGTACCAAGCAATTACTTATCAGTTGGAAAATGCCTGGGTACCCACCCCCCCACACACACACACGCATGCACGCATGCAAACAGTCTCTTATCTGGAAATAAAGGCCAGTTCTCTTTGAGGAACATTTTGGTGCACTAAACATTTGAACTCCAGTCATCTTCTGCTAAATTCTACAGCAGCAAACCTTTCAGGGATCTGTCAATGGCATATAAACTTATTTATGACTATAGCTGTGCATCTGTTATCCATCTATATGATGCAAAATGCCAACTGTCTCATACCTGAACAGCAGTTCGCTGGATATCATTTTTGAAAAATGTTAGGTCAAACCTGCATTTATTATACAAGATCTTGTGGCTTAGGATTAGAAAGAGAAAACCCAGAATCAACCTGTCAGTTACTGAGTCAAGCTATAAATTGCTCCTAGAATTAATTGCTACCATCTTCTTATATTTAAAAAAGTAACTTAGTGACTCTGCATGTTCAAACTTTATTGGAAGGAGGAATGGGCCAAAAAGGTAGAACACATCTGCAGAACCCAAGGAACATACGGTTATCTAATTGATGAAGAAAGATAAAGGAGGAATCGAACATCTAGCAATCCTTGTCACAGACATGTAGTTTGTGACTTTGGAAAGACACCGAGTATGAAAAACATGACCACTTTTTATGCCAATACCGAATAGAAGAAGGAAAGAAAATTAACTCTAAATACCTGCTGTGAATCTACTGCTTTGCTTACAATACTCCCTTTAAACCTCCGAGACATCTTTGCATGATAGTGTTATCCCCTTCATTGCACACGTGAAAATTTGAGATTCGTGGAAGTTAAACAAACTTGCTCAAAATCACACAGGAAATACGTGCTAAAACAGGGTTAGCCTGATCCAAGTCCCTTAGTCTTTCCATTTCATGAATCTGGAGCAAATAGTAACCTGGAAAATAACTCCTTTCTCATCTGAACTTGCATTGTGTGGACTAGGTGCAAAGCTAAAGTGATGGTCTTGGTGATTTATCAAGGGATCATCCAAAAATTTGAACAGATTGCCACGTCAACACTCTAGAATGTTTACTATAGCAGGCTTAATATAATCCTCCCTCCTCCACCCCTCTCCAAACTCCAAAAAAGGTGGTTCAGTTCTCTGACACAAAGGAACTGGAACTAAGCTCAACCTCCCTCAGCAGCAAATCACTCACATGCTGACCAGAGAAGGAGAGAGCTGGTGCTTCTACCCCCACCACTCACTTGGATAAGCACAGCTGGGCTGAGGAGACCTCTTTTCCTAAATTCTGTTGCCAAGCTGAATTTTATGATCTTCATTGGCAGATGATCAAATACAAACTCTTAACTTACAGCCAAGTTATCTTACAGCAGCTGTTGGAAGAACTAATTTAGAATGCAAATCTAGTCCTTAATCTATGGGAAAACTGTTGCAGTGATGGATGGTTTTTGAAGCAATAGTTCATGAAAGACACCCCTGTGCCTTCTAGTATTATGGAAAGAGAAAGATTTAGCTGCCGTTTGTGTTTATTTGTTTTCTTTTGAGCAACTGCCTCTATAGGGGGAATTAGAGCCCCATGGTGGAGGGTCCAGGTGTTTCAATCTGCCTCAACTCTCTTTTCTACATAAATAAAATTGAGATCAGAAGACACATGTGTAGACTGACTTTCAGATAATGTCTTCTTAGTATTTAGGACTCCTTGATTTTATGCTAAGTCTTCTAAAGAACAAGGCAGTGGGGATGTTAACAATTCGCCTAGAGTTTTTTGCCATGTCAAGAAAGGAGGAAGGTCAGCACCCACCACTGCCTCTGCCTCTGAAGAATCCTGTTACTGTAGGTATGAATTATCAAATAAAGTTGATAGTCATTTTTTGTTGTTGTTGTCCACTTAACTGCCAGTGAACAGTGCCCTTCTAGAACACCTAATAACTAAGAGTTCACTGAATCATTCCACAGCTTTGATCCCCATCTTTTCAGTTGAACAAAATCTTAGAAAATATTCACTCCTGGTTATTAGGAAATTTCTTAGTATTCTACTGAGTTATCAAAGGAACCCGGGCTTGTGCCATATCTATGAAGATCTCATCTATGGCAACCGTCAGAGTTAATGCAACTGAAGAATGTATGTCTCGATCTGTTCCTGTTTTGTTAGGCATGGAGAATGAGTATTGTGTAACTGCAAATCAATTCAAAGAATTATTAGAATAAGAATAAAGGGAAATTGCTCTAATAGGTAAGGAATTAGAAAAGGGAAGATACATCCACTTTGGGTTTTTATTGTTATTCTTTCAGCTTGGCGTTGTATACAGTGGAGAAAAGTTGGTAGTCTAAGTGAGTCTAAGTGATTTGACTTTGAATATTAGACTAGAAACTCTCTTAACCCATGAGGTACCTCTAACTAGTCACCTCGACGTATGCTTACTGTTCCACATGAGCCAACATGCACAGAGGAAACAAAATGAAATGGTGCTACTCATCATGCCTATTTGTGATCCTGCTTTTTCCTGACCACACACCATTGCTTGTCACCCCTTAGTTTTCTCAGACACATAGCTGTCTATATGACTGATAAACATGAGTCTGTGGTAGAGAAGGTGGGGTTTCAGTTGGGATTAGGAAAACACCATGAATTCACCGTAATCACAATAGGGAGCTGGTGCTGGATCTATTCAAGTTCAATACCCCCTTATGTTCTCTAAGATTAGGTGCAGCCAGAGCCCTTGATCATCCTAAATCTTCCTGGGGATAAAACACTGACAACTCATCTGGAAATGCAGTGCCTTTCTTTTCCATTTACTATTGCCCTCATGGACATTTGGATATTTACATCATTGGGTATTCATCTTATTTGTTGATGCAGTACATGATAGAAGAGCCTAACAATGTGTTTGGTATTAAGATACCAAGAAAAAACATCTAATGTACATTGACAGACCAAATACTTTGAAGTCAGGGTATGAAGCAAGCTCATAGGAGGAAAACCATATTTGTTCACTAAGTGTGAACTAGGGCAAAGGGAGTTTCTTCCATCTCTCCTAAGAATGTCTCTATTCCTTGTCATGGGGTGTGGGCTTTTCTGGTTTGAGTATGAAAGAAGAGGAAGACAAATTGGGGGAAGTCTGATATGTTATAAACCTTGGGTGAAGTGAAGCTTCAAGATACACACACACACACACACACACACACACACACACACACATACACATCTCAGGTAAGCACCATGATATTCATTTAGCCATTAATTTACACACTCAATAAATACTTATTAAGCACTGCTCTAATTACTTGATAAAACAGTGGACCAACACACAAACGATCTTTGCCCCAATAGAGCTTACATTCAAATTGGCAGTGGACAATAAACATAATAAATACTTAAACAACGAAGTATATTAGGATGTAATTAGTTCTTAGGGGAAAAACTATCAGGTAAGGAGAGTAGGAATGACAGGGGTTGAAATCCTAAACACAGTGGTTGCATCATGAGGTGGTAAAATTTGAATAAAGTTTGAAAAAAAATTGTAGAAATCTAAGGAAAGAGAATTTCAGGCAGAGAGAGAGTCCATGTAAAGACCTAGAGGTAGGAATGAGCCTGGTGTATTCAAGGTATAGTAAGGGCAGGGTTGGAACTAGGTTGAGGTAAATGAAGTACTTGCCTCAGGAGAAAAATTTAAGGGGATAATAAAAAATCTCCATGATAGAAATGAATAATATTTTCATGCAATATTTAAAAAAGTTAAAATCAGTGCAAACAAATCCATGGTAGACAAAATATCAAACTTTTAAATAAGATAGAATCTGACCTGTACTTATATATCCCTGCCTCATTTGCCTCTTTCCAGTAAAACTTTATCTACAAAAGCAGGTGACCAGCCAATGGGCCACAGTTTGCCATTTTTATCTTTTTACTATTGCATTTAATATTTGTTCTGATTGCTCAGTTTTTTAGCAGCCCTTACATTTTGCACCTGAGTGCCTCACTTGCCTTACCCTAGTCCTGGCTCTGCAAAAGAGGCCACTGTGGCTGCAGAGGGGCAAGTGAGGGGGTGATGGGAGGAGATGAGGTCACAAAGGCCCCTGAAGGCCACATTTCATAGGGCTGTAGAGCCATTCTAAGGATTCTGCCTTTTAATCTAAGTGAAACATACCACACTGGAGGGTTTTAAACAGAAAAGCCATCTGGTTCGAACTTACGTTTTTAAAATGTTGAGTAAAAGGAGTAGAAGCAGCAAGAATAATTAAGAGGATGTTTATAATAATTTAAATAAGAGATGATGGATGTTGGCTTGGACCAGTGAGGTAGTGTGAACGTGGTAGAGAATGATCAGATTCTAGATATATTTTGGAGGTAGAACTAACATAATTTGTGTAGTATTGAACATATGGTGTAAGAGAGTAAGAAAAGATAATTCCAATATTTTTACAGGATGAATCAGAAACATGGAGCTGCTATTATCAGAGAAATGCCATTTATGAGGCAGGTTTAGGGAATGAGCCATGGCCTATAGTTTGAACAGTTTAGATTTGAGGTATCTATTAGCTAACGAAGTGATGATACTAAGTAAGCCATTGATACTCAAATACGAAGTTGAGGAAGAGATTTCAGCTGAAGAAATAAATATGGATGCCATCCTGAAATCTATAGAGTTAACTTATTCCCCTCCTCAACCTCCAGACAGTGAAGTCATTCTTCCATAAACTAGAATTCATCTCTTCATGAGATAGAACTATGTTAGCATCTACTCTTTCAAGACTCTTCAGTAGCCTAGGAGTTTGTTTAAAAACAACAAAAAACACCACCCCCCTTGGTTTTTGTACCTTCGGTGGAAATACCTTTGGTGGGATCTCTGTTTTCCACTGAGGTTTTAATTCTCAGCATTTTTTTTTTTTAATGTAAAGATTGACAGTGTGTTTCCAATTAGAGGAGATGACATGGTAAAATTTTCATAACTGGATCCCACCACAAATGTCTCACTTTCCAAAATCTGCATTAAATTTTCTGCCAACAAGGAATGTGCTAAAGAACTACAATGTAACTAAACATATCCACAGGGGAAACACTGGAAAAAAGGGAAAGAAACCTCTCTTGAGTTATTCAAAATAAAGGTCTGTCACTTCATATCAGTCTCCAATAAACTGTAACAAATTTTTCAGCCAATCTGTTTTATGAATATATAAACATGGCCACTTATGTTGGGCTGATTTTCAAAGTTTGTCATTAGGTTATACACTGTGGCTACTGTTTGAAAGTACAAAAATCATATGGCAGGCTAAGATGACAAGTTCCTTGTGGCAAACTATTTGTCTAGTGTCTCTGGGCTAAGAAGAGATGAATTGTTTTGACCTGCTCTTCATTACAAGATCCAGTCTGCTGACTGCTAATGAGGAACCACAAGAGTGGGTGCAAATATTCTTGTTAATTGTCAAACCTGCATAATGACAAAGCATCTCTTGCCCGAAGTGATCAGCTCCTACCCTGGTAAGAGAGTCAAGACCACAGATCTATCAGTGAACTAGTTTGAGCTGTTTAGCTCAGACTTTCAAAACCAAATCCCATTTAGTGTTGTGTGGTTTATGTTTCTACATGGATCACTTTCTTGTTAATTGATGCCATTTGCCCTTGTTTTGTTTCATGGATTAAAGTAAGAACTAATAATGTCTAAATGTTGGTATCAAATGAAAACAGCAGTCTCTCCTTGTTGTCCTCTTTCACTCAAAAATAGAAATAAATCATCATCATAGGAAGTCCAGCCACAGAAGAAATTTCAGGCTTTTCTTATTAATCCTTTTAAACCGAAAGGCAGGAATCCCAATCAAATCCACATTATTTTGTAATTTCATATTCCATTCAGTTTTCTTTATGCTTTGTACTCTAAATGTTAAAATATCTTTTATGCTTCTCTAAATTACTGTTCTGGATTTTATAAAGTAATAAAATACAACAAAATGCAACAAAGAGAGAAAGTATCTTTGTGGCATACACAAAGGACATATTAAATGTTTATTTAATCATATATTTATTTTAAATACTTTATGAAATCAATAAATATTTCATCATGATAATGTTCTATCATTGCCCTCGTACTGCTCTGAAAATGCTCTTGTTTTAAGAAATATGAGTTGGCTTAGAAAGATAAGAAATAATTTTACTGCTTATAACATATATTACAGACACAGCTAAGAATAGTGCTGACTTTGGACAATTGATCTTAAAACATTTGCTTCTCAATGTCTTTTTAAAACATGAAGATAGCTACTTACTGTTACTTAAAATAAGATAAAAATTAAAGATAAATATTCCCTAGCCCAAGCCAAAACATAAAACAAAAAAACCTAACTGAAGAAACCATTAAAAATCAACAAAATTAGACTTGCAAACATTCTACTAAAACATATGCTAAACTGTTTTTTACAGAAGTACTGAATATTCATTGAATTATAATTTATATCATTTTAATTTCTACAATAACTGCATTAAGAATGAGAAAAAGTTCATATGAAAATAAGGAAACAATAGATCAAAGCTACCCTTTTGAATTAAGAAGGCAAAAGCATGATAATAATAACAATATGGTACAAATTATCAACCAAACCTTGAGAGCTATTTCAGGAGAATATTTCATATGAGAGAGCAGAGTTAAAGATAGACATGACAACTCAATGAGAACCAAATGTAAATGATAAAACCATCGACAAAAGCCTTGAAGGGAAACGCTTTCCCCATCGAGGGATGATTTGTACTGGCCTCCAGGTGTAATATCATGTGCACTGATGAGCTGATCAACAGAACAGAACTTCTACCCAGCTGTAATCAAGAGTGATTGATGGTTGGGACAAAAAAGTTGATTATCATGACAAGTTCGCTGATGCAGAGAAAATAAGCTCTGCTTCGGAAATGGATAAAAAACCTGTTAAGAGACTACCTTCTGCAACCTTATTTATAAAGGCATCTAAGAGAAGGTGTAAGTTGTACAGACGAATCTGATACCCCGATAAACCTGATAAGAATAAATTTGCCATACCTCGATCTCCACAGATTTCCTATGTAAGGAATTTAAAGGCTCATTTAGGTCCACTAAAAAATAAACCACATACGTTCAATGTTACCTGTGCAATTCTTAAAAGTATTCTCTCTGCTTCTCAAAGTATTACTGAAAATCACACACAGACCAAGAAAATTAAACTTTCATAGCACACCATGCCTCCATTTGCCTTCCTCAGCTCCGTCCTCACAGAGTAAACTCCCCAAATGACTGCAACCTTTACAACTATCGTATTCAATTAACATCAAAACATAGATTTGGACTGAGACAACCGATCCCAGAGGCAGTGTTTTGCATTTAAAATGAGATTTGGCAGGCTTGAAAAAGGTGAATCTGGGCCAGAATGTTGGGTGTACTACAGTGTTCTAGAACAGTAGTTAGATTATACAGAGTTCTAGGGAGTCTGAAGGAATACATCCATTTTCTCAAGTTCTGGTTCTAATGTCATCTAAGAAATTCTAACACCATAATCCCAATGCAGTGTGCAATTTATAGCATGCCTGGTACAATTTCAATCTCCTTAAGCTGGCAATAAAACCAAATAGCCACTCTTAAACTAGTCAGCACAAGAAACTTCTAGTGTGGAGGAGGTAAAATGAATGGGTATGTTCATTTCATCTATAATCTTCTGGCCCTGTGAACCCTTGAAAAAGGTACAATGACTCTAGTTAATTAATACAGATAATAGGACTCAGTAAAAGAGACAATACAGAGCAACAGCTCAGAAAGCCAGGATACAAAGGGCCAAAAAATCCCAAATGACAAAAGAATAGATGCTAATAGGAATTACCTTTTACTTGAATTCCTTTGCTCCTCTGCCCAGGAACAAATTCCTCTACTGTCCTAGTTTGTAGGGCCATGGCAAAACCAATGGTTTATTAAAAGCTAAATGAACTATAATGACATGTAACAAAAAAGTCAAGGGAGGGGCACCCGGGTAGTGCCGTCAGTTAAGCATAGGACTCTTGATTTTGGCTCAGGTTGTGATGTCAGCTTCTACACTGCAGCACTCTGTACTTCTAGCAACTTAGCAACGAGAGCATCCACCTGGATTAACTTCTGTGTTATGTGTAGGACTTAAGTGACCAATTGTCTTAGCTGAGAACAGTCAGCCGATGCCAATGCAAACCTCAAAATAAATTTCTCTTAGGGCATGTCACCTGATATGGCAAATAAAAGCACTGTGCTGGGACTTAAGAGCCCTGTTTCCAGCCCTACCAGTGGTTTCAACAGCTTAGACACCTTGGACAAGTCAACCAATATTCTGACCTTTGTTTTTTCCAAATCTCTAAAATGGACAGAATGACTTCTTAGCATCTCTAAGTCCTAATACACAACAGTTCTCTGAGGTGTTCACAGTAGTTCATAGAAATACAAATATCAGTTTGATTACCGGAAGTTATATAATACACCTACTCATTTACATGTTAAATCAACTTTTCTTTCTAGAGAAAATGGTCAAATTTTCCATGTCTAGGAGAATCTGATAGAAGAGTGAATTTTATTATTTTGTTTCTCTTTGTTTATAGAGAAAAAGAAGCCCAGAGAAATATAAATTCTTTTATAAAGAGTTCTCTTTTCTCAGTCCCTTACCCTTCATTCCATCCACAGATGAAACTCTGGAATATCAAAGCCTGATTCAGAGAGTCCCAAAATATCCCAGTGTTGAAGTTTTATTTTTAAAAGCCTGCCAAAGAAGCACGACGCTTAAATAGGTTCCTGTGCTCTTGACTGGCTCATTTTCTCCTGAAATCTCTAACAGCCAGACCCAATATTTCCTGCCTAGTCCTTCTGTTCCAAGTTTTATTTTCTGAGAATTCCTGACAGAACTCTAGGCTCTATTCAGGAAGTAGATGGTAGTGAGGCTGAGTGATGAAATGGGACCCAAATGCACACCCAGAGCATAAGCCCTTCAAAAGGGACGTCCCAGGCACTTGTTTCAAAAGCAGTCAAACCTCCAGTTCATCACCACACGCCCCAGAGCTAGCTCCTCACACAAGGGTGACATGACAGTGCAACTAAACCTCATCAGGCCCCAGACATGACTCTTCACACACAAGCTGAATGGCCCTGTCATAGAAGTACTTTTGAAGAAGAAAAAGCACCCAGTGGGAAGGCCACAGTGTGCAGCCCGAAGCTCTAAATAGCTCTGTGAGTCCTGAAGACGCACGAGAGACACTCTCTTATGACAGGGATGTTTCAAAGCTGCCTGAAATTTAATTTCTAACTGGGTCCCTCAGAAAATCCTTTGGGACTTAACCAGCAGCAGCAACAGACTTAAAGAGGTTGAGAGTTTCTAATAAATGCAGCTTTGCCAGGGACAAGTTGACCCTGCAGTTTTTAAAAAGGTAAAAGGTAAAGATTTATGAGGAGTGAGAACCTCAAATCAACACAAGAATACACTAAACACAGGCACTTGCCAAAGGGTGGATCCCTTTAAGTACTTTTCTTAAAGATAGATATTTTCCAACTTCAATATTTCTTAAGAAGTAATTTAGCATTCGAAAATAAAACAATGATAACCACATTATTTATCCCGTCACATAAAAATGACCTTTCCATTTCATTTGCTATACAGTTTATAATCCAATTGTTTACATGTTCTATTTTATAATCTTTACAACATGGCATAAGGAATGGCTATTCATTTTATTTATTTTTTATTTTTTTAAAGATTGTATTTATTCATTTGAGAGAGAGAGAGAAAAAGAGAGAGTGAACACAAGCTGGGAGGAAGAGGCAGAGGGAGAAGCAAACTCTCCATTGAGCAGGGTGCCTGACATGGGGACATGGGGCTTGATCCCAGGACCCAGAGATCAGGACCTGAGCCGAAGGCAGGTGCTCAACCATCTGAGTCACCCAGGCACCTCCGGCTATTCATTTTAAATAAGGTGATTATGGAACCTGTAAATTCAACAAAGAGCCCCAGGACACACGGCCAATTAAAAAAGTGGCAGATCTAAGCAAGAGGTTGTCTAAATCCTGATCCAGTGATTTTCCTACCATCACACTTGGCTTCCCTGGATGCTGTTTTCGCATTTGGGATTAGATGCACATCCCCATGCATAGATTTTTATTAACCCTTATCATAGGATATGCAATAAAATGCTGAAATCTGAATGAGGCAATGATATCTATGAACTCTCCTGGGCATGTTTTGAGACAGCAGACACTGACAGAAATAGGCAAGAAATATTTAGAAAACTGCAACTGAGGCCTTCAAAATGGAATTTATAATTTAGGACAAAATATGTGCGTTTTTTAAAAAAGCCATAGTAGGATAGTAGATGCAACAATTCCTTTTTATTTTATAAAATTTAAGCATGCTTATAAAGGACATTTGGAGAATAAAAGTAAAAAGAAATAAGAATAGTTCTTCAACTCCAGTACAACCACCATTAGTTTTTTTTCTCTTCCTCCAAGCAGTATTTCCTTTAAATATCGACCCCCACAAAGAATATAGATTTAAATATTTTAAAGATGTGTCTTAAATTGTGATGTTATGAAAGTTTAATTATCTAATTTGGTAATTTGGTAGGAAAAAATGTTCCTTTTAGCAACTTCATCACTATAAGGTCTCATTTGGTTACAGAAGTTAACACAGAGGTATAAATTAAATTCAGACATATTACTTAATTTTACTACATTCCCGGGTTCTAAAATGTAGAAAAACAATAATGATTTCTATTTTATAATGCCATTGAAAAATGTATCAATTATATCAGTGATAATCCCAAGGTTCCCCTTTGGAAGGGTCTTAGGGTTCCAAGCAACACAACATTCTAATGAGGTGCTTTTCCCTTCTGCTTTACAAAACAGCACCTTGAAGTAATTGATGCTGGATAGTCCTGAGTCATAAAGACATGTTGCTACTATATTATCACACAGTAATTTGCATTTGTACTTAAATTTTCATCAGGTTTATGATTAAATCATGTGACTGAATATGGGTGATGCTATTTGAAAGTACTCGCAAGTACTGGTGGGCAAGGTCTGGCCCAGGCTCTAGATGACTTACCACAGCAGCCGACACATCCAGTTCGTTCTGCAAGGGAAGGAGCCCCCAGGTACACAGATCTCCAGCCACACCATTACTCTAGGATTGGCTGGAGCCTTTGGATGGACTTGCTACTCCGCCTGGACCAGATGGGGCAGGAACAATGACAAGAGTGGACACTGACCCTGTGTGGCTAGTGGCCAGTAACTGGCCAGGTGGCCTTGTATGTCTCCTATATTTTCTGCTCCTCAGTTTCCACAGTGGAAATTAGCAAAAATTTTCTTCTGTCTCTAACATGTTATGAAATACTATTGTTAGGCTAACCAGAGTGACTCTTAGATGCTACAGCTTAATGATTCTTTAGTTTGGGGCCTGAAATCTTACTTTCCACCCTATAAATAGTCATCAAGTAATCATTTGATACCTCACTTAATAACCTTACATCCATGCTGGTCCTGCTATAAACTGTCTTTCAAAGGTACACTTAATAACTTGCTCAGGCCAATGGTAATTTATACTTGTTTTAAGATGCTGATAAGATAACTGGACAAATTATAACCTTTTGGTCTTTATTTGGGAACTTTTTGCATAACCCTTACATGTGTTTCAGGTAAATGTTGAGAAAAGTTTTTTTTTTTTTTCAAAGAAAAAGCTTATACTAGGAGAAAGCAATCTCATTTAAAGTGCATATAGTATAATATGCCATTTAAAAAGATTTCTGTGGGGCCAAAAATAGAAAATGTACTGTACAGGAAACAGGTATCACATAACACCAAACCACACAGATTATAAAATGAAGGGTTAAAAAATAAATAAAAGCATAGAGGGAAAGGAAATTGAATTTTCATGATGCAAAGATGAAAAGAACTACAAGCTATTATTTTCATTGGAAGGGGAAGAAGCTTTGAAATGTAAAAAGGTTCATAAGGCAAAAATCCTTTCCTATGTGATTGAGGATGCAACCAAGCATACGAGTGAATTACAGGGTTACTTTTCCAAAATAATTCTAGGTTTAAGAACAGAAACAGGAAGATAAATTCCAGATATACCTGGAAGGAGCAGATGTAGTTTTATTGGGATTAAAAAACTTTTCTTGGGTTTAAAATGGTCAAATATGAGATATATCTATATGTACCTATCTAGAAAATATTTGTATTTTCTCTTAATGTAGATTATTTTCTTATATGTGGGTGAATGGATGATAAATCCAATTGATCTTGGCACTCACTATTAAATATTTTATAAAAGTAATATTTGTGGACATGACCAGTCAATAGTAAACAAATTTCATATTTCCAGAATATTAGTTCCCCTTATTGACATAATAATGCTACAGAGACATTTTTTAAGTCTTTAGAGTTTCTGCTCCTGTACTTCAACTTTGTAATAATTATATTTTGTTTGTAAATCATAGGTAAAATGTTGCTATGTCATTTATAAATTTAATAACATTGGGTTTTCCCATTTTTTTTAAACTGCAATTTTAAAAGTTAGCACTGCATAGTGAATTTACTTTTAACTTTCAAGATAAAAAAAAGCAATGAATTCACATGCGTCCAGTTTATATAGAGCAATGAAGCTATACTGGGTAATTATCTGATAAATTCAAGTGGTCATAAAATTCAGTTCAAATCTAAGCCAAACATCCAATTGAGTATCTGTGGCAGGCAGAATAATGATATTTAAGACCTAATCCCTGGAAACTATGAATATTTACATTATATGACAAAGGGGGATTAAGTTAGCAGATGGAATTAGATTGCTAATCAGCAGATTTTAAAGTAGAGACATTATCCTGGATCATCCAGATGAATTCATTGTGATTATAAGTGTCCTTAAATGTGGAAGAGGGAGGCAGAAAAGTGAGGGTCAGAGTCATTCAATGTGAGAAGGATTCAACTGACCATTGCTTGCTCGAAAGATGGAAGGGAGTCATGAGCAAAAGGGTTGCCTCTAGAAGGTGGACAAGAAAGGCAAGAAACTGAATTCTCCGCTGGAGCCTCCAGAAGGAACATAACCCTGCCAACAGTGTGATTTTAGCCCAGGGAGACCAATTTCTGACTTCTCACCTTTAGACCATAATACATTTATGTTGTTTTAAACCATTAAATTTGCCATGATTTATTACAGCAGCAATTGAAGATTAATACAGTAACCATCTAGTGAATGGTCAAGTCTGCAATTGTGTAATTATGACCTAGACCAATTAGTCTAAATTTTCCAAATACCTTGGCCACTTTCCATGTACCACATGCCAGACACACCTGAAAGCAAAATTGTGAGAATGAAAAGCAACTGTCCCCGGTAAATACATATTGATTTCTGTATCAACTTGAAACTTCATTAGGCAAAATAAATTGCTATTCTCTCTTATCAAGGAAATAATACAAGATTACATTTTATAAAAGATGTAAATGTTCTTTATGTTAATGTTAATGCATACCGGGTAATAATTCTAAAGACTTTAAACATGACTTTGATATCCAACAACAGGATTAGAAACTCTCAAAAAAAAACAAAAAACAAAACAAAACAAAACAAAAAAACAAAAGGAACAATTTTCCTGAAGTGGTGAGTGATCCATAGTTGGAGATCACCAGCCAAGGGCCTAGCCTACATGTGGCAGATGGTTTTCTTAAATCTGATGGGAGATTGGGTGCAATGAGCTTGAAGTCTCTTTCTGATTCCCAGTTTACAGGAAGTTTACTTAACACAGAGGAAAATATTGACACTGAAATTGTTGGCAGGAGGAGATATTGAAACAGCCCCCATTAGATGTAAGAAGCTGACCGCATGGCTCCTGGGAGACTTTTGCCTCATTATCTGATCAGTTCCGAGGGAAATATCAATACGATTTAAGAAGGAAAGAAATCAAGAAAGAGCCACTTAACACAGCAATTACAGATCTATATGATTGTTCACTAAATGTTTAGAAATGATCAAAATTGAAACTATTGAGTTCAGAACTCCAATGTACAGGTCAAGAGGACTCTTCTTTTTTTTTACCGAAAGAGATTATTATATGACACTTATCAGTTGAAAAGATCTTTAGTTAATAAATTACACTGTGGCAAATTTCTTAAAATTCAAATCAAATCAAAGCACTCAGTATTTAAAAACCAACAACAAAAACAAAACAAAAAACCAAAAACCTCTCTTTAAGTAAAATGCCATATGTTTAGCGTATTCTTTTTTTATATATCAACAAATACCATTTAGGTGCTATGCAGGCAGCCTACTCTTTTTTTAAGCCAACAGAAGAAATGTTATAAAACGATCTGATGACTGTACTAGTAGGTATGAGTTCATAAGACAGTAGCAATCCTTATACAACATGAGATGTTCTCACAGAAGAAAAAAGACATTTTATTTCTGTCACATCTGTTTTCTGTGGATGATTATCTCACATGATCTTCTCATTACCAGAGCAACTAAAAGATCTACTTGCCTAGAAAGATTAAATATTGGAAGGTCTAACATTCTCCAGAATCCAGATCATTTTGGTCATCGCCACACTGCACATCCACGTAGGGGAAGATAATGGCACCTCAGAGGAGTCACTTTGACAGGATGGGGTCCTCTCTTTGCCTAGAGTACCAACAGGTATTCAATTCCTAGACCTTCCAAACCAACATTCCTTCTGTTTTCTGTACCTTTTAGGACAACTCCACACCAGAGGACTCTGGTTGGGGAAGGCAGACAGTGTTTTTCACATTGGCCATAAGCCAAAATGAGCTTCACTGTGATGAATCCAGAGATTTTCTGATCCTTAGAAAAGGTATGGAAGATATGAATAACTCTCTGGATAATTTGCAAAGCACTGGTCAGGTCCACAAATGTCTCCTTTCTGTCATGTTCTCCACCTAAGTTTTATTCATCAGGGGCTTGAGTGCTTTGAAGTCTTTAAGACTCCCTTTTAAAATGCTAATACTTCTAGAGTAATAGCTTGAGAATTCTAACACAAATATCATTAAGGACACAAGGGCTGGTCTGGAATTGGGGACCACCAAGGCAGATAAAAAAATTTACAAAGCAAAATGTTGGCCTTGAAATATAAGTTGGGACCTATATCAGAGGTATAATTTATTAAAATCTTGTTGGTCCTAAATTTGACTATATTCCAAAGGGAAAGTGTATTACCTAAATTTAGTATTCCCGAGAGACTAAAAAAATACCATTAAACTGCAACTATAAAATATTGTTAATGTATGATGTTTCCAAAATAAACAACCAAAAATAATAAAATAAACTCCAAATTTAAAAGACATAAGAAGTTAAAATGTTATCTTTGAATTTTGACATGCTCAGTTATTGGAGAAAAATGTTTAAGAAATCTCTTCTGCAAGATTAGAACAGCATAATGCATTTTTTTCAGTGAATACTAAATGGTAAACTTACATCGGAATTAAATCTCAACTGGCAAATGTTGCATGATATGATTTGCTTTCTTCGATGAGGAAGAGGAACCCCGAATGTATGATTTATTACAGCTTTCTGAATCGGGTCCATCTGTAATGAGAAAGAAAATACAACAAATAGAAATAAAGCTTGTCAGTTCCATTGGAATGTTGCCTATTTCATTAAAGAGGCAATCTGTACAGCTTGAATCTACTGCTCACATTATAAAAAACATTTTTATTCTAAGAAACAGCCTTTCTACTTTCTTGGAAAATAGACAATAAGCTCGAAGCTCAGTATGATAAGAAAATGATAAATGTACCCTTTAGAGTTTGCATACTAATGTTTTTTCTCATTTATGATCAACAATTGTCTCAGTTTGATAATCCTAAAATATAATTAAAGGTTTATCAAAATTCAAGTTATTGAAAAATGCCAGCAATCTTACATAGAAGTGTGTCTATGCCATTGCCCCAAAATGGACTTGTAAATAGACTTGGTCGGATGAGTAGTTCTGAAAATAAATTATGCACCATAATCCAACATTAACCTTAGGCTACGTTTGGTATCTTTTCTATGTTAAGAATATATTACACAAATCCTACTTTCTAAGAATTCAAATGCATGCAGCTATCCATTCATTCAAAAATCATTTATTGACCATTTACTATAGGCTGCTATCCTTGGACTTATTATTTGAGGTTCAGAGAGTCTGGACCAGACCAATTATGTCTCTCCATCCCATATTCCCAGGATAGGTCAAGGGACACCAAAGACATAATGTCAGCAATCCGGCTCTGATAAAACTCACCAGCTTTGTCCCACCATCCACATCAGGGGTTCTCAACTGTTGGAGTCAGACAAAAATTTTGATCTGCTTCTTAATACTGGTGCAACCTCTTTGCTTATCTGTGTCTCCTAATGTGGTGATGAGGTTCAAAAGTGATAATTCATGAAATTTACCTAGCATAGTTAGTGCTAAGCACATTAAGAAGTCAATAAATGTTGGCTATTATATTTTCTCTATCACAGCACATGTGAAGATCAGAGTTAACTTGAGCCTCAACCTCCTATAATCATTGTTGGCACACTACTAATTTCTCACATGGCCAAGAAACATTTCAAAATAAATCAAATGTTACACATATGGCTATGACTTCTGTTGAATGCCTGCAAACTTTAGAACTCTTAACTCTCATCAGATATAAAGTTCTTCTGAGAGTACTCACAATGGGTTTAGATAGCTCAGAAATAATTTCACACACAAAAAAATAGCTAAGAACGTGTCTGTGAAATACTCTAATATTCAGCTTCTTTGATACATTAGAGTTTATTAATTATCCTAAACCAGTCATTGATAAATTCCACCTCCTTTTGTGTAATTCAGGTTACCAGAACTAGTTCATTCATAGGCTGTCTTCATAGTAGGTAGGAGGAAGCTTCTGTCTATTTAGTCATAATTCCTATTAGGCTGTCTAGGCACTCCTAATGTACAATAAAAATAATAATATTCAGCATTTATTAAGTGTCTTCTATGTGCTAAGCACTAGGCTAGGTGGTTTATATATTAAACAGTTGTGATGATCAAGAAGAACTGATGGGTGTAATCATTTTTATCTTCCATCATCACTTTACATTTTTTTATCTGATGTTAATCCTTTCCCAGATTCTGGAGAAACTCAGCTATCCCATGATTTTTCTGGTCATTTCCAGGTATTAATAAATTCTAGGATCCCCTTTCTCCTTACTATTGAATTTTATCATACTTTTTTTATCATAGCATACTTTCTTTTTAAGCAGTTTTATTTAGGTATAATTTACATATAATAAAATTTAACAATGGTAGGTGTAGAATTTGATGAGATTTGGCAAATACGTATAGTAGTATTATTACACAAAACATTTCCATTTCCTGGGAAAGTTTTCTCCTGCCCCTCTCAATACCTGACTCCCACCCCCCACCTCCGAAATCGCTGGTGTGCTTTCTGTCACTATATTTTTAGCCTTTCTTGAAGTTCATATAAAGGGAATCACCCCTGCTTCCTTAGAAGCCCAAATGAAAAATGAACAGAGCTTGAGAAAGCCAAGAGCCACACAAATGTGTGAATCTGGGCTACTTCAATAGCCTTCATTCTGCTTCCCAGGATCACTTTTATACTTGTTTAACGTGCCATCACAATGTTTCTCTGACAACAATCATAGAGAACACTTGGAGATAATCTGCCTTCTGGCCAACAGTTAAAGAAAAATTAAAAGCAGAAAGAGGTCACTGACTTAGAGGTAGCTGCTTCATCATATGTTACTGCATCTGTTCGGTGCATAAATGGGGACTATTTCTATTTAGGGATAAGGCGAATTATGTCTATAATCCATTTAGGAATACTGAAGTCCTCTTATAATGACACTATAAAATAAAAATAAATTATATGTCTATATTAAAGATGCTCTCTCAGAATGAATAGTGCTGAATTTTTATCATATATTAGTGAGCAGCATATTATTTTGGTCTTTCAGGAACACTGGAAAAGCAGTGACCACATTCAATCCAAATGTGTAGGAGGTGTTTTGGAACTAGACACTTAATGCAAATGTGGCATATTCTCTAGATTTAATTCTTTTATTTGAATTGAATGATGTTCTGAACACTGTGAGTATAAAATCAAATTTCAAAATGCAAAGTAGTGTATTCTTCAGAGACAATTTTATTTCCCAGTATACTTAAAAAAAAACCCCACTTAACTGAATTATATTTCAAAGATGGATTTCACAAACTATAGTTACACCAACAAAAGTAATTATCTTTATCATTTTAGAAATCCAGTACAACGAAATGATAAGTTTAATGCCTTTATTAATGAGCATGAATCATATTCACCTCTCTAATATATGCATCTATAAGTATAAGTAAAACCATTTACAACAAAGAATCATGAAAGGGCAAAATCTAAATAATAACCAGTTCTATTGTTACACAGTTAATTAAATGATACCACCTGGTATGCATCTATTACCAACCAAGGTGACACACACACACACACAGCCACTTTGATCATTGTCTAAACATACCATTATTTGCCATTATAATCAAACATTTTGTTTAAAAAGAAAGTCATATGTGTTGGTTTTTCCCACAATAGGTGTGATCTGTCAAAACAATGATACCTTATTGTATGTTTGCATATTATCATTAGGAATTTTTCCACAAAATCAGTCTCAAGAGATGCCAATGTGTGGAGGTAAGAAAAAGGGGTTATTGGGTCAAATAAACTGCAGGAAACCTCGATACTACAGCCTGGACATTCACAGTACACAATAAAATGTTAAATTCTCTGAGATGACTTGCAATAAAAACATCTGATTTGAATAAATAATTTCTAAAATAATATAACCAAAACTTTTGTTTTCTCTGTCTTTAAATTTAGCATCCTTGTTCAAGGCGTATAGTTTAGAAAATAATGATCCGGTAATATAAACAACATAAAAATATGAATGAAATGGAAAGCTTTCAAAAGAAAGTAAAGGCATTAAATTAAAAATGTAACACAAAGAAATGAGATCCATAAGAGCTTCGATACATTTCACTTATGCAGCACGGAATTAACTAAATTAAATGGTAAAATCTACGTGATGTTTTAATACATATTTATCTAATTTCTAAAGCGGGATATTCTAAATACATTATCCAACCCCCCAAACAAACAAAAGTGAAGAATGATACACTACCTATTGATATGCTTACCCAAACTCTAGTCTAAAATTCAATTTCAAACAGCCTATGGCTTTATTTAAAGCCAAATGAATATGTTTTTCTTCATTTCAGGCTTAAGGATCTTTGCATTTCTAGCTCAGGTCTTGCTTTTCCCTCCCCTCCCCTCTGGGCATTCTGCTAAATTGATTTGTAAATGAGTATACAAGGGACAGCTCCAGCTCAAGATTCCCTTCTCCAGGATGCCCCTGGTATTTTCTGAGGATGGGGGTTAGCCCTGAGTTTACATTTCCTGCTCTAAGAGACTTCTCTTTCTGTTCCTATTATTATTGTGGCTTTCAGTTTTAAAATCAAAGAATAAAAACTGAAATGCCAGGAAGTTTAGAAGTTCATAAATATAAAGGTGGTCTCTTCCAGCTGGTATTTTGATGTAACAATTGCCAGTAACAATAACTCTAAAGGTTACACTCACAGGAATTTACTGTGTGCTTTTATGTTTATAAACGTCATTTCCATCCTATCAACTTGCTGAGAAACTCTCATTGCCCCTCGCCTACTATCACACTACCAATAAATGGCAGGGCCAGCTAAGATGCACAACCTCCTACTCTGACCCCCCCACCCCCCCACCCCTCCACCCCACCCCCCGGCCCGGGACTGCCTGTCTCCCTCGGGTACCACCATTAAGATTTGTGATGTCCACTGTCCTGGACATTTGTGCTCTGTAGTATTAGGGGACATTGGGTTGAGGCCCTGGTGGATTTACTATATCAACTATGAATTAACAAAATTTGAGTTTATATTACCTATATTCACACATTAGAAAACACCAATAAAAAATCCTGATTATCCCAATCCTGCAACAAATTTGTTCATTTGAAACATATGCAATGTTGACCTTTTTCTTTAATCTTTTAAATGGACGTATAATTTACATTAAAAAGTGTATACATCTTAAGTATATCATTAGTCAATTTTTTAACCTGTGCATACTTCCATGTTATCACCATCCCAATAAACATATAGAACATTTTTAGCAATCTAGAAGGTTCCCAGAATGGAGTCACAAATTTGGGAGTCCCCAAGCCACCTGCACTTCTGACAAACTGACTACAAATTTGGGGGTTAGCATGACTCCTGCAGGTTTGATAACTTGCTAGAATGATTAACAGGACTCAAGAAAACACTATACCTATAGTTACACTTTTATTATAAAGGATATAAATCAGGATCAACCAAATGGAGAGCCCCAGAGGGTGAGGTCTGGTAGAATCCTGAACATGGAGCTTCCATGTCCCTTCCCCAAGAAATTAGGATGCATCACCCTTCCCAAAACCCTCACAGCTAAGAAATTTGCCCAAACCTTGCTCTCTGAAGTTTCCATTGGCGTTTCTATACATATGCATGGCTGATTGAATCTTTGGCACAGTGAATGAACTCAATTCCTAGCCCCCTCTCTCCTTCCTGGAGGTCCAGACCGATATTACCTGCTCAAAGCCCAATCCTCCAATCACATGGTTAGTCTTTTTGGTAACTGACCTCCATCCTGAGTCATCTCATTAGCATAACCCCAGGTGTTATCCAAGGTGGGCATGATTCACAAAGCCACTCATCACTCAGGAAATTCCAAGATTTTAGAGGTTACCTAAAATCTAAAAACTGAGGACAAAGATAGCCAAATTCTTTATTATACAACAATTGTACATCTTTGTATTTTTGAATGTGTATTTTTACAGTTATAAGCATAATATAGAATATTTTCTCTTTAGTTTTTTATTTAACAATATATCATAAGAATACTTTCATTTAAACATAGTTTTCATACTTACCAGTTAAATGGTGGCATCTATTTCATTAAATAATTGTACCACAATTTACTTAGCTTATTCTCTGTTGTTGGATACTTAGGCTGTCACAGTTTTAAATAGCACTGCATAGATCATCTGTATAGGTGCAACTTTTATTAAGAACCACAGCCTCTTATGACTCAGTCATTAAGCGTCTGCCTTCAGCTCAGGTCATGATCCCAGGGTCCTGGGATTGAGCCCCACATGGGGCTCCCTGCTCAGCGGGGAGCCTGCTTCTCCTTCTCCCACTCCCCCTGCTTGTGTTCCCTCTCTTGCTGTGTCTCTCTCTGTCAAATAAATAAATAAATCTTGGAAAAAAAAAAAAAAAGAACCACAGCCTCTTAGTGCTGGAAAGAATCTGAGTGATCATTTTTTGCCTTGTCATTCTGTTGACAAGACCACTAAAGCCCAGAGGTGTTTCTACCAGTGGTAGAAAATGGACAAGAAACCAATTCTCCACATCCCAGTTCTAGGTTCTTGTACCTATAATATATGACAGCAAGTCTAATCCTTCCTCTTCCTCCCCCCCGCCGCCCCCCAGTAGGAAGTAAAAAATGGTTAAGATGTAGTCTAAAATGTTGCTGCTCTTATTTGCCGGCTGTTTTATTTTAATTTTTCTAAACTTCTATGTCTTTACCTCTAAATGGAGTGTTAATCATGTTGGGTTATTATGAACAATGAACTATATAAAGTATACAGAGCCCAGCATTGTGCCTGTCACACAGAAAGCACTCGATAAAGGAAAGTGCTTCTTCTATTATTAGTTTATAGCAATGATAATAAACATCACCATTCCTGTCCAGAAGCAGAAAACTGAAAAAAAAAAAAAGAGTAGGAAGATGCCTTAAAAGGTCCAAGTGATCCAAAACCATCCAAGAAAAAAATAAATTTAACTATAATAAACTTTATAGTTGAAAAAAATAACAATAGCTAATTTTATTTTTTTTATTTATTTTTTTTCGAGAGAGAAAGAGAGAGAACAGTGGAGAGGGGCAGAGGGAGAGAGAGAATCTTCAGCGGGTTCCATGCCCAGCGCAGAGCCTGATGTGGGGCTTGATCTCACAACCCTGAGATCATGACCTGAGCTGAAATCAAGAGTCAGGTGCTTAACTGGCTAAGGCTAAGCCACCCCAGCACTGCAACAACAGTTAATTTTAAATGAGCACTTACATGTGCAAGGCACTGTCAATAAGGCCCATATGTCTCATTAGGTCTTCACAGTATCCCTACAAGGAAGACACTCTTGTTTTCTCCTTTTAATAAACTTTATTTTTTTAATAGCAGTTTTAAGTTCACAGCAAAATTAAGCAGAAGGAACAGTAGTAGATCCTTTTTTTGCTCCCATGTTATGTATGAAAATGTTTAGGTACAGAGACATGAAGTTAATTGGGTTAGGGATTCACAGCTAGGCAGTTCTAGAGCTGTGGTGTGAATTCAGATAGTCTGACACCATCATTTTCACAGTTTTAAACACTGTGCTAGATTTTCTTTCATCAGCAAAAGAAAAAAATATATCTTTACACACACACATACACACACACAAAGGGGGTGGTGGGGGGGAGAAAATGTCTACAACATCCAAATCAATCAAAGATTATGTACTCTGGCTATACAGAGGAGCTCTAGAAATCACTATGATTGCTAAAAGATATCAAAGCCAAAATGTTCAAGGCATATTAAAAGGCAATTTGTAGAGAAGAATATCTGAATGGTCGATAAAAAATAAAATGTAGTACTTATTCTGGAAGTAAAGTTTAAAATAACAAGGAGGGTGCGTGGGTGGCTCAGTTGGTTAAGCGACAGCCTTTGGCTCAGGCCATGATCCTGGAGTCCCGGGATCGAGTCCCACACTGGGCTCCCTGCTCAGTGGGGAGTCTGCTTCTCCCTCTGACCCTCTTTCCTCTCGTGCTCTCTATCTCTCATTCTCTCTCTCTCAAATAAATAAAATCTTAAAAAAACAGATATTAAATAAAATAAAATAAAATAACAAGGAGACAGCAAAAATAGCCTGACAATATTTTGTATTCACAAGGATTTGGGAAAAGTGCATAAAAACTTGGCATCACCTCGTAAAACTGAAAATGAACTGAACATAAGATCTAAACATTCATCCTCTGGAGAAACTCGGGCTTATGTGCAATACAAGATTATTACACAGAAGTTCCCTGCAGTTTTGTTTGTATCAGTAAAAACGTTAAAACAACCTAAATAGCCAATGGTAAATAGTCCAAGAGCTATAAAATGGAACACCATACAGATGTTATAAGGAATCACTTAAATATTTCTTTATCAGCAATGGCAGATAAAATAAAATGCATCAGAATATCTACAATATGACATCAGACACTAAAAAAGAAAATCACACACGCATAGTCAATAGATAAAGTAAGAAGGAACGATTAGGGGAGCACCATTTTACACCTTCTAAAGAAATAATGTGTCTAGAAAACAGCCATCAATTATAGCTATTGAACAAAAAGAGACAACTAGACAGCGGGCATCTCTTGAAGAAGTACAAAACCACCTCTGAGGAAGTCATGCTCAAAATAACAAACCTGCATCTGATCAAGCCTCTAGATATACTTACCCATTCTTAGGAAATAAAGGGACAAAAGAACATGGTAAAAGCCTCTACATGGATAGAGAAAGGGGAACCCTCATGCACTGTTGGTGAGAATGTAAATTGGTGCAGCCACTGTTGAAAACAGTATGGAGGTTCCTCAAAAAATTAAAAATAGAAATACCATATGATCCAATAATTCCACTATTGGCTATTTACCCAAAGAAAATGAAAACAATAATTTGAAAAGATATATGCACCCCTATGTTTATTGTAGCATTATTTATAATAGCCAACATATGGAAGCAACGTCAGTGTCCATCAATAGACAAATGGGTAAGGAAGATGTGGTATGTATATATACACACACGTGTATACATATAATGGAATATTACTCAGTTATATAAAAGAATGAAATCTTGCCATTTGCAACAACATTGATGGACCTAGAGGGTGTTATGCTAAGAAAAATAAGTCAGACAGAGAAAGACAAATACCATATGGTTTCACATATATGTGAAATCTAAAAAATAAAACAAATGGACAAATAAACAAAAACAGAAACAGATTCATAAATACAGAGAAGAAACTGGTGGTTGTCAGAGGGGAGGGGAGTGGGGGGGCAGGAGAAATAGGTGAAGGGGTTTAAGAGGTACAAACTTCCAGTTATAAAATAAGTAAGTTATGGGGATGAAAAGTACAGCATAGGGAAATAGGATTGTATTAACGCTGTATGGTGACAGATGGTGACTACACCTCTGGGGGCTGAGCACAGCATAATGTACATAATTGTTGAATCACTGTGTTGTACACCTGAAACTAATATAATAATATATGTCAACTATACTTCAATTAAAAAAAGTCTCCACATTAATAAAATCAATACATTCCAAACTGTAGCAAACAACAGAACATGTGTCAGGCTTTTTTAACCAAATAAGTAGCTAGAATATAATGGGAAGAAGACCTATAACTTTAAAGACCTATAAGAGACATAGCAATTAATTCCAAACAACGGGGCTTACATGGACCCTGATTCTAACAAACTGTATAATAAATATTGGAAGATAATCAGGAGGAAATAAAATTGGATATTTTAATATTTTTTTTATTTTCAGTTGTGATAATTGTAGTGTAGATATTATGGCTACAATTTGCTTCAAAATAGTTGAGAATATTTGAGAGCTAAAGGAGTGAGGATACTGATGAAGGTCGGTCCTGAGATGAAAACTGCTGAAGGTAGATGCTGGCTATGTGAGTTTTCATTATATTATTCTATTTTTGTACATGCTTGAAATACTCCATAAGACAAAATTAACAATAATTACACACACACACACACACAATCTATAAATGATTCGTGGATGCATACATGTGTATCTAAGAGAACGTGAACCAGAGCAGAAGGAAGGGAGCATACCAAACTCACAACAGTCGTCTATGGGGGATCTCAGAATGGGACCAGCACAGTGGCTATAGAGGACGGAGCTACAGCCAAAACATTACATTTCTTCTCAGTATGGAACTAGAAGCAAAAGCAACAGAATATTAATGGCTGTAAAATTCTGGGTGAATATGGGTTTTGTTATAATATTTATCATAATTTTTATTTCTTTTAAAAGATCAAAAAGTAAAAGATCATGTTCAAATCCCTCAGTAGATTGTACATGGGTGAAAATAAGTTGAGGTATGATGCCTTTACAGTTCTTTCTTTGAAATTTGGGCTGGTAGGGAATTTAACAGGAGTACCCATCACACAAGATCAATACCCTGCTCTGAGTGGTGTTGAATGCAGATACACTTTAAATCTCATAGTTTCTCTGCTTTGCCAAATAGCAAAGGATGTGCATGAGTTCATTCAGCAAATAAATTCATTCGACTAGAGGTAGCCTTATTCCCATGAATCTCATTAATCAGGTCATGCCCAAATCTGCTGATTTAAATCAAGTAGGAAATATAATACATAGAAGTCATACAGGCACATTAAAGGAATAGCCATTTGTCAAAACTCCACCCTTCAATTCTTCTGTACATTCTACTTTCTCTGCCTTGAAAACTCTTTTCCCCATGCCTCCGAGTCCATCTTCTCCTGACTAATGCCTACCCACATTTCAGAATTCAAATTTTCAAGATACTTAGCTGGGACCTCCTTCAAATGGGCTCAGTCCTCCCACTTACCCAGAGTAACACTCAAATCGCACCATCAACTTTATCCTTGTTTTTCTCTCCCAACAGATAGTTAAGTCAAGGCAGGGCTGGGTCCCCTTGTTCTTTGTCTCAGCTATTAGTAGAGTGGCTCCCAGTTATCATGGGCTTAACACATGCCTTTTGAGTTGATAGATAAATTGAATAATATTGAAACCCAATATGAAAACATAATACCAATCTTGGAATGGTATTAACAATAGCAGTGAGAAAACATGGATTCACAAGGAAACCTTAGGCATAGGAGGTGAAGTCAGTCTATTAGAAGCAAAGTCACAAGAGAAATGACTCTGTGATAAATATGGGATGTAGGATATAGACTCTGGGAGTGTAATCTAGAACTCTAAGCTACCAAGCAGAATTTGCTTATAATCTATCACCATCTAAGCAATAGGGCCCTTGTTGATAGGTTCTTTCTTTCCTTTCTTCAATATGAGATCATTTTTCCCCCACGCATCTTCCCGGACAAAGGCTAACAGCCATACTGGTCCCCTGCTTGGTTAAGGAGAAGATGAGTTTGTTCAGAAAACAAATACTTGACCTTCAGTGAGCAAAGACATGTCCAAATGTCAGAGATTTCATTGTCAGTAGCTCTCTGCCATGGTTATTTTTCCTCATGTTCTGTGAGTAGGCTAATTAAGTGAAATGTAGAAAGCTCAAAGTAAAGGATGGATTAGCTTGAGGGGATCTTAAGACATTATTTTTCTTAGAATCATTTATATGACCATGCAAATTGCATTTAACCAATGTATCATGGCCCTGTCATGGAATGCCCATAGATACATGCATTTTGATATTTTTAAGTGCAAATATGAAATTGTTACCAACACAATTTCTCTGTCATGGAAGTTCAATCCTTGTTACAACTTTAGAAATTATCTCTTTGTGGTATTTTCAGTGGGTAGGGCCTATGTTTCATGCATGTTCATAGGCCCTGTGCTTCTCATTCTTTTCTCTGGAACTCAGAATATATTTAAAATTTAAAGAAACTTCTCAGTTTATAAATGAGAAAAGCTATACCCTGAAGTGGGGGAGGGAGTCTGAGAAAAAAAGGAAGGGAAGGTGATTTCATTCCACTGATGGGCTTCCTTTTCTGCAACGTTGATATTTTTTTCTAGCCAAGAGAATATTGTTTTTTTGAAAAGAATGAATCTTGACTGATCACACTAATAATGCCCTGTAGAGAAGATTCCAGTGTTTAATTTGGACACTTTAGAAACTTTGTTATCAGTATTACAGGGACTTAATTTAACTCAAATGTTTTGATCAGAATCCTGCTTCTGGTGGACTTAAATAAGAAAATCTCTTACAAAGACAATGAATGCCTAGGATGCTTGCCTGTGCAAGAAGTCAGCTTTCTCAATACTCTTCAAGCTTGGTCTCTGAATAAGGTCTAAAGTAATTAAACCCAACAACTCCAGAGCTGGGATTCCATTTACACAGAATGCCCCAGAGAGCATGGCATTATTGATTGAGCAAGAAAATAAGTTCTAGAAATCCATTCTATTACCAGCTGTACCAGAAGTCCACAAACACACCTGGTTGCTGGGCAGGTCGTTGAAATATGGGCCAGGTGTTGAACTCTGCCATACTCTGAGATGTAAAGAAAGGTAGGGACAAACACACTGTTGTACATAAATTATAAGTGGCTAAATTGAAAGGATTTTCTCTTATTCTGAAAGTATGTCCCTCCTAATTTTCTCTTGAACTCCTTGCTTTTACGAAATCAGATGAATTTATTTATTTAATTAGGTAGTTCTGGCTTGAAAAATTAAAATGCAAAAGTCCTATGTTAATTGGCCTTTTAATATTTTCTTTTTAATATTTTAACCATGTATTAATTTCCTAGGGCTCCCATAACAAAATAGCGCAAACTTTGTGGCTCAAAACAACAGAAATTCATTATCTCATACTTCTGGGAGTCAGAAGTTCAAAACTGAGGTCTTGGCAAAGCCATGCTTCCTCTGAAGTCTGTAAGGAGAATCTTTCCTGCCTATTCCTAGCTTTTGCTGTTTTCCCAGTCATCTTTGGCAAACTTTGGCTTATAGATGCCAAGGATTACTATAATCCTCTGCCTTCACATTGCATTCTTCCTATGTGTGCCTGTGTCCAAATTTGCCTTTTATAAGGACACCAGTTATATTGGATTTTGGACCACTCTGCTGAATTCATTGTCACCTGATTATCTCTGCAAAGAGCTTATTTTCAAATAAGGTCACACTGTGATGTACTAGGGGTTCAGGCTTCAACATCTCTTTCTGGGAGGACACAATTCAGCCCACAAGTGGAATGGACAATGTGAAAATGTAGAAATCACTGTAAAATTTTACCAAAGCACAAATTCTAGGACTTCTTGGTTAAAGGAAAAAGAAAAAAATCAGTTTCTTTGTCTTAGTGGCTAAAAAGGGAAATCTGAACAAACAGTGGATCACTGAGACCATTCCTTGCCTGCCAGCTCCTTAACATGATCACTTTAAGCCTCAAAGAGTTTTGCAACCCCTAAGGGTCTGGGAAGAAGAAATAAGTTCAAAGGATTGAAATATACATAGAGATGAGGAGAATGGAGTTCAAAGAGGTAGTGCAGATCTTTACGAGCAAGCCTGCAAATAATTTATGGGGGTATTTCTGAAATGTCCAAAATGAAAGTTATAAAGTCTACAAAAAGACTAAACGGTGGCACATCGGTATGATATAGGTAAGTGAATGTCCTGATTTTAATTGTTTGGTTAAATTACAAATGACATATATTTGTGGCCACATGTTTTGCATTGTATTTTTTTTTCTTGCTCCTTTGCTTGTTTGTTTCTTTGTTTAAATCACCACTTAATGCTTTTGGAGAAAGTGTCATGTTTGGACCCTTTTTATACAAATTCCATCTCTTAGGTAATCTATATGATCTGTTCTAGCATGGAAATACCAAGATAATACACATATTAAAATTAAACATGTAAGAATATTCCTCTTGCTTTTGTTTTGTTAAAACATAGATGTACATATATGTCTGTGCACATGCATATTTGTAGGTGTGTATGTGTGTGTGTATACACATGTGTGCATATTATTTATGTACTAATTTATGTACCAGTATTTATCCACCAATTCCCTGTGTAAAGTCTCTTACTGCTTGGAATTTGGCATGACTCCATTTCTATTGTTCTGTGTTTGGCTAGACTTGATCCTTTCTTGAAATATTCTACCTCTCCTTGCACTGAAGTATTCACTCACTAATTTACACACACTTCCTCCCCTCTTCCCCATAGGTTGCCTATATACCTGTTTCTCTTAGCCAGTGATATGGAATTCAAGCCACAAAGGGGCATTTCATATTGTCAAACACTGCTTTCCATGAACTAGCACAGACCTCTATTTCTGGATTCATTTCCATTCCTCCCTGCCTCTGATATTTTGCTCCACTAATTCAGATCTACTGGCAAATATCTTGCATAATCCAACTGTGGTTTATTGTCCCCTCATCTTTTGTAGGTTCTTTCCTTTCTTTAACCTTTATTACTTATTTCTTACATGTATAATTCCTGTCTATTGCTCCAAATGTCATCTTTCCCAAGAGAATCCCCTTTGGTCTCTTAGTATGCAGGGTTAAAGACCCCTCCTCCCAGTACTCACAACACCCTATGCATTCTAGCATCATGTCACAGACTGCCACTCAGACATTCTGCTTAAAGTTCTCCCCTCCCCAAACTGCAAAAGATGTAGTGTTACTCATCTTTGAAAAACAGGTGTCTAAGCACAGAAAATGCTCAAGAAAGGTTTATTGTCGAAGAAAATAATTATATATGTAAAAGTGGCCATTCTAGCCAACCATAAATCACTTTAAATAGAAAAAGTGGCCCAAGGTATTATTCTTGATTGAAGCCACATCATTCAATTTTACAGAAAAATTGCATTGTCATCTGAGGCTAATTGTGTTTGGAGCTTTGATGTAAATAATCAAAGTAAGCTGCATGTTTAGAAAGTAAAAATAATAATATGCCTCTTAAAATGCTTGCCATATATTTAAGACATCCAACTCAAGGCCTCAACACAAGGCAAATTCATTCAGTGTTTAAAAGGATCCGTGTGGTGGGTGGCTAAGAAGTACTAGTTAAAGCGTGGGTAACAGAATCAACTTCTTGTGATTAGAATGTTTTCCTCACATGTTTCCCAGAAAACCAGTATCTTTTTTCCACCCACAAACGATTTTTAGTGAAATAGTGTGGTATTACCCTCATTTTATGGAAATGAAAACTGAGGAATAGCCAGGACAGATGACCTACTATGGTAACCTTTGTATTACCAGGCAGCTCCAAGACTGAAATCCAGGTTTATGAAAAGCCAGTGTTCCTCCTACAAATCACATTGAGAGTCTCAAATGCATATCAAACAAATCACAATGACTCTCAAATGCGTAATCGTGCAACAAACTTTTGGACTCAATTTAAAAACTGGATCTGAATTTGGGGTTTTTAGGAACTGGCAAAGGACAGGAACAAATACACATTAAAGAAAAAAAAAAAAAAAACGGAGGAAGAAAATGACACCAGAACAAAAGTTATCATAAAGTATTTCTAACAATTGGCTTATTTTTATTATATTACAGGCTATTTTTAATCCCCAAAATGGTGCTAAAGCACTGATTCACTTCTTTCTAGATCTTTTTCTACTTTGTTTATTCTTCACTTACTGACCTTTTTAAGGATTTAAGTTAAAGAAACTAACGTAAAGTTGAACTAGTTAAAAGCTTGAATCAGATATTATGAAGGCCAAGTGGTTATGGTTAGCAAGACGTTCTCAATTATGGAGATCAAGGAAGGATGAAGAGGGGGCTATCGGGGACTCCCAGAAATCCTCAAGATCAAACCCACCTGAACCCAAAGTAAAGGTAATCCAATACCTAAGGACCTCTTCTCACCATGAAGGTACAGTTACATTTTGTTTGTATTTTAAACAATTTTGGTGTGTACCATATAGAAACATGTGTATAAACTTTTGAAAAACCCCAAATACAGTGCTGTTGGACTACTTGTAACTTCTTGTATAAACTACAGCAAAACTCTATAAACTAAAATATAAATTGTAACCACTTAAACCAGGGATTTGCAAATCTCAGATGGATTCCCAGGAGCAAGCGCGTGGAGAACCATGGATTTAAGAAGTTATTTTGTCAGCTGGAACATTACCTAGTACATTTTGTATTTCCCATGTACTTCCAGTATTCTTCATAGGGACTCTCAGAATATACTGTGCTATAATTCTTTTCTATTTTTGTTTATTTTGATCAAATAATACATACATGGTAACAAACCAAACAGTACAAAAGAGCTTCAGATGAAAAGCAAAACTCTTCTACTCTAATCTTCCTAGCCCAGAGGTAAATGCTTGAAATGTTTATTTATTATTTATTTATTTGTTCTTTTTTTTTTTAATTTCAAGATTTTATTTATTTATTTGACAGAGAGAGAGAAAGAGCGAGAGCATGAGCAGGGGGGAGGAACAAAGGGAGAGGGAGAAGCGGACTCTCCACTAAGCATGGAGCCCGATGTGGGACTCGATCCCAAGACCCCGAGATCATGACCTGAGCTGAAGGCAGATGCTTAACTGACTGAGCCACCCAGGCACCCTGAAATGTTTATTATTATTATTATTATTATTTATTATTATTTTCTGCCTGTTGACAACATAACTCTAAATAACCTACTGACATATTTTTATCTCTAGACACTCAGAAAGATGGTAATTTAACACATATACACTATCATACATTTTATTTTTATTTATTTATTTTTTTTAAAGATTTTATTTATTTATTTGACAGAGAGAGACACAGCGAGAGAGGGAACATAAGCAGGGGGGAGAGGAGCAGGGAGCCTGATGTGGGCCTCGATCCCAGGACCCTGGGATCATGACCTGAGCCGAAGGCAGAAGCTCAATGACTGAGCCACCCAGGCGCCCCACTATCATACTTTTTTTAAAAAAAGATTTATTTATTTGAGGGGGAGGCCGAGTAGGGGGAGGGGCAGAGGAAGAGGGAAACAAGCAGACTCCCTGCTGAGCAGGGAGCTCCATGATGGTGAGGGGCTTGATCCCAGGACCCTAAGATTATGACCCGAGCTAAAATCAAGAGTCAGACGCTTCACCGACTGAGCCACTCAGGCACTCCTCACACTTTTTTATCTTTCCATATTTCTTTACAGAACCTTTCAAAGTTTTATTAATTTGAATATTCTATTATTTTACAACTCTATATAATACAGATCCACATTTACACTTGGTTTCATTAACTTGAGTCAAGATCTCAAATTCCCTGCTGGAAGTTAATTGTTTTCTTACATCTTTTCTCCTTCAATTGCCAATTTCCAAATTCTTTCAACTATATTTACCCTTTAAAATGTTCAAAATTTTCTAACTGAAATATTTTGTCCTCTAACTTTAGCCCATTCTTCTAGGCTTTGCCTAAGGGTAACTCTAAAACTTAAAAGCTGGGGCGCCTGAGTGGCTCAGTCAGTTAAGCATCTGATTTTGGCTCAGGTCATGATCCTTGACCCCAGCATTGGGCTCTCTGCTCAGCAGGGGCCTGCTTCTCCCTCTCCTGACCCCCCAGCGTGGGCACGTGCACTCTCTCTCTCTGTCAAATAAATAAATAAAATCTTTAAAAACATAAAATAAAATTTAAAAGCTAATAAACAACATTATTAAACATTGTTTTGGCTTTATCACTATTTTGTCTGCTGATGAGGTAATGTCATAGGATTAGATTTCTTTTTCTATGATTCCAAAGCTACAAATCTTGGTCTGTTCAAAAGAAAGTATTTTAGCTTAGAACAAAGCAGCTTCTACTTTCTTATTATCTATCAATTGATTGAAATTCTGTCCTATTTTTGACTAATACATATACAAATGATACTTTTTCATTCTTCCTTTTCTGCCTTTTCCTATAAACGTGTTTTTATCTTAATTTAAAATGAATTTTCTTCTTTTCAGTCAAACCCCATATTTTTAACCCCACTGTCTCATGCCCCCTGCTTTGTTCATTTATCATTATACCTACAGACTCTAACTCCAGACCTTCTCCAAGGTTCTGGCTTCATACTTTTCTCCACTTTATTTTTATGTGCACATTCATCCACCATCTATCTGGCTTCCAGAAATGTTTAAACCTTCATCTTTTGGAGACTCAAAACACCTTTTTTTCTTTGGTAGCTATGTATTTCTTCAGATCTCCTAAGAAGGAGAAAGGAATTGTATTTGTATAATCTTTGTCCCATTTTAAAATAAAACTAGAAGTTATTTCTAAATGTGTTTTAAATAACAAATCTGAAGAGAAGTAACCTTGGCTCTTAAAAATGTACACTAGTCCAATATACCTGACATCTGATATCAATAAATTATAGTTTGCAGGTAAAGGATTATTGTTGCTCATAATTTGATTAGAAAAAAACTATTCCATTTAAATAATTGCCCTTCTAAACAACATTTTAACATCAAGTACATGATTTAAGATCATGTCACTTCCTCTGAAATCTTCTGGGAACTCTTAGTGAAAGTTGCTTTCCTCCACTTCTTAGGATAAGTAATTCCTTCAATCATGAAAATCATACATGACAGCTAAAAACTACATTTTCCTCCTTCCTCTGTTACTGAATATACTTTGTATTTTAAGTGAACTTTCTAAACCAATTCTCCAGATCTTTCTTGATAATGATTTACATTTTGTAAAAAAAAAAAAAAAAAAAAAAATCTTGGCTAAAGAAGAGCAAACATAAAAAAAAAATCACAATGAAGAAAATGTCCTAGTACTAAAGACTTCTGCTAATTACCTGGCAAAATATTCTGGCTGCCTGAGCACCTCTGGGATGGCAATGTTAGGTCTTGAGAAAAACACATCACAGATCAAGTGTCAGGCTACTAAGCTGAATTTCAAGCAATTCCAAAACATTAAGGAAAAACCCATGTACTGTAAGACATAGCTTGGCGAGAGTTTCCATAACCAGTTGCACTTTATCATATAAATCTACACATGAATAAAATAAAGATGACATTGTGTTAAAAAATGTGGTGAAGGGAATAGCTGAGTATTGGGACATGGAGAGACAAACCTGGTTTAACAAAAATAAGGTATCCTGGAATACAAATCCTGTGGTGGGTAGACTTGGGTTTACATTCAGAAACGGGTACCTATGAATTTTTTGACTTTGGAAAAGAGTACTGGGAGAATTAAATGAGATAATATATGGGAAGCACTTGAAACACAGCCAGGCATGTCATGGATCCATAGTGGTATTGTGGTTTTTTAGACATCCTCCTCCTCCAGATATTGAGGGCCAAACAAGTGGAAGAAATAGTAATTCCTTCACTGGTGTGTTTTGTTTTGTTTTGTTTTTTAGTGCTTAAGATCATGCCTGAAATATAGAATTGTTAAAATATATTCTGTGTTGATTGTTGATTGAGAAGCTGGTTAATACAAAATTCATTGAAAGCAATGAATTAAAGATCAACTGGAAGAGTTGATCAGTTTGATCAGGTTTTAGGAAGAAACTAAACACATCGACCAAACATATAGGCTTCCAAGAAGGATGGTAGTTGACCAGTGTTGGTGAGAAGGAGGGATGCCTGTGAAGTAGACAAAAGGTGTTTTCTAGAACTGTGCAGACTTTTATGCAAGAAAGGATATGTAATTTAACTGTTGGGGCAGGTATGATAATGTAAAACAAATGGTTTTAATCTCCAGAAAGAAATCTTAGAATAATAAAAGTGAGAAAAACATCTATATGCATTTATAAGTTCAAATTAGCAAGTATTGAAATAAAGATATGAACAAAGTGCCATGGGAAGGGAAGAGAGGAGGCAGTTACTCAGTTACTCAGTTTCTCATTCAAATATGAATGATCATATTTGGGCTGAATGAGCAGGAATTATTTAGATAGAAAAGGGGAAATGACAATTATAACAGAAACCACCCATGTGAAGGCATAGAATGTGATATTGCCAATAAACATTTAAAATTTAGGTATAAATGGAGCACGGTGTGAGTAGGAGAGATGAAAGTACAAGGTAAATTGGGGCATGTACATAACATGTGCTATGCTACTGAACTTGGGCTTTTGTCCTTTGAGCAATGCTAATCTATAAGGAAATATGCAGCTCAAAAGTATATGTAATGATATTTGTATTTTTAGAAAAATAATTTAGACAAGAACTTGATGGGAGAAAATCAATCTGGAGTCAGGAAGACAAATCCAGAGGCTGTTGCACTAGTCCAGCAGAAAACACAGGTCATAAATCAGCCACTAGCAATTGGGAAATGGAGGGAGAGATTGGGTAGATTTTTAAGAGATGGGCTTTAAGTCAGCATTATCCATTTGAAGTAAGACCTGAGAATGACTGATTCTCTCATTTGAGTAAGAGAATGGATAGTGAAAACATTAACCATCACATGAATAAAAGAAGAATGGCAAATTTCAGAAAGGTATGTGCAGAGGTGTATGTGTGGGTACAAAAATTAATGAGTTCATTATTGGGAACATATTAAATTTTATGTGCTAACAGCAGGTTTTACATGAATTGTTATAGATATTTAGGAAATTAGAAATAAGTCTCAGGAGTTTAAGTATATTTAGTGTTGAAGTAACAAATTTAATAATTCTTGGTGTAACTGAAGAATGGGAGTAGATGGTATAGAATAGACTTTTGAGTAAGACTAGAAGTGATGGGACTCCAGAGAGATTCCTGGGGGAGTGCTGGAGGAAAAATAGGAAAGAATGGAACAAAAGTGTCTAAGGGGCAGGGGATCCAGAAGGAAGGAGTTACCATACAGGCCTATTTCTGTGTCATTTTTGAAGACTTCACTGAGAGTAGATTCTGTTATCTTCTTTGGATGCCCAGCCTTCATGTCCAAAAGTTTACACAGCCTGTACTCTACATGGCAGGCACTGGGACTGAGCCCTGTGATCAGACACAAGATTAAGTCCCTGCTTAAATGTGTCATCCTGGGTGGGGCAGAGCCCAGGGGTGGAGGGGGTGGGGGCAGGGCAAGGGCACCTAACATATCTAACATATGTGGAGGTAATTGCAACACAAGACAATATTATGATAATTGCTGTAAAACAGTCTCATAGTTAGAAACACAGGGGAGACACTAATGAATTTTGTTGGGGATGGGTCACAGAAGGCTTCACAGTGGAAGAAAAGTTGCCAGTTAAGAGCAAAGTGTTTTTTCCTTTAAGCTTTCTCAGTAGTTTTAATTAGGTTTTTCTTTTTAGATTCTCATCTCTTAGCTAAATGGAAATTTTCTGATGAATTATAATTACTAGCTTCTTTCAAAATTTTACCTTCATTCAAAAAGCCATGTTACTTTATGATTTAATTTTTAGAACGTATAGTGACGATGTTTAGTTAAAGATAAGGACATCAATTTAATTGAAGAATATATGGATAGCTTAACTATGTCTGCAAGAGTAATAAGAATTTATCAAACCACGTATAACCTTATAGAGATAATCTTTAAACTATAATGAAAGACATTAAAGAAGAACCTAACAAATGAGAGATACATCCCATTTATGGACAGAAGAATAATTAAAATGTCTCTTTGTTCTTTCCAAATCAAACTATAGAGTCAATGCAGTGTGGATCAAATAGCTGTGAGATTTTTCATGGGACCTGATAGGATAATTCTAAAATTGACCTCGTGAGGAAATGATCCAGAATAAACAAACCAGCCTTAAAGAATGAGAGAATGGAGAGGCATGTCCTATCAGGGAAAAAACTTATTAAAAAGGTATAGATTAATGATATTCAGCCAGAGAAAAAGAAATAATAGACCAGTGAACAGGTCTGAAGCCCAGAGAGAGATAAATTTTCAAAACGTAATACGCTGACTTATCCACTCATTTAATATGGATTACTGAGTGCTGATTATGTGCCAGGAATTTTCTAGGTGCTGTAAATGGACAAAAACCTTTCTCTTCATTGTACTTATTTTATGGTGGGGAGATACACAATAAAATACATAACACTATGTATACAAATTCAAATAGTCATAAGAGTGATGGAGAAAAATAAAGCAGACAGGAGGGACTGAATAAGTTTGGGGGAGTGTTGCATTTTAAATATAAATGGATGTGGTCTCACTGAAAAGTGACTTTAGAGGAAAAGCCCAAAGGAGGTGAGGGAGGGAGGGAGACAGAGGGCAAAGTCAGTGCAAAGACTCTGAAATGGGATGGTACCTGAACCAGGTATGTCATTGTCATGTGCTGGAGAAAGAACTGACAAATCAATGAATGAGTTGGGACATTTGTTTATCCTTATGGAAAAAATAAAATTGGATTCATATCTCTTACTGTACATAAAAATTAATTCCTAGTAGTTTATAGACTTAAGCATGAAAGAAAAATCTTTACCTTTTAGAAGACAAGGGGAAAAAGAAAAGAAGACAAGGGAGAATATTTCAATGGCCTTAAGGTAGAATTTTATTTTTTTTACACTTAAGACAAAAAAAGTTCAAACAACTTTGAAACTAAGAATGTTTGTCCATTAAAAGTCACTTGTAAAGACAGCAAAATGCCAAGTCACAACTCTTAATGAAGGATTAATACCCTTGACATATAAAGAAGTTGAACAATTCAATAAAAAATCTTAACCTAATAGAACATGAACATTTCACAGAAAGGAAAACTAAATAACCAATAAACATGTGAAGAATTGATCAATCCCGTTAGTAGTCGGGGCAATTTTTGAATACACAAAATTACTTTAGGATTCTATTTTTCATTCAACAAATGGATATAAATTTTTAAAAATGTACGACAGCACCAATCTTTGATACAGATGTGGAACAAAAAAGAACTCTTACACACTCACGCGGAAGTAAAAACTTTTGGTAACTTCTATTGAAGTTAAGATCCCATTACAAGACCCAGAAATTCCATTCTTAGGCAATTGACTCTAGAGAACCTGCAGCTATGCATGGAGGTATGTGCAAGAGTGGTTATAGTAACAGTCCTTATAACACCAAAAACAGAGCCAGATACCCATCTGTACTAGACTAGACCTCTATCCTATGGTCTGCTCATACAATGGATACACCATGCAATATGATAAGAAGTGAAGTACAGCTAAATGTGTCCACATGGGTGAATCTCAGACACAAGGTACTGAGTAGAAAAATATATGACAGAGGAGATATATCTCTCTATCTATCTTTATATAGATATATAGATATACTGAGAGAGAGGGAGAGAGAGAGTTCTGTGATGCCAAAAAAACAAGCAGAACTATGTAATCCCTTAGTCAAGAGTATATCATTAGGGGCTAAAACAATAAAGAAAAATAAGGAAATGGTGAATTAAACATTTTAGATAGTGGTTATCTCTGATAGGGAAGCAAGAGTATATGACTAGAGGGAGAAAGAACAAATTATCTTAAAATTTAAAGATAATGTTCAATTTCTTAAGCTGGATAGGAGGTTCATGGTGTGTACACTCTGTTATGCTTTATAATTTACATATATGGCACATATACTTGTAGATATAGATTTCATCTAAAAAAGTTGAAAGTTTCCCAAAAGAGAGTTGATGAGAGTTTATGAAACATTATGAAATAATGTTTACAAGGAACAATGTCACAAGGAAGATTACAAGGAAAAAATGCGCCATGAGAAAATGAATTACACTGTTTTATTAATTGAATTTTTGGGGTGCCCGGTTGGTACAGTCAGTCAAATGTAGGTCTCTTGGTTTTGGCTCAGGTCATGGCTTCAGGGTCCTGAGACCGAGCCCCACACTGGACTCTGTGCTCAGCATGGAGTCTGCTTAAGATTCTCTCTCCCTCTCCCTCTGCACCCCCTCTCTAAAATAAAAATAAATAAATCTTTATCAATTGAATGTTTATCCCAAGAATCCTGAAAAATGGTTCATACTACTAGGAATTCAAGATAATTAAAATTAAGTGGAGGTAGTGATTATTTCTTCTATTTCTCCTCCTTTTTCTTCATTTGGTAGTGGGAGAGGAGCAGGGAACAGAAGGATTATAACATCAATGTTGCATTGCAGCAACCCCCCCCCACCAAAAAAAACTCTATAATGGCCATCTATATCTCTACCTAATCAAGAAGAAAAAAACAAAAAACAAAAATATTCAAATGAATCTGAACTCCATTATATTTTATAAAAAGTAAATTAAAATTTTAAATATGTATATGGAATCTTTTTTTAAAGATTTACTTATTTAGAATGCACTCAAGAGTCGTGGGGAGCACTCTCTCTCCTGAAGGAGATTCTCTCTCCCGAAGGAGAGAGAGAATCCCAAGCAAGCTCCATGCCCAGTGTGGAGCCCCATGCAGGGCTATCCCACCACCCTGACATCACGACCTAAGCTGAAATCAAGAGTCAGTGGCTCAACCAACTGAGCCACCTAGGCACCCCTAATATGCATACAGAATCTTAAAATCACATGCTAGACATGGCAACTCAGAAAAATAAGTATGAAAAATGTTTTATAAGTTTCTTCATGTTCTTTTTAAATTAAATTGTAATAAACTACAAGTCCAAATTATAAATTTCTCTTTTATCATAAGCAACCATTGCATCTTCGATAAACTATCTTATGATGTTCTCTCTTAACTAACCAAAAGGAAATGAAGAGTCTATTTGTTCTTATATTTACTTAAATACCTCTTGGGGTGAGGGAGAAATCACTGAATAGATGTGGAAATAGAACAAGGTGAAAGAAATTCAATAAATTTCCAAATCATTGTTCACCCAAACTTACCTTTAATGAGTTGATTACATGATAAAACACTGTTATAATCAGTCTAGTTTTAAAAGCCAACAATATTAAGTCTAATATGAACACAAATTAACTTACTAGATATTCATAAATGTTTACTGTGCTGTCCTCACATAGAAAAAACACATACATGCAATTAATTTAGTATGTATTTGCCTAGTCTTAGAGTCATACCCTGAAGCTTGATTTAGCAGCTTTCCTGCCTCTGAAATCTCAAATGCATCCTTCACTCTGTCCACAAGATTTTTACCCACTGTATCTTGTTTTTAACTTCCTTCAGAACACTAGTTCTTTCTAGTTGTATTTCTGACTCCAATATCAAGCCTAAAAACCTTTCATAGGAATGACTTTCATGTCTCTGTTATTCCACTATACTTCCATCACATTTTTTCCAAAAAAACCCATCACAAATCAACCAGACATCTGAATTCTTAGCCCTTTTGATTATTACTGTTTATTTTTACCAGTTGTTGAGTATGATATCCTTTCAAGTAGCAACTCCTAACCCTTACTGGTGGTGAGATTAACCTCTGTAAGCCCGTGTATTTATAATGAAGATAATAACATGTGACATACAGTTATGCTGTGGGCTTTCAGGTGAGATTATATTTGCAAAGGACTTTAATATATTTTCTGGCACATAAGAAATTCTCATAATTAGCACATGTGATTATTAGCAGTATTCCTGATTTATCCGAGACAAATGAAACCCTCATGGAGATTTCCTGCATGGTTTCTACACTCTTGCTACTTCTCTATAAATTCTATTATAGGATGCTGTTTCTCTGCCTACCACTTAAATGATACCATTCTCCAGTATTCCATTTGTATTCTAACATGATGACTTATTTATCTATTACGATTTAGTGTCCTTATAAAAGGGTACTACTTTAAAAATTGTCAACAAACATCAAGAGGAACAAGTCAATGATCGCCACAGATGGCAATATATTGATGTGTCCTGTATTTCTCTTGTCTCATGTTGTCCTCTATAATAGGATTTATATTTTCTTATAAAGCCTTCCCTCTTTCATAACTTTGTCTTCATGCAAAATACAATTAATTATTGAATTATGTGCAATTTTCTGCTCTTTAAGAAAAAGCAAAAACTTAAAAAAGATGCATCTGGGGTAAAGCTTTGGTTTGCTCACATTCTTGTTCTCAAATCACATCTCTTTAGATGTGAAAGGAATGGCAACTTCTATTTTAAGATTTCAAATCCCAGCAACAGGTACCTTTCAAGAATAAAACCTATTCCATTTTCTTCTAAGTAGAAAGCAGTTAGAATCTGTCAATCAAAGTGCAAAACTTCCACAAGGGAAAAGCATTCTAGAACATAAAGCCATTCATTGATCTAAATCAAATGAAAAGGTAGATCTCTTAGGCAGGCGCTTTTCTTAATGTGCTCTGTTCCCTACACTGGCTAAGCGACAACAAAGGCTAAAATATGGCCTGCACAGCAAGCTGCTGATGGTGAACTGCACATCCTTGCATGATCTCAGAGTGTCCTGGCACATAGCCCATCACCAGGACATTCAACAGCCCCAGTCACAGAATGCCTTTTCCCCTGCCGCTGTGAAGCATTTTTCTGGGTTACACCCAACTGGTCCTGCTTGGATCTCTCAACTCAGTTCCACTTTGCATTTTGCAGTGGGGACTCTGGTTATCTCTGTTGCAAGAGGGACTGAGGAAGCAGTGGTGGGAGTGTGGTGACCAAAGGTCCGGCTGGCTTTTCTCCATCCCTCCCCCCACCTCCCCTGGCTCCAATGCCCATGATATTAGCAATGTTTCTAGCTTCCCTTCTCCTCGTCTCACTTCCCAGACAAATCTTTTGTCTTCCTCTCTTCACCCTTACACTAGACCCAGCTCTGGGCCAAAACATCCAAACCAACTTCGGAGGGACAAATGATTCCTATGCCATCCTTTACGGACAAAATTCCTTCTTTTCTCCGAGTTTAACTGAAAAAGAGAAGGGTGGGGAAGGGGCACCTAAGGAAAGCAGACTGTTTTTGCCATTTCTTGCATTTGGCTTTTAGTAGCAAATCTTTCTTTCTAAACACAATCCGCACACCACTCGAAAAATATGTGCACGTGCACACACACGCACACACAATGGGTTTTAAAAACCAGGAACAGAGATTATTTTTGCTTCTAGATCCCTAGTTATATACTACAAACTTTGTTTAAAATTACAGTGGGCAACAGGAAAGAAAATGTGATCTGAAACTACTTACAAGGAAAACAGAGAGGCCAAAAGTTAAGCCAGTCCCAGAAAAGTGCCGACAAAGAGGAAAAGAGGGGTTTTAAGAGGAGAAAACGAAAGTGCCAGGGCAGTGGCCAGAGCCCAGAGGATGTCCGATGGTTTTATCCTGTCACTGAAGCCCTACTACTCGCACTGCTGCTCCCTGTCCCACACGGGCTCCCCAGTTCGGAGCTTCACGTTAGGAGAGTTGACAGGAAATAATTAAAGCAGTATACAGCTCCAACCAGACAGAAAATGGGTAACTTTTCACTAGAGTTGCCACCCCAGAAGAACATTGGTCATGGAAGAAAAGATCCAACTCTAGCAGCGCGGGCTTTTGCAGGATGCCGTGGGTTCCTTCAGGCAGTGTTCAAAAGTTGTTCTTTTCCTAATGAAGTCCATGGGGGTTTCTGTGTCATACGTCATGCCTGAACTGCCAAGATCATTTCGTTATTTTGAAGTGGGCATTTGTCTTCTGGATTGCCTGTCATTGTAGCATCTTCGTGAAAGTGCGGCACGACAAATAGGAATGGAGCTAGCTAACGGATGACGTCTGTGCATCTTTGTTTTGGAAGAGATCTGTCTTAGGTCTCATTTCCCAGAAGCAGATGCTGAGATAAAGATCACACTGCACAAGTGATTTGTAATGACATGATTCTAGGGAAGACCAGTCAACTTGTGGGGAAGCAGGACAGGGAAGGCAGGAGACAATCAATGCTGTGATTTTAGGCCCTGCCTGTGGAGAATGGCTTCAGCCTGATCCTACAGGGATGTCTGGAGTGTAGGTCATGCCATAGTTTGTCCTGACTTGACGTGAGGAAGCGAGGCTTACATATTCCCACATCTGTCAGTCACTGTTAAGGACCTTCCTTGGACATCTTAAATTTCAGAGACTTCTGGTTCTCTGCCCAGGTTGGCAGTGTAGTAGCCCAAGAGCAAAGTGTTGGAAGCAAAAACATACCAAGGCTGGGCAGGGCACACAGATACAGTCAGGGGGATCAAGGTGATCTGGGTGGATGATGGACAGTAGCCACTACAGGCCCTTTAAGCAGCCATGACATAGTAACTAGAAATTTTAAGCTTAGTGATCAGTCTGACACGAATAAAAATTGGAGAAAAACATAAGCCAATCCTAAATTGGAGTATTCCCCCCATCTTTCTTTATGCCCAACAAATTATTTTTAAACTACTCAGTCTGTTTAAGCCTTTGTTCATTTATAATGACATTTTGATCCTATAGCCATGACCCACAGAAAGAAGAGGCAAAATAAACTCATGACCTAGGATACAACTGCTTTTACAATTAGCTGTTGAACCATAATGCTAATTACTTACATATTTTTAAAAAATGCATGGACATATATACATACCTATGTATCAATCAATCAACATAGTACAAAATTAAACTGCTCATTTGCTATCACAGGTAAACTCACAGTTACTTAAATGTTCTAACATTTCATAACCAGTATTAAATAATTAAGCAGTTGTGACATGCTCTAGTTCAAGCTTAAAAATAGGCATTTGTCTTAATAGAACTTAGAAAAGAAGGAACCCTGAAAAGCATGCATATCACAGCTTACATACACCAGGGCTACTGTGAGTTCCAACAGATAGCCACATACTTGGACCTCACCCAATATTTTTCCCAAGGACAAGAATACAACACACTTGTAAGTTTGGTTCTTTGTTCCAGGCTCTATAAATGCCTGTAGTGGTCAATCTTGGCAGAGCCTCTTAACAATGAGACTTTTCACCTTTGTTCAGTGCTTTGCTTCACCTTCCAAGCCCTATTATTTGTGTACAGGTCTTCACTTTAGCACAGTTCAACACAGGAACCTATGTACATATAAACCAGGAAAATGGGGTACCTACTACATGACCAATATTGAATACCAGACCACCTCCAGAAATTAAAATGAACTAATCCCCAGTTTCCAATTTCTATAGTTTTCTCATCTATCCCAGGACTCAATAACCAATGTGGGCCACCTAATGGCACCTGCTCACTATAAAGAAGCACATTATTCTTAGCTGAATCACCTTTCATCAACCAAGATGATTTTTGAGCCGCAGAAATAATGACAACGCTCCCTTAGTGAAGTAAACTAAAGTTGTCTGCAGACACAAAACTTTTAGACCAAGAAAGACAAAGTAAAGAAGATAAGCATGAAAGTCTTAGAGTGATCTTTTATAAATACCAGTGTACACCGAACACCAGCCCCCAATCCTTCATTCCATGGTGTTTTTCCACCAAAACCAGGCACAATACCTAACTGAAGATTGAGTCTCTTCTAAAAACATTAATCTAGAGGCATGGGTATTAGTGCAATTTCACAATGCAAAGGCATTTTTATTTTTCAAAGAACTAGCAATTTGACAGCCTTGACTGAAACATAATGAACATTTAACTGCAAAAGTTCACAGAAACTCTTTCTCAATCATCTTTTAATTAAAAGAAAAGATGATCTAGGAAAGAAAGTTATCCAAAATGGTTCTGAATTTCAGTTTTAGCAGCTGCAAGAAGGGAAGAGGGTAATTTGAGTTTGAGAGTAATTTACTGCCAAATGCTTCAATAATTTTCTAACAAAATTAAGAGGATAAATAAAATCACAAAGCAAACACTAGATAGTCACAAACCACCCTACTAAGTATACAGAGCCACAAAGCTTTAGAATGGTAGGAACTTAGTATTCTTTGGAGACTCCTAGTCTCATCCTCAAATAGTCTATAAACTGTGTGACACAGACAGAAGACAAATTTTTCATCAGCCAAACATCCTCTGATTTTTTTGAGGTGATGCTCTGAGGGAAAGGAAGCCAACATAATCAGAGGTGCATTTGCGAGTAGTTCCCATTTCCCTCCGTACTTGTGAGGAACTGAGTACTTGCCACCCTCACTTTTGCTTTTTCTTCATAGCTAAGAAATACAGAGAAAATTAATGATGGAGGGGAAAAGGGAGTATCACTTTATGATCTACTCCCCCACTTCCAGACCTGAAAACAACAAATTTAGCCTAAGAATGCATCCCTCTGCTAATGCAGTCTGGGGAGTTGCAAGTTTTACTTTCATGACAGCTCTGTAGTTTTCCCCCATGTATCTGTGGGTGTCAAATACTGCCAGATATCTTGATGTTGGATAATATATCCAACTGTTGGCATATTTGTAGATTTGAAAAAAAATATTGACCACTGACCTAAAAACAGGCATTTTAATTAAATAGGGTTTGCTTTAAAAATGATGCTGTGTTTCAGTTCAAGGTTTAATCAACTAGTTATAACAGATAACCTAATTAATTAGTGGTTTCATTTTCTTTTCTAGTGGGAACATTCATAGAGATTATTTTTAAGTAGTGTTATCAAGTGACTAAAGAAGTCCTGCAATTCACACTGCATTGATATTTATTAAATGAAATAAGCGAAATCCCTGCAGCTGTATTCATCTTATGTGAGCTAGAAACTGTGTTATTAAAGAAGGGGGGGAAGGATCTAAAGAAAAATGAGGTATTAACTCACTCCCATAAAACTTAGAATATAGGGGCACCTGAGTGACTCAGTCAGGTAAGCGTCTGACTCTTGATTTCTGCCCAGGTCATGATCTCAGGGCCGTGAGATGGAGCCCCACTCCCTCTCCCCGTGCCCCTCCCCACCCTGTGCTCGCTCTCTCTCTCTCTCAAAAAACAAACAAAAAAATAGAATATACAGAGAGTAACAAACCATATACAAATAAAATGGAATAGGAGTTCACAAGGTAGAAAGAGAGAAAATGAGAGCAATTTCTGACAGGAGTGAAGAAGGAAGATTTAGTGGAAAACAGATTTAAAGCTTAGGTTTGACAGTTGAGTGGGGCCATAAAAATGGAAGGGAGCGGTTGAGAGTCACATCAAACAAGCCAATTATATATCAGAATGGAAGGAATGGAAAAGGCATGGAGGTAGCAAAGCAATGGATAGAGATAGTTAATAATGTAGTGGGTAGAGATAGGTGATAAGGCATTGGGTAGAGTTGGGTGATAAACTTAAGAAGGTTGTTATAAGATGAGCTCACCAAAAACCTGGAATGTATTTTTGAATAGGTGGGAAATGGCATCAGAGACAGTCCTTGAAAATGTGAACCCAACATTCATGTAGAGAGCTGGTTGAACAGGGAAGAGAAGAGAAGACACGGCAACCTAAGATGTCTGAACAATGATCCAGGCAACATTTAATTAGCGACGAAAGACAAAAGGTGAACTGAAAGGATGATTGAAACTTTCAAAAAAAATGAAATGGAATTAGTAAGATATCTACTGATTCAGATAGCACCTTAAAGAAAACCCACTTTATAGAATACCTGTTATCAAATACATCTGTAATAATTCGTAAGGGGCTGAATTATTTATAATAGAAGATAACCATGAGAGTCTTAGAGAAAGCAGACTTGGAAATAAGTGATTTTTTTTCATCCTTTTCAAACAATATCTGTAGGATATATTTAGCTTAATATTTATATGGGTAAAATTGTATATACACATCTCATTTCTAAATTATTTTCAAAGAATTCTAGGTTTAAAAGATTGTTTCCAAAAAGTAAGAATAGACAGCAGTAGAGAGCCATGTCCATGCAAATTTTAGCTTAATGGGAGAAAAATCCACAATAAAAATTTTAGAAAACATAGAAGCATTTTAAGCTTGGTCATTAAGAAGGAAATTTAGGGGAAAGAACTGGCAAGCACTACATAACATATTCCCAACTGGATCATTTATATGTGAATAAATGATATAACTGGACCAAATACTATAATTGGATTAAATGACACTGAAGCAATGTCATTGCTCAAAACTGACTGAAGAAAGTGAGATTTCTGTCCAACAGACAAGAGACTAGAGTCTCAAAAAATGTCTGTTGGTTTGGATTCTGAAAGAAAAAAAAAATCTCAAGCATCAATTTATGCCTTTAATTAATTTATGAATATATGAATTTGTGTGCTTTAGTTTAAAGCACAAATTAGGTACTATGAGTTAGGTAAACTACATAAATATTTGGGGACTTGAAAAGGGAATGCAAATTTCTAATAAAAAATACCCAGTGTCACCAGAGTTTATCCTGGCCTCTCAAGCAAATACAGATCTATTTCATTTCAAAACTATATATTACTTATTCAACTTCTTCACTATGTTCTCTAACGTTCAGAAAAATCTTAAATAGGGATTATCTACATGGCTGACCTGAATGGAACAAGATGTCCTTGAGTCTACCAGCCATGTCTAAAACTATTTGCAATGTCATATTTATAAAAACAGCTGGAGAGGACTCCACTAAAAAAGGCAGTGATTTCCAAACAAACTTCAACTGTTTTTTAATGTGAATCTGAGGTCACATATAAATTTTTCTACAGGAGGTCACTAAAAGTTAATGCTGGTTCTCATTGCAGGCTGGCTCTATTTTTTACAGACAAATATCCAGCCTTTATACAACAAACGGAGGGCAAGCCATTTTATGGATTTGGTTGAAATACTGTTATTTCATTTGTGAGAATGAGAAAGTTGAGAACAGATTCTGGAAAAGATTCTTTAAGGGATAAGATTAGTGCTTGCAAATACGAAATACTGAATACACATTTATTGAGTGAGTGAGTTATATGTGGTATCAAAAGACAAAAGCATTAAGCATGAAGTATTTGCATTTTATGGTTTTAAAATCAAATTTTTTCCTAAGTTGCCTAAATATTTCCTCCAAGGTGTGCATAGGAGACAGTTTCTCCAGGTGAACTAGAATGGCTACAATTTATTGAGAATCTGCCACGTGCTACGACTGCTGATCCATTGAACAAATCTGAAGTTTTGTGTTATTATTCCTGTTTTACAGATGAGGAAAATCATGCTCAGAGAGGTTATTTACTTAAAGTTGCAGAGTATGTAGAACAAATACTTAAGGTTGACCAAGAAGTAGTTGAAAGAAAATAGTAGTCTGAGGGGTTTTTAAAATTTCTAACAGTAGAACATTTTTTTTTAAATTTTATTATGTTATGTTAGTCACCATACAATACATCATTAGTTTTTGATGTGGTGATCCATGTTCCACTGTTTTTGTATAATACCCAGTGCTCCATGCAGTACATGTCCTCCTTAATACCCATCACCGGGGTAACCAATCCCTCCTCCCCCCTCCCCTCTAAAACCCTGTTTGTTTCTCAGAGTCCATAGTCTCTCATGGTTCATGTCTCCAATTCAGTAATGTGGCAGGATACAAAATCAATGCACAGAAATCAGTTGCTTTCTTATACAGTAGAACATTTTTATTTTAATATGTACTCATGCCTTTTTGCATTTTTAAAATTTTCCAAATGAGGTTTCTTAACCCGATTTTGATTTTTTCTTCCAGATGATAACAACTGTATTGATTAGTATCCGTTATACAAAATCGACTGAAACAAAGTCAATCATGCCAATGTGATATGCCATTTTTAAAAAGGGCAAATTATTGGTTCCAAGTATGCTTTATTTTTATTTTTAATGTAAAATTTTAAAATATTAATGTCATAATAAACTAGATTACATTTACTCATAAAGCATATAAAGACATCAGTCATTTATTTTAGTGGTTTTGTAAAGAAAAAATAAAAACATGGTAATCAAATAAAATTTTGTATTCAAATATTTTTGAATTATTGTTTTGGACAGGTCTGGACTGACACAATGAATTCCTATGCAGCATATTCCTAAATGTTCAAGTTTTTAAGATATTAAAAAATAACAGATATTAAATTCTTAAGAAGCTTGAATTTCTAAGGTGGTTGGCACAATTTCTAAATTGAGTATTTGAAGAAAGTCAAACAACAAAGCATTATTTTATGGAATCACAATTCAAATGGAAGGTGAAACTCTATTGTAAGGTGAGAGATAAATAAATTTCTGCCCCTTTCTCCTTTAATTTAACACCTAAAAAAAGATCCATGAACACAAGAACCAGAATCAAAATCTCTATGGGGGATGATAACAAAAATATGGAACAAAGTGAAAAAAGATGAAGTCTAGAGACTTCAAGAGAGAGAACAATAACAAAATCTCATTTATCCCTCAGAGTCATAGTAAGCATCAGGGATTTGGGCCACCAGGCACCGTGGGGGGGGTGACACTTGGGGCTATAAAAGCAGTGAGTGTTTTATAAGGAGTGGTTAGCCCCATAGGTCCTGCCATTTTCTACTTCATGCCCACTTTTGATCCATCATTATGGCAAGCAAGAGGTATATTCTTGGAAGTGTTCAAACACAGTAGTCATTTGGGGTGGAGTGATTGATTAAATGTGAGTTTAGTAAAGGTCAATAAAATAACTGGTAAAATTTCTCAGTCTTCTTCTTCCCTCCAACATCTAGAACTGTGCTGTCCAGTACGGTAGCCAGTAGCCAGATGTGGCTACTGAAATGAAATAAATAAAGACCCAGTTACTCAACTGTACCTTCCAAGTGCTCAAATACTACATGTGGCTAGTGGTTACCATACTAGACAGCTTGGTGTAGGACATGCCCATCACCATAAAACAGACAGACTAGACAGCATTAAGGAAATGAACAATCTGTCTTACCACCACCAGAGAGAAGATTAAATGGTGCCTCTCAAAACATCTGAAAGCCCCAGAATAAGACCTATGGTCCATAATGTTTAGAGTCTTCTATTGAAAAGTAGTTCTGTCTTATTGCCTTGCATTGCTCATCCTACCACCATTCATGCAGGGCATCAAATTTGCCTTTTCAAATTTGCCTTTTCTAAAACTGATGATCAATCATAAAACATTCGAGAAAACTTTTCAAGATGGAAGACAGAGACCTAAACAAAACACACACATACACACATACACACACACACACACGATATGCAGAGGAAACAGGAAGAGTGCAAGTAACAGAGAAAAAAAAATTCCATGCCAGATAACAGAAAATATTCATGCATGAAATTAGAAGAAGATGCTGTGAAAAGGGAATACTCAAATTCAAGAAAAAAGCTCTGAGAAATTATAAATATGAAAGCATAAAGAGGGCACGTTCTGCATGGAGCACTGGGTGTTATACGCAAACAATGAATCATGGAACACTACATCAAACACTAATGATGTAATGTATGGTGATTAACATAACATAATAAAAAAAAAGAAAGTATATATGCAAAATGTAGTTGAAAATTTTAAAGATAAACTCAAGAAAATATCTCCAAAATTAAAAACAAAAATCTAAACCAAAAGTATGAACAACAAATGAAAAGAAATGAAAATTAAATATTCAACCTAGAGAGCCCACATCTGACTAGTGGAATCCAAGAAAATCCTGAGAAAATCTGCACTGAAAGTTATAGTAGAAGTCTGGGAAATACTTACTATTTTTACTGCCATTGCTATTTTTTAGGAGCATTTTATCATTATTACTTTTACCATGTATGCAAATAATTTTGATAAAATTAAAATAATAATTATTATTTGAAAACTCCAAAACAAGTTTACAAAACAGAGTGGAATCCCTATATTCCACTCAATGGGTGATCAAGTTATTTGCAGAGTGCATATTTGAGATCAACTCCTGAGGGTAAACCCAAAAGATTTTTCACTTTATGAAAGCAGAAGATAAACTATAGGCCAAGACAGATCTGAATTCTTCCTGCTGACCCATTTGCATGAAGTAAAACATTCAAAATCTCAAGAAAGATAAATAAAATAAACTGAAAAAAACCCTCCTGTTAATGAGGCCATTTGTGCAAATTCATTAGCATGAATACTTCCAATTGATTAGCACAAAGTGTTGCAAAGAAACCTCAAGAGTAGAAAGTATCATATAAGATTAGAGGCTGTTCTCCCAAGATGGGGAAAATCTCCAGGGAGGAGGCACTGGGGAGTTAAGAAAAGCATCTGGCCTCCTTTGCAAATGAACATCTCTTAAAAAGCAGTATCTTCTGGTACTTCCAAGCTTGGATTAGAGCAAGTGCTTCAATTTTATAAAGGTTGCTAAATGTGAAATCAGTTCAGGAAAGCAAAATTTAATGCTAATTATTAATAGAACGTTACCATTATTTTGTAAACAAAAGATCACATCACTTTTGCTCACAAGCGTCCAGAGATGCCCTGCTCCCTATCAAGCCAGATAAACTGCATTCCATTAGTGATCTGGAAGGCACATTTGACCCCTCAGATGATTGTAGCTGTCCCTTCCTGCAGGAAGCTTGAACGGATCAGCTCAGGCCGTGGTGGTAAAATAATCCAACTAATGGTACCCAGGCATCCTTACACGTCTCCATTTGAAGCACTTAGAACCATATTGTAAAGATCCCTTCATCTGGTCCCTGTTCTCCATGATACTTTATTTTCAGAGAGAATTGGGAACCAAGCTAACTTTTTCATTATTGTACACAGAGCTACTAATGAACTGTCTCACACATCTTGGCAGACGCACATATATTGAAGGAAAGATGAAGAAATAAATGGAATTCTTCATTTTAGAGATGAGGAAATGCACTACTAAAGATGCAAATACTAGCCCAGAACAGGGTAGTAGCAAAGACAGGAACAGAACTTAGATCTCCTGCTTCCTTGTTATTAATCATTAAAATAACTCATTACCCCACATTGAAGAGCCACCAAAAAAAGATCATAACTTCTCCTCCATTACTTATCCTCCACTACTCTTACACCTCTGGACAAAAAGTTCTGTTTATTGTTTAGATAATCCCAGTTTACTTCCTCTTGCCTCTGTTTTTGATGCCTCTGTTGATACCAGGAATTCTCTGCCTTTATCTTTATCCCAAACTGACTATCATTCAGGGTCCAAGTTAAATACCATCATATTCAATTATAAAAATAAAAAAGAAATTAGAGAAAACACTGAATGCTTTCTATATATCAAGCAATACAGGAGACAAAAAGATGGATAATGAATGGCCTATCTTAAAGAAGCATACCATTTAATTAGGTGATTAAAAGATTGATAATATCTAGAGTTGGTAAGGGGTTGAGAAAAACCACTGTTATACACTTTTGGTTGGGATATAAATCAGGGCCACAGTTTTGCTTTCTTTGGGGGGTGGAGAGGATTTGGCAAGGTGTCTCCAAGTTAAAAGTGCCTGTCTCCTCAGAAGATAGCAGGAGAGGAAGAAGGAAGAGGAGTAAGTCGGAGGGGGAGACGAACCATGAGAGACGATGGACTCTGAGAAACAAACTGAGGGTTCTAGAGGGGAGGGGGGTGGGGGGATGGGTTAGCCTGGTGATGGGTATTAAAGAGGGCACGTACTGCATGGAGCACTGGGTGTTATACGCAAACAGTGAATCATGGAACACTACATCAAAAACTAATGATGTAATTATGGTAATTAACATAACAATAAAAAAATTTTAAAAAAAGTGCCTGTCTCCTCAAATCCAGCAATTTTGCTTCTAGTAATTTCTCATAAACGTACTCTCCTATATCCATTCACATTCTTATGTGCATTAATGACAAGAGCAGTTTTTGTAAGATTCCAAAACTGGTAAAATGAGTGTTCATTTATAAGATGTGGTAACAGAAATTGTATCTATAAGGAAAGTATGTGTGAACAGCAATGTGCTAGTTCTCTACAAGCTAAGAGAGAAAAAACTCAAACATAAGATGTGAAAATAGCAAAATACAGAACAGTATGTCTAATACAATTCCATTTGTTAAAAAATACCTACGCAAATATGCCGCAATATACATTAAAATTATCAAAGTACAGTTGAAAAAGTACAAGGAGTAATCAATTATCTCAAGGAAGTGGGACTGGAGGAGTGGGGTGGGGATTGGTCTTTCATTTTTCATTCTTCAATATTTGAACTTTTTAACAACACGCGGTTATCATATTCATAATTACTTATTTTTTAAAAGTCTATATGTGGGCGCCTGGGTGGCTCAGTTGGTTAAGCGACTGCCTTCGGCTCAGGTCATGATCCTGGAGTCCCGGGATCGAGTCCCACATCGGGCTCCCTGCTCAGCAGGGAGTCTGCTTCTCCCTCTGACCCTCCCCCCTCTCATGTGCTCTCTCTCTCTCTCTCATTCTCGCTCTCTCAAATAAATAAATAAAATCTTTAAAAAAAAATAAAAGTCTGTATGTGCTTATGTAGTTTATAGGATAGCGGTTTGAATATTGGGGAAAGACTAAGTGAGATACGGATATCTTATACAGGCCTTGAAATGTAGGTAGTGTTTCAGTAGGTAGAGGTGGTGCAAGGATTCTACACAAAGTGTGAACAGCATGTAGCAGGTATGCGTGGCCATATGAGTTGTTCCAGCCAATGAAAAGTTTGTGGAAGTGGCATATCTTCTATCTAGGCTGAGGAAGTGAAAGCCCTTGTGTTCTCTCTGATTCAATCAGAGAGAGATTTGTGTTGAGCTGGGGGAACAGGACGCTGAGTAGCTGCGTTAACACTGAGACCAGTTGCTCAGTGGTCATGTGAATCCTCAAGAGTGAAAAATAAACTTTCACTGCAAATCCACTGAGAGTTGGAGTTACTAGAGCCAAACCCAGCCTGATTGACGCATCAGAAGAGGAAACAAAATTATATATATATGTTCAGAAAGTGACCTGGATTTGAAAGGGGAATGAAATCACCTGCCAACATGAAGAGTTACATTTGATTTGTCTGGATTTAATAAGTTGCTGAAAATTTTTTGGTTGTTTGGCTTGTTGTTTTTGTTTTAAGCTGCAAAGTGACATGATCAAAGTCTAGGAATATCAATTATCACTCAGGAAAATTAGCCTGACAGTGTTATGCTAAGAAGGATATCTAGTTTTGGAAATGGGAGAGGGGTATTCAGCAACCAAGAGAGAAAAAAGAGTAAGAGAAAAGTGGGAGAATTTTGTGTTCTAGAATCCAAGGACAAAGGAAGGAGACCAGGTGGTTCACAATATAAAACCCAAGGTGAAATAAGGTAAGGACTGAGAACTAAGTGATTCTGATGATTAACAGATAAACTTAGGGAAAGTAATTAGTAGAGTAAGGCCGAAAGAAACTGGGTTGTAAGAGTTTGAGCAGTGAGTAGGTGATAAGAAAATGGGGTCACTTAGTGTAGGAAACTCTTTAAAGAAATATGCAAAGAGAAGGAAAGAAATGAGAACAGCCTGAAGAATTTTTTAAGTGAAAAAAGTGGTTATTTTTCCCCTAAAATTTAGCTATTTATTTAGATAGGGAAGGTAATAGTGGTCATAGAGGAGTCAGGTTAGGAAGGTAGAAGGAGTGTTAGAGGGTCGTAATGAATGGCCCACACATGGTGCTAAAGGACCAAGTCGCATGCACAGGTGCAGAGAAATAACCCTGAGCATTCTTCTGACTCAAGCAGGAAGCAGGAGAAAGTGGGTGAAACCCTGCAAGCTTCTGGGGGTGAAGAAGAGGGAGCTCACAGGGAAATTAACCTTAGTCCTAACACTTTGTGGTAGAGGAAACAAAAGGCATGCCCTTTCTGTCAGTGTGGAGGCTGCAAGTGGTTTAGGAGTGAGATCACTGGACTGGGCAGTGTGGGAGTTGAGGACATGTCATTTCCAGGAATAGACAGGGAGTGGGAAAGGAAGAAGTGTAAGAACATGTGAGCCCCATTGGGGGTTTGGATACAAAGAGAAAGGATTTGTATTGGATGCAATAGAGATAGCTGGTAAATGTCTCCAGTTAGGCCCAGCAGCCCCGGGACAGAATGGAGAAAACAGAGAATTGGGGTTTCTTTGGGCTTAAATTGAAGTAGAAGAGTAAAGGAATGAATCATAATAGCATGTCTATTACTGAACTCTCTAAATGATGGCAAATGTGTGAATCATAGCATCTACCAGTGAATTTTCCAAATGCCCAGCGACAGATGTGAGCCAGGGTAGGAAATTACAAGTGTGTCAATCATAGGTGATGGGCCAAACAACCTGAGTGGTAGTTTTCCAGATCACATAAAGAAAACAGATCATTCCCTCCTCAGATGTCTTTCAGCATTTTTGCCTGCCTCATTCCCGTGGCATGGATAACCTCTTCATGCCTCAGTTTCTTCATCTCTAAAATGGATATAACAGTAGATATGGACATAACCTTATTATTCATAAGGTTAATGTGAAAACTAATTGTCATTTTTATCTCATTTAATCATTATTACCATCTGGTGAGTTAAGCATTATCATTAATCGCAAGGTGATAGATGAAGAAATTGAAAGATTCTTACCTTGATCTTTAATGATTTCTTTAAAATATTTGAACATAAACACTTCATTGTAATGGCTCACTCTACTCCATGTTATTCAACATTTGATAAATCAAATGCAGAATGATTCATGTACACTACATATAGGAAAGCCACATAATGTGTACCTTAGAATGCGCGACTGGACCAGTCATTGTCCTTTGACCACCTCTATCCACTCTCTGACTTTCTCTCACCTCCTCTGTTCCCTGAGGGGCTCAGTGTATGGATGGACTCCATCACCTGGATCCCTTCCTCCTGAATTCTAGTTGTGTTTGGTTCACAGAGGCACCAGCAGGAGAACTGAGGGATGGAGGTGAGAGAGGTCAGTGTATATCTTCCCCAGCTCTCTCCAAATGTTCACACCACTCTGATAGTAACTGCTTCTCTTTAATACCATAGCGTAAACCCTGTGACCCCTCTGCCCAAGGCCAGATCTCCAGGGCTCCAGCATCATTATTACTTCCCCCTGCCCCTTCTGGCCCAGGAGTGGCCACAGCTCCATCTCTGGGGGCCTCCACACAACTTGCCTTCACCTCTGAGCACAGTCCTTTTGTGAGTTCCATTAAACCCTGCCGAGTAGGTATTTTTCCTATCCGTACCCTGACTGATTCACAGAGGGTATATGAAATACCATAGACTTTATGTACAAAATGGAACATCAATAATAACTTTTAGATCCATAGGTGACTTTAGAATGCATTTGAAATACATGAAAAAACTGAGGCTTGGAGAAATAAATTGGATCCCAGCTGCAAAGCGAGTAAGAGTGAAATGGAGAAGGGCTGCTCTCCTGACTCCCAGTACAGACAATTTGTGCTCCATCGTGTGGTCTCCCTCACAGGGGGACCTGAACTGGAAAACAAAGGTTTTGATTAGAAGAAGCAGCTGCAAGACAGTGACTGTGGCTTCTATTAAATAAATTCCACCATCAAACTTTTCCACTCCATTGAAAGAAGAGTCGTACCATCTCTCTCCATGGAGATAATTAGGATTTAACCTCCGTGTCAGAGGCAGAAAGCTGCTAGCTCTCAAAAAGAGATGTTACTTAAGGGTCAAAACTATTTTCTTCTGATCAATTCTGCTGCAAATGGATGAAGTTCTTATACCTGCTTCTGGTTCTGGGGTGTGTGAGGGGGTATCTTTTTCTTTCTCCCTCTCCTGCATACTTATAGCAAATCGTAGATTATCAGGCAAAATTGAGGAATCCAGTCTTTAATTAAGACAATTCCTTAATTCGGATGCATTTACAGAGCAGAGAATTTATTCATATTAATCAAAGGTAACTTGCAAGCTGTGGTTTGTTCTCCCAAAAATTATTCTTGAAATTGATGGCGTACACAATTGATGATATCTTACACAGACACACACACACACACACACATGCACAAATATATAACTACATACAAACATATATACATAAAGTCTTTAAAAACTAATAAGACATTAATTAGTTTAATCTACAATAAAGAATGATAAACATATATTTATTGTTTAGTTGGGGAAACTTTTGCACGAATGACTTTATGGAATTATCCAATAACTTGAGGTGGCATTATTATTGTTGTTTAACAGGCGACAAAATCAAAGCATATTGAAATTAATAAAATCAGCCTAAACTGGCACAGGTTAGTAAGTAGAAAACTGCAAATTTGAACCTAGGCCTTCCTATATAAGCAGTGTACACGCTTTCTATTTTCTGGTGCTCTATAATCAATACCATTATTGCACTGATCCACAGAGGATAACTGTATTGATGAGGCCTCTGCCAACGATGTCCTCTGCCAATCATTTCTTTCCAGTCCCCACATATTCTTAAATACCCCTCCACTCTCTAGTTTGTAAAGTGATAACACCCCTCCAGTCACATCCCGTTCTTTCTTCTGGAAATTTAGCTTTGGGTCCTGCAGATATGGGTTTAGGTTCTGTTGGTGGTTATATGGAAAAAAACCCGTGAGAGCATAAGCTGGAGGCCATGTGCATATTGGACCAGAGGGAGCTAGTTATATACAGAGAGAACAAATATTTCCAGAAAGAAACAACGATGAGAGACTGCTTAGTTCTGGAAAGAGAGAGAGAAAATAATCCAACACCCTGGTGGCTGTCTTGTCTTATCCCTGTAAAAGTTATGATGGTCATTCCTGCCTTGAGTTTCATGAGATGTCCCTTTATTCTTCCAGTAAATTACCTCTTCCTTTAATTTACATAAGCAAGTTTGAATAGTGTCGTATTACTTGCAACCAAGTGACCCATGATGCAAAACTATAATTTCTTCTGATAATTATGTATGTCTTTTAGGACCGTTGCTATGAACATGAATTCTGAGTGTGGCTGGTTATTATACCACACGCATTAGTGGAATGTCAGATAATTAAAAATGTAGAATTATCAGAGAGTGGTTAAAAGTATGGGCTCCGGATTCAGAATGCCTAGGTTCAAACCTCTGCAGAAATGTAATATAAAACAAAGTTATTCTGCTTCCTCTGCTGTAGAATATGGAAAATAAAAGAATTTACCTGAAAAGGTTTTTATGAAAATGAGTAATATATGGAGAACAATTATCACAGTAACCGATCCAAAGAAGAGCTTTAAAAAAGTCCAGTTATTTTTGTTTATTTTTACTCTGATCATCTCCACAACTATTTTTCTCTGTCTTATTCTCTAGATAAAGCTTCATTTCGGGTTTCATGTAGAAGCATCAAAATTTCATTTACAAATGAAAGTAGTTCCAAATCCAGTTGTGCAATAAAATCAAGGTCTGCCATAGCCACTAGTATTAACATGTATGGTTCTTCCTTTATCTTTGTTTAAATTTCCAATAAGTTCCATTCGTTCTCATAAGAATGGGTTGGGATGATGAGACCTCACTGAGAGAGGCAGGAAAAATCTTTTTAAACATCTTGGCAATGGTAAGTCAGACAACTGTGGGATGTAATCAGGTACCTAATATGAAAATAATTGTGCCATCTTTTATAAATGTAAATGATTGCCAGCCACTTTCTTGAGGAGTTACCGTGGAATTGTTTTCCCAGTTGTGCTAAATAGAATTGTGCTGAATAATTTCATTTGATCTATCTTACATCCCAAAGCTGGTGTTTTCCGAAGAAGGTAAGAGGAAGAGTAGAGCCCATACTCCACAATGAGTAAAACCGACTGGTCCACACAGGGATTTACCCACCACATTAGCCTCATTAACACACAGCTCTAGCCAATTGAGCTAAATAATTAGGGTCAGCTATAGATAGAATTACCATTAATTGTTTTCAGATTTCAATCTCTGGGCCTTTCATTCCAGAATCACTAATTAAAACAGGGAATAAAAAAAGTGCTCAGAAGTATGGAGTGAATTTATGCTTCATAATCATCTATTAGCAAGCCAAATGGCTCATTTATAGAGAAGGCTATCCAAATCAGGTTTTCCAGTAGTAAATATTTAAATTCCAGGCACTTGAGAAAAATGTTGCTAAATAAATTCTAGACATCACTGTTTTGTCTAGTTAACATGTCTTCCCACCCTTCTTATGGGAATAGGTCTACCCACCCCCTAGAAAGAGGAGTAGACTCACAAACTACTCTGAGCCCCTTAGAGTAGCTTGCCCCATGGTGGTCGTACTCATTGGTTGGAAGTGACAGAAGAGAAGCTAAGAGAGGATGTGTTCTTGGCACTCTGGTCTTGGAACTGTTAGTATATAAGCTCAGTTGGCTTGCAGCCATTTCTGAAGCCACACAAAGACAAATGAAACCCTCATGCTGAGGAAACAGAGATGTGATGTAGGGAGAGATGAGTAGAGAAATCCCTCCTTCCATCTGCCCCTAGCTTTACTCTTACCACTCCCAATTATAGAGGCTAATAAACTTCCCATATTTCTTAAACTAATCTAACTTGGGTTTCTGTCACTTGCAATCAAAATGTCTTGATTAGCAAGCCACTATACCAGGATTACTTTCTTTAAATATTGTTGAAGCTTGCTTCATTTCAAAGACCTAGAATTATAGGGGCAATTTAGGCAGTAGTCATGTCTACAAAAAATATATATATATAAATATGCATAAACATAGAAATATGTCTTCACAAAGTCCTCATAGGAAGTTTCTAGGAGATTGTATTATAACAAAGGACAGGCATGTGTGTGTGTGTGTGTGTGTGTGTGTGTATGAAGAAAGCAAATATCCTTATACTACTGGATTAAAGAATAAAGCATGATGATGACGCCTTTGAGTTGATACAATGTCTGTCATAGATATAAGCCTTTCACATCTATTACCAGATTTAATTCCACAATAGCTCTATTAGGGTGAATTATTTATCTACGGATGTACAACAATCTAGCTACAAATTTAGGGGCTTAAAACAACATGCATTTATTATCTGGCAGGTTCTGTGGGTCAGGACTTCAGACACAGTTTTGCTAGGTCCTTTACAAGACTGTGAGCAAGGGGTCAGCCTGGGATGCAGTCTCATCTGAGGCATAGATGGGGAAGCACTGCTTCTTTACTTACTTGGTTGCTGTCTGCATTCAGTTCCTTGCGGGCTGTTGAACTGGGCCTCATTTTCTTACTGACTGTTGGCCTGAGGATGCCCCAAGTTCTTTGTCATGGGGATCTCTCTATGGGCAACTCACTAACATGGCAACCTGCTTTTTCAAAGCCAGTAAGAGAGAAAATCTCCTTGTAAGACTGGTGTTTCAAACATACACAACATAATCATATACATTTAATTGTTTGTCCATTACATTTGTCATATTCTATTGGTTAAAAGTACATCATGAGCCCCCCCCCCACTTAAGTAGAGGAATTACATAACAGTGTGAAGGTGGGCTCGTGGGAGCCCCCCTAGGGTCTATCGGCCACAGATGTATATATTATTATTATTTCCTATATTACAGATGAGGATGCTGAGGCATTCTTCACAGAGAAGATGTACAGCTATGCTTCAAATCCAGGTAGCCTGTTTCCACTATGCTACTCTTTATGGAAAAACGAAAAACAAACTACATATGACAAGATCAATATCAGTCTCAGACCTGATGTTCACTAGCTGTTTGAGCTGGGACTAAGTCTTAACTTCTCTGAGCTTCACATTTTTCTTCTATAAAGCAAAAAAGATAAATAAAAATAATGTTTATACTTTTTGAAAGTATAAGAATATTGTGTTAAAAATATTACCCTACATCTCTATGACAAAGAATGGCATTATCAACTAAATTGCTCTAAATTTCTTTTCCCCAAATAAATTGTTCTGTATACTCTAAGTTGGCTAGAATGCACCTACATGGTCAAAAGCCAATAAATCATCCATTGCTTTCTGCAGGGTGATACCAAGTTCTATCGTGTTAGGCAGAGGGACATAAAGATAAAAGTGTCTGAAGATGACATGATGCTTCACCATCACCAAGACATGATACTTGAGAACGCTGACAGCAGGACAGATAGGTTTGCACAAATCCACTCATATTCTTTTGCTTGTCATGCCTTATAATAATTCCGTAAAGACTGGACTTAAAGAAATGTCTTTGGTAATAATGGATGGGTAATGAAGGAAATTCACATCTAGTGAGCAGCTACTAAAAGCTACCATTTTCCTAGGCAGTTCAATGATATTATTTCATTTAACCTTCAGGAAGTTACGTGAAATAATCATTTTTAACTCTATTTTCAGATTAAGAAACTAAGAATCAGGGAGATCATATAACATTTACGATGTAGAATTTAAATCCAAGACTTCTTCAAGTTGGACACATAGGAGAAATATATATTTAAGTATATATACTACATCATGGTGGAATTTACTCATTTTTTCAGTTATCAAATCACCAAAGAGTAATTGAGCTCTTATACCTGTCACAGATACATAAAGGCAATGAAAAGTCAGCTTAAATGTCACAGTATTTTGAAAGAGAAACCATTGAGTGGGGACTCAAAAGACATCAACCCTCATCTGGCTATACTGCAAACTCGCCATCTGTCCAAGTAAACTGATTTAGATTCTGTAGTCCAAGCCTCAGTTTCTCCTCTGTAAACATGGTACCAATTGCCTTTGTTCTATCTTTTTTTCACAAAGCAGTTATTAGAATCAAATTAGTTAAAATGTCTGTAAAAATAAAGCACTATAATTACAAGGAATTATCACAGTCATAGGTGAAACAAATCCAATCTTGGACCCATTTAGCTTTGCGTAACAGTCAAAAACAAACATCTTCATCTGGTATCTTCTTTCACCAGAGTACCTCAGAACACTCTGTATTCATAAGAACAACTTTGAAGCCTCTTGTATTTAATAGTAAATGTAAAATATGTATAAGAAAGAACTAAATTAAATAACTGGCTTCTAATCATTAAATACCCACAAGTAAACTAATTTTGGAAGTGATGATACAATTTTACAAGCTTTGAAGAGATATAGGGATCCTATTTAAAGAAACGTATTTTCCCCTAAATCTTTCATGTTCCATTTTAAAACATTATGGCCTTTAATAAAAACAATCTAGAAAATATACTAAACTTCACATACCTACTTCCCTATAACACCAATGTGTATCTATGAATACATGGAACTGGAATGGAATGTTCTCTCCATGTCCCAGGCAGAGCCAGGTCAAAACTCATTTCAGGAGTTAAGTCAAAACAACCAAACCAGTAATAATAGCAGTAACAGCACAACAGACATTGTCACAGGTAGCCTTCCCTCCACTGAAAGGAAAGCCTGAGGGTGGGGTGCGAGGCTCTTGTCACCAGAAGAGCTCAAGTCAAGGCTTATTAGTGGCACAGATTCAGGGTTTTGTGGGGCCCAAAGTTGAAGTTCATACAATTTTAGTGAGTATTTTTATGAAAAAGAATATATACTTACAAATACAAAATTCGATTGGAAAAAGAATATTTTTATATAATGAGATGTGTAACAAACTCCAAATCTAAAAAGAAAAAACCTGACAGACAACACAAACATAAAATTCAGAAAAAAAAAAAATTTTTTAATTCACCCACTTGATAACACTTTTATCCCCATTCTATATCTTTTGGGCTCATACTCTTTGATGACCTCTTCACATGGCAGTGGTTTTATACTATAATTTTCAATGAAGGCAACTAAAGAAACAAAGTCAGTCTTTCTTCTGGTTTGGTTGACTAACTTTTTAAAATAATAGTTTGTAAGGTAAATTTTTAAGATTTTTGTCAAATTTGGGACACTTCTATTAAGTTTCTTTTATACTTGAGCTATAAGATTTAGGTTTATAGACCAGTTTCTGGCTCCATAGATGTCAAACCTCATCCCTCCTCCATTACACCCATACCTTTAGTGCTAGGCTTTTTAGAATTGGTTCATATTGAGATCTAAACTCTGACCCGACATTTCTGTTGTTACTCTGTGTGTTACTGATACTATAGAAGAAAACCTCACATCACATGAAGTTTTGTCAAGAATACCCTTAGTGAACTTTCCAATGTTGTAATTACATACACTCTGTTCTTTATTCATTAAATGGTCCTTCAAACTCTTGAAGGAATAAGTAAGCAGACTTGTATTATCAGATGCGGACAGATGAGAATATTGAGCTTGGAAGTTGGAACCAAGAATATGAATGAATCATAGAAAAGCTGCTTTGGGAGCGAATGGATACATGTGTTCCTCAGCTCATTTCCATGCATGCCACATCGATGTTTATTTGAGCAATCAATCCCTGCCTGTGTATCTTGTTGGACATAGAAGCCACCTCTGCTAGTTTAGAGAGGCAAACTGCTCTAACAATTAGACTCCAAATATAACGATGACTCAAGTACACAGAAGTTTGGGGGTTTTGTTTTTTGGGTTTGTGGGTTTTTTTTTGTTGTTTTTTTGTTTTTTAGAAATCTCTATACCCATTGAGGGGCTTGAACTCACAACCCCAAGATCAACAGTCATATGCCCTTCTGACTGAGCCAGCCAGGCACCCCTAGGGAAGGTTTATTTACTGTGCACAAGACAGTGTAGGGAGGGTGAGCAGATCTGAAGTGACACTCTCACCCAGGTAGTCATTCAGTTACCCTAGATGACAAAGGTTCTACCAGCTTTAACATGTGGTTTCCAAGGTCCCTGTAGGAGTTTGCTAGGACAGCCATAAAAAAAAAAAAAAAAAAAACACACACAGAGTGGGTGGCTTAAACCACAGAAATTTGATTTCTCACAGTTCTGGAGGCTACAAGTCCAAGATCAAAGTGTTGACAGGTTTGGTTTCTCCTGAGTCCTCTCTCTTTGACTTTCAGACAGCCACCTTTCTGCTGTGTCCTCACATGGCCTCTCCTCTCTGTGTGCATCTCTTTGCCTGTGTGTCCTAATGTTCTCTTCTAATAAGGACACCAGTCAGACTGGACAAGGACCTACCCTGAGGGCCTCCTGTTAACTTAATTACCTCTTTAAAGGTCTCTCTCCAAATACAGATGTACTGAGGGTTAGGAGCTTCAACATACATTTTGAGGTGTGGGGGCTATAATTCATTCCAAAACCATCATCCTGGCGGTTTTCTTTTTTTTTTTTAAAGATTTTATTTATTTATTTGACAGAGACAGAGACAGCGAGAGCAGGAACACAAGCAGGGGGAGTGGGAGAGGGAGAAGCAGGCTTCCCGCTGAGCAGGGAGCCCGATGTGGGACCCGATCCCAGGACCCCAGGATCATGACCTGAGCTGAAGGCAGACACTTAATGACTGAGCCACCCAGGCGCCCCTGGCCGTTTTCTTGATTCCGGTCACACAGACGTGGAAAGGACTATGGAGAAAAATAACACTGTGTGTTTTCTGCAGCCAGGCCTGAAGTATGAAATTATCACTTACAGTCCAATTCCTTTAGCTGAACTCGGACATATGGCTGTGCTCACAAGGAGAGCTGGGAACTTTAGTACCCCAGGGCAGCCCTCTCACTGTAAGAGCTCACACAATGGAAGGTTGGAACACATTTTTGGTGGATAGGCAGGCCTCCTTGCCATAGCACTGTATTTAAATCTGTAGGATCCTTATTCAAATGAAACACTGAGTTTCACATAGGAACTCAACAAATCCAATTTTATTTCACTTAACTTTGTTTCTTGCTCTCATCTCCTAGTATTACTAATCTTGCCCTCTAGCCATGTCCTTGACCTTTTTTTTTCTACTTTAAAACACTACAGTTTTGTTTTTTTGCAGTTGTGTGTGTGTGTGTGTGTGTGTGTGTGTGTGTGTGTGTGTGTGTGTGAGTATGTATGTGTTGGAGAGTGGTTTAAAAAAAAACTGATCAATTTGAAAAGACCTCATTATTCAGTGAAAGGGGGAAAAGGCATAACAAGCTAATCTAAATGAGGCTTCAGGAATCTGAGCGGTTTTATTTACGTAGGACAGGAAAAAATAACTTTCTGAAAGGCTAATCAGAATTAATGAATAGAAAAATTAAGGAATAGAATTAATGCACAGAAAACAGGAAAAGAAAAACTGCAATCAAGCATCAAGTTTGTTCTCTTTAAACAAGCTGAAATCTATTAGAATTTTAAAAATAAAATCACCTTAAGACTACCTTCCCCATAATATTAAAAAAACAAGTGAATATAATAAAAGACTTTAAAAAAGAAAAGGATCTCTAATAGTAATCATAAAATGTGCACAATGTGATAAAAATAACGGTAAAATGAAGGTGTGAGAGTACATATCATCAGGTTATTTAGGAATTCAGGGTGGCCACAATTCACGCTATTGCCTTGCAAAGGAATCTGGGTAATAGAAACAGGGTAAGGAAGGGCTTAATTCTTGTTTACTGTTGGGAATATACAGACATCTGACTCACTGAGAGTGCTAAATTAGTTGCTTCTTCACTGATGCTAAAGATACCCTTCAGTACCTTCCATCAGAAAATCAATTTCCTTGCAGGAGAGTTTTTGAAGGAGGCTGGGGAACTTCTATTATGCTAAATAAGTAGTCACAGCAAAACACACTTTCATTCCTAAAATGACCTCTACCAAATAGGGCACATTTATGCTTGCAAATCACAAATATTTCTCTAGCCGTTAAATCCAACTAGTTTCACCATTTAAAAAAAAATTAAAAACAACTTATATTCTCTTACTTATTTCTTATTTCTTGTTATATTTGGTAAGTGGTTTGTTCAAATGTCTCCAAACAATGGTGAACAGCTCTGGAACAATGTATGTGTGTGATTGCAAGGCTCACTCATTACAGTATCTGGTGTGTAAATGCATAGGACAAAATAGTTTTTGTGATATTTGTAGGCTTTTGATAAATAAAGACAGAAATTACTAACACAGGTCACTTTGAAGCTGGAACTTCAATGTGTTATAAAAAGAATATATACATTGTCATCACCTCCGAATCTGCAAGAGAGTTCTTTATTGCAGCAAACAGCCAAGTTATTAATTCCTATTCACTGATTATTTTTTGAAAGGCCTCAACAAAGTCAGAAGGTACCATGTTACTAAATCACCAGAACACATTGATTTTACCCCTACTGCATATTTTAAAAATACAATCCTGATATTCTCCTTCTTTGCAAAAGCATGAATTTTAGCAATCTCCTCTCTGTCCTTGAGACCTGTTCCATCAATAACAATTTCTACATTTATAAGCCTTAATGAGTTGAGTAATAGAGAATTCTGGCTTCTCTAGCCACTAAGGATACCAAATTTTCATCTTCATTTAATAGAGTTGAGAGCAAGTTGTCTCGGCTCTCATGCGCACAGAACAATAAGCTAAGTTCTTCATGAGAGTTTTCTGGCAAGAATTTGGGGTATAATAATGCTGGGTACAGAGAACTGGATGAAGTTCCAGAGAGCTGGATTTGAATCTAGCTCTGTTATTCAATAGCTGTGTGTCCTGGAATAAGTCACACCTCTTAGGACTTCCGGTGTGCATCTATAAAGTGAGCTATTTGGACAAGATACTTGCTAAATAGTTAACGTTACCGTGTTTTCGTGGCCCAGATACTTCCCCTGTGCCTTACATGTATTAGCTCACTTCCTCCTCAGAACAACCCCAAGGGAAGGCACTTCAAGAATCTTGGCTGAACAGACACAGAAACCTAAGGCATGGTGAGATGAAGAATCTTGCCCAAGGTTGAAACAGCAAGTGAGTGTGAAGCAAATTCAAACCGGGAATAAATGCTCTTAGCCACCCTGTTAGGCTGCTAAGGTCTTTCTTAGCACTAATGTGCTCCAATTTAGATCAACCTCTCCTGCAAGGAACTTAGATCTAGTATCCTTGGCAAAATTTTTTTGATACAAGTAACATGCCATAAAGAAAAGTACCTGGATCAGCAACCAGTCAACTGGCTTTCTCTCCCTCCTGCACCCTTCAGAAGTTGTATGCAGCCAGGAAGGTTGCCAATAAGCTTTTTGTGCTATACAAATCCTTAAAGTTGCCTCCTGTTCTCCATGTGTGGGATTTTAATTCTGAATTAAACAAATGGCACATCTCTTATTGTGAACAGAAGCCTAGATTCCCAGGACAATGATTTCTTTTTACCTCTGAAGTTGGTTGAATGGTGGTCTCCCAAAAGATAGATCCATGTCTAATCCCTAGAACCCCTGCAATCTGGGAATACTACTTTATATAGCAAGAGAATAAATGTTGCCTTTTTCGGGGAAAAGGGATCTTTGTAATGTAAGGAAGTGAAGGACTGTGGGTAAGATTTCCCTGGTGGGCCCTAAATGCTATGTAACTAGACACAGCAAAACACATTTTCATTCCTAAAAAGACCTCTATAAAACAGGGCATAGTTAGACCTGCAAACCACAGTATCTCTCTATATTTTATATCTAACCAATTTTACCAAAAAAACAAATTATAAACAGCTTATGTAAGTGTACATATAAAACAGAGTCAAAGGGAGCTTTCACACATGGACACACGGAGGAGACTGGAATGATGCATCTATAAACCAAGGTAGGCCAAGGATTGCCAGGAGCCAGCAGAAACCAGGAAGGGTCCTTCTCTAGAGCCTTCAGAAGGAAACAACCCTGTGATATCTGGTTTTGGACTACCAGCCTCCAGAAATGTGGGAGAATAAATTTCTGCTCTTTTAAGACACCCATTATGTGGTAGTTTGCTGTAGGAGCCCCCACGAACCAATACAGTGCCCTGTTCAGGGTGAATTAGGTAAGACAAAGAGGGGTGTCTGAATCATCTTTATATCCCAGTGACTGCAAAGTAAATAAGCAACACATATAAAAGCACATCATAGAAATCAATATACTTTGGTTCTTGTTTTTTTTTTTTTTTAAAGGAAGGGCATTCTTTTTTTTTTTTTAAGATTTTTATTTATTTGACAGAGAGAGAGACAGCGAGAAAGGGAACACAAGCAGGCAGGGTGGGAGAGGGAGAAGCAGGCTTCCCGCTGAGCAGGGAGCCCAACGCGGGGCTCTAATCCAGGACCCTGGGATCATGACCTGAGCCGAAGGCAGATGCTTAACGACTGAGCCATCCAGGTGCCCCTGGTTCTTGTTTTCTTGTTTGTTTTTTCAGTATAAATTGGGAAACACGAACAAGGACAGTAAGCTTAAACAAAGAAAGCATCCATCAATAAAGAACACAGGTCTACCAAATATAAAATAATACAGTTGAGAAAACTTGAAATGTAAAGCTATCTTCTTCTGGACTTAACCTTTATGTATGTGTGATTATATATGCAAATATGTTTAAGTACACATATATTTAGATCCAACCTGGCATGCCTGTAGTTCTTCCTTTCTAAATTCATACTCCACTATCCAGCCAAAACAACAGTGATAAAACAAATCTGATGATCACATTATTCTCCTGCTTAACACCAGCAATGCTGTAAAAGAGAGACTCTACTCCATTAAAAATTCCCTGAAGACTCTGCTTCTCTGGGGAAAGGCAGTAAGGCTGCAAAACCTATAGCTTTAATGTTCTCAGCCAAGATTTACTGAGGGAGTCATGCTGAGAAGAACCCACGATATTCTAAATCTGATAAGGAGATTCTGGGAACCCATTGAGAAAGAGAAGATAGGAACTCTAGCAATTGTTAATCCCTAGCAACTGCACCCCCCTAACCCCCCCAATCCCAAACCCCCCTCCCACTGCCCCACCTACCCCCCCACCGCCCTGTTGTACCTGAGAAAGAATGAGGAGAGGTGACTACTTCACGTGTATGGAGACCACACCCTGTTCTGGGTACCAACCAGGCATCTCTCTCCAAAGCATGTTAACAAAGGTAAGGCAAAGGTATGTACCACCTGACTGAAAGCCCATCAGGATGATCACAGGATGAGCTTACTAACAAAAGATCGGCATGTATTTCAGGGTAAGGGAAAGTTATTTTAGAAAGCAATGACCAGTACATCAGAAATACAGGCTGGGGAAGTTGATGTTCAAAAACAAAAGCAGTCAGAGATCTCTGGCTGCTTCACATTTTAAACTGAAGCCAAAAAGGATCTAGGCCCCAAGTCTCCCACCTCTTGTGTTCAAAACAGAGGAACAACAGCTAAAATGGGGCTGATTATTATTCAAATGAACATTATAATTCATTAGAGAAGAGCCTTCTTTTTGCCAATTTTTAAGAATCTCCTCCCCTCCCTCCCTGCTCAGCTCCTCATTCCCTTTTTAGTGGCTCTTTTTGGTGGTGAATAAACACGTGATTGGGGCAAGATGTTTTCTGTCTTCCTTAGCATGAAACTTTATGCTAATAAAGTGCCACTTTACACTAACAAACCAATAATTAGTCTCCTTCAAAGCAGCCATTGCCTAGGGCCTCAGATTCAGGCTACCGCTCTGCCAGGGCCTCTTTCTTTTAGCATCTAGGCCTGTCCTTTCAGCATCAGGTAGCACAGAATGACAAGCAAAGTATTTTAGTCTCAGTCCGTTGGTTTCCTCCTTCGAATGCCCTCAGCCTGTCTGATTCTGTTTGGGTTTTGCCCAATATGCCGAATCGGAGTCATGCATGCGACGGGAACACGGGTGGCCATGATACGATGCCTGCCCCTCTCCATGTCACCCCTGAAATGTCACAGTAGGAGGCAGTTTTCCATAAAGGACTCAAGAGGCAGCACTGGCAAGGGACTCAAAGTCCAAAACTGGAAAGCTGCATATGCAAACTATTAATGTTGTGACACTAGTTTGCAAGTCCTTGTCAGGGAACTCATCACAAAGCAGACACAGTAGGTAAGCAAGGCAGTGTGACTGTGTGCATAGGTGCTGTGCATATGTGTACCACACATATGGTATTTATTTTCAGAAGTACTAAGTACCTGGCATAGGTTAACCTTAAGCAATGGAAAGCAATCGTTCCCTTATAAAATCCTGTGGTACTCGCTGTGATGTTAATGACGAGGCGGCAAAAGCACCCCTTTGAGGGCTGGACTCTTTGCTGCAAATACTGGGTGGCTTTTTCCCCTGATAATTATGCATTTGCTGTCTAAGATTAATCAGGGAAGTTAATGATGCAAAAAATTACATTTATAATCCAGTCTGAATACAGCTGTACTGCAAGCTAAGTTCTAAGTCCTATTAAAGTAAATGGAATTAATGGGCTGTCGCTGGCAATCTTTATATCTATCAGTTACTAATTAACATTCTTCTGTAAAAAATAGTTTGTGGTGGGGAAACAACAAAACATACCTTAGTAGCAGCTGTGGTAAAGCTGCAGTGGAGTCTTTAAAGGCGGACCCAAGCAGTGGCTACCAGGGATGACAATGCAGACTGTTCACAATGCAGTGAGTGAGAAACTGCCAATTCACTGAGCCATCAGTTAAAAAAAAAAATCTGCGTGTGTGTGGGGGGGAGGTACGTGCACACGTGTGCAGGAGAGCATGTGTGTGCATGTGTAAAGTTGTTTGTTTTATGCAGCAGCAAATGATTGCCACTAAGGACAACCTTTCAGTGGGAAATGTGGCCTTCAGCTAATCATGCAAGAGCAGAGGCAAGCCAGCTGCAGCACGTGAGAGTTAAATTAGCAACCGAGGACAAATGAATGTAGTGTGTTATCTTCAGAGCTACTCAAGCACATTTGAGGCTCTCATCACAAAAAGCTCCCAGTTTGATTACTAATTTTATGTCTTCTGTTCTTGAATTAATTTGAAGTGTCCTTTCCAACCCTTTACCACTGTGTGCGTGTGTGCGTGCGTGTGTGTGTGGGTGTGTGTGTGTGTGTGTGCGCGCGCGCGCGCACGCGTGTGTTTTGTTTGGTCCTTCATATATAAGGGAAAATTTATTGCTCTTCTGGATTTTAATTCTTTCACATTTTTGTGTTGCTTCTCTTTTCTTAGCCAGGAACATGTGCTTTGTTACTTTACAGTCAAGAAGAAACTCAATTTGCTAATAAAGGGTATAAGTTTCTTGTAGAGGGGGTACCTAGAGTTTCCACGTATTTTTTATTATTTACAATATGAGATTCTGATACAATAAACTCTCCCTTAGGTCTTATCATAGATAAAACATAAATTTGTTTCAATAGGATAAAAGTGATTGAGGAGGAAGGGATTAAAAAATAATGCTTTAAAAAAATAAGGTTAAGAGAATTTGCCCTCAAATTTTCAATATCACAAATCTGCCTAGACACAACAGTTAACACTTAGTCTGAAGACATCTTTTGTTTGTAAACTTTCTAGATGGGCAGAACTTTCTTTTTTCAGTTAGATTCATATTGAACCTCACAAATCAGAGGAAAGGCAAATTTTTAAAAAGTCAAATGATAGAATAAACTGAGTCCTAAATTTTCAGTGAAAAGATCAAGGGTGACATTGTAGCTTTGTCACTTACAAGGAAAAAAAAAATCCTGGAATTTAGATTTTTTGTCCATCAAAAGGGAGTAACAGGACATGATCTTCCTTCCTATGAAGGAGGTATTAAGATGTTAAAAGCTTCATGTGATTTTACAGATAGGACAGTGTTCATAAATGTAAATCAATGATCTGTGTTGAATTCAGTTCATCTATACAGCTAATCAATAAAGATGCATCTTCAGTTCAGGCCGTGGAGATCAGAACCTCCCAAGAGGGGGCCAGGAATCAAAATGTCCCTTAGAACTGGGAAGGGAGCCAGCTGCCTGACCCTGCAACTCAGGGCAACTTCCTGGAAATTTTCCAAGACCTGCATGGGTGCCTGGACCTGCAAGGAGTTGTCAGGGTCAGGCCCTGAGGCATCCCGAATGGGGCACAGATGCCCACATTGCTCAGTGACTCTTGCTGTTGAGGTGGTCACCGTCCCTTGCAGTTCTAAGAGGGTGACCTGCATCACTATTGCTGGTCTGTGCGCTGTTTCTTGCACAAGAGATCAGGCCACCACTGGTGCTGCTATCTGATTTGGAGCAACTACTCACATGGCATAGGCCATGTTTGGGGTTCTGAGCTACCACTGTCCACCATGAACCCTGCAGGAGTTGCATGTGTGGGCCCTGTGTGATTCTGACTATCCATGTCCGCAACATCAAGGAGGATGAGCAGCAACCTTGGCTGTGTGCACCCTCACTGCCAACACCCCGGAAGGCCACCCACCTCCAAGAGCAGGCTCTTCCTATGTGGCCTTCCTACATGTCATCTTCTTTCTGGCCTTCCAGGCTGTTCCTCCTCAATGCCAACACTGCCATACCCTGCTGGTCAATGTCCTCTCTTATCTCCTACTGATGTCTCCTACCTCTTGCTGTCTCTGTCATCTTAGACTATGCCTGATGAAGGTAGACACTTTGTGCCAGAATGGAACTGCTTTTACCACTCTTCCCTCAGGCCAGTACTCTCCGGGCTGGTGGCCTTATGTGGCTGGCAAGGCTGTGGTCCCCATTGACAGAGATCACATTCTAGGAAGCCAATGATTGCCTCCTGAATTGTTTGAAACATATTGTAAGATATTCTACACTTAGGCTAGAAAATTTCAAACAGTAAACTTAAAGTCACCAACAAAGAATTATCCTTCACACTTCCTGGCATACCCAGGAAGATCTGCATTTCCTGTTCATCATCAAGGGGAAAACAGTAGCAACCTCTGAGAGGGTCCCTGGGAGCCAATCTTCCCCTGGAGCACAACGGATAAGGCAGCTCATCGGATGTAATAATGTAACAACCCTTAAATAGTGTTAGGGAAAATCAGAAGTGAGAAGATCTATTCTGCTTCAAGATAAACCTGCTCTGAGGAACTCTGACACTGTAATTCCCCCCTCCTTACAGTGTCGAGAGATGATGTCCACGAGGAATGGTGCATTGGATGATAATGAACAGGAAGAGATGGTAGTCTGGGCCCTACAAAGAATCTTAAAGTGCACTGACTGGACAATAAATAAATACATCAGTAGCTCTTCTCTACCCATGATTTTAATTTTTCTTCAATGAATCACTATGCCTCATATAGGCCCATGGATATTACAATACATTTTATAGTCAACTTGTTTTATAGACAGGAGCACGACCAAACAGTATTTGCTCAGGCTCTACACATGCCAGAGGCAATTCTGTTGCACACCCTCTTCTGATTTTTTCTTTATTTTATAGGAAGATAGATAGATAGATATAGGTAGATATACAGTCTATATATTTATACACTCAAATTAATTCTGTCTTCAATTCAGTCCATCTATATGGCTCAAGAGGCCTTATTTTTAATTTCTCTTGGACATAATTGTTATTTTGCTTTTTAATGTAAAAATAAATGTTGCATTTTGCTTAATTCTCACTTTATTTGATGACAGCCATAATACTTGTACAGCCAAGGCTCATTTTAACTAAACTAATTCATTTGTTCCTTCAAAATGATTTATGTGGATGTTCCAAGCAAAATGTAATGGTAAAGGGAAATAATAATTTAAAAATCTTGCCCCCAAATGAAAAAGAAAATGTTTACTAGCCTATTCCAATTTGTCACTGAACCAAAGTGATGATAAAGTAATGTTGTCAACTAGAGGATCTTTTTTTTTTTTTTTTTTTTTTAGTAGTTAGGGGCAGTAAAACTCATGTTTGAAAACAGGGGCTCAGATTTTATACTGCCCTCATTCACAGGTGGAGCTTTGGTCTGTCCTGGCTGTGTGATCTGGCTCCCAGTTTCTTCAACTCTATATTAAGACAACACAGCTCCCACTCTACTAGGTTGCTGCTGTAAGGATTCCAGTAAATGATGTTGGTCAAGAGATTATGTAACAGTACTTAGAACCTGGAATGTGTTTAATAAATACAGGTTCCTGTTATTTTATCATAGACCATAAAATCACATTTTGCCTCGATGATACTTTTATTGCACATTAATTACAAATCTCAGCAAAAAAATAAATTTCTATATGATCCTTAAATCACTACGGTATATTGTATAGTTGCACATACCACAGGAGTTTTGCTTCACCTCTTTTAATAAGGTATGGCCTGATAATGTTGATTTTAAAATACTTTTCCCCATTCAGTGTGTCCTATCTATCTGAGCTGCAGGTTCTTTTTCTTGTAAATGTAAAGCAATGAAATGTTGACAAAAATTAGTCTTGAATTATGCATGTCAATGGGTTTGAAGTGAAAAGCTGAGTTATATTAAAATCATTAGGGTGTATTGAGAAAAGGGAGGAATGGCCCTGAAGTGTTTTATGGTTGTTTGTTTGTTTGTTTGTTTCAGAGACATAAAGGGACTGAACCATGTATCTAGCCAAGATGGAACAAAACAGAGTGAGAAAAATATTAAAAGTATTCAGTTCTGCTTCTTATTCCTACATCACATGCAACCAATCAACATTATCAAAAGCGCTATTTCAGAAGGTCCCTCTATTCATAAAAGTTCTTTTTATTGCCATTAGAATGCAGTTTTAGAAATTACAGTTTAGTCGGCTTTTGGAGCTCCCTAGGTTGGCCACAGACCTTAGAATGGAGCCCAGCTTTCCCCTGCACAGAGGATTACCCTGTCATATATCAGCTTTCCTGCATGACCTACAAAATTAGCCTGATGTTAAAAACTGGCATTAATGGAAGTAATTCTTTTCTTTTTCTTTTCAAAAAGTGCTGCAATAAAAATAACAATCCTAATTCCAGTTAGACAGATACACGTAAAAGATGAAAAAAGATACACTACCTGAATTGGAAAGGACTTATTTTAAAATAACAGAAATCTGGGAAATAATCATACTTTGCGACCTTATAATGACTACTGGCAAGAATTAGATTGGTGGAAATCCAGGCAGTTGGGAAAATCCTGGCTCAACAAATGCACAGAGAAACCTTGGGTCCCCACCCAGAACTCAGGAAGGAAACCATCACTCCCCAGCTTCAGAAGACCCAACTCAGGCATCATGCAGGTTTAGTGCTGAGTATTCCAGGAAAACCTTGGGCCAACTGCAATTTGAATCCTGTAAGTGGGGAAGAACATTTGATTTCAACTCAAGTCACACTGTAATGTCCAGACTGTTTTCCTATCTCCTAGTGGAAGCCAAATTTGAATTTTTTGAAGAGTAGAGGTAAAAATTTCCTTCTCCTTAGAGTGAAATGCCAAACCTACCCAATCTATACCCTCAAATAGGCTTTGAAAGAAAGATTACAATTCCATAAAAATTAGACTTTGTAAGCATCTGTTCACTCATGAATATTTTCTTAATCTATTCTTAAGAATTAATAATAATTCTTAATTAATCTACCTCTGGCCTATCTGTTAAGTTCTCTCTTTGAACCAGTTTGTTTTTTTTTTTAAGATTTATTTATTTGACAAAGAGAGACACAGCAAGAGAGGGAACACAAACAGGGGGAGTGGGAAAGGGAGAAACAGGCTTCCCGCTGAGCAGGGAGCCTGATGTGGGGCTCGATCCCAGGACCCTGGGACCTGAGCAGAAGGCAGACGCTTAACTGACTGAGCCACCCAGGTGCCCTCTCTTTGAACCAGTTTTAAGGATAAATGAGTTAAAACTGTAATGTAACAAGACAGAACAGAATTGATTTTTAGAACATACTTAAAATATTTTGATGCTGGACCTCAATAGTCAAATGAAATAGTAAAAGTAAAATCTGATTAGCTTTATAAATAAGAAGCAAAGAAAACATTTCCTAATGATTCCAAATTCAGGGCAAAGGACTTTCTGTGTCTTCCTAAGGTTCATATTCTTGTGGATGCAGGCATTTTACATGTTTTTGGCCTTTCTGTTGGCAGTCAGAATATGAAATGATCCAAATAGGGAACAACCAGAAAGGACTGCCTACCTGAGAATTCGTTAGGACGCACTCAAATGAAAAGTTTCTAAGCCATGGTGAAGCCTTCGGGACTCTGGGCACAAAATTGTCCCCTGAATCTTTTTCTGATTTAGTCCTCTTAAACAATAATACTTAGTAACATTTTTCTTTTACCTTCACCGATAGCTCTAGATACACACACACATATCCATTAATTTTGAACAAATCAAGAGAACAGTGTTATAAGACTACATAAGGAGAAAGTCTTAGCTTCAGCCTCAAATTTAGCTCTTGGAAAACAGCAATGTGTTAAGAACTCAGTCTTGTCCATTTTTAAGTTGAGTGATTAAGACCCAAAAAAGTCCTAAGGTTTCTCCTCCTGTGCTGCCAATACTATGGACAGTGGTTAAATGTGACTACTTAAACTTAAACTAATTAAAACTAATAATTCAGTTCCTTGATCTCATTGGTCACATTTCCTGTGTTCAACAGTCACACGTGTTGAGTGGCTACCACATCGGATAGAACAGAACATGTTCATCATCACAGAAAGTTCTAATGGACAGCAAGCACTTCCATGGTAGTCAAGCAATCTGAGGTTGTCATTCAAGCCCTCTCTCCTTTCAGATTTCTTAAAGTTACCATTTTATTTAACTCATACTATTGATCAGGTACTTTCCACATTTCATCTCCATTGAATTTTCAGGGCTACCCTATGAGACAGATGATACAATTTTCATTTTATAGATGAGGAAACTGGAGTTGAGGGAAGTTAAACACATTGCCCAAGGTCACATACCTAGTCCTCAACCCAGGTCTGCCTAGCCCAGAGCTCCTGCTCTATGTACTATGCTTTGTGGCTTCTGGAGTTTGAACTCATTGGTCCAAGATATTTCAGAGACACAGATTAAGGAGGCAAACCCACCGAAATGCTCTTCATATGTGTCCTTTGGGTGAAAATGTCACAGGGTGAGAAAGTAGAAAAGAAATTAACATGGTCTAAGAGTCACCTCTGTGCCAGGAACTATGCCAGATACATTGTCTCAATCTTCATAAAAAGCCCAGTACAATGTATACAAATAACACAGACAGGGAAAGTGATGGTCATTGAACTAAAGTAATAAATTGGTTTATTTATTAGAGTGGATGAAATGTCATCTCTTGAGGTCAGATCTGCGTCTGATCTGTGGCATTCCCTTTCTTTCCTGTGGGACATTCCTGTGATTTGAGGTAGAGATCCCCAGTGGCTATGGCAGGATAAAGCACTGAGAAGTTTATGGCTATCACCACCTTGTGGCAACAATGGCCACTGCATATACTCCCTCCCCTGAAAAGAAGCCTAGGTAGGTAATGAAAATACTTCTCACCTTGGTTGAGGTGCCTGAAAGTGATGGGAAGTGTCAAGATGGAACCTCAACAGTGAGTCCAGTTGGGTACCAATCTAAGAAAACCTAAGGAAATAGTATTTGGAGGCAGAATGGGGAGACAAAACCAGGAAGAAAGAGAGGGCAACAAATACATTAGAATTTGTAACTGGGCAGTGATCCAAATGGGATCAAGGCTGGAGGGCTCTTTATATGCTTTAATGCAAAGAGACGTGGCCCTGATTGGCCTGTTTAAAAGGCTTGGTGTTGAGGTGCTTAGGAAGAAAAAGCACATGTCGGTTAGGGATTTGGTGCCTATCAATGATGGGTTTTTGTGTTGTGTAATAAAATAAAAAAAATTAGAACAGTTTAGTGTTTTCTTTTCTTTACTTTTTTTCATAAAACTCAATGACCACAATTACAGAATTATTTTTCTTCCCACCTGAGGTTATGTCTTTTGGTTCTAAAATATCTATTTTAAAGGAAATGCCATCCATAGTATATGCTAGGCTGTTCATTTTATTGCCCTTCCTTACTTGTCAAAATTAAATACTGGCAACCTTATGTTAGCTCAAAAATATGTGTTATTGTGTGAGAGAGAGAGAGAGAGAATTATTACTGGTTTGTGAAGGTCAAGTCTAGGAACCACTCTGCTATGGGACAATTAGTGAGAAAGCTAAGCTAGACTCCATATGCTTAGGTCCTCCACATGTTGCGGTTTATGCTGGGTCCTGAACCTTTTAAAGAATTGCCCTTTAATCAGTGTGTCATATTTCATGAGGAAGCTGAAAGTTTGCAAGACAAAAGATGCTGTGAGAATCAGGTGATAGATCAAGTGTCTTTTTCTCACCATCCAACTTAATTCCAATTACTGAAATTATACCCACTCCCTTTGTTTATTGGCGGGGTGTGGGGGGCTTCTAAGCTGTGCACATCACAAACAACAGAATAGATATAGAAGAAAATAAACATACAAAAAAATTTAAAAGCAACTGCCTTAGACGATACATAGTACTAAGGGGCAGACATGGTATTCCCATGAAACAATACATCAAAATGCCTGCTGCTAGGGCAAGCATCAGCCATGAAGGATTTACTGTTCTGGAGCAGAAGGAACTTTTCTATTAAAGTATCATTATGTGGAAAGAGGTCTGCTGGTCATCTAACTGCTTTTGAATCATGCAACAATATTGGGAGATTTTGATTTATACCACAAATATAATCTGATCCAAAGAGCTTATTTTAAATTTTGTTGGGCAGACAACAAGCAGAGCAAACCAACATGCCAAGTGTTTCTTTTGCAAATATATTCTAAAACAAGGAAGGGATATATTCATAATTTGCTTGCAATTTGCATGACAATTTGCATGACAGATTGCAATTTGCACAACAAAATTGAGCAATGGTCTGAAAGATTTTACTTTTCCCACCAGCTCCTTTGTTCCCCACTCACCCCTGACACTGTGGACAAAGGCTTGCTGCATAGATACTTGCTACTTTCCAGAAGTCTGAAAAGCGTGTAAGGTGGCAATGCGTTTAGAAAAACTGAGGCTGGGGTTGAGTAAAGGCTGTGGCAAAAAACGTCTTCATTCTGACACCATGGGCTTTAAGAGACACGCCATTGTCAGATAGGATCCAACTGAACTGCTCGTAAGCAACAACACTGCTGTTAGGAGAAGTTAAGAAGCCTTGGGGCGCCTGGGTGGCTCAGTTGGTTAAGCGACTGCCTTCGGCTCAGGTCATGATCCTGGAGTCCTGGGATCAAGTCCCGCGTCGGGTTCCCTGCTCAGCAGTGAGTCTGCTTCTCCCTCAGACCCTCCCCCCTCTCATGCTCTCTCTCTCTATTTCATTCTCTCTCTCAAATAAATAAATAAAATCTTTAAAAAAAAAAAGGAGAAGTTAAGAAGCCTTAACTGAGGAAATCTGTGGGTTCAACAGAGGAAACATTAACTGGCAGTGGAGAAAAAGGAGGATTTATTCCCAAATCTGCCCTCAACTGGCTAATATCACCTTAGGCGAGTCATTTGTATTCATTTCCTAAAGAGTACTCTTGGAGAGAAAGGATCTGAGGTCGCTTTTGTGGACAACCTAGATAAAAGAAAAAGGTCAATTAAGTAAGAAGAAACTGGGGCACTGCTTAACTTCTCCCAGCCTCCATTTACTGTCTTCTTAAAAAGGCAGAGGAGTTTACCAGTGGTTGTGGAATTCCATTCCGCAGCTTAGTGGCTGGCTGCAGCATCAGAATAACCTGGGACCTTCTTTGGTATACAGATTCTTGGGAACCACTTCTGAAATTCTCACTTAGTGAGTCTGAGGAGGAGCTGTGGAACCTGAATTGTTATAAGCACCCCAGATGATTCAGACACCTAACCAAAAGTGGGAGTAGTTGTAGTCATAATAATAATAACAACAGTTAACCTTCTGTGCCAGAGACCCTACTAAAATAATATATATATATCTCTCTCTCTCTTCAAAAATGACATTTCTAACTCCATGATTTTATGACCCCATGTACCTTCCCACTCATATTTTGCCTGGTAAGTATTTATTAAGGGCAGGATGGTATTTTTTTTTTTTAATTTCCCAATCAGCCTGTACATTATAATTAACAAAGGCTTAGTAAGTGTTGGTTGAAATGCAGAGAATCAGCCTAAAGTCTCTTTTTCTTGTGATCCGGTCCAAGTCAACTCTGGGGAGAATGAGTCTGTTATACTGGGAATCTGCACTTTCTCTTTTCCTGCAGACTTGCTAAAAGTTGTGGTCTGTCAAAGGTATTTGTTATGGGAAGGAGCACCAAAAAAGGTGCCAAGCTCTTCATCAGGCCTCTCTGGTCAGGGCTGTCTTAAGCTAGGGGTGGAGGTTGGAGGACCCACAGAAGCACAACCAGCTGTACCTCCTCCCCACACAACACCCTAGGAAAATCTACTGATTTCCATCTATTTTTCTCCAGGGCTCTTCCTCTCCTACAAGGTAAGAAGACTCATTCTTAAAAGAGAGTAACAACTCAGAACAGTACATATATTCCAGGTTCTACTGTTCACTTTGAAAATAAAAGGATTAAATACAAGAAAAATGACCATTTGCCCAGGTAGTGGGAACTGCTGCCAATGACTACTCAATCAAGCACTTGGAGTTGTTTCTTTCTCTTTCTCTTCCTGTTTTTCTTCTTTCTCCTTCCCTTCTCCTTCTTCTTTTCCCCACCACCAGCATTTTCTCAAGGGAAAGGTGGCCTCCTCCCACATGGACTACTATTTTAAGCTTTATAAGCAATTGGTTTACAGTTATTTATCAGCAAGGAGAATCTAAGATGCAATATATTATATAAGCTTTCAAAAGTCTAGTCACAGATTAAACAGAAAGAGGGAAAAATGGAACATATTGTACTGGGACCCACATTATACCCTAGAATTGCTTTGATGGAATGCATTCTGACATCATTTCACTGGTCTCTGCCAAATAAGGTTGAGGAAACCCACCATAATATTTGCTGCAAGGATGTGATTAAATATTCATCACACTGACAGTGTTTTCTCAGAGAGGATTCTTAGAGAAAGTGTCCTTCTGTGTATTTTTCCTCAATGCTGCTGTTTATGAGTTGATAGGCAATCGAGGTCTTCCTAATAATGCAGAATATTCTCTTCATGAACAAAAACATTCTGTGAAGGAGGTTTTGTTGTCATCATTACCAGATGAGGAAAGTGAAGATTATAAAATTTAAGAAATTTCCTCATTATTTGGCTAGTAAATAGTGGAACTCGGGACACCTGGGGGCCTCAGTCAGTTAAGCGTCTGACTCTTGGTTTTCACTCAGGTTGTGATCTCATGGATAGTGAGAGCGAGCCCCCCCCCACCGCCAGCTCTACACTCAGTGGGGAGTCTGCTTGAAGACTCTCTCCCTCTGCCCCTCCCCCCACTGGCACGCACCCATGCAAGCATGTGCACAGTCTCTCAAATAAATAAATCTTATAGATAGATAGAGAGAGAGAGAGAGAGAGGAATCAGCATTCGAAGTCACCATTTTCCAAATTCACCACCTTTATTTTCAAAAGTTTAACTGCACTTCTGTAATACCACCCGTATCTCAGTATCACAAACACTTCATCCTTGTAAACCTCAATTTGCTCATCTATAAAATCGGGAGACGTGACTAAACAAGCTCCAAAGTACATTTGCGGTTGGATATTATGATAACTTTTTAATCACTGTTCTCATCAGGAATGTGGACTTTAAGTTCCTCTGCATCATCATCACCACCTTCCTCACAAACCTCCATCACTATTACTTACTGAGCACATATTATGTGTTCATCACTGTGAGTTTTACTTCTCTCACATATCTTGTGGGCTATGGACTACTGATTTCTCTATTGTAAAGATGAGGTAAGAGATTAAAGACATGAAACAATTAACCCAGTCCGCATATTAGTAAGTGATGAAGATAACATAAAAGTCCAGATAGTCTATTGAGTTTCCTAACTAGATACCAGGGAAGTCCTGAGACTTACATAAATGAATATCTCCAGGTATTTGAGATAGGGAAGGGAGGCTTCCTAATGCCAGAACCTGGGTATCAACAAGCAAATGTTCTCGTAAACAACCAGGTTAAGTTCTAAAGGGTATATTCTCATAATGTTACTGGAAATTAAAGCACTTCCTTTAAGGTTTCAGAGGTGGACCCTTATTAATTAGGAACGTATATAAAATCCAAATTTATAGAAGTCTTATTGATATGTATTGGTATGTATATGTCTATTTATGGATGTCCAATAGAGATTTCTCTCATTTAACCTATATTTATTGAGTTCCTAATATATGCCAGGCACTATTCTAGGTATCGGTTACAAATGATAAACACAAAATAAAAATCTCCATTGTCACAGAGATTACAGTCTAGTGGTAGGAGAGACAGTCAATCAAAAATGGGGAGAAATTATAATATTCTTACCCTAATAGAACTTATATCTAAAGGTGAAGAGAGAGATACTAAACAAACAAATATATAAAATAATGTCAGATTTTGGCAAGTATTATGTAGAAAACTAATACTGGAAGCGAGGCAGAGCATAATACTGGTGAGGTTATTGTAGCTGATAAATTTTAATTAAAAGTGACCAATTTGAGACTGGCTTTCTTAATCTGTTCATTTACTGAGTTTACAACGTTAGTTTAAACCCTTGGGAAATATATTAAATTTTACTTACTTCTCATGCTGATTTTTGTCAATTCAAAACAATTCTGCATGAAATGCATTAAGTTAATTTCCAAAAGAATGTAGTTGAGGGGAAAAAAAGGCAATATAATAGCATTTTGCTCTGGGAGATTAAACAATAATGTGCGATATGAATTGGACCACAGAGTGTATTCTTTAATGAAAGATACCAGAGAAAGGAGACATAACAAATCTATTTTCAGATTCAGTTGACACGGACTATTGCTTCTTCCTAATTTGCAGTAGAACACACATCATCTCTCTTGGATTGGATGTGACAAAATTTGGGGAAACAAAAAAGAAGTCATCACTTTGTGTGAAAATTGGAATCAAGTTACATTGTCATCAAGCAATTTGAAGTCCTCAGAAATTATTTTTCATGTATCTTAGTCAAATATCATAATGTGAATAACTGAGACATTTGCATTGTATCTATTTTATTTCTTTATTTGATGAATTAATTTATAGGAAAGTTACTCTTATATGCTTACTTTATTACATTTATTTTGAAGAAACCTATGATGCTATTAGAATGAAATTTTTTTGACTTAGTTGAAATTCAAATACGCTGAAAAAACCCTAAAATTCAGTATATTCCTGAGATTTAACAGAAAATTATCAATTTTCTAGCTGTCATAAGCTGGTATTTAAAGGCAGAGAAAGAAAAGGAATATAAAATGACTCATTTTGATTTCTTATCATATGAGAGTGAAATTAAAATGAAATCATTAGAGGTGCAGCAGTTTTTATTTTACTGTGTGGTTTTATCTTTATTTTACTCTACTATTCGTGATTATTCAATTACCTTGAATAAGAGCTTGCTGTAGCACTTGAATTATACAAAATGTGTGTCCAAATGACAGATCTTTAAATTGGAATACACAGGCAAATGCAGGAAAATGAAACAAACTAGCAATACAACAAGAAACAGAAGGTAAGAGTGCGTGGTGGGACAGGAAAAAAAAAACACAACAACTTTAATATATTTACCTGTATGCAGCTATTGTGCTGAATTACTATTTTCAGACTGTTCTAATATTAGTCTGGATGCCCTGACCTCACTGAGGAAACTTCAAATCCTATCTTATTTTGATAATAAATTTATTAAGATTCTAAGAGATGGAGCTTTTAGCAATGTGTTCTTTTTATGATTCCAGTAAACAGAAAATTTATAATCAAGTGTAAACATTTTATAAAATTGCATATTTCTTCCAATTCTAGCCTCTCATTAATGCATATATTGCATTATTCATAACATACGGATAAACCTAATGAATATATGATCTTATACTCACATACTTAGTTAATGTTCTAACCAGTGATACTGGTGGCTATGCAAAGCAAATAAAAGGGAAAGATGGCTTTCTTTTTCGTAATAAAAATAAACCATAAAATCAGCCATAAAGGAAATCCATGATCTTCTAGCTCTAAACAGCATTGTGTTCTACACATCTCTCTCATTTTTAAATACTTAATATATTTGTAATAGTAAACTTGAGAGGTACTTAACAAAATTTAATTCTCATTTGCCAGTGAATAAAAAGCTGAATATATGATATACTTAGTTTAGAAGGATATAAAGGCTAAGTAACATCCTTCTAGTTTTTCCAGCTACATAATAACATTTTAGGTGAACTGCATGCATGTTATGTTGTTGTGATGGCATCTTAAGTTCACAAATATCCAGCTAACCAAATTACCTGTAAAGAAAGCAATGTTCTCAACCCTGGTATTTTCCTGCAGTGCATTCTAGGATTTAAGGCTTACGAATTTTTGGATTGCAATTTTTTTAAAATCTCATTTTACAGAGAAGAAAACTGTCACTTAGAAGAAATGTAATTAAAATATGAGTCAGGAAAATAAATCTATTCATACATCAGGGTAATGTGTCATTAGCTTACGATTTCAATGGAAACAAACTATGGTTTTGTTCTCCAGGTCTAACTGTGCTATCAAGAGGCTCTTCCCTAAAAGTCAACGCAGACCTTTATGCCAATAGAAACCCACAGGCACATACACATGCATACAGAATAAATCATAGACATTCTTTACGTCCCTGTAGATTCTGTTTCAGGATTTTGATGAAAAAATATTTATTTTATTCTCCTATTTAAGTAATATTGATCAAGCACAGATGAGGCATTGTGGTTGCCTAAAAATATAATGGTGAGCAAGCTAGACTTGGTTCCTATTCTTGCAGAATTAAATGGATTCAGAAAATGTCTTTGTTTCCTAAGGTTAAAAAAAAGAAACATAAACAATTAGATGATATCTAAAAGAACTAAAATGTATCGAGTGCCTACTGCATGCCTGTATATTAACTGGTTTAATCATCACAGCAATCTTACAAGTTATGTTTCATTAGTACCTCCTGTAAGTAGAGGAGGAAACTGAGGCACAAGGAACTTATGTGACTTGTCCTAAACTACATAGCTACTAGAGTGGCTGGGATGGTAATCTACCTTAGGCAGCCTGGTTCCAGGGCCCATGCTCTAAAATGCTGCATGAACTTTGGTAACGGATCCTGTGAGCACAGTGCCACCCATCCACATTTACCAAGTAACTTTCAATGCCGAGTTCAAAAAATGTATTGTCTCCAAGTGGTCCAATCCTCTCTCTCTATTTGCTTGCTTTCCCTCTCCAGCTTCTCTCTCCCAAAAATCTAGATTCTAGATTTTAGATGACTCTAATGGCTCACTCTCAGGGGAAATTGCTTTTTCTGTTGTTGTTGTAAAAGGAGAAAACAGAATTTTAAGATAGTCGTGATTATCTCCACAATTCCAAAACCTCAACAACTGACTCTGGATCTAGGCTGAATCAAAAATTAAGTCCTAATTTATATGTCCCTCTACTTTCCTATCCTTCTCTGTTTTTGAACACATCATCCACAAAAATTCCAAACAATAACGGGAGGAAATTAAAAGAAATACAGCAGCAAAAATAAACTAATACTGGTCATTACATTATACTGTGCACACATTAACAGAAGAATTTTAGCCTGTACTTTTCCTACGCCTCTTAATAAATATGAACTCAAGCAAACAGATAAAATTTAAGAAATTACAAATAACTCGCCAGGAAATTTAATATTCAAAATAAAATTGGAAGGAAAATTCTATGGGTTTTAGGTTTCTGCACTTCTGAGCAAAAGGACTCCATGGCTTTGCTCTGGACTATCTTTTCCAGGATGTTTGTTTAGAAAACAGCCTTTTGAGTTAGGTAGTGTTTCCCTCTGGGCAGAGGACAGATTTGTTTCCTGACTAGTGTAGTAAAGACAATGCTTTTCTCCGGAGCAAAGGTTGTACAAGTTTGCTGGGAGTCCCCTTTAAAAGGCTGTGGTTTTTGGGCGCCTGGTTGGCCCAGTTTGTTAAGCGACTGCCTTCAGCTCAGGTCATGATCCTGGAATCCTGGGATCCAGTCCCACACGGGCTCCTGGCTCAGCAGGGAGCCTGCTTCCCCCTCTAACCCTCTTCCCTCTCATGCTGTTTCTCTCTCTCTCAATAAATAAATAAATAAATAAATACATAAATAAATAAAATCTTAAAAAAAAAAAAATTGGTTTTGCCAAGCTCAAGTTTCCTCGGCTGTGATGCAAAGGCCACTACATGTGCAGTATCAATCTGTGCCCAGCCCAGCATCACCCCGTGGGTTTGGGAGGCAAAGCAAACCAATGTGAATGAGAACCTCAATGGTTCCAGCAATAAAGTCATTTATCCCTGACCCACGAGTCTCATGTCTTTTGCCAACATCTATAAATCTGTGATAGACTTACTTAGTTTGTAAGTAGTGTAACATCTCAGATCCTGTACTGTTCTTAACACATTCCAATTGAATGAGAGGTACATTGGTTTTGTGTATAGAAAGCTATTATAGTTACCCTTCATTTAAATCTTTATCTACCTCTTGTAATCCTATTTCTGGAAGAACACATAGTGAAATATAAGCTTGTACTTGAACTTGACAAGAAATGACCCAATGGCAATCATATCCGAAATTTTTATCTAGAGAAATTTCCTCACTAGCTGAAGCATACATACATATTCATTGCTATGAAACCACAAAGACACTACAAAAGACAGTTTCTTAAACTCACCAGATGAAAGATAAAGGCACACACATTCCAACTTCAGAAAGAGTTAACCTCATATTCCCATCTAATCCAACTGCCACTCTGAGACTTAACAGAATTTCAGAATTTCAATTGGTTGGAGAGCAACCAACTACAATTTTTCAAATTATTTAAGAGCAATTAAGATAATTGTTATATACAATATTTCTAAACTTAAGTCCTACAACAACAGAGAAATACGCACCCACCACCACACATTACCTATATCTTTCCTCCACTTTATTGTTTTCCAGAGTACTTAGTATCGCCTAACATCCTTTATTTATCACTTGTTTATTTCTTTATTACCTGCCTCTCTCCACTAAAGTCAAACAGTGTGATCGCTAGAGCAATAACAGAATATGATACATAGTAGGTACCCAATAAATATTGAATGAATTAATACATTAAATAAATAGATATGCTAATTGACCTTTTTTACAAAATTAGAAAACTATTGAAAAGAGTTTTATATTCTGCTTTATAAATTAAAATATTATGAGCCTTTCCTTATGTCATTAAATATTCTTTCAAGCCATTATTTTTGATGACTATATAAAATTCCATTTTACTGATGTACCATAACTTAAATATTTCCTCATTGGTAGACTCTTGGCTTTTGTCCAGTGTTTTGATATTATAAATGATCCTCCTTATACTTCCATGAATATTCATCTTTGACTATTTTAGCGCTAAGTATGTACTCTCATTTTGGTGAATGCCTATATATACAATTTTAGATGAAAACCAGTTGTGCTTTAGATCTGTCCTACTTTAAAATTTTTGGATAAAGTGTAATTATTTCCATTATAGATTTATTTGAAAATATTTGTCATATGAGTCTCCCAAAGAGAAATTCCTTCACTTCACTATGACAGTTTAGAAAAAAGAAAATTGAGACCAAACATCTCAGACTTCGTTTTATTGGATAATAAATAGAATAAATAGACTTACGTTTTTCAAATGATGTTTCTGTATTATTCCCCTTTTGCAACACTTTAAGTAATTAAACACTGAAATTGTTCGCTCAAAATTATCTTGGATTTTAAAATTGGGAGTTCTTTTTCCCCTTGTTTAAAGTTTTAACTTACTTTTCTTTTTGCAAACCTTTGAGAAAGAAAGAAGTTTCAAATCCACTCTGTACTGTGAAAGTTTTACACATCTTACATTGGTCCTCCCAGTGTTGCTGATTCACACATTTTGCTGGAATTAAAATGGTGGGAAGTGGGTCTTCCAGTTGAAATACACACACACACACACACAAACACACACACACACACACACACACACATTTATTGAGACTATCCCAGTAATTTATCATCATAGTTTTGTCTCTCTTTTTTCCACTTTCTGACTGAGCCATGGTACTAATTTGGGGGGGCGGGTATGAAAGATTGTGGCACTCCACACAACCCATGTTCCTGATATTCATCTCCAAATAATAGACCATCTCGGATTTACCACTCTTGAAATTCAGATCCTATTTTCCAAACCTATTATATTTTTTTCAAGGCATAGTATAATGCCTATTGAAAGTGCCTCTTATGATTGGGAGCTACCAACTATATACCTGTAACAAAGATCCAGAATTTTGTGTGAATGTATTCTTTGGTATGTATCATGGCACAAGTGAGAACATACAGCTTGGCCTCCTAGGAAATGAAGAGAAAGGGTGGGATGGTGTGAGAACTCTAACAGTTAAGAGATTTCACTGCTTTCTTACAAGCTCTGAGATAAGCCCTTACAGGAAGTTAGAACCTCTTTGTGACAAAGGCCATCATTGGTCGATCCCTTCTGTTTTCTTGACCATAGGGTCAAAGTCACTCCAACACACTAAATGTAAGTGTTTCGTGCCAGTGCTAGATAAATTCATTGGTCTGTAAACTGGCTGTAGGAAGAGCTGAGAACCATGCGAAGCAAAACCTGATATGTCCCTATTATAATACAAGAGAGCTGGAATACGACTCAGTCTAGGCCAGGGATGGACAACATTTTCTATAAAGAGCAAGATAGCAAATATTTCAGGCTTTGAGGGCTATGGGGTCTCTGTCTCAACTATTCAACTGTGTTGTTGTAGCATGAAAGCAGCCATAAACAACACATAAACTAATGAGCATGGCTGTATTCCAATAAAACTTTATTTACAAAAACAGGTGACCCACCGGATTTGGCCCACAGGCTGTAGTCTGGTGACTCTCACTTGTACTGGCTTCTACTGTGACATGGCGACTAAGCACAAGTAAATCACCTAATTACTCTGGCCTTTAAATTCACCATCTATAAAAACATTAATGGAATTCTAGATCTTAATGTGCTGAAGGATACCGGCATGTATGTCCACCCAAAAAAAGACAACCACACATTGACCTCTAAATATTTTTGCTATAAATACACATACACATGTGGATTTGATTGAGATGCCGTATTTGATGTCTCCGCTTCAGTTACTCCAAAGGTACCTTTTGAGTATCCAGTTAGAAAAATGTGGCCTGAAAAAATGCATCTATCAATTTTTAGCTTTACGAACATAGGTAAATTAATTTCTGCCTTTATGTCTCATATCCTTTGCTAAAATGGGGATAATTAAACGAGACAAAATCGTTCAAACGGCAGGTGTAACTACATGTGTTCAAATAAAGGTGTCCCCAAGTCATTCAATCTTTCAGTCCGCTCATTCATAAGCAAGTATCCTGATGTCCATCTCAATGTGGTGGAATGCTCCAAATTCTCAGCAGTATCTCCAAAAGCTGTAAGGAGAGTTAGAGTTTTCCTATACGTGCCCTCACTGTAACTACTTCCCTGCCAGCTTCTACAGAAGAGCAAAGGGCAAACTTTCTCATTGGTCTGCTTTTGTTTGCACTAGATTATCCCTCATCTTCAATTTTCCTAGAGCTATTGTGTTCTGTAGAGTGTCATAAACAATTAAGGGGCACCTACAGTAAATTTTAGCATGAGGAATGATGTATAGAGCCAGAGACGTTGGGTGAGAAGGAGAAGCAGAATGGGGAGGAAAAGGAAAAGGAGAAGAAAGAAGGAGGGAGAGGAGGTGGAGGGAGAAGAGCGAACAGGAGGGAGGAGAAGGAAAAGAAAAAAATGGAAAATTATTGTTATTATTTCTATTATTATTTCCTATTACTGGGAATTTCATGGGTGTCCCCCTGCCATGTTCTCAGACTCCTCTTTCTTGTTAAACCATTATCACAGCTCTCTATTTTCTCTATTCCCACACCTCTTCCACTTTCTCCAACCAAACAAAAATTTTCTCCCTTTACTATGTAGAACAAATCAGCTCTTCTTTGAAGCAATCTTCTTAAAATCTCCTTACAAGTCAAGATGCGTTCTGTGGCATTTTCATTCTACCCTCACTTAGTCAGCAGGACTCACTAGTTAAGAAAAAAGAGACCTCTGGGTAGATACTTAAAAGATTTGAATGCAGGGGCACCTGGGTGGCTCAGTCGTTAAGCGTCTGCCTTCAGCTCAGGTCATGGTCCCAGGGTCCTGGGTTCGAGCCCCGCATCGGGCTCCCTGCTCGGCGGGAAGCCTGCTTCTCCCTCTCCCACTCCCCCTGCTTGTGTTCCCTCTCTCTCGCTGTGTCTCTCTCTGTCAATAAATAAATAAATAAATAAAAATCTTTAAATAAAAAAAAAAGATTTGAATGCAGAGACTTGAACGGGTATTTGTACACCTATATGAATAGCAGCATTACTCACAATAGCCAAAAGGTGGAAATCACCCAAATATCCATCGATGGATGAATGGATAAACAAAATGGGGTACATACATACAATGAAATATTATTCAAACTTTAAAAGAAAGGGAATCCTGACACATGCTACAAATGAAGACATCCTAAATGAAATAAACCAGATACAAAAGGACAAACACCGTAGCCAGAGTATTCAAACCCTTAGAGACTGAATATAGAAAGGTGGTTGCCAGGGGCTGGGGGAATGGCCAATTGTTATTTAACGGGTACAGAGTTTCAGATTTGCAAAGATAAAGTTCTGGAGGTGGATGGGGGTGATGGTTGCACAACAATGTGAATATACCTAATGCCACTGAATGATACACTTAGAAATGGCTAAAATGGTAAATTTTAATTATGCATATTTTGGCACAATAAAAAAAGACAGAACAGAGACAATCCATTTGATTTTTAAAAGCCAATGTTTTTGAATTCTAAGAGTTGGGCTTTTGAGTATAAGTTCTCAAGGCCACAGTGTATCATGTCCCCACCATAACAAATCAGATTAAGAAAAATGCAGGTTCATGTAAGAGCCATTTTTCTCATGTCAGTGAATAATAGCATTATCTGGGCTGAGGAAGACAACACAGAGTCAGAGAAGACAGAAACTTAGTGTTATTTGGTAAATAAGAGTCAAACTGAGTACCAGGAAGACAGGGACATTATGTACTTTGTTGGGAAAGTAGAGAAAAGGAGACCTGTTTCAGCTACATCCCTGACCTATATCACCAACACCAAGAAAGGCCAGTGACACAGCAAGAGCCCAGAGCTTGCTTGGGCCCACCATAGTTCAGGAGCAAAACGTACGTCTGTATGGGTGAGTAGAAGGATCTAAACAAATGAATGAGTCAAAATCATGGAATTACAGAATGTTCCAGTGACGCAAAGTTCAACAGAATGACTTTTCATTCACATCACGGTATCATTGAAGCTATTATGGCCCTTACACTTCAACTTTCCAAGGATCTAGAGTGTCATGCGGAAATGACTGGATTTATTTCAAGATCCTTCACAATTTGTAGAAATGGCTAGAAGTGAAGTAACCTGCAGAGACCCGATGTGCTGTCCAATGCAGTAGCCACAAGCCACGAATCACTCTTCAAGTATAAATAAATTAAAATTAAATACAATTAAATACTCGGGTACTCAGTGGCATTAGCCACATTTCAAGTGCTCAATAGCCACCCATGGCGAGTGGCTACCCAAACAGAGCAGATACAATTCGTTTCCAACATCACAAAAAGTTCGCCTGGATGACACTTGGTTTAGAACAAAAGGCTACAAAAGCAATCTATGTGGCTGAACAACCAAGAGTCATATGAATAGACCAGAGTACCTCCCACCTCTTGCCAACATAAACAGGAAGGACAAAGAACCAGATGTCTCCTGCCCCCTGAGATTTTTAAAGCACCCAGAATATAAATATAATCCAGGAAAGTAGAAAGACTCTGGATTAACTAAAATTGTATTTCTACCACACACAGAATTGAAGTTCAAAATAGACACTAAGTTCAGTTTTTTTTTAAATGTGGTTTCCTACATACATAGGCTTATGAATCAAAATTTGTACCATATCACACATAAATCATGCTTTCATGAGATAAAACAGACCACACTATTGTGTGAAAGTGACTGTAGCACCTTTTTAAGATAAGATTGTATTCTTATCACCACCTATATGAAATGTGCAACACAGTGCCTAGTTTATACAACTGGTTTATAGACAACACTCAAAAATCATAGTTTTTCTGATTATTACTCCCTAAACACATTTTGTTGTTATGGACACACAAAATAAAAGTATATATCTGAGAAGCAAAAGTTCCATATCTAAAAACAACAAAATCATCATTGAGAATAAGCAGCCAATAAGAGCCGAGAGAACGTGAAGTCCTCTAAGTCAGAAAACTTGGCGTGTCTTTGACGCAATGGCCCCTGAGAAAGTTTTGCAAATTCCAAATTGTAGAATATCCCAGGTTCTTGCACCCACTGGCAGTACAGGAACTGGGAACAGCTGTGCTGTCAAATTCACACTAATCAGTTAACAGTTGTCCAAATCAAATTGCAGCCAAGGTTGTTAGAGTCGTTGATAAAATAAACAGTTGTTGAGAGGGAGATGGTGCAAGCTGGTGAGATCGCACTAGCAGCTGGGACTTGGGGTGTGAATGAAAAGGGACAGACAGTAGAGGCCAGTTGAGAGCCTTACGACCTACATGGTTTCAGACTCCGGTAGAACTCACTTCCTAACCTTTTTGTCTCTAACCCTCCTAATAGTGGGGGATCTTAACTGCAGCTGAAGTAGACCAAGAAAGACAGGATAAATGAACCAATGAAACTTAGGGGTGATACTCCGGATGTGCAGCCTCTGTTTTGAAGGTGGGAACAGGGCTCAGAAATAAATAAAAACCTCTAAATCCACTGGCAGGCCAAAATTGGGGGATTTGAGAAAAATAAAGCTATTAACTGTTAGTTGGTACAAATTCTACAGAAGTGGGTATGACCTAAGAGTTTCTGGAAAAGCCGAAGTTCCCTGCAGTCCCCACCTACTTCCAAGACAGCCAGCCATCAGCCCTCCCTGTCAGCCAAGTTTCACACCATCAGTCCCTGCATGTAGGAAGGAACGTCAGAAAGAAGGGCAACTGGACAAAGATAAAGCGACTTCATTCCAACTAGTCATTTTTTCTCCCTCATCACTAAGTCACAGTGGCTGGGTCTTGTTTTCAATTTAGCTTTCCTAGGTCCATGTTCAAAATCAGGTACAGAAAAAAAAAATATGTTAATAAAACTTAGTAAGTGTCTCTTTCATTAGCCAGGGTTTTAGTTTTTGCATTTGATTAGTTTGTAATTTATGGGTAAGTCATATATTTGTCTTCTACCTGTAAGGGCAGTCAACTCCAAGAACTGAGTTTAAGTGAGCATCTTGTAAAGCTCAGAGAAAAGTGCAGTCTCAGTTTACAGGGACTGAGAAAAGATGTAAAAGATCTGATAGGGCCAAATAATTTTTTAAGAAGGAAAAAATTCAAGAAAAGTTTTTAAAAATTGTTTTTCTTTTTAAGACTTGATGAATTTGGGGGTGTGGAGATAAGCCATGGAAGTAAACATGGTCACGGATTAGGTTATGTTCAGGAAAATGAGGAAGGAAGGAAAATACCATTCACTAAGCACCTACTTATCCAGAACTGTGCTTAATGGCATAGAGTTTTTATTTTGGAGGTTTCGCTTATTACTGTGTTCCGCATTATTATCCTTATTTTCTAGATGAGGAATTAGTTGCCCAGGAAGGTGAAGTAAATGGGTCAAGAACCACACTTGCTGAGTGGCAATGCTTAGATTTGAACCCGATCTCTATCTTCAAAGGTAAGCTACAAATTTGAAAGAGGACTTATCAGCCACAGACTATTTTTCAGTGGGAACTGGGACTTTCATTAAGCCAATATTAAGTGAGCATCTACTGTGTGTTGCCCACTGTTTTGGGAAAATGGCAAATGGTGCATTTTGGAAACATGTCAAGCCTAGAGAAAATGGGATAGTGTTGACAATGCTATAGGCTCTACCCACTTCAGAGGTGGTTACAGAGAAAGAAAGGAAGAAAGAAACCTTTCTTCCCATTTCCTATTTCCTTTCTTTCCATATATCATCCGGCAAGGCTTCCACCAGCACTCAGAGCCAGCAGCTTCAGAACGTCGGGTCACAAACAGAAAGCAGTGGAAACAGAAAGCAGTGGAAAGTGCTGTACTGATACCCATAATAGCAGGACTGCCCAGCCTGTCTTTGTCTCATTCTATGGCTTCTTGAAATTAAGGCCAGACAGAACAGAGAGCCAGCACAAAGTGACTTTGCAATATGTCATTTATACCATGCTACCAGGGACATTTTTAATTGGTAATCAACTTCTTAGTGACGTATGTAGTTTCTCATTTCTAAGCAAGGCAGAACACTCAAAGAAAACAGCAGGTATAGAGCTACGGTTTTCAATATTAAATTTACAGGCAATCCAAATGTCCAGAGTAATTCTTATTATCCAAATTCTGATATGGCCATTAAGGAAATTATAGTCATTTTCTAAGTACTAATCTTTTAAAGGGATTGCCTAAATAACATGTGATAAAAACAACACAAAACCTCAATAGGAGAGTTTCCTTACTGTCCTACTGTAAATCATTTCCAGGCCTACATGTCTTTGGCAGAATATCCTGAAATGACAGTGATGAATCAATCCTTCCTTTCCTTCCCCCCCTTCCTCTTTTTCTCTCCCTTTCTTCTCTCTTTCCCTCCTTCCTTCCATTTACTTAGCACCCCAGATACAACAAACCCCTGCTTATTTTTCAAGAGTGCTTTCAGTTCTGAAGAACATCGGTTAACACAGCTAATTATATAATACCCATTAACACAGCTGAATTCCTAAAATAATGATTTTGTTGCATTTTCATTATCTATATGTCTGTTTCTTTTACCCACAGAATTAATTGTGGTGGTAAAATGTGCTTCTCCCTCTATATTCCTGACTAGCTTAATCAAATAATTCCTGAAAGTACATCACTTCTCATTTTAAATGTAGCTTTAAAAAACAGGTTAACAACTGCCTACATTTAACAGCACATTTTATGTGCTATAATATTATATGTCATCTACTACCAATTTTATAGGCTTAGCAGAATAAAATAATCATTGATCTTTTTCATATGAATGCTATTAAGAAAAACGATGTAAACTTCAGCTGATTAAAATGTTACTTAAGATGCTTTACTAAAACTTATTTTAAAGCAATTTTTCTCATTAAGACTTGACAAATCTGGAGAGCACTTTATTTAATCTCCATTATGAGGATGTTTTGCATGCAAAGAGGAGCCTGCAGGACCGTGAGACCCAGAGAGACTTAGGAGGTCTAGAGTCACTGGTACCTGCGGGCGATTATTTCTTGCAGATCTGCGGTGCAAACTGCTTCTTACACAGATCGAGGTGGGAAGAGCAGGGAACCAAGATCTTGCTCATAGTTTTAGTCTTCTATAAATAGCGATAACAACTCCCAATGAAAACCTGTGTGATTCTTACACATCTCTTATGATTCCTTGATTAAAATATCCCACAACAGGAATTTAACAGATTTAAAGAATGCTAGTAGGTGACAAAAGAACTGGAAAAGATCTCTCAGGAAATAGCAAAGGAGCAATCACCCTTGCTACTTTCCCAACTGTCCAAAGCCAGTACCATATTCTTGAGGTCAGGTGTGTTCTGGGAAATAAGATATATGTGATGTTTCATTTAACCCCCAAATAACCCATGAGGCAGTTAGCAGGGTTACTTCCATTTTACAGATGAGGTAACAGAGGTACAGGGAAACTAAGTAACTTCCTCTACACTATATATTTAGTAAGAAGTGAATCCAGAATATAAACCTTCGACTCTGGTTCCAAAACCCACTGTCTTCAGCTCCATGGCCTTGCTCCTCAATATGTGGTCCCTGCCGAGCAGGATCGGCTTTCCCTGTAACTTCGTTAGAAGGGCATTTTCTGATTTAATTGCATACAGATATTCGGGAACTGCTCTACACTATAACAATAATATGAATAATAATAAAAAAATTACATTATATATTATATATTTCTTTATAGCTTTAAGGTATGGGCACATATACTACTGAACCATGGGCAAACCTAGGCAGAGGGCAAGTAAGAAGAACTTTTTTTTTTTTTTAAGTAGGCCCAAAATGGGGCTTGAACTCATGACCCTGAGATCAAGATATCAGCTGAAATCAAGAGTCTGATGCTTAACTGACTGAGCCACACTGGTGCCCCAAGAAGAAAGTTCTGAAAGACAAAGAGTCTATTTGGATGTCACTGGAGGTGTTCTGTCCCGCAGTTTTTAAGACAGCATGAACAAGCTGGATTCTTAGACGATTATGATGGGAGTGGTCATGGATTCGTGTCCCCGAAACTACTTAGTGCTATGACATCATGGAAGTTTGCTGAACTTGCCTAGGAAGGGTTGCCCAACCACATCAGAAGGCTATCTACCAAAAATGACACTAAATGTCCTTTCTGAGAATATAATGAAAGAAACCCATTTCATGAGGGTTTCCATTTATACAAGGAGCAATCTTGGCAAAGCAACTGTTCAGAACCAGAAAATATTTAGAACTCCAGTGTCTTTTACTGAATGCTTTAAATAACTCAAAGACCAAATTTAATTAATTTGTATCAAATGCAAAACTGGATATAGCTCTCTTATAATAAATGCAAGTTAGCTAAAAAACTATGAGATAGGATAGAATTTATTTTTTTTTTCAATTCTTTGACTTTGTTCAAATAAGAGCCAGTGCATTAAAGGGAATCAATCTGTCAAATTAGTAGTATTGACTTTGCAACTTAAATTATTTAAAATATGTTGATTTCTTGTGCCTGCCTCCTCGGCTAAATTATGAGCTTTATTCTTCATTTATTCTACAACATTCTACAAACATTTATGAACTGTCTATTACTTGCATCTCTGAGAGTGTCTGGTATGATACAGATCCATATTAGTCACATAATAAATGCTTATTGATTCATGAATTAAAATAAAATTTATTCAGTTTCTCTGGATTAAGACTACATTCCTTGAAGGAAAGAACTGGATCTTGGTCATTATTGTATCTCCCCAGTTAGAAACCTGATAGTAACAGAGTATTTACTGAATTAATGCATGAGTGAAAGGTTGCAGAGAATTAGGAAGTTGCCTGCTCTTGAAGGGTACCATGAAATATGTTAATTCCAACAAGCAAATAATGCCCATTTTTATGGCAATAATGTGAATATTTTATATCTTAAAATTTAAATTAACAACAGAACCCTTATGTCCTGAACACCCATCAGTTCAATTAAATAAAACTAGCTATCGTCAAAGTTTTCAGTTTCTGTTCATTTCCTACTGGCTCATATATGTTGTGGTTCAATATTGTCTGCTAGCAATCAAGCTGATAAACACATTTATGTATTTACATATGTTTCTTTTATTTCCAAAAGTTAACTCTTACTTAATATTCACATTATCAAGAGTCAAAATTTATGAGAACAAAGTTCACAATTACAAAACATGCATTCATGATTTTGGTAGCAGAATTCCTTAAGGCAGGTCTTTAAACATCAATGCTCCACAGGAAGACAATTTTTAAAAAGGGTAGAGATAAAATATGGGTTTTTATTATAACAAGTGTTTTTTAGAGCATCTGATATCTGTAAGATTTTTGTTTATGTCATTCTTAAAAAAATAAGAAAAAGAAGAAACTAATACAGATATCCTCGGGACATGGGGAGAAATCTAGAGCCATTTATTCTTTCCACTTTAGCTACTCAAAAAGAGAAGTTGCCAATGTCAGTTAAAAATAATGGCCACCAACCACCATGTAAAGAAAGCAAACAGCTTCTACTGAAGAAGGCCAATGTACTAAATACAAATTAGATAGTAATTGCAGAACTAATTACCATATTTACAGTCAAACATTAAAGTTGGCAAGAAGATCAAAAGAAGCGATGAGAAGGCAAGCATCCTGGAGTCCTAGTATTTCAAAAACTGAAAATGTGGGAAAGGTGGCCAAAATAAATGTGGAATATGAAGAACTGCATATGTAATCAACATCCCCCAAACCTGTGGAACCGTATATTAAAATATAAACAAATTTCATCTTTTGTCAACTTTAAATCTTTGGAACGATTTCAGGAGCCAACATTCAACTTGGAACATTTTTCTTTGCGCCTGTGGTGATTTTTTTTTCTTCCGGATGTTCTTTTAGATTTATTTGGCTCCATTAAGAGTAAAGCTAACACCCCTTTCCCTGCCAACTACTATAGGAGTCTTCTTAACCAGTTAAAAACAGGACAGGCAGCAAAATACTTAGATAGGAAAGAAGTGGTGAGGGATGCCTGGGCGGCTCAGTTGGTTGAGCACTGGACTCTTGATTTCGGTTCAGGCTGTGATCTCGGGATCCTGGGACCCAGCCCTGCATCAGGCTCTGTGCTCGAGGGGAGTTTGCTTGGGATTCTCTCTCCCCCTCTCCTTCTGCCCCTCCCCCACTAGTACTTTCTCCCTCTAAAATATTAAATCTTTAAGAAAAAAAAAGAAAGAAAGAAGTGGCTACATTCATTTATTTTTCTTTATTTAGTCATGAAAGTCTTTAAAACATCAATTTTTAAAAATCCTTCAAATAGCTTGCAGGTATCTGCAAATGATACACTATTTAAAATAACACATGCCATGTATCTCATGCTTTCAAAAGAATTCTGAGAGCAACATGGGCTCTCTGGTTCTTCATGTTTGGCTCTCACAGATTCCAAAACATTTCAATGAAGTTAGAAATTAACTAGTGTAACACAAGGCAGGAAGTCTTGCCTCCTCATCTTGGCCTCATGGACAGTTCCTGAAAAGAGTGCATTGGCTTTGAACACAGTAAAAGACATCACGCAGACTTAAAGTTAAGTAGTCAATTGGTTCAAAGTTTGTTGATGTTGTTGATGTGGGTCGTTTTCCTTTTTAAGGAACATGTTAGCATTTATATTTTTATCATTTTTTTAAAAGATTTTATTTACTTATTTGTCAGAGAGAGAGAGAGAGAGAGCACCAGCAGGAGAAGCTGCAAGCAGAGGGAGAAGCAGGCTCCCCGCTGAGCAGGGAGCCCCATGCAGGACACGATCCCAGGACTCTGGGATCATGGCCTGAGCCACCCGGGCATCCCTATATTTTTACTTTTGACAGAAATATGTTTTTCAGGCTCTTACAATTATCTTAACAATTTAAATCTTTTTACAAAGTAAAAAAGTGAAGACAAATTCTGGGGCTAAAGGCCTATAAAATATTATCTCATTTATATTTTAGCTCATGTTATTTTCATTCAGCTAAAATTGAGTGTATTCATCAGGTGTACCACATAGTATATCTGTGATCACTTAATTCTATTGTGTGGAAGAAATGGTTCTATGGTTTAGTAAGCACAGCAGTCTGGATTTTTTTGGGGGGGTGATGGGGAGAGGTACCTACAAGTTATTACTAAAACTATGTTGAATAATGGTATTTACATGGTAAATCGAAAGTATTAACAAGTCCATTACCAACTTTAAATTTAAATTGGACTTTTTAATCTCATTCAGGAGTTTTATAGATATGTTATTGTGGGTTCAATGATACTTACCCCTAAAATGAAAGTTTTTTTAATACTCAGAACCCAGTGGTTATCAAAAAACTACAGCCATTCCTTGAAAAATACATACCTTTCAACAGAAAGGTAAGCATCAACTTGACATTTGAAATTTACTGGGTGGCCCAAAAGTTGACCACTTCTGAGAAATAACCAAAGGGCAGTGTTTGAATGGTGATATTAATCTGCCAAATACTCTAAAATACCATCCCTCCTATACTATGAAATCCAATGTAAGGCAGAGCACCATTTCAATCAAATTCCATTACAATTGATATTAATAACAAGACTCCAAAATTTTCCTAACCTCTTAGACCTCAATGAATATGCAATGTTTACATGGTAATGTTTTTAATAAGTAAATTTGAATTGGATTTTAGGAGTAAGTTGTCAAGCTTGGTCAATACATTCTCTGATAGTGCAATCTCATCTAAATAGTAGAAAGTTAAGGGGTGCCTGGGTGCGTCAGTCAGTTAAGTATCTGCTTTCAGATCAGGTCATGATCCCAGTGTCCTGGGATCGAGCCCCACGTTGAGCCCCACATTGAGCCCCACATCAGGCTCCCTGCTTAGTGGGGAACCTGCTTGCCCTCTCCCTCTGTCCCTCCCCCACTGCTTCTGCTCTCTCTCTCTCACTCTTTCAAATAAATAAAATCTTTAAAAATAATAAAATAGGGGCACCTGGGTGGCTCAGTCGTTAAGCGTCTGCCTTCAGCTCAGGTCATGGTCCCAGGGTCCTGGGATCGACCCCCACATCGGGCTCCCTGCTCCGCGGGAGGCCTGCTTCTCCCTCTCCACTCCCCCTGCTTGTGTTCCCTCTCTCGCTGTGTCTCTTTCTGTCAAATAAATAAAATCTTTAAAAAAATAAAAAATAAAAATAATAAAATAAATAGTAGAAAGTTACAAGAAGCAATATGTTAACCTTTCTACTTGGGTATTAATCTAAATAGTTCTAGTAGAAGCCTTTGAGCAAGACTAATCATAAGTGTGATATAGAAATCCCAGAGTTGGGAACATGTTGATCAGAAAATAGAGACTTGCGTCTGAAGCCAGCACATCTAAGTATTAATATCAGCTAAGCCCTAAACTAATCATATATTATAGGTAGTATAAGTTGGAATAAAGTATTTTGCCAAAGACATCTGCAACTAACAAAATGTGAAAAGATTTTTTAATACATAAAATACATAGAATATTATAAATAACCATGTACTGATCACCTAGAATGAAAAGCTAAATATTAACAACTCTTTGCCTTTATTACAGAATATATTTTTTTAAACAACACAACCTGAACATCATAGACATGTTGAAGTCTCCTTTGTTCCCCTCACCAGTCCTATTGTCTCCTTCTCATTCCTTAGAATCCTCTGCAAATAAGGATTTAATGTGTGTTCTTCCAGTCCCTGTTATTATATTTCAAACATCTCTTAAGACATATTTATTAAATATATCTCGATGTTTATCCATTTTCCTATTGATAATCATATTGGTTGTCGTGCAGCTGTTTTGTTTGTTTGTGTCTCTTGGCTAATAAAAACATTGCTGCAATGGACATCATTGAATTAAGCCTCTTGACACACATATAGAAGAGTTTTTCTACATACTTAGATTCAGTGTTTTAAACCATGATCCCCAGTAAGAAGCGTGTATGTATGCATAAAAACATAGATATCCATATACATGTGTGTGTGTATGTATATATATTTTTCCTTATTCAAAATTCTAGATGTTTTACTATGATTTTAGATAAGTAGAATTAAAAACAAACTAATTCTAAGGTCAAAATCGTTCTATTTTTATCTCTCTGCCTTTATTCCAAACTAGGATCTCAAAACCAGAGAATGCCAATAGGATTTGATAAATAGTCTAAGAGCTAAATAAGTTGAGTCTCAAAACCAAGTTAGTATTTTCTGACTTTTTTTTTTTTTAAGTTAAAGAACAAGTAAGGTTATCTAGGGGGAAAAAAAGGCCAGTCTTCCCATAGAGACCATCACACATAAGCACTGTCTATTTGGTTATATAAACTCTGTAATGTAGAAAGTGCCAGAAAGTGCTGATTATCTCTCTATTATATACTTCCTATCACAAGTTCCTAGGAAAGCAGGGACTGTTGCTTTTCAATGTAGCAGGTGACGAAAGTCACAGAAGTGCTAAAACAGTAGGTATGCACAGATGTTCTAAAGAGCACAAGGAAGTTTTGGTAAAACTGATTGTTTTTTCTGTGTGATTTCCTTTGAAAAAAAAAATGCTTTAAAAATGTCTCCAGCCTACCATACTATTAGACTATCATTTATTCTAGTTTCTCCTTTTAAAACAATAATTTGGATTTAGAAATCGAAGTAATAAAGTTAGTTTCTTATCTCCATATGTAGTCACTTAAAGTTCTTTCTTCTTTCTTTTTTTTTTCTTTTTGTCTTTAGTCCCTTAAAATCCCTCAGCAAGGTCCTTGAAATAAATTCCGTTTTAGAGTGTTCGAGAAAGGAATTCAAGAATTAACTGCTAACTCTACCTCTTTCATATTCGCCCAAACTCAAGATAAAATGTGCCATAAGGGGTTAAGCTTCAGAGAAAGGGGAAATGCATATTATCTTACTTTTGACTTTGGTACTGTCCTGATTTACGAGTTTCAGAGAGAGCCATTTACCATCGCCACACCTCACCGGGATAAGGGAAATTGGATAGCACTAAGGGAATTTAGGTGAAATTGTATTTGTGGCTTTCTCAACGCATTGTTCGAATTATCTAAATAATGGCTTCAAAGTCCCCATCACTTTCTACGTAGAGATGAAACTCAAATCCTTAACAATAAGAGCAGAGCAGTGCTTCTCAATTCTCTCTGCTGAAGGACCAGCTATCCTCCACATCAATCACAGGCCAAAACTCTTATAAAATATAATAAAATGAATTACCCAAAAAAATAAAATGAAAAAACATACCAAATTAAATCACAATTCTTTATTGGCTTCAACAGATGTAAAATTGCTCTATGGTGCTATAAAAACTTCCAAACGCTGCTCACTCTCTATTTCTGTACCTATCACAGACCTGTCAACAGTTTTTGGACCAGTATGGCTCTGAGAACCACACTTTGAGAAGCACTGGGTCATGAAACTGAACTGTCTCACTGGCAAAAAGTTCTCATTCCTTTGACTAGGAGTAATGAGAAATAGCATTCACACTGTTCTTTACATTTGTGTTGAAGGGGACGTGTGAAGAGACAACTTTCCTCAAAAGATTGTCTGAGAAGGTTATTTTTACACTTGTACTGAGCTGTAAAAATGGATTTTCCCACCGATTTTGACCACAGGGTGGAATATACTGACTCTCAGCATTTAAGGGGCAAAGGAATCACTTTGGGGAGATTATAAATAATGCTCATTAGGGTCCCAACACCAGAACCTCTGATTCAATAACTTCCTTAACACCTACTATTTCTATATTACTTTCAATCTTTAACACCTTTAGACACTCATATGAGGTCAACATGATTATTCTAGTTCCACAAATGAGAAAATCTGGACTCAGAGTTTCACAATAGAACTTAAACCTTTAATTTCTAAGTTTATTATTATTTTTTCCTTATGTGTGTACATGGGTCTTGAGTCTTAAGAAGCCTAAACTGTTGCTAGAGTAGGAGTGGATTTTTTTTTAATTTATTGCCATTTAAAGTTATTTATCCCAACAATGATTGCCCCTCTACAATATAAATGCTTGTGAGGGTGACATAACATACAGCCCCCACTTATGATCCAAATGTTCTTTTCCATACTTGTCCAGTCATGCCAGAATATTATTCAGCTTACTGTCTTGGAGTTAAGTCTTCCAAGGAATTACAGATTACTCAATTAAATAACTAATAGAGAACCAAGGCTCTGATAGCTGATTAAAGAAACTACAACTGTTTTCAGACATGAGATCAGTTAGCTTTGTTATAAATGAAATTGTACTGAACCTGGATCACTCAACCTAAATCTAGACATGATTTGGTGATCACTATTTGTGTGATTTGGGGCAAATTACTTTCTCTCTCACCTACAAGTTTCCTTACCTATGTTATTCAGGTTAATAGTTATAACACACAAGACTCTTATGAAATTAGATTTTTTTTTAAAAGGTGGATGTAAAATTGCCTTCCTTGAGAGCCCTTGTCACTCAGTTCATGATCAATACATATTTTTTATAAAAATGCAATATATTGTGTGTTATATTTTTCCTTTGTTTTTAGGGGTTCCGGGGAGCCTGAACTAGCTCCATAAGGAAAACTTCCCTATAGAATAGGTGACCTATGGTGTAGGGTCTCTCTCCCTGCAGGGGTAGACTTCTTTACAATCACTGCAGATAGTGAATAAAAAGCTGGATTACAAGTTGTCAGAAACACTGTAGTATGGAGTCTGGTGGGGGTTGGGGGAGTGGTAGATCAGATGGTTCTAAAAATCTTTTCTTGTTAGGGCTGCCATAACAAAGTACTACAAACTGGGTGGCTTAAACAACAGAAATGTATTGCCTCACAATCCTGGAGGCTAGAAGTCCAAAATCAAAGTGTCAAAAAGGTTGATTCCTTCTTTGGGCTGTAAGGGAAGGATCTATTCTAGACTTGTCTTCCTGGCTTGTTGATGGTGTTTTCCATGTGTCTCTTCACTTCGCCTTCCCTCTATGTGTGTCTCTGTGTCCAAATTTCCCCTTATAAGAATAACCAGTCATAATGGGTTAGGGCTCACTCTAATGATCTTAACTAATTACATCTTCAATGACCCTATTTCCAAATAAGATCACATTCAAAGGCACTATGGGTTATAAATTTGGGGGGGCACACAATTCAATCCATAACATTATGATTCAATGATTAGCATCCTCATGAAACAGAAGACACGAGTCCCGGGTTTTTTCTCATGTCTGCCACTTACTAGCCAAGAAACTGGAATTCTCTCAATTATTATAGGCTTATCTGTAAAATAAGTGAGTTGGAGTAGAAACAAATTAACTCTAAAAAGTGTATTTCATTTCTAAAATGTCTATATCTAAGTGTGGTGTAGGGATCTCCAAAAGAGCTGCTAGATCCCATAAAATCTGAGCTTTGACAGGCTCTTATGTGGGTCCTCCTCTTTTCCCCAGTATCAAACAGTTGGTAAGAAATTCCTAGTAAGAAACGAGGAAACAGGTCAAATATATTCTCTGCAAAAGCAAAGTTTCAGCTCATTATGATTAGATTAACTGATAAGGGAAAATAAGTGTATGATGTGTATTAGGCCACAATCTTTAATGAAAGAAACATACTCAGACATACATCTATCTCTGGAAAGAGAGATAGAAGAGTCACTGACCACCCTGATTGTCAGTTAAGAGAGGAGAACTGAGTGGCAAGGGAAGACCAGTAAGGGAAACTTTTTTGCTGTTCTTTTTACATTTTAATCACAGAAAATGTGTAACCTGCTCAAAGAGTAAACAAGTGTTAAAATAGGAAAAAAACATTCGTGTGTTGTGCATTTGTTTATTAGCCTTTTACTTTCAAGCCGAGCTATAAATCATTTTGTGTTTTGGAGTCTTTATAAGTAGGCTTGACTTTTATAGCTTTTGACTTCAGAGGAAGCTCTGGGGTTCGGCAAACAAGCTTATGTATTTGTTTCAGTGTGAAAACATATAATGAAAGAAGACTTCATAAGCAGATGTTTCTTAAGAGGCTTTTGCTATACAAATATGACACACTTAATGCACAGAACCAGCTAGTAATCTGCTACCTCTGTCTTCAAAGGACAAGAAACTTAGCAATCAATATTATATTTACTACGGCATTTTTCACCTGAAAAATTTCCACACCCTCTACCAGTTATGACTAAGAAAGACAGTCTTATTTTTTTCTACCCAAAATTTCACAGCTGGCTGCCTCCGTATTTTAGAGACACCAGCAATTGTACACATTTAGTAAGAGCAGTTACAACGTATAAGCTGCATTTAATTAGTATCTCTTTAAAAACACAAGTGAAAGTGTGCTGAACTATTGTTTCTCTAACACCTACACTGGCTGAGGGATGGGAGGCATCTCCATAGCTGGAGCAGTTAACAAAACACAGAACCTCAGAGGAAAGCAAGAGTAAAGAATAGGATTTTTGTTTTTGTTTTTGTTTTTGTTTTTTTTTAAGATTTTGTTTATTTATTTGGCAGAGACATACAGAGAGAGAACAAGTAGGCAGAGAGTCAGGCAGAGGGAGAGGGAGAAGCAGGCTCCCCGCCGAGCAGGGAGCCTGATGCGGGGCTCGATCCCAGGACCCTGAGATTATGACCTGAGCTGAAGGCAGCAGCTTAACCAACTGAGCCACCCAGGTGCCCCAAGAATAGGTTTTGAAAGGAAAGAAGACCCAGTGCGCCAATAAACATGGTAATATTTCCATTTTAAAGATGGAGGAAATCTTGAAGGGTATATATCTGAAGATAACAAGAACTTGAATCTGACATTTCCCATTTAGGGTTCTGTATTTTTGTCCTTCACCTACTATGATATTATAAATGCATATTCAAGCTACAGCTGTAGAACATAGGGTACACACATGTAATGCTGTCCTTTTCGCGTCATAAAGTGACTCACGAATATTTTACGGTAAAAATCCTTCTGGGTTCACATGAAATAGTTGATGAATATTATAAAATACTGATTTTAGAGGACTTTCTATAAATAACCACTGTGATTTTAACATCACTGTACTTTTATATAACCAGAGTAAATAAATGCATGAGCCAACATAAAATTATGGATGTAAATTAAGGGGATGGTTTGATGCTATGCTTGCTTATGTTTCCTAATAATTGCTTAAATTAATAACTTTGGTTAGATGGAAATAATCTAATGTATGAAAACCAGGAGTACTTAGATTTTTTAAATTATTGAGACATTTCTGTCAATTATGTTTCTTATGGCACAACTATAATGGCTATTTCTTTTCTATTATCGATCATGCATTTTCCCTGCCATCTCTCTCTCTCTCTCTCTCTCTCTCTCTCTCTCTTTCTATCCATGCATCCATCTATCCTCCACTCATTCATTCTAGAATTGTGTTTTGAGTCTTTGCTCTGTTCCAGGTTCTGTGCTATGGTTACTTTCCCAAACAAGATAAATATGGAACTGATCTCAGTTCCCAAATTAAACCTTAACTTTTACCATATAGCTTTCCTTGGCCACCTCCAAGTGACCTCACTTTCCCTTGAACTCAGGGAGCATTTACTTTCAAAGGACTTTATTTAAGCATTTGATTACAGAGCCCTTTATAGAATGATTTAACTACTCCACCCCATTTTCTCAACAAATGAAGCAAACTATATAGACAGGGTTCTTGCTTGCCTGAATCTTACTGTCTAATGTAGTGTTTTAACACTACATTAACACAGTAGCTGGTAGAAGAGTGTTTTCGGAAGTGACTAATCAACTTATTTCAATAATGATAAATACAAGGACAAGTCCTCCTTTCACCTCCCCCTCACCCCTTTTGCTTCTTCTTTCTCCTCTTCCTCCTTCTTCTTCCTCTTCCTTCTTCTTTTTGTATTTCTATTGTCTGCTATAGTGTCAGATATATAGTCAGTGCTTAGTAAATGTCCAAAAAACAAATAAATGCAGAAGAGATTAATTACATCTTCTTCCTCATATTCTCCATTACATTTATTTGGGTTATCTTTATAAAAGACGCCTTTGTCAAATGCTTTTTCTCTGTCAATTGAGAGGGCCGTATGGTTCTTGTCTCTTCTCTTATTAATGTGTTCTATCACATTGATTGATTCGCAAACGTTGAACCACCCTTGCATCCCAGGGATAAATCCCACCTGGTTGTGATGGATAATCCTCTTAACGTACTGCTGGATCCTATTAGCTAGGATCTTGTTGAGAATTTTGGCATCCATATTCATCAGGGATATTCGTCTGTAATTCTCCTTTTTGATGGTGTCTTTGTCTGGTTTTGGGATCAAGGTAATGCTGGCCTCATAGAATGAGTTTGGAATTTTTCCTTCTGTTTCTATTTTTTGAAACAGCTTCAGGAGAATAGGTATTATTTCTTCTTTGACTATTTGGTAGAACTCCCCTGGCAATCCATCAGGCATTGGACTCTTGTTTTTGGGGAGGTTTTTGATCAATTGCACTATTGGGTATTTACTCCAAAGATACAGATGTAGTGAAAAGAAGGGCGATATGCACCCCAATGTTCATAGCAGCAATGTCCACAATAGCCAAACTGTGGAAAGAGCCAAGATGCCCTTCAACAGACAAATGGATAAAGAAGATGTGGTCCATATATACAATGGAATATTACTCAGCCATCAGAAAGGATGACTACACACCATTTGCATCGACATGGATAGAACTGGAGGAGATTATGCTAAGTGAAATAAGCCAAACAGAGAAAGACAATTGTCATATGGTTTCACTTATATGTGGAACAAAAGGAATGGCATGGAGGACATTAGGAGAAGGAAGGGAAAACTTAAGGGGGGGTGGAATTAGAGGGGGAGATGAACTGTGAGAGACTATGGACTCCAGGAAACAAACTGAGGGTTTTAGAGGGGAGGGGGTGGGGGGATGGGTTAGCCCGGTGATGGGTATTAAGGAGGGTACATATCGCATGGAGCACTGGGTGTTACACACAACCGATGAATCATAGAACGCTACATCAAAAACTAATGCTGTACGGTATGATGACTAACATAACATAATAAAAAAAAAAGGCATCTTTGATGGAGCTATTATTTTCAAGAGGCCCATGTCTCAATATATAGAATTATTTCATGGGACTCAAAATTTTGTAGAATGAATAAATTGTTGAATGAATAAGTGAATAAAAAACTGAGTCATGTGTTTTTCTCACTAACAATTTTGGGACTGTGACACACAGAAAAGCTTTAAAGCTCCACAGAAAATTTTTGCTTTTAACCATAGAAAATTTTTGCTTTTAACCAGTTGGGAGGCAGGTGATAGTGTCAGATACCTGGTACATAATAAGCATTTAATAAATGACAGCTGTAGCCAGTCCTGCACAATGTCACCCTACAAGCGAGACTCACAAAATTTCTGGAGATGAAACACAACCACAGAAGGATTATGCTTGACATAGAGCTGTAGCTTCCAATACTTCAAACTTCCCTAACACCCCGCCACACAAACACGAGAAAGCAAGTTTGACAATGACAGAAAATTAGCCTGTTAGATTTACTGTTGATTCTGAAGGGCCTGGCACATGGTCAGTCCTCAATAAACTTTTGTTGAATGAATGAAGAAATAGGCTCCAGGAGTGTAAGAATTGTCCAGTGTATTTAATCATTCCCCTGCTTCCCCTCCCAATACCCACAGATGTTCAAAATCTGAGGTCCCAAACCTGAACTACTAAATCAGAACCTGCATTTTAACATGATTCCCCCAGTGATTCACATGCACCATAAAGTATGAGAAGTGCTGCTATAAATCACATAAATTTCACCTTCCTCTCCCCCTCCACACAACTGATAACACTTCTAAACTGAAACTAACACCAAACTCAAGTGTCTAGGGTAGCTCTTGTTTTTTGAGAAAAAGGAGGAATTAGAGTAGAGTTGGATGCTAAGATCTGATCTCTCTTTCTCAGCATCTTTCCCCCACTCTGTCTCCCCCATTGGCTTCCTCTCCCCTAATGAAATCATCTCATAAAGAGGAGTAACAGAGAGTCAACATTTCTACACTGATTTATTTTTTGAATGTTAAAGAATATGGGGGACCTGGATGCCTCAGTCAGAAGAGCATGTAACTCTTGATCTTGGGGGTCATGACTTTGAGCCCCATGTTGGGTGTAGCAATTACTAAAAATAAATAAACTTAAAAAAAAGGCGGGGTATTAGCCTAGGCTAACTGAAAGCAAATAGTTACTCTCTTTATTTGCTTATCTTTCTGCCTTTGGGCCCTCTATGTGACCTTGTTCTTTTTCGTGCTTCTCCTGGAAGGAGGAAGACCTCAATATTTAGTGAGAATCTGGTATATGCAGGTGATTAGGTCAGTTTACTCATTTAAACTTTATGCCAACAGGAAACATAGCCATGGAAGGGGCGGGGCATACGATCCGGCATACAGTCAGTCCCCATGAACACATTCCCCCAAAGCTGCACATTTTCAACAAAATTTTGAAGGTTCATTATTGTCATAACTACTGATGAGGATATGAAGAAAATATGTTAGAGAAAAGAAAAACAAAGGGGCAATTCTGAGACCCAAGGAGAAAATTGTCAAGGAGTATAGGCATTTTTTGACGATCAGCTCCCATTCTAAACAATACCCTAAGTAACCCAAGCTAATTCTCAGCTTCAATCTCCAGCATTTTAAAAGTCAGCTATCCCTCCAATCACAAACCTAAGAGAAATTTATTCATTCTCATTTTACAGAACAGGACACTGAGGCTCCAAAGGATTTAGCCTCTTGTCCATGGTTGCAAACATGCTCAGGTTTTCTGATTATGCATAAACCTTTCCATTCTGCCATCATGTCAAGTCTGTTGGTGACTCAGCACCGCCTTCCCTCTTCTGTGCTCTTCCTTACATCACAAGGACTGGAAGCCCTAGGGTTACATTCCCACAGGTCTCTGCCAGCAGTCTTCAGGCATGGATCCCATAAAAAGAGGCATTTCATGGGATTTGGATGAAAGTAACTGGGATTACTGAGCATCTTGTATTTCTGCAACTTCCTGATTCCATGAAAGTAAGCACAAAAATTGAGAGCCAACAATAGCCTTCTCTGACCTTTGTTTGCCTGCCCAGCACCTCCAAAGACTTTGTAAGCACCTAAATCCTTATATTAAGTCCTTCCTGTTTACATGCCTAGAATAGTTTCTATTTTTCTCACCAAACCCCCACTAAGCCAACCACACAGCCTTCCACTCTTGCCCCCAACCTGCCATTCTATCCTATACATCTTTCTTCATAAAAGCCACCCATATTTACAAATATTGGTTTGTTCTGCTTCCCTTATAAATTGAATTATTTCAGGGCAGACATCACAATATAATTTTTGTTATCACTATTCCTGCCACATAGTGATGTTTAATTAACAGCAATTGACTGAATGGACCACACTCATACCACTTCCTAATATTTCTTTCCTAAACATCATCTACCTACTTCCAGGATTGGGTCCTTTCAAGAAATGCTGATGCAGAATGGGATCAGAATGGTCCTAAGCACTGAAACTCCAATGTCTTAAAAGATTGAGGGGTAGGGTAGGGGGTACACGAGGAATTCAAGGAAAGCTTTCTCTTGTCTGAAAGCTACCGAAACAACCAGGTTACAACATCCTTAGGTCAAAAGAACAGTTTCTGTTGCTAATCTTTAAAAAATGACTTTGAGTAGACTGAGGGATCCTAATGGTTTTATCAAATGTCCTCTTTTATATCCATATCCAAGCTCAGATTCTCCACCTGTTTTCCTTTCCAACTATGCATATTTTTACAGATGTTTCATTATTCTACTTGACTTACCTAGTGGCTTATGCTCTTGTGAAAGGATAATAATCAAGGATATACATTTATGTTTCCATGATTTTATTTCGTTTTTTTTCCTTTCACCATTCTGCCCCACCCTACCCCCGAGAGACAGATGATTCCATACACAAAGCCTCAGTGGAGAGATATAACAGGCAGTCAGTCTGCAACTATCATGAACTTGCTTCAGGAAGGTCTGATGCGGGAAGGTTGTTCAGTGGCAGATGGTTTATCATTTTCTTGGCAAAGAGATAAGAGCAGTTTGGCACATCTAGGCAGAAGGGACCACCAACAGCCTTGCAAAGTTTGTGTGTCTAAAGTTGGGAGCTGGGGACTTAAATAGCCATGCTAACCTGGTGCTGACCATCTATGAATGCTTTTGTAGGTAAATAACTTAGTGAACAGAGGAGTTTCCCATAAAGAGTTGGATGGATAGCCTGTTAGATTCTACAACCTCAGCACACCCTGAAACAGAATTAAATTGCATTTCCCTTCACCATAAAATGGTCTCTTGAATCAGAAATAAAATCAATTTACAGCAATAAAAAATTATGTTTCATACACCCTGAATTCGTGGATTGAGATTCACACCTGCTATAAAATCAAGAAGTCAGGCTATTACTTAAAGAAATGCTCTATACTCTAACTGTGAGTCCAAAGCCACCTGATTATGGGCTTTGCCACCATTCCCCCTCAGTAAGAAACAAGGAGTGGCTTAATCCTCGGTTGCCGCAGCTTGACTAGCACTGAAAGGAAATAACAGTTATGTGTAGGAACAGAGGGTCTCCTTATTTAAATGGAACAAATACAAACAGAAGTCAAAATTCATCATAGAGGAAAAAGAATCAAGTCAAACTTCTGCTATCAGTCAATGAACTGCCACATTAAAAAAAAAAAAAGAAGAAGAAGAAGAGTTTACAGCCTATGCATGAACATAATGGCTATCACTCAAATAGTGCTTGCTATGTGTTGAGTGCTGTTTTACATTATTTTAGCACACATAAGCATTACCACATGCCTAAGAAGTAGGTTAATTATTAGTCCCGTTTTACAGATGAAGATACTGAGATACATGGGAGTTATGTCACTTGCCCAAGGTCATATTGATGATAAGCAGCGACTTTGAGATTTGAACACAGTCAGTCTAGTTACAGGATCCAGCTTGACCACCACACAATGCTGCCTTTGCCCACAAAAGTGCAAATATATGAATGAAATAAACCCCAAAGGAAGAGATTATTAGGTCCACTCCCTTTACTTCAAAGAAGGGTAAATAGTAGCAAAGAGGATAAAGAGACTTGCTGAGTGTCAAATAGCTCAGCCAATCACTCATCTTTGTTTTTTATGACAAACAATACTCGTCAATCAAATTAATATTGCTTTTAATGTTTCTCAAATGGCAAACCGAAATTTTAAAACTCAGCTTTTTACAGCCTTCCAGGAATTTCACCTCAACTGTTCTAAAGCTGACATGAGACCTAACTGACAGGATGCCAAGTGGTCTTAGAGGCCAGGTAATGCACCTTGATGGATCATCTCTGGGCATCTGGGAAGCAAGACTGTGCCAGGAAGCCACTTAACTGAACAGCAGAGAAAGGGAACCCATGGGACTTTGGTGTGGTCATTTAAAAATCAGAGAATTTGATGCTGAGCAATTTTTTCTCTACACTTATGAAATGCCTAGGATTAGAAACCTTTACTTTGAAAATGTGATCTTGACGCTCCTCCATTTATGCTCCATCAATTTCAAAATAAGATTCCCATGGAAAACCCATCACCCCTAAAAGAGCAAAGTGATCATTCTGATTCTCCCTTGCCCTTTAGCGAGGACTATCATATAACTGGACCATGTCCCTGGAATGACCAGAGTCCCCAGGATGAAGTATTATTAAAGAAAATGAGACCCACTTCCATCTCCTAAAAGAGAATGATCTAACTGTGGGAAGATTTTTAAAAAATCCATCATGGAAGCAAGATGTTGCAATAAGAAATCTATATTATTTAGATCACTGGGCATTCAGTGACCCACCATCTTAATCCTCTTTGCTCTGGTTGTGTTGACACATCCTGTCATTGATAAGCTCAGACCTCCATTATGACAAACTGCTGAAATCTGAATCAGATGATATTAGGAAAAAAAATAGTCACGGGTTTCTAACCTTTTCAACCCTTATTTCTATTTTCATCATAAGAATACTTTCACTGCCTGTACAAAAAGAGATGATGATGAATATGAGAAATCTGTCAACTTACAAAGACATGCTAAGAGTGAAAATAGAAGCAAGTAAGTAATTGAACTTGTGTTGAGAAGGCCATTAACAAAGCCCAAAAAACAAAGTAATTTAAGAAAGACCTAACCTGAACAACTGTGATGCAGTAAGAAGGGAAAACAAAACAAGACAAAAAAAGTAAAACAAAAGAAACCCTCCTACCACCAGAATGTTGAGTTGCTTTAAGTTAAGGGGGAAAAAAAGTGCTCTGCAAATGGAATGCATCACTATTGTGCTTATTGGCGTCCTCTTTATTAAATTAGAAAAGGAGCAACAGATTTGAAAATTAAAGTGTAGGACCCAGATAGAAGAAACTCGTTTAAGTTTTTAGACACTTACTTGAATTCTAATTTTCTCTTTGATAAATTCATTAAGTTTTAATGTAGATATATTCCAACAAAATAATGGAATCATTAATATTACCCAGAAAGACACTAAACGGGAGACATGAACTCAAGACCAACCCAGTTGGATTAAATCTCTTTTCATTTTCCCTTGAAGGAGCCTGGCTCTGGGGACCTTACATAACCAGACAACCAGCTACCTTGCAGCCTTCAGACCATCCATGGAATAAATGATAACAGCAAAATGGAGGTAGTGACCAGCTTACCCCTAGCACATCAGGACTACTCTTATTTCTATTGGGTCAACTTCCTTTTCTATTCTGCACCAAGGTTACAACTTTGTGGCCAAATGAATTTATTGTTCATAACAAGTCCCAAAGGCTCAGCTATAAAAAAGGAACTCTCTGACCTCAGCTATTGTATTGAAAGGACCCTGCAGCAGACTCTCCTCTGAGAACTAACAAAACATTTTATATGAGCCTTAATTTGAAAAACTAAAATAATCCTTTCTTTCAAAAAAAGGAAAGCAACAATAGCAAGAACAGAGTACTCCTGGAGCTTACCACTCCGCCACGTGCAAATGTGACCCGGGGACTTACCGCGTTAAAGTTGGGGAAGAGGTTGACTGCTGCCGCTGTGTCCAGAGGAAAGGGAAGAAAGGGTTTGATATCCAGCGAAGGTTGCAGAGGAGGGGCTGGTGGACGGACCAGGGCTGGGAGAGCAGGGCTCTGGCAGGTACCACCTGCAGAGAGGAGAGCAAAGGGAGCAATCAGCGACATTGTGCATGTTAAAAACAAAAACAAAACACCATTAAGGTGTCTTTTGAGCCCAAAAGGCCAGCTTTGTGGGTCACTGCAAAAAACAAGACAGGGAGTGTAGTGGCCTCAGCTAGGAAGTGGTCAATGAGCGGATCTGCCTGCCATTAGGCAGAGGGAGCTAGTTAAGTTGCTCCCTTTCCCTCCTCAGATAAAACTGTACAGTTGTGTAAGTAACAGTTACCATTTCCAACATTTCATACTCTACCATCTATCCTTCCTTTCTGGCCTAAAGCTCTGGATCGGATCAGCAACAACTCTTTCACTAAGATCCCTTGATTCAAAAGGAAAACCCCTCCCTCCGTTGCACTCTCATCCATCTTTGAAAACGAACTTCTATTCAGAATATGCATCGAGTCTAAGTGATTCCTTTACAGAACTGCTCTTTTCCACCACATCCAAAACTCTGGCAGCAAGAAGACATGAACTTGGCATGGAAAAGAAACTTAACCACAAATACAGGCAGCCATACGTTACTGCCCTGGCAACTGAAGGATTAAAACAAGTGAACCCAGCTACAAACCAAGCAATCCCTGAACTGTTCAGCACCCTGGCAGCTTTGAGCATTCTATGACTACCTACCTCCTTCCCAGTCGTGAGTAGGTGGAATTTAGAAGGCCACCAATGAGCAAGCAGTGGGAATATTATGCCAACAAAGACACCCTTTGCATACTAGTAGGCAACCAGCTGTTTGCAACGGAGCACCCCCACTCTTCTCCCCCACTCCCCATTATAGGGCTCCATGCACTCAGAAGCTGGAAGGAAAGAAGCCCATCTCAGTGTTCAGTCTCCCATATTTTGGTAACATTCCAAAACATCAATTTGCTCTTAATTAAAGGCTGTTTGAATCCTAGGAAACCGTTAAAATATGCCAGCATTCTTCTAATCTGAGAGGCAAGCAACAGACTGTAAAAACCTGCTGGTGAAAATCCAAGAAGCATTAGGAAAAAAAACACAGTGGGATTTTTCCTTTCTCATGGAAAAGAACTCTAAGAGGCAGAAAAGAGAAGAGAGGCTCATGTCTGTGCCACTCACTTGCCTGCCATTTTGTTTTCAAAACAAAGTAGAGTGAGACCCATAGGAATAATCTTTAAAAATCTCACAATCACTTCTCTGGTCAACTGGACACACCCATCATCCTGCCCTCAGTCAGTTATCTGAACACAAGGTAAACATTCTAAAAATGATTCCCCAATGGCAAATCTAACCCTACTAGACCAGTAGACCCCTTAACAAGGTGAGTGACTTAATGCCTACAACAGAAGCCGTCAGCACAAGATGTAATTAACCATACAAAAAACCCATTAACTCTCCTATTTCCAGGTATAAAATCAGCTGGAGCCAAATTAACAAAACCAGTATTTTTCCCACTCTTTTCACTTCCCTTTTAAAATATTCCTTAACAACAGCAAGGCCAACAGCAACAAGTATGAATCAGTAAACCAATTAAAATAAAAAGTAGTACAAGTCAGAAAATAGAGGACAGATGTTAAAGCAAACATAGATAAAAGCAAAAAAATAACAAGTCTACATTCACCAGAGCACACCATAAATGTACTTTATTGTCCACCTGTTGGTATATTGAGTGTGGGTGTCTAAACTTTCTTAGAGAGAGCATCCATAAAACTTTGGTGATAGTTTTGCCTTGAGTTTAGTATTACTAAAAATTTCTTTTGATAAAAAGTTAAAGAACCAAAATAAATTTTTGGTCAGTATGTCTTTAGAAAACTCAAAGTAAAGTATGTCTGGGTGGATATCAATGATATGGTTTAACGTGAGCACAATTAATAGTGAGCTTTAATAAATAATTTTATAATCTTTTTATCTGTGTCACACATCATGCTTTGCAAAAGGTGTTCATATATATCCATTACCTTGTTTGAGTCTAAAATATCAGAAATCAAGTAAGGGTTAACATAATATTATGAAGAAAAAATAAGTTGGAAAACTCTTTGGTTGTTAATGTAGCTTCCATTGAAACGTTCCATTCTTGTAATTAAAAGAATGCAATTCAGCAGGAACATATTCTATAATTATTTCATTTTTATAAGTCCCCCTCTGGTTCAGGATGACCAAAAATGTTAAACAGATAGTTTAAGCTTATTTATTTTATCCAACACAAGAGGCACAAAGTTGACTGACTGCTTGATAAACTCCCACCTCTCTTTCTCTGAGATATGTATTTCATTTAACTTACACATGCAGCTCAAGACCTTCTCTCAATGTTGCCACTGGGTTTTCCTTAGTAAGGGATGCAAAAATATCAAGGAAGAGTCAAAATTTGGGGAACCTAGGCAAACCATTTGAACCCATCTCTTCTTACCTGTTTGAAGAGATAAACCTAAAAGATGGTTGGAGAGCAGAGCACATGTGTGACTACACAATTTTTGGCTACTGGCTATGCAAATTCAGCTGTAGTAGATGCTGCAGCGTGCTTCCACCACCCCCTTCCCCAGCTCCTGGGAGAGCTGCAAAGAGCTGGTAGCTGATAACTCACACTGAGAATCTACACATATATTGCCTTGGGCCAGAGGGTGCTGCCTCACCCCCGGTCAAAGTCTTCCAGAGTGCAATGACTGATTGATACAGGGGTGTCATGGCTTCTTCTTTATGCCTCAAGGCAGGATGACTCTGAACCTGTATTTGTGCTCTAGACCTCCTCATAAGATCTAGGATAGACTGAGGCCTCTGTTGTGACTGCCTCACAGTTCAACTTTTCCCTCTGCCCAGTCCTGTCTGCCTCACTCCTCATAGAAGATGGTCTCCAATAAAGTCTGAGTCCACTTGCAGTTCTTGGACGGCAGGGTATAACTATTATGAGTCTAAGTGAAATGTTGAATTGCTTTATTCTAAAATAGATACTTGCCACAAAATCCATAATGCTTCTATTGAGGTATAAAACTGAAGGTCCCTCTTAAAAATTATCCGTGACTACCATTTCTACTTCTAAAATTTGGGTATGCCCTGAAATATTTCATTGCACCAATCTGTACATGCTCAGCGGCAAGAATATTATTTGTAAAGAGCCCAAAATCAAAATAATCAAATGAAACATATTTCATTTGTAAAGCAGATTAAAATATTCTCCTTGAGAAAACAATTATTTCATTTCTTCATTTTTGAACAGAAACTACTGCATTTAGGATACAAATATATGTTTATTATTATTTTCTTTATTATAAAATGACCTTAACAATGATAAACATCAAAATACACAATGAATTTGTAGGCATTACTATATGTTAAAAAGAGTAGCTTTGTTGTTATTGTTTACCAACACTGTCACTTCATTCATTGGAATGTCACACTTCTGGAAGTATTGGTATTCTTAATTTGAGGAAAGCATTTTGAAGCCTCCATGAGTGGAGACTGAAAAAAAAAATATAAGCTCATACCTTTTATGTTTGAAACCCTGCCTACCTAAGTCTAGTACCACCTCTTTCATAGCCTATGCAGTTTTAACAATTAAATTATTCTGATTTCAGAGCAGTTACTATCTCTCTATATGCCAAATTTCTAATATACCATGAAAGTCAGCAAATAAAAACATTCATTGAGTATAGAATGTTAGACACTAAGGTATTGAATAATTCAGGTCAATACAGTAAATAAGATAATCATTAAAGCTCACAAACTTTCTCTGTCCCTTTTTTATGTTTATTTCTGCTAGGTTATATTTAGAATTTAGAATTGAACTATAGAGCAAACATTAAATATTACCTTGGTGTATTCATAAGACAGCTGTATATTCACAAAAGTACAAACATGTATTTGAAAAAATACAGGAGTAACTTATTTGTTAATAGAGTATTTGTTAATAAAGATTATGTGACAGAGTAAGATACATTCACTTCAAAAGTTTGCATTTCTGAAAATCAATTAAAATATAAATTTGGAAATGTTCATTTTAATAATTCATACAGAAAAAAAAGGAATTCTAAGCCAGTTGCCACTTGAAGCATATCTTATTAGAGATATTATATATACAGTGCCCAGCCCAATGCGTGGCCAATTGGCGCTCACTAAGTGAGGCATGTATTTTTTAATGAACCTAATAGATTGCAAAGGAGCTGTTCAAATTCCTCCAGACACAAACTGGGGCTCTCTGAAAGCAGTCAATCAAGATAATTTTAAAAGCATGTTCATATTGTTCACTTTGTTTATTTTCACCCCTGCCGAAACAGAGTCTTCACAAAGAGGATACTTTGTAAATCAATATTTTGAAATACTCCTTCAGAGTGGGACAGTGTTCTTTCTGTAATATAACACTTTTAACCTTGAACTTCTGCACTTGATCCATGCAGGCATTCAGGGTTTATCAAACAGTCACAGATGCCCTGTCTGACAGCCTGACAGCTTAACCTACTTAATCTTTCATTTCTCCAAATGACAAAACTGAAGTTCAAAATAATCAAGGGTTGCAGCTGTTAAATATTCAAAACCATGTACGCTTTAGAACCGGGAATCATATATATGTATATATGTATAACAAATATATAATTATATATACATGTATACATATGTAAATATATATAACATATATGATTATTATATAATATATGAAAATATTTTTTAAATCTACATTTATAAAAGCAGCAGAAATCCTCAATTTCCTGATCAGATAAATAATTTCTGTGGTATCTTTATCCTTAACCATCAGTTTTATACACATACACACACACATATGTATATATATAAATTTAACTATATATTTTTATTTATTAATACACATATTAATTTATATATTATATATATAAATAATTATATTTATACTTATCTACAAGTATAATATATATATTTCAATAGTGAGCTATGATTAAACCAGTAAAGCACTTAGAATATTCATACCTAACAGGAAAACACCAAGAGCATTTTAAGTAGTATCAAGTCCTAAGTAGATACTTGTGAAGCAACTACTCTGAATTCACATGGAACACTACTCACATCTATTTCCAACTACTTCAGTTAGAATTTGCCATGTGCCTTGCGGGAAGGAAAGGTGCACTAGGAATTCCGGGGTCTATGGGATGGTAGACATAAAAAATTTAGATCTGATACCACTATCATGAAGTAGAAAACAAATGAGTATTGGGGGCATAAAGGTAAAATTTGATTTGACACAAAACACCAGCCATAGAGTGCTGTGAAATCGGCCAGCCAGCGTGGGTGGGAGTGAGTGTAGAGAATATAGCTAAATTTTATGAATCTACTGAGTAATTGCATGGACCATGTCTGCTATCCCTTAATTCCTTTAAAATGCACACCAACAAACTGATGGTTACCAGAGTGGAGGTGGGCGGGGGATGGGTGAAATAGGGGAAGGGGATTAAGGAGGGTGCTTGTGATTAGCACTGGGTGTTGTATGTAAGTACTGAATCACTAAATTGTACACCTGAAACTAATATTACACTGTATGTTAACAAACTGGAATTTAAATAAAAACTTAAAAAATAAAAAATAATAAAATGCACAACAATTCTGCATGTATCTACTGTAATACTCAATTTATAAGCTCAAAAGCCAAAGCTCTAGGAAGCAAAATATCTTACTTAAAATCACACAGGTAAGAAATGGCATTTGTTGTGAATCCAAGTGACCTTAAGAATTTTCAAAGTACTGATGCAAATAGTTTTTAAATTAAAACAACCACAAAAATCAACAAAATAGCAGTAAAAGGAAGACTCTACAAAGTCAGTTTTGCCATATAAGGCAAGCAGCTCCTTTGCAGCCAGACGTAATGCATTAAAATGAGAAATTTGAAATTTTTATTACTGCTCAAAAAAAATACCCTAATAAACACATTCCTTGTAAAGACTATGATAAAGGAATATTCAGTATTTATCGCAGATATTTATCTACCATGGGAACACCCTGGCACTGCCCTATATTTGAGAAAGAATCCAGAAAGACATGCATATCATATCAAATATGTTTCAAAAGCCCTCAAGTTTGCATTCTTTAACATCTACTTGCCAAATCAGAAAAATAAATACGTGTTTGTTGTATTCCCTTGTGTGACTGCCTCTAAAATGCTCAAGGTTGTTCACTGGGTACTTCAGTGTTATGATGATTTTTCAACTTTCTGGCTAGAAAACTTATATTTACCATGTTTCCATAAACCCAGTGATCCAAAGTCCCTTTCAGTTCTGATCTTTGTTTAAATATTGTTCCCAACTGAATGATAAAACTAGAAACTTGTTTTGAAATAAAATCTGAATTTAATGTGACTTTGTCACAATTTTTCTTCTATTACCTTCATTTCTTCCCTATTTTAGATTGTTGATTTACCTACTAGGTTTTGGAAAGTTGACCCAGCACTTTCTCCCTCAGGATGAAGGTCCTCATTGGCCTAAAGTGACTGGCCCTTGGCAGGTCAATTCCAATGTTAAAGCAAGGTCTGATCCACAGGCAGGTGGCAGCACTAAGCCACACAGGACGGTGGCTGTGCTCTCACATCCTGTTCTTGACCAGAGAGGGATCAGGTGAGAATAGGAATATGAGTCAGGGCAACTGGAGCATCACTCCGGAAACACTGATTCAGAAACATTAGCCCGAGTCAATGGTCAGGACTCCATCTTAAACCATGAAAGAGAACACATGTGAGCCAGCCATGTTTTCCCTTATCCAAATTCCATATTTTTTTCATCTTAAGTTGTGGTATTTTAGCATTTCAGTAAATCACCTCAAAACTCATTTTGGAAGGAACCTAAGAAGGACTAGCTAACATTGCTTTCTCTGTCACTGTCAGTGAATGTCATGACCAGAATTAAAAAAAAAAAATGCTATTATCTAGTTGCCAATATGCTGAGTCAAGTCTTCACTAGAAGAAAAGTAGAATCTCTTATTTATTTAGCTAACTGTCATGACAATTTCTGGTGCCTGGGAAAAACTGAAGAAAATTCTGTTAGTACTGTCAGAGTAAGGAGTTTTAGACTTTTACTCCTGTACTTCAGTCCCTCTGTCAAAGGGTACATAACTCCGGATAAGTCCCTCCTCACAAGAAGTCAAAAGATTTTGCTTGAAAAATTCCTCTCAACTCAGTACCAGGGACATAAGATGTAGAAATGTAAAATTTTCCTCAAGAGGAATTGCCCAAGATTTAATTTCACAAAATAAATTATAAGTAGTAATAAAGATGCTCTAGTACCAAGGTGTCCAATACGGTAGTCATTAGCCATGTGTGGCTATTTTAAATTAAAAATTAGTAAAATTAAAAATTCTGTTTCTCAGCCACACTAGCCACATTTAAATGCTCAATAGCCACATGTGGCTAGAGGCTACCATGTTGTATGCAGCAGTTAGAAAACATTTCTATCATCACAGAAGTTTCTACTGGCCATGACAGCTCCAGAGCAAAGCCAACATTTTTGAATAATGAGCAATTTACAGATAAGGTGCCTGATACAGTCTGTTTCAGAATGTCTTGCTGATCAGAGAGAAAGCCTTGCTTTTTCCTGGTTTCTTCTCCTTCTGGGATTGAAGAGGAAAGCTTTCCAAGAGCCAAATGTGGCCACTGTCAAAAGGCAGACACTATTGGAATCATATGAAAAAGGATTACTTGTCCACTCCTGGAGAAGACAATGGCCACGATGAATCTTCATGTGTGATCAGTGATGATAATATTCAATGGGAAACCTAATTTTAAAAAAAATGTTTAATGCTAAAATCAATATTAACGAATAATGAGTGCTTTGGGTAAAAATAATACCACATTTTCAAACCAAGGATGCAAAAAGGGCCAGCCCTATGACAGCAATGAATGTTTATTCATATCTGATACTCTTTGAGAATGCTATCACAACACTTTTATTTAATGAAAACAAAGTGTGTCACAATGCAGTCGCAATAATAGCCAAGTGTTTAAATCCAGCTAATGTAGGCAGTTAAACCTGCCTAACCACATCTGTCTCTCAGGATAATTTTGCTCATAATATCTAGGCTTTAGTCACCTCACTCTAAAGAGGTTAGTCGGCATTGCTTTTCCATGATCTGTGCCTTTCAACTGGGACTTACCTGCATGAACTTCACTATGCCCGTAGAGCTGGGCATGCAGTTCCTCCAGAACCTGATAAATATCTTCCCTCATGTTTTTTTTTTTTTTCCCTCATAATTGTGTTACATTCTTTGTTTCATCTCCAAGCTCTTGCCAATCTGTGTAGATACTAAATGTGATCCAAGGTATTAATAAAACATCTCCTGAGCTTAAATGGTGTGGTGTAGTTCTCCCAGTACCATTAAAATGAGTTAAATAAGGGGGCGCCTGGCTAGCTCAGTAGGTTAAGTGGTTGCCTTTGGCTCAGATCCTGATCCCAGGTCCTGGGTGGGAGTGAGCCCTGTGTCCCTCAGGCTCCCTGCTACTCCTTCTTCCTCTGCCCCTGCTCCTCTTTCTCTCTCTCTCTCTCAATCTCAAATAAATAAATAAAATCTTTAAAAAACAATAAAACAAAATGAGTTAAGAATTACACACCACCTCCATTTATCTTAAGTAGTATTTTTATTACATAAATGGTGAAGCTATTAGTTGACAAGAAGAGCAAGTCTAAGAGAAGACAAGCTAAGTTTTTGACCTAATGAGCCTGAGGTCTAAGTGGAAAAGCAGCCATTGGATAAGAGGGCGCACTGCTTAGAGGCCAGTTCTGGGCAGATTCCACTCTGAGCAAACACTGGAGAGTCATCAGATAGGAAATCTGGACATGAGAAAGATTTCCCTGGGAAGCATAGAAGAGGCCCGGGCCTAAGCCTGAGCCTTGACAATCCGATTCTTAGCCCAGTGAGAAAGACCCAGAAGGACTGGAAAGAGCAAGATGAGAGGGGGAGAATATGTCTGCCTAGAGTCAAACTGACCAGCAACTTCCTGGAAGAAGAGAACATAAATGGGGACTAAACGATCAGAGGATATTTTTTTAAAGATTTTTTATTCATTTGTCAGAGAGAGAGAGAGAGAGAGAGCACAAGCAGAGGGAGAAGCAGGCTCCCTGCTGAGCAAGGAGCCCGATGTGGGACTCGATCCCAGGACCCCGGGATCATGACCTGAGCCGAAGGCAGACGCTTAACCGACTGAGCCACCCAGGCGTCCCTCAGAGGATATTTTTTTAAAGATTTTATTTATTTATTCATGAGAGATAGAGAGAGAGAGGCATAGGGAGAAGCCTGATGCGGGACTGGATCCCAGGACCCCAGGATCATGACATGAGCTGAAGGCAGATGTTTAACCAACTGAGCCACCCAGGCACCCTAAACTATCAGAGTTTATTGGCGTGTATTGATAAAAGGCAAGGAACATTTTATCATATATTTTTAGTCCAATTTAGACTAATAATTAGTTCAATTAAGCTTCCATTGTTGATTCTTTTCTTTAAAAAAAAACTAAATACATGGTCTAAACATAAAATGCTCTAATCTGTTCATAACATAATTTTATTAGCATTTTCTCTCAACATAAGTTTCTTAACCATGGATTTCATTTTTAGGTGTGAATTTATTGTCTTTTAAACAACTCCCCTTTCCTCCATCAGCCTAAAAGCAATTACATTTCAGCTCCTGCACAAGGAGAACTGTGCAGAGAACTCTACGTAGTATATAGCTCCTTTGTCCTTTCATAGCCTTTTGAATAAAAAAAAAAAAAGGAATAATGATGAGGTTAAAGACAATTGCTCAAGGTCACACCATTAGTAAGGTGTAAAGCCAAAATTTGACACCAAACATTCTGCTTCCAGAATTTAAGCCATTATAGCTACATTTTATTCAGATATTGCCATTTTTTTGATGATGTGTAATAGAGAACAACAAATTCTATAAACAAAAAGCTGATTCAAATTAAACTTTGCCAAAGCAAATCAAATGAATGTGTACTGAGAGGGACTCATTTGTAAGGCACTGGAACATTCAAGAAGCAATTTCAGTTTCTTGCTCCATTGGTGCTTATAATCCAGTATATTGCATATTATGCATATATTGAATCTACCAGATACCATAATGCAATAGACTGAATGTTTGTGCCCCTCCCTAAATTAATATGTTGAAACCCAGCCCCCAGTGTGATGGTATTTGGAGGTGGGGCTTTTGGCTGTGTTTAGGTCATGAGGGTGGAGCCCTTAAGAAGGGGATTAGTGCCTTTACTGAAGGGGCTCCAGAAAGAATCCCGCCCCTTCCACAGGTGAAGTCTATGAACCAGAAAGTAGGCCTTACCAGACACCAAATCCGCCTGTGCTTTGATCTTGGACTTACCAGCCTCCAGAACTGTGAGAAATAAATGGCTGTTAATTACAAGCCACCCAGTCTGTGGTATTCCATTAAAGCAGCCTGAATGAACTAAGCAGACGCACTCATCCAAAGATACCACTTTTTCTGTTTGAATTAACCCGTTATTGGTTTAGTTTTTTTCCCTTTCACTTCATCTACACAGTCCAGAAGAGCAAAGTAGAAGTTAAACTTACATCCATCATAATTAATTCTATTGAACTGAAGACTAATATCTGTTAGCGGATTCACTTGATTGTGAATGTTTTCATTCAATGTTTCACTGTGATTTTTTTCCCATTTCAACTGAATTTTCTTTCATAACAGTTATGACACAGAATTCCTAGGAAATGCAGCTGGATTAACACTGGGTGACATTGAGAAATAATGTGTCACTATCACCATCACCGAATAAAAATAAGATATATTAAAAAGAGTGACAATCACATTTTTGCCATCTTAAGGGGCCCACACTTGGCACATCCCATTCGTAGCACCTCTTAGCCTCTAAGGTGTAGGAACTGTGAGTTCTGATTTCCATTGCTTTGGTGAACATTCTTACAAATCCTACAACAGCAAAAAGAAATTCTGATTTCAGTTTCCTCAAGAACATTCCCTGTGGAGCTGACATGTGCTCTGTTTAATCTCGGCCCCAATGTGATTGTTTCTTCTGGCAGGTTTTGCTTGAAACAAACCTAACTTTATATTTTCTTCTAATTCTGAAACATTTGATCCTTGGAAGAGATATAAAATCAGTTACTATTGGAATTGTAGTAATGATAGTGTCCTGAAAATGACTGGCTTTAAAATGGAAGAAGAATAAAATGTCTGTAAGTGATTGTAAGTGAGAAGATACACATAGCCATATTTTATTTTTATAAGAAGTCCTGTCATTTTGAGCACTTATTATATTCTAAGTTCTGTGCTAGATGGAAATTTATATACATTATTTATATAAACAATGAACATATCCTTGTTCTCATTATACAGATGAAGAAACAGAGGCTTAGTGAGATCCATTTACTGAAGATAAACCACCTTGTTAAGTGGTAGAGGAAAGAAGAATTAGAAACCAGAGATGTCTGATTCCAAAGCCCATATTCTTTGATTATATTACACCCTTCTTCCTCTCACATACCTACCAAGTTGTGATTCCCACCAATGTGGAAGAGGTACTGATGGAAACAGAAATTGCCTCTGAGTGAAGGACCTAAATTTTCACATTCAAATAACTAGGAAGGAGCAGATACAGGATTTACAAATCCAGAAAAAAAAAAAAAAGCAACAACAACAACAACAACAAAAAAACAACAACCCAGAAATTGCTTGTAGCCTCAGGGAGGAGAAAGTCATCATACCAAGGTTATGGAGTCATCACCAAAACGTAATGCAGAATGAAAAGGGACATCTATAATGTGATAAAATAAAAGACATCATAAAATACTGCAGTTAAAAACGAGGATTAAAGTGAAACTAAAATGAAGAGGAAGCAAATAATCCCTAAGAGCTGATACTGCTGGGATCCATGTTGGTAGAGATGATGGGCAGTAAAGGATCCATCTGAGAGAATCTTCTGGAGTGGCCCTGAACTAAGAGAATACCAGGCTCTGGCCAAAAGTCCAAGACCAGAGACCAAGGGAAACAAGAGAACACAGATTTTTTTCTGCTTGCCATAATCAACTTCTCACCCTCCTATGAATTCCAGCCTAAATTATTTAGTTCTTTGCTTGCCATGAGGTACATAAACATCCTGATTTGTGCTACTAATACCCATTGATTTGACTCAACTCAGACTGAGCCAGAACTAACTGGCTAATGTAGGGCATCACAGAAATTGTCTCTGATTTTTCTTTGACTACAAATTTACTAGAAGCTCATCTTCTTATTAGAAGAATTAGAATTTGAGTATCCAGATAGCACAGGCCTAAATAAATTTTGAAGAGAAATATTTAATTTAGCCATTAGGATAAAATATTCCAGTGATTAAATTGTACTCTGCTGGTGGGTAGTGGACTATATGTGCTGAATTATTCAATTTCAAATAATAACAATAAATATTAAAATAATAATAATAACCACTCTCAATTTTTGAGCACTTTATATATACACAGGATTTTAATTTTCACCATCTGTTAACTCTTAGTAACTTAATTTTTATAGTAATGAAACTGAGGTTGTATGAAATTAAGTACTTTGTTGCAGCTAATTCAAAGTAGGAAGGCAACCACTATGACAGATTTCAATATTCCTGCTCTTGGTAAAAATCATATTCTATCCATTGTCCCCATAAGCCAAGGATACAAATCCATGATACTGCTTTCCTTTCTAGTACACAGGGCATGGTTACAAATCAACCATATATTTAGTTGACCTATTTAGTTGACCTCAGAATCCTTCCAACACAACATACCAGTATCTAATTCAGTTGATCAAAGTTTGCTACCCCCAACCCTGTTGGGGGTAGCAAACTTTTTTTTTTTTTTTTTATCAATACACAAGAATCTCTCTTATTTGTATACATTAGCCATGAATCATCCAAAAAATAATTTAAGAAAACATTTCCATTTTAGGGAACGTTAACATTGACAAAATACTTAGGAACAGATGTAATCAAGATGCAAGTCTTGTACGCTGAAAATTACAAAACATTGCTGAAAGAAAGGGAAACCTAAATAAATCTGAGGACCCCACGGCGATGAAAAGACATAATATTGATAAGATGGCAATAGCACACAATGCAATGTGGAAATTCAATGTGTTCCCAAGAAAATTCACAAAGGCTTTTGGAAAGAACTGCACAAGCTAATCCTAACAGTCATATGGAGTTTCAAGGGACCACAAAATAGCCAAAACAATCTTGAAAAAGAAAATCAAAGGTGAAAGGTCATTCTTCTAAAGTTCAAACTCAGAATGACTTAAACATGATGACATTAGGGCATCCTAAACTCTGCTCTCATCAATCAGGTTAGAAGACACATGGAAATGCTTTGTAAGCATGGGAAGATGGACAGCGGAATCACCCTCATGGTGTCCTTATAGCAAGCTCTTTGGCGAAGTGTTCAGCCTTCTCTGGGTTAGAATCTGGTGAAAGGACAAAGAAGGGCATTTGACTTCTCTGCCAAAGTTTGCCCAGGTTATGAGGACAACTGGAGATTTGCACTTGCTCCTCAAGGAGTAGGAGATTTCCATCCTTGGCTTTCTGCAACAGTGATGGTAGACACAGTGAATATGTTTTGTGAGACCCCCTCCTGACTCAGATGTGATTGAACACCTTGAGAATATACAGCTTCCTCATAGCTATTCCTCCTCATTGATCTGTCTCAGAGAGGGGAAGCCCGTGGACTGACCTGATCAATGTAAACCCTGAAAGGTCGGTGGAAAACAAAAGAACTACCGACCCAAAAAAGAAACTGGAGAAGGGGTTCTGATCACAGACACGGAGAATTGGATTAGTTCTTTTAAATTCGTGGGCCTGTTTGCCTTAAATTGTAAAGATTATTTTGTGCTTTTGAAAGGACATTAATCCCAAAGGAAGAACAAAACAGAATGAGTCAAATTGCTTTGAGCAGGAATGCCTGCTGAGAGAGGAGAGAAATTTCTGCAAGAAGCGTCTCTTCTGAAATTGCCCCTGCATTTTCCTGAATGATTCTGATCTGTCCTGCATATCATTGTCAAAAGTCATTATGCCTTCCAAGAGCTAACTATCTGTCTCCCATGTTATCAATGTCATTACGACCTTTTCTTGCCTCTTCATACCAGTGAGTGACTTCATCATATAACTAAGATAAGGAAAATACTTGCTTAATTTTTTTCACATTTGTGTCATTTAACTCCTCCCTGCCCTTCAAGGTTTAGCTGAAATGCCACTTCTCCCTCCCCCTGTCCATTTAGCACCAAAATCAATTTTATCTTTTGCAAACTTCCACGGAATATTTTAAGTAGTTACGAGAACAGGCTTTGTCATCAGAAACCTGAATCCAAATTCCAACATTTTCGTGTCCTAAGGAATTTAACACCTATGTAGTTTCTTCCCCTATAGATTAAGGAAAATAACACCTAAATCACACGATTTAAGGATTACATGAGAAATATTTAACAGAGTAAATACTAAATTATAGTAACTCTTCTTATTGCCATTTTCATTATTTTATTTAAATGATAGGAAATGAATTGATATACAATATTTTATGAAATTTGATTTCATTGAAGTTATTGTTGAAATCATTAATCATTATGTTGGGTCTTATTTTTTATTTACTAATGGAGTTATTTGGCTATGGTGTAAAAAGCTTTTGAAGGGGAGTGTTCATGTCTGTGTTACCTTAATTTTTCTCATGATGCCTAATAAAGTGCTTTGAAATTTATGGGCAGTTAAGTGTTCTTGAGTTAATGAATAAATGAATGGATAAATAAGACATCGTTTATCTGAAAACTAATCCAAAGAGAGTAAATGGAAATGGCAAACTACATTTAATTTCATTAATACTATTTGGTTCATTCCTACTAAGAACATGAAATATTCACTGATGCCTGTATAAGCACTGTGGTGGTAGGAATAGGAAATAATATTAAAAAGAGAGAAGCGAAAAGGAAGGAAGGGAGGAAGGAAGGTACAGGAAAGAGGGTGTTAGGAAAGACAATCTGGGGAATGATCATATTCAAATCAGATATGCAAATGACCCGCTTGACCTAGACAGACTTGTTACTGAAACAACCTGTAAACAAAATGGAAAACTACCCAAAAAGATGTCCTATATGGAAACAACCACTCTTCGAAGAGCTCATGGTAACCCACAAAAGTATTTCCATCTTTTAATTTATTTTATTTTTTTAAAGATTTATTTATTTATTTATTTATTTATTTATTTAACAGAGAGAGAGAGAGAGAGAGAGAGAGCACAAGCAGGGGAAGTGGCAGGCAGAGGGAGAAGCAGGCTCCCTGCTGAGCAAGGAGCCCTATGTGGGACTCTATCCCAGGACCCTGGGATCATGACCCGAGCTGAAAGCAGCTGCTTAACCAACTGAGCCACCCAGGCGTCTGTATTTCTATCTTTTAAATTGGAAAGTAATTAAGTGCATGACATTATCTGACAAAGTATTGCATGAGACAGAGACCAGCTCTGTGTCTAAAATAGCTGACTCAGAATCTAGCATGGAAACATTTACTATTCTTTTTGGTCAGTGGAAAAATGGACATAACACTGATTCACAGTCATCCCTGCTTAGCTTTGTTTTTAATTACTTCCCTGCTCAGTCACCTTTTTTCTCTTACTGTCCCTCACTTCTCTGTCCTCTTGGATTTACTTCTTAGCACGTTCATTCTCTCTTACAAACATTCATCAAATATTTATTGGTTGCCCACTGTCGTGAATGCACTGGGTAAGTTTTAATAAAAGTAAATATGATCCCAAGCCCTTTAAATAAAGATAAAATGAAAGCAATAGCCAGGGAATGAGCACATTCTTTTTTCCATCCCTATTCTCTTCGGCAACCCCTTTGGAATAATAGTTTTCTCTTATTTAATAAAATATTTCTCTGAACCATCAAGTAAAAACAAGGAAAATTTGTTAATGTCAGCATTTATTAACAAAAGCAAACCAGCTTCTCACTGAACATTGGTTGGCCTTACTTTGGTCTTTGCTCCATATTTTCATATAGTTTGAAGCCCACCTTCTTCTTCTTCTTCTTCTTTTTTTTTTTTTTTAGTAAAGAGCCATGTGTAGTGTTTAATTAACAGTATCAGATATGACTGGCACTTTTTTTTTAACCAAAATGTCACATGTTCTGGTATTCACATGGACTGGAATCAAGGCCACTTAATTTTATGAGTAGTTTTCTTGTCCATTTGCTACATTTTCACAACTATTCCAGACAGACAGTTTTAGATGGCATATTGGCACTGGGGAAATCTTGATAATAATTGTTTATGGCAGTCCTGCTTGTAGCTGAAGAATTCAATTAGTCTAGCCAAAATTTTAGTTGGCTCTTTTTGTCAAATACCTCTAGCCAAATCATGAGTGCTACACAATTCCTTTCTTTTCTATTCTTGTACACAAGCTCACAATCATATTTCTTCTTCCCCACAGACAACTCATGTTGTATGCTCAGCCTTTCTTTAACGCCCACTGCCACAAAGCCAGGTAGATGTTTTGGAGAGTCTGTATTTTCATTTTTAATTTTGTCTTCCATTTTCAATTGTCCTTGGCTACATTTTCATTTAGCTAGTCTGGGTAGGATCTCAACTGATTGATAAATTCCAACTATAGATATGAGCATAGTGGAACTGTTTGCAAAGAACTCAGACTCTCCCATCACATTTCAGAGTATTATACTGTTACAAAATATCTGAAGTCCTTCGCTGATAACATAAGAATATGGTAAAGTAAATCTTCTTCAAAACATGTTTACTTTTATTTTAAAAAAGTCACATGTTCAGAGAGCCTATGTGCATATAGTCCATGAATAAAACCCTACATTTCTGGCACATGGGATGCAAATTTGATTGGCATGGAGCAAATTATATTATTCGTTATGTTTCTGGAAAGGTAAAGGCTGTACAATTGGTAAATTAAAAGTGATTATTTCAGTAATGAGATATTTCAAATGAGCCGGCTTAAATCTGCTAAAGGAAATGGCAGGGCGTACCTCAAGAGGCAAGCTTAGGAAAACTGGCTCTTCCTCAAAGACATCCATAATACCAAAAGCACAAATGTACATCACTGATAAAGTGGGGTAGAAGGGAAAACAAAAGGGACAGAACGATAGCTCTGCATGTATTTGCAACCCGTACAAAAAACATGTGTTCTGGAAGAGTCCAGACAAAGAATGATAAAAGAAATACAAAAAGTTGAAACAAAACAACCACACAAAAAACAATCGTGCATATTTTCAGTGTCACAAATCGGAAAATACCCAGACTAAGGATCAAACTCTATGTGACTAAAAGAAAGGGAAAGCAAAGATTTCATTGATTGATTCACAGGATGGACAGAAATGAAAAAAGAAAGCTTGTAAATTAGAGTTGGGCACCTAGAATATGTTGAACCAATTGGTTGGCCAACTAAAAATATCAGATGCCATTGAAAAGCACCCAGTATACTACATGTTTCACATTAATGAGTCCAGCCTCAGAACATAAGAATTAGTCATATTAAGCCTGATTGTTGGACTGTTTCTGGAGAGAAAAGGGTGTAAAGTAAGGCATTAGGCCACATTTAGTGAACTTCAAACAAAGGTAAGGTCAAAAGAAACACGATTACGTAGAAATCTTCACAAAATAAGAAGCTAAAATCTGGACTTTTGGAAGGTTCATTTGTTTGTTGTTCTATTTTATTTTAATGTTGCCAGAAAGATTAGTTAAGTATGTTCATGGTCTAACAGCTTATGAAAGAGGTGCACACCCTAGTAAATACCCAAAGCAGAGAAAAGGACATGATTCAAGGGTAGGCACATAGGAAAAGAGAAGGAACGGGGAAAAGCTAAAGTTATTGGCAATGTTTGCCTGCAGGTAAGAGACTCAGTGTGCCTTAATAGCCTCCGACTATTTGAAAAGTAATATAAGAAGGATGGTGAACAGATGTTCTCCATTTTCACTTAAGACAGAAAAAGCAGACAGAGGACTGAAAGTGCAGAGGAAGAATAAGAAAACTTATTTTAGTTGCAACCGTGTCTGGAGGAAATGGCACACTTTCAAGCCCTCTAATAGGAATGACTATCAAGGGTTAAAACTTTTTAAAAATTAGCTTCTAAATCTCATCTGCAATTTTGTAAGATTCATATGGGAAGATATAAACAAATCAGGATGAGTTAGAATAGGATGGGACTTAAATAATCAAGTAATCGGGCGCCTGGGTGGCTCAGTTGGTTAAGCGACTGCCTTCGGCTCAGGTCATGATCCTGGAGTCCTGGGATCGAGTCCCGCATCGGGCTCCCTGCTCAGCAGGGAGTCTGCTTCTCCCTCTGACCCTCTTCCCTCTCATGCTCTCTATCTCTCATTCTCTCTCTCTCAAATAAATAAATAAAATCTTTAAAAAAAAAAAAAATCAAGTAATCGACTCCCTGAGCAGGGGTAGGCAAACTTTTTTTTATTTTTGAAATGGCCAAATAATAAATATTCTAGGCTTTGTGAACCGTATGGTCTATACTATAATTCCACCACTGTAGTGGTAAGGCAGACACAGACAATATTTAAACCAATGGACATGACTATGTTCTAATAAAATTTTATTTACTAAAACAGTCATCAAACCTGATTTAGTTCTCTGGCACCAGCTGTAAGTTTGCTGACCCTGATCTGAAATGTTGGGTCTCAAACTTTGTGAGCATCAGAAGTACCTGGAAGATTTGTTAAAACATAGACTCTTGAGGCCAACCTCTACTTAGAGTTTCTGACTGAGTCTTGAGCAAGCCTGCTAATTTGCATGTTTTACTCATTGACAGACAATGCTGATGCTGTTGGTCCAGGGACCCATACACTAAGAACCCTGAGGCCAGAGAATGGAATTGATAAACCCAAGGTCCAGGGCGGAGTATGTGTGTCCATGTGTGTTGAGCAGAATACTGAAATGGCCCCTAAGATTTCCTGCATCCCTGTGTACACACTGTGCATAATCCCCAGGACTGTGAATTTGGTGGGTATTACTCCTCTGATCATGTTATTCTACGTGACATGACCTCAGAATTGGGAGATTATTGGAGTGGGCCTGAGCTAATCACAGGTGCCCTTTAAAGGCAAAGAACATTCTCCTGCTGGCCACAGAAGCACCAAAAGTATTCAATGTGTTGTTGCTGGCTTGCAGGTAGAGGCCACACAGTTAAGGAATTCAGAACAGGAGCAGGCTCACAGGAGCAAGGAAACAGAGACCTCAGTCCTACAACCATAGGAACTGAATTCTGCCAGCAAGAATGAGCTTAGAAACAGATATTTATTTTTTCCCCCGAAGTCTCCAGATTAGTCCAACCAACATCTTGATTTCGGCCTTATGACACTCGGAGCAGAGAACACAACCACACGAGTGCTAGACTTCTGACCAACAAAACTGTGAACTAATAAATGAGTATTATTTTAAGCCTCTGAATTCCTGGTAAATTTATTACTGAGTAATAGAAATCTAAACCTGTGTGAGGTGTATGTCCCAGCTTAGACCTAAACCTCCCCCACTGAACCAGTTATATATCTACCACCAGACATCATTATCAAGTCCAACAAAAACCAGACATGTTCTGCTCCACCCCTTGTCCCCTCTACACACATACTCCCCCAAACACTGTGTTTAGGAAGCATCTCTCTTGGAGTTAAAAACTTCTCCAGCTGCTCAGTTCCCTCTTCTGGTCAGGGGCTAAAAGAAACTTAGGTAGTAAATAGCTTATATGTTTGGCAAGCTTAGCCACACTAAACCTAAAAATAGTTAATTGTTTTTAATCTTTCCGAGGAGGTTTATGTTCTTTAGCATCTAATTTGAGCTGATCCTGACTATTTCAATGATGGAACCCCTTTAAGAATCTTAAATAAACCCCAAATTCATAAGAAGTTCAAAAATACCCTCAACAGTTAAGTATTATAAAAATCACATTAATTTAAAAGCATTACATTTTCTGACATTTAAAAAGGCTCTGACATGGCATATCCATAGTTTGATTTTTCTAATATTCTTATAAAGGTCATGTTTATGGTATAATAAGCACACATTTGCAAGGGCTATTAATCAGAGCAAAGCTAGGTTGCAAACAGATTTCCAAAGAATTTCCCATTTTTATTCTGAACATATTAGCTACTTAAGAATGTCACATTTTTCAAGAGACTACTTGGAAAAAAATTAATGATTAATTTTGTTCAAAGGGATGTCTTCATTTTAAATGAAGCAGGAGTACAGCTTAGGAAAATAAATGACAAGGATGTATTCTGCTAGTTCAGCAAACCTGTATGGCAATTTGGAAAATTCTAATTTTTAAGCTAATGCGTTAGAGCAGGTACACTGCTAGCTAGCAAGGAAACCGATAAGGTCTATGATCTTCATAAAGAATCCAGTGAATATTGGCACTAGCCTTTTCTTTTCTTTTTTTTTTAAAGATTGTATTTATTTATTCATGACAGACAGAGAGAGAGAGAGAGAGAAGCAGAGGGAGAAGCAGGCCCCCAAGGAGCAGGGAGCCCGATGCGGGACTCGATCCCAGGACCCTGGGATCATGACCTGAGCCGAAGGCAGACGTTTAACCATCTGAGCCACCCAGGCGCCCGGCACTAGCCTTTTCTAATTTGTATCTGAAGGAAGGAACATATCCTATTCATGCTAAGAAATACTGCAAAGTCATGGTCCATACAGGTGTTAAACTTTATTTTCTCAAACAATTGCCTTCCCATTTTGTCTTAGCAAGAGAGATATTGGATTCCTTCTTGTTGAATGTAAGAAAAGAATAGACTTCTTTTGTTTTAATATTCAAGAAATGTCAAAAAGAGGAATGTCCCTGAAGATTTTTTTTGGTTACTAGCTATTTGGAAGCATCATTTGCCTTGGGGACAAGAATTCAACCTACTCTTGAAATATAAGCACATTTTCAAAATATTTAAGTTTAACGAAAGAAACAAACACACAAGATGGCACAGCCTAACTGTTCATAAAGGACAGCACAAGTGGCAGAACTTTAAGCTTTTAATTTTCAAATTTTTGTATCTCCCCCTTCAGTCTTTCCATATGCGTTTCTCTAACCTTGTGTGTGATGAACTTTATAAACCAAACTGACAAGCTGGCACATGCAATTTTGCTCCAACAAGAAGAACTATCGCCCCAAAGCGTTGCTTCACCTGGTGGGTGTTTAAACCAAACACTCCATCTAGATTTCAAGGGCTCCAAATGGCACAGCTCATAAAAGGACCAAGTACAAACCCATGAGAAATTGATGAAATTAGTAATTGGCATTGCCAAATTACTAATGACACGAGATGTCTGGAAAACCTTCCTTGTATGGAACAACACATCTGCCTATCTTAATTTAGAAAATGAAGTGCCAGAAGTACAAATGATCAGCCACCCTGAGGTTTTGGCCAAGGGATCGGTAAAGCAATAAGCCAAGTATGACAGCAAGACAGGTGAATTTCCCAGGCAGTAAGTCCTCAACTGAGACGATAAGAGCAGGGAGAATGGGTCAACCAGGGAAACAGAAAGAACAATGGTGAAAACTAGCAGGCAGGCATCTTTGGCTGTCACAGATGTCTGGTTTGGGTTTCCACACAAATAAGGGATAAAGGCAAATTGAAACATTCTAACCTTTCACGGGACCCACATTCAAATAATTAAAGATAAATAATATAGACAAAGGAAACAGACACAATGAAAATTTTAAAATTAACTCTTTTAAAACGCCAAGCTATTTGGTAGCTGTAAATGCTATAATAACGTGAAGAAATGTACACGCAGTTTGTAACAGTTCTCTTCAGTAATGTAATACAACATAACACTAAATTATTGTGTTTGGATTTTAAGGCTGCTATTATTATTATTGTGGGCAAGTGCAGATTATACATTGGTATAAAGAGATTTAAATATTATGCTTTGAAATCATGTATGGTCTCCAACCATGTAATTAAAAAAGTAACTATGAGAAACTGAAAAGCATGAGTGTATAGAGTAAAACTGACCAATTGCAATATAATGTGTACTGCAGATATGAGTCACATATGGAATTTTACATTTCCTAGTAGCCACATGAGAAAACAGTAAAAAGAAACAGGTGAAATTAGTTTAATGTTTTATTTAATTTAATTCAAATAAAAATGCATTTCAATATATAAGCAATCTAAAAAAATGAGCTATTTTATACTCCTTTTCTGTATTAAGTCTTCATAAAAAGGTATACATCTTATACATACAGCATACCTCAATTTAGACTAGCCAATTTAAAGTCTGCGATGGCCATACGTGGCTAGTGACTACTGCACTGGGCAGCAAAGGGAGAAAAGTTAAGAAATCAGATTTTGGAGTCAGAATCTGAATCTGAAAATTGTCTCCACCATTAACTGGCTGTGACCTAAGCAGCAGGGCTAATATTTCTCAACCTAATTTCCCTTCTCTGTAAAATGGAATAAAAAACAATTGTAACTACCATTAAGTGTTGTCCTGTTGATTAAATAATACACACTTCCTAAACATTTAATACTTTTTAGTTTTAATAGAGTATTTTTATATGACATTGGAATTACTTATAGTGTCAAGATGTGAGAGCCACAAAATACTTTTTGGCACTAAAAGTGGGATTCTACCTTTAATGGTTTGGTCACTTCTATGGCAAATTAAATATAGATATTAATACTTTCTTGATGCTTCCATCATGAAGAGGAGCCTATTTTCTCACCCTGTGAGTTACTACTGGCCCTGTGGTCTGATTTTCCAATGAAATATGACAGTTAAGTGATGCCATGTGCATTCCAGAGTCTGCGTCTCACGAGGCTTCACACTCTTGCCCTTGCTGCCCAGTAAGGCTGCCTGAAGACCAGTAGGAAAGGAGGCCAGTCTAGCCTAATGGAGGATGGGAGGCCATAAAAAGGAGAACCAGGGTTCATAGCCAACAGCTAGCACCAACCTCCAGAAAGATGAATGAGGTCATCTTGGACCTTACAGCCCCAGAGACTCTTGAGATAAATGCTGCTATATGAAAAAGCCAGGCAAAATAAGCAGAAGTACCCAAACCCAACATATCACGAGGAGTGACGTACTGTTGTTGTAAGTCAGTTAGTTTGGGAGTTACTGGTAAGCAATAAGTAACAAAACCATTAACCCAAAACCCATTATGTTTTCTGAGTAAAGCAAAAGGTACTTCTAAATTCATAGGGAATAATAGAAAAAGAAAAAAACAATAGTTCATCAATGATAATCATGTACAGTATTGATTTGTTCTATTTGAGAAATAGCTGAAGTGCTTAATGAAGCTTTATGTTCATTATTAAAAAGTTAGACAACATAAATAAGCAAAGAATAGAAAAAAAAATTAAATCACTATAATCTCACTACCAGAAATCACCTCTGTTACTTTCGGTGTCTCTACTATTTTGCTCCTTTTTTTTTGAAGATTTATTTATTTATTTGGCGGGGAGGGGCAGCGGGAAAGAGAGAAAAAGCCTCAAGTAGATGCCGCTGACCACAGAGCCCAACTCGGGGCCTGATCTTATGACCCTTAGAGATCATGACCTGAGCCAAAATCAAGAGTCAGCCGGCCGCCTGACCGACTGAACCACCCAGGTGCCCCAATTTTGCTCCTTTTTAAAATATATATTTGAGGGGGGTAAACACATCAGTTAACAAAAACAGAATCATTTGAAACTGCCTTTGTTCTTTTGAGAAGACATTTTAGTAAATATACTACTAAAACATCATTTGAAATTTTTAAAAGTACTTTATTTTAGGGAAATACCATAACTGATTTAACCAATGCCCCATCACTGGGCATTTATGGTATGTCCAAATTCTCCCATTATAAATAAAGCTGACATAGAATGATTTTACAATCATAAATAAGTTATTTCAAATGAAACAAAATAAGGCAGTCAATAAATGAGGGGGAGGGATAAGGCATACCGTGAAACACATCATTATATCATTATTCATTAGTTATCTTTATATTATAAAACTCAAAAAGCAAGTCTTTATCGCAGCTAGATATTAACTGTATTCTTTTCAAGTCTCAGCAGCTTTAAGTGTTTTTACCAATGTTTCTAGCTCCATAGTGCAAGGGTAAACTGTTAAGTCTGTTTTTAAATAATAAACTTTTTAAAAATCCATAAATTATGCCGCAACTGTTGTCATCTGATGAAATTTGAATATTCAATTGGTATTCTAATATTCAACTAATAACTCCAGAAATAAAATGTGAAAACCAAATGCCAAGCCATATAATTTTAAAAATGACAAAGAGAAATTTCTCAGTTGCCGCTCAACAGCTTTTTACCATACCGTATGTTGAGAAGATCAATTAAGAGCACACCAGGGTATCTGAAAACAGCATGTGTATACTATGAAATTATTATAATGTGCTTATGTTCCCAACAACATACTTCAATACATATAGAGATGTCTTTCGCCAAGAAGACTATTATCTAGTTAAATAAGCTAAGAAAAATATTCCCTGTGACAATGAAAGGGAAGTTGGAGATACAAATCTTACACACTCCCGCGGCTGAGACTGTGCAATGTCAACACCCAGAGATTTTTCTGATGTCCAAATATTTAGAATCATTTGGCCTTCCCTACTTTCTTTTCTTGAAGCACAAAGATACTATAACAATTAAAGACTGAACAACTGAATCTCAGAACAGTTATGCCAAGCTGAATGTGTTCTAATGCAATGCTATAAAAGTAGATACCAGAGAGAGAATTTTGCTGTTTATCCAGGGCTGTCCGGAGGAGAACAACACCAAATTTAATGAACCACTAGTATTCAATCACTGCAGACATGTATTCTGTAGTAGGGTAGCATAAGCCCCATGAACTTGCCATGTCTAAATGGACTGTCACTCAAAATGATCAACTTCCCTTTGCTCCCATGCTCACCAAGCAACCTGCAGACTGATTGGGCCTTTTCAGCAACCTGGGAAGGGTGGAATTGAAAAGCCACTAGAGATATATAGTCCCTGGACATTCAGTATAGATTCAACTGCACGTTAGTAATTAGACACTTAGGTTTAGATTTCACATGCCTTTTGTTCTTACATGTCAGAACTGTCTTGCTTTGAGAACTGACTTGCTTCTTGTAGTAGTATCAGAGTCTGGGAAGGCCAGTCAGGTAGCTGCCTGGGGCATCAATCTTATCAGAAACCCTAACGCAGTGAGTCTCAAGATTTATCAGAATCACCGAGAAGGCTTAAAACAACAACACAGATTTCTGGGTCCCTCCACCTGAGAATTGGCATTTCTAAGAACTTCCCAGGTGATGCTGACTGTACTGGCTTGAGGACATTATACTGAGAGTCACTGCCCTAAAATACCCTTGGATTACACTGGGAATGTTATGGCAGTTTATACTGGTCTCTAAATATGACTCTTCACAGACCTAGTGAAATGTAAGTGCTTTTGCTCCTACCGAAGTAGATAGTGCCCTTGAGTGACGTCTCAGACCCGGCTCCTTAGGAAACAGAGCCCAAGGCAAGAACTAATATTAATGCTATATTTAGGAGGTGCATGGCCGGGGCAGTGAGAGAGAGGAAACGAGATGCAAGACAGGGAAGACTGGCAAGAGTTGCAAGGTGATGCGTGGCCACTGCTTCACAAGAAGCTGTGAAGAGACACAGCCAACTCTGCTGGACCACATCTGATGTTTCCAGAAAGGCTGCGCAGAGAAGCTGTTCTGTGGAGCAACCAGTGAGAGAGAAGGGAAGGAGGGGGAATTTGGCTACCTTTCTTCCTCCTTTCCTGTCCTACGTGTGCCCCATAGGAAGTCAACCCCCCCGCCCCCGCTCTTCCAGGTCGTATCGTCTGACCTCTTTGGGACAAAACCACATTCCACTTTTCAAGAGGTGTGGCATTTCACCCAAGTCTGGAAGTATCAGGAGAAGCCAGAGACCCAGAGCTTAGCTCTAACTACAGTAGCCAGTTAGTCGCAGCCCAAAAGGAAAGCTTGGCCCTCCTAGACTAGCTACTGGACGACACCAGGTGGCTTTGGGAGTCTTCCTTGACATTGAGAGTGGGTGGCATAGCACAAGGAGCTGAAGATCTAGGGAATGAAGGTACTGAGAATTTCCAGGGAGCTCAGAAAATCTGTCTAATGCCAGCAGAAATTGAAAGTCTTACATCATTTTCACCCACTTATCTCCAACGAATAGAGAGAGCATTCACCCCAGTCAACTCTGAAATGACAGATCTTGCTACCAATTCTGAGATCAGTGAGCTCACCGATGCCTGAAAATGCTAGACAGCATCAGCTAAAATTCTAAGACTGAATAATACATGCCTTGGTGCCCCTGACTGCGGAAAAGGGGATTATCTTCATTGTTTTAAAAATCTAAATGTGAAAGTCTTTAATATGCCTTCCAAAAATTTGGCTGTGTCAAAAATTGCAAAAGAAAAAAAAAGTGTTGTTGTTATTCTAAATGGTCGCCAATTAGAAAGAATGAGGATTTTTTAAACTATTTTTCTTTTTTTTTTTAAGATTTTATTTATTTATTTATTTTGACACAGAGAGAGAGACAATAAGAGAGGGAACACAAGCAGAGGGAGTGGGAGAAGGAGAAGCAGGCTTCCCGCCGAACAGGACTCTGAGATCCTGACCTGAGCAGAAGGCAGACGCTTAACGATTGAGCCACCCAGGCGCCCCTAAAACTATTTTCAATGAGACTTTACAACTGTCTTAATGAGTGTGATCCACTAAACATTTTGAGTGATGAAAAGACTGAGAATTACACATACCAATTATAATGTACGTGTAAAAAATCCTTTATTCTAGACACTAAATTTATATAATTTTTATATATATAAAATTTCAATTTCTCTAATAGAAAGATCCAGTTTTTAGTCTTTTCTCACTAAATATAATTTTTAAAAATTTTTGTTTTTACTTTGTTTTTATTTTTAAATAATCTCTACACCCAATGTGGGGCTACGACCTACAACCCTGAGATCAAGAGCTGGGGCGCCTGGGTGGCTCTGTTGGTTGGGTGTCTGCCTTCAGCTCGGGTCATGGTCCCAGGGTCCTGGGATCGGGTCCCATATCAGGCTCCTTGCTCAACAGGGAGCCTGCTTCTCCCTCTGCCACTCCCCGTGCTCGTGCTCTCTCTCTCTCAAATAAATAGATAAAATCTTTAAAAAAATACAAAGAGTCACAAGCTCTACTGACTGAGCCGGGAGGCACTCCTATAATAATTTTAATATAAAAGAAATATATATGGATAAACATGTATGTCCATATAACACAAATCCAAAGAATATTGACTTGAAAGGGCACTAAACCACTAAGCTACCTAGGATGCATATGTAACTCAGTGTAGTTTTTTTGGGGGGTCCTTAAAGGTACCTGAACCTGTAGACTCAGGGCCACACCAAGGTTTGAACACCATGTAGAGCCCTCATCAGATGGGTAACTGGTGAACCTAGCAGAGATCTCATGCTTACCCCTCACTGTGCTTATGTTCCTGACTCTACATTCTCCTGATGATCCTCTTCAGACCCCCAGGTCATTTCCTCATGTTCTTTGAAAACTTCAGCACATGGAACAGAGTACTCCTTCTTCATCTTTTTCCATGTATAATACCTATATTGAAGATCCACCCTACCCACTAATGTTAAGACTTTTTCCTATGTTCTACTCCCGTGGTTCTTAGCGTGGTCTTCAAGCCGGCAGCATCAGCATCAAATGAGAACTTGTTAGAAATGCAGATTCACTGGTCCCATCCCAGACCTACTGGATCAGAAACTCTGGGTGTTAGACCCAGCAAAGGACGTTTTAAAGAACCTCAGGTAATTCTGATACACCTAAAGCTTGAAACCACCCACCTGCCTTCAACCCAAGCATTTACTTGATAGTATCTGGAACCACTCCACCAAAATCTTGAACTGAGGCATTCTGACCTCTGATCACAATCCATGATTACTATACATTCCCTTTCTCACAACCTCTGGTCCTGTGCTTCCAGGTCTCCTTTCAGTCTCTCAACCCCTCCTTTTTTTTTTCTTTCCTTTCCAGCCTGGACAACATGGTCAACCAATTACACTGTATTCTCATGAGTATCCTCAATTTCCTCAACTCTTTTAACTTTTGACCACAACTGTCTTGCCGATGCCATACCCTAAATCAATCCAACTGACTGTTTCTCTAGGTTGTGTCTGTGTTGCCAAGTACTGTTAGAGAAAATGACATAGCCATGCTTACTTGGCTCCATTACAAATTTATTATAGTCAACCTCAGCTGGTTCCTCTGCTACTTGGCAATTATTTTATTCATCCCGTCTGCTTCCTTTCCCACCCACAGCAGCTGTTCCACAGCTTTGTAAATTTCCCCAAGTCCTCGACCTCATCTTCAAGCTTCACACTCCTTCGCCCAGAGAAGAGTCACCAGGCAGGAGCTCTTTACACTTCCTTACCCTCTACCTAAAAATGGACTCAAATGTTTATGCCCATCCTTTCCTCCTTTTTTTTCCCCCTGAGATGTCTTGACCTCCTTTCCTAGACCATCTTCACCCATCTCCCTTCTCTTCTGTCCTACATTCACCAAGACTTTGATGCCTACCTATTTAACATTCTGATCATCATTCCTTTGAAACTGTGTTATCCGTATGCACTGCTCATCTTAATTCTCACAACACTTAACTTTTTTATTATGGTAAAATATTATATAAACATTCACTATTTTAAGTATCTTTAAAAATATGGTTCAGTAGCATTGAGTACATTCGCACTGTTGTGCAACCATCACCACTACCCATCTCCAGAACTTTTTTATGGTCTCAAACTGAAACTCTGTACCCATTAAAAAGTAATTCTCCATTTCCCTCTTTACCCTCATCCATGGTAACCACTGTTCTACTTTCTGTCTCTATGAATTTGACCATTCTAGGTATCTCATAGAAGTAGAATCACATAATATTTGTACTTTTATGTCCAGCTTATTTCACTTATCATAAAGTTTTCAAGGTTCACCCATGTCATAGCAAGTATCAGTTTCATTCCTTCTTAAGACTGAATAATAAGCCATTGTGTGTGTATACCACATTTTGTTTATCCATTCATCCATCAATGGACATTTGAGTTATTTCTTCTCATAAAACCTTTTGTATGGTGTCTATTTCTAACCTCATTTTTTGATGAAGATCCTGAGGTCTATAGAGATTAACTAAATTGTTCATATTCATACAGCTGTTAAGCAGGTGGAGTAATCAGATCAAAAAACCTCTAACTTTGTATCTCTGGGTTTTGCCACTATATCCCACAGGCTCTATCTCATACACTTGCACTTCTCTGAAGATTGTACTATATCAGTTTTCACCCTCAATCAAGTAGGCTTTCTACCTCACCACCCATTCCTTTCTAAAATCATACTCAATTCTATTCAATACTAAAAATAAGTGACTTCCTGCTTTCAATTTACTTCACACATTCTCCCAAATGTGGCCATCAAAGGTCACCAATGATGTTCTAAGTGTCTCTTCTCCCGCCTCTCCCACTCAGAGCCGGTCATTTTGTGCCCTCTTAATCCAGCACAAATGTACTTTTCCAGCCTCATCTGCCAATGATACCTCACTGCACTCTATGCAAGGCGTCTGTCCCTCCTGAAGAGGACAGGAGGGCTCCATTCTTCTCCCCACATTCTCTGTATAATGCCCTTTTCTTCCCACTCCTTCTAACAAACTCTTCTTCAGGCTCAGGTCATAAGTTCCTTTTGTGGAGTCTCCCAGGCCGCCCCAGCTCTCACCTGTTTCAGACGGAGTAACCATGTCTTTCTCTGAGCTACCATTATTAATGCTACTGCCCACCATAATACTATCATTATCTGAACATCTTTCATTCTCCAAGATACTGTGAACATCTTGAAGATAATTACTACTTTTAAATAGAGTCGAAAATTTATATATCTGGATATTCCTTGTGACCTCCTCATAACCCCTTAGCCATCTTTTCTCCAGCTATAGTTCTGGCAACTAGCTTCACACAGCTGTAACCATTCAGCTCCTGGCTTCAGTGATAATGGGTATCTGTTGCTTTCTTCCCCAGAGCTTTTCTGGTACCTCAATGAGGGATGCCTATGGGAGACTGAGTTCACACACATGGACAGATTTAAATTTCTGGGGGATTTATCCTCTGTTGCCATCCATACCCAAAGGGAAACAGAAACAGGTGGACTGCCTCCTTCTTTAGTCTCTTGAGTGGAGATTTCTGAGGCTACTGTATACAGCACCTCAGAGGGACGCAGCATGATTGAGCCTCGTTGTCCAGAGCCGTGATCAGTGTGATAACATACCTTTGTTAGATTCTTCCCCATCCTCCACTCTGGTTCCCTGTGATCCCTTCTCAAAATAAACTACTTGAAATGCAGACCCTTGTCTCAGGCTCTGCTTTCTGGGGGAATCGCAAATTTACAATCAGAATACTAAATCTTGCATGTTTCTTTGCCATTTATAAGCTATGTAATCTTGGGCAAATTACCAGACCTTCTTGCAATTCAGTTTTCCTTATCCATAAACAGAATATATTAAGAAGAATTAACGCTCATAGGATGAAAAAGTATATTTTCTTTCTAAAGTGTACCAGGTGTTAGAAATATTAGAAGTAATTATCTCCATATTGATATTTTCAAAAGTTTTTAAAAATATTTCCCACAGATTTATGCAAACCAACAAAAGCCAATAAACAATTTATAAATTTAAGAAAATAAGAAAAATGAGGTATCAACTAGTCAGAGAAGAGTAGGAACTATAGTTAAAATTACTGATACTGGGGGGGCGCCTGTGTGGCTCGGTCAGTTAAGCATCTGCCTTCAGCTCAGGTCATGATCCCGGGGTCCTGAGATCGAGTCCTGCATCGGGCTCCCTGTTCAGTGGGGAGAGTCTGCTTCTTCCTCTCACTCTCCCTCTGTGCTCTCTCTCACTCTCTCAAATAAATAAATAAGATCTTTTAAAAAATAAAAAATTACTGATACTATAAAACTTTAGGAAATCATGTAGTAGAAGCTTCTAAGGAAAACCTTCTGATATAATGAGGGCTTATAGTAAAAAACCTGCAACTTGGATATGTACTCATAACACAGTGGAAGTAGCTCAGATTAGGTGTCACTTCTCAATGTGACCTAAATCTGCTTTCTTTCAGCCCTTCAAAATACTAACTGATCTTACAGCCAGATCTGGGCACTAGGGAAGGATTCTTAGATCTTGGAACATCTCATACTTGACAGAGGAAGACAATTAAAAAAAGAGAGAGAGATCAGAACTATGGTGAGCTCATTCTCTGGAAGGTGACTTGAGTGCTCATTTGTGTCCATAGAGACAAAAGATGGAATCTTGGGTGTCTGAACATATGACAATGGATGAGGGTAACTTAGAAAGCTTCTTGTGATGGATTTCGATTGCTGTGTCTCTTGAGATCCACATCTTATTAACTGTGCAGGGTCAAGCCGGTTGTTCAAGTTCACTGAGTCTAATTAAAACAAACAAAAAAGAGAATTTTTAAAGGAAAGGGAAGGGAAAATAAGGGAAAGAAAATAGGGAGATAGGGAAGAAGAGAAGAGAGAAGGAGGGAGGAAGGGAAGAAGGGTGGAAGGGTAAATGGGCTTTTGAAGTGAGGCCAACCTGTTCTTGGATCCTTGCTCTACCACAGAATTGCTTTTGTGTTCAATAAATCATTTAACTTTTCTATGAAATGAGAGCGTTATCTTGGAGATCAGATACGGGGTATGTAAAGTGCCTGAAACACAGGCTTTATGCATGAATGGACATCATATATGTCATTGTCCTCCTTACCATCATCACAAGTATTAGCAGCATATCACCTCCAGAACACAAAAGTGCAATGCAAGAAGCAGAGAGTCAGGCATCCAAAAGGACAAAAGAAGAGCAATGTAATGGAGTTATTTTTCTCGTCTAAAGTAGCTTTCAGAAATTACTTTTCTTTTCCCTTTTAAATTAATCTTCAAATGCCTCTGGAGACAGGTGATTTTCAAGAGCTGAGCGAAAGTGAAGCTGATCCGTAGTAGAGCATAATACCCAAGGGATACAGTCTGGTTTGCAAAATGTGTGTCATCAGCAAGATATCACCGGTGCAGCACTTTTTAGTGCAAAGGTTGCAGCCACATGTGATTTTAAGCAAGCATCGCTGCAGGACACAGTATGTATTACAGCTTAAGTAGAAATGACCAATAGCCCATCCAGCTAACACCAGGCCTCTTCCTCAAATAATGCCAGATGCTTCAATGGAAATCACAAAATGCATCAAATATCCCTCACTACGCTTTACAACATCATAGAGAGAATTTATTCTTGACCTCAGCCAGTCGTCAAGCTATGGCCAGAAGCATGAGATCTTAACAGCCGTCCTAATAATTTTATCCTTGTAGTCAAATTGCAACTCTATTAGAGATATGTTATGCACATACAGAGTCCATGAAGATGTTTCATCTTATTCCTTTAAAATGCCCCCCCTGTTAATTCTAATTGCTGCTACCTCTTATTAGAGTAAAAAGATGTAGTGTAAATAATAACAGCATTTTATTCTCCTGAAGTACTTTGTAATTATAGAGATAATTGCCATTATGTGTCTTCTCAACACTAGACCCTGTGCTAAGCAGCTTAGATATATGATTGCTTATCATAATAGTGCTCTTGGTATTATAGCCCCATTTTACAAAGAGAGGAAGTGAGGCTCTCAGTGGGTAAATCATTTTGCCCGATTTCCTACAGTTAGTAATCGTCAGAGTTGGATGAAGACCCAGTTATGTCTGTCTCCAAAGCCAAGCAGAGTGCACTTCCTTTGAAGTGCCTTCAGAGAGTAGAAAGAGGCAGGGGCCTGGTAAGTTAGGATGCTTATAATGTAAGGGGGGCAAGTGGGAAGGTTGGACATGGAGTTTGGATTCAGAACATTCGTATCAGAGCACTGACAGCAGGTATTCAACCTTGGGGAATTTACTTAATCTCTCTCCTCTTGGTTACTTTATCTATGGTGTGGAGACAGTAAACTCTCCTGCCTAAGCATGCTTGAGATAATCCCAGGCCCCTTATATACCTGGCACAAAGAAAACACAACAAATATTCGTTGTTATTATGATATTGACTGTGTTATGACAGCACATAATCATTATACACAGTCATATAGACGCTGGCGCATATGAATGAAAGACAGTAAATTCAGCTACAATCCAGAGCATTTAAACATTTCTCTCTTAAACCACTTAATCAGTCAATAAATAGGCTTTCTGATCTAATCGGAATAACTATGTCCATATATCTATGTCCACATCCACCAAACTTCAGCTCTTTAAACAATTGATCATTGTCTATCAAGTCCATATAATGCATTTCCAGAGAATTGTCCAACAAAATAATGAGAACTTAGCTTCTATCAAACAATGCTTTATTGTGGGGAAAAATCTACTCCTGAGTCAACCTCCTCATAAATCAGCAGAGCACACAGTTACTGGGGCCTGAAGGGACCAAGAGCCTTACCACTGAACCCATCCTCTACGGCTAGCTAGGAAGGACCTGAAGTTATTACCTTATAAATCATTTTGTGTCTTGTTAATATGTGTTTAACAGTATTTGAAAAGAGGAAAATTATGAGAAAAACATGAAAAAAGTGACAGCTTATCATTCTCATCAATGTGTTTGTGTATTTTTTAAGTTCAGCAGAGTAGCTTAGATTAAGTATGTGCTCTTAAAGAACAGACTGCCTGGGTGGAAATCCATTAACTAGCTGTGTGGCCTGGGGAAAGGTACTCCTGGTGCCACTGCCTCGTCTTGCAAATGGGGGTGGCGGGGAGTCAAAGCTGAACCTGCTTCATAAGATTGTTATTCATCCAACAAAGATTTGAGTGCTTGCTTTGGGTGAGATAGCATTCCACACGTTGTAGACGCAACAATGAATAAAAGAGACTAATTTTCTGGCTCTTAAAAAGTTTATCATCGCAGGAAGAAAGACAATAAGTCAATATATATTATGTCAAAATTGGTATGTTGAGTTCCATCTTAGGTTTGATAATAGTAAATTTTGCGATCTGTTTTGAATAACTCATTTGGCCTTGCTGAACCTCATAATAATAATAATAATAATAATAATAATAATAATAATAGTAATAATAAAGTAAAGTGGGGTAAAAGGCATAGAGCTGTACTGACCAATATGGTAGCCACCAGTCCCAGGTGGCTGTTGAGCACTTAAAGTGTGCCTGGTCCAAATTGAGATGTGGTCCAAGTATAAATACAGTGTATTTACCAGATGTGTCCTAAATGTAAGTACCAGATTTTGAAGACTTAAATATGAAAAAGAGAATATAAAGTATCTCATGAATGGTTTATATTGACTGCACACTGAATGATAATATTATGGATGAATTAAGTTAATTATTTTGCCTCTTTAAAATGTGGCTGCTAGAAAATTTAAAATTACCTACGTGCTTTTCAGTTGTGGCTTGTCTTATACTTCTATTTCTACTTGGCTCGAGAGTGATGGAGGCCAAGTATGGAGTAGGGGGAGGCACAGAGAGGTCAGGGAATACCTTTCTTAATAGCATGACATTGGGGCAGGGACTGGAAGGAAGTGAGGGAGAGAGTCATGTGGGTTTCTCAGGGAAGAAGCATTCCTTCTGAGGGAACAGTCAGGAATAAATGAAATAATTTATCCTACACAAGTAAAAAGAGATCTGACACCTAGTAAAGGAGTAAATTTTAGCTCTAATTATTATCCAGGCTCAAAAACATAGACTGGTATTTATAGATCTGCATTTATACAGTATGATTAATTTTAAAAATTAGTTTTGAGTTTTCTTTTTTTGGAGGAGGAAGAGCCAGGATTAACTGTCATTAGGGATTAAAGAAAAAGCAGCTGGACAGGACAGAAGACCTGAGTGCACTCTGGATGTGACAAATTTTGTGACCTTGTGACATTCAGTAACTCACTTGGCCGTTCTGAGCTTCATTAATTGGTGTGTAAAATGGAGGAGAAAGATAAATAAAAATATCTGCTCTGCCTTCTGCAGAGAACTGTTGTGAAGTTTTAGAAAGTTATTTAAACTATATAATGCAAGAAAAACCACACTAGAATACTCAATGTGCATGTGTTAATTTCATAATAGAAAGGTACAGGGGAGACCTCCAAAAACAGTTCTAGTTCCTATCTGTTACAACTGCCTATAAAGCTTTATGTTGAAAAGGATTTCCTTCAGACTAATATACATTTTTATATATCTATATCTTTATCTATATACCTGTATCTCTATATATCTTCCATAGTTTTATGTTAAAAAGGATTTCTTCAGATTATCTCTCTCTGTCTCTCTGTTCTCTGTTTCTCTTTCTCTCTCTCTCTCTCTCTCTCTCTCTATATATATATATATAAATATATAACTGCTCAAGAACTGCTCTGGACGTTTTCTCTTTGCCCCCTGTGTGTATGCTCTAGCTTTCTCCACCCTTTCCTGAGAGGCTGACCTGTACGGATTGCAGCAATGGGCTCCTTAGCCTTCCAGCTTCTGATGACTTTTGTCATTGGAGACAATGAACTATCTGAAAGCCGAATGAGTATAAGTTTGAGGTTTTACTCCCTGATGGGTCTCCGTTGGTTGTCCATGTCCTCCACCAAACTTCCCAGGAGACAGCACTCTCCATGCTCCTCAAAGATGACTACCCTTCTCCTTGTCCAAGGTGCTGCACGATCTTTGTTGGTTTCCTTAAATCCTACCCAACTTTGTAAATAGTCATTTTATTAATCCTTCACAATTACACAGTTTTAGTATGACATCTGTTTCCTGCTAGGTCCCTGTCATTGGTAAGTATGTGTAACATAAACTATTTAAATGAGGAAGAAGTTATTGCAAGCTTATAAAAGTAGCTTATACTGTATATTCTCTCATTAAAACAATCTAGGACATACACACTATTATGTAAAGACACCACTGTAGAGAGCTGTTGTCCTCATGTTGGTGCATGAGGCTAAACATTAGACTGGTGAGTTAGCCAAATTTGTCATTTGTGGCTCCTCCTTTGGGCTTATACTGAGACCAGCCACTGATACAGCAGTTAGCCACTGCTCCTTCATGGCCACCTCCCACCACATCCTTCCTGAAGCCATACACTCCAGTGCTGGGAAGGTATACCTTTCAGATTAGTGAGCATGCCAAACTCCTCTCCCACTCTCTGCCTTGCACACTGTGGCATTTGTCACCGGTGCCCATACCTGCTCTCTTTGGGGTTATACCTGCTCAGGTCCTTTAGCAACTACAAACGCTGAAAAGCAATTGTGTGTCAAAATACAAACAGTTCCCAACCATAAAATGCAAAACACACACATTTGGAAATTAGAACAGACTTTCCCAGGGCTTCTGATCCCCCATAAGTTTTCCAAGACCAAACTTTTCTTATTCTTGAGGTAACACTACATGACCATTTTAACTTTGTGGTTGGTTTGCCTACTCAGTCACCCATCAATGCTCCCCTCTGTACTCTTAAGATTCTACTCAGGTACAATTTCTTGCTAAAAGCCACCACTAAATCCTAGACTCTGGATTAAGAGCCCTACTTCATGTGTACCTGGAACACAGTGTCTGTGCCACCATCAAAGTCCCGAGCACACTTTACTGTTATTGCTGGGTCCCCTGCCTTCCCCTCAAGTGCTTCTTTTTACTCTTTATCACTTTTCCTTACTTCATTTATTTTATTATCTTTATCAACATCTGATATTATTCATTTGCTTCTTAATTCATTATCCTTTTCTTTCACGGAAGTGTAAGTTCCATGAATTATGTTTTGTTCATCACAGTATCCCCAATACCAGGAATAGTACCTGACACATAATGGGCCCTCAATAAATATCTGTTACATTAATGAATAAACACACAGTATTGGACAGAGGAGATGCATAATAAATGCCTGTTTGAATGCCGAGTAGCTTCACTCTGGTACCGCACTACAGTAACAGGCTATTTCACTATTTCTAATAACCAATCCGTACAGGTCAGCCTCGTTTGGCATGGAGGTAGCCATGGTGAACTGGAGAGGGTCTGAGCCATCTAGAAGGAGCAGCTTGGACTCAATGCCAGACATTTATTATCATTTGGGAATGTAGGCTTGGTGCTGCCAGATCTTTCCATATTGAAAGAAAAGCCAAAGTTCTTGATTTTTCTATGTTACAGTTTCTTCATTTTCAAAAGTGGCCATTAATTTAAAATAATATAACTATTTGACCCAAGTAAAATGTGTTCAAGTGTGATACATCCAGTAGCCTATCAGTTTGAGAACTCTACCCCACATATTTGCCCTACAAAATGCATCCATAAAAGAAAGCAAATTTTAACAAATATCAGCATCCTGGACTAGTGCATTGCTGTAAAAAATATCAAAAGTTATTTCTTAATATAGATTAAGAAGGAACAGCAAAAGCTTGTATATTTATATTCAAAAATGTTCTCTTGTAGAAGTCACAAAGGCTATGAGATAAAACCACTAATTAGCACTTAATTTGAAACTTAATTAAAGCAAATTCTACTGTGCTAAAAACTCAATGATCTCAAGGAGCCTATGACCTTCAATTTGTTCATAATGAGGTTCTTTCTAAGCGGGCATGGCTGGGCACAGAATATGAGAATAAGAAAAGTTCCTCAAAAGTCATCTTGCCAATCAATTTCTTCCTTTTATAGCTGAGAAAATTAAGGGTAGGAGAATAAGAGACCTGCCTGAGGTCATGTGATGGCAGAGATGGAAAAAGAACCCACTCTGTGCTCCACTGCATCTTTCTACCACCCTCCAAATCCACCTGCTCCAACATGACTCAGTTTAGACCCCTTTGTAGTGATGGACTTTGCTGCACCACTCGTGTTTGGGTTTGACTCTGGACTATTCTCTGCTTCCTGACCCAGCAGTACTCAATGGTCCAATTCCTGCTACTCTCACACCCAGCCCCGCTTGCCAAAGCCTCAGCCTGGGACACGTGCCCAGATGAGCTCAGTCACCAGGGAGAAAACATAACTTGACCAGTGATGGCAGAGGTGGGGGTGGAAAGTGGAAATTTACCATTCCTGTCCCCTGCGGAAACATCTGATGCACTCTTCGACTCCTCTGAGGGTCTAACTCACTTCCACATGATGATTGTCCTTCAAATAGTTACTCATGTATGATGGAACTAGGAATGACTCAAAAATCACTGTACTTTCCTCAGAGGACCAAACCAGAAGAGTCTTCAGCAAGGCCATACAACCTTACACGACTACACATTGGCTTATCACAAAGCTCTTGTCCCGGTAATCTGTCCTTGTCATGCAATCAGCTTTTCTTCTCCTAACAGTTTGAGACATCATTCACATACCATACAATTCATTCCTTTAAAAGCAAGCAACTTCTGATAGCTTACCTGAAACATCTTACACTGGGGTCAATGAAAGATCACATATCTCTACAAAAAGGTGTATCTTTCAGTAGAAACTACAGCAAGTCCAGGGATTAATTTTGCAGGAGCCACAGCGTATTTATGATGTGAAGATACAAAAGAGATTTTATAATTTTTTTTGGATCCTACAGTTGGCCCCTTGAGTAGAGGCAGAAATTAGGGCTCCAGGGACATGTTTTCAAATTCATGTCGATATTAGCTTTATAATCTTGTCATTAGAAGTGATCGTGGACCAGTAGGGTTTGTTTCACTTTCCAATCTTTTTAGATCTCAGAGAGTCAATTATAATTAAGACCAATACCCCAAAACCTATTGCTTTGCATGCCACCATGCACCATGAATGCTGCTGTTAAGGTGACAAAGGGCCACACTCCCCAATACTCTGCTTCTGAGGGCAGCTATTTAAATAGGAAGATAGATTCATCTATACTTATGATAGATAGATAGACAATATAGATTTTAGTACCAGAGACAAAATCAGGTGTGGAAAGCAGACAGTTTATTTTTCTTCCTCCTCCTTCAAGTGGCCACCTCCGCCTGAATTCCTCTGTACATGTAGGCATATCTACAGAGACAATTTGAAAAGCATGATGAAGTTTAAGTTCAGAGGCTTTCGGTAGCTTACCTTTAATAAAACCCAGATGTGACTCAAACTTGAGTAGGCCTTACTTGCCAAGAGTATTTGTTGCTATTATTTAAAGAAAAATCGAGCGAGTTGATGATCTGAATCACACTGCCGGGGGGGAGAGATGCTTAGTTAAATAGTTATTATTCTTTTTTAATAACTCCTATTTAGATTGGCTTCATTATGTGACTTACAAATCACATCATCTTTATTAAAGACACTTAAAATATTCAACATGAAATGAAATTCCAAATGCTTGATTTACTATAAATTGTGCACAGGTGTGGGACTGTTTACAGTCCTTTGGTACAGGAGGAAGTCAAGCTTTCCTTTATGTTTCACAGTGCAGTAAATACCGTTTAACTCTGAAATGTTAGGATCGTTACAAGGAAGCTTTATATACGAAGCATCTGTCAATGCAGATCAACTTTCTGACTCAGGGACCATCATGGTATCTCTAAAGAGACACTAAGAGTGCTTCTTTGTTAGAACCTTAAAAAGGAAAGATCTCTACATATAGAAAAGATTCAAACCCCCAAATGCTTTTGAGAGAAAAAAAAAAGACTGCAGATTAGGGAAGTATATGCTAATATGGGCAAAACCTGAAATGGGCTCCCCTGGGATGGCAGCGTTTGGAAAGGGCACAGCCAATCAGAGCACAGCTAAAACTGCTTCTGAAGGTGAGATCATTGGAGAATCTACTGGTCTCTTTAACTGTGTTTTAGTTGATTTTTCCGATTAGTAATATCTAGTCTCTAATCAGCCCCAGAGACTGGCAAAAAAAAAAAAAAAAAAAAAAAAACACACACACACAAATTGTAGAAGATGACAAATCAGTTCTTTTGAGATTTCAGAAGATGAGAAGTAAATGAGTAGAATTATGTATGTGTGTGTCTGTGCTTAGTGACCTGAGACCATTTATTTTGCGGTGACATGGGGGAGCTCTGGGCTGGGAGCAGGCAGCTGGGTTGTAGTGCTGCTTCTGGCGCAGCAGGTACGTGGGACCTTGGAAAATAACAACTGCCCTGTGACTCAGTTTCCTCGTCTATCAAAGGGGCAGCTGGAAAACCTACCCGGAGGCCCTCTTAGCCTCCAAACTCTAGGATAAGGTGCATTCTAATCTAAGGCAAAAGCTCCTGAGTATCAGCTTAAAACTGCTGGTGACTGTAAGTAAAAAACAACAAAAACAAAGTCACTTTGGGTTAATTTTGCTTACCCTTACTAGCATGGGCAGCAGCAGTAACTCCAGAACACGGGCTATGTTCTAGGGACCGAGCTGAGATCTGTGCAAGCTCCTTCAAGGCTTACAACAACCCTGTGAGGGAGCTGCTGGTTCCTCCAGGGTGAGGTCAAAGACAGATCCCACCAAAATGGCCCAGCTCGTAAGCGGCAGAAAGAGGTAAACTCATGGGACTCTGACTTAATGCCAGTGCTCTTAACCACTATCACCTCCTCATGTAATTTGGGACTCCTGAATATTCTAACCAATCTCATAGCTTCCCCCCATCTATGGACATTTAAGCTACCTTCATATTTTACCAGTCTTCTTTAAGAAATTGTTCATCCCGGGCACCTGGGTGGCTCAGTTGGTTAAGCAACTGCCTTCGGCTCAGGTCATGATCCTGGAGTCCCCAGATCGAGTCCCACATCGGGCTCCCTGCTGAGCAGGGAGTCTGCTTCTCCCTCTGACCCTCTTCCCTCTCGTGCTCTCTATCTCTCACTCTCTCTCTGTCATATAAATAAATAAAATCTTAAAAAAAAAAAAGAAATTGTTCATCCCAAGTCCCAGAGTATGAAAATAAATCTGATATTGTTGTTTTACATTACTTACAAAGATGCTTTTAGTCCTTCCTTTTCATTTCATTTTTTATATTTTTTCCTTGATTTTTTTGGTATTAAATGTTAAAAATAATTTTAATAGAGCATGGTTTGAGTCCCTTCAGTCCTAATATCATATTTCATTACCAACTATTAAAACACCATATATTTGGGGCGCCTGGGTGGCTTAGTAGGTTAAACATCTGCCTTTGGTTCAGATCATGATCTTGGGGTCCTGGGAGCATCAGCCTTCCTGCTCAGCTGGGAGCCTGCTTCTCCCTCTCCCTCTGCCTTCCACTCCCTCCTGCTTGTGCTCACTTTCTGTCTTTTCTCAAATAGATAAATCTTAAAAAAAAACACACAATATATTTAATTGTCTAAGAATTTCAACTAATTTGTGTGAATGGCTTTCACTGGTTCTTTCTTTTTACACTCAACCTGTTTAATTGAGCCAATGATTAAAACATCTGGAGTGTGCTAACACACACACACACACACACACACACACACACACACACACACACACAGAGCAATACATTGATCATAATGTCCTTAGTTATAAAGCAAGTTTTTCTTGAAGGTAAGGCTTGTTTCCAAAGCTTCCGTGGTAGAAGAATCCACAGTCAGAGACTTGAGACCACATGGGTAGACTGGCACTCAAATTGTGATGAATTCTTGCAGGCCTTTTGGGCCTTCCTTATGTATTTCTTAAACTAACATAAGCACACACCACAAATATAATGTCTGTCAGGGACACATGACACATTTTACATTAGTCATAATGGATACCAAATGTTTTCCATTTCCTATCTCCTTCAGGATCTCACATACCTTTAGTAATGATGATGTACATCACTTCATTTCACTTTGGTGGAGCAAGCAGATACACGAAAGGTCAGGTGCATTGTTTTCTGTATCATCTCTTCCCTTCAAATATTCAATGTCTTTCTGATTTTAGAACTCAGAGTTATCTATATCTACTTGCCACTAATACTTCAGTTTCCAGAAAGGCCCATGAGGTTCTAGAAAGACCCTCCCTCAGCTCACTTACCATCCTCTTATTAGGAGCGGGGGCTTTCTCAGATGACCATACCCCTCCCTAGGCTTCTGTGAAAAAAACTTCACCTCTCTTTAGCCTCTTTCTCTATTTCTAAACCATCGTTTTCTTCTTTTCCTAATTCTTTTCCATACAAGTGACTCTTGCGTGATGTTGGAACTAAAAATCTCAAGGTTTTATCGACTATAAGAGACTACTATCACACATTAGACTTAACAAAAGGAAACTCGTGGATGGAAAGGACTACTGTAAATATTTTTCAATATTTGTTTTAAAAGTGAACATTTCCCCCAGTTTCTTAACAGTTAAGTCTACACTGACCCAGCTCTCTCACTCCTTGGTAGTTCTCACTTTTTTTGAATGTAGATAGTAGAGTTATTTGTGATCATCAAAAATTAGAAATAAGGAAGTTACCCTTCAACAGGGGGCTGGTTTGACAAACTGTAGCACACCCATACATGAAATATCATACGTAAAAGAATGAGTCAATCAATCGTTCAGAACAAAGTACTGAATCATAAAACAACACAGTTGAATCTCAAAGGCTTTAAGCTGAGTGAAAGGAGCTTCTCAAAGGACTACTTACATACGTTTCATTTCATTCATTTACATGGTATTCTGGAAAAAAGCAAAACTACAGGGACAGAAATCCATAAATTCTTTTAGCAGCTGGGGCTGGAAGTAGGCATTTACTACTAGGAGGCATGGGGGAATTGGGGAAGAAAATGGAACAGTTCTGTATTTTGATTGTGGTGGTAGTTACATGACTGTATGCATTTCTCTGGCTTTTTCTGAGTTCTGCAAGGTGCTATGACTTCTTTTTATCTCCTGACTCTCTCTCTCTTTTTTATGATTTATTTATTTGAGAGAGAGAGAAGAAAAGAAAGAGCAAGTGTGAGTGGGGTTATGGACAGAGGGAGACGGAGAGAAATCCTCAAGCAGACTCCCCACTGAGTGCAGAACCCCACATGGGGCTCGATCCCACGACCCTGTGATCATGACCTGAGCTGAAATCAAGAGTCGGATGCTTAACTAACTGAGCCAGCCAGGCGTCCCTATCTCCTGAATCTTTATCATAATCCTCCATCATCTGAGGGCTGGATGGTTCCACTCCACAGTGCACACTGGCCGGCAGTGCCTAATCTGCACTGCACTTTTAAATTAGTATTTTACAGTCTTCACATTTTCCCAGCTTTTATCCTCAGTCATTTTTACCTTCACTCAGGCATGTTTGTGACAGGATTTGTTAAATTTCAGCTAGAGTAAAGAAGGGATCTGTGCTAATTCTGCAGATTCTCAGTGCTGGAATTGACATTTAAGTTCTCTGCATCATGGATGCTTGAATATCTTCTCTATAGTATTTCCTCCAAAGAGTTACTTAGCCTCTCCTTGGATACCAGTAGGGTGGAGGAATGCATCACTACGTGAGCTAAGGCTGATTAATTCTTCCACAGCCCTGATGTTAAGAAATTCTTTGTAAAACTCAGCCACACCTCATGAACTAAAATACTCAAATTATTTTTGCTAATCTGAAACCTCTCTGAAATTCTCTTATTCCTTCCTCTACAATTGCCCTGTGACCTTTGCCCTTAGGCAACTGTTTTCTATCAATAAAATATATAATCCTCTTCCCCTAGAATGATTTCAGAATTTCTTATATTCTACTAATAAGCTTATAAATGTGGAAGAAATGGTTAGGATTTTTGGAAAATGCTCACCTAACTCATTTCAAACTCATTTCAAAAAAAATTTTTTTAACAAGAGTAATGGTAGGACAATTCTGTTATAAGTAATCCAGTCTGACAGTCCCAGAGCCTGTACATCACTGACATGCAATCTGGAGCTATCATATGGAGAAGACGAACAGAAATAGTCCCCCAAAAAACACTCATTCATCCTGCCTTTTCAAATTTTAAAACACACCCAAGTAATTCGGATGTTTATATTTAGCTCTACTAACATACGCATTACGAAGGCTATTAAAAGGAAAATAAACAGCAACATCCAAAGGCCAATCCCCATCTCCTCTAAGAGCTGAGAGAGAAAATTCTGAGACTTGGAGGTGGCAAATAACATTAGGACTGGAATTCCATCTGGAAAACCCATTTCTACCACCTCCATCACTGCTCAGGACAATGAACACACAGAATTATAGACCAAATAACTCTTGAAAACACACGATCACATGAATGTCATTTTGCTAATTAAAACCCTTCCACAATTCCCTATACCCTGTTGTAATAATACCTAAATCTTTATTTGACGGAGCATTTGAGGCCTTTTTTAAAGGCCCCACCACCATTTCTAGACCCTTCTGCTACCACAGCCCTTACTGTCTATGGCAATGGACAAGTAATGACTCCCCAGACTTGCTATGTTCTTTCACATCTGTGCACCTCTGTTCACTATGGTCACTTTGCCTTGAAATATCCTTTCCTCTTGAAAACCATATGGATGTCCACAATCCTCCCCTCTCTTCCTTAGACATGTCTGTTTCTAAGGCATCACTGCAGGAATGTGATGCCCATGCTATGGAGCAGGATCTCTGCCCCTTAAGGCCAGGTGTCCTGCATTCCTTATTCTCCAGTAAGCACCTCACCTGCCTGCTCTAGCATAGCCCATTGGCAAACTGATCCATGGAATATCACTCTCATCCTTATATTTCAACAACCTGTTAAATCTTCATATTTGCTTAGCTTAAACCATCATGGGGTAGTTATTTTAAATAATAGAAAAGCACAGATATAAGAAAAAGATTTCTCAATAATTTGTACATCCCTGTGAAATTCTATTAATTAAATTTCCCCCTATACACATTGGTATCCAATGTGGAAATTTCATGTGGAAAGAAATAAGAATAGTTCATGTGGAGATTATTCAGGTTTGCAAATACATAAGCTCTTGAAAACATGGATTTTACTGTTGTCTAAATACATAAGACCTGTTGGCTACCTTTATCTACTCTGAACAAATACAGTTTTCTCTATTCAATCAAGAGTAATTTATTTCTTGAATCCATCATATCCTTTCAGCCTCTACTGGCAGTGAATTAATTCATTCTCTATTTATTTCTTGTAACAGTGCAATGGACTCCTAACTGGCTTTGATGCTTTCAGTCTCAACCCACTACATGCACGCACACAGACACACACACACACCCACCCACCCCCACACACACACTATTTTCAACTTACCAGTGGTACCAGATTTTTTAAAATATGAGAATCACGAGCACCGAGTGCTGAATTGGGATCCTGTAAAATATGAGAATCACTTTTCAATCTAAAAATAATTTTCTTTCACTTCCCTACCATGCAACTACATCAATCTTGGGGCCTCCAGTGGAGACAGTCAACAGAGTACCCATGTCCTTAAATGAAGACTACTCCCCTAATTTCACTGTCAGAAGCCAGAGACAAATATACACACACGTACTACTAATAATCCCTTCCTAAAGACCCGAAAGACTCCACCAGCAGGGTACAAGGGAAGTCCCATTCTAGAAAAGATGACTCATCCTCTAGACCTCCACTTGGTGGAGACAAGTGGCAGCCCCCAAACCATGTGGACCTGCAAACCTCTTCTGTGACATTTCTTTCCATAGTCTGGGCACTTTCCCCGTAATCCTCTCATGTGGTGGCTATTTTCTCCTCCACTTTCCTTGTACCTTGGGCATGGAGGTGGGGGATATGTTCTTGCCTCTCACCGCCATTTCCAGGCATTTTCCCTCCCACCCCCAGCTTCAAATTTTACACATTCGAAGTGCCACTGTCATTCACTATAATGATACTGTCAGTCACTGTTGCTAGCCCAACCCATCCCAGGGTGCTCTTCTGCTTTTCTTGATGGTTTCAGCACTTGTTTCTCTACCTCCATGCTGTACACTATTTTTGGCATACCTTGTAGTGATTCCAATATACACATAGCCAATACTTCCAGGTCACTGGAGTTTCTGCTATTTGGCCTCCTCTCTTCCAACAATCTTATCTTCCACACCACTTCAGCCACTCTCTTCCACAGTGATAGCCTAGAACTTGTCATTCACAATAACTGCAATTTTACCACAAACTCAGTCTTAAATATCCTGCCCTCCAAATGCCACCTTCTTTATTTACAAGTCACTCCTATTATACCAACTCAAACAATCCTTTTTCCCATGGGTACCCCTAATCTAATGATCTTACCATCTTTTCAGTCCTTCAACTTGTTCATGCTTTTCTGTCTTTACTCAGCTTAAATCTTTGGTTAATCATTATAATACTCTTGCATGCATCCTCAACTCCCTAGCTCTTTCTTGCTTCTTCATCCCCTTAATGAAATGAAACCAAGCTTAAATTTAATCTTTGCCTACTCCTGCCTGCACTCAGGCCATTGAATTGGGCAGGAGAAGAAATTAAACATTCCATAATGACTACTCTCAATTTAAATTCATGATAGTTAACATCAAGTGGGCCCTTCATGCTGCCCAGTAAACAAATACCATCCCCGAGTCTGTTCACTCACTCTCCTTCTTTCCTAGACAACTGTTTTGATTTTTTCTCCTTTCTCCTATAATTTCCAATACATCCCAACTCACCTCTGTGCCAATGGCCTTGCTTCACATCTCACTGAGAAAATGGAAGCAACAAAAGATGAACACCATAAAAACAAATATCACAGAATCTCATCTGTGCCTATATCCTCACTACTCCCGCTGTCTAGGAATGAGCTGCATTTCAAGCTCAGGCCAATTCCTCCTCTTGATCTCTGCCCTGAAGTCTGAACACAAACATCACTTCTTCACTCTTCCCTCTCTCTGTTTCATCATCAAATTTCCCTCCCAACTGTACCAGTCCTATTCATCTTTAAACATATTATTTCTCCCATCTTCAAAAACAAACAGGAAAAAAAAAGCAAAAAAATAAGATTCCTGATCCCACATCCTTTTCCAGCTAACACTTAACTTCTGTCTTTCCTTTACAGCAAAGCTCCTTGACAGGGTTGTCTATAATTGCTGTCTCCAAAGTCCCTGTTGCTATTCTCTCTTAATCCCACTCCAACCAAGCCTTTGCTCACACTATGCCATGGAAACTTCTCTCACTGAGATCACTAAAGACAGTTTTCAGTCCTTGTATTACTTAACCAATTGTACACTTCTCTTTGGATTACAGGATATTGGCTTTACTCCTACCACTCTGGCTGCTCCTTCTTATTCTCCTTTGTTGGTTCAACCTCATGCCCCATGGCCACTAAATATTGAAACATCTCAGAGTCTGGTCCTTATAACTTACTGGATTTCTAACTTATTTGCACTAATTTCTTTGGCAATCTTTTCCAGTCCATGTTTTAAATATCATCTATATACTAATGACTCCTGTGTTTACATGTCTAGCCCAGCAGTTTCCCCTAGACTTCAGACTCACTACATTCAACTGCCTACTCAGTATTTTCCACATGGATATATGACAGGTATTTCAAGTCTTTCATGCCCAAAACCAAATTCCTGCTTTTCACCCTTCAAAGCTGCTCCTCTCAGCATTGTCTCCATCTCATGAAATAGAAGTTCTATCCTTCCAGTTACTCAAGCCCCAAAACTCTGAATCATCGATATTGTTCTATACTCAACCCCTCAGCAAATCCTGTCAACTCTACCTTTAAAGTAGACATTTCCTGGGGGTGCCTGGGTGGTGCCATTGGTTAGGCATCTGACTCTTGGTTTTGGCTCAGGTCATGATCTCAGGGTCGTGAGACCGAGGCCTGCTTTGGGCTCCATGCTCAGTGCAGAGTCTGCTTAAGACTCTCTCTCTCCTCCATCTGCCCCTCCCTTCCACACTCTCTCTCTCTCTAAAATAAATAAATCTTTAAAAATAATAAAATAAAATAAAATAAAATAAAATAAGACATTTCCGCCCCCCCCAAAAATAGACATTTCCACCACCTCTGCTGTTACTACCCTCCTCCATTGCATATCATGCCTCAACTGAAATACTCTAATAGTTTCCTAATGGGTTTCCTTGCTTCCACCCTCATCCATGACCAAGTCTATTCCCCACACAGTGGCCAGAATGATACTATTTATACATACGTTGGATTATTTTTGTCCTCTTCTCAGAAACAGTCACCATCTTCCCATCTTACTCAGAATAAAATCAAAGGTCTTATACTATCCCAAGGTCCCTATATAATCACTCTATTACCTCTCTTTATGATTCCTACCACTACCACCCTCCACCACTCAAAGTTCACCTCCTGCAACTCTGCACCACTCTCAGGCCACACTGGCCTCCAGGTTATTCCTCTAATCATGTCACCGACTGTTCTCTCTCAGGACTTCAACATCTGCTGTCCCCTGTGTCTGGGATGGTTTTTGCCCATATATCTGTCTGGCTTGATTTCTTAGCTTCCTAAATATATTGCTCAAATTTCACCTTTTCATTGAAAATGTCCCTGGTCCCCCAATATTTGTCTTCATCCTTCATTCCTTTATTTTAGTACTTAAAATATATTCCTATATAGCATGGAAAATATTTCACTCATTTGTCTTATTGTATCTCTATCTCCCCACTAGAGTGCAAGTTACATTAGGGTTGGGAATTTCATTTCTTTTTGTTCATTGCTCTGCCTTCAGTGCCTAGAAAAGTTTCTGGCAAAGCCATACTAAATATTAAGGGAATAACTGCTGTACTTCCAGCTATCAGTTGACCAAGAAAATACATGGTAAAAATTTTTATAAACACAATTATGTCCTCAAATTGCCTTTTTTGATCATAAAATCATTTAGTACATTCAGGAAAAGATAGAAAGGATATGCACTAGAGAATGTTCTGAGCCCCTCTGGAATTTTCAAACTTACAGATAATATTTGGAGCCATGTGAGATTTTCAAATCCCTTGTAATAACTTCTTGGATCTCTCTGCAGTCGTGATCCAGAGATTGAAACCAACACTGTACTATTTCTGCCAAGGTAATCTTTCCAAAATATAAGGCCCCATCATTTTACTCCTCTGGTTAAAGTCCTTTAGGATTGCCTATGCCTATAGCAGTGCTTCACAAATTTTCACCTGCAACTGAATCATCCAGAGAACTCCTTAAGACACAGACTATTGGGTCCCACCCTAGAGTTTCAAATCCAGTCAGTCTGAGGTGGGGACGGAGAATGTGCACATCAAGTTCACGGGAGATTCCACTGCTACTTGTGCTGGGACCACACTTTGCGAACCACTGGGCTAAAAAATGAACACGTTTGCTTCCCTCCCAGTTCCCCCTCCAGATGAACCTACATGATATACTTCAGAAATAGTCAGTCTGGGGCCCTCTAGGCAAACTGCTGGGAGCGTTCCTGGATTGCTCATCCAAGTTTTCTCCTGACCAATCCTTCCAAGGCTCCAACTCAGTTAACTGCACTCTGCAATTTGATCCCCCGGGGCTGATAGGAAGACCAGTTCTGATTTGGTCTCCTGAGAAAGCCTTCCAGGGACATTCCTGACAGCCAAGTCAGAAGACTGAGTCCTGGGAACCACTGGTGTCTACATCAGTCAGCCAGCTGTAGCCAGCCGCCAACGAGGTAGGATAACAACGAGAGCCAATGTTTATCTACACACTCACTAAGTGCCTGGATATTTGCTAAGAACTTTCCATGTATCGCTTTATTAAATCCTCTCAAAAACCCTACAAGGCAGGTACCATCATTATCTCGATTTTGTAGATGAGAAAACTGAACCTCATCAAGATTAAGTGTTGTGGTAATAATTAAATAGCTTGTTAGTAGCAAAGCCTGGACTTGAGCCCAGATATTCTAATTCCAGAAGCCAAAGTTGTAACCAGGTGCTACGCTACCTTGTCCTAATGATGAAATCAAGAAAGAGAAAAACTAACACAACTAAACTACTTCCCAACATGATTTGGGAATGTTCAGTCAGGACTAAAAAACAATTGGATCAATTTTAAAATCAAGTAGCATTGTGGAAGTTAGTTGACTCCAAATCAATTTTTGCTTTTTTCTTACCTTTAAACTATATTATCAGCAGAGAGTTAAAAAAATTTAAATATTTAAAATTTTAACTTAAAACTGAATGAAGGAAAATTATTTTAAAAGGCTACAAATTGGTCTAATACAGTTGCTTAAGATATGCCAATTTTCCTTGTAGTAGTTATTACCTCATATTTGAAGTCATGGTTTTTATTATATTTCCATTTGAAATACTGATAAAGCCCATTTCCACCTCAAAGTGCGGTCTGTAACCAGCCGTATGGACCAAACCTGGGGACTTGTTAGAAATGTAGACTCTCAGACTGCACCCTAGGCCTGCTGAGTCAGACTCCATATTTTAACAAGATCTCAGGTGACTCTTACGCAGAGGTCACATTATGCAATTGTTGCTAAATTTTAAATCCAGGCATACTGGTAAAGAAGTGTCAGGTAGTAAAAGTGCCCTGGCCCAGACATCAGGAGAACTTTCTCTCATAACTAGCTGTATGACCCGGATTGGTATCACTTCTCTTGGCCTGCATTCTTCATTTAAAAGAAAGAAGGATGGACCTAGATCTGCAGTGGTTGGCTGCACATTGGGATCATCTGGGATCTTGAAAAAAAATATTGATGCCCAGTTATCACCGATAGAGAATCTAATTTAAACTGGTCAGGGGTGTGGCCTGGGCATTGGGATTTTTAAAAACATCCCCCTGTGATTCAAACATGTAGCCATGATTGAGAACCACTAGCTTAGAACAGTGATTCTTAGTGTGTTCCCTGGACCTAGAGCATTGGCATCACCTGGAGACTCAGAAACTCAAATTCAGGTCCTACCTCACCTACCGAATTGGAAGCTCTGGAGGTGGGGCCCAAAAACCTGTGTTTAACAAACCCTCTGGGTGACTCTGCTATGAGCTACACTTTGAGAGCACTGACCTGAGAAATCACCACTTTTATTCTGTACAGCTATAATTTTAGCACATATTTCTGATTAGATATGTTAACAATATGTTTACCTCATGAGTCCCATGATATTTAACTTGAAGACTTTCTATTTTGGGGTAAGGAGGAAAGAGGAAATTCTCAGGAAGAGTTCCAAATGGTGACAAAAAAAAAAATCCTTGACAACAACCATGCAATTTTTGGTACCTTTTTCCTCTAAGATGAACTTCACAATTGAGAAGGCATATTTAGCATATGCCCATCTGATGAATGACATGCTTTGCTTAGAATTCCTTTATTTTTTAAAATATACCTCTTATTGCATGAGAAAGTTGTAATAGAATTTTTTTTCTGATGAGTAGAATTTAAATATAAATATAACCTGGGGTCTATATTCTTGGAAAGGGGCACACACACCTCTTATCCATTGCTAAATGGTTGTTTAGAAGTCCCCTACGAGACCCCAGCTGGTGTTGGCGCTCATTCTGCCTGTTCCAAGACCTAGAACCAGTTAAAAATTTAAGATTTCCACCTTTAGGCAGAGAGTTGAAGCAGACTGGGTAAGATCTGAACATGTTTGGACATTTCATCCTGTAGGAAGAAAGAGCAACTAAAATCCTTTGGACAGGTTCTGTCTCCCATTGGTCTGAAACATCCTTCCCATGGTTATAAAAAGAAATAATCCAGAGAGGAGAGTACCAAAAGTTGACATATCCTAAAAAAGACTTCACAAAAACAGGAAAATGCCCATCTTTAAATATAAAGAAATAATTTTCTTGTGCCTTGAGTTTCTTTGAGGTTTTACAATGAAAATGAGGACAAGAAAATCCTATTTTGGAGAGTACCTAATTTATTTTAAAATACTTTTGATCCTTAAATCCCTTAGCAATGATAGTAATATTAATTCAGACTATTTTAAGTTATGCAAGTGAAATGTTACACTTTATGGAAAAGATGAGTTTATAAATACACAAAGCCTCTTGACTGGATTTTATAAAGATCAGCATGGAATCTGGAGTCCAGCCTGGCATTTTATGTCTGAGCTGTAAGAAGTGTCCCATCTTCCAGAGATATCTGCAAACAAATAGCAGAGCAGAGGGGTGGCACCTGGTCCCCAAAGGGGACTAGTAATCTAAGTCAATGGCCGCCCCCAGCAAACTCCCTGTTTCTAACAGACAAGCTATACAATAGCAGTTCACTCCCCTGTGGCTGTGCAAATCGGCAAGCAACTCTGGATAAAAACTTCTCCTTAGATACCACAGTTTGCGCACAATAGATACTTTGTATGATATGCATACAGAGCCCTCTTCCACTCTCTCCCTCCCTCTCCCCTTTATCCTTGAAAAACAAGGCTTTCAACCATGGGGTGCTTAGACCCTATCTATCTGCTTTGCCTTTCCTTTCAAGTTTCTCTGTGGCAGAAGATGCAATGGCACCCATGAAGTCGGCCCAGGGTTACCTGACAGACCAGAGCCTGAATTCTCAGGCTCCTGGGCCCCTCCTCCTTGAGTAGTTTAGAATTCTGTCTTGCTCCCAGCTAAGTCAGGGGAGGCCTGGAGGCCACTGTGGCCTCTGAGAGGCAGCTTTGATTTCCCTCATCCCACCCCTCCTGAGGCCCATTAGGATTCCGTGCCTCACGCTTCAAAGTCCCTCCATCTCCTGTCCCCCGATATGACCTAGATTCTCTCGCCAACCTCCATCCATACTGAGGAGACCAGATCCTTTTCACCAGCTTTCAAACCAACTTTGAAGCCTCCTGGCACTGAACAAAGGTCCTAAAACCTTCAAGTAACCCAAATGGCCTCCAAAGCTATAGTGTAATTGGCCCCATTCACCAGACTTTCTTGTCTTCCCTTCCACCACTCAACAGACTCTTGTGAGCTTGCTGCACCTTTTGGACAGTGGGTCTCTGACCCGCTGCCCGCCCCCCCCCCGCCCCCAGCTAGTTTCCCAGGCCCCTGCAGTCCCGGCTCACCCTGCTGCCTACTCAGCTGTGTGTTACCTTCTGTTCTTGACACTTGACATCAAGCCTGCTCAGGTTAGGACCTAGGTGGTTTCCCCAATATCATATAAGATGAAAGGAAGAAAAGATCAGACACCCACCCAGCCAGTAGGGTGGCATTTTCTTTCCCAAGCTCTGTTTACAGGAGAAAAAAAAAAAACAAAAACAAAAAAGTTTTTTGCATAGTGACATCACCACGAAGCATATAGCCACTTAAAATAAAAAATAGTTAAAAAAAAAACAGTTAAAAACTGTTTTACTTCGCTTTTTAGAACAAAAGTTTAGACTATCTGAATGTATAATAATAATAAAACAAGTCATAAAAACCCTACAGCTTTCTGAGGACCTGCTATAGGTCAGTTGCTTTATTGGGGTCTTTGTTTTGTCTGCTGGTTCACGGTGTCTAGAACAGTGCCGGGGACCTGGCTGAACTGTGTGTGGGGGAGGATTCCACTAATAAAATGGCTGAATGTCTTTGCAGCCTATGTTCTTAACTACTGCTCCACACTACCTCTGTTCTGAGCGCGGAAATAGAAATTCTATTTCATTCCATGCCAAGTCATTTTCCCTGCTAATGATTCAGGAGGGGTAAGCAAGAGGCCTTCTACCATTCTAGTCTCACTGATGACAAAAATCAAAATTATAAGCATTCGAGTATGCCTTATGCCTTAAGGTATAAAAATTTATAAACAATAAGAATTTAAAAAGCAAGAAAACCCTAAAAGCTAATTGCTCATTAAGGCATATTTGTTTAAATATTGGTTTGTTAGTTGTTGGCTAAAAGACCTTCATTCAAGCTATTTTAAAATTAAGAAGAGGCAACACTTATAAGCCACAGTGAAAATGGATTATCTTCCCACTTCACTTTATTTGAAGATAAAACTGTCAGTTCCACACACAGTGGAAGACAGTGTGACTCAAGGACTTTGGCAATCTTGTCAAGTCTGAGGAACTCCAGTGGGAAGGAAACTTCTCTCTCCCCACAAAGTACTTTAAAAATAAGATCTTGGGCTCCCCCAATGCCTTACCAAGCTGGGTTTCTGTAATCTCTCAGATTGCAGTCCTGAAATGTCTGGGTGGGAAATCCTGGCACAAAATGAAAACAAGGGAGGTTTAAAAGGACAGCAACAGCCCAGAAAGCCAGGACAATGCAGAGGAAATGCCTTAGTAACCCACGAGATGACACCACTCACGAAACCTGGGAGGAACCGCACACCCATCAGTGACTAGGCTGAGGAACAAGAAATGGAGACTAAGATCTCCTTGTAGCTAGAAGGGGATTGACTGTATATCCAGTTTGGGCAAATCACCAGAGGAATTTTCATTCATCTCCCTCCTGAGCTACTGAGATGCGGGCATAGCCTGCCTTGGGATGCTCTTCAGAATGCTTGAGCCGCTTCTTCCATTTCTCTGTTCTCCTTCCATTCAGTAATCATTCACTGGCTGCATTACTCCATGCTAGATGACAAATTGCCACTCTGTATACTAACAAGATTGTACTATGCACACTACACACATCATCTAATTTAAGATGACCCTATGAAGAAACTAAGATGGGACCCCAGGGGTTCTGGCCAGCGTCACTCAGCTAATAGGCTCAAGAGGTGGGGCTTAAAACCAGGCAAGCTGACCACCGAACATGGGACCTAAATCACTTCTCAGCACTGTGCAAGAGAGGACTCTACCTGCAAAGGCCTGGAACCTGGAACCAGGGACCATTCCTGACTACAAACATCTATCCTGCTATCTGAGAGACACTTCCCCAAAGGGGATAAGATGAAGCACCTACAGTGCTCTCTAAGTCCGGCTGAGCATTGGAACCACCAGGGAAGCTTTTACGTATATTTATACTAGTACATTTCTTATCCTTAACTAATATATTTATTAACCTTGTTAATGCAGAGAAATATAGCAAGAAAACAGCAACAAGAAAAGTGGCTCATATTCCACTGACAGATTACCCTTGATGAGAGGCAAAAAAAAGCAAACCAGTTATTCCACATAGTTACATACATTCCATAGTTACTGAGCACCTCTGATTGGCAGGTCTTGTCCTCATGCTAAGGTGTAAAGAAGTAAATAAAACAGACATGAATCCCTGGCCAGTGGAGCATTCTATTCAGAGTGACTTAAAAAGCATAAATCCTGTCCAAATCTAACAACTACTAATGATTTCTTATGTTTCTCTTTGAAAATACACATGGAGTTATCGGTATAGCTATTCAAGAACCTTCCTAAATTTTTACTCCCGAAGGGCTTTCTTTTGGAATTTCTCTTTACCCTTCTGAGCCTTCTTTTACCGATGTTAAATTCTACATTTTTTTCCATATCACAACATAAATGTACTCATTTTTTTCATGGCTGTACATTTCAACATTTTGAATGTACCATAATTTTATTTAATGTCTCCCCTACTGATGTTCATTTGTGTTATTTCTAATTTGTGCTTTAAAAACCAACATTGCATTTAACATCCTTACTCATATGTTTGAGTGACCTTTTGGGAATATAAAGCAGATTTCTAGTAAAAAACTTGCTAGGGCAGAGAGTATGTGCTATAAAAATATGCATATATAAATATTATCACATCACCTTGTGCAGAGTTTGGAAAAATTTACTCCCTTACACACATGACTGTGTATAAGATTGGTTTCTCACAAACCCAATTCTTAAAAATTTGTCCAACTTTTAAATATTTATCAATCTCCTAAGTGAAGAAGTATACGTATATCCCTTATTTTCATGTATATTTTGTTAATTATGAGTGAAATTGAATATAGTTTTATATTTTCACAGGCAATATATATTTCTTGTAATGTTTGCTCATATTCAGTCTTCTTCTGGGTTGTCTTTCTTACTGATTCTTATACAAGCTCTTTGTTAATTAAAAAAATAGCCATTTACCTAACATTTGTATTTAAATTAATTTTGTCATTTATTAACTTAGTTTCTGAATAATTTTTCCCAAACACAAGTTATTAATTTTGTGTAATTAAATTTCTATCATTTCTCCAGCTTATAGTTTTGGGCTTGGATCCTGATTTCAAAAACCTTTTCTACTGCAAGAGCATAAATTTATTCACTTGGGCTTCCTTCTATAAATTTATGGCATCAGTTTTTATGCTTGAACCGTTGTTCAATCTATAATTTATTTTGGTGTAAGAAGTGGAATAGGAACCCACTTTATTTATTTGTTTAAATGTTCATCCAGTTGTACCCAAACCATTTATTTAATAGTTACTGTTTTCAACAATGAATTTAAATGTCATTTTTATCATAGCCTAAATCCCCATATACATAAGTATCGAGGTTTACTTCTAGATTTTCTAATCTGTTTTTTATTACCTATTATTGAGGACCAAATAATTTAATTATTGTGATTTTATGATATAATTTAGGGTAAGTCTCCTCTGTCAGACCACTCTTTCTTCATAATTTCCTGGAGTGTTGTTTCCTTATGTTTCTTCTTGCAGATAAATTGTGATATAATTTTTTTCTAGTTCACATTTAAATCATGTTAGTATTTTAAGTGCAATTGCATTGCTTTTATAGGTTTATTTCTGGAGAGCTGACAAGCTTGTGATATTAAATTTGGAGGTAGTTTTTGACAATTCTGATTCTTGGGCTCTATCCCTGGAGATTCTGATTCAGTAAATCTCGAGAGGGGAATAGGAAACAGAATTTTCAAGCACTCCAGGCTATTGTTCAGATAGGTTCTGGCAATACCAGACATGGAAATTCAGAGACGGTGTTTACTCCTTTTGTAAAGAATTAGATGGTCTTCCTAAAGGAGGTGCACTTGCATGGAACTTCTTGAAGAATTAATAAGATTATGTTTTTACATCAAATGTTTAAAGAATAGAAAAGGGTAAGAGTGAAAAAGATAATGAATGTATAGAATTTTAGTGATACAGAGGCAAAAACAAACTATGTATCAGGTAGGAAAGACAATGTGAGGCAGAGTCTCAAAAGGGTTAAGAAGCAGGGTTTAGGATGAGATTTTACCTTGAAACTGCAAGGTGAATTGGGACCCAAACCTGGACTGTACTGACCGCCTGGATAAGCAGTTTGGAAGCTCTGTATCAGGGAATAAGAATGACTGGAGGCATTGAAGTGTGTGTGTGTGTGTGTGTGTGTGTGTGTGTGTGTGTGTGTGTGTGTGTGTGTGTGTGTGTGTGTGTTGGGGGATATCATGTCTGTAGCTATGCCTTGGGATAGCAAAATGTTGGCTGAGTTGGAAGCACAAAAGAATCAAGTCAGGAAAGCCATTAGGGATGATTATGACAGTTCACACAAAAGATAAATGATGTGGTCTGCAGACAGTGAGGGATAGAATGAGGGACACTTGCTCAGGTGTCTGGGACTTGTGTGAGCTACAGTGATTTATTGCTCCAATGAGTACTACCCTCTTATCTCCAAAGCTACCGTAGGATCCAGGAATTTTAGGGCTGGGAGGGATCTCTGAATTGATTTAGACCCTAAGAAGTGCAGGGATCCACACACGCTCGAACTTAATACACACAATGGCAGACTGGAGCCTTGATTCCAGGAGGCAGAGAGAAGGAGTAAAAAGCATGTGAGCCTGGATTCAACTCTGGACTCCCACACCATCTCTGTAACATTGGGGAAGGAACTAAATGTCAGTTTCCTCACCGAGAAGATGAGAATAGTAACATCCATCTCCTAGATTTGTTGTGAAGGAAAAAAAAAAAAATGTGACAATGAGCATTCCCCTCCCCTCTGTCTTCCAACAGAAGAGAGAAAAGATGATTGGTCCCCCTCCCTCCTCAGGTCCCCTACTGCAGGGTAAAACTCTTAGTATTGTCTATATCTTAGCAGTGATTGCTACTCTTCAATAGCACGGACCAGGAAAATGAGAACCTCCACTTTAGATAAATGTCCCCTTCTAGCATGATTCCACAGAAGTGGCCAAAGAGTAGTGCGTTAAACAGAAAATATCAAAGGGTTGTGTCAACATTTTGACACACCAGATGTCCAGTTAGATTGTTTTGGGTTTGAATCCTGTGCCTGCCATTTTCAATCTATTTTTGGGACAAGAAACTGAACCTTTAAGCACACCTTTCCTCTTTTGTAAACCAGAGAGAATGACATCTAGCTCATTTAAACAATATCAACTAAAACAAACAAACAAAATTATTATTTTAGAGAGTGTGTCGAAGTTTGTAAAGTTTGTAAAGAACTCAAGAACTCAATAAATAAACAAATAAACTCATCGTTGTTTGGAGTCTTTGTGGTTTTTGGTTTGTTTTTTGTTTTTGGGAGTTTTTGTGTTTTTTTTAAGATTTTTAAAATTTATTGGGGGGAGGGGCAGAGGGAGAGAGAAAAGCAGACTCCCCTCTGAGCAGGGAGCTTGACTGACACAGGCCTCAGTGCCATGACCCCGGGATCACGACCTGAGCCGAAGGCAGATGCTTACCACCCAGGTACCCCGTGTTTTTAATAAGTGTGGCATTTTTACCATAGAAACATGTTATAGACATTCCAGATATTTCTAAGCTTAATATGTTCAAACAGAGATGCTGCAAAAGTCAAAGAAGAACACGGAGTTAGGAATAGAAGAAAAAAAACCTGAAATACAAAATTATGCAAATGTGTCTTTACCTTTTAACGCTCACTGACTCCAAAGAAAACGAAACTTCCAAACATATTTGGCTTAAGATCTAACTGATGCAGAGATCTCTCAAGGACCAACCTTCTAGCTTTCAGGCGGAGGGTACAATTTTCTTTACAGTGTGCAAACCCCCTGTTGTATACATAACCATTCTTAAAGCATAGGGCATCTTTCCTTTTATGGCACCATTCCTTTTTTGGAAATTGAAACTAGTATCCATATGGAATTAGCACAATGGAAGTGAAATGGAGAAATAGATTGGGGAGGGAGGAGCACAGACAAAAAAAAGCAGAAAGCCATGTCATTTTGTTTCAGTCTGAGAACTCACATTTGAGAAGTCTGCAAGGCAATGTTCACATAAACAGTTTACCGCTTTGAAAGTTTTTCTACTCTTTAATGATAGGAATATGTGTAGAAATCAATCAGGAAAAAATTTCCATGGGGCACTTTGGCAATACCCATGAGAATTTAATAAGCCTTGCCCCATAAATTCCACTTTTAAGAATTTACCCTATAGATCCGTGTTCTTGCACACAAAGAATTATGTATGCACAATAATATTCATTGCTTTTGTCAGTAAAAGAATGGAAAGAAGTTATTTCTCTTATAAAAGGGCCAGTAAAATAAAAAAAAAGGGCCAGTAAAATAAATCACAGTATGTTCCCGCATTAGAATACTATGTAGCTATAAAATAAAGAGAACGAGAAACATCAACTGTGCTAAATAAAGCAATATGCAAAACAGGGTTCACGGTATGTTTCCATTCCATGTAAAAACAAGAGGGTGGGTATATACATATACCCTTCCATTGAATTTATTTTTTTCCAGCTTTATTGAGATGTAATTGACATATGACATTATATAAGTTTAAGGTATGCAACATAATAATCTAATATATGTATGTATTGAGAAATGGACAAAATAAGTTTAGTTAACATCACCTCACAGGGTTTCAATATTCTTTTCTTTTGATGAGAACTTCCAAGATCTACACTCTTAGCAACTCTCAAATATACAATACAGTATTAACTGTGGTCACCATGCTGCACCTTACGTCACCAGGACTTACTTATCTTGTAGCTAGAAGTTTGCATCTCTTGACCACCTTCAACTATTCCACCTACCCTCCTTTTCCTGACTTCCATACAATGTAGTCTCTCAAAAACAAGAAAGTGCACAAGAGTGAAAGAAGATTTCATTTTCACTATTTACCCTTTTATAATATTTGATTTTAAAAATTGTAGTGTATTACTTTTTCCAAAAAAAAAAAAAAATAGCAAATCTTCTCTTAAGGGTATAGAGAGAGTTCATTGTCCCTTTCACTTCCCTGGTGCTCCATGGACCTAAAACAAGTTCAGATGATTATCTGATAAGAAAAGATCACCTCATGTATGGCACATTGCATGATGTGCCCAGGAAGAAGTCAGTGCGAAAGGAAAGCGAGGTCCCTGTAAGGGGTACACACACACACAGGGAAGGCCATAAGCACAGCTCCTGGCACACAGAAGCCAGTCAGTCCCTGTGATGACATGATTTGGAAGCATTACTGGGATTGGTGCAATGTGTTCTATGAACAAGATTTCTTGTCTCCTGCCCTCGGACAGTCTTTCTGGAAGGGAACTGGAACCTTCCCTTGATCTGGGCCTCAGCCCCACCACCAGGTGGCTGTTGGCAGTCAAACTAAGAGGAGTTTTGCTTTTATGTTGGCTTGCTTGTTAGTTTGTTTCCCTGCTTCAAAAACCTGCTGCTCGATCTGAGTACTGATAATATGCTCCTGGGCTCTGGTTTTCAGAGGCTGAGATTTACTCAAGGTCACACGGAACAGGATGGTGGAGGAGAAGCCTGTGTTGGGGAGCCAGGCATCTTAGGTATGCCTCCGCTCAGCCACTTACTGTACTCTCATTACTAAACCTCTCCGTAACACCAATTCCTCATCTGTAAAATAGGCATACTGATCATTCCTCCATCACAGGGATGTTATGAGGAAGAGTTGAGGGGATATACTTAGAACAGTGATGGCAGGGACTAAGCATTTAAAAAACCTGAACTATTTTTAGTAGGTACAGTGCTGCCTGGTGAGGTAGGGTGACTTGTCATTATTCAGTTTGCTGGTTTGGAAGCTGAGGCCCAGGACAATTCACCCAAATTCACACCGCTAGATAAAGATATGGGGCTTAATTTTTAGTTTGAGTATTGGTCCTAGCCAGATACATGCATTTACTAACCACTTGGCCTCTGTTTTCTTGTCTATGAAATACAGACTTTGATTCTGTATGTTTAATGCCCTTTTAGAATGGCATTAGGCTCTGGCTACAGTAAGCAGGGATGGGACCACAGACAAATCTCCCAATTTTGCCTTTAAAATGGATATAAGGGAAAGTAAGATTGTGCTGGGCCCTTCCTGCAATTGCACGTCATGCTGGAGGAAAGCAAGAATAGCTTCTGCTTTGTTGTTCATTTGTTTTCTTGTCTAAAATGCTAGCTGGCAGCAGTTCGGGCCCAGTAACCCCTACTGTGGAATAATTTGCTGCTTGTAGCAGTCCTACTTACTAGTCATTATAGAAAACCCCAAGTGCACCTTGCTTCACCCGTAATAGTCACATATTTGGCAGACTAAGTGCTCTGATAAGCTGATAGCATTTGACAGGAGGTGAGTGAATTGGCCTTCCTAGGTAAGGACTGGCAAAGCGAGCCTCAGTCACTCAACACCAGCCAACGGAACACGAGGAAGTGGAACCTCAGGTCTCTATTAGAAATTCACTTTCATGACAGAGTGATGCCCACAGTTTGGCATTGCACTCAACTCTTACGAATCTAGTGTCTCTGTGCCAGGCTCTGTGCTAAGAAGTGTATGAGTTAATAGTGTTTTTATTTTTTTCCTCTCCGTGGGCATTTTTAGTAGAAGCTGCAGTGTAGGTGCTGCCTTATCTGTGTGTGTGTGTGTGTGTGTGTGTGTGTGTGTGTGTGTGTGTGTGTGTGTTGTTTTAAGGATATTGATTGTCAACACAATGACAGGTCAGGAGATGGAAGGCGCAGTCATTAGCTGCAACTGCCCTCATAAGTTGTTATAGAGCTCAGAGAAACACTAATGGATAAACAAGGTTGACAGGAACACCAGGGGCCAGTTCAGAATGTCCCAATGTGGCCAAGACTTAGCCAGGCCTTTCTTTCCCTAAACAGCAAACAGAAAGCATTCCTATTGCTATTCAGGGTAGGCAAACGAGACACTGAACCACAAATGCCTTGCCCATCATATCTCAGGGCAGGAGAGGATTTACAAGTTGCCCTCTCTGCACAGAGATGGTGTAATCCAGACGAACCATGAGTACTGACACTTGACCTTTGGGGTATTTCTTTTCAGTAATGAAGGGGAGTGCTGGCTCACATCCATGAATTTGGAGCAAGAGGCACAGCCAGCATGTAGTGAGCATGAACAAGTGCTTTATATGCACCACCTAATTTAATACCTACAATTATTCTAGGCAGTATCATTTATCATTCCTGCTTCCCAGACAGGGAAACTGAGGCTCAAAGGGATCAAGTTACTTGCCCAAGTTCTCCATGGAGAACTCAGTCTTGAATATTGAACCTAGAATTCACGCTTGATCTATTGTAACCAGGGTGACTGATTCACCACCGTTGGCTTGGGACTTTCTCAGTGTTAGCACTGAAAGCCCACATCCTGGGACCCAGGCAAAGTAGGATGCTTGGTCACCTGATGGAAATAGGGAGGTTTAGGTTAGAGTCTGAGACCTCAATCCCCATAACTGCAGAAAGCTGTAGCTTAGATCATTGGTCTCTAACGCCTTACTTTAGAGTGTGGTCCACGGGACCAGCAGCACCGAGAGCACCTGGGGACTTATTAGGTAGGAAGACTCCCAGGTTGCACCCACACCTACTAAATCAAGAGCTGCAGTTTACTATGATCCTCAGGTGATATGTATGAACATTAAATTTTGAGAAGTATGGTTCCAAAATCCTTTCTAGAACCATACCACTGTGATTCTGAATCAACTGGCATAGCATGAACCTCGTTTGGGTGCCAGCTCTATAAAGAATCCCAAATAGAAAGGAGAGGGCTCATCTCTTAGGGACTTCTGCTCTAGAAGCAAGGGGGCAGCACAAGAAGGTTGTCATCAGGCCCGGACTTTATGCTTTATGCCACGGGCTGATTTCCCTAAGGGGAGTCAGTGTATTGAGGGAGAAAGAACACAGACTTTGGGTTCAGGAGGACTTCTTCTGCTGGATTCCTGACTGGGCTGCCTAGGTGACCTGGGCCAAGTTGGGAACTCCTAGGGTGCAGGATGAGCTCTGTAAAGTGCTTAAAATTACCTATCTCCGTGGTTTTCAATTCTGGCTGTCCTTCAGAATCAAGGGAGGCATTTTAAAAGAAAATGCAGATGCCTGGGCTCCACACCCAGAGAAGTAGTTTTCACTGGACTGCAGTGGGGCCTTGACCATGGCATCTATTCAGAGTTCCCCTGGGGGTTTCCTTTGTGCAGCCAGGATTTAGATCCACTGACCTTCTTTTAAGGATGGTGGTGAGGCGCAATGAGTTAACTCACGCCAGCACCTGGCACAAAGTGGGCACTCAGGCTGTTAAACCCCCTTCTCTGTCAGTGGTGCCACCTCATCTGTCAGCACCAGGCCTGCTCTCCACAAACAGGAGCTGGGAAATATTCTCAGGGAACCAAGAGGTCCATAAAGTCCACGCCTTGGGCTTTTCACTATAACTTTCTTATTAACTTACTAAGCATTTTAAAGTTAGGGAAAACCAAGCCGCCATGCTAAAAAAGAAGTAAACCAGAAGGTTAGTGTTTAAGATCTTAAACTATTTTTAAAGGAAAAAAAAACATTTTTTTAATAAGCTGCTCTCTAAAGCACCTTTTAGCTGATAACCTTAGGATGTCCCCTAAGGATCCCCATAGCCCTCTAAGGTATATCCCACCATCCCTCGGGGCAGCTCATTGAAACACCTGGTGGTAATCATGTGCCTTCCACATTGTGCCCTGCAAGGGCAATTCTCCCGAGCAGTTACTGTGGCATTGCTTCTAAACAACGGCACCATAAGTTATGAACCGTCACAGGGCTTTACGAGAAGGCTTTGAGAGAGATGCTAATAACTCCATACAGGAAGGGCAGAATGTTTTGCCTTAATTTTTTTTTTTTATTTTTTTATTTTTATTTTTTTTTAAAGATTTTATTTATTTATTTGAGAGAGAGAGAATGAGAGATAGAGAGCATGAGAGGGAAGAGGGTCAGAGGGAGAAGCAGACTCCCCGCTGAGCAGGGAGCCCGATATGGGACTCGATCCCAGGACCCTGGGATCATGACCCGAGCCGAAGGCAGTCGCTTAACCAACTGAGCCACCCAGGCGCCCCAATTTTTTTTTTTTTTTTTTTAAACAGCAGGGCCAGTCAGCCAAAGAAATCAGTCTTTAAAAGTCCAGCAACACATGGAAGGATAGGTAAAATCGATATCAAATCCCCCTTCCATTCCCAAGCAACTATTAATTAACTCCCTCAGCTTTCAACGTGTCTATTCCCGTCTGAGTCTTGGACAGGAAGGAATATGGGGCACAGAATCTTTACAGAGGGTTTCCCGCCCAGCTCACTTTCTCTACCCTGCCTTTGCTCTTGCAATTTCCCTTTGTTAAAATTACAAGGAAGAGATTAGATATGACCTTACAGGTACATCTGATCCCATCATGCAAGGGGCTATGTGAGGATGTACCCAAGTGTTTCCTTTCTCAGTACACTCAGAAATCCCTGCTGGAATGCTAAATTGCATAACTGAACATATATTTCCAAGTTGTTATTTTTTTCAAACTCACTCTTCTCTTTCTAATTCACTGGGTTTTTTACATCCTCATAAGGTCCATTCACATAGTGCTTTGCATATTGTGAAGCTTGCATTCAGCAGCTCATTGAATCTCGCTGTCAAACAGACTCTTTAACCCACTGTACAAATGAAAAAGTTCACACAGAGATGGATTCACCAATTTATCCAACGTCATGGTACCAGAAAGTGACAAAGCAGGTACGTGAACCCGGAAGATTGGCGAGGGGCTGCTGAAAGCTCTTCAATGATGGTCCTTTCCCTCTAACTTGCATCTCCCCCAAGCAAACCTCTTGCTGATAATTGAGATGTTTTTGCAGAGACACTGTCCCATTTAATGCGCTCCTCATATCAGGTGGAAGATCTCCCTCCAGGTCCTCAGCCAGTTTGCCCTGAGGTCTATTTCCTGAGGGTCCCCTGGACCACCCAGGTGCTGACCCCTGCAGGATGCCCTGCCCAGGCTACCTTGTCAGTTGGCCTCCGGCTCCATTCTACCAATGAGAGGCAAAGGCAGTGCATTGGAGCGTGGGCAAAAGGGAGAAGCCAGGGTGGGGATTTCTCTGTCTCTCTCCATGCCGAAGGCTTCCATCCTTTAACGTCTTAGGTCTGCCATGATTTCTTGGGCCCTGGCCTTCAGGCCCACGTCTCTTGTCTTTCCATTTACAACTACCAGTTTCTTGCTATTGCTAATCTCTGGGTTGCCTCTCCCAGCCCCCATGTGGCTTCTCAGCAATTCTATCACCCATCTAACAAATTATCTGCATTAAGTCCTTTGTGAATTCATTAGCATGGTTCCTGTTTTCTGATTTTTTTTTTTAATTTTTATACATTTGTATATTAGGCTGTATATAGAGGGAAAAAGTAAGGAAGAATCAAATTTTACTGGCGGCTTACCATGTACTTCCTGGGGCTTGGCACTTTCATATGCCTTGTATATTTTAGTCCTCGAAATAGAACCATGGGAAACATATCATTATTCTCCTTTTACACAAATCTGGATATCAAAAATGTGAGGTGACTTGCCCAACGATATATAGCCAGTAAGTAGAACAGATAAATTCTAACGTAGGCCATTTTTCCGTCTTTTATCAGTCACGGAATAAAGACCAGGCTGACTCCATCTTGAAAAAATACTGGAGATGGGTGTCATTGCAAATATCGAAGAGTTTGTAGCACAAATGACCTGGATTTTTTCTTCTTACAAGCTTTGAGTTAAATAGTGACACAGCAGGAACAGATAGCCTATAATTACTACAAGCCTTAATATCTAACACTGCCTTGGAAAACCAGAGGCAGTGGAGAAAGCTGGGTCCTGCCTGAGGCCGATTAGTATTCTAATCTAATATTCTACTTAGGGTTTTTTATTATTAATTATTTGACATAAAAACAAAAGCGAATAAATAAAAGTAAGAATTATGTTCAGACCTCTGTTATTGTGATTCCACCCAGTCAAACACAAACATATCTTATTTCCCAGTCATCTGTATTCATTTCTTTAGCTATCAGCTGGAATATTTTTTCTAGCATTATTGTTACAAATAATCTTCCATTCAAAAAATATATATATACACATATATATATCCCCCTGTACTTTTCTTTCAAGTGTAAAGAGCACTGAAGTAAGCCTCAGAAGGACCAAACTGGAGTCTTGGCCTTAAGGTTTACTAGCTGTGTGACCTTGAGAATGTTGTTTCAGTCATCGGACGCTCAAATTCCTCATCTCAAAATAGAAATAATTGTATTTTATCTACCTCCTGCAATGGGTCATTTGAAGGATTAAAAAAAGCATAATGTTGACGCATTTCGAAAAATACCAATTGCCATACAAGTATAAGGGACCGTGTTTATCAAAGTGCATTTACATTCATTATGGTGTTTTTATCCTCAGAGCAATTTGCCACAAGCACTTTCCTTCATCAGCAAAATGTATGAATATGAAAAAGGTAAGTGTGAAGAGCAACTTTACAAAAGCCTTGCAAATAGTACTCAAAATTATCTCCATTTTCTTCAGCTTTCAGGAACGACGGTGTTCAAAACTGGTGGCCTTCCTGGGCATTTGTGGCTACTCGCACAGAGCCGGCTTTCGTACCTACCCCAGCCTCGTGGCAAGAGCATGTCAACATCTGGGGCAAACTCACTGAAGCCAAGTAAAGCGGAGAGCTGAAGCTGTGATCAAGTGAATGGATAAAAAGTGCAATTCTACTGCCTTATATGCTGATTTTAGGTATCTTTCAGACATTTTTGTACATTGGTCTTAATATTCTATAGATCTGTTCCTCTTTACACTGCAGAGTCCTATGAAGAAAGACATAAATGGAAACAGAAAAAAGACTGTAGAATTCCTCACATGTATTTTAAGATCTAATTTCTAAGGACTAGTCCTTACCTTTAAAGATTAAAAAAAGGGCAGCTAAAATGTTTTCACAGGAACAAAGAGGAGCGTTTCTCTTGTCAACACACATATACCAGTCTTCACTGGGGACATCAGCCTTAAAGGATCTGCTGAGGAAGTGGACAGCCGTCCTCCCTAATTCTCCAACCCATTCGGTGGTGCACCATCAACACCATTTGGAAGTGCCTATGCACCTGGCACTGAGCTAACCAGGGTGCTGAGGATACAGGTTCAACAGCATCCATCCTGTAAAAGAACTCTCAGCCCACATACCGCATCCCCACCCCACAGCTCTCATCTCCCACCAGGTACAATAATGCTTTGGGGTGGGCAGCATTTGTTCAGAGCACCAATCCTGCCACTGCGGTCTCCCTCCTGACCTTGGCCAGGTGACTTCTCTCTTTCCTCCTTACTTACGGAAATGTGGTACTGCAAGGGTAGGAAAAAAGAGAAGACGGAAAAGGTTGATAAGGAGAAGGGGTTCAGTGCATTGCATCCAGTGTTCCAGTGGAGGTTCACGTGTATTTCAGGTTTTGGAGTCAAGAGTGTTTCCTGGGAATACCTTACATTTTAAAAGCTGTGTAAACCTGAAGCTCACATGCAATGAAGCCCGACTTCCAGGGGCTTCATAATGATTTTAACGCTGCGACAGAGCAAAGCGTCTTCCTATTTTCAACCCTAGCAATTTGGTCCAAGCATGATCTCAACCACTGTAAGCTTTGGTATTTCTATCCACCTCTTAAGCTGTATTTTCTCTTAATGCCACCAATCATGTGTGAAATTCTGTTGCAAAACTAATCTTTGTGGGAAATGATATGTAATGGCTTCTTTAAAGAGAGTCGGGGGGGCAGCAGCTATGACCTTTGTTGTTTTTTGACATGTTTTTCAGAGTGTAACACAAATGGAAACATCTCTTTCTCAAGGTCAAAGTAGAGATAGGTTTCCGCTTGTATAAGCACCACTCTTAAGCAGAAAGAGGCTTGAAAATTATCCTTAGGACTTGATCTTTAAAACCTCTAATGTAAATAATGGTTGTTAAACTTGAAGCCAGCAGTGCTAAAAAAAAAATAGTTTAATATCCATCTTGTTAAACCAATACTTAATGATTTACCTTTTAAATGATGTGAAAAGACTTATGAATACATAAAAGATGTGAATGAGGAATGAAATTCAGATAGTTACATAAAAAGGCACTATTTGATGATCCAGTATGAAGCGCACACGCACACACACGCCAACACATCTTGCCTTATCAGGGGAGGTTTCAGCCAAAAGCAGCTGTGACCAAGTCTTCGGGAATGGAAGTCAGAAACCACTAATTTAAATTTTTCATTTGTTTTTTGGAACAATTATGCCACCCACAAAATGGTAACTTTGCAAATCGTCATTATCTCATGAATTTTGGAACGTATCCCTTAAATAAAACCATCTCATTTCCATATAATTACAGCAACTAATAAGGTCCTTAAAAATATTTTTTTTTGCTCAAAATTTAAGAGTGTAATAAGGATTCCACGCTACTGGCATACTGATCAAATCTGGAATTCGTTTCCTTAAAATAAGAGCTTCACATGAATTTAAGAGAGCTTGCCTTGAGAAAGAAATCTCCATGGTTTTCCAAGTTCTCTTCGATTGCTGTTCCTGCATGTGATCCCTTCTGACAGGATTCACCTGTCATATTCTCCATCCCTGTTATGTAGTAATTTACTGCATGTCATTTAGATTCATTTGTAACAAAACATAATGGTAATGACTTCAAGCTTTAAAAAGGAGAATCTGCACTAACAAGTGCCTTCCCGAGTTATTCTTTCCTCCTGTCAGCCTCAGGAAGATAGAAACAACTCCAGAGCATTTAGAGAGACTCTAGTGGACCTAATTCCCCATAACAGATCACTCAGTACAAACTAATTAGGACGAGTTAAATGTTTCCACTGAAAACACAAAAAAAGAGGAAGGTTTTTCTCTGCCGCCCGCTGTTTTCCACTCATTTCCTTCCCCAGAACCTTGTCGCTTACCTGTTTTCCTAACAGACTGCTTTAGAGGTGAAACTTGATGGTCCAGCCACAAGCAAAAGGGTAAATGCTGACGTGAGAATGTTCTCAACATCCCAGGGGAAAAACAAAAGTCCTTTTTATGACAATGTACAAACGTATCTATTACAGGCTGGGGAATAGGTTTCTGGGCTAGAATTTTCCTACCAGATTTTTCCTAGCTGTTGTATCACAAGTTTCCTCAATTAAGTATTTCTCGTTGGGACTGGCATCCTGCTAAGTATTTTTTCTATTTTTCTCAGGCATTTTAAGGAAGACAGCTGATCCATAAGGAACACTAAGCTGAACTTGAATGACCCTTTCACACTTTCTAAATTGTATTTGCCCCTTTCTCGGGGTTTATTTAATACACTGTTAATAGTAGCATTTAGAGTGGGCTCTAATATTTGCCTCTCAGTTCTGCTCATTTGTTTAAGGTGTATCATTCCCTTTTTCCAGGTTATGCTCATGGAGCAAGCCCCAGCCTCTGATTGGCTGTAAGCTCCCCAGAGTCTCCAGCTGGTGGACTCAGGCCTGAAAACATCTTTAATTTCAGCCACACAGAATTTCGTCAGTGCAATTGGCCTCCCGTTTTCTCTCCGGATGGCAAAGGATTGAGACATGGCACCTCCCTGGCCAACCATGGACAATTTGTGAGGTTGACATGACCACTGGCAACAACTCACCACTCCAACAGTGGAGAAATGTGGTGGGCCAGATGGAAAGCGGGAGATGATTCAGGCATACGGCACATAGAGCTGGAGACAGTACATGGTTACAACCTTCTGCCAGGCTCTGACAAATAGCCGGGATGCACTCAAGCAAAGAACATGCCCTTCATACCAGCACACTCCTCTTAACCAAACTGTAACCCAGCAGCTCAGGTCTGTTGTACTGACAACCACCCACAGCCTCTCTTCCTTAATCTGAGGAAAAGCCTCCCAGCTGCCTTGCTTTTATTTCTGGATAAATTATTAATGGCTATTCATCCTTGGCACATGTAATTTTTAACTATGTAAAATATTTATGGGGGTGGGGAGGGAATTTCATACGTATTTATTCTTTTTCCTTGCTTTTACTGTAAATCCCAATCAGGCTGCTGACGGGGATTTTCCTTGCTTCTTTCTCCTCTGTGAACCTTATTTTTAACTCCAAGTAATGAATGCAAGATCGATAGCATAAGTAACAAAAGTATCCACGGTGACTGAACAGCAAACTCTTAAATCACTGCACAGTAAGTGCAAATGAACAATTATTGAAAACACTGCACTAAAATTTCAATAGGAGATAAGAGTGAGGCTTAAGTCATTAAAAGGGTCCATTAGTCTTGTAAGTCTGAGGCATCACACTCAAAACATGAGCTATTCTTGAGAACTGGAAATATTACATATTCCACCCACTTGCACACACACGGAACTGACTCCAACTGAGCAAGGATGGGGTCCAGTTGTCCAGTCCCTAAGGCAAAAGAGACACACAGAAAAGCAGGTAGGCTGAACCAGCCTGTCCAGGCAATGATTCTTCAGTTATATTTGAAGGGGGGTATTGAGCAACACTGACAAATTAGATTATTTACAAGGGAAATAAATATCCTGCTTACATATCAGTTTACCTGGCGCTACAGCATCACCATGCTCCTCATCACTCCCTGCTGGAGATGCAAATAAAAGTCTGCTGCCACCTCAACTCCATGCCCACAAATCACCAGAAAAGCCCCACTTTCTCTTTGTCCATGTTCTCCCTGACTCAGTTCAAAAATGAAGAAGTAATAGGCAACTAAACTTCAAAGTGGAAGTGTTGTTTTCAAAAATTACCTGAAATAGCTAAAATTTTGGAAATACCAGCAAACACACAAAGACACACACGCGCGCGCGCACACGCATAGTCTTAGAGATTTGCAAACATTAGGATGCTAATGAATCTTGAAAATGCCTGGGTTGTTTTGCTCCATTCTTCTTGCCCTACCTCTTATACCATGCATTTTATTAGAGACAGGTGGGCTCTCAGAGTTCTGAATGTCTAACAGCTTGAGCCAGGGGCTGCATAGCATAACCTGAAATAAACGGCATTCCTGAATACCCACGATTTCCTCCAGGAATAGAAAAACGTTTCTCATGCCGGAATTATGGTAAGACTGAACCCTGTTCATGACACAGAGGGCAACTTTAGCTTTGCCTTTAAAGAGTATAGTTTCCTCTGAAGTAGGACATCACATTTCAATTCGTACTATTAAAAACTTGCATTACACAGTGAAACTAATTGTCCTGTGAATCACCCTGCTTTACAAGACAGCTGGACTAGCCTACAGTTAACATGAGCTAGCCCAGTGAACATTTCTCCAACAGCCACATGATAATCCAGGACAGCACGGATGGCCACTGACCAGTACTTTTAGACTATGCCACTACTCTGGCCAACCCTCCTTCCTCACCACAACCACATAAGGAATTGTTGCAAGAGGCTAAAAACTTAAGCTAAAATTATACTTCCTACTTCTTACCCCTCAATATCATTACAGATGCCGAAATTTTATTTTGTCCAAAAGATATATTCCTTTACAAGATTTCCCATTTATCAAAAATATATTCACAAGAAACACTTGGTGTTTTATCACCTGCCAATAAACAAGCTTACCACCTCCATCACTACCCCTGGAAAGAGGTGTTGTTTAACTCTGGATTCAGCTTAAATTTGGCTATGAAATGATGATTGTTTCTTCTAAATCAATTTTAATTATTTTTAAGACTTCTTTTCTAAGATGACACACATTATAGGGAAATCAAAACTGCTGTCAAGACAACTAAAGGCATTCAGCTTTCCCAACTTGTGTTCCTTCCATACTTTCACAAATGTTTCAAAGTCTCAAGAAAACAAACAAAGCAACAGTATACACAGATAAATGCCCAAGAAACTAATACTCCCCCAGCACAAGTTTACCTAAGCCCCTCTTTAATTTGAAAAATCACTCTCGATCTCAGATTTAAAGCAAACCAAGAAATCACCCAGAGCATTTGCATCTTGGAATCTTCCCTGGCCCCTCTCCAGCTGTTCTCACAAACCTTTTAATATCATATAGATGCCCTCGGATGATGACGCGGGATGGAACTTACAGAAGGAAAGCATAACTTCAGGGAGGAGGGAAGGTTATTCAGTCCCAATCCTTGGCTTCTTCTCATTTAGTGAAGGGGTTGTGCCTTCTCTCCCAGCAGTAAGTTGCAGCGTTACAGTGAGAACATACAGCTCCCAGCCCTCTTAGAGTGCTCCAGGGATAGCCCACATCTAAGCCTCAGCATGTTTTCTGGAAATGCAGGGAGCTCAGCTGAAAATCTTTAGGGAGCGTTCCACCGTGGCACACAACTAAACTGCACAAGTATTTAACAGCTTCGAGATCTCTAAAGGTTTAAAATAATATGCATTTTGTGCTAGGCTGTTGTAGCTAGAAGGAAAATGGGATGGTATGGAGGAGCGTCCTCAGCTGCTCAACCACGGCACACCAAAGAATGTTTTCCCTTTTTGTCTCAGAATTAGGGAAAAACCAAAATGCCTACTGAAACATTGATACCAACTAAGCTTTCACAGCATCAGTAGTATAGGAACTTAGTTTTACATTCCATTGAGTTAGCCCATGACTTCCCACGCCGCACCATTTCTCCTTCTTCACCTAGCTAAAAAAGCCAACTTCACGCAGACAAATCATGGCAAAGTTTATCCACCCCCACCAGTTTCCTTTCTTTTCCAACTTAAACTCATCCACGACTAATAAACAGCCCCAATTGTAGCACAAAGGAAGCTCTGACGGCTGCACCAGCTTGGTCCTCCACTTGCCAACTGTAGGTAGGGTTAATGTAATATATTCTCGCGGCTTAAAGATGTTTTTAAAGGGCTGCTCTGCCCTGGTGAAGAGCTGGACACCCCCAGAATTACATCATCAGAGCTAACACTCACCAAAATACATTATGTTTCTCATTAATCAGACAGCTGGAACCCCACCGCGGCGTCTTCAGCATCAGCTCGCACCCAAGGCTGACACGCAGAGCAGAGCCGTTTCATGCTACACTCGGTGGAAATGTCCCCGGCGTGGAGAGCAGCGAGCGCCGAGCCGGCGTCCTCCGCGGGATGAGCGCCTTGCAGGCTGCCTTTCCCGGGCTACGATCCCCGGCGGCTGGAGCGCGCGCTCCGGCTGCCTGCTGCACTGCCCATCCTTACTGTAATCCGACTCCTCCTTGCGATGTCCTTGCCGCGCCTGTGACATCAGGACTGAGAGTACTACAAACAGACCCCCCCACCCCACCCCACCCCACCCCCGGTTAGCAGCGGCTCCAGGAGGTGCTCCGATTGCCTGCCTGGACCAACCATGGCTCTCGGAAAGCTTTGACGAGCCCAGAGACCTGGGAGGGGGCGGAGTGAGGGGCGCGGGAGGTTCTTAAAGAGAGAAGGGTCTCTGGATCCACATGGGAGCACACAGGGGGAAATTCACCACGGTGCGGGAGGGGAAGTGGTTAAGGCGAGTTCTGCCATTAACGTGTAATTATAGACACACTTTTATCCCGCCCCTCCCGTGAATGTCATCATCTTCGCCAAAATTTAGCCTACCACCTCAAGTTAAAAAAGCAGTGGGAAAAGGAATGGTGCCGTGTCTGCATTCTCTTTGCTGTGGGCTTGAGGGTTTGTTGTTTGTGATGTTTATGCCTAAGAGAAATAAAACATTCAAGGGACCATTGCTAGGGCAATAGAGGTTTTCACTTTAGAAATGATCAGATCACAGAAACCTAGCAGTTGGTAAAGAGTTCTTTTTATTTCTCGAGTATTTTCTAAGCTAGGTTGATAGAGAAATCTGAAGAAAAATAACGTGATAAAAGTCACCCCTCAGTTTCACAAGATCACATTTGCTGCTTCCCATAGTAGGTAGTAGAAAGGACTCTGAGCCTGAAATGATCTTTGACCCCTAAAGAGGAGAGACAATTTAGCCTGAAAGACAACCAAGATTGTGTCATAATTCAAGTCTGGTCACTAGTATAATATAGATACACCCACGCACAAGCGCACACAAACTCGCATTAAATTCGAGATGAACTATCAAGAAAAGCAAAGCTTAGCAAAGCCTCTGGCTCCTCCAATAGTCTAATGAACTGCAGTCCTTATCTTACATAGAAAAGGATGTTAGAAAGAAATCCCTGGAAGCAGTGCTGATTAATACTTAAATGCTCAGCATGGAAAATAACCCATAAAATAAGTTCAGTTTCCTAGGGACTCATCACTTTGGGATCCAACTTAACCACTGGACTATTGAAACTTAAAAATTTCCACAAAAATCTAGAAAATTAAGAACTGAAGATAACAAAAGAACTATAGCCTATGGAAGGAAGCAGTTGATATATTTTCACTACAGGTTTTTATAAGCCATGGTAACAAATATTTCTACATTGTGATATTAAAATAATCAGTGGTTTTTCCTTGCACAATCCTGTCTCTATTGGTAGATTTAATACATATTGGAACTAGTGGGCTGAATAGCTGCGTGCTGTGCAATCTTGAAAAAAAGCTAAACCCCCTATTTCCTCTCTGTGAAAAAAAAAACACTATGACCAATATCCTCTCTTACAATGGATTATAAAGAATTTGGTGAATGTGAATGGGTAATCATATATAAATCAGGAACATTACAATGAGTCTTCGGATAAATCTAGTGTTTTTTTTTTTTTTTTTTTTTAGAAATACTCTTCATTTTGAAAGCAATTTGGAGAACGAAAATTTAAATAGTAAAGAATACTTTTTTTACTCCTTTTTAAAAATTAGAAATAAAAAGAACGTTACAGGAAAATACTGAAGAAAACACATAAGTGTTTTTCCTTTTGGACAGATGGAAATCATCCAAAAGTACAATTAATGGCCCTTCCCTCAGGCAAAAGAACCATCTGTGGTAGAGCTTATTCATGAAGCTCATCAGCTGTCCTGACCTCCTACATGGGCTAGGGGGCACTGTAGTTTAATACTACAGTTTTTGGTCCCTTTGTGTTCCTGTAGTTTGAAGATGCAAGCTTTGAGAGTTGAGTTTAAGACTGGAGGTTTGAGACACTAAAGGACTGTCTTAATAATTAATAACACCTTGCATTTGCATGGCATTTTGCAGTCACAAGGTACTTTCACTTATGCCATCTTCCTTACTAACAAACTGACATATAAAAAGGTGGATATTTTCAATGTCTTGATGAACAGGACCTTGAACCCGAGGACAAATGAATCTGAGGCTCAGAGACATTAAGCAGTTTTCTCACTGGTGCAGTTAGTATAGTTGCCTTATTTTGAATTTATGTTAGTGTCCCCAGAAGATTCCTTTATTCAAAGAAATAAATTATAGGGGCGCCTGAGTGGCTCTGTCAGTTAAGTGTCTGACTCTTGATTTCAGCTCAGGTCATGATCTCAGGGTCCTAAGACCAAACCCCCGCTCCCTGGGCTCCTCACTGCATGAGGAGCCTGCTTAAGATTCTCTTCTTCCTTCTCCCTCTGCCCCTCCCCATCCTGAAAAAGAAAGAAAGAAAGAAGAAAGAAAAGAAAGAAAGAAAGAAAGAAAGAGAGAGAGAGAGAGAGAGAGAGAGAGAGAGAAGAAAGAAAGAAAGAAAGAAAGAAAGAAAGAAAGAAAGAAAGAAAGAAAGAAAGTTATAAATTTCCCATTTATAGTTGCTCAGGTAAAGGTCTTCCCCAATCAAATTATGTCACTGTATGTTCCAGAAAAAAATGTATCTACATGAGCATGAATGTACAGGCAGAGAATATTCAGTAATAGAATATTCCAACCTCTGCCTGGTCTATAGAGGATCATTCCTGAAAAAGCAGCATGTAGCCTCTGGAAGAGAATGGCATCCAAGAGGCAACTGAGTGTTACATGCATGCATTGGAATTCTGTTCAACCCCAAAAAAGGAAGGCATCCGCTTTATTTAAAGGGGTATGCCCCACCCTTCCCCAATTAAGGGTTATCTGGACTATCAAGACCTCAGATAGAAACAGTGCTTATCTCTGGATCGAAAACAAGTGATTTTTATTTTAATTGTACACTTTTTACTGTCTCCCCTAAAATTATTTGTATGCATTACATTCATAAAGGAAAAAAATGCAACTGTTTTTATTTTAAAAAGGAATAAACATCCAAATAAAGGCATAGCTGATGCTGGCTAGACATGGGGTTGTGGACATGCCGGCCAGCCTGAGAGATGCTTACGTATGTCATGTCCAAGAAAGGACCCAGCCGCTTTTGGGGAAGGACCTGGTTCACACCCCTGAACTTTATCTGTCTCTAAGTTGCTCGGAGAAGCTGGGGGATCCTGAGAGGGACCCAGGTCACTGCTTGCCAGAGAGAAATACACCTTTCACGATTAAAACAAAAGATACCTGAAAACCAGTTACATATTTTGAGTGAAAACATTATGGTAGGTGGAGAATTTTCTCTCAGCTCAAATATCCAAATAGCTGCCTGCCTGGATCTCTCCTCTCCGAGCCTTGCTCAAAAGTTTGTCAGTGTAGTTTCCCTCCATAAGAGTTGTCACCATCTGACACACTACTGTAGAAATCTGTTTATTTTGATCTCTTCTACTGGGATATAATCTCCATGAGGGCAGGGATTGCTGTTCGTTTTTCACTGCTGTATCCACCATCCCTACAGGGTATCGGGCACCCACTCCTACTCAATAAATATTTGTGAATGAATGAGTGAACATCCTGAATACAACCATATTGTGTGTAAAACATCATACTTTTCTATGTGCCTGCAGTCAGTTCTTTGAGGTTGATGACGTTTTATACAAAATGTTTACACAAATTGAATTTGTCCATGCTTAGCAGCAGCTGTTCCTAAATGCTATGCAATACAGATGCCAGGTGTTACTGCAGGCCACAGTTTGTGAGCTTGCTTGTCCTTTCAAGTTCTCAGAGCTGAATGTGGCAGTGATTTAGCATGGAGTTATCACAGCCTAGTTGTGTCTTCCAGTGCTTTCCCCTGAGCCTTAGTTTAGTCCATTTTCATTTCTTACTATATTGCAGCAATAAAATTTTATCCAGTGTTCCTAATTCCAGCTTGCTCGAATCCTATCCATTCTCCATATTAGATTATTATCTTTTAATAATAAAATCACATTATCAACTCTACTTCAATTAAAAAAAAAGAACTGAGGTCAAATAGGTCACATGGAGCCTAATTCAGTAGGACTTTGTAGACCATATTATAAGGATTTTGACTTTTATTCTGACTTATACTGGATGCCTTTGGAATAACATGTTTTGACATATTTTAACAGGTTTACTATGACTGATGCATAGAGAATGGATAAAAGAAAGCAAGGGAAGATGCAAGGTGACCATTTAGGAAGATTTTGTGATAATCTAGAAAAGAAATGGTGGCTCGGATCAGGTAGGAGCTGTGGAGGTGGCAAAACATGGTCAGAGTCTGTATGTATGTCAAAATAGGTCAGTAGGGTTTGCTGTGGGTTGGATAGGTGATAGAAGAGAAATAAAAAGATAATGCATTGGGTGTCATATGCAAACAATGAATCATGGAACACTACATCAAAAACAAATGATGTATGTATGGTGATTAACATAACATAATAAAATTAAAAAATTAAAAAAAGATAATGGATTACTGAAGATCGGGGGACTGAGCAATTGAAAGGTTGGGATTTCCACTAACTGATGTGGAGAAGTCTGTGGAAGAACATGCTTTGGGTGGGGATTAGGAGATGGTCAATACGGAGCATCGTAGTCTACAAGTCTATTACATATTCAAGTGAAATGTTTATAGAAGTTTGGCTGTATAGGTCTGGAGTTCAGGGGTGATGTTTGGGCTTTATATTTAAATTTGGAAGTCATCATTTTATAGATGGTAATTTAATCCATGAGGCCAGATGATATCTTCAAAAGAGTATACTCCTTTGGAAGAAGAGAAGAGGGTCAACACTGAGCCCTGGGACATTGTAAGAGCAAGGGGCCAAATACATGCGTACTTGGTGACTGAATAGTTGTTGAAAGCATAACAATTTGTTGAATGAGTATTTGTTGACATATGAATGATATTTGGTGGAAGGCTATTTATTTTAAGCCTGAGTTTGCCTTTGTCTGATATATAACCACCCACCGTTAAAACAGTTTGAGAAGGGAAAAAATAAGTAATTGGTCTATATGAGAACAAATGCCTAGTTCAATTAATCTATGTAGTCTTTTGATTAATTTTTTAGATTGTGTAGACACTGTTATAAACTCATAAATCATTTTTATTCCTAGATTCTCACTGGATGCTTCCATTGAAATTAAATGTCCAGGGGCCTTAGTCTAGAAAATGAATTGCCTACAAGAAAAGAAGTAAGAAAAAAAGTGCTAATAGTGAGCTAAGGAAAAAAAAAACTATTAATACCATAATATTCCAAAATTCTATTTCAATTTCTCTGTCTTTGGAGACACCCAATAAATGCCTTCTGTATATGGTCCAATCTATTCTGATAGTCAGTTAATAGGAGCTCTTTTACAATATTTAGTAACTAGTATTGGCAGAACTCTTCGAGTTCTTACATTGGAGCTGGCTGTGGCCTAGGCATCTTTATTTATTCAACATATTGGGTATTGGGTATTCATGTGCCAAGAACTGTTCTAGGTGCTCAAGGAACATTGATGAAATTACAGAAATATCTGTCTACAAGGAGCTTACATTCTAGGGGGTTCTGCCTATCAGCTTCTCTACTACATTTAGAACATCTTTCACATTTCTCCATGCAGAGGAAAGGACCTAAAATATCCTCCATCTCATCCATTCATTCATTGGTTACAGTTTATTGCTTCTTTCCCCCTGTACAATGGACATGAGGGAAGGGGCATGTCTACCATGTTCATGCTGTGTCTACTGTCTAAACAAGAGCAGGTATGCAATAAATATTTGTTGAGTAAATAAGTATCTCAAGTCTTCTACCTCTAGATGATGTTTTATTCTGATCTTACTGAGAATATAGTTATATTCTACCAGAAATGCCCTTTTGTATTCCCCTTGGTCTAAATACTTATATTCACCATCCGAAACTGCTCAGATATTTTGTTTTCTAAGAAGCCTTCCCTGGGATTATTTATGTCTGACTCATGTGTTCCCCCAATGAGCACTCACACATTCTTTATAGAAATCCATTACAGTATTTATCAGATTGGCTTTCAGTGACCTTTCCAATTGTCAATATCCCCCAAGTAGAATGAAGGCTTCTTTGGGGTCATAGAAAAAAGTGAAATATATGTTAATTCCTTGACTGTTTTAACATACTCTAGAACACAGCAGAAATGCATGCCAGGGACATGTCCTATTGGGTTAGTGACTAGAGTATGCCATTAACATTAAACATTGCCCATGATTTAGGAAGCAGCAAACTTTGTGGTTGGAGTCAAGGATCAGGAAAGGAAGAGACATTAAGAGTAACCTTAGGTTAGAGAAATCCCAAAGGTCTGAGGAAAGGCCAGTTAAGGACAGGATGGCTGATCAGCTATCAGGCAAGATAGAGATCAGAAGTGTTACGGGCAGGGGCATCTGGATGACTCAGTTGGTTGAGCGTCTGCCTTTGGCTCGGGTCATGATCCTGGGGTCCTGGGATGGAGTCCTGCATCGGGCTCCTTGCTTGGAGGAGAGCCTGGTTCTCCATTTGTCTGCCACTCCCCCTGCTTGTGCCCCCCGCCAACAAATAAATGAATGAAATCTTAAAAAAAAAAAAAAAAAAAAAAAGCTGTTGTGGGTAAGTCAGGAGACCGATATGGGAGTCAAGAACAGAAGGGAAGTTTTTTGTCTTTTAATTTTTATTTATTTATTCATTTGAGAGAGAGAGAGAGAGAGTGCACACAAGTGGGAGCAGCAGAGGGAGACAGAATCTCAAGTAGACCTCACACTGAGAGTGCCTGGAGCCCAATGCGGGGCTTGATCTCACGACCCCTAGATCAGGACCCGAGCCAAAACCAAGAGTCAGGCATTCAACCAGCTGTGCCACCCAGGGACCCAAAGAACAGAAGAGAGTTTAAACAGAGAGTGATTCAGGGGAAACTAGTCAACCACCTAGCATCTCTTACAGATGGTTTTTATTAGTGCATTTGCCCTGATTGATTGATAGTTCTGCTTCCCTTTTAAAGAAGTATCACTACATTCCTTTCTGAAGGCTCTCAGACTATTATTTCCCTTCCATGTTTCCCTTTCTTTATCTTTTTCCCCCAAAGTCCTTCAAGAAGTTGTGTATTTTTATTTAGTTTTCTTTTCTTAATGAAGTTGCTTTGCATCTCTGTAGATACTATCTCCAAAAATTGATGGACACCACATCATAAGTTTAGAAGTCCCACACCACCTCATTTGGTGCCTCACTAAAAGGAAGTGAGGTCATAATAACTATTATCATCATCACTGGAAAAAAAAATTAAAAGTAGAGATCCTAAATAACAAAGCACTGAACTCTAATGTTTAAGCAACCACCCTGTTCCGAAAAGCACTTGGTAAGTAATTTAAGGAGATGAAGCATATACCCAAAAATACAAGTAAAAACAAAGGTAATACAAGGTAAAGGACAAATGAACAATGTAGGACATGCATGTAAGGGTTTGGTAAAAGATAAGATTATGATGGCTTCCGGTAAACCTGGAAAGCTACAAAGAAGTAGAACCTGAACTTACTCTTCAGTATCAGTTCAGATTGATTAAATGCAGAAAAAGTTGGCAAATGACATAAAACAAGGGTGGGATAGTGAATGCTATGTCTGGGAGAACAAGAACAAAGTATTAAAGAGCAAGTTTCGTAAAAGATTTCCATGCAAACTAAATTTAGAGAAGAAAACACAAAAGCCCTATTGGATGTGATCTCACATTCCAGGTTAAAGGGTTTTAATTTTATTTGACAGATAATGTAGGAAGTGTTTGTTGAATGAATACATGAATGAGCCTCAAAGTTTTTCCAAGGACAGAAATATAATAATATGCCTCCTCTAAAGACATTTGGCGACACAATAACATGAGTTAATATATCTTGTATAGCAGGTTGAAAGATCTTATACACTCCAGAGGTTTCCAATTTTTCTTAAAATAAAATTCATTTATGGTTCCTGGGCAGCAATTTGAGAATCAGCCCTCTCCCCATCCAGCCCCACAACAAATGTGCTTGCAAACAAAATGGAAGAAGAAAACAGCATCATATTGAATTTCTTCTTTTGCTTAAAAAAAAAAATATCCTTCGAGATAAATTGAGTACAGCTCTAGTAAATTTGGATGCTTTAGGTCATGGACATTCCATTTTTATATATACTGTGATAATAACTATATAGAGTGAGCAGACAGACAGGGCAACTCTGCCCCAATGTTGCAAGAATTCACAAAGTAATTGAAAGTGTTTCCAAGTGTGCATAATTCTATGCCTCCAGTCAAATACAGTAGATGGAAATTTGTTTGGCTTCCTCTGTCAAAATGTCTAAAACACATAAAGGAAATGTGTAAATGGAAAACAAAATATTACAGTTTCAACATACTTTTAATTATATCTCAATTTCAATCTTGGCTTTGCTCAAACATACTAATAATCCTAAGGGTTCATCTCTGATCCTTTTGGTGGATAAAATGACCGAATGTGATTTTTACCCTTGACTCAAAAGTGTCAGTTCTGGAAATCTACAGTATTTGTCACCATGAATACCATTTAACTGCAGCAGTACCCAAAGGAACTCTGCACAGCCACATGTGAATAGGGCTAGAGGAACTTAATTAATCTTGCTGTCACTTCCATGATGCTTTTCATTAGTTTTGCTCCTATCTGATCAACTGGCCTTCTCTGTATTGGAAATGGCTACCCATAGCTTCTTGTGAAAGAATTTTCAAAAGGTAAACAAAGACTCACCTTTGTGCTGGGGAGCTTTTATGCAGATGGACATTACTTTTGCTACTCTAATATGGAGGTAACCCTCACACTTTATATTTAAGTTATAAAAACACAGGAAACATAAATACCTCTTCTGTCCCCATCAGGGAAATTATTTTAAAATCTATACATAGATTATGTATTTGATATAAAAGGTCATAATTTTCTTTATATTGTTTTCATGAATACTAATGCTTAGTGCATTATCTGGAACTGTACTAAATATAGAATGTAATTCAGAAGAAATCTAGACTTTATCATTGATCCCTGGTAAGTAGATTAGGTGAAAATTGGATTTAATGATGGAACAAAAGAACTGATAACCCAATGATAGTATCAGCTCTCTCTGTCATATTTTTGAAAGACTGATTTAATATATGTATATGTTAAATATAATTTTATTTACATGCATTATTTTTTCAATGCTGACCATAGTTTAATTTACTAAAAAAAATTGGAATGATTTTATAAATGTTATCACAGTTTGACTATATGAAAGTCAATTCATACCTATGGGATAGCCATGGAGAACTAGAAAAGGAACTCACCAAGAGTCAACAAAATGGCAGGCTCTGATGAAGAAAAACAAGACTGCACTGTGTCCCCTTTCTTCATATGTGGAAGCCAATCTACAAAATAGTCCCCAGCAATTCTTGTTTCCTAGTATTCACACTCTTGTGTAGTCCCTTCCCACTTTGAATAGAGCTGAACTGTGTAACAAATAGGATGCTGTTGAAATGACCAAGTGTGTCATACAAGATTAGGTCATAAAAGACAAAATGGGTTCTGTTTTTCTCTCTTAAATCACACACTTTAGGGGAAGAGAGTTGCCATGCTGTGAGGACATTCAAGAAACCCTATGGTGAAGAACTGAGATTTCCATCCAACATTGAGCATCAGCTTGGTTAATATTTGAGTAAACCACCTTGGAAGTAGATCCTTTAACTTATGTCAAGTCTTTAGATGCCTGCAGACATGACCAGTATTTTAAATGCAACTCATGAAAGACCCCAACATCCAACAGAGCAACTTCCAGATTCCTGACCCATAGCAACTGTGTGAGATGATAAATATTTATTGTTGTTTTAAGCTTCTAAATTTGAGGTAATTTTCTTCTATGCATCAATAGATAACTAAAGCATCATAGCCTTACTTTATAACTTAAAATTATGGCAATGTGATGTAGACCTCAGTTGAGATTGAGATAGACATACGGCCTTGAAGAGGTACGTATTCCTTTGGGTCTTGGTTTTGGTTTTTGGGTTTTGGGTTTTTTTTTTAGAGAGAGAGAGAGAGAGCACTCATGTATGCATAAGCTTGTGGGGTGGGGGGAACAGAGGGAGAGGGAAAGAGAGAATCTTAAGCAGGCTCCATGCCCAGTGCAGAGCCTGACACCAGGCTTGATCTCACAATCCTGAGATCATAACCTGAGCCGAAATCAAGAGTCAGAAGCTTAACTGACTGAGCCACCCAGGCACACGGGATCTTGGTTTCTTAATCCAAGAAATGGTATAGGAATGAATGAGGGTCACCAATGTAAGATCCTTTAGGGAGAGGTGAGGGAAGTCACACAGCTGTATAGGGTGAGCTAGATATACATTTACAGAAAGCATTAGAGACTTTAGAGGATTGAAGAGTATCAGCTAACAAGGGAGGGTCTGTTACTTTACTTCTCTTGACAGAATGCCATGAGGAAATGTTGCCAGGATTCTTCAATTTTTTCTTCCACTTCTTACTTTCTATGACTAAAACATTACACATTTGATAAAAATTTCATGTGACTTCAACTTGAAGCCATTGGTTAAAACTATGATTGAAACAATATTTTCTTTTTTAAAAATTTTATTTTATTATGTTATGTTAATCACCATACATTACATCATTAGTTTTTGATGTAGTGTTCCATGATTCCTTGTTTGCATATACATGCCCTCCTTAATACCCATCACCGGGCTAGCCCATCCCCCCACCCCCTCCCCTCTAAAACCCTCAGTTTTTTCTCAGAGTCCATAGTCTCTCATGGTTTGTCTCCCCCTCTGATTTCCCCCCCCTTCATTTTTCCCTTCCTGCTATCTTTTTTTTTTTTTAACATATAATGTATTATTTGTTTCAGAGGTACAGGTCTGTGATTCATCAGTCTTACACAATTCACAGCGCTCACCATAGCACATACCCTCCCCAATGTCTATCACCCAGCCACCCCATCCCTCCCACTGCCCCCACCTTAATCTCAGGAAACAAACTGAGGGTTGCTGGAGTGAAACAACATTTTCTTCTCTCTCTCTCTGTCTTGCTTTTTCTAGTATCTTCAGAATTTTATTCAAAGATCTCTGCTGTTATATTCATCTGTTCCGTCCTTCTTCCCTTCCACCGCTTTCTCTACCCTTCTCTAACTCACAAACTTCTACCATCCATCTACCAACACACATTTCTCTCTGCCTGGCATAATGCTCTCCCCTTAACCTATCAGGCTCTTGCCCACACTTTCTTAGCCTGTTGAAATGCTACTTGTCCTTGATGGTCCACTCATATAGCATCCCTCCCCTAGGAGGGGAGGGGTTGCTTGATTGCCAGTCACAATTAGTGATTACTTTTCTTATACCTCAAGAGTAATGTTCTTTATTTCTTGAGTCCTACTAGGCGTGTCTCCCTATTTATAATGTGAAATCTCATTTGGCAAAATTAATGTCTCATTAATTTTATTGTCACTGAGCATTTTTACAATGTCTTTCTGCAATGTACCAACCAGATCTCCCTAAAAGGAGAGACTGTTGCTCACTGCTAGGAGTGCTGTAGACATGTCTTTCAACTGTTGGTTCCTTTAGGTATTTCTCTCATCTGCTGGGAATTGTACTTCCAGTTTCACCCCTTTATGGTGAACCTTATCCAGTGATCAATGCAGGAGTAAAAAGGCCTGGCCATCTTAGATCAATGTGGGACAACTTGGTCAAGTTGGGCCACTCAAACTCTGAAGCATCCAAAGATGACTTTGGCCCTGCATCACAGCTTAACTTCTCCCTCTCCCTACTCCAATTCCTCTTCTTGCCAAGTGCTGACCTAGAGCATTCTCTAGTAAACATCCTTCATGCTAACCTTCATCTCAGTCTTCTTCCCAGAGAACCCATCCTGTGACACCATCATTGAGCAGGTACTCAGTAAATGCCTGGTGGCATCAATTTAAGTCCCAAGTCCCTGTAGACAAACAAGACTAATTTCCCAAAGAAGAGTGTGGTCCTTACCCAAGAAGCCTGGAAGGTGTTGGATAATTTTGAAAGAAAGCCCACCTTTTACCCAGAAACTCACTGATTTTAGAATTAATGTGAGGAAAAGAAAGCCCAGAATTTAAATGAATGCCCTGGTCCGTGTACTCTGTCTGAGTAATGGTGATGGCTCAGAGCTGTCAGGTCTGCCAGGAGATATTCAATCATGATGCTCTCTTCTTTCTCTTCAACAAAGGTAATCACTCAGCATTTTATCTTTTCTAGAAGGTGTCATTACTTTGAAAAGACAATAAAAGTCTCACAAGGGTTTCTATGTAGTGGAAAATTTTCTCCTCATTTTCAAGAGAAAAAAAAAAGAACTAAAGGACAAAAAGACCCTTATTAATTTAAGCATGAAAAAATACATTAGCTTGGAGGAACTTTCATAATTTTGAAGTTTAAAACTTCCTGAGAAATCCTTTCAAACTGAGTAATTTATCATGTTCTTTAGAGCCTATAATATATAACGTATATCTTTTAAAATTTACATTATTTTAAATAACCAGACCATTTTTTTTCTGGAAGAAAGCAAAAATTTGCCTTAGAAAAATCTATGTTGTAGAGATATGTGTGGGGTAATCTACTCTAACGAAACTATCAACTATAAGACCTTCTTAACCTGTGACTACATGTTACCAACAACAGAACATAGACATAAACCAAGTGGTTTATTACCTATTTTCAAGGCCAATGCTTAATCTAGAAGTCATTTAAGTGTTTTCATTTTTTCACTAATTTGACAAATATTCATTGACCATCCATTTGTCCAGTACTATGCTTGGGACGAGGGATATAGGAGTGATCAAGATGCATATTGTCCTAGGCTTCATAGAACTTACAGTGTTCCAGAGAATGGAAAATTGTAATGGAAGGTGGATCAATGGCTGCAATAATCTGTTGAGATGGGCAGAAAGGGAAGAGATTTTGGGCAGTCAGGGAGGTTAGAGAAAGGACTTTTGAGAATGAAACATCTAAGTTGAAGAGGGCAGAAAATTTGGAATTAGTCAGATAAAAATAAGGCATAGTTAATAGCCTGTGCAAAGGCCCAAAAGAGAAAAGCATGGTTATAAGAGCTAAGAGAAGTTCAACAAGGAGAAGCAGGGAAAAGTGGTATAAAATGAGATAGGACTGGTAGCTTGGAGGCAATCATGAACCTGCAACAAAGATTTGGAAAACTACAAAGGCTTTAATTAAGAAAGTGATAAACCATATGATTATAGATTCAAAAGCTACCCAAATAAACACTAACTATCCTGTGGCAATATGGCAAAGCTCCTATATAATCGTGTGACATTGTGAAAAGTATATGCAGTAAATGCTGTAAATCTCTGGTACAAGGCACAATTCTCCATGCTCAGGTTTTCTGTCTACATGCAACCCAATAAAACATAGCAGGCAAGAAAAGGAAAAAAAAAAAGAAAAGAAAAGAAAAGAAAAAGATGTCTTGCATGGCTGGGCTCCTCTAGTTGGGAATCATCAATTCAACTAGTTTAAGGATAAATCAGATTTTTTAGCTGTCATCAGAGCTGAGCATTGAATAAAAGAATGAAAACTGAATGGTTGATGTTTGACAATTGACCCAGATTAGCCTTCAAATGATGGGAGTCAGTGCATTGACTAGATTGAATTCTGTGCCACACAAATACCAGCACTATAATTTTATACATATATACACATATATATTATATATGTATACACACATATGTGTGTGTGTGTGTGTGTGTGTGTGTGTGATTCATGGAAGAAAATGAGGAAAATGACACTTCAAGGAATATGTCATAAATTTTTATGTTTACATGCAAGGTGTGGTATAATTTTACATTTCTGGCTCCCAAACCCAATTTTTTTCAAGTGTTCAATTCTTTCCTGCCAGCATATTGTCTAAATCACTTCTGTCATATTATGGGTAGCACTGTTTTTTGAAGATCTTGACCATTGAAGAGTATTCTTAGGTTACCATTACCTATAGTTGCCTCAAAGAAATAAAACCTTAGATATTTGCAGTGGCCAGAAGTGTCTTGTTCTTCTCTAAAATTTCAAAAATGTGTGTCTTTCTAATCACAGTAATATTTTCACAAAATAAGCTAATCATCGCATTTATTTCAGAAAATAAAAGCAGCCATTTCCAGCAGGTTATATATGTATAGCGCCCATACACTGTATATATGTAATGTGAGTATGTGAGATTTTACTCTTACTTTCCTAGAAATATAAGTCAAGAATCAATCTTGATGGGAATATAGGGTACTTTGACATATTTCAGGGTATCTGCCAAGCCATCCTCCTCTCTGGGGAAATTCTTTTTTTCATATGAAATATGCAGGATTTACTCACCCTTGGACATGACTGATTTGATTAGGATGGCCTCTGAATAGGATTTTCTGAGACCTATTCCTCAAATTAGAAAAGATGAACTGAGACAATCATGTTTGTTCTTGAAAACATAAACTAAGAGATAGAAGAGGAACTTATCAATTGGTGATGGGTCCTGGAACTAGAAGGTCATATAGACTCAGGTCATACAGATTGATATGTAATATGAACATGCACAAGAAGGCAGAAAAGGGGAAGAGGCAGAAAGCGAGAAGAGTTCCCATGCTGGATGCTGGGTGGAGAGAGAGGCACATTCTTTCTTCCAGGTCGGCTTTGATTATTCAATGGTTTCTTTTCCCGTGCACCTTTCCAATAATCTCACCATCCCACCCCCCCACCCCCCAGGCAACTTTAATAAGACTCTGTTCCTCGAGTAGTAATATCTTTTATTACACCTTCAGTTAATTAGAAGAGATCAGTAGCACCAACACCAGGAGGAGTCATGTTTAAGTATTGTTTACTAGCCTTCAGACTACCCCTCCTAAACAAGAGAACAGAAGATGGCAGCATTGTGAGGAAGGGAAAGATGGCAGTCTAGGGAAAAAAGAAAGAGTGGATCATGCTGGGGGGAATTCAGGGCTTTCAGGAGGTGAACTAAGAGTGGTTATGGGATTAATAATAACGGTTCCTACAGGGAAAAAATAATTGATTCTGGCTTTTCAAATCAAAGATGTATTCTCTTCCAATCTTTATTTTCCACTAATATTTTGTGAAGATGTACATGTAAACAATAAGAGTAAAGGTTTTTGACTCAGTGTTGGTATGTAGCCTGTATTCCTTATATTTTTACATATTGTGTTCCTGGTAATCAAAACCTCTTTTATTAATAAAGTGATAAAGAGCATTGATTTTTGTCAACCAGATAATTTCCTATCTGTTATGGATAAGAGACATGCTATTGAAGTATTAGGACCCCAAATCATGACTTTGGCCCATGTACTGAGGCATGGTCAGCAAACTTTCTGGAGATGAATTTGCGTTTTAATGAAGAGTAGGAGTATAGCACATCATTAGCCATAAGTAACATGGATCCACTTTCTTTTTTTCAATTTCTGGTAGTTCACAATAAATTTGCCATGAGATGCAAATCTCAGGGGATATCTTGCAGGAGAACAGAGAAAATTTTATTAAACTACTATGGAGTATCAGCTATGGGATGGAGGATGACAGAAAATTAAGTAGTAAAGACAAGACGAGCAAATTAGAATACATGAAATTCAAAAGACAGTATATTAAATTGAGTAAAGGTAGAATGAAAGGATACAATGAGCTAGAAGACAGGTTAAAGCAGTGAGATCCTTGAAGTCAAAAACACATAGTTAAAATTGTATTCACTAGAAATATAATTTCTACTTGAACCAATGTACTTGAAAGGATTTGTGGCTATGGGTTAGGAGGACAGCCAGATGAGGTTCTATTAATATAAATCTTACCTAATCCAGTACTTGATTCAAGTTATGGGTTCAATAATCATACATAATGTAGCTATCAAATACAAGATCTTTTCAAATCCAATCTTTTTACTCATGGAAAGTAAAGAATGTGTGTACAAATACCTCCCCCCTACACACACACCCTAGATACTGTCTAAGCCTACACTGAAGCAGAATTTAGTAACAAATATTGTCAGTTGAAAGCCTTACAGAAATTACAGTTCTCAGGGGAATACTAGAATAGTATTGGACAGCTACCTTGAAACAAGACTAAGGTTACACATGTTTCTTAGGCTTGTACAATTATTCTACAAAATCAGTGATTGATATGCCACTGTTCCCTATCTAAGACTTTCTCCCTTTCCTAATATCATTTATCTGAAGAACAGAAGTATTAGTCAGATAATCAGTTGTTCTTAGAGAACACAACATTAGAGCAAAGGGAAATGGGAAGACTTACAGGTTTATCCAGGCCACAGGGAGGTCCTCAGCAAAACTCTTATCTTATGTCCCTAATGTTTACGCCATTAAAATGTAGTACCCCACTCATCTGGACAGTGCTGTACAGATATTGCCAAGATTGAGACACATATTTATTGTTATTTATCATAAAAATTCTATGGAACTGCTTTATTCCCAAGCCTGGTTTTACAGGGTACAGTTGTAGAAATTCTGTATATCTTAATTAAGGTGATGGTTAAATGGGTATGTGTGTCAAACTAATCAAACTTTAAACTTACAAACTGTGTTTTTATTAAATGTAAATTATAGTCCAAAAAAAGGGAAATAGAAAAATAAATGGTAAGTGCATACAGATGCAGGAAAGAATTGGATGGGGTAAACAAAAGGTTGAAATTTAGAGTCAACAATGAGATATGGTCATAAAATTTAAAAAAAATAAAAATAAACCTTAAATATCTAACAGGCTTGAACCAAGATTGTTGCAACACCAGGAAGAATGGGCCTCTTGGGCTTGCTGATAACTCAGAATGTTATAGAAAATAGAGCATGGGTTTGGAGTAATACTGACCTAGGACTTAATCCAAGCATTGCCACTCAGCAGCTATGTGACCCCATGAAAGTCACTTAACCTTTTGAGATTCCATTTCATCATCTGTAAATGGGATAATAATCCCTACTTTGCTTTGTGGTTTTGAATAGTTGGCTCATATAGGAGTTTAATAAATAGCTGCTTCAACATTATCATCCATCATCTTAATGTCTTAATATTAATTTCTGTAAATTTAAAATATAGTTACATTAATATTTAAAAGAAATGCACCATTTCGTGCTTTTATGTCTGGCAATTTCAGGTTTCTTTAATCTTATCTTCTGTATAGTGGGTTTTTCTGTTAAAAATGGGTCAAAAAGAAGTAATACCTTTAAAAAGAGAGGCCAGTGGAACATTGTGATGGAAGCACGCAAGGGGACAAAGGAAGTGGAGTCTCAATTCCATGGTATTACAAAGCCCAGAGACTAGTTAAAAGGAAATAATAATTCCCAAGAAGGATCTCATGGTAGGTACAGAGATGGAAAGAAGTGGACTGATCAGAGAAATACTGAAGAGATATTGACTAAGTAGATAGACATTGATGAGTGGTGGTGGTTTGATGATGGAGTGGGTATGATTAAGAATAACTTATGGTTTTGACTTTTTCAGTTCAGTGATTGTCCTTGATAGAAGTACTTGGGGAACTTTGAAGAAGCCCAGTTTAAGGAGCAAAGGTAAAAGATTTGGATAAGACCTTTGTGTTACTTTGAAACAAGGAAATGGAAATGACATTAGGCAGTTGAAGAAAAGGTCTGAAACTGAGCAGAAGGATTTAGGCAGTCTTCTGTATGCTGGTAAATGTTTAACAACTGGCTCTTTAGGGAAACAAAGCCCTAATTTGTAGCCTTTGCCAATATTCATGGTTTAGATACTCCCACCACGACACCAGTTTCATGGTATAATACAACCAGCATAGCTTCAGAAGAGATGTGCACAGCTGGCTCTTGCAAGGGGTGCAAGCCAGCTCCATCTCATAATGGGTGATTCAAGAAGCAGGAAGTAATCAAAGGTGTAAGTATCCATGGAAAGTAGAATAAATTTCTCTGGAGGAGGGATGGTTTTTGCATCTCCTTTGCTTCTGTTTCACTTGTGTTTCCTTTTTTATTAACTCTTTCATGCAGGGTTGCTTAGTAGTTGCAGGAAGAATTGGCATCTGTTCCTTACATCATCTTGGAGCTTTCACTGTTGGCACCTATAACACCTGCTATGTCACAAGGTCATCTGAAGGTGAGAATAAATGAAGAATAGCTTCTCCTTATTAAAAAGGGGGTGAGGGGGGATGACAAGGGCAAGGGAAACTGCTTTTATGGCTCTATTATTCTAAAAGTAGTCTAAATTCTCAATGAACCTATTTCTACCTGTCTGATGTTAAACTACATCTGGCTATCTCCTTCAGCAAAGAGAACATTGTATGTTATCTGATTCCCAAATTTAAATCTTCTATAATTTTATCATGACTCTTTTGGTATTTGTGCATCTTTTCCTCCTCCATATGTGTTTATGTCCCCAGAATTTTTTTTTTAAAGACAAGGGGTATTTTTTAAAAGATTTTATTTATTTATTTGAGAAAAAGAGAGGGGGGAGCACAACTGGGGAGGAACGGCAGAAGGAGAGGGAGAAGCAGACGCTCCGCTGAGCAGGGAGACCCATGCAGGGCTCAATCCCAGGACTCTGAGATCATGACCTGAGCTGAAGGCAGATGCTTAACTGACTGAGTTACCCAGGTTCCCCACCCCCAGAAATTTTTATGCTAAAATATTTGGGGTTTTCAATGACAAGGGAATAATTAATCATTTTTATTGATATAAGGATATGATTCTAGGGTACATTTTTGGATTATCTAAGCTAAAAATAGTATACATTCCTTTCTAAAGCTCATTTTTTAATGAGCTAATTATAAAATTATGACATGCTCTTGTTAAAGAATTTGGAAAATTCAGAAAAAAGAAGTAGCCATAATCCCATATAAAATATTACTAATAGTATTTCTTTTCAGATAGTCAACTAGTATAGTTTATATTCATGATGGTATGTTTTGCCTATATACTAAATATTTGAGAGTATTTCTTTACATTTTGAAATTATGTTTGGCATTATACTATCAAGATCTTCCCCATGTCATTAAAACTCTGCAAAATGTAATCCTAATAGTAGAACAATATCCTCTGTTATGAGTATATCATATGTATTTAAATATTGTTTTAATTTTGGACACTTCAGTGGTTTCCAGGTTTCCACTATTATAAATGGAATGGGAATGGATACCCCCTTCCATTAGTTTTTATGCTTATTACTCACTGCTTCCTTGGATAAAGTCCTAGAAATGCAATTACCGGGTTAAAGGGTAAAATTGCTGCAAGGAATTTTGGTACATAGTGTTCAATTGTGCTATCAAATGATTGTACCAATTTACAACCACATCAGTACTGTATGTGAGGATCTATTTTCACTCCACCATTGCCAGCATTGAATATTATCTCTAAAAAAGGGAATATATATGTGTGTGTGTGTGTGTGTGTGTGTGTCTGTGTATATGTGTGTATATCCCATTTTGTAAGTAATAACTAGTATTTCATTCTTAGTTGCATTTATTTTTCTTTTAAGATAGGTTAATGTTTTTTATAGGAGAAATGTGTGTGTGTGTGTGTGTGTGTGTGTGTGTGTGAATTTCTCTTCAGATCCCTTGCTCATTTTTCTATTGATGTTTAGCATTTTACTTTACCCAAGGAATTTGATGCAATTTAGAGGTAAATGAAATAATAAACTTTATTTGAGCTTCTGGAAATATAATTTCTAAATAGAGCATTAGCAGTTACCATAAAAGGGAAAATAAAGCTAAACTATGAAAATGATGTTTACAAATCATAATTACACAAAGCAAAAAGAAACATTATCCCTTACAGCTATTAGAACCCTATGAGAAAGGCACATTTGTTACCACTTTGGGCATATACTGAAGGTGTTTTCTTCTGTCGATGGATGCAGTTGGATTTTAGAGTGAAGACAAGATTCAGAAGGGTTCCCAGGTCCCTTTCCATCACTGCTGAACAGAATTGCAGTGGAATCCTCGCAAACAATTGCTGTGAGCTTTAGATATGATTTTCTAATTCCTCCTTGGCCCCCAAACATGCTACTTCCTCAGTCTTGTCACCACATGGGATCATGTTGCCAATAATGTCTTTGGGATAAATTTGAATTCATCAGACTTGAGTTTAATTACATTATGTAAACTAGAAAATGTCCCCAGTAGGCTTGGAGGGAATAGCTTCTGTATGCAATTGCAACGTCCTGTTTTGTTTAAAATATTTGCATTTTGATAAATCCACTCTGACTCCAAACCCTTTTTTGATCTTTGTCAGGAACTCATTTCATCACATAGGTCCAAATTTACTTTTTTTCTTTAATAAACATTTGCAAAATTTTGCATAAGTTCTTTCCTTCTGGTCCACATCCTCTCCAAATGCCTCTCTTTTTACCCTGGTTGGGGCAGAACAGTGAGAAGAGATAGACAAAAGAATCGTTTTCATGAGTTATCTCAGCACCAGAGAAGTTGACAAATATTGATCAGCTTCTGAATAGAGAGTATTCTTAGTGCATAGGGAAGAAAGGTTTTCAAAGTAATCAAACAGAGAAAGAGGGATAATTTGAAACACTACATGGACTCCATGCATGGACTCCACATATGATGTTCATGAACTTGCTCATAGGGATCCCTCATTGTAGATTGAATCATTGGCTCTAAATTGTCATCTGTCCCCATATCCATGTCTTTTACCATGTAACTATGTAGTTCCTGCCTCTAATGGGCATATTATATTTCAACCTCCTCCTTACAGTGGGCTTCGCTTTTGTAACCAATTTTAATTAATAGGATGAGGTGTGCCATATTTGAACTTAGCCTCTGATATCACTATAAGAAGAACCTACCCTGGCAAGCTTGCTGGTCCAGGGAGAATGAGGGACATGTGGAACAGAGACAACCCACCTAGCTTCAAACCTGCAAGTGAGAAACGGAACTGCTCAGCAATCACAGCCTGAAGCAAACATATTCCGCTGAGCCAAGCCTAGATTAACTAAACCCCAGCTGATATACAGCATATGTCAAAAAATGAAGATAATAAGCAATTGCTGTTTTGAGTCAATGAGTCCCGGGATGGTTTGTTAAACAGCGATCACAAACTAAAGCAATACTCTTAGAAGTTTTAGCAACTTACAACTTAAACACTTGATGCAAAAATTAAAAAGTTTAAAAACTCCTCAGTTGGGGAGAAAGCCAATCAGCACCCTTCATTTAGGAACGGTGATGTCCAACTTCCTCAGATTCTTGTTTATAGCTCCTGAGATGTATCTCCCACTAGAAGAATTTCTATTTGTTGGCTTTTAAGGAAACATCTCTCACTACAAATACATACACCTTTATTCCCCCCTCAAAACACCTAGTCATTGCTCTTCAAAGCTGCTCCCAACTACTTCACTCTTTTCCTATGCACAGAGATGCAAAGAGCCTGAGTGAAAGGTGGTGATGGTTGAGTTCAGAAATAAAGCAAGCCTTCCCATTTCCTATTCATCTCACAGGGAAAATCTAAACATTGAAGCACTCTGTAGTCAATCAAGCAAGCTCTCACTGCCAGCTCTTGAAAGATGCAGAGAAACAATCCTGATTCAGGGTATGGCTCATGAAAAACAAAATCTGCAATCACAGAAAAATATATATATATATGTACACCTGCCTTAAATGAAGCCGAGAAATTACATCCCATATTTTGTATCATTTCTTATTTCTCACAATAGAAAAGAGGGTCATATTTACTTGTTTTATAATTTAATTAAAATAAATTGAAAAAGCCAAATCCAAACCCTCCAATGGTCATGTTGTGACTCAGTTTTACCAAAATCAATAAGCCACTTGTAGCTTAGTGCTTTACAAACAGTCAGCAAACTCAAGGAAAAATGTCATGATGAAAAGGCTATTTTAATAAGACAAAATCACCATCTGGCACATAGTCTGGAACATTACTATATGTGGACCAGATCCTATTAATACCCTTGCTTTTCTAAGGACAACAAACTAGCCTGTTTTGTTAGGCAGAACTCCGTCTTCCCTGTGGAGAACCAGGTTGGAAAAGGAGGTATTCTTTTAGCAACCCTCAGTAAGTGGTGATTTGGTGGCTGATGTTGACAGAGGCATACCCACTTTTAGCCTGGAGTAGAAAAAAAATCAGCCAGTCATGACTGGAACCAGCCTAGGCCGGAGCTGCCTAGGAATTAGCCACGTGCATACATTTGACACCAATGACAAAACAAAGAGCATCGATGTCATTAAGCACTGCTGGGTGTTTCAGGACAGAAACATTCCAAATGCTCTATATTCTGTGCAACAAAATTGAGCAGATTATGCAAGTCAAATCAATTTCTATCTCAGTGATCATAAGTCTCAAAGGTTTGTATTTGGAAACATGTCTAAATAGACCATGTTGGAGAAATAGATTTACTTTTCTTTGCTTTTTTAAAAAATGTGTGGAAAAAACATTAAAAAGGGTTGACTATTGCCTTTTTATAAATTGTATGGCCTGAAGCATAAGCTATAGTTTACTATGAGTATAATAAAAAAGGCAATTGAGGTATCTATTGTAATTAGAGATTTTATACAATAGCTATTGCTCTGAATATTAGAAACAAAAGTTGTTTTTCTGACTTTAATTTCTACCTCGGAGAAAAAGAAAGGTGTGGGGAGTTAACACTGACTACCTTCTGAAAGAAGGTAGTCAGTGTTAACTCACTTTACATATGTAAGTTTATTTAACATAGTACAGTAAAAATAAATCCATGACCAAAGAATCGGTAGGATGTGAAGCACATACCCACTTAGAACTGCAAGCTCTCAGATATCTAGACATGTCTGTAGTAGTTTCTGAGCGTGGCCTTACATTGACCAGGTTTTATATTATGTTGAAAAGGATCTACCAACTCAATCATTCAAAATAACTTTTTTATTCTTTTTTCATCCTCGCTATATATTTCCTTAGACTTAGTTCAGAAATTAAATTTACATTTTTAAAAAAGAGACTCAGAAGACTCTACACATAACTTCCAGGCATTGTCTTAAGAGGTTGCCTTTTCATGAAGAAAAGAGAAAGATGGGTTTATGTATTATGTTACGTGAAAGTGACTTTCAGCATTTACCTAGTATATTAGTGAATAGCACACATGAACACAGAAACACACACAGCCATCTATACAGGAAATAAACACTTCTGGAGAACCAACAATAGTAATAACCACAAACACATAACACTTATCATGTATGTGCCAGGCACTGTTATAAATATGTTATTTCTATTAACTATTTTAATCTTCCTAACAATCCTATGAGACAAGTTTCACACGTTTCAGAAGAAAGGAACAGCTTAATAGAGTGCTCATGGCCAAGTGAATACTAGATGTAGGCCACGCTGTCTTTGCAACTTCTACCAGGGGAGTCATGTCACAGTTTACAGAGTTTTTCTGACATTTCCCTCTCTTCCTCACCTACTTTAGTTTCTACTGTTCAGCCTATGTATTCTTCCATTTCGATGTTTTCCAAATATGGATATAATATACATTTGTGTTATTTACTGAAAAACATGAATATGTTCTCTTTCTGGATTTGTATTTACTTTTTCTTTCTTTTTTTTTAAGTTTTGATTTTAACGATTTATTTATCCATTTGTCAGAGAGAGAAAGAGAGAGGGGGAACAAAACAGAGGGAGTGGCAGGCAGAGGGAGAAGCAGGCTCCCCGCTGAGCAGGGAGCCCGATGCGGGGCTTGATCTCAGGACCCCGGGATCATGACCTGAGCCGAAGGCAGATGCCCAACCGACTGAGCCACCCAGCGTCCCTACTTTTTCTTTCTCTTAGAATAGTTAAGATATATTAGGAACCAATACTAGTTAATACATAAAAGTGCTACTAAGGCACACACAGTATCTTTCAATTGGAATAAGTCCACAGGTGTAGTATTAGGGTCCCTAACAACATTCTAGGGGGTAACCCATAGGACCTTTAAGGGGTTACTGCATTGTCCTCAAATTAACCCTTTTTTCTTCAATGTTCACCTGAGGGAGCATTTTCTGGAACCTCCTCCATCAGGTGACCAGTAACAGTATTCAGGTATTAACAACACAACAACAACAAAACCGAAGACTTCCTGTGAGGTCCATCTAGCATGACGGGTGGTTGTTTGTTTCCAAAGCTGTCATGGCAAGTACTTAAGACATGAGAATTTGAAGCAATCAGTTTTAGATCCACCATATTTGAGAAATTTTGAGGCAGTGGTTTTAATGGGTTCCCCCAAATTGGGATGGAGCATCTAGGAGATTATAACAGAGAGGTAACCCAGAAGAGAGGTAAGGTCAGCTATATCAATCTTTAAAAAAATAGAAAAAAAAAGGTACAATATAAATATGAAGTCTAGGATTAGGGGAACTATTACTTTCTTTGAAAGGCAGACACAGAAGAAGGAAAGAGTGGACTTCAGGAAGAAAGAAAATAAAACAATTGAACCTTTTCAGAAAAAAAATATTGTCAGAAAGAATGGGAGGTACAAATCTAAAGTTCTCTTGCCTATGTAGAATGGGCAGTCTCTCTACATCTAAAATGGAGACCCGTGCACAAAATGTGCCAAAAATTCCTGAGTTATTTCAACACCCTCTAGACTTTATCTGGAAGCAAATCATGTACAGCAAACTTTAAATATATTGAAAGCTGTTCCAAGGAGTGTCCAATTCTTGAGGGTCCATGCAATATATAATATTTTGATAAAACAAATATTTCTTTATAGAAAACCTTTTGAATATCAGTTCATTTATGAGTCATTTGGGGCAAGTGTTCCATGAGTCTCATCTCTAATAATACCTCATATAAATTCAGGCCAGAGAATGACTAAAGATTCCTTGCTGTTCTTGACTACATAAGCCAGACACCTTGAGCAAACCCTTAAGTCTTATTATTATTATGACTCCTAAACTCATAATATCAAAGGTTATAAATATCTAACCAGCATGGGTTTTAGAGGCTCAGCCCTTCACCAGACAGAGAAAAGTTCTTATAAGTAGACCTCTAGCCCACAGGTCAAGATAACTGACGTCCCAGCAATGGCATTTGACCCAGACAAAAGATATTGCAATAAAGTGAAAGCTGAAAGGACTAAATGGGGATGGAGCAACTAGCAACTTCCATCACTCCTCAAACTGATGAAAATTGCCTCTATCAATAAAATAGGCACTTCACTTTCATGGTTTTCTCTGTCTCCATCCAGGGGGAAGATTCACCTGTACATTTTCCCCAAACTTTCTACTCCTTCTCTTGGATGATGAGGGACATTTCATGACTTGGATCAAAAACTGAAGCTCTTTTATCATCTAATGCACTGTTAGCATAATTCATTCAGAGAAGACACTGCCTTGCTTTTCGTGGAGGTCAATAGCTTTTCCTATAAGAGCTGTGCATACATGCCTGTCAGAATTCGGTATCCTGGGCAATGCTTATTGGTACCTACCACATGGAGGGCACAATGTGGACACCTATCTCAATGAGATATCAACATAAAATCTCTAACCTTGGAAATGAGAGAAATGATCTGTCATCTGGAGGGAATTTAGGGATCAGAGAATTTAGATATCTCTTTTTTAAGTGAGGAAACTGAGGCTTGGAGATATTGAGGTTTGTTCAAGTCACCATTTGACTCAAAAGACAAATGAGCCTCTAACTCAGGACCTTTTCATCTAGATTCTGACCATTTTCATTTTTATACATATGGGTAGATCACCAACTTATTTTGTGTTTCCTTTTCCAGCCTCTCTTTACCTTTAAGTCTCTCCAGATTTGCTATCTGTGTGACTGCAAGCAGGATACTTAAACTCTCTGAAATTATTTCCTTATGAGTAAAAACATGTATCATAATATACATGATTAATATTACTCTATTATTCCTAGGATTGTTCAGAGAATTAAATTAGACAACACTTTTAGAAAACACGGTCTATTACTTGTATAGTAACTATTTGATAAAAGTAGGTTTCCGACCATTACTCTTTGGATGAGGGTGATAAAATGCAGGTTATGGTATATTTGAACAGAAGATGTGAGGGAAAGCAGAACAGGAACTTGATTTAACCTGGTCACTTCATATGCTGGATTATTAAGCTTACCTACCTGAAAATTCATTATGCAATTATAATTGCATTCAGACTTAGAGAAACATGACTTAGTTAAAATATCTATACCTCAACTGCATATCCTACTCAGCCCTGATCCTAGCTCTGATGCTTTGCTTGATTTACATGATTAGTAACTGATCACTATTCTTTCTGATCTTTGGCTCAATATTTCAAGATCATCATAGGAGGAGAATACCATAGTCCTTTGATAAATTATATTTAGTAATGTTCATGTATTGTGATATTCTGGTTATATATGCATGGATATCTGAAACAGCCTGACAAATGAAAGATCTGGATAGGTAGCAAACAAACCATTAACTCAGACAAAGTTGCATGGGTACAGTTTCATGTGATCAAGGCTTCCATCAAGTGATATTCAAAATTAAACTCTTTCAGAGAGTGTCAAACATTCTGTGAGAACAGTGGAGAAGAACATGAGAAGAGACCTTCCCTGAAAATCTTCCAAGTAATTTGGAAGAGAAAGGAAAGAGCATCTTTTCCAAGGAAGACACATAGATGTTGCTACACATCACCATTTGGAAGAAAGGTTTTCAGAGAGTACTGTGTGTGGACTATCTATCTAAAGCATGAATTGAAAAAGTCATCCTCAAATATCTCAGATGCTCCAGCAGCACGGTTTGATGTGTAAGCCCTGAGCTTTTGGAAAGTCCAGCTGTTTCATTTCGCTCTGAACCAGTAGTTTCTCCACCCTTTGCTCGCACATCGTCAGGCTTCTCACCTGGCTTTTCTGAATGCCAAAGGGGCACCATTACAGAAACACAAAGGTACCAGCTAAATGATGCTATTCACCAACATTGGTAAAATAAAATAAAATAAAATAAAATAAAATAAAATAAAATAAAATAAAATAAAATAGCAGCACTGGAAAAAGCTAGCTGATCTCTTCCCTTACTATTTATTTGAATAAGAAAACATTCAAAAGCTTACAGTATAGCTGCAGAGAGTTAAGCTTTTCCTAAAATATCTTGATCGACACCCACTTCCTATGACAAGACTAAAAATATAGCATGTAAGCAAGTCTTCCAGAAAGAAAGTTGGGGCATTGATTTTTTTTTTCTTCCCATTCCTCTTTTTCTATCAGACTTCATATACCACAGTGAGGCGTTATCAGCATTGCCAGACTAATTCAGCAGGTGGTCGGGTTCTCTCATACATGTGCTTATCAGTCTCCTGTAAGAACTCTGTCATTTAGTGCACCATGGGTATTAAAACTGAGTTACTGGGAGCAAATTCTGTCAAGAATAAAACTTTAAAAATCAGCCTATAGAGAAGAAGAATGTTATTATGGCTTTAAAATCCATATATCTAAAAGGAAATTATAAGCAGCCATAGGTTGGGTTTTCTTAAAAATGTAAATGTGCTTTCTGAACCAACTCACAGTGTGGGCTACTTATTTACTTACCTAAAGATCTATCTTTTGGTGTTACGTTTCAAAATACCAGCAGGATCATGTTAGCCATTTTGTTGGCACCTGGAGTTTCTAAGGTGATGTCAACTCTATTCTACATGGCTTAAATATGGTTATTTAACATATAGATTTCAGATAAATTGAAGCTATAAAGAAGTTTCAAATAGTTTACTTTTAAGTTTCGTGTAAATGTACACACAAGTATGTATGTATAGAGATAAAGAACCAGGAAATGGACCAGGGTGGTGGAGAATGAGTTCTCACCGCATGCACAAAATTGAAGAGGGCCCCAAACATCTCAGTAACCACCAAGATAGAAGGTATTTGAACACATTTTTTAAGAGAAGTCAAAATTAATGCAAAAAAAAAAGCCTCCATGAAGAAAATATAAAAATTTTAAATAAAGATTTAAGCAGGCTTCCTCATTTCTCCACTTGCCTTAGGCCCCAATAGGACTCCACATGGCACTGTTACTGATTATCATTTTTATTTAAAACTTGCATATTTTGCTCATCATAGATTCTTTTGCATTTTAATTTTGAAAAATATTGCACTAAGATATTATTTATCTCGATAATGGAGTTCTTTGGTAACCCCTTACATTCTGTGACTGAGGCCAGTGCCTCATGCACCTAACCCTACTCTGCCCTGGAAGGAGTGCACATGCCGGCTGCTGCTACGCATGTCCCTTGTGGCATTACCACTGCCCCCATACCCAAGCCCGGGAGAGTGGCGTCATGGAAAATGAGGGTCAGAGCAATTTAATGCCTTGCCCAAATCACCGAACTATTTGAGAGGGCAGCTAGCATGTGAACCCTGGTGTGGGTCACACCTGAGCCCCACATTTAACCACTCGGCTACACAGTCTCTCCCTTGAGTCAGGATTATCACAACGTAATAACAAGTTCAATTCATCAAACACCTAGTGAGTACCTACCCTTAACTCTATGGCGCTTTGCTGGAGATTTAAAGACAAACGTGACACATGTTTCAGCATAGTCACGGCCTGCTGAAGTACACATAAACCTCTTTGACTGACTATTAAATGTGACAATTGCCGTTTTCCCCCTGCCTAGCCTCCACTCACATAAAGCAAAGTGAATGATCCTTCATCTCCATGGAAGCTTAACCTTGATGTAAGGAAGGGATGAAGAAAGGCACAAAGCACAGAGCATGCAGTCTATCCCAAGTGCTGGTACTATAGGATATTTGTACATGTGACTTCATTTCACCTTCATAAAATCCTTGTGGATATTGATGCCTTTATTATTCTAGATTCATAACCTGTCCAAACTTACAAACATACGTGATAGAAATGGGACTCGAACTCCACTCTTTCTGACTTTCCTTTTCCAGAATTCTTAACGGGGAACTTTATAAGCTGCCCTGAGTGCCAAGTGCGGTCCTACTGACTGTGCCAGGAAGGACAGGGCACTGTGTCCCAAGCACGGTGTACCTCTTCATGGCCCGACCAGAAAGGTTTCTGAAAATCTCAGTCTAAGAAAGGCAAGAACGGTTAGAGAGTACTGTCCTTCTCTAAGGAACTCAGGGTTTTTTAATCTTCATTGTTTGCTTTGACATATTTCAGATTTTGAACATATACAATTCACAGCAAATGGGATATAGAGCCTCCAGCAAGAATTATTCAAAAGGCTTTAATCAGAAATTTTGTTCTCATTCCCACTGCCCTGAAACCACAAATCCCGTCTTCACCAGTACATTATCTCTGAATCAATCTATGCAGGGCCATCAGCGAGAAAAACAACTTTCGAATACCTCCCATTGTGCAAAAACTATGATCTGAAACAGTACAACATCAGTACTGACAGAATAATAAGGCCATTTATACTTTTCTATTTGGTAACTAGTAAAACCAAGTTGCATCTAAGTAATTTTTTCAGCATTAAGCTTTGCCATATCTGTGGACATATGCTAATGAATGAAATGAAATTATTTTTTGTATAAATGAACCTTATCTTCTAAACCAGAAACAAATTCCCAAGCTAAATCTCCAAATATATTTTCCTAAGCCCATATGAAGTAGTTCATTATGTTATTTTAGGAATTATGCTACCAAAAATAAACGAAGAATAAAAGAAAAAGAAAAATTTACATTTATTTAAACCTAATAATAAAACATAGTGGATTGAACACATGTGTTTATCTTCATTCCTGCCTGAAATAACACACACTTAAATGCCTGCAAGGCATAAGAAAAGCATTAATCCATAAAGGCAAAGAAATAAGACAGAAAATGCCAATATATAAGTGATATCAACTCATTTTGGAAGATAGAAAATGGAGGAAAAATACATGATCTAGCAAAGTAGTGAAGGTGAAACTAAGTATCCAGAGGAGATACTGAGGAGAGATCAGCTTGTTGAACTTCCAGAACCTTGAAATTCTCAGGAATTGGAGGAGTGAGTTACATCCAAAGGCGTGGGTACAATCAGACAGCATTCCTCCTCATCCTTTTGTGGAAGAAAGGAGACTTCAGAGACTCACTAAAGGGGGACGTAGGTGGCGAGAAGCTAAAATAAAAACAGAAGTACTTAGTGAAAATGAAAACTAAATGGAAATAGGTACCACTTCCCCATCTCCCCCCAAGCCCTCCTGCCTCTGCTCATTATCCAGACACTAATATCCAGCACACTGCCAACCACACACATTCTGTCCTGCAGGACATTAGAAGCTCCTTCATCAGAGAAACAGAATGATCCCAGAAAAGTGACATTCAGATGCTGACATTTTGGAAGCTGCCAAGAAAAAGCCAGCCAATCACCCTACAGGGAAGGTTACCAGCCCACAAACTCTGCCATCAACTTTTTAACACCTCATTTTTAAATATGAATGAACAGAAAGATCACATATTTTGAGAAAGCCTCCATCATGAAAAGCAGAGACCAAGATAACTAAGGATAAAATTCAAAGAAAGAGTGACAATGCCAGTTGCAGAAGAGATATCTCTTTTTATTTATTTTTTTATTTTTTTATTTTTTTAAAGATTTTATTTATTTGAGAGAGAGAGAGAATGAGAGATAGAGAGCACGAGAGGGAAGAGGGTCAGAGGGAGAAGCAGACTCCCCGCTGAGCAGGGAGCCGGATGCGGGACTCGATCCCGGAACTCCAGGATCATGACCTGAGCAGAAGGCAGTCGCTTAACCGACTGAGCCACCCAGGCGCCCGAGATATCTCTTTTTAAAAGAACAACAGTTAATAACCTCAGAGAAGTAGGAGTTAATATTGGACCCATTAAAAAAAAAGGAGGGTTCCATGAAAAGGAGCAATCAGATAAGAAGAGCTCTAGGAAATTAAAATCATGATAGGAATAATCAAATATTCAACAGAAGCATTAGAAGGTAAAGTTAAAGATATCTTCTAAAGAGTCTAAATAAAAAGACAATTAGCTGGAAAGGGAGAGAGAAATGATAACAAAATTAGAGAACTGATCTACACAAGGTGATATCTGCTAACGGGAGATCCACAGATAAAATTAAGGACAGCAAATTAGCAAAAAAAAAAAATTACCTACATGGAAGGACACGTGTCAAGATACATAGGGATCAAGTAAAATAAATTAAAAAGAGGAAAAGAGATACTCATGAGAGCATATCATGTAAGCATGAGGCTAGAATAAAAGTATTTTTGATCCACTAAGTTTTCCAATGAATAACCCTTCTCTACTCGTTCCACTACAGGAGGCACTTCATTCTAAGGAGTCAGTAATCACACTAGAGGAAACACAGAATCCAGGAAACTGGAATCAGTGATGCAACACACCTGCTAGAACTTTGGAAATTTCCAAGGTGATGGCCAATGGGATGTTTTGACCAAATAGCCACACAGGGGACCTAGAGCACTGCCAGTCTAAATTAGGGCAGGAATGGGGCACCTGGGTGGCTCAGTTGGTTAAGCGGCTCCCTTCAGCTCAGGTCATGATCCCAAGGTCCTGGGATCGAAACCTGCATCAGGCTCTCTGCTCGGTGGAGAGTCTGCTTCTCCCTCTCCCTCTGCCTGCCTCTCTGCCTACTTGTGCTCTCTCTCTATCTCTCTGTCAAATAAATAAATAAATAAATCTTTAAAAATAAATAAATAATAAATTAGGGGAGGAAGTCTGAGGTTATCAAGAAAGAGAAATGTAAAAAAAAAATGGATGAGATAGAGTATCTGACAGACTATCCCATGTGTTATTGAAGGTATGGAGAAAAGCATCCCTAATGCTCTGAGCAAGGGGAAAAAATTAAAACAATGTTTAACTCCTAGAAAAACAAAAGGAAATTGTACAATAAAGTAAAAGTAATTATAGTCCATTACTTGGGTTCATCATGAACAGTATGTACACAGGCATAATAAAGAAAACACAAAATACTGATTTAATTAAATCCATAATATAATTATCTTTAGAGTATGGGGAGGGTGTGTGTGCCATACACATTCCAACTTAAGAATTCATGACACACTGTCTAAAATTATAAATCAACCAAGAGCAATAAACTCCTATATTAGTAGGAAAAAAAAGAGTAAAATCCAGAAGAATTATGTAGGAGAATTGAAAGTGGTAGATTCTGGTGAGCAGGACACGGGAATGGGGAGAATCAGGGCAGAATGTCAGTCTTGTTGCTCAAAATCTTAAAGCACTGCTTGACTTTCAAACTATGGGCATGTGTTCATTTGTTAAAAATATAAATTAATTTAAAAAGATGCTTTTTAGCTGCACTACTGCAAATAAATCTCCCTGAAAAATAAAGGTAGACATCACTGATTTACATGGTGAGAAAGCAGCCTTATTTGTCTGCCTTTTGAAAATTCTGGATTTGCGTGTTTATGTTAAAAAAAAGGAATAAGGCAAAACAGGAAGTCAAATTAAATACTAAACAAAGATCCAAAATGCTTAAAGTATTCAGCAGGATTATTGCATTTTTATTGCATTTATCACATATACTGTATCAGAGTTTTGGATGTAATTAATGAATATCCGATGACCTTCATGTATAGGACTTCTTGGCTTCTTTTAATTTGTCAGTGTTGTCAGAGTATGGCAAGTGGGTAGGTTAAAGGGACTCAAAGTTCGACAACAGGAAATTGATTAAGTAGAGTCAGATCTTAAAATGAAACATTTTAAAGCTGTTACTAGACTGTCATCGATCTAGATCAAAAAGATCTTCAGTAAAGATTAAGTAAAAGGATCAAGATGTAGAGAAGAGCATGAATTCTGATTCTTTTTGTGTTCACATACACACACAAACACACACACAAACATAAACACCCAGTATTTATGCCGATGGATATACAGACTGATTTAAGGAGGACACTTATTATATTCCTAACTGCTTTGCCCTCTCTGGAAGAAATCACAGGAGAAGATTCATATTTCATTCAGAACTCTTTAATACTCTGACTTTGTAACCTTATTCATATATGGTTTATTTTCCATAAGAATGTGGTTAATAAGGATAAATAAAATGCCAATTTTTACCATGCTACCATTAAAATGAATAATTTTGAAGAAGAATGGAAAGATTGATCAAGTTACAAAGGGGAAAAGGAATTATGATCATATGTGTGTAAAACAAACACAGTTATCTTTTGGTTATGAGATTTGGAATGATTGCTGTTTCTTTTTTGCAGTTTTTGTTTTGAAGTTTAAAGATTTTCTACAATTTTTTTAATTATTTTAAAAATGAAAAAATATTAAAAAGAAAAAAAGAAAGAGGAGGAAATGCTATTCCTTTAACAATTCTCTAGAGCAGAGAAGATGGGCAGTCAGAATGTAGCTTTTCTGGAAGGGGAGAATGAGCATCTGGGTATTACATTTGCAGATGGACTTCATACAAAGCATATGGTAGATTTTTTCAAGGAAAATTGTTGCTGTAGAGGCACGAGTTGCTATTTAAACCTTGGCAGACTAGGTCTTTTTTATGCTTGACTTTTCTCTCTCCAATATGTGAATTAGGCATCTGCTCAGATTTTCTTAAGGAGTTCCCCATTATCAAAATTAGGTTTTTTTTTTTCTTTGTAAAGATTGTAAGTTACAGAATGTGAACTTTTGCTAGCTTGGATGGGTAAGGGTGTGGAGATCATTTTTTAACTTGTCCTTTAGCCCTACTTATTTTTTCTTTCTGTGTCCTAAGTTGCCAGATATGTTAAAATGAGGGCTAAGGAAAACAAAACAAAACAAAACACTATAAACTAATATGAAGATATTCACAGAACCAGTGGCACATGAGCCAAGCGGGCAAAGGACCATTTTAGAATAACAAGGAACTTCATTCTCAATTTACCAGAGGTTACAGTTCTAAAAATCACAAGTACATTTCATGGAAAGTAAATGCCTTTATAAAGGTCAGTGCAGAATTTATCAGCTTTATTGCATGTTTTCTGTCCTTTTCTTAGGCATGTAAAAGGAACACAATAGAAAGGTGTTTTTTTTTTTTTTATTGTCTTTTCTGCAACACGACGAGGTAGAGCAATTCCTTTGCTTCCAACTCAGCAAGTTGTTTTGATTTCAGGTAGGTCCATTTTTAACAACAAACAAACATTCCTGCAGTGACTCAAACTAAGAAACAGACATGAAGTGTACAGAGTGATAGGACACAGACAGGAGAGAATGGCAAACATTTACCCAAGAGAAATGGACAAATGTGGGAGGTACTACAGAAATGTCTTCACTACAGATCATTGGCCATTTAAATTTAAGGTTTTCAGCTGAAAGTTTTAAGAGAAACTCCCTTTCCCAAAGAAGAAATCTGGCTCCTTTGACTTCCCATCCTGCTTTGGGGACAAAATCCAGAACTCTGCCAGGGCTTACTAGTACTGGTAAATATCCCCCCAAGGGATATTTTACAAAACATTAGCAACTCTAGTGGTTTTCATTATTTAATGATTTCTAACATTATGCATCGGAATGAAAACTAAAGCAAAGTTGCGAAAGTTTATGTATTAATTCATTTTTTAATTTAAATGACTTTAACCATTTTCATATTCTCTTCGTCCTTTTCTGCCAAAGATCTTTGATAATCAAAAGACAAGGGCTCAAAATTCTAAGCTTCTCTCAACTGTAAGTTGTATTGTTTCAAGCAATTAGTTTCTCTGGGCCTTGTATTTTCCTATCTGTAAAATGAAGTGATGTCTCTCCTGACTTTAATATTCAATGATTATTCAAGATGTGCTTTTCTCTGTCTGTAGAGCACTTTGCACCCTCCATTAAAAGACATGGGATTTATAAAGTCATGGCAACCACTCCCTGCCTCTAGGTCAATAAATGTTCGTCTAGAGAAGGGGTTGGCATATTTCAGCCCTCCAGTCAAATCTAGCCAGCCACCGTTTCTGTAGATAACATTTTATCCGAACACAGCCACACCTATCTGTTTGCTTGTTATCTGTGGCTGCTTTCAGGCCACAGTGAGTTGAGGACTTGCACCAGACACCGTCCGGCTAAAATATTCACTAACTGGCCCTTCACGGAAAGAGTCTGCTGATACCTGGTCTAGAAAATCTCTAACTGCTAAGGACATTCTGTGAGGTAGGGGACCTGAGAAAGGTACAGGTGTCCAGGTGAGGAATGAAGAAGTGCACACACAGCCAAAGGCAAGTTCCCCAGCAAAGCCCAATAGGCAGATTCCTTAGATTAAGAGACAAGCTTTCATCAGGAACATGCAGCTATTTGACTTCAAATACTCGTTTCCATCATCTTTAAAAAAATGCTCTAAATTTCCCTTGTTTTGTACATTTTAATCAATATCTGACTTTTTGGTTGGTCACCAACATTTTTGAGGATAGGGTTAAAGTTATGGATCCTCCCAAGGAAAAGGAGCTTGCATAATTCAAACAACGTTTGTTTTTTTTTTTTTTAAAGATTTTACTTATTTATTTGAGAGAGAGAGAATGAGAGACAGAGAGCACGAGAGGAAAGAGGGTCAGAGGGAGAAGCAGACTCCCTGCTGAGCAGGGAGCCCGATGTGGGACTCGATCCTGGGACTCCAGGATCATGACCTGAGCCGAAGGCAGTCGCTTAACCAACTGAGCCACCCAGGAGCCCTATTTTTTATTTTTTTTTAAGACTTTATTTATTTATTTATTTATTTGTCAGAGAGACAGAGAGAGAGAGAGAGCACAAGCAGGGGGAGCAGCAGGCTGAGGGAGAAGCAGGGTCCCCGCTGAGCAAGGAACTGGATGCAGGACTCGATCCCAGGACCCTGGGATCATGACCTGAGTGGAAGGCAGATGCTTAACTGACTGAGCCACCCAGGTGTCCCTCAAACAAGGTTTTATTCTCGATGTTCTTTCCTGGGTGCTGGTTGGTTCACAATAGCCTAAGACTTTACAACAGATAGGCACCATAGTTTTGCAACAAGATAATTTGTACAATATGCTCACCATAAGATTTCTATACTGGGTTGAATACCAGTGTGACCTAGCAGAAAGAATATCAGATGAGGAGCCAGAAGAGCCAGTTTATGCATTGCCTCTGCTACTACCCAGACAGATCAGGCCACTGAAGTGCTGCATGCTTTTGGTTCCTGATTTATTAAACAGTGAAATTAATAAATGTCCTGTCTACTCCACAGGCTATAATAGACATGAAATGAGGTCATGTGTACGAGGATTTTGTAAAGCACACAGCTCTTCCCACTGGAGTGGCGAGGGATTTTTGACAACCCATTTCACAGGAGGTAACAAAGAACCTTAGCTACTCTGTATTCAAAGTGTGATCCGCAGGTCAGCAGCGTAGATAACCCCAGGCAGTTTGTTAGAAATGCAGATTCCTGGGTCCCTCTACAGCCTCCCCTGAATGAATCAGAATCTGCATTTTAACAAGATCACCAGGTGATTTGTGTGCCTCTTAAAGCTTGAGGAACACTGCCATGGAAAAATCTCTCTACAGAGTACAAATAACTTCATAAGGCTCATTTCCTTTAGATAAGGAAACTGAGGCCTACAGAAATCACAGCACATGCTGAGGTTTTTGCACAAACCAAGTTGCAAAGTGATAGGAGCACAACAGATATTTGATTTTAGAAATATTCTCAAAATAATTTTGTGTCCACAGTGCTCACTGCCTAGTGAAAGATAGGTATATCATTACATAAACACAACATGCTGTAGGAAGCAACCAAACTGCGTGACCAGGCTGCTGAAATCCAAAAAGAGTTTCCATGTATTATTATGAGGTCATGGAACCAGTGTCAGGGCAGATGGCAAATTTCTAGATCTTCTTTTAATCTACAAAATATGGGAAGTGGCATGTCTATTCCCCTGCAATATCTCATTGGGATGGAATAAAATCAGTCATGAAAATTATATAGACTTTATTGGCTATTCTCCCTATCACTGAGCCATTAGTCTTAGAAAATAACGAGATCAAGCACATCACATGGAAGAAGATGTGGAGAGAGGAACAAAGAATAACAGGATATTTTTACAAGCACACACATACAAAACAACAGAAACTGCTACCAATAGAATAACCAAGAAAAAACAATAGCAAGAGTATAGATGAGGAGTAATGTTTTTTTGACTTACAGAGGAAGGCCCCCTATCTCCATCTTCCCATTCTCTGCCACCAGGAGCAACTTGCCAGGTCAGGGAAGGAGGAGCATGGGCATGAGAAATAAGTTAGAAGAAATGGAAAGTTTTAAACCAGCGCTAAAACTGGGAAGAGAAGTGCAGTTTAGACCACTGGGAACTCCTGCTCTAACGAGGCCACTAACCCCCAAGGCCTCTCTCTTCGTGAGAGCTAGAGATGCCAGACTGCCCCTCAGAGGAGAGAAAGCAGAGTGGATGGAGAGCTTTTCGCTCAGGCTTAAAGAAAAGACAGACTCTAGGTTGTCTAGTTCAGACCCTCCCCCCCACTACTGAGAGAGAACAGGGATTCAGAATGGAAGACATACCCAGGGGTATAATTGCACAGTCCTTAGAAACTGGGTTAACACATTTCGTTATCTTTTATCTCTCAGACCCCTGAGCATGGTGGATTAGAATGGAAGGGAAAATAATCCAAGTTTAATGATCACATTTAAAAAAGGGATAACCTTTGGGACACCTGGCTGGCTCAGTTGGTTAAGCATCTGTCTTCAGCTCAGGTCACGATCCCAGGGTCCTGGGATTGAGCCCTGCATCGGGCTCCCTGCTCAGCTGGGGAGGCTGCTTCTCCCCCTGCTCGTGCTCCCTCTCTCTCACTCTCTCTCTCTGCCAACTAAATAAAAAAAAAAATCTTAAAAAAAAATATATGTGTGTGTATATATATATATGATAACCTTTGAAGCTGCTACTGCTGCTCACTCTGGAGTATCTTAAAAGGGCAAAGAGTTTGACATCCTAGAAGCCTGGATTTGAACCCAGTTCTGCCACTTACCATTACTGTGTGATCTAATCTACCACAGTCATCCTCTCTGAGTTTCCTCTGAAGACTATGAATTATTGTCACGTGTCACATAATATGATAATTAAGTGAAATAACAAATCATTAGTGCCCATGACATATTCATTCCTTCCTCTTCTGTTTTTTACTAAGGCTCAGTTTGTTAGTCCATACTCTCTGGGTCAGTATCCGTCCTGTGTTGAGTATTGTATCCAACATTTTATGTATGATCCTAACTTAAAAAAGGGGGGGGCACCTGGGTGACTCAGTCGTTAAGCGTCTGCCTTCGGCTCAGGTCATGATCCTGGGGTCCTGGGATCGAGCCCCGCATCGTGCTCCCTGCTCGGTGGGAAGCCTGCTTCTCCTTCTCCCTCTGCCCCTCCCCCTGCTTGTGCTTTCCTGCTCTCTCTCTGTCAAATAAATAAGTAAAATCTTTAAAAAAGGAAAAAGTGTAAAAAAAAACAAAGAATCTAATGCTTAAGTTTAAGTGTTCCAGCCCTGGTTGTCCTCGGCTCACCCTTTAGGTTTAGTTCTCTAACAACAGTATCAGCCTGCTCTAAGATCACCCAGTGTGAATGGAAAAGCCATCAAAATCTTTCATGTAATTATGTACACAGTTGCTGTAGGCCTCAGGGGCCCCATTGGCCCTCTAATAACTGAGGAGCCTGGAAAGTCTGTGCCTCCCCAGATTACAGCAGTGGCAGGCTATGGACTCATCCTGGTACCAGATGGTTTTATTAGTGGCCACTTCCAGACTCTTGGCTGAGGATGGAGCACATGGCCTTTAGCGTCTGTTCCACTTTGGGGGAGTAGGAGCTGTGTGCACGAGGAAAGCTCGGTCTCAAAATAATTGACAGTGAGCAAGATAATGCCCTCTTGATGTCACCCAGGGGAAAAAATAAGCTGAAAGAAATTAGGGGAAAATTTTTCTTTTGGTTCCTGAAACAGGAAAGATAAGTCAAAATAATTGTGTTATTTCCATGGAAGAGGAAGATCGGGGTGTCTCCTGGTGGGGGTGAAATAAAGCTCGGAACAAGATGTCTACAGGTGCCTGACACTCAGTGAATATGCGAGAAGAAATTCTGACTCTTCTACCACGTCCTCAAATTATAAACACTCATATATGATGAAGGGACAACTATCAAACAGCATGCAGGAGAAAGCCATTCTCCATCCTCAATGGCAAACAGAAAATATTCTTTTTAAAAAAGAATATAGGGCGCCTGGGTGGCTCAGTTGTTTAAGCGACTGCCTTCAGCTCGGGTCATGATCCTGGAGTCCCGGGATCGAGTCCCACATCAGGCTCCCTGCTCAGGCGGGAGTCGGCTTCTCCCTCTGACCCTCCTCCCTCTTGTGCTCTCTGTCTCTCATTCCTTCTCTCTCAAATAAATAAATAAAATCTTAAAAAAATAAAAACGAATATAAACACTAATATTTAAGACCTAGAATGCAGAAGCTACAAAGACAAGCAAACATATTTAAGACATACCTTTGAAAGATCTAGGGGTCACATATAAGTAGATTTAGGGCAGTAACAATAGCGGCAAAGCCCAGGTGGCACTCAGTTTATTTTCCCACTTGGCATCTGGATGTAAATACTGTGACCAATTGTGGGGTGGTCTGTGTTTTAATCAAGTTCTGGTAGATTCCCCTAGTCCTTTAGAGCTTTTAACACTGAGTTAGAGTGTATTAGAGAACTTCACTGCAGTGAAATCTCTCTATCCATCTTAGTTTTCTATTGCTGTGCGACAAATTACTAGAAACTAAGCAGCTTAAAACAACACAAATTCATTATTTCACAGTAACGTGGGGAAGATGCCAGGCACAGCCTAGCTGGTTCCTTTGCTCATGGCCTCACTAGGCTGAAATCAAGACATTGCCTAGGCCTGCTATCTACTCTGAGGCTCCAAGTCCACGGGTGGTTTCTGTAGGTCTGTAAAACTGAGGTCCTCATTTTCTTGCTAGTGTTAGATGAGGGACCACTCTCAGCTCCTCAAGGCCATCCTCAGGTCCTTACCACATGGCCCCTCCTCTTAACACATGGTAGCATACTTCTTCCAGGCTCATAGGAGAGCATCAGCTTCAGCAACTTGTCTTTTTGAATGGCTCGCCTAATTAGGTCAGGCCCACCCAGGATAATCTCCTTTATGACTAACTCAAAATCAACTAATTAGACTTTCATTACATCTGTAAAATTCCTCACCTTTGCCACATAATGTAACCTAATCATAGGTGTGGCATTTCCTCATATTCACGGTTTCTGCTACCACTTAAGGGGAGGGGATCATACATAGTATGCACCCAAGGAGGTGGGAATCTTGGGAGCTATTTTTGAATTCTGTGTGATACACTTTTTTTTTTTTTTATTGAGGTAATAGTTACAGAACATAAAATCAACCATAAAGTGTACAATTCAGGGGAATTTCGTACATTTATAATGTTGTGCAATGATCACCTCTGTCTGTTCCAAAATATTGTCATCACGCCAAAGGGAAACCCCATACCCATTGAGCAGTCACTCCCCATTACCCTCTCCATGGCCTCTAGAAACCACTAATTTGCTTTCTGTCTCCACGGATTTAGTTATTCTGGATATTTTGTATAAATGGAACCACACGGTGTGCGACCCTTTGTGCCTGGCTTCTAACAGTTGATGGACATTTGCATTGTTTCCACTTTTTGGTGATTGGGAATAGTGCTACAATGAACATTCCTGTACAAGTTTTTAAAATATCTATTATCAGTTCTTTTTGAGTATATACCTAGGGGTGGAATTTGTGGATCATACAGTAATTAGTAAACTACTGTCCACCGTGGCTACATCGTTTTACACTTCTCCCAGCAATACGTGAACTACATATTCAGCAACACTCATCATTTCAGGTGTTGTTGCTGTAATCATAGCCCATTTTTCAACTGGCTTGTTTACCTTTTGTTATTGAGTTGTGAGGGTTCCTTATACATTCACATTAATAGATCCTTATTAGATACGTGATTTGCAGATATTTTCTCCCATTCTGTAGTCTTGCCGCCTTCTTGATAGTGTCCTTTGATGCATATTTTTTTAATTTTGAAAGATAATTTTATAAAATTTATCTATTTTTTCTTTTATTCCTTGTTCTTTTGAGTCTTATCTAAAAATTCATTGTCAAATTCCATGAAGATTTACACCTATGTTTTCTACAAAGAGTTTAGCACTTCTATTTAGGCCTTTGGTTCATTCTGAGTTAATTTTTATATATGGTGTGAGATAGGGTCCAGTTAATTCTTTTGCATGTGGATAACCAGTTATCCCAGAAATATTTGTTGAGGAGACTATTCTTTTCCTATAGAATGGTACAGTATCTCTGTTGAAAATCAATGATCACAGACTTATGGGCTTATTTCAAGACTACTCCAATTGTCTATATGTCTATTCTCTTGCCAATATCATACTGTTTTGATTATTGTGGCTTGTAGTAAGCTTTGAAATTAGGAAGTGTTAGCAGTCTAATTTATTTTACTTTTTCAAGATTGCTTTGGCTATTTGAGATGCCCTGCAATCCCATATGAATTTTAGGTCAGTTTGTCCATTTATGTAAAAATGTCCGTTGAGATTTTAATAGAATCTGTACATTGAGTCTGCACATTGCTTCGGGTGTTTATGCCAGCTTAATATTAAGTCTTCTAACACATGAATATGAGGTTTCTCTCCATTTATTTAGTCTTCTTTAACTTTTATCAGCAATGTTTGATAGTTTTCACTATATAAGTCAAGCACCTCCTTGGTTATATTTACTCCTAAATATATTTTTTTATGCCGTTGTAAATGAAATAGTCTTTCTTAACTTCATTTTTCAAACTGTTCACTCATTACTAGTACCTAGAAATACAATTGATTTTTGTACATTGATCTTGTATTCTACAACTTTGCCAAATTTGTTTATTAGTTCTAATAGCATAGCTTTTTTGGGAGATTCATTAGGACTCCTTAGAATTTTCTATAACAAGATCATGTCATCTGCAAATAGAGATAGTTTTACCTCTTTATTTCTAATTTATAAGTCACTTATTTCTTTTTCTTGCCTAATTGCTGTCTAGAACCTCCAGTATTAGCATCTTTGTATTATACTTGATCTTTCCCCATTGTGTAGACTATTAGCTGTGGGTTTTTCATAAATGTCCTTTACCACACTGAGAAAGTTGGCACCTATTCCTGGTTTGAGTGTTTCGTTTTGTTTTTAATCATGAAACAGTATTGGATTTTGTCAAATGATTTTTATGCATCAATTGAGATAACCATGCATTTTATTTTTTTCCTTTCATTCCATTAATGTGGTGTATTACATTAATTGATTTCATATATTGAATTATCCTTGCATTCTTGGAATAAATCCCACTTGATCCTGGTGTATAATACTCTTAACAGGCTTCTGGATTCAGTTTGCTAGTATTTGCTTGAGGATTTTTGCACTGATATTAAAAATGGTTATCAGCCTATATGTTTCTCCTGATATCTTTATCTGGTTTTAGTATCAGGGCAATGCTGACCTCATAGAATGACAGGAAGTATTCTCCCCTCCTAGAGTTTTAGAAGGACTGGTGTTCATTCATTTTTAAATGTTTGGTAAGATTCAACAGTGAAACAATATGGTTTTGGGCTTTTTTTGTTGAGAGATTTATGATGATGATTATGATGATTACCAAATCACTCTCTACCTTTGTACTTATCTATTTTATTTTTTTATTTTTAAAGATTTTATTTATTTGTTAGAGAGAGAGAGCACAAGCAGGGAGAGAGGGAGGCAGAGGAAGAAACAGGCTCCTTGTAGAGCAAGGAGCCTGATGCGGGACTCCATCCCAGGACCCTGGGATCATGACCTGAGCTGAAGGCAGATGCTTAACTGACTGAGCCACCCAGGCGACCCTGTATCTATTTTAAGTATAAACTTTCCGCTAACAAAGCTGGAACTTAACTGAGACACTGTTTCCTTTCTCTCTCTGGTCAAAACACTTGCATTGTGAATCTACTGTGGCAAAGCCATCAAACAGGAGGGCCACACTGGGGTGAGATGGCAGTGGACTGTCTACTTAGCTGCTCTGGCTTGGAGATGCAGAACAGGTCATTTGCCATCTTAAAATTGGAAGCTATAGAAAATTGTTCTTATTATCTTAAAGGTATTGAAACTTGGGTGATTTAGAAGATAGATCATCTATAAGGAATTAATGTCTACTCATGAACGCTAAAAGGAAAACATAAACAATTAAGACATAACTCTCTCCACAAAGAGGAAAGTATATAATTTTTAACTTTTGTAAGAGACTGGATGTCTTTCTTAAAAACTATTGCTCAAGTCACACACTGGACAATCAGAGGCTACAGAAATGTCTAATTAATACATTTCCTGAAAGACAAGGAAATTGTGCATAAAAATCTAATTTATGGTTCATGAAAATGATACACATTAGCTACTATGGATTGTAATTCCAATATTGTCCAGGAGTTTATAATTATAAAGGAGTTAACATATGTTAAATATTGTTTCCCAGAGAAGTAGAGGACAAGAAAGGCTTTGAGCTTCAAGTATGGGGATGAAATCATTTCTTTGATAAATCCAATTACTGTTTCCATAGGGAAATGGACTCACTTCTTTGGGAAGGATTTTCCATTATTGTTTCCAAAACAACTTGTTTTTTCTTCACTTCAGAGCCCTGATGTGGAAGGTTCTGAGTCCCTTCAAAAGCACAGAGTCAAAACATTATTTCTGTAACAAATCTCTTCAAATAAATAAAACACTTGAACCAGCACTTTATCACGCAGAAAAGGAATTTTATTTTCCGAGTGGATCCATTTTGGTGTATAAAGTGTAGCAGGTACAACCTAAACTACTTGTGTCTGGCTGACAGGCAAGGGAGTCCACATAGCCAGCTGAACCTGGTGATGATTTTCCTGCTCTGGAGGCAGTAACGTCTCCGCAGAACACTGTGCTGGCAGCCCCATCTCAGCATGTGTGTGAACCCGAGCGAGTCACATGATCTCTGAGCCTTTTGTTTCCACACCTCTCATATAAATGCTTACCTGCCCATGTGGGCAGGTTAATAACATAATGTTCATGAAATGCTTTGAAAGCCACCAGACCTAAGCAAAGGTAAATTTTCAAAGGTTTATGTGCAAATGATTGATTGGAGAGTGCTCCCAGGAGAAACAAGGAAGGGAGTCGGGGAAGAAGCACAAGGAAGGGGAAAAAGAGGGAAGGGTGGGAATGCAGGCAATCTTGATCTTGCAGGGATCTTTGGAGTTGTAATTATGTCAGTTTGTCTTGACTCAAGGCAAGGTGGCTGTAAGTCATTCCTAAGGTCTCCCTTGTGGAATAAAAAACCCTTAGCCACTCTAGTTTTCGGTGTATGTGAGCAAAGCAGCTCTAAGAACCTGAGGGCACTCTTCCAAAGAGGATCACAGGTACGGGGGTACCTTAGAAACAAACCACCAAATGTGAGCGTGGGGGAATGGTGATCAAAGGGTAAAAGTGATCTGCTAGGATCGGGCTGGGCCAGGAAGTGTCCACTGTACCATTTTCCTTAACATTTCATTTTCTTTCCACATTTTCATTTGTTAACAGTGTTCTAAAAATTGTCTAGACACAACTTTTGTTCTGTATAAGCACAGATATTTAAAATATCTTTGATTTTTTATCACTGATATTTAAAGTCAAGATGCTTTGGGGCACCTGGGTGGGTTCAGTAGGTTGAGCATCCAACTCTTGATTCGGTTCAGGTCATGATCTCAGGGTCCTGGGATCCAGCCCTGAATGGGCCTTCCCCCTCAGTGGGGAGTCTGCTTATCTCCCTTTCCCTCTGCCCCTCCCCCTGCTTGTGCTTTTTTTTCCCTCTCTCTCAAATAAATAAAAAATAAATTATAAAATCAAGATGCTTTAATAACTGTGCAAATGAATTATGGTTACAGAACTCAGCATAAAGCCTATTCTATAATAAAATAGCCTTTTAAAATGTTTCAGTTTTCAAGTTAATTTTACAATGAAGAAAAATATTTTTCTTTAAATCTATGTAGAAGAGATGTGAAAACAGTTCAAGGCAATGTTGTTTGTTCTGGTACATAAAAGATACATATACCATCCCTGTCAAAATTTAAATAAAATGTAACTTTCACAGACAGAACATAAAGAAACAAAAGTCTTTTTCTCTTGCTTCACCATTTTTGAGTCTTCTTGAAATTGGACAAATTCAAGTAGTTTTTAAATATCTCCATATGAGATAAAGTTTGTGTGGAATCATTTATCCCAAGAGTCTTGGAAAGCAAATTGGTGGAGGGGGGAAATGCTTTAACAGGTCCCCCTGGGATAATTAATCATCGCTCATTTTGGAACTGCACTCAGCACCCGTGGCACTGTCATTTGAGGATGAGGAATTCAGTATTTTTCAAATTCAATAGGAGTATTGTCGGGTTCTGTAGTGTTTCATTTCATGTTTAGACAATGAAAGACTCTTTCCTAGAAGTAACATCAAAAACCAAAGTTAAGGGATTTTTATGAAGGTGTAAATTATTTCAGCTGAGAAGTCAGCATAGTCACAGGCCAAATTAAAACTACTGCACATTTTTTACCCATAGTAAAACTATTTGCATACAATTATGACTACATTAAAATGTGTTTGATGTGGTTGTTTTAGTAAATAGAATAGTATTTTTCTATACCACATGCCTATTGTTCACAATTCTTGTCCTCTATGAATTCTTAGTTTCTTTTCTTCCATGATAAAATGTAATGCTGTCTCGAATTGAAAAGGCTAAATAGGTCTCTATTTGTGAGCTATAATTAAAATGAACACACGTGGTGATGGCAGTTACCAGTGAAGAGTAAAGTTTTTAAGAAGTCAATCGGATGAAAAATTAAGTAAATCTATCACCAAGGAAGTGTTTCCATTTCTCCAGGGAATGCAGAAGGACTATGAATAAAAGATGATTCAAAAGTAGAGGCAGTGGTATTTCTTTTCCATTTGTCAAGCCTTGAACAAAGTGTAGCCCCCCAGTGTGTGAAAACTGCATGGGGACAATCAGAAGACAAGAGTTTGAATTCCTCTGTCCACTTAAAGCTGTTCATCCCTAGGCAATTCATTTAACCCCTCTTGTCTTCAGATTCTTCCTAATTTACTTAATTTAAGCTGTTTTTAATTTTTATTTATATTATTTACTTAATTTTACAGATGAGGAAGCTGAGTGTCCGAGCAATTAAGTAATTTGTCCAAGATCATAAATGATGAAGGTGGGTCTATCTTGGTTCACCGCTATTATATTTATATTGTTTCCAGTATATTACCCCATTTTCCTCTATCATTTTATGATTAGAAAGAATGTTGCGTGGAAAATCAGTCTTAAGGACAAATATTTTATAACTATCATTATTTCTTCCTTGAGAAATTAAAGTTTAAAACCACAGTAAAACTTTCTGGAGGAGTCTAGAATAGAGCCATGCCATTTGCTATGATGGCCACTAGTCACATGTGGTTTTTTAAATTAATTTAAATAAAAAAATTACAAACTCCTCAGTTAAAAGAATCATATTTCAAGTGCTTGATAGCCACATGTGGCTCCTGGCTACCATACTGGAAAGCACAAATAAGGAACATTTCATCATCATACAAATTTCTATTGGGTAATGCTGACTAGAGTCTTGATCCAGGACTTCCAACATTGCATTTTATAGTCACTAGTGTTTTATTTGTTGTTTTGTTTTGTTTTGTTTTGTTTGTCTTACTCCTAGGCATGGTATTTTAACTTACGTTTACAACCATATATAGCAGTATTCATCTTCAAGTATTTTGGCTGGTATGTGCTCACACGGAAATCATATTGTAAAATAAGAAATAAGCCCAGAATTTTGGAAACACAAACATTTTTTGTCATTAGAGAAGACAGTGCTAAAACTCCAACTCCAGGCAAGATGCAGCTTAGAGTCTTATAGACAAGAAGTCAAGTGAAGTAACGAAAAACCATTCTAAGATTCATAGATTTGTCTCTGATCATATGACTTTGACCTGCAGCTCCTCTGGAGACCAATTTCGTCGTTTATAAAATGAACGAGCTCAGCAATTTTTAAACACCCCACCTCTGACATTAGGATTCCTCCCCCATCACAACTAACCTCAGAGTTGCCAGGAGTATAGTACTCCTGCCTGACAAGACTGTATCTAACTTTCTCCTCTTCCATCTATCAAGTAGAGACGCTAATGACCAGTGAAATGGGCACAATTGCAGACATTGGGAAAGCATTGGCTACTGCTTGGAGCGTGGGATCTCATAGAAAATGAAACATTTCCTCCTGGATAATTAGCATTTGGCTGAAATGCCTGCTGTATATCCTTTCTATTTACCTCCATTGACCAGATGATGGGAATCTGGAAGGTTACTTTCAGTGTGGTTTGGAAACCATAAAAATATAATGTCTATAAATAAACAGTATTTTAATAAACATTGTTGCACATACCTTTATTCTCATTTGCCCTGCACAACTGATATGCGCATAGCCAAACAGCAAAGCGTGCTTATTTGCTTCTTACTCCAGTGGGGCCTGCTTCCTTCCTTCCACCCTTCCTCCTTCTCTCCCTCCCTCTCTCCCTTCCTTCCTTCCCTTCTGTTCTCTACCTTCCTTCCATTTGTAATTCTGTTTGTTACAACAATCTAAAATCCTTTTGCATTCTCTGTAGTAAAAATGTTATGATACAGGTATACAGTAACACTCATGTTGGTATGGATTCCAACACCATCAAGATTCTTGCTCACTCCCTTTCTAAAATACTATTAGGATCACCAGCAATCTCCTCTAAGAATTCTATTTTCCAAGTGCTCTGTACCACTTGTTTTATTTTTAAAATCTACTTCCTCTGTTAAATATGATACTACTATTTTATTCCAGTTAATCAGGACCAAAGGAAACTACATGGACTAGAGAGAGTTTGTTTTGTGGTTAAGTGAGGTCATAATAAAAGTATACATAAAGCTAGTACTATTTTTATAGCGGAATAGAGCACAATGTCATTCTAGAATTTCTTCCTCCAAACCACACAATGCCTAATTTTTTATAGATGTTGTTGTCAGCACAAAGAAATGTATGTTACACAGTAATGACATTTAGCTTTCAAATCAAATCATAAAACTTTGTGTTTGTATTTCCCTCTACTCATGGTTTCCCAATTTTCCTGGTCAAAAAAGTTACTCAGGGCTCTTGTTAAAAATACAAACCCTGGAACCTTCCCCTTGACCTAAAATAAGAATCTCAAGGGGAGAAACCTTAGAATCTGTATGTTCAGAAAACATCAGCAGTAATTTTTACAACGGGAGCCAAATTTGGAAGCCATCAATATGCCTCCAGACAGAAATTGCATCACCTATGTGTGCTTTTTCTGAAATCAATGCCAACCTCCCTCCTATTTTTCTGATGTGAGTCTAGCCCATTTCATAGTCCACAGTACTGTGGAAAACTAGAAGAAAGAAAGAGGGAGTAAATGAAAGATCTAGAATAGCACCATTCAATAAAAATATAATGCTAACTACAGGTATAATTTGCAATTTCCTAGAAGCTACATTTTAAAAAGTAAAAAAAAAAAGAGCTAAAATTAATTTTGATAGCATATTTTACATAACTTAATATTTCCAAAGCATTATTATTTCAACATGTAAATAATATAAAAACTATTGAGGTAGTTTACATTTCTTTTTAGAACAAGGGCTTAGAAGTCTGATTTATACTTAAAGTGCACCTGTATTTGGCCTTGCCACTTTTTAAGGGTTCAGTGGTCACTGTATCTGATGCAAATTTAGAATATATTGGTTTATGACACAATAACAGTAGACAGTAACTCTAATTTGTCCTACTCATTTATCTTGTAAAAAACTGCAAATGGGGGACGTTTGGGTGGCTCAGGCAGTTGGGCAGCTGCCTTCGGCTCAGGTCTTGATCCCAGGGTCCTGGGATCAAGCCCCGCATCGGGCTCCTTGCTCAGTAGGGAGTCTGCTTCTCCCTCTGCCTGCCACTCCCCCTTTTTGTGCTTGTTGTCTCCCTCTCTCTGTGTCAAATAAATAAATAAGATCTTTAAAACAAAACAAAACTGCAACAGGGTAGCCTGGGTAGCTCAATCAGTTAAGTGTCTGAGTCTTGGTTTTGGTTCAGGGTGTGATCTCATGGGTCATGAGATAAGGCCCCAAATCAAGCCCTGCATGGGGCTCTACACTTAGTGGGGAGTCTGCTCAAAGATTCCCTCTGCCCCTCACCCAACTCATTCATGCACTCTCTCTCTCTAATAAGTAAATAAATCTTAAAAAAAAAAAAGCTGTAACAATTTTTAGACATCCTAATGATGATTTAACTTGACTCTCAAGATTAAAAGTAAAGAGAAAACCAGGAACACTGGTTACACAAATAATATGGCCTGGCTTTTGAGTTTCTTGTAGATACAGTTTCATTTTCATTGTCTAAAAATAGTATTGAGTTAAGAAATACAATAGAGCATATATTCTAATTCTCATTTGTAAATATTAGGTATTAATCCTTACCATGCCCAAAACACATTATACTTATGTGCATATTTAAATAATTACGTTTAGTATTAGTGGAATGGAATCATGGAAAAAAATATTTGTTAGGATATTTGAGTTTCTTTTTCTTTTATTTTTTTAACAAAATAAGGGCTCTGTTTATACTCTTTCTTGAGCTTTTCAGAAGACCAACCTCTGTTTTTTAACGGCATCTCTAAATACACTGGTTTTTTAAATGGTCCCACTTCTAAGGAAGGCTTGAAGAATGTCTCTGAAAGGCTCTGAAACTTAGCTAATTTATTTGATCCTTATATGGAACCTCTAAAAATAAAGCCCAGATAAGTTTTCCATAGTTATTTTGTTAAAATAAATTAAGAATACAGACTAAGTGAGATGTCAGTGCAGGGACCCCAAAGTCAATCCATTTCCTTGATAATATGTGGAACAAAATGTGCTCCTTAAGGTAGACAAAGTCGTAAGAAACATTATAAGCTCACAGTTATCCACTCTCTTTTCCTAAATTCAAAACCTGCATTATCTTTAGGATCTAAACTAAACTTACATAAGAAAATTATTTCCTGGATGTTTGCCTGTGCCAATAATTCAAATCTTAATTTTGTATTAGGTCTAACCTCCTGTATGGCCAAATGTGTTTGAAAACAGAATAACTTAGTATAGACTCTATTTTTATCATTTTTCCCTGATACTGCAATGAAATGATCAAAAGATAGGAAGCCAAAAGCAGCATTAATTTTCAATCAAAAGTTTCTTTGCATAAGGAATAATGGTAATGTTTTTCTTTGTAGTTGTCATTGCATATATGTGTTAATGTATATACGTGTTTCTTACTTTTTCTTATGTACAAATACACACACACAAACATGAATTTTGTAATAAGAAAAAATAGCTGCAGATCTCCTGAGGTCCTAATATGAAAGAAATTCAAATATGTTTTATCGAACAAAGTGTCACATTATTTTAGATAACTTTCCACTCTCTAGTTTTTGAGTTCCCTTTACAAATAGAACCCCAATTAAGTTGAGGTGTCAATATTTCTCAGCCTACCTTAAAGTCAGGGCTGTCCACGTGACACAGTGACAATAGTTAAACGTAAGCAGAAGTTTCAGGTTGGGGCATTTAGTTAAACCCTTTACAATAGGAAAGACCTAGTTAGTTTGTCCCTTTTACCACTAGCCTTCACAATTCCTCTTGTTGCCTGGACTCTGGTGTTGATGTCTGGAGATAAATTAGCCTTTTCATCTTCAGATCAAATGGCGTGAAGATGGTGGCTTGCCATAAAGATAGTGAGCCAAAAATTCAAAAAATCTTGAGGACTGGCATCACAGATCAATGTTTCCATACCAGTTTTCTTTCACCTAAAGTTGATATTAATCCACTCAGAAACTTCTGAAAATATAACAGAGCTCTTGGGAAAAAAAAAATTGAAGAACTCTTCTGAATACATTAGCGATATTATCATTCTTAAGAAGGAAGAGGTAGCTCAGTGATAACAATATTCTCTCCTCTGCATGACAACTGCCTCATATAGTGAAAATGCTAAAGATGTCCCCTGATTTCCTGAATCTTTTGTCATTGATATAATTTTACCTATGGGCATTGGCATATGTCTTATTGATATAGGACATGTTGAAATTATGGGTAGGAAACAATGATTAGGAAGAAAGTTTTGAAATATTTGCCCATTGGGGATTAAAGATATTTATAGGGTCATCTTGACTTTGCTAAGGTACTGAGTTGAGAAAACCAGAAAGCAGTTCACTTCTGCTGGAAATATCTCCAAATGCTGTCAGAAACTTCTTATGGTGTCCACAGACAGGAGCTGCATTGTGCTGATAAGAAATAGAAAGTAATTTCTTACATATAATATATAAACTCTTTAAATTGATTTTTAAATCTGCTCTTTCCAAATTGTCTATTCCATAGCTCATCCTGATATTCTCATTGCCTAGAAAGTCATTTGTGATGGCTATTGCATGCCAAGCACATAGTCCTGTGTTCCCTTGAATTATAAGAAAACATAAGATTGTCCATCTGCTTCAGATGTGAAAATTTTATCAGATGTTGGATTCCACAAAGAAGATGAGAGATGTCATAAGTCATCAATTTTAATATGCATTTTCTGAAATAGGCTTTGCTACAACTTACTAGGTTTCTTTCCAAAATAAACAATTCATGCTATAGATAATTTTTATGGGTGAGTGAAAATATTTGTAGAACACTAAGAATTTTAGAAATTAAAAACAAGCAAATAATTGAGGAAAATAAAGTTAACATATTAACATGTGAAAATATATATTTATGAATATATATTACCATATATATTACATAAAATGTCATATGATACACGCAAAAATTATATAATTTATGAAAAGTTGAATGTGCCAATGGTCAAAGGTAAGGTAGAAATGTATATTTTATACATTTATTTTAATGTGACTGGATTAATATACATATGAACTATATAATGTCATATATCCATATGTAATCACTAGTACTAATCTTTTAAAAAAATATGTGTAGCATAATAAAATGACAGAAAACATGAAAATTATGAGACTAACTATTTCTCAGTTAAAATGATAAAGATAAAACCAAGAACTCATAGAGAGTTTATTAAGGAGCTTAGTTCTTAAAAAGACAAAATGCTCATCTAAGTACTATGCTTGCATGTAAAATAAAAGTGACACAGCATAAACAAATGAGGATTGGAATTCTTAAAATACATAGAAAAAGTTAATTTGAAGATGCTTATAGGACTGAATTAAATAGTACAAGTAAACTTTTTTAAAAAATCACCCTACAAAAACACACTCTCTTTACAAAAGGACCTGGGACATAAATCCCTTCTGAATATACCTGCCCTTCTCCTGGTAAACACCAGAAGCCTGGACTCCCCACCTGCTACTTTGTGCAGCCTTCTCAAAGATTGTGGTAAGTTGCCCATTGACCATCCCCACTCTGATAAGTGAATGCAAGCAGAGATGACATCCATCACACTCCTGTCTGGGCATCTGGACATGTGTGTGCAGTTGCACAGAGTGTGAGGAGAACCCTGTTGACTATCTCCTCTCTGCACTAATGTAACCCCGTGCCACCCCTTTTTTTTGTCAGTGGCCATTGAGATTGTTGGGTAGAACATTGTTGACTGTCCCTCTCCTGCCCTAAGTAATAACAGCAAGGAGGCAAACTCTTCTCCCCAGTGACTGAGGGAAGGACTAAGGAAAAAAGTGAGCTAGACAAAACAATGCTTTAGATAGGTGTGTGTAGTCCCAGGGCACATCCTGGAGTAGCCCATGACACCAACCAGAATCAACATCACAAAAGCCTTGAGAACTGAACAATGGTGTGGAACACTGCCCTGGTTTCAGATGGCCTCAGGGTAGTACACAAGTGCGACAGACAAGAATGACTAGTACTGCAAAGACTTTCAAAAACTAAATTGACATTTGAACCACAGGCCATGAAGGACAGCCAGGACACACATTCTAAACTTCAAGGGATTAAGTGTATATTATAACAAAAGAATTAAATAGGAACCAGAGTTTCATAACATAAAATATCTAAGGTATAATGCAAAATTGCTCATCATATCTAGAATTAGGAAAGCCTCAACTGGAATAAGAAAAGGTAATCAAAAGATACCAAATGCCAAGATGACACATAAGTTGGAATTATTATGAAGACTTTAAAGCAGCTATTATAAAACGCTCCAGCAAGCAATTACAAACACTCTTAGAGGTAGGGTGGGGAGGAAGGAAAATTGAAAGTCTCAGCAAAGAAAGAAATAGAAATTGAAAACGATTTCAGAAATAAATAAAAAATAACAGAGATTGTAAATATTTGGGTAAATATAATATGGCATTCTTATCCTCTTGTGTTTGTAAAATTATGCTTTATAATTAAAAGCAAAAATTATAACACTGTCTGATGTGATTTTCAATGAACATACAGGTGATATTTAAGATAATTATATTACAAAGGTGAGCGAAGAAGAGTGACCTAAAAAGAGTTAAGGTTTTTACATTCTCCTTGAAGTCATAAAATATTGAAACAAGATTGTAAATTGTGATAACTTAGGAATATATGAAAACCCTAGAGCAATCACTAAAATCATGATGCAGAGATACATGTTCAAAAACACTAAAGATAAATTAAAATCGAATACTAAAAAATGAACAAGCAGGCAGTGAAGGAGAGAAGAACAGAAAACACAGAGGGAATAAGCAGAAAACCAATAGATAACCTGAATAGAGCTATAACTAAAAAGGAAATTAAATTCATAGTAAAGGGCGCCTGGGTGGCTCAGATGGTTAAGCGTCTGCCTTCGGCTCAGGTCATGATCCCAGGGTCCTGGGATCGAGTCCCGCATCGGGCTCCCTGCTCCTTGGGAGCCTGCTTCTCCCTCTGCCTCTCTCTCTCTCTCTCTGTCTCTCATGAATAAATAAATAAAATCTTTAAAATAAATAAATAAATAAATAAATTCATAGTAAAACAAAACAAAACCCCCCAAAAACCTTCTCAAACAAACACCGAGGCACAGATCGTTTCAGTGGATCTCCAAAACATGTCAAAAAGAAACCATAGCCATTTTGCACAATCTCTTTCAGAAAATATAAGAGAAGGGAACATTTTTCAGAGCATTTATGAACCCAGCATTACCCTGATGCCAAAACTGGACAAAAATAATACAAAAGAAATTACAGACCTGTATTTCCTGTGAACATTGACAGAAAAGTAATCAAAATATTAGCAAATCTAATGTAGCAATGTCTGCAAAAAATATACCATGATTAAGTGGGGTTTATTCCAAGAACATAAGGCAGGTACAATATTTAAAAATCAATCTAAATAAGCAATCAATCTATAGACAGAAACCACATGATTTTATCAATAGTTGTGGAGAAAGCATTTACCAGACACATTACTAAAAGCAAAAGAAAGGTTTATATGTATACATAGATGCACACGCAAACACACATGTATATATCTATATTAAAAAATGAAGATGCAAACCAAACCTAAAGAAATTGGTTACCTATGTGGAAGGAATATAAAAAGTAGAGAGATTAGAGATTATAGCTAGTCTCTGAATATACCTTATTTAACAATTTGGTTTTGGATTCATATAAATATTTTACATAACTATTAAAATGACTCAAGTGACACTTGCTATATATCAAGTTGGGGACTTAACTACATAGGTAAGAATTATTTTGAGTGAATTTAAACAAAGAACTTTGAATATACATTCTACTGAATATATCCAAAGAATAAAATAAATTACACAAATAACTTAAATGGTAATCATATTATTATATATATTAGTATGAAATAAGTAATTATGTCAGGTCTTTAGTGACCACATTTCCCATGTAGGAGAAAGGGTATAGAAAAGGGATACAATTGCAAAAGGCAAACAAGTTAATAAAAATTACCTGAAATCTTAAATATGAATTGAAAATACCAGCAACTGTATTTTATTCTATTTAGCATAAATCCTATTTCTTAACCCATATGCTGAAAAATCCTGGAAGCAATGACAAATGCAGTAGCAATAAACACTCTAATTGCTGTGACTGTGGTCTTTAAATAACTTCCTACTTAGAACAACCAGGGCTTCTTAGGAAAATTGCTGATTCTCAGGACTGGAAGAAGAAATACTCAAGATGAGACCAGAATATATTTTCATATTAGAAAGCAGGAAACCTTATCAAAGACTATCATGATAATTTCAAAAGGTCCAAGAATCAGTAGAAGGGTCTTCTACTTCTCAAGCAGGGACAATTTTCACAACAATAAAACATTAAAATATGAAAACTCAACAAAAACAACACAAAATAAAATAGAACTCAAACATAATTGGAGGTTGCTAATATATGGCACCAATTAATTATTCTGAAAACTCATAAAACAAGGAAAGTATTTATTCTGCCTTTAATTAATGAAGAATGATACTTCCTTGTAAAGTAATTCCAGTTTATTAATGTAGAAGATAGAATTATAATATCACCATTTTGCAAACTCTAATAAAATTATGTACGTAAGCAATGGTCATCAACTGTTGCTAAATTATTTGGTAAAAGGCAAATTGATGGTGAACTGTATAATGAACAGATGAGGATAAACAAAACTTGATCCACAGCTGAATTTTAGTACCTCAGAAAAAAAAGACAATAAAGTATTTTGTACCTTCTAAGAGAATGCAATAGAAAGTACACAGAACCACCTGTAAGATATTCTTGAAGAAAAAAAAAAAAAAATCAGTCCTGAACTTCATCAAGTCTGTAGGTATAACAACTAGTTTATAGGAAACACAGGGAACAGAGAAACAAGTTAAATGCCACCAAAGGGATATAATCAATCAGATTTAGAATATAAAAATGTTTATAGAAAAATAATCTGGTTCTTTTAATAAAAAATAGAGAGGGGAAAGTCTTATAGATTAAAAATCCTTTAAAAGCTACTTACAAGACCTATCAACCAAATGCTGTTTTGACCTTGTTTGAAATTTGATTTAAATGATCAATTGTAAAAACATATTAATGGGACAATTGAGTGAAATCTGAATATTAACTAGATATGAGATGGTAGTAAGGAATTATTTTTCATATTTAGTTGTGATCACGACAATGCATTAATTTTTTTAAGAAGAGTTATCTCTTAGAGATATATTTTACAATTTTTCTAGATTAAAATTTAACTAGGATTTGCTTGAAATAATACACTAGGGAATGAGGAGTGAGAAAATAGAAGGGTAATGCTAAATAAGATAAATGACCTCTATCAGGCCATATGTTGATAATTGTGGGAGCTGGGAAATAAAATTCTCTTCTTTTCTGTATATACTAAAATTTTTTGTATATTAATAGGAAAGTAATTTCAGGTTGAAGAAAATGCCAGAAGGAAAAAAGGAGATTAAAGATGAGTAATGAACAAAAAAATGAGAACATCGGGATGAATCTAAATCAACATTATCACATTATCTATTTAATTTTTCATATTAAAATAACAGAACTAAAGTTATGATAGAGAACTGCATATAAGCTATTGAGAGATGATTGACATTAACTAGTTCTAAAGGGCTTATAATTTTTCTGGGATGGAAAAGATATTATTCAAATTTACAGTTGGTTGTAATAACTATGTTATTAAATGTTTTTGAGTAGCCACTAAAAATATAAATAAAATAGAGAAAAAAGAACAAGAAAAAAACAAAAAGAAGGAAAAAAGGAAATATGAAAAAGCAGAATAAATAAAAAAACATACAATAAGATGTTAGAAATGAATTCAAATATATTAATAATCACAATCAATGTAAATTAGGCTAAACACTAGAATTAAAGGACAAAGATTGTCAAACAAAATTGGAAAACTAAAAGGTTATATGCTCTTTACTTTTTAAAAAGATTTTATTTACTTATTTGAGAGAGAGACCAAACAAGAGAGAGAGCATGAGCAGGGGGAGGGCAAGAAGGAGAGGGAGAAGCAGACTCCCCACTGAGCAGAGAACCTGAAGAATCCAATAACTGAAATGAAAAATACACTAGAGGGAATCAATAGCAGATTAAAAGATACAGAAGAATGGATCAGTGATCAAGAAAACAGGGTAATGGAAAGCAGCCAAGATGAATATCAAAGAGCAAAAAGAATAATAAAAAATGAGAATAGGTTAAGGGACTTCTGCAACATCATCAAATATAATGACATTCACAATCAAACAATACTTGGATTCCTTCTCCAGAAGGAAATGAAAGAGAGAGAAGAGACAGAAAACTTATTTGAAGAAATAATAGCTAAATTTTTCCTAATCTGGGGAAGGAAACAATATCCAGGACCAAGAATCACAGAGAGCCCCAAACAAGATGAATACAAGGAGGTCCACATCAAGAAACATAATAATTAAAATGGTAAGAATTAATGATAAAAAGAGGATCTTAAAAGCAACAAGAGAAAATAGTTACATACAAGGGGAATCCCATTTACTGATTTTTCACCAGAAACTTTATAGACCAGAAGAAAGTGGCATGATATATTCAAAGTGCTAAAAGGGAAAACAAACAAAAAAGCCTACAACCAATACTATACCTGGCAAGATTATCATTCAGAACTAAAGGAGAGATAAAGAGTTTCCCAAAGAAAAGTTAGCAGAGTTTGCCACTAAATCAGTTACAAGAAATGTTAGAAGGAATTCTTTAAGTGGAAAGTAAAGGCCAGAACTAGTAGTAAGAAAATTATAAAAGAATAAAAATTTAGGGTTAAAAGTAAACATATAGTAAAGGTAGTAGATTAATCACATATAAAGCCAGTATGGAGGTTAAAACACAAAACTAGTAAAATCAATTATACCTACAAAACCTAGTCAAAAGATACACAAAATAAAAAGATGTAAAATAGGACATCATATGTGGAGGGGGTTGTAAAAATTTAGTACTTTTAGAACGTGTTTGAACTCAAGCAACTATCAACTTTATTGTACACATATAATGTTATATATGAACCTAAAGGTAATCAAAAATCAAAAACTTATAACATATATAAAAAAAATAAAGATAAAGGAATCCAAGTAAAATCCTAAACAAAACCATGAAGCCACAAGGGAAGATAATAAGAGAAAAAGAAAAGGAACAGAGAAGAACTACACAAACAACCAGAAAACAATTAACAAAATGTCAGTAAGTACATACCTATTGATTATTGCTTTAAATAGACTAAATGCTTCAATCAAAAGACTTAAGGTGACAAAATGGATTAGAAACAACAACAACAACAAGACCCAGCGTGCCTGGGTGGCTCAGTCGGTTAAGCATCTGTCTTTGGCTCAGGTCATGATCCCGTGGTCCTGGGATTGAGCCCTGTGTTGGGTTCCCTGCTCAGTGGGGATCCTGCTTCTCCCTCTCTCCACCAGTGCTCTCTCTCACTAGCTCTCTTAAAAAAAAAAAAAAAAATCTATATGGTGACTATAAGACACTCACTTCAGAGTTAAAGAAACAGAGAGACTGAAAGTGAAGGGATGAAAAAACATACGTGCAAACGGAAACAGTAAAGAGATCAATCCAAAAAGAGGCTACAACTATAAATATCTATGCACCCACCATAGGAGCACCTAAATATTTAACCCAAAAAATAGCAGACATAAAGGGAGAAGTTAACAGTAATACAATTAAGTAGGGGGTTTTAATACAGCACATACATCAATGTATGCATCATTCAGACATAAAATTAACAAGGAAAAAATAGCTTTGAATGACACATTAAACCAGATGGATTTAGCAGATATACATATATACTATTCCATCTCAAAGCACTAGTGTGCATGGAATATTCTCCAGGAGAGATCACATGTTAGGCCACAAAGCAAGTCTAAATAAACTTAAGAAGAATGAAATCATATCAAGCATCTTTTTAAACTACAATGGTATGAAACTAAATATCAGTTACAAAGAAAAAAACTGGGGGAAAAAACCACACAAGTAGGTCATATATTACTAAACAACCAATGGGCCAACAAAGAAATCAAAGATGAAATGAAAGAATACATAAAGACAAAGGAAAAGGAAAACACAATTTCAAAATATTTGGGACTCAGCAAAAACAGTTTTAAAGAGGAAAGTTCACAGCAATGCAGGCGTACCGTAAGAAAAGAAATCTCAAATGAACAATTTAAATTTTCACCTAAAGTAATGAGAAAAAGAATAACAAAGCCCAAAATAGAAGGAAATGATAAATATTAGAGCAAAAATAAATGAAATGGACATTAAAAAGCAATAGAAAGGATCAGTGAAACCAAGAGCTGTTTCTTTGAAAAGATAGACAAAATTTATAAAGCTCTAACCAGACTCCTCAGAATAAAGGAGAAAGATTCAAATAAATACAATCAGAAATGAAGGAAAAGAAAGAACCAATGCTACAGAGATACAAAGAAATATAAGAGGATACCATGGAAAATTATATGCCAAAAAATTGGACAACCTAGAAGAAATGATAAATTCCTAGGAATATACAATCTTCCAAAACTGAATCAGGAAGAAACAGAAATTTTGAATAGACCGATTACTAGTAAGGAAATTGAATCTGTAATCAAAAAAATTCCCAATAAGCAAAAGCCTGGACCAAATGACTTTAGAAGTGAATTCTACCAAACATTTAAAAAAGAATTAGTAACTATTATTTTCAAGCTATTTCAAAAATTAAAAAGGAAATGGAAACTTCCAAATTCATCCTATGAGGCCACTACAAAAAAAAAAAAAAAAGGAAACCACAGGTCAATATCCCTGATTAACACAGATGGAAAAATCCTCAAGAAAATATTAGCAAAGTAAATTCAACAATACAATATTAAAGGGATTATTCACCACATTTAAGAGGGATTTATTCCAGGAATGCAAGAATGGACTAACATTTGTAAATTAATCAATGTGATACATCAAGAGCAAGGATAAAAACCATATGATCATGTCAATAGATACAGAAAAAGCATTTGACAATATACAACATTCATTCATCATAAAAACTCTCAACAAAGTAGGGTTACAGGGAACATACCTCAGTAAAGTCTAGATATGATAAATCCACAGCTATCATACTCAATAGTGAAAAGCTGAATGATTTTCCTCTAAGAAGAGGAGTTCCATTGCCACCACTTTTAACTAACAAAGTCCTAGCTGCGTTAATAAGACAAAAAGGAAATAAAAGGCATCCAATTGATAAGAAAGTAGTAAAACTATCACTACTTGCAGATAACACAATACTATATAAAGAAAATTCTAAAAACTCTATCACAAAACTATTAAAACTGATGAATTCAGTAAAGTTTCAGGATACAAAATTAATATACAGAAATCTGTTGTGTTTCTGTATACTAATAATGAAGTAACAGAAAGAGGTATTAAGAAAATAATCCCATTTACAATTGCACAAAAAAGAATAAAATGCCTAGGAATAAATTTAACTGGGGAGATAAAAGACAAATGTTCTAAAAAAAAAATGACATTAATAAAAGAAACTGAACACCACACAAATAAATGAGAAGATATACCATGCTCTTGATTGAAAGAATTAATATTGTGAAAATACCCATACTACCCAAAGCAATCTACAGATTTAATGCAATTCCTATTAAAATACGGAAAGCATTTTTCATAGAACTAGAACAAATAATCCCAAAATTTGTAAGGAACCAAAAAAGATCCCAAATAACCAAAGCAATCTTGAGAAAGAACAAAGCTAGAGGTATCACAATCCTAGATTTCAACATATACTGCAAAGCTGTGGTCATCAAAACAGTGTGGTGTTGGCACAAAAACAGGCACATCGATCAATGGACTGGAACAGACAACCCAGAAGTAAACTCACACGTATATTCTCTTAATCTATGGCAAAGAAGGCAATGGGGAAAAGACAGTCTTTTTAATAAATGGTGTTTGGAAAACTGGACAAGCTACCTGCAAAAGAATGAAACTGGAAAACTTTTTTATACCATACACAAAAATAAATGCAAAACGGATTAAAGACTGAAATACGAGACCTAAAACCAGAAAAAGAAAAAAAAAAAGCAGTAATCTTTGGGACTTCAGCCTTAGCAACATATTTATGGATATGTCTTCTTGGGCAAGAGACTACACTAAAATAAAATGTTTTTGCAAAGCAAAGGAACCATCAACAAAAATGAAAAGGCAACCTACTAAATGGGTGAAGAAGATATTTGTAAATGATACATCTGATAAGGGATTAGTATCCAAAATATATAAAGAACTTATACAACTCAAAACCAGAAACAAACAAGGAAACAGTCTGATTAAAAAATAGGTAGGGGTGCCTGGATGGCTCAGTAGTTGGGCGTCTGCCTTTGGCTCAGGTCATGATCTCAGGGTCCTGGGATCGAGCCCCACATCGGGCTCCCTGTTCGGCAGGAGGTCTGCTTCTCCCTCTCCCACTCCCCCTGCTTGTGTTCCCTCTCTCGCTGTGTCTCTCTCTCTCTCAAATAAATAAATAAAATCTTAAAAAAAAAAAAAATAGAGGACCTGAACAGACATTTTTCCAAGGAAGACATACATATTGCCAACAGACACATGAAAAGATGCTCAACATCACTAATCATTAGGGTGATGCAAAGCAAAACCATAATGAGAAATCACCTTCCACCAGTCAGAATGTCTAGTATCAAAAAGACAAGAAATTACAAATGTTGGCAAGAATTTGGAGATAAAAGAACACTCATGTACTGTTGGTGAGAATGTAAATTGGTGCAATCCTGTGGAAAACAGTATGAAGTTTCCTAAAAAAAAAAAAAACTGAAAATCCATATGATTCAGTAATTCCACTACTGGGTATTTACCCAAAGTAAATGAAAATACTAATTCAAAAAGATACACACACCCCTCTGTTTATTGCAAAGTTATTTACAATAGCCAAGATATGGAAGCAACCCAAGTCTCCATCCATAGATGAATAAAGAAGTGGCGTGTGTATGTAAATATTACTCATAAGAAGGAATAAAATCTTGCCATTTGTGACAACATGGTTGGACCTAGAGTGTATAATGCTAAGTGAAATAAGTCAGACAGAGAAAGACAAATACCATATGATTTCACTTATCTGTGAAATCTAAAAAACAAAATAAATGAACAAAATAAAGAACAGACTTTTATACACAGAGAACAAACTAGTGGTTGCCAGAAGGAAGATGGGTGAGAAGATGGCTGAGACAGGTGAAGAGGATTAAGAGGAACAAACTTCCAATTATAGAGTAAGTCAGGGTGATGAAAAGTACAGCATGGGGAATATGCTCGGTATTGTTTTAATAACGCATGGTGACAGATGGCAATGACTACATTTATGATGCTGAGCACTGAGTAATGTATAAAATGGTCAAATCTATGTCATACACCTAAAACTAATATAACATTGTATGTCAATTGAACTTTAATAATAAATAAAAACAAAAACATTTGAGAAAATATTTGGGGTTGTTATATTAACATAAGAAAAATTATGCTTTAAGAAGAAAATTAATAGAGTAAAATGTTCTACATAATTATAATAGACTTAATTCCCCAGCAAGGAACAAATTATATCATATAAAATAACATTACTTCAAAATTAGGAAGCAAACTTGGAAACAACTACAAGAATTACTATAATATTTGGCTATGTGATATAAATTTAACTTAGATTTAGATCAAGCATATAGAAATCAGTAGGAAAATAGGATATAAACATAATGCATTTAATATGCTTTATCTAATGGATATATTTATAACACTTTATTTCCAAATTGTAGAATATACCTGCTTTTCAAGCACAGTGCAAATGAGCAGTATTAGGAACAACTCAGGAAAAATTTAAAAACCTCAATAAACTCACAATAATGAAGTAAATTGAATTAATATTTTAAAATATTTCAAGAGGTACAGATGATTTCTCAAAGATGTTTTACCAAATTTCAATGAATAGAGAAATCCAATCTTACATAAATTCTATTCTTACATAAAATTTTACAGGAAAAACTTTCTAAGTGATTTTATGAAGCAAGGACAGTAGAAGGCAGTTATGCTACATGACAAGTTCACTTACAAGCTTTGTGGAAAAAATCTTCAACAAGGGATGAATAAGCCAAATTCAGTAGGGCACTTTAAAATATGTAAACTATCACAAACATGTTGGTTTTGTCTTAATACTGCAAGGTCAGTTCAAGTAAAAATTACACATGATTATAACATTGGAAAATTATTAGGCATTTTACAATTAAAAAAAACTGGTGATAGAAACAAACAAAAAAACCCTCTAACTACTAAAAGTTGAAAAGAGCATTTTTTTACCAATAAAGTTCACTTAGAATTTATATATATATGTATATACGTATGCTCAACATCACTAATCTATCTATCTATATATGAATTTATATATATATGATGTATATATATAAATGTATATATCAAACATAGTATTTAAAAATAAAATGTATAATCCATCCACTTTAAAATTAGAAGTAAGATCTTAAATACAGAGAACAGAGGGGTGGTTGCCAGAGGACATGTCACTGGGGTATGTGTAAAAAAATTAAAATTAATAATAATAATAATCAGAAATAAGAATGATGATGACCCAATGGAAAATTTGGTAGAAGATTTGAATGAGCACCTCACAGAAGAAGAAAAAAAAAAAAACCCAAATTACCACCATGCTTGTGAAAAGATGTCTAACTTTGTTGGTGATCAGGAAAACATAAATTAAAATCACAAGGCAATGTTACTGCACACTCACCAGATTGTGAAAAATTAAGAAACTGGCTAAACATAAATGTTGGTGAATCAAGAGGGACCTTCATACTTGGCTGGTGGGCGTGTATATTTGTCCAACCATTTTGCGAAAACAATGTGTCATTTTCCTGAGAAAAAACTAAAAATGCATGTACCCTATAACCCAGTGATTCTATTACTAGGTATATAACCTATAGAAACTTGTGCAAAGGTACAACAGATGACCTGAACAAGAAGGTTGACAGTGGCATTATTAAGAGAGCAAACTCTGGGAAGAAGCTTCACTAAGATGGCTTAGTGAAGTGTGGTGTACCTATAGACTGGAGGACAGGAAAGGGACGGAACTAAGGTGACATGCATCAACATGGATAAATCTCAAAACAGCCCTGAGTGAAGAAAGCGAGTGACAAAAGATACATGTGGAACTTATATAAAGATCAAAACCAAGCAGGGAATATTGTTTAGAGATATGTGAATATGTTATAAAGCTGTAAACAAAAGAAAAGAAACGGATCATTCAAAGTTCAGAATAGTAGCTACTTGGGACGACAGCAAGAAGAGAAGGGGTTTGTAATCAAAAAGGGTGACACAAGAGACTTCAAAGATCTTGTAATTTTCTCCTTTTCAAGCTACAGAAGGGCACACAGGGGTCTTTATTATCACATTTATACTGCATACGTGCACTATATACATTGTTTGGCATTAATGATATGCTGCATAAAAACCTTGAAAGACTGTGTAAATAGAGAGTAGGTAGAAATTTCTACACCATAGTTTATGAGGTTGCATATTGAGACCAAATTAGTAACATACCAATTTGGGCAAATTTAGGTTTAATCATTGTACCCAAATCTTCACTATAATAACTTTGTGAGTGTTGGTAATTCCCATTTGTGTCCTAAATGTTGACTTACTCGACCTGCATTCATTATATGTCCCACACCTGTGTGCCCTCTGTTATGCCCCCCAAACCCACGCTATGTGTATGTAGTATATAAACACATTTTGTTTTAATTCACTTCTCTTTTCATCAGACACTACAGGCTCTCTCTGGGGATGAAGTCAAGCGTTGCTATGTTCAGATGAGTTTTCTGGCCCAAGGAGATAATTTTGCACATAGTCAATAGCAATATCCCAGAAGTGAGCCAGAAAACTCAACCAGTGAAACAAAATTCAATAGCAATATCAGAGCAGAAAACTCCTTAACCACAGAGGGTATGTTTTCTAAAGAACACACCAGTACATGCAAATGGAGCACGTAATACCTACATATGATCCAAGCTGATTGTGCCACATCATCAGATAAGGTTGCAACAGAAAAAAAAAAAAAATTCTGCCTCTATAACTCCCAAGTCGTCTCTACTGCTTAGGTTTACTGAAAGTCAATTTATGTTAATGGATTGCACAGAGCTGTATATCAAACCTGAGGTGAAGTTGTCACTTTATTGAGAAATCATTAAATTATTACACTATTTAATGATGCATGAAAGCAAAATGCAATTGTGAAGAAAAGCATTTTGGGTGTAGACTGTGCATTTTAGTAATGCAAAATCGTGCTTTTCTGTCAGTTCCCCGAACACAGCATGGCCATCTGTGCAAACCTAAAACTAAAAGGAGATGACAAAAGGTGACTAATTAAAACACGACTTCTTTCAAAATTCATTATATCACAGTACAGTGCACCACCCGAGGCCTTAAGACTTCTGAGCAAAACAGGGAAGACTTGCCCCTCGTGCTGTTGAAATTAACATTATATTCAAAACAAAATATCTATCCATGCCTTTGAGAATTTTTATTAAAAAGACTACATAGTAATGGTGCTTTTATTAAAACAACTCTTGGTGCAAGTGAAAAAAAGCAAGTGAAAAAGTTCATTTGTCCAAATGATGACTTTGTCCACATACATGAGTCCACTAATGTAAGAATATGCATACCTATGAAAACCGTTGGTATACAAAATCGATAAATAACAGTATTTTCTCCTTCAAGCCTAAAGACACACACATGCACGTATGTACATACACACGTATACACACGTACACATACCTTCATATACACATACGTCTGTATCTACCTTTCACCAGATCCTATATTTTTATGTATCCTGATCTCTCTCTCTCTCTCTCTCTCACACACACACACACAGATATAACTATATATAGTCATATATTGCATCTGTATCAGTATATATATGTATAGTTGTGGAGTTATATGTACAGCCTAGTTTTTCTTTCAAGAGCTTGATACAGATTAGTGGCAAAACTAAGTAGAAACTGAAATGAGACAAATGATTGCCCTCGGTGGTGTCATCATGTAAGAGTTCCAGGATGTGGAAAACACTAGCTATGGGTGAAAATGGAAAAGTTTAATATCTTAACAAATAATTTAGGAATTTAAGGCAAAAAAATAGATATTGTTCTAAAATTTCCAGCTGAGAAGACTCAATGACTGTTTTTACACTATAAGGAAGTGGTGAAGAGATGTTGCCTTGCTCCTTTGCACCATAATGCTGATTGTAACTATAATATGATGATGAGGCATTTCAAACAAAATTACTTCCATTCAAAATGTTATCTATAAATGCCTTTTAGGAAATTAATATATGCAGATTTTAAGAGAGTATAGAGACCCTCATATCATTTAAATAATGATCCAGTTGTCTATTTGAGACTTTTCAAGTTTCATAAGCATCAGTACTACACAGGTCATTTATAAAGAAAAACTTTCTTCTAATACTTACATTTTCCCCCATCAATATTTAATAAATGCACACCCTAATGAAAAAAAAAAAACAAAACACAATTTCACCCCCTAAATAATGTTCTAAAATGACAAGCATTCCTAACTGGAAATGTCAGAAGGAAGGTAGGGTCCAAGTGAAATTCCACAACCTCCATGAAGTGTGCATCAAACTCAAGTAACATTTCCTTTTTCTCACCTATAGCATTTATTGCCAGAACTATTTTGCTGCTTGAATGCACACTATTTTGTATTCTTCTCAAATCACTTCCAGTATTTGCAGTTTGTCTCCCCACATCAGTCAAATTGCTTTTAGTTTCAAGAAACAAAATTTGAAACTAAAATTGGTGAAACATTTTATATTGTTTGCAAATAACAAAAAGGGTACAGTTAGGTTGTTCCAGGTTTGTTTCAGAGGCTTATAAACCTCCTGAAATACCTAGGCTCTTTATTTTTACTCTGCATTCCTCAATTCCTTACCATTATCTTGCCTCACGGTCACAAAATGGCTGCAGCAATTCAAATACCAAGTTTTCACAGGGCAACATTTAAGAGCAAGACAGAAAGAAAGAGAGTGCGAAAAGGAGAATGAGATTACAAAAAGAATAATTCTCCCAGGAGCTAAAATCTAGAAAAGAACTCTCCGAAATGTGCATGACATTTGGCTCTTCATTCAAATGTAATTTCGTATTCTTTTGAAGTTTGCCTTTCATTACTTAAATATATAGCGCAGGAAGAAACACACTGAATTTGTAGCTGATGTTTCTCTCTCTATTCAAAGATTATTGGTAAAAGGCTCGACATATTGAGGGCAACTAATCTTAAGCTTCTTTACCTGGATAAATGCCATTATGAGTCAGCTGTATTGGATGTTAAGAAAAACCTGACTTTCAGTTTATGCATTTTCTTCTGATTACCTTTTTTCTCATTCCTACCCTGTAGTTATAACTAAGCCTATGGGAATATCATGTTGATAAACTAATCAGAAATATAAACCATAAATGAACACTCTGTGTTTTACAAAGAAACAAATCTATGCATACCAGAGTTGGTTATAATTTCTAAAAACTAGAGCCATATTTCCTACACAAAATATTACTTTTAAACTCATATGTTCATCTGTGCAATAAAAGTTTGTGGCCATATCGTCACATATATTCATACTGCACATGCTACCTCAGAAGGTCAGTTCCAAGGAAAGAGTCATATAGGTGTGTTTCATAGGCAGCTTTCAGTAAACCATGAAGTTAGCAAGGGTCATATTTTAGACATCTTCTGAATGATATAATCAACATATATATTACTATGTTTTGTTGCCCACTAGAGAAATAAGCAAAAGAGAGTGGGGGAAATCTTATTGTTTTTTAAAACAAATGGGGTTTCTAACTATATAATCTTGCTAATATACAGTTTAAATCACTTCAGCATTTACATCTTCTCATAAGGTAATTTTGGCATGTGGCTTACCATTGTTTGTTTTACAAATTTTTATTGACTCTTCCCTATGGGTCAGGCAGGTGTGGACAGGATGGATTCAGCAGGGGACAAAGCTGAATCAGTATGAATCAGTATCCTGTTGCTGCCCTAACAAATTACTACAAATTTAGTGGCTTTCAGCAATACAGATTTATTATCCTACAGCTATGGAAGTCAGAATGCTGAAATTAGTTTTACTAGACTAAATTCAAGGTGCCCTCAAGGCGGGTTCTTTCTGGAGATGCTAGGAGAATATGATTTCCTTGCCTTTCTCAGCTTCGAGAGGCCACTTGCATTCTTTAGCTCATTGCCCCATTCTCCATCTTCAAATCAAATCACTCCAACCTTCGGTTCTCCCCTTATATCTCCTTTTAGTGACCTGGACCTTCTTACCTCCCTCTCATAAAGGCCCTTGTAATCATACTGGGTTCACTTGGATATCCAGAAACATCTTCCCATCTCAAGGTCCTTAACTTAATCACCTCTTCAAAGTCCCTTTCTCCATGTAAGAAAACATATTTACAGTTTCTGAGGATGAGGATGTTGGCATCTGTGGGGGTTGGGTGTTATTCTATCCGCCATACCAGTTATCTGCTCTCAGGAAGCTTGTCTTCAGGGGGGAAGACAACAAATATGTAACCAAATTAATAAATTGCATAATATCAGGAATTAATCTCTACTATAAAAAAATTAAATGGGCAACAGGAGAGTGAGTAATTAGATATGGAGGGAGTGGCTATTTTATCTGAGGTGGTCAGAGAAAGCCTCTGAGATATGAAACTTCATGTCTAAGTGATGAGAGAGAAGGAAAGAACTTTCCAGGTAGAAGGGACAACAAATGCAAAGGTCCAGCATCAGTAACAAGCTTGGGTGTTAGGGCAAGAAAAAGGCCATTGTAGTGGCTGAAAGAGTCCCTGTGGCAGAGACTCAGTCAGAGAGCAAGGCTATGCCCTGACCAAGTAGGTCTCTAGGTCCTGGTAAAAAGCTTGAATTTGATCCAAAATAGAAGGCAAAGCAAAAGAGAATTATAATCAGTGGGAAGACATGATGTAGTTTATCCTTTGAGAAGATAACTTTGGCTATTGCTTAAAAGTATAAACCAAAGAGGGGCGCCTGGGTTGTTCAGTAGGTTAAGTGTCTGACTCTTGATTTTGGCTCAGGTCATGGTCTCAGGGTTGTGAGATGGAGCCCTGCATAGAGCTCCTTGCTCAGCGGGGAGTCTGCTTCTCTCCCTCCACCCTTCCCCCTGCTCTCTCCCTTTCTAGAATAAATACATAAATCTTTAAAAAAATGTGCACCATAGAGGGTCAAGTTGGTGGCAGGGAGACAGGTGGGGAGGAGGAGTTGCAATAGCCCTGTACGTTGCAGTGGTGTTTTGGATTAGAGTTCTCATGGGAGAGATGTTGTGAAGTTATTCGAACATATTTTTAAAAAGCTCCAAAAAATACTTGCATTTAAGACTCTAGTTACTCTAGCAAAAATGTGATCTTTATATCCACCAAACCGAAAGCATCTACTCTGTACATACATAATAGGCATGAGTATTTGGGGGTTGTTGTCTAGTTCATTTGGTCTGGCAGTTGATTTGACTGATACGTGTTTAACTGAGTTGATCAGCTATTTGGCTGAATTGATTGGATTGATCTGTTATTTCAGCAGTGTTGATGCAGCTGTATCCTGGCTCTACATTTAAATTCTTTATATAAAACTACTAGTAATAATCTTAGTTGATATCCTCTTGGATACAATGCCTCTATATGTAATTTGTACTGATGGTTGTTTGATGTCAAATTAATTCTGTAGCCCAAACTATATTTGCTCAGCCATTCCTACTCAGTGTTGGTTTGCTTTCTTTCTTCACTTCTCTGCCCTGTCTAGAATGAGGGGAATTCTGGCCAACATCTTGCTTACAATATCTTTATTAGCAGAGTTGTGGGATGTGCCTGTCAAATTTTAAGTAGGCGTTCCATGTTTGTGATTTCTTTTCCTTAGCAAATATTTGTGTCTGGAAACTTTGCTTGCAGTATACAAAGAAACCTTGTAGTTTTGGTGAAAAAAAAATAAGCAGGTCCATATTTGTCATTGCCTTGGGAGAGACAGAAATCCTGGAATTATTTGGAGGAAAATATTCATGTAACTGATCTAATTTATCATCAAAGCTCATTTGGTGGATGCCATGCCATAAATTGGCTTTAAAAACTGATGTATAAAATAGTCTGTAAAAAAAACTCGGTTTCAAGAGTAAAGTTTTATAAAACTAAACATGTCAGATTCTAGGACTTCAGAATTTATGTACAATAGTGAGACTGGAGATGGAATCTAAGCGTGAAAGGAAATGTTTTCTTGACATTTCTTTTCAAAACAAATCAACACTCGAGGTTGTTTTTAGAGGCACAATTCAATAACTGTGTAAAAACATTTTGCTTAAAAATTTCCTCTCCTTTGCTACCTGGAATGCCCTTTCTCTTATGTTTTATCATTTCTTTCAAAATTTAACTGTTCCAGGACTCTTCCCTGATTAACCTCTCTTGTGGCGGGGAGGAACAGAATCATTACTTACCTCATAGGATGCTATGATAAAGAATATATATGCAAAGTCATGTGTCGGACATAGTAGGTACTCAAAAGTTTTAAGTATTTTATTTTATTTTTATATTCCTTCAGCCCTTTTACAGTTAATTGATTCACTGGCAAATTGCTCTGGATGTATGAGCCCTAGACTAGGGATAAGAAAGCCTCAGCTTTGTTCCAAGCTAGTGGGATTGTTTGAACTTAAACCCAGACCATTCTATATTCAGTTCAGAGGTCACCTATTCCACTCCCCTACTCATTTGTTCAATAAATATTTACCAAGCTTCAGTACAGTTCAAATCAACTCCATTCTACCCATGAACACAACCTTTGGGAACACAGACAGTTGGAAGCCTTGCAACCATTTGGGAGGGACATTGCTTTCTCCTCTTTGAGGGGTAAATGTGCATGGGACTCCTTCAGAGGCCACAGTTCCAACACAGAGGTCAGAAACTGAATCTGATCAATTCTGGATTTTTATGGTGGGTTTCCACACATACGATTTCAACTATGCTATCTTAGTAACATATTTAATACTGCATAACCCTGTGCTCATACCAAAATAACCTATCGTTTAAAAATATTTAAAAAAGCTTACACATACCTGTTCATACTTAAACATCTTATGAGAAATGGGGTTAAGAAGTGTGTTTTTAAAATATAACCATTTTGACATTAAAACACATTATCCCTTTAACTAGCATGGATATCATTTTTCCAGATTGAGCTTTAAAAACATTAAAAATCAACCCAATCAGTTTTCTAGACAGTGTTGTTAAATAACTTATCTTTTGCTTGTCTTTTCTTCTCTTTCAAGCCCATATATTTAATTTTTTCTTTTTATTAAATTTTATAATATTGAATGTGTTAATAAATCACATGTCTTATTTGATTCTTTTTCTTCATATTTATACTCATTTTTAAATGATCCGATAAAAATATGAAAAATAATTATAGCATTTTTCTTTAATGTAACAAGTCTTAGAGCAAATCAGCTCATCTCTATAATGTTTTCTGCATTTTAGCATTTTATATGTTAGACTCATTCACATTCTGTCAGGGCTTTATGATAAATAATAAACATTGCTTTCAAGAAATAATTTGAAAACCACTGGTGCTCGGTCCCTACTTCTGAGGAGAAATAACCTTACACTTAATAGAGTGTCATATATTCTCATGGATTAGGAAAGTAAGTAACCTCTCATGATCTTAGGAATTTACAATATGGGAAGTTGCTCTCCCTTTACTAAGAGACTCTCTCCAAACTTAGAAATTATAGCTGCCCCAGACAACACTCTGTGTAATTGGTCACACACATTTGAAGCGTTGTATTATTCACCTTCACCCTTCTGGATCAGTCCAATGATAAAAAGGGCTGAACGGTCTCAGCATTGGGGCATTTGAATGGAAACTGTCAGTGTTACACAAGTGTGATTATTTGTCACTGGGTGTGTAATTGGACTAGATAACATTTCAGGTCCTTCACATCTTGAAGATCATCTGATTTATGAATTCCTTTGCATACTCTCTTTTGTGTCTTCTATTACCCATCCACAACAGGGAAAAGATTAATGCAACAGATATTCAGTTATATTTCTGACTTCACTTAAGGACATCCTTGTGGTCAAAGACTTGTTCGTAAGTAATCTGAATATCTGATATAAAACCAGTCTCACTTCCTCAGCTGTGCTCTTTACCCACAATGGTAGGACACATTCTACCAGAACTGGGGCAGGTTCCACCCTTGTATCCTGATGTATTTACTAGTCATCCATTCAACAAATGTTTTGAGCACATTCTATACCAGACATTGTGTTGTGTTGGATACTAGGAACACAGCAGAGATCAGGATAGACAGGAATCCTGTTATCACTGAGTTTTCTTTTAATCAGATTTTTAGCATGGTATGTTTAGTGGGTTGAAATATGGCCCCATAGATATGTCCATATCCTAGTCTCTGGAACCTGTGATTATTATCTTAAGTGACAAAAGATGTGATTAAATTAAGGATCTTGAGAGGAGGAGTTTATCTTTTATTATCCAGGTGGGCTGTATAATCAATCACCTCTATCCTTATAATAGGCAAGAGGGGGAGGTTCAACTCTACACATAGTAGAGAAGATGATGTGAAGTTTGAGCAGGGAGGTGCTGGGCCACCAGCCAAAGAATGCATTTGACTATGATAGCCAGTAGTCATTTAAAAGATTATATAAAAGATGAAGTTATTTTAAAGGAGTTCTTCAGTTGAAAATATGAGCGAGTATTTTGGAATTACTTTTGTGGTGATAATGAAATACGCACAAAATATTTTACCTATATGTGATCTTTGACACTCATACGAACAAAATAAAAAAGAAGACAATAAAGGAAAGGGGGATGGGATAACTTTATAACATCAAAGTTTTATTGCATTTCGCATACATATAGCTGGCTGACGTAGATACTCATGTTTGGTTATCTGACAGCCATTTCTTTCTCCGTCTTTTCTGAACTTCCCTAGTTATGTTCAAATAGGCACAAGCCCATGAAACTCAGAGCTGACCTCATCTTCTCATCTTGAGCTCCAAGTCCAAGTACCAAACTCTATCTTCTTTATAAAGAAAAGATTGTCTCAGGAATGAACATATGCCACAATTTGATGGATGAGACACAAAGGACTCACTATTGAAGGCTGCTTAGAAAGTTGTTTTTTGCTTATCTGGGAGAGAGTTTGGGAGATTTCTCCGTCTTCTACCCACTAAGAAAGAATGCAACTGTTGCCATCCTATGACATTTTAGGAGAAAGGTGGCACTTTGGACTACAGAATGAAGAGTGGTTGATGATTCTACTGCTGATCTTTTGAATCAACCAACATTGAGATTCACCCTAACTTAGCCTTCCCAGTTAAGCAAGATAATAAAAGGTCCCATTTTTTAAAACGTAATTTTCAATTGTACTTTGTCACTTGCACATATCCTAACTGATAGGCTGGCCTAACAAATGGTTCTAGCCCTAAGTAAATCTACCTGTTCACTGGCCCTAAATGAACACGTTAATTCTCTAATTTATTTATTATTTAAATTCAAATTTAATAAAATCAGTGTCATATGTGAGAATTAACCAGAGAATAGGAGATGCTCAATAGCTAAGAAGGAAAGATGAAAAGTAGTGAAGATAATTATAGTTTACCTTTTTTTTTGGTTTGGGGTAAAGAAACAAAAAAAGATGTAGTTCTTAGTACTAAATAGATTCGTAAAACTGTATAGCAAATGGCTTATGATCCTTCCATTGTAAAACTTGCTGAGAATAGGCTTTCCCTCCAGAAAGTAGTTAAAATAGCATATGTTGCCTCCAAAATTTTCCAGCTGGATAATGTTCCCTGCCGATCTACTCTTAGCCCTCCAGGAACGTGGTAAACACAATGTGATTTGGAGGTTGAATCAAAGTCAGATAATTTTTAAAAAATACCCAAACCAAATACATATGTTCACTAAGGTGAAAGGTAAAAGTAATAAATATTAGCATATGGTCTAATAGGAAAAGCTAAAAAACATGGGGAAAGAGAGTCATGCAGCCTAAAGGAGAAAAGATTTTATATATTATTTAGAAAGGTTCTTGGTAAACCAGAAATTATACTTGAAACTGCTGTTAAATGAAAGAGGACTTGTTTTTCTTTTCTTCCATTTATAAGTAATGGTGTGTCATTTCCAGAAAAATAAGAAAATTCTTCTAGACCTAACAATTATTGTTTCTCTAACCAAATGTCTCTTTCAATTTTGTTTCCTGATATTTTATTACATAATCCCTCAACAGTTGTAAAAGCAAGGTATATTAATGGATTCTGAATACGATTTATAAAAGAAATCATAGGTTGCTTTTAGGAACACCTTTTTGAGTGAAAATGGGAAGGGGGCAAAGTCTATGGATGCCTGGAAGCCTGTGAAGGTCAAGCAGGTAAGGAAAAATGTACCTAGCATTTTTATGTATATATTTATCTATTGTTAATGACACTGTCAAAATAAGATCTTTTGGAGAAATTTGCTGATGATGGAAGAACATAGAGAGGAAAACATTATGTTTTAGGACTGATGCTGTTAGTCACTTGCTATTCCAGCTCTTTAAAAACACCTTTGATCTATAAACAAAAAAGTTACTTAAAAGAGGTACCGAAAGAGAAACACGAATGTGGGGAGTTTTTAAGAGTCACTTTTTCAATTGTTATCACCCAACTCTTAATCTGTGATCTACAGCTCTCTCACTCTCTCTCCTCCCATCATTATTGCCCTAAGAAATTTAGGACTTCAACACCTTTACACTTTTCCATATGAGACCAATGAAGTGTGAGGACTATGAGGGGAGCTGGAGGAAGTCAGCTGGGTATGTTTATTTACAGGGTGACAAACACTGCCATGGGATGTAACATATTACAGCAACCTAAAAAAGAAAATGTTCAAAGCTGCATTCTAGACCTAGAGTTGACAAACTTTTTCTATAAAGATGCAGGTAGTAAACCTTTTAGATTTTGCATACAGCCTCTATCACAACCATTCAATTCTGTCATTGTAGTGAAAAAGCAGCCATAGACTACAATGTAAATGACAATATATAAATGAAGGAGCATTTCTGTGTTCCCATAAAACTTTATTTATGGACACTGAAATTTGAATTCCATTTAATTTCTACATATCCTGAAATACTAGCATTATTTTGATTTTTCTCTCTCAACCACGTAAAAAATACAAAAAAAAAAAAAAAATTCTTAGCTCATAGGCATACAAAGACATATGGTGGCAAATTTGACTCCTGGGCCACAGTTGGCTGACTTTGCTCTAGATCTACCCCATTTTTGATATCTTAGAATGATATTATTCTAAACCAGGAGATATCATCCAGCTTATGCTGGGCTTCTTCTTCTCCCCATTTCTTGAGCTAATCATGTCACTTCTGTATGTTGCAGGATGAGAAATCATTAAGTAGGGACCTGTAGCTTGTTAGAAGAGCACTTTGTGATGATTTCATGAACTCGTTGTAAAAAAATTCAAACTATCTTTATAGTCCCATAAAGTATAAAGCCTTTCACATATCACAAACATTGGAAAGGCAGAAACAAAAGTTAAAAAAAAAACAGTTAAGTGAAGATTTTTTTTTCATTGTCAGATATCTTCCTACAGGCTTTCTTTCAACCTCTAATTCAGAGAAATGCCTTCTAGCTACTGAAAGACTTTGACTTCTCTCAGTTACCTACCGGTGTGTAAAACACACTGCAGATCTAATGTCTTCAAACCACAATAATTTACCATGTCTAGCGATATGGGGTCTTGGCTATGGAGTTCCGGTCTTGCCTGGGCTCACTCATGTAACTCTGTGCAGCTGATGGGTAGACAGGGGTCTGGACTCCTCTGGGACAGCTGGCACAGCTAGGCCTTTCTCTCTTCACCTGAGCCTTCTACATGGAGGCAGCATTCTAAGTGAGCACAGGTAGAAGCTGAAAAACTTCTTGAAGCCCAGGTTCAAGAATTTGCACTGCATCGTTTTCTCCACATTCTATTGTTCCAAGCAAGACCGAATTCTAGCCTAGATTCAGTAGAGAATTTATTGACACCAAATAACCTACCATAGCACTCTAGGTGTTGTCATCACATTGGTTTGTGTTGACTCTTGTCATTTTGATAATATGGAAAATTCAAGAAGATTGCCTGTGGAGACAGTGCAGAGGATGAACACAGTAGAGAGGATGAAAATGCTAGTGAGATCCTCAAATATGTCAGGGACAGGCTCAGGACAGGCAGTTGGAGGATTTGGGAGAAAGGAAGTAATGCATGGTAAAGACTGTAGAGACAATGGTATGGGAATGCTTTGGTCATGGCCACAGTCAGAACTGTGGATCAAGAAGAGCTCCCAGAACCTGTCATAGTCAATAATATGCATGTTAGTGGCCAGCCTTCCATGTCAGAGTGTTTTAGTTCAGATTTAAGACCTTCTTCATCTAGAATATCATGCTAGATCTTTATAGTACCAAAAGACACAATTTCAAATGTTGCTAGGAAACAATTGGGGCTCTGAGTGGCAACAGTTAAAGTGATGGGAAGGAGAGATGCAGCCAGGTTATGATATTGCTGCAGGACAATCCTGACCCATTCTACTATGACTTAATGCTCAAGTTAACTCCATCCAGAAACCTGATAATGGCATTAGCAATAACCTGTTTCCTCAATTCTAAGATGCCATCTATTTTAAGTTGCATTCTGATTTATATACTATCAGTAACTATAATTATAAGGTGCCACTAATTGTTAGGATGCATCCTGATCGGGGCACCTGGATGGCTCAGTGGGTTAAGCGTCCAACTTGTGATTTTGGCTCAGGCCATGATCTCACCATTGTGAGATCAAGTCCCACGTGGGTTTCCACACTGGGGGTGGAGCCTGCTTGGGATTCTCCTTTTCCCTCTCTCTCTGCCCCTCCCCCCACTCTCTCCCTCTATAAAAAACAAACAACAATAAAACATGCATCTTGATTGATTTCAGAGACAAATTATAAGAAAACATGCTTTTTAGAGGTAACAGAACTGGCTAGTAATAACAAAAATAGCATGAACTAAACAATAAGCATAGAAACATGCTAAGCATTTTTCATATTTTTCCATCAATGCTTATAACAGTCCATGAAGGACTTTCTATGATTGTAATTCCCTATTACATGAACAAGGCAACTGAAGCTAAAAAGAATAAGTCACCTCTTCAAGGTCATGTAACTAGTAAATGCAAAGCTAAGATTCTATCCTTGGTCTAACCCCAAAACCTGAACTTTTAATTACTCACCCCTATGGCTTTTCCTGCAAATTGGTCATAGGCATGGGACAAGGTATTGTTCAAATAACCCTCACAAAAACAAGTTAAAACAAATTAATCCTTCAAAGATCTGAAGTTAAAACAGAATGGAGAAAAGCTTCAGGCAAGTGGGATCATACTCATTTTTCCACCGATAAGAGGGCAGTGTAATGAACGTGCTCATTAGGTAAAAGGCAGAGTGCTTTCTATTCCAGACATTCCCATGTAGACATTTCATTTCTTCCTTCTTTTTTTTTTTTTATGACCCAGTAGTGCTCAAGCTTTAGCAAGCATAGGAATTACCATACATATATAATCTTAAAACTTCTGTACTTTACGGGCAACTTTGAGAACTTTCAAGAAAAGTTTTGTCTTTATCCAATGTTGGCACACAAATGTATTCAGGATTTTATAACCCTTAAGCTGGATACCACTGCTTCCACATGAAAGCACCTAGTAGATGACACTCTTCAGCATTCGGTGATGTTCCATCTAATTTTATTATTCTACCACTACTTATTTAAGCATCAGCTTTTGGAATGTGGCTGAACCATTACTTTTTCATCCATTCAGTGTAGCTTGATAAATCATCCCTTATGTCTGGTACTATATCTAAATATTATGCTGGGGATGCTAAGATAAAATACATAGTCCCCGACTTCAAAGAGTCTATGGTCTATAAGAAACCAAGAGTTGAATATATGGCCATGACTGAGGTCAGAATAATTTGGCAGCACAGGTAATGAACATATATCCCACCTGGGCTGGTCAATTTAGCTTTCCTGATAAGCTGAAGCTCCTGCTGAATTTGGAATTATGTAAGAATGAGACATTTAAAAATATGTAAAAATGAGACGAGATAGATGGCGCAAGTAAGAGAAGGAAAGCAAGTCAAAAGCAAAGAGGCAAGGACATTCAAGAACAAGAATGACACCAACTATTCACATTACTCGGCAGCTTACAGTTTTCACTAAACTGCATATCATGAGCATCCTTATGGATCAGTGATAAGAACTAATTCATTTTTTCTAATAGCTACATAAGTAATCCCAAGACTAGAGGTAGATTATTCAACTATTCCTTTACGCTTGGACATTCAGATTATTTTCAGGATTTTGCTACTACAAACAATGTTGTCATAAACATTCATTTTTGCATAACTGTATGCTTACCTGTTTTGAGTTCTCCTAAGATCATATCTGCAATTTGAAATTATTGAGTAAAAGGATATTTCATCAAAAAAAAAAAAGTCAAACCACCATATTGATTTATCCTCTCATCTAGCAGTGTATGTATAAATCTTACTAAATTTTGCTGATTTAATGAGCACAATAATAAGAGATCTTCATTGTAATTTGTACTACCTGGACCACGGATGAGGTTGAAAATGTTTTCTTTTCTGTGATTAGCCTGTTTATATCCATTGGGCATTTCCCTGTTGTCTTTTTTTTTTTCCCATCATTTTCAGGGTTTCTTTTGAATACTTAGGATATTAACTATTTGTATTTTGAATTATACACATTTTTTTCATTATTTGAGTTTTGACTTTTTTATGATGACTTTGATTTGTTAACATCATTTATGATGTATTTAGTTATAACATTATTTTTAATTTCATAAATGCATATGCATTCTTTGCTTTTATAGTTTCTGAGCTTCCTCTAGAAAGTCTCCCCTATTTTGAATTTATTCTAACACTTTTATCATTTCTAAAATTTAGATTTCTTGTTCATCTTAGAACTATCATTTTAGGATTGCTTTATCTTTCAGAAAAAAATTATAACTGGTTTTGATGTAAGTAATAATTAAATATATAATTTTTTCTCACCAGTGCAGGTCAGCTGGGATTTGAGAGAACAGCCACTTTGGAACTGTAGGAATGTCTTTTAGAATACCTCTAATTTTGAATGGATGTGCTTGCTAATAGGGAGTTGGGAGAGGAAGGTAATGTAGGAAGGTGAATGAATTTTGTCCTGAAATCTGATTCTTCTCCCATCTGATTTCTATTGCTTATGTGGATTTTCCTCCACATTATTTCTAGCAGTTCTGAATTGAATTTGACCCACTTTTTGAAAGGTCAGGCAGCCATTGGTAAGCATAAAAGATGACTTAAAACCCACCTTAGCTCCTCAGAGGTTCTTTGGAGCCATGGTGGATGCTTATGGTGATACTTCTTTTTGCTGATGCTGTAATGATATCTTTGGAATGGTTGCTTACTTATTGGCCCAAGAATGTGAATTTAAATCTAAAGGGTTGTTTTATAATTGTAAAACTTTTGAAAGTGAAATGAGTTTTTTCTTGCTAAATTCAGCCCCATAGTCAATCCATCACCTCTCAAATGCCAAAATATAGTACTTTTCAGCTTTGGTTATTTCTACATTTGATCTGCTGTCAAATAGCAGTTAAGCTGATGCACAAGCATTATTTTGATAAGACCATTTCTAAAGACAGAATTCAAAATAAGAACATTATAGTCTCCCCCATTAATGTCAGATAAATAATATTCTGCCAGACATTGTTGGGGCACTTCTGAAAATCTATTCTCTTTCAAATTGTACTGCATTATATTTTCTGAAGAATGTTTGGTCCTTTTTGAAATTGTTTAGAGTAAAAGTTTTCAAGAGCAGTTTTTTTAGAATCTGGGTTGGCTTTTATTGGAATCTGTTTTATCCTAGAGAGTAGTTTTCTGGATAAATGCTAGAGAATGATCAGAACAAGCTGAACAGAAACATCCTATGTGGGGTGCTCTGAGCAGTTAGAAGATAGTGTCAGGACTAGCTCTTTGGTGTGAGAAAAGGGGCTCAGGACCAGGAGACCCAAGAAATCAATATTAATTCCTTTATCACTTTGATTTTTTGCTTGGGGTCTTAAAATGGGCCTAGCCTAAAAGATCACCAGTGTGGCATTAGTGGTCCAGGAGTTACCTTGGCCATTTGGGTTATCTCTGAGGTTATGTCTCAACCCAGTAAAAATGCAAGCCTATTGTCTATTTTAGAAAAGTGGCCTCCAGGGATACAGAGCCATTTATATTTCTCATATTCTATAATCCAAGCAAGTGAAAGGTAGACTCGGGGATAACAACTGGAAACGTTAATTTGTTAATTCAACTAAAATTTATTGAGTCCTGGGCGCCTGGGTGGCTCAGTTGGTTAAGCAACTGCCTGCGGCTCAGGTCATGATCCTGGAGTCCCAGGATCGAGTCCCGCATCAGGCTCCCTGCTCAGCAGGGAGTCTGCTTCTCCCTCTGACCCTCCCCCCTCTCATGTGCTCTCTCTCTCTCATTCTCGCTCTCTCAAATAAATAAATAAAATCTTTAAAATAAATAAATAAATAAATAAAATTTATTGAGTCCTTAAAATATACAAGGCACTGCAGGAAATATAAAATAAATACAACCAAGGAGTAATAAAACAGTGGACATACATTAAAGTCAGGATATAGCAAACAGGAATAATTAAGGAATTACCAATTTTGAAAAGGAAAAAAAATCCCAGAAGATGGTATATTCTTAGTGAGAGAGTTACACAATATGGACTTTGAATAGGAACAATTCCAAGGGTTCTGGGTGGAAATAGGAGGACTGGCACCTCCAAGGTTAGAGGAGAAAATTCATGCTAACTTTCTAGTGAGTATCAACTCCATTCAAAGCATCATGTTTCCTGCCGTGGGAACAAAGTTGAAACAGACATGAATCGGACAGGAAGGAGCTCCAGCAGTGAGACAAGACACGTTCCCAAATAAAGATGGTACAAGACAGAAAGTAAGGCTTTACACTAGAAGTATATATAAATCCTTGTTCTGGGAATTGTGTTGGAATTTAGAGAGATACTCAGCATGACAGGAGGCCAGAGCCAGGGGACTTGAAAACACACACGTCTTTTAGCATTTCACTATGGCATCTAATTCATAGATACCATGAGTGGTAGATAAAACAGGCCAAGATTTATTATTATCTCTGTTTTACAGATGAGGAAACTCACTAAGAGAAGAGGGCTTTTGCTATTATTTTTTTGTTGTAGTTGTGTTTCACTCCTTAACAGTAGTTTCATAAGGTTGTTGTTGCTAAAGGGAATTCACCCTGACGTGGGACCAAAGAATCAGTTGCTTTATTCCAGCCCATCAGTGGATTGGACATTATGGATGGTGTTCTTGGCATTCATGATTGACAATCTATATGCTGAAGCTGTATGAAGCTCAGTTTCCCCATATGTCAAGTGGGAGGTAATAAAGCCTACTTAAAAATCAGACAAGGAAGCCTTTTTAAAATGATACACAAAGGTAAGGTGTTAAGTTTTGCATGAACATTCAGTCCAAATTCAGTGCCATGGCATCACCTTTAAAATTTAGCCCAGTGAAAGATGCTTAAAATCTGAAATATTTAGGCCTATGAGGATTTTGTCAAAATCAACAAAATTGCACTATCACCAAATTGTCCACATTCTACTGGGAGCTAGTATTTTCATTTAACTTGAAAAGCAAAAAAGATCAATTTTACTGTAATTTTATGGAGCTGCCTTGTTCAACTTCACAAACAGATAAGCATCAGTGTATAGTGTACTGTGACTATGCTTAGATAATTTAAGAGATCCTGATGGACTTTAGAATTGGTTTTATAGATGTTGGTTTCACTTGTAGTACTATTATACTTCTGACACTTTAAAATACGTGCTGATGTAGTGTCAAACAATGAACAGAGACAAACAACAACAACAAAAAGATACAGAATTTGCTAATCTCTGACACACAGGTCTTAATGTTACTTTGCAACTTCTATCTTCCAAAGAATCACTTAGAGTTAAAATGGGGGGACCTAGTATTAGTCATTTACTCTACTGTCTAGTTAATAAAAATGCCAGATTACAGGTTGCATATCCATGCTGCAAATTTGCTGTCTGTAAGAGAACATGGCTTCCTGAGATTAAAAATAAAGGGGAAAAAGAATCTGGAGATCTAAATGTGCCTTGTGGCACAAAATGACTTCTGGTATAATGTAACATAACAGGGATGATAATTTAGGTTGTTACATAAATTCATTCATAAAAGTAACCAAATACACTGTAGCTCTTGCAACTAGTGCTACTGTATTCTTTTTCTCCATCCTCTCTTTCTTTAAATCTCTTTTCATTTAAGAAATCTACTCTCTGAATTGATATGGAGATCTTTCTAAGCAAAAATAAATTTTTTCAGAGTTAAATTTTAGGAAGATGAACTGAACAAACCATGCCAGTTTCCATTAATCCAGAAAACCTTTCAGCATTACAATCTCTTCCAGGAAGGACTTCTTTTTTTTTTTTTTTTAATAGTCCTGTAAGTGCTTTCTGATGTATAAAGATACCCCCTGAAAAAAACTCTGAATAACCTCAGCCACATTTGCCATAACATCAGGCTGTTCAGTGAAAGGGCCTAAAAGACTTGATTATTAGACATGAGATTTTTGTGGTTAATGAGAGTTCCTACAAATCAAGGCCTTTGACTTTTAAAGGAGAGAGCTTGACTGCAATTTCGGTATCAATTTCAGGTTAAGAAAACACACCAGACTATAGGAAAATATTTGGTGATTCACACAAAAAGAGGCTACTAGAGCAAAAATAATCTTACTGATAAAGACCATGAAGTAGCTTTGCACAATGCAGAAAGTACCCAAAACCTGCTAGAGCTGACATCACACTGCATTTCTGATTACTGGTGAGCCTGCTAGTTACATACAGGGAAAACTGCTCCAAAGTGAGAATGAACATGTAGGCTATATTGACTTGGTCCATGGGGGTCAGGGAAAGAACTGCACATTAGCCTTTGTTGTGGAAAGGCTTCCTACTTACATTTGTACAGCTGGGGAAACAGGCCAAGAAGATTTGGAAAAAGTATTTGAGAAGTAATTCTCAATTCTAGAGTGTTCTAGATGCTCAAACTTATTAATATATCCTACAGCAATTCATATTTTTATCACCTCTGCCCAACCCTGGAACGACTACTATCCAAATTATTCAAAAGTCTCTTAAAGTTGTGTTAAGGTTTTATAGATTTAAAAAGCACTTTCCCATAAACTAGTATGGTAGGAAAATTACAGACTTACTAACTTGTCTATGCTCTCTTGATTTTTTTCTCTTGTCTTTGAATTCTAGCAGATAGCAAGAGTTTTTAATGTATTGCTTTAGGGCTTTCGCCATGGCTGAAAGGTGAAGCAGGCTTTCCTCCAGGCATATGAAGAAACAGGAATTTTTTTTAAGAAAACTATGACACATTGCTGGAAGGGCAGAAAGCTGCAGAGTACACTTGTGATGCAGGGGAGATCTAAGAGAATGGAGGGAAACTGAGATTTCTCTGGGTCCTTGGGTCTGGTTCTGAGGCATTACCCTTTGCCAACATACACCTCAAATTTGGAAAGTGAGAATGAGAAGTGCTGAAAGGAGTGGCCTATTGGTACACCTAAAGAAGTCTACACCAGGCACAAATCCATGCCCAAGGCCACAGACATTTGGGACCCAAAAGGACCTTGTAGGCTTAAGACAGAGGTTGTCCTGGCAAAAACAAAGGAGAGTATTGATGGCTTGTTATTGCTATTCTTGATTTATACAATCCTGTGGGCTTATGACTTAACAAAGATTATGTGACCAAAGGTAAAGCAAAAGGAAAACCCAAAACTTCTCCAGCCCTATCCAGATTCCTTCTGTTACAGGGCTCCAACCTCAACTTTTTCAATTGAAGCTAATTCTAAATTCTTATCCCACATCAGCTGCCAAACATTTCACCCCTGGAAATCCAGCTGCTGGGGCGCCTGGGTGGCTCAGTCGTTAAGCGTTTGCCTTTGGCTCAGGTCATGATCCCAGGGTCCTGGAATCGAGTCCTGCATCGGGCTCCCTGCTCAGCGGGAAGCCTGCTTCTCCCTCTCCCACTCCCCCTGCTTGTGCTCTCTCTCTCTCGCTGTGTCTCTCTCTGTCAAATAAATAAATAAAATCTTAAAAAAAAAAAAAGAAATCCAGCTGCTAATGTTATTTTTCACCAGTAGAAACATGGAACAATTTATATTTTTATGACTCACTTCCCAGAGACCCTGTATGAATAAAAAAGCTGTATATGCAAAGGGCTTTGTTAGTTGTTTGGAAGCATCCCATTATCTATATTCAAAACAGTTGCTGCTGGGTAATGAAGCAGGGGGATTGAGAATAAGATAAGGGGTCCATGGCTTATTATCAAAATTAAAAACAAAATAATAAATGTATACATTGATAAGGCTGCATCAGTTAAGTGAAAGATTACATTTCTATGCTTTTGACAGGACTAATAGCAAAACATTTTAACAATACAATTGTTTCATCCTAATTAGGATCTTTCTTAAGCTCTTAACGTTTTAGATTACTAGAAAAAAAATTAAATAATTACATAGTGAATATAGTTTATTGAATAATGTTTTTGCAGTTTTCCCCTTCATTTGGGTGTGTGTGTGTGTCAATTTTATTGAGATATGATTTACATACAATAAAATTCACTAATTTTCCAAGTGCATAACGTTAGGGTTTTGATAAGTGTGTGAAGGCTTACAAATGCTGCTACAGTCATGATATAGAGCATTTATATCACCCACAGAAATTTTCCTTTTGTTCTTTTGTGATTAGCTTTCTCCCCTACTGCTGGTCTTTGGCAGCAACAGATTATTTTTCTTTTCTTTATTTTCATTTTAATTTATTTTGACAAGAATACTTAACATGGGGGGGTGCCTGGGTGGCTCAGTCATTAAGCGTCTGCCTTTGGCTCAGGTCATGATCTCAGGGTCCTGGGATCGAGCCCCGCATGGGGCTCCCTGCTCGGCGGGGAGCCTGCTTCTCCCTCTCCCACTCCCCCTGCTTGTGTTCCTGCTCTCACTCGCTCTCTGTCATATAAATAAATAAAATCTTAAAAAACAAAAAAACGTCTTGTTCAACAAAAAAAAAGAATACTTAACATGGGATATATCCTCTTAACATATTTTAAGTGTACAATACCATATTGTAAAATATACATACAATGTTGTACAGCAGATCTCTTATTTATCTTGCATATCTGAAACCTCATGCCCATTGGTTAGCAACTCCTGATTGTCCTACCCCTAGCCGTTGCCAACAACTACTGTATTCTCTGATTCCATATTTCACTTAACACAATGTCTTCAAAGTTCACCCATGCCATTACATATTTCAGGATTTCCTTCTTTTATAAGGCTAAATAATATTCTATTGCATGTATGTACCACATTTTTCATTATTCATTCATCTGTCAATGGGCTTTCAGATTGTTTCTACATCTTGGCTATTGTGAATAGTACTTCAATGAACATGGGAGTGGTATTATCTTTCTGTGATCCTGATTTCCATTCTTTTGGATAAATGCACAGAAATGGGATTTACAGAGGAGACAGTAGAAAATAAAAAATAGAGATGAAAAATCACATGATCATCTTAATAGATGCAAAAAAAGTATTGGATAAAATTTAACATCCTTTCATGATAAAGACTCTCAACAAACTAGGAATAGAAATTACTTCAATATAATAAAGGCCATATGTGAAAAGCCCATAGCTAATATCATATTCAGTGGTGAAAAACTGTAAGCTTTTCCTTTAAGATCAGGAATAATGCAAGGATGCCCACTGCTGCCACCTCTATTCAACATGATATTGGATGCCCTAGCCAGAGCAATTAGGCAAGCAGAATAAATAAAAGACAACCAAGTCAGAAATAAAGAAATAAAATTGTTCTTGTTTACAAATGACATATGCTTATATATAGAATACCCAAGAGACTACACACACACACACACACACACACACACACACACACACACACACACCTATTAGAAATGATAAGTGAATTCAGTAAAGTGGCAGGATATCAAATCAGTACACAGAAATCATTTGTGTTCCATATACTAATAACAAACTATCTGAAAAGGCAATTAGGAAAACAATCACATTTACAAAGGCATAAAAAAGAAAATATTTAGAAATAAACTTTAAAAAGTGAAAGATTTATACAATGAATACTACAGAACATTAATGAAAGAAATTAAAGAAGACACAAACAAATGGAAAGACGTGTTGTATTCATGTACTGGAAGACTTAATATACTTAATATTATTGAAATGTCCATGTTACCCAAAGCTATCTAAAGATTCAATGTAATCTATCAAAACCTCAATAGCATTTTGTACAGGAAAAGGAAAAAAAAATTCTAAAATTCTCATGGAATCACAAAGGACCCTGAATAGTGAAAATCATCTTGAGAACAAAGCTGGAGGGCTTATACTACCTAACTTCAAGACATATTACAAAGCTACAATAATCTAAACTTTATGGTATTGGCATTAAGACATACATGTAGACCAATGGAACAGAATAGGAGCCCAGAAATACATCCATGCATACATGGTCAACTGATCTTAGACAAGAGTGCCAAGAATACACAATGAGGAAAGAATATCCTTCAACAAGTGTTACTGGTAAAACTGGATATCTACATGCAAAATGAAATTGGACGTTTATTTTAACACCATACACAAAAATCAACTCAAAATAGATTAAAGACTGAAACAAGATCTGAAACTATAAAACTCCTACAAGGACACATGGGGGAAAACCTTCATTACACTAATCTTGGCAAATATTTTATGGTTATAACATAAACAGCACTAGCAACAAAAGCAAAAAACAAACAAGTGATTTATTTTCTATCACTCTTATTTTGCCATTTGTCTCTTCCAGAATTTCATTATAAATGGAGTAATACAGGATGTACTTCTTTATGTCTGACTTTTTTCACTTATGTATATATGACAAGCTAATTCATATATATATATATATATATAGTCCTTTACATTTATTATATATTATATATATATATGATATATAGGATCTAGACTAGTCAAAATATTTGGGGAAAAGAAGAACAATATTATAGGACTCATACTTCATTATTTTAAGGATTATTATAAAGCTACAGTAATAGATGCTGTGGTACTGTATAAAGACAGACATATGTTTGACTGGAACATTATAGAAAATCCAAAAATACACCCACATATATATGGCCAGTTGACTTTTGTCACAGGTGCCAAGGCAATTCTACAGGCAAAGCATAATCATTTCATCTAATGGTTCTAGAATAGCTATCTATCAATACGCAAAACAATAAAAAAATTAGAAGAATGAAACTCAACTTTATAGCACACCATACACAAGTACTAACTCGTAATAAATTATAGACTTAAACATGAGATAAAAGGGGCACCTGCGTGGCTCAGTTGGTTAAGCGACTGCCTTCGGCTCAGGTCATGATCCTGGAGTCCTGGGATCGGGTCCCGCATCAGACTACCTGCTCAGCAGGGAGTCTGTTTCTTCCTCTGACCCTCCCCCCTCTCATGTGCTCTCTCTCTCTTTCTCATTCTCGCTCTCTCAAATGAATAAATAAATAAAATCTTTAAAAAAAAACATGAGATAAAATTATAAACATTCTCTCATATATATATATGGAACTTAAGTCAGGCAAAGACTTTTAAAATACTGTATAGAGAGCACAAACTGTAGAAAAATTTAATACACTGGACTTCATCAAAGTTAAAAGTTTGTCTCTTCAAAAGGAACTGTTAAAAAATTAAAAAAGCAAATAATAACTTTTTGAAAACATTGGTACACGTTTTCATAGCAAACAGGATGAAGTGAAGGAACTCTGGCTGGAGAAACGTGGTGAAATCCTAATTAAGGCAAAATGTTATTTTTAGAATTGTGACACAGTTTGATTCACCTTCTAGTCCCATGGAATGAACAATTTTCACTTCACCTCTCCCTTCTACTTTTCCCCAGAAACTTGTGCAAAGCTATTAGACTCCTTCAGTAAAAGCATGACAAATTTCTCAGGCATTGTGTTTAGATTCTAGGGGGAAAGTCCCTGCCACATGTCAAGTAGGAGTTTTAGGCTAGAAGTCAGTTTGATTCCACCTTCCAAGGGCTTCCATGATCTCAGTATCCCATGTGAACATCAGAGATTTGGACAGAATATTTACAGTCATGAATGGTTATGATCCAGAACAATATTTTAGACAAAATAAATTGACAAAAATAAATTGACAATAGCTCTGTTTTCTTTTTGGCTACTTTTCTTTATGATCTGATCTCAGATGACAATACATTTGAAAATAATACTTAAAAGATGAAAAGGCCTTTCAAATAGTTTTCCAAGTATCATTTAAAATGTTTTCTATTCTTTTATGAGTTCTAGACATTGCCTCTGGAATTTAAAGAGAGAAAAAACATTTTTCAAGCATTGAAGCTAGCATAAAGTAGATTTCTTTTAGACTTATCAACAAGGATTAGCATTAAAATACCAACAGGATGTTGCTATCTTATTTGAAATATCTGTTCCCACACTGGATACCCAAAGTGTTGTATTTTAATCAAGTAGCAGAGTGGTTAGAATAAAAAATGTTCCAAACTCACATACACTCAATCATTAAATGAGTCATAAATGACTGAAACCTTGAAAACTGACTAGTTGATTAGCTTAGAAATTTGAAAGATCTCTTTATCATTATATAGTTTTCCATCAGAAAACAGTACATAACTAATAATGCTACATTTACTAAACTTCTGATCATCTTTTCCAGCCCAAAATAGGCTCTACAGTTACCAATAGACATCACTTATTCTTGGGAATAGATAATTAGAGATCACATTCTTTTATCTTTTGAATATACCCACATTGCAGAGACATGAACATTATCTCCTGTGAAAACTTTCATTACTTAAACTCATTTTACACTCCTGTTATAAGGCTTTATTAATAGTATAAAAATACTCTCTATGATTATTCTCATGTCTGCATTTTATAACATATTTAAATTCTACATGGTATCATTGGTTGCCTATATTATTTGTACTTGGAAAGTATATGTATGCACATATCTGTTAACATTTATATTTTTTATTCAAGGTATTTGAATATATATAAAATATATATTATATATATAAATATATATAAAATATATATAATATATATTTTATATATATAAAATATAAAAATATTTACTATTTTTACACATTATGAGTCTTAAAATACAAACATCAAAGTAATTTCTTTTCACTACACCTTGGCTAATTGAATTTCAATAAAAAAAAAAGAATACCTAAATCTACCTTATACATCTTACATATTTAGTATAATAATGCCATATCCTATATAGTAAGAAAGTGAAGTCTAACTTACATATATATATACACACACACACACATATATATATTTCTATGTCTTTTTTAACACAAGAGAATAAAAAAATCTGAATATTCAACATGCCCTTTCTTCAACAATGGCTTTTTTTTTTTATTACTAACAGTATATGATATACAGCACAGATCCTAAATGGGGCAATAAAATAATTTAAAAATTAGTTTTCCTAATATTTTCTTCCATTTATGCACCAATTAAAGTTGTTATTTTCCAAATTGTAAGTCAAACCCACTCATTTTTCCATTTTCATCCCAAGCACCATCCTAGATACTATCATTTTTTTGCCTGAACTACTCTCATATATCTTAATATAGTTGTCTTCTAAATTTCTTGCTTATATATTTCTTCAAAGATTCAAGAAACCTATCTTTGTTCTCTTTGCGTAATATTAAATGGAACTCTAAAATTATTTATTATAAGTTTACACAGTTGCAAAGGATGGTAATTTGTGACTTATCAGCATTGACATGTAAAAATAAGTTGTTACATGCCTCCTTGAAAGGCTCAATGGGTAATAAATATAATAAAAGTCTGTTACTCTATCAGGCATCTGCACATGATAGAATAACTTATTTCAGACTAGCCTTTCTGCTATAAAGAACTAGAAAATTGGAGAATGTTTTAAAACAATTATTCTCCAACAATGCATAGAAAGAAACATGGGATTAGGGTAAGACTTCACAAAGCAGGGCAAACACTATTAATGGAGCTAGAACAAGTATCAGGGAGTTAAAAGGTAGAAAACTAACAGAGTTCATACATGATTGGAAAATGTTAAAGTTCTGACCAGCCAAAGAAGTCATATCTTATGAACATTTGAGACATTTAGTTGAGGTTCTAGTAAGGCTATGTCCTAAAAGGAAGTACAAACTGGCTTGACTCTAAAAATTACTCTATATCTGTCCTAAAAAAAAAAGAAAACAAACTTAAAAATCAGCCTACAAACTATAAAACTGACTCACAAGTAAATTGATTGCTTGCCAGAAAAAACTTAACATTTTTAAAAGGAAACAACAAAATCTAGGTAAACAAACATGCATCATTCAAATATCCAGCATCCAATAAAAATAACTACCATGTAAAGAAGACAGATGTAATTTGTAATTAGTCAATAGAAACAAACCTAGGGAAAAAAAGTTAATTAGAGGACAAGGATTTAAAATAGCTACTGTGGGGCGCCTGGGTGGCTCAGTAGTTAAGCGTCTGCCTTCAGCTCAGGTAATGATCCCAGAGTCCTGGGATTGAGCCCCGCATCAGGCTCTCTGCTCGACAGGAAGCCTGCTTCTCCCTCTCCCGCTCCCCCTGCTTGTGTTCCCTCTCTCGCTGTGTCTCTCTCTCTTTGTCAAATAAATAAATAAAATCTTTAAAAAATTAAATAAAATAGCTACCGTTATTACTATGTTTAAAGATATAAAGGAAAGCATGAACACAATAAAAAGATTAATAGAAATTATAAAACAGAACCAAAAAACTTGTAGTGGTGAAAAATACAATGTCTAAAATGAAATTTTCATTGGATGACCTGAGCTGGTCAGGAACTACAAAAGAAAAGATTTGTGGACTTGATGGATGGGCCTCATGAACTATTTGAATGCAAGAAAAGAGAGGTGAAAAAAGAGAATAATGAAGCAATGATTAGGAATATGTGAGACAGTATCAAGAGGTTCAGCATACATGTAATCAGAGTCTCAGAAAGAAGGGAAGAAGAAATGGTATAGGGAAATAGTAGCCAAAAAATGTTCAAATTTGATGAAAAACACCCAGATATCTAAGAAGCTCAAAGAACCTGCAGAAAAAGGAATAAGTCAGATAAACCACCAAGATACATCATAAGAAAATTGTTGAAAATAAATAATTTTTAAAAATGCAAAACAACTATAGAAAACATATATTAAATACAAAGAAACAAAGATAATGATACTCCTGGATTCTCATCAGATCAAATCCAAGTCAGATGACAATGGAATGACAGTTAAAGTAATTGAAGGACAAAAGAACTGTAAACCTAAAATTCTACTACCAGAAAAAATATGCTTCAATAATAAAATAAAAACTATTTCAGAAAAATAAAAACTGAGAGACTTTGGTCCCAGCAGAGCTGCAGTTAAGAGAAATGTTAAAGGATGTTTCTTAGGCTGGAGGACAATTATACCAAATGGAAATGAACCTAAAGAAATGAAGAACATAATAAATTATATTCATGTAGGAAAGTATAACTTTTTCTCATTACTAAATTTCTTCAAAGGCAATTATAGAAATAAAATATCTGAAAAAAGGATAATGGACAAAAATGAAAATGTACTATATTTAAGTTCTTTCATTACATATGAAATGGTATAAAATTATTTCAAGGTATACTGTGACAAATTAAAGATGAAAATTGTCAACACTAGAGTGAAATCCACAAAATTAAACAAAGAAGTATAGCCTATAAACCAATAAAGAGATAAAGTGAAATATTAACATACACCCAATCCAAAAAGTACAAAAATAAAAATAGGAAAAAAGAGGGATCCCTGGGTGGCTCAGTAGGTTGAGCAAGTGACTTTGGCATAGGTTATGATCCCTAGGATAAAGCCCCATGGCAGGCTCCCTGCTCAGCAGGGAGTCTGCTTGTCCTTCCCCCTCAGCATCCCACCCCCCACCCCGACTCATGCAATAGCAAAAATGGTATATGTAAACCCAAGTACAACTACCATTGCATTAAATGTAAACTGCCTAAATATATCAAATGAAAGGAAAATGCTGTAAGAATAGATTTTTACAAACCAAGAAGCTACTTTATGTCTTCAAGAAACACCCTTTAAATGTAAAGCCTGAATAATATCAAAGTCATCTGATGGAAAAAGAAAGATCATGCAAATAATAAACCTAAGAACATCGGAGTGACTATATCAAACAAGCTTTTTCTGACAAGGAATATTGGAGTGACTATATCAGACAAATTATTTCCAACAAGGAATATTACCAGAGATAAAGGTGGATATTCATTATGATATCATATATAAGACCAGAACAACTTAAATACTATCAACAAATGTAGAATATATGCTCATTTCAAATACTTAGGAAACATTTACTAACAATGGCAATATTCTGGGTCATAAAACAAGGCTCAAAATTTTAAATCAATGATTAAAACACTACTTCTGTTCAACATTATATCAAAGTCCCACACAGTGTAAAAGAAAAGAAAAAAACAATAGAATAAAAAATAAATTAAGTTAAACTAATTAAATCATAATAAATAAATAAATAAATAAATAAATAATAAATAGATAATAAAAGGATACAAATTGGAAAGGAAGAAGTAAAACTATATTTTTTTTGTAGATGACATGATTAGGTACCAAAAAAGCTGAATGAATTTATAGAAAGCTACTAGAAATAGGCAGTTTCACAACATTATAGGGTACAAGATCAAAAAAGTAATTATATTTCTGAGTATGATCAGTAATCATACTATATTTTAAAAATATTTTTGAGGCATTAAAAAGCTTAAAACACACAGGGATAATTTTAACAAAGATGTGGATATGCAAGACCTATATGTTGAAAAGAACAAAATGTTCCTGAGAAAAACTAAAGAAACCAAAATAAATAGGGAGATATATCATGTTCATGGATTAGAACACTCAATAATATTAAAATGGAAATTCTCCTCAAAGTAATCTGTACACTCAATACCACCAGATTCAAAATACATGCATACTTCTTTGTAGAAATTAACAATCTAATTCTAAAAATTTTGCAGAAATTCAAAGAACATATAGATTAGCAAGAAAAATTTTGAAAAATCAGAACAAAGTCAAAAGACTTACACATACTATAAAGCTGCATTAATACAGAAAATGTAGTATTTGGATGAAAACTATAGACATATAAGTCAACATGACTGAGTAGAGAACCCAAAATTTGACCTATATAAATGGTAATTAAACTTCAAAATGCCAATGTTATTTAAAGGGAAAAGATATGGAAAAAAAATAAATTGTGATGCCTACGTTGCACCATAGACAAAATTAAACTCAAATGTACCAAAGAAAAATCACAAAATTTCTGGAAGAAAACATGGGAGAAATCTTTATGTCCTTGGGATAGGCAAAGATTTCTTAGGTCACAAAAAGCATTAATCATAAAAGAAAAAAAATATAAATTGGAATTTATTTAAGTTAAAACTTTTTGCATTTAAAATTTTTTCCTTCAGAAAATGAAAAACAGGGGCGCCTGGGTGGTTCAGTTGGTTAAGCGACTGCCTTCAGCTCAGGTCATGATCTCAGTCCTGGGATCGAGCCCCGCATCAGGCTCTCTGCTCGGTGGGAAGCCTGCTTCTCCCTCTGACCTTCCCCCTGCTTGTGTTCCCTCTCTCGCTGTCTCTCTCTCTCTCTGTCATTAAATAAATAAATAAAATCTTTAAAAAAAATGAAAAACAAGCCAGAGTGGAAGAAAATATTTCTAATGCATATACCTAGAAAGAAATTTTATCTAAAATTTATTTTTAAAAAACCTTACAGCTCAATAACAAAAAGAAAAACGCTCCTTTTTTAAAAATGGCAAAAGATTTTAACATTCTTCACAAAAGAAGGTATATAAGTGACAACATGAAGGAATTCTCAGTATCATTAGTCATCATGGAAATGCAAATTAAAATGGCAGCAAGACACCAGCACCCCTCTGCTAGACTGGCTAAAATTAAAACTTCCGAAAATATCAAGTATTAGTGAGAATGTGGAGCAACCAGAAGGGTAACACCCTGCTGGTGAGAGTGCAACATATACAACCACTTCAGTTTGGCAACTTCTTGTAAAATTAAATATACATTTAACATATGATTCAGTAATTCCACTCCTAAGTGTTTACACAAGAAAAATGAAAACATATTTCATGTAAATGTTCATAGAATCTTTATTTAAAATGTTAAAAACTAGAAATCTCTCAAGTGTCCTTAAATAGCTAATGACTAAACAAATTGTGGCACAGACCCTTAAAGTGATACTAAACAGCATAAAGAGCAACAAATAAAATCTCTTATAATCATAAGACTCCATGTTGTAAATTTTTTGTGATTAGTATTAATAAAAGCTGATTAAAAGAACATAAAATAAATCTTACAAAATATTAACAATGATAGGGTCTTCGGGATTAATTATCTCTCATTTTTTGTATATTTATAGGTATAAGCACTGGGAATTATGTTAATTTGAGTAAGTAGATGGATAATGCAAGTTTTGTTATGGTAATATTACTGAATTTTTGGACCTCTATGCCAGCCACCACATTGTGATCTACCAAACAAATATTTTCAACAATCTTAATAAAATGACAAATAGGAAATTACCTGATTTGTTAAAGAATTTGTTATTTTGTAACTAGTCATTTACTTTCTCAGTACCAAAACCAATAGTTCTAATTGTCCCTTTGTTTGGTATCCTAGAGCATTTTACCAGGGCAATATACCATAATAGATTCTAAATGGATAAAAGCTGAACTTTTGTTTTGTAAATTATGAAAAATTATGTAAATTATGAGAAAATAGAGTGAGTAAAGAGTGTTTTCAGGAAGACTAGTTTTAGAAAAGAATACATATGGGGACGCCTGGGTGGTTCAGTCAGTTAAACGTCCAACTCCTGATTTCTGCTCAGATCATGATCTCAGGCTCACGCGATCAAGTCCTGCATTAGTCTCCATGGTCAGTGGGAAGTCTGCTTGAGATTCTCTCTCCCTCTGCTCCTCCCCCCTGCACTTTCTCTCTCTCTCAAATAAATACATCTTAAAAAAGAAAAGAATACATGTGGAAGTTGAGGAGTTGTAAAATGATTCCCTTAAACAATTCATGCCACAGAGTACCCTTTAGAATGAATACTACAAGGGGTGGCATCCCTAGGTCGGAACATCTCCACTTAACAGCTCACCGTTCTTATCTCTTGCTTCCTGCAGTCCACTCTCTTCACAGCAGCAAACTAAGTGATATTTTCAACAATAAAGATTGGATTTAAAAAAATTCTCTCTCACTGCTATTCATTCAAAACTCTCCTATCTGTGTCTACTGGAATTTGAATAAAATACAAATTCCTCAACTCAGAGGCCAGATTCTTCTCTCATTTTGCACTTCTCTCCTTTTCCATATCTGTGTTCTGGATATATACATCCTGCTATTCCTCAGACATAAGAAGTTCACATCTACCTAGGCCTTTGTCCCCTGGTTACTCAACCTAAAGCAATCTCTGTAGACATCCCTTGTTTTATTGCTCTGTTTCACCTTTCCAACATTTATCACTGTCACTATTGCTCTTCTCCCTCTTCTAATATGCTTCACGCCAGCAAAATCAAAACCTTTTGTCTTTTTTTTTTTCCTCTCCATTACCTAGAACTGTGCCTGGTAGGTCCTCAAAACATTTTTCCAATAGGGGAATGAATGCCAAATAGTTTTTATAAAGACTATTTTTTAAAAGACATTTTGGTGTTGTTGAGCAATAACAACAAAAATTATTCTATTTTCCAATGTAAATTTATTGTTTCCTAAAGCTAAAGGATGCACATGGTATGTCTCTTATTTGGCTGTACATCTCTAAGGAATCTTTGACTGCGAGACAATTTAGGGAAGGTAGAAATTTCAAGTTCAATTAACTGCCTAGTAGTTTCCCTGAGGACATTTATAACACTGTTCCTAGGTCTTATTCATAAAAGAGCTTCCTTAAGTGACTGTAATAGACAGCATTCCTTTGAAAACTGTCACCTCGACTGTGGCTTTACTGATTTCTACATTGCTTTTACTTTTGAGGTATCAAAGTAAAAAACAAAATGAAGATCATGCTAAATGGTTGACTGTAAAGGGAACTATTTTCTCCAAAGAATTGTGATTCTGAATAGGATAAGAGTAGGCAGTATTATTGTCCTGAGCTAAGTATTAAGTTCTATTATTTCTCTTTAAAAAAAAAAAAAAAGATTTTATGTATTCATTTGAGAGAAAGAGAGACAGAACAGGCAAGGGGAGAGGCAGAGGGAGAAGGAGAAGCTGGTTCCCTGCTGAGCTGGGAGCCTGACATGGGACTCGACCCCAGGATCTGGAGATCTTGACCTGAGCCGAAGGCAGATGCTTAACCGTCTGAGCCACCCAAGTGCCCCAAGTTCTATTATTTCTATAGTAGTATTTAGGACACAATGATGCTGCAATTAATAAGAATTGACAATGAATAAAATAGTGGACAAGATGAGAAGTTGTAAATTGAGAAACTATTTCAAAGGATAAGGGTCATTATGAAATCATTGAACCTTAATGGAAAAGGGAATAGAGCAGGGGTTGGATATTGAAAGATAAGGAGATCTGAATAAAAATGTCTTCAAAGAGAAAATGTTCCCCCTCAAACTCCTGAAAAAGTCATCATGAAATAAAATAGAATAATCCCACAAAGAAAATAAGTTATACATCCATGTTCAGAAATATTGTGGGAGACTTAAGTTCAGTTTTAATTTCTTCCACTTGTTCCCGTCACATACTAATGCAAAATCCATTTATACCAATTGCTAAGGTTTCCTTCCCCAATGGTAAAAGCCAATTAAAGTTTTGCATACATTTCAAAAATCAGCCTTCCAAGGAAACTGAAAGTGGTTTGTGAATAAAGCTAAACAAACAACAAAAAGATACATTCACAGGATCACAGTTTTTAAAACAGCAAATATATATTATAATTAGGTGTGACTAATTTTACCTACATTAGGGGATAAAATTTTTCTTATTGTCAGTATGAAATCCCAACAGGTGTTTTTAGTAAAAGGAGTGTAAAAGATCTAGAAAAATATATCTGACTCTTTTTTTTTAAATAAACAATTTTCCTGTTTGGTTTAAAAAAAAAAGGTTTTGAGGGAAAAAGGTGGTTGTCCTTATTAGCTCAGAAATAATATGTTTGGTAAGTCAATCCAGTTGCATATTTATAGCATCATAATGATCAAGGTCATCATAGTTAGTAATGAAAATGCTAAAGTTTTCAAGGTTTAGAATTTAATTTTTCCAAAATTTGCATAACTGTTCTTTTTGAGTTCTGAAATGTCACTTTATCAGATTATGAATGCCCAAGTAGGAAGTTGTGAAAAAAAAAATGGTGGGGAAACTTAGCTTACAGTTGGAAGAATAGATTTTGAGCCTTGATTTTATTGCTTGTTAACCATATGATGTGATATGTTATTTTATAAGTATTAATTTTCTCATTTGTAAAAAGGATGACCAAGAATAATTTCCTCAAAGCATTAATATAGTGATGGACTGAAAATATGGCTGTAAAGTCACTAATTAAAATATCCTGTACAAGTTAAAAGGAGCATATATACCGTATGATTCTATTTATATGAAGTTCAAGAAAGGCAAAACAAATGTACTGTGAAAGAAAACAGAACGATGATTATGGGGGATTGGGCTATTGAATGGAAAGTAACCCAAGGGAGGATTCTAGGGGGATAAAATATGCTATACTTTTATCTAGGTGGTTAAAAGATTACATATAATATAAAAAGTCATAAAGATGTGTACTTAAGATTTATGCATTTTGTAGTAAACTAAACCTCAATAAAATAAATAAAAAGAAGATATTACTGTGATACTTATCCATGTTCCTTAGCATTGCCACAAGGGCAATCATGAATGTTTTCTATTTTATTCTCAAGTCTGACCACTCCATGTTCTTCCTTCAATCAATTTTTGAACCAATCATTATTTCCTGGCCACAACATTTGCCTTTTAACAGTTAAAAAGAAATTGTAAAAGGCCCACCTCTTTTCTTATTTACACTCTATTCCAACCTTGCCAAACCAACTTCAAGTCCTCTCTCATAACAGAACCTATATGCCACTCATTCCAAAAATCTTCCCAGAAATATTCTACACAGATAATCAGGTAATTCTCTGTTGCAGGGCTAGCTTCATGGGCACACAACCACAGCGATAGTACAGGGTCCCACAGTTAGAAAGGCTTTACACACTTGGTTAATGCTATGCTATAGCCATCTTGAAATTCTCAAATTTTCAACAAGGGAATGTGCATTTTCATGTTGCTCTGGATCTTGAAATTATGTACTAGGTCCTGCTCTTCTGACCCTTTGCTATACCTGTACCAGTATCTTTTTTGTTGGGATTTATTATTTACTTCTCTGACTCTTTAACTTACCAAGAATCCCTTTAATCATGACTATGGCTTTCCATTTCTATTTCATTTCAAGAATCCAGAATAACTCTTAGCACTTAATAGGCAGTGCATGGATATTTACTGATTGATAGAATAACTAAGTGACCCATTAACTAGGTGAATTAATTAATAACAGTGAATTAATTAATGTTACTGAGTAAGAGATTGATATGGCAAGTTAAGAAATGATAAAGGAGTTGAGTAGTTAACTGAAAATTGTATTTGCTCATTAATCAGATCTGTAAATTCATTCAACAAACATTAAATTAAGTACCTATAGTGTGCCAGCAGACTTGATTGGCTGGTAATCACATCCATCATTTCCCTTCCTTGACAGACTGATTTGACTCTCTTCCTTCCCATATGCCTGGGCCAAAGCAACAAAAACCACATTACCTCTGTGCAGCACATCTGTCCCTAAAGACCATGGCAGGAACTGAGTGTAAAGCTGGGCAGAATCAGTGAGTTTTAGGCATGCTGCCGTATTGTTTTCAAGCCTACTTTCTAATTTTCTTTTAAACTTTAACTCATCTTATAACCTTAAAAAAATCATTCCTTGGCAACTCCCTTGGAAATTTGTTCCTTGTCAATGAAGTGAGAAATGGAGGATAAGAGGAGATGGCTAGGGAAGTCGTATCGGATACATTGCAATATCCATTTTGTTTTGGAGGCACACCCTCTAAAAGGCAACTGTTGGAAACACCATGATTTTTACTGTTTTCAAAGCCAACCAGAGCTCTCACTGAGTTTTTCTCAGTGGCTTCTAAGTCTCTTAATAAATGGGCCATGTTGTTATCAATAAGCTATATTACCACTTCCCAAACCCATTCCCATACCTAACCCAGAAAGTATATTGTTATTTTCTCTAAGAACTTGATTGTAATCTAGTCCTAAACATATTGTCTCAAAATAATTTGTCTCCCTTCCCTCAAGAATTTTTTAGCTGATGAAAAATTGTACTTTTTGGCATCCCAAACTGCCCTGCTGAAACAGTGATTGTGTCTGCACCACCTAGGGAATTAATCACAGCATGGTGTGTGACAAGGTGCACACTCTCCACAGACTTGCATTTCTTTAGGAAGATAAGGTACTATAGGCTCCATATCATTTGCCCTCTGTGGAACTAAGGCCTCCCCTCACTTCTAGTGTTTTAACCCTGTGAGCCTGAATTTCATTTCTTTCCTATTTTCACAGGAAATTAGAATCACTGCATTAATCACAGCCCTTTGAAAGCACAGTTTTTAGTTTTCTTCCTTCTCATATATACCAGAAAAAGTTGTCCAAATGACATGTAAGCTAATACAGACCTGAAGCCCTTCTCCTTGCAGAATTGCTATTTAGTTTGTCCCAAAGACTTTTTCCTAACCACTTGCACTGAAAGATACAGAATGAAAACTTGTTTTCAAAGTAAACTTAAAGTAATACTTACAAAACTTCTATTGAATGTAAATATTACTTTAAGGGTTATGAACTCATTGAAATTGCATTTGAAGCTTTATAATAATGATTTGTGCCAATAATTCTAGCATATTGTGATGTTAATTCAGTTTATTTCCATTCTGTGGAAGGTGTTAAGAGGAGGTAACTGATAACACTGTACCACCAAACACAAGACTGGATAAAATTATCTATCATCTATCTATATTCAGATACATATACCTAGAACATACTATGTGAGAACAGTATATGTGTGTGTATATATGTGTATATATATATATATATGTATATTTTTCTTCCTATAATTTCCAAGAGAAATTATTCACATGAGGTATTTTATAGCACTGGTTGACAGCAAACTTTCATTTTCATTCACCGACCATTTTTTCATAGCCCCTTACTTGTGGGTGTGTTTCAATAACTAAAGTTCAGACATTGGATTGTCCAAGATTATTTCCATAGACCCACCTACTTCTCTACACGCATTTACTCGCCCTGTACTCTCTTCTAGTTCCTTGGCTTTAAGTAACATTCCCACATTTCTATCTTCTTTCTGAACCCTTTCTGTGAACTTCAGACTCAACTACTAATGGAGCATCTCCATTTGAATATCAACAAACTCTTCAAAATAACACGTACAATGTGAAACTCCTGATCTTCCCTTCAAATTCTGTTCTAACTGCAGTCTATCTCATCCTTTCAGCTGCTCAGGCCAGAAATCTTGGAGTTCTGTTTCGTTTTTCTAATTTCTCTTTCTCATACACCACATAGAATCTATCAATTAACCTGTTGGCTCTACATTTTAAATAAATTTAGAATCTAACCACTACTCATCCCTTCCTCCCTTGCCACCCAGTCCAAACCACCATCATCTTTCGCCTGGATTATTGCAGTGTATTCCTGACTAGCTGGCCCATTTCTGTTTTTGCTCCTATACCTCTAACAAAGCACATGAGGAACAACCAGCTCATAGGTGCTCAATAAAGAGCTCTTTTGAACAAATGCAATGCAATGTCCTTAGAATATGGTTCCTTTTTTATCATTTCTAAAGCATTGATTGTACACCAAGTAAAATATGGTCTCAAAGGAAACTTAGAACTTGATTCCAAGTGAGTATCTCAGAAATCTTTAAAAAAAGAAGATACAGACATAAGATAAAAATAAAATTCAAGGGAGATGACTCTAAGTGGAGCTAAGGTAAACAGCCTTCACAGGTTCTACCATGACTCCACATAAGAAGTGTACTATTCATAGCAGAAAAGTGTACTATTCATAGCAGAAATGCAATTTTCATGACCCCGCTCATCAAGACCTTCCCTCACCACTGTATTTAAAATTGTAATAACTTGAGCTCAGCCTTCACTAGCTTTTCTTACCACCTTTATCTTCTTTTATGTCACTTCATAGTACCATCAACATGTATTTATTTACTTTTATATTTTGTATTGTGGTTTTCCTCTGTTAGACTATAATGACATGACGTAGTGTTTTTTTGTTTTTTTTTTGTTTTGACATTGTGTTCACATTGCATCCCCAGGTCTAGAACAGTGCCTCACATATAGTAAGTTGTATTGTTCAGGTCCCAGAAGAAAATAGAATTCTACTCAAATAGTGAGTTTGTTGTTTTTTTTTTTTTTTTTAAGGTAGAAAGTACATAAGGAGATGTTAAAAAATCAATAAGGGATTTTGGGCACAAAATTACCAACCATAGGAAGTCCTTATAATCCTGACACCCTAAGAAGCAGGGAGGCTAAAGAGGTACTAGAGCTCAGTGAGAGCTAAAGCCTTGGTGGGGGCTTACCTGCCAGAAGTTGTAGTCCTGTATGGAAAGGAAATGGCCCTAGTTACACAGCCTGAAGCATCAAGGGAGCAGAGGATATATGCCCTGATCTCTGTTGTCTCCTGCCTTTGAATCTCCTGCTGACACTGTCCATTGGGCAAACCCATTGGAAGTTTGAGATCAATGGAACCCAGCAATTCAGGCCAGGGACCAGCCTCTCAGGGCACAGAACCAGGCAGAGAAGGATGGAAATGGATCTGAGGGACAATCAGAGAACAACCAATATGTATTTAATAAATAGTCATGGAATAAATGGAAGGCTTAAAGTATGGTTTCAAAGGAAATGTAGAAATTGAATCCAAATGACTGTTTATCTCAGATAAGAATGCTAAGAGTATAAAAGAATATAAAATCACAGTAAAACTCAGAGGAGGTAATTCTGAGAAGGGTAAGGTAAGGAGGTCTAACGGAAGTCACAGAGGAAAGGTTATTTACACAACAGACCCTTTGGTTAAATTAAATGTTCACACAGATGGGTAGCTATACATGTCCAAAATTTCATAGTTCTGTGTAAGTTCTGTAACTTACTGTGACTCCTCCATTTAACTAAGTAGCTTTCACGGACTGTATCATTAATTCAACTTCCTGCCATGGTGCAGCGCTGTGTTGCTAACCTAGCATGCAGGTTAGGCATAAGAGCTTCACTGTGACCACCCATAACAGGGCCATTATGTAAATGCCATGCAGTTCCTGTTTTTCCTGACTGTATACTCCATTTTTGGTGAGCTCTGCTTTATGTCAAGAGATCTAGGAACAGATGTGATATCAGGAAGCCAGAATAGCAGACATCTCAGCCATCACCCCCTACATACAACGAGGAGAAAAGGTAAAACTCAACTTTCATATCTGAGGTTTGAGGAAGGGATTCTTTTAAGTAACAATACCACCTGGAACTAGAATTTATTACTTCTGTAAATAGTAAGTCAACACAGGTAAGAGATGAAAACCTCAAAGCAGCTACTGAGCTTTTCTGCTCTGAGATTCCAGGAGCTCAAAGAACTTCCTTCCCTTGGCAGAACTACACTTTATACTCTGTCTGTGGATTTACTTCTGCTTTAAGAAGAAACCCAGGAGCAAAGCCAGCATGTGGAGAGCCCAGAAGTTGGAGAGTCAGGGTTGTGCCTGTGTGGATATCTTACCTCTTAAGTAGTTGGGTTTGGAAAGAAAGAAATAGAAAAAGTTGGAAAACAATAAAGGGAGAAATATAGTTGCCCGTTTTTATGGTTATGTAGATGAAAAGAACATTCTACTGTTCCTCCATTTGCTCTCATCAAATGCCCATAAAATAGGGCACTCAGGAAAATAAAGAGAGAGAGAAACAAAACAGCATGTCTCATGCCATGTCAAGGTGCAGGCCCATCAATTCAGCAGCCTACAGAGCTCTCCTTCCTGCAAAGAGCCTGCCACTGAAACAACATTGTTGCTGGCTTTGGCTCAGGAAACTCTCAAGGCATTTTTTCCCTGTAGCTATGAGGTGCTGACCTCACTGCTGGAATTGGAAGATAAGAAAAATGTTTTAATCCATATGTTAATTATTGAAATTAGAACTGCAAACAAATATTTTGGGAAACTTCAAGTTGCTTCCAAACGTGGCACTTTCCATTTTAAGCCCAAAGTGTAATTGTGTATTCAAAGGCTCAGATCTTCCCTAAGATTCATGCATTATGTATGCCGTACTTCCCTGGGACACGGAGGATGTCACGCTCCGCATCCTGCTGAAATGGGGAAATAATTTCAGACAGAGTTTGACTTGAAAAAATATCAAAACTTAAAAAAAGAAAAGAAAAGAAAAAACTTGGAACTCACTTTTTCAGATTCAGGAACTTGACTAATATAGAGGTCTTTTTTGGGTAAAAAAATATATATGAAATTAAGATGAATGTTCAAATAGCACATTAACAACTACAGAAGTACACTCTCTTGTGTAAGAAAAAAGTATTTCTTTTTTTTAAAGATTTTATTTATTTATTTGAGAGAGAGAGAGAATGAGAGATAGAGAGCACATGAGAGGGGAAAGGGTCAGAGGGAGAAGCAGACTCCCCGCCGAGCAGGGAGCCCGATGTGGGACTCGATTCCAGGACTCCAGGATCATGACCTGAGCCGAAGGCAGTCGCTTAACCAACTGAGCCACCCAGGTGCCCGGAAAAAAGTGTTTCTGAAAGAGATTATTACTGACCAAATTTCAGCACACTTCTTCTGTAAAGGGCTAGATACTAAATATTTTAGGCTGTGTGGTGACATGATCCCTATTTTAAGTACCCAACTCGGTCCTTGCAGTGCACCAATGGCTGTATGTAAATAAATGGGCAGAACTGTGTTCCAATTAGCCTGTCTTTACAAGGACAGGAGGTCAAAAGGATCTCATCTGCAGGTTGCAGTTTGACAACCCGTGATGTAGAATATACTTTTACAGATTAATTAATATTTTTGTGAGGCAAGTTCAATATTTGAAAGCACTACTGCCTACATTTGTGAGTTGATTACTCCCCTTATAGATTCCCAGGCCTTTTTTATCAGCTGGACAAGTACAGATTTTCCCACATCAACATCAATTAAGGAGGGAGACATTTACATTGCCAACATCAACGTGCTCCTGGGAATAGATCAAGCATCCTGTCTGTATTAGGTTTAACATTTCCATCATCAGGTTTCATAGAATCTTAGTAGTTTTCAAAGCCGGGCTCACAAACATTTTCTCTAACTTCTGCCTCAAAATCATATATTAATTTCAGCCATTGGTACCCAAGGCAGTTCCACTGCTATGCTTTCTGCTGCTTCAGGGACAGCCAGAGTAAGGGAATTTGAACATCTGTAGCAACTCCACTTGGAGTTCCATTTGGAGATCCCCATCAAGTCAAATGAAAAGGGGCAGAATATAATAATATCCATTTAGATTCACTGCCTAATTCTCATTTAGTTGTTCTGATTTCTTTTAGTCTCTGGGCACATCTGCCAGTGCTTATTTTTACAGCTGATTTATGGTAAAGGTTTGATTAAGATACTTCCATATTTTGCAATGCTTACAATAGATAGCCCAGGGCAAAGGGCAGAGTTTAAACTCCACCAGTTCAAAGTCAAACTAAAATATTTAAGCCCATCCATCCAAGACAGTGAGATTGGTCAGCTCACAGACAGCCTCCCGCTTCATCTTCAGTGCATCTGGGAAATCCAAGGAAACAGACTGCTTTCAAAACAAGCTCTATTTTTTTTTTTTTTTTTTTTTGTCATGCCACAGTACAGGTGTTTCAACGGTATCAATACAGTCTGTCATCATAAACTGGAAAATTCTGAATAATTACAATTTTTCTATGTTCAGAAGTAAGTGAATTTTTTCATTTAGGGGCATCAGTTGCTGCTCATAAAAATGCATTTATCTAATTGCCTTCACTCATATCACTTAATGTGCTGTACTCTGATGACATTTCTAATACGATCTTGAAAACAGGTAAATTCTCCTGTGTGCAGAGTGGAAGTTTAGATAAGCGCAATTAATTAAAATGAGTATGGGGAGAATTTGACCAATATATACTTGATTTGAAACAGCTTAACACTAAAATCACTGATCAACCAGCATTATTTTGCAAACTGTAGCTGGGAAAGCCAAATGGCATATGGTGAAAAAATTTTTCCACTATCCATAGGTGGATGGGGCGTCAGCAGAATAGAAGAATGTGCTGAATGCTATGGTTGTCTCCCCAGGAGCCTTTCCTTCTCTTATTTAATGAAATGTATAAATTTGTGAGTAATATCTGTTCAGTATAACCCAATCAAGGAAATCCCCTTTTTTTGCTATGGCAGTTGGTTGACATAATCTGTTCTATGTCAATCAGCACAGAGCATTCCCTTGATACTTTGCACACATAATCTGGGCCAGTGAGACAGGAAGAAAAGTCCTAGCAGCTTTGTGAAAAAGAGGTTACTCACACATCAGGAAAGCCATGCCATGCCTTGAAGACATCATTAAATAGTTAAACCAATCATAAAGCTAGACCATCTGGTCATATAATCTAAATAACCCCTTAATAAGTATAATGTATGTTTTTAAATTATAAAGTACTTTAAATGTACAGGAAATTAAATACTGAGACAGATACCCCAGTATCTCATCTGTATTAGAAATAGCAACACTTTTCCATATTGATATCAAATCCTTTTTTTTTTCTCTTTTAAAGAAGCTGTTTAAAATGTTGTGGAATGTCTTCCACATTTTTGTACGTAAGTACTTGGAAATAGAAATAGCACTAACATGGAAGCATTATTGATAAATTAATTCTGTGTACAAAAGTCAGGATATCTCTACTTTTTAGCAAGTTCAGGTTAAAAGCCTAAGACAAATGTGGTAAGTACAACAGGTTTGCTACTGAACATGATCAAAGTGATATGAATCAGCATAGAATGTGAACCAATTTGAGATTCTTATATCACACTAGGATCACAGGAATAAAAAATGTACAATAGAAACAGAACAAAATATTTCCCTTTATCATTCCTGACTAAAGATATGCCAATACTTTGATAAAGAGGCCACAGGTAACGTGTATCACCACATCATGTGGCACATTTGAATGAGTTTTCTTCATGTCCTCATTGTGCTCTGTGTATGGGGTTCCAGCATGAGGGCTTACACTAAAGAGAGGTAATTAAATTAGAAGGAGCCAAAAGACCTTGGAAACCATCATCCTGCAGCCCAGATGAAGCTGTCCAGGCAGGCAGCTGGGCCTTCTTATAAAGGTCCTTTTTCTCTTTGCATGGTCCCATTACATCTGCCACTACAGATCTGCCAGTGCTGTGCGGACAACTCTAATGACATAAGACACACCTAACATGAAGTCCAGCTGGACTATTAGCTCAATTACAACTGGTATCCATTGTTTCCAGGATTTCTGGAGCCTAATGAAGGTAGACTAATGCTGTCCTACATCCCACCCCACTTAGTTTCATTGGAAAAATCCACTTTCCCTCATTTTGTGTACAAATATGTGGAGATATATGCAAATAATCTTCTTGCAGTAGGATATACATATTTGAAAATACACACGTAAATATTCATAGAGTCCACTGTCCTCAAAATCCCAGAGGCCAGTAGCATAAAATCATGTTGGGAAACCATATTAGAGCTCGTCTCTAAGCAAAATAACTTACTGATACTGAATTCAAATTATCATTTAAAATGTAAAACTATATGCTGATAGTTTTCTTTTCATTCTGTATTTCATCATTTGCCCCATTGATTTCAATGTTGTCAAACTAAATGTTCAAAATGTTGACATTCTTTTTAAAATAAATGCCACTGTTTGATTATGTTTTATAATATATCTTCTCTTTTCTTTTTTTTTTTAATTTATTTATTTGAGAGAGAGCAAGAGAGCACATCCAGGGGGAGAGACAGAGGGAGAGGGAGAAGCAGGCTCCCACTGAGCAGAGAACCCCACATGGGGCTGGATCCCAGGACTGTAGGAGCATGACCTGAGCCAAAGGCAGACGCTAAATCAACTGAGCCACTCAGGCACCCTGTCTTCTCTTTTTTACGCCTTTGTAGGTACTCATTACGAGTTGAGTGCATGGATGGATGATTAAATTAATAAATGTCAAATGCTCATTTTAAACATTTGTCTTCACTCTTTGAGCAACCTTCTTGGCTATGAGAAATAAAAATAGTACTCACGTTTAACACACATAGAATGGTTATCAAATCATAGGTTTTAAATCTATATTTCTTAGGGCAAACCAGTATTTAACCAAATGGTAATCAAGAGTTGGGAGAAATTAATAGTGGAGACAAAAAAAAAAAAAAGCTATGGAGGGTCTGCTGAATACTGGAAGAGTTATTCGCCAAGGGTTTAACTCAGAAAAGGACAAGGACTTGCAAAGACAAACAGTCAATATATGTCGGCATGATTGATGCAGAAAGGTCAGAATTTTAAAGACCAGACTCATGTTGCCAACAGAGAAAGAAATTAGGAGCTATTAGTATATCTGGGCAGACACAAGAAAGTGCCAGTCAGATCCAGACATCTATAGAACATGAACACAGTAAGTTCAGGGTTCTCAAATGTTGATGTGCATAAAATAACCTGGGAATCTTGTTCACAATGGAAATTCTGACTCACTATGTCTGGGAGAGATTCTACATCTCCAACTAGCTTCCAGATGATGCCCATGCTGTTGGTTCACGGACATAACATTTCTTAGCAAAAAAACTCAGGATCCTCACAAAAAATAAAGAAGATCCAGGTAACCAATGTGCCTCACCAATATATATGCTGTGTCTATAATTTGCTTATGTGCTTACACGCATATGTGCGCACACAGCATTCATTTCATAGTTTAGTTCTGAGTCTTTTTGTTGCCATTTTGAAAACCTGAGCCCAATAACCAAGATTGTTTAAAGAAAATAAATGTGATATTTGATCCTTATCATGAGGTCTGCTTGGTTGGCCAGATAAACATCCTATTTATGTCAACCCCATTTATGATAAAAAGGAAATGCATTGGATGAAGAGTCTTAGGAAAGCTACAAATTCTCTGAGCATCAATTACATCATCTATAATTTGGGCCATTTACCTTGCTTCTCTGACTGACTGCTCCTCTGAGTCTAGCTGAGTAACAGGAAGAGTTGATTAATCCTTATGAACCTCAGTTTCACTATTTTTAAATTATGGATAAAACATAACATGTAAAGATCAAAAAGGTGAATATATTTAAAGTGCTTAGTACAGTCTTTGGTACATCATGAATGCTCATTAAATGACAGTGTTATATAAAAACTAGTAAAGTAATCCAATACTATTATCCATTTTCTGAAGGACTATTCAGGTTTACTATTATTGCTATGGCTCTAAAATTAGTCTTTTGGCTGTGGGTGTGCCCGTGGATAACTATAAAGCTTTCCATTCCATTATGTATTCCCTTTCATCACCTGGTTTAATTCTATTCATTGTATCTTCTTACTAAGAAGCTTAGTAATCAAGCCTAAAAATGTCCTTGTAAAATATCATTCTTTATTATGCCAATAACTCAGAAATGTAGGTCAAGTAAATATAAGTGGTGTGTGAAATGAAGCCTTCAGAGTTAATAGTGCTACTGACCAAATAGTCAAACATTGTTAGTGTGATTATAACAGCCTGGAGGAGCCATCCTACCTTCAGAACAGCACTTTCTTCTCTTTTGCAACAAATACTCTGGGACTTGGGGGACAGTAATTTTTACTTTCAGAAGAGCCCATCTCTTGCCATATCTACTTTCATTTGGTGTAATACAGTTGTGTTTCTTCAAGTTACTATTGATAAGATTAGCCTGTGATAGAACACTGGAAGTAATTGAAGTGTTTGCTACACATTGTGGGCTTCCGGAGCCTGTAAGAAAAACCATGAATCTGCTTTGCAAACTTACAAATAGATGGAATCAATACACAGTGAAACCTCAAGAAATCATTCCATACTAGGTTAGAATTTGTGATTTATCGGACATAGGACTGACTGAATTTTTTGTTGTTGTTGTTATTTGTGGAAGGAAAAATGTTTCACAGTATAACAAGGTCATTTACCTTTTTAAAGGAATGTATTATCATTAAGGTATTTTATTTTATTTTTTTAAAGATTTTATTTATTTATTTGAGAGAGAGAGAGAGCACAAAGGGAGAGGGAGAGGGAGAAGCAGACTCCCCACTGAGCAGAGAGCCTGATGTGGGACTCAATCCTAGGTCCCTGAGATCATGACTTGAGCCAAAGACAGATACTTAACCGAATGAGCCCAGGTGTCCTATAATTAGGTATTTTAAATGGTCTAAGGGGATACAGTGTCCTACACACCAATATTGCTTTCAGTTCATTAAAAGCAGACTCATCAGATATTTTTTGACAATATTTTTTTAAAGATTTATTCATTTATTTGACACACACACACACACACACACACACACACACACACACACACAGATAGTGAGAGCAGGAACACAAGCAGGGGCAGAGGGAGAGGGAGAAGCCAGCCTCCTGCCGAGCAGGGAGCCTGATGCAGGGCTGGATCCCAGGACCCTGGGATCATGACCTGGGCCGAAGACAGACGCTTAACGACTGAGCCACCCAGGCGCCCCATTGACAATATTTTTAATGTACATTCTTGATTATGAAATCAATGTTTAGAAAGCATACAGAATGTCTTTACTGACAACTTGCTAAGGTAGGGTGGATAGGTGAACATTGCTGAGTAAACCATTAAATTAGGTTGAGTAACTTACTTTGTGGAAGAACTTGAGCTTTCACTTACACAGACTGAATTTCTTTCCCATTAAATTGCCTTGCTTAATACTAAGGTATCTGAAATTCAAGTACTGCATTATTGAACTAGTCACTTTATTCAAATGTGTACACTTTACTACTTCAATACAACTAAGAGACTTTTAAGTGCAAATATAAATATTTCATTTGCAGCTTAGAGCTATAATTTATCCTATTTGGGTAACCAGTTGCTGTGACAGTGCAAAGGATACTCACAAGATTTACATCATTGCATTTCAAGTGACTAAACACTAGCCTAGAAAATAATACTAGATTATATCATCATTTAGAATTATAAGTACAATATACTGTTATACTTCAACCTGGATCTGTTTATAACATTTATATACATATATATACACAATGATAATTTTTTTAAGATTATTTATCTGTTTAAGAGAGAGAGAAAGAGCACGAGAAGAGGGGAGGAGCAGAGGGAGAAGCAGGCTTCCCACTGAGCAGGGAGCCTGATGTGATGCGGGGCTGGATCCTAGGACCCTGGGATCATGACCTGAGCCGAAGGCGGACGCTTAACCAACTGAGCCACCCAGGCGCCCCACACAATGATAATTTAAAAAATAGTAGCAAAACATTAAAAATAGTTTTATCTTGATTTTATAAATCTAATATTAACAACAACAACAACAAAACACCTCTGCCTGGGTTTCATGAGTGCGCTACGATGCAGTTGTTCTCAAACTTGAGTTTGTATCAGACTCAAATGGAGGCAGAGCTTGTTAAAAGAGTCTCTGATTCAGTAAGTCTGGGTAGAAACTAAGAACTTGCATTTCTAACAAGTACCACAGCTGATGCTAGTCCTGGCAACGATATTAGAGTCACTGCTCTAGATTATCTCATTTTTATTAAGCAGACACAGTAGCAAGATGTTCTATTTTGGCTTTTATTTTTTTCCATTAGAGCAAACATTTACAGAATATGTTACCACATTTTTATCATCATATTCTTTAAATCAATCATTAGAGTTGAGTATTTAAAAATATATATAAATATCTGGGTCCCACATCTTTAGAGCTGAGGTGAGGCCAGTGATTCTACATCAGTGGTTCTCAAACTTTGTTGCCTATTATAATCCACTGGGGGGCTTTTAAAAATCCCGGGACCCAGGCTGTACCCCACACCAATTAAATCAGGAAGTCTGGGGGTGGGACTCAGGCTTCACTAGATGTCCAGATGATTCCAGTGTGCTTCCAAAGTTGAGACCAGTCTGCATGCTTGAGAACTGCTGTGTTGAGTCTGTATTCCAAAGAGTACTCTATTGCTTCCTTCCTATGAGATTGCAATCATCATGAAAATCAATCTCTCTCTCTTCCTTTCTCTCTGTTAAGACTATATCTTGATCACATATTTGTATTTATTCTTTACATTTAAATCTCTAGTTTTTGTGTATTTATAAATGTTTTAGTGGAAACACATATTTCATTGTTTTTTTAAAAAATAAGATGTACAGTTTTATTAGCTTATTTTAATGCCTCTCAATCCCTCACTTAATGTCAAGAGGAAATATATTTTAATAGGAAAAAACCCAACAGAGTTTTTAGTCAGTTTTGAGACCTTAGACCAAAGCTATCCAATAAAATTTTGAGTTGATGGAAAGATTCTATAACTGTTCTGTTTAATACAGTAGCCACTAGCCACATTTGGTGACTTTTGGGCACATAAAATGAAACTTAGTGCACCTTAAGGAACTTTAAATTTTGTTTAACTTATTAATTTAAATTTAGATAGCCACATGTGGCTAGTGGCCACCCTATTAGACAGTAGAGCATTAAACAATAAACTTAATTTAGCACAAAACTGGCCTGCAACAAGTAGTAGTGATTATTTTCTAAATTTCGAATACTCATATATATATGTATATATATATATACATATATATATAATATATGTTGGATTCTTAAAGATTTACTAAGTTCTAGGCTCTGTGCTAAGAAATGACATACATTATTACCTTTGATTCTTTTCACAAGTAGCTGGTTAAAGTTTTCTGTAGAGCCAGAGAGTAAGTATTTTAAGCTTTTAGGCCATCCGATCTTTAATGCACATTCTCAACTCTGCTGCTGTTGGGAAAGCATACACAGACAATTCATATATAAATGGGGGTGGCTGTGAACCAATAAAACTTTATTTATAAAATAGGATGCAGGAAAGATTTGGCCTATGGAACATAATTTGTAGACCCTGTTCATGATAATCCTATAAATTTATAGAGGAGGCAATAATAGCAGAAAATGAATGCATAGCAAGCCTTATTTCTACTATGAACAAATGCTTCAACATTCACTTCCCTACTTCAGAGTATCATTGCATTGGAACCAGAAGAGGTAACTTCTTGACGTGAATTATCCATAATAAGGAACTCTTTCCTCTACTTTTTTTCCTGGTCATCAGTTCAAAGACAAATGTCTTTTTACTGTTATTAGGTTCACTATTATAATGTGTTTGTAAGCTGAGACTTTATGGTGCAATTCTTGGTTCCAACTACTGGACAGAAAGAGTTATTACACAGCAGTTGAACAATTTTATGACAGTATGTATATTATTAAATACAGCTATAAGAAGCTGATCTGCTATATATGTTTATTATTTTGCATAACAATAATTAAATGACTATTATATTCAAGGGACAATGCTGGGTCCTATTGTGGAAGGCAAGAGAATACAGCATGATTCTTTCCAGGGAACTTAGAGTCCAAGTAGGGAAATGCAACATACATAAATCATTGTAATACAAATTGACTTGAGAGAGGTAGAGGCTAAATATTTAGCAGTCCAGAGAAGCTAGAGATCACTTTTCACTAGAATTCAAATCAATTCAACTAATGTTCATCTATTAAATGTCTACTTTTCCTGAAATTTTGCTAGGCTACTGGCAGAATACAAAAAAAGAAACATGTTAGGTTTCCCGTTTCTTGAGTTTAAGATATTATTAGAAAAGCATGAATACATTCTTCAAACAACTGAAAGAAATTCCAAGGGGCTAGTTTCAAAAGTATTCTACAAGCCATAAAACATAGCTAGTCATAGAAATCAAGAGTAAAGAAGACCATTGCAAAATCTAATTAGGCTCTGAAGACTCACATCCTATGGAAGGACCAAAGCATAGGGCTGAAGTTTGTGTTTACAGAAGAAAAAGTGCCAAAGTGTATTATCATGTAATATTCTACTTGACAAAAAAAAAAAAATTAGAATAATGTGGTATAACTATCACCCAGCAATCAATAGGGTCAAACACCTTCAAGTTTTAACATATGATAATATAAAACAAACTGCTGTCATAATGTGTACAGTCAACATATAGATCTTAGAACTCTTATGGTAGAACCGTATGATACATAGGGTGAAGACTTTTGTGGTAACTGTGAAGAGATGAGGGATGGTTAAGTCTTCAGAAAGTAATTGTCACTGGGACAAAAGCCAGTATGGTATATATATGCTCTAAGCTCATAGGATCCAATACAGCAGAAACAAATGATTAACAGGAATGGAACAGTAGCAAAAATTAGAATCCCTTGATACACACAATAATTTTTCATTTGCATTTAAAAAATGGTCTTCAGTATATTTTTGTTATTTCAGTATATTAACAATATACTTACTCCTTGCTTCTCCTCCTTCCCTCATTTTTCTCCTTCATACCATTCCTTTTAAATGCACCATATTGCCATTTTGAGGGAATGGTTGGCCACTCTATTAGACATTTTTCATCATTTAATTCTAAATATACTACCATTAATCCAAAATGCATATTTAAAAGTATCATGGTGAGAAAAAGCACAATATTTCACACATGTTAAGTCAAATGGAAAGTAAAAACTATTTTCCTAGCATCTAAATAGGTCAGTAAAAGGTAGTATGTTTTTACCTGAATATAGTATTCTCAATTATAGTAATACTTTCTTTAACTGAATTCTTGTTTCATTGTAAACATGTTATCCATCTGTTACATGGATGCCTGAGGCAAATTGTGCCTTCCTGAAAAAGACCCTATTTTCAGAGGTGAAATTTTAGGCTCTCTCATATTCTACAGATTGCCTAAAACGTGAAACATTAAAATGCCACAACATCAGGTGGCAAGAATTATGGGAAAAAAGATTCATTTTATCTCTATTTCAGTTGGAGTTTATTTATTTTTAATTTAAAGTGCCTGTTTTCCCTCCCATCAAAGTTGTGCACTACATAACAACATTTTGAGCGACCCAGAAAAAAACATTATACAAACTCATTAGCACACAGATTAAGCCAACAGAAAGAGATTATTTTATCGTTTCATTTAAAGACTATCATTCTAGAGCTAATGGATTGGTATATTTTCACAGGGTAGAGGTGCAATGTCAAGTAGTATAATATTCAAATAAGACGCCTTTCAGAGGGAGGATGCACACATTCTATAACTAGCTTCCCTAATGCATAGTCATTAAGACACACTTACTATTATTATTATAGTTATTTTTACTAACTATAATGCCCATAGAAACTATCACAAACATTACAATAAAAAGTTTATTCAACATGGGACACCCCCACCTCCTATAAAGGCATCTTTTCTAAAGGAGGGATATGTATTATATTCAGAGAGCAACGCTGATGTTGCCAGGTTTGAAGGTTGGCAAAATCCACCAAGTGAATTAAATACATTGAATAAGCAACATTAATCTATATGGTGAGGGATCAGTAATGAATTATTGACAAACTAAACGCAGGCTTACAAAATATTAAATGTTTTAAATGATGCAGTTTAGATGCACTCTTAGTGAAAAAATTGCATATTATTCTTAGCTTTTAATGCTATATAAGAAGAAAAATAAACATGTTATGCATTATACTAATTTGTTAATGCCACCTACTTTGAGCACAGATTAGATTCTTCTACCATAAAACAGAAAATTAAGCCTGGACTCAATCAAAGATATTATTTAAATAAATTTCTTGGGCGCCTGGGTGGCTCAGTCTGTTAAGCCTCTGCCTTCTGCTCAGGTCATGACCTCAGGTTCCCAGGGGGCAAAAAGCTTCCTGCTCAGCGGGGAGTCTGCTTCTCCCTCTCCCTCTGCCCCTCCCCTCCTCCTCCGCTTTGGCTCCCTCTCTTGCTTGGTCTCTATCTCAAATAAATAAATAAAATATTTAAAAAATAAAAATAAATTGAAAAATTTCTTGCAAGAGCAGTATTAAAAGTAGTTCAATAAAGTAGTTGTGAATCTCTTAAAAAGAAAGTTGCAACTTAGCATTAGGGCAAATATTTCTTTAATTCAGATGAAAACTGGTAAGCTTGAAATTGGTAAAAGAAGGTTGGTAAAGATGATAAAACAAAAGAGATACTGTGCTTTTATATACTGCTGTGGAATTACAAAAAAAAAAAAAAAAAATCTCCTGAATGTATAGAATACACATACCTAGTTTTAAATTTGAAGTCAATCCAAAAATATTCATTAAATAAGTTACAGCTGCAAACTGAAAGAACATATCACTGGTATAGATAGCTAAATATTTTGGAAATTATTTGCCCCCAGGAATAAAACATTCTTCCTGACTCAAATCACAGTTTTCAGCAAACATGGCTGGACGTTCTGACCCCTTTTTATCAGCTATAAATTAAAATGTCCATGTATGGTCAGCAAATCTACAGAGGATATACAGAGATTGAGCAATTCCTCCCTGACATGTCTTTTTATTTAGATATTAGCTTGAAGTAAAGGGTAAGCCCTAGCTCTGATTTCATCATGGTAACAGTAAGACTGGATTCAAGATATGGATGCCTTTATATCTAGTATGCAAATAAATTTGCCATTAAATAAATAAATGAATTCTTACTGCTGGCATGACTAAATAAATCTACAGCACGTTCATGTCTGTGATTCATGTAAAAAGTAGCACTATTATAAATCTTCTTTCTCACTTTATAACTTGCAATTTGGGTTCATATTTACAATCAATAATATCTTTTTCTGTGATATCTTATTTTGTAGGGCATCATCTGCCACATGAACCTCTTGTTCAAATATACTATTACTGGTACCAAACTTCAATTCAGTATATATCAGAACCACCTGACACACTGCAAAAAACAGAGCCTTGGGCCACACACCCCTAGAGATTCTTTTTTTTAAAGATTTTATTTATTTATTTGAGAGAGAGAGCACACGAGAGGGGGGAAGGCCAGAGGGAGAAGCAGACTCCCTGCTGAGCAGGGAGCCTGATGCGGGACTCCATCCTGGGAATCCAGGATCATGACCTGAGCGGAAGGCAGTCGCTTAACCAACTGAGCCACCCAGGCACCCACCCCTAAAGATTCTGATTCAATACATCTGACATAGCACCCAGAGTCTGCATTTCTAACAAGTTCACAGATGCTGCTGTTTCTGCTGTTCCACTCTGAGCAACAGAACTAGAGGATGTCTATTTGGAGGTTGACTGTCTATTTCCTTAAAGATATAGAGTATATTCACTTGGAGGACTGTCAGGGGCTCCCTAAATAAATTTCATTTACATAACAGAGCCTGTATTTAATTTTAGGCTATTTCAAATAAACTTTCCAAATCTGATAAAATTCTTATTATTGTCATAGGATAACAAAACAATAGACAACATTAATAAACTAAAAACTCTTTTCCATAAAGTGTTTAATGACTTGGTCAATATACAGTAGTGAGAAATTTTTTAAGAGAATTATGGTTGCTTAACCATTACTGATGGATGGGTAAATATACGCAAAAGCTGTACATCAAGAATTACAATTCAGCTATATGTAGAAAAATAGAATTTAAAAGATTGACTTCTTGTGTCAGCTCCAACATGGAAAAAGCTTGAAAATCATCATTCCCAAGCTCATAAGAAGAAGAAAACTTGAGCAAACTGAAATTCAATGACTTTTCTTAGATCCACTTCAGAATTGAGGCTACAGGGCAAACCACCACTGCCAGATCTGGAGAGACAGAGAATACCTGAAGCCTGCTTACCTGAAGGAGAAGCTCCTGAAACCAGTAACTGATAGAAATATTTAAATGGAAATTTGATGAATTACTGGAGGTTGAGTGTAGACCAGTTAGAGAACTAGAATCTTGTGCGCTGAGTTTTAGAAGGGAGTCCCTACATTCTCATGGGTTTTACCTCCAAGAATCCCATCAGGTTCCTAAGAATGAAGACTGGAGAAAAACCTACTCCTGTGTTGGGCAGATGGAGGTGAAAAGTAACTATTTTGAGTTAGTCCTGAGACAATGTCCATAAAAAAGTCTTGTCATTCAAATTCCTATATCTGAGCCTTATCTGGCTTGAAAAGCCACAATAAAACAAGTTCAGGTCAAAATATATAACAAAGTGGTACAACTCAACACCCAAAAAGTGAATAATGCAATTAAAAAATGGACAGAAGACATGAACAGTCTTTTCCCCAAAGAAAACATACAGATGACCAATAGACACATGAAAAGATACTCAACATCACTAATCATCAGGGAAATGGAAATCAAAACTACAATGAGATGTCACCTCACACTTATCACAATGGCTAAAATAAAAAAACACAAGAAACCACAAGTGTTAGCAAGGATGTGGAGAAAAAGGAACCCTCTTGCACTGTTGGTGGGAAGGCAAACTGGTCCAGCCACCACAGAAAAGAGTATGGAGTCTCCTCAAAAAGTTAAAAATAGAACTACCCTATGATCCAGTAATTGCACTTCTGGATATTTGCCCCCAAATATAAAAATACCAATTCAAAATGATGTTTACAATGTTTATTGCAGGGCACCTGGGTGGCTCAGTCGTTAAGTGTCTGCCTTCGGCTCAGGTCATGATCCCAGCGTCCTGAGATCGAGCCCCACATCAGGCTCCCTGCTCTGCAGAGAGCCTGCTTCTCCCTCTCCCACTCCCCCTGCTTGCATTCCCTCTCTCTCTGTGTCTCTCGCTGTCAAATAAATAAATAAAATCTTAAAAAAAATACAATGTTTATTGTATTGGCTACAATAGCCAAATTATGGAAGCATCCAACTTATTCATTGATGGAAGAATGAATAAAGAAGTGTTTATACACACTCACACACACACACAATGGAAAATTATTTGGCCATTAAAAAGAAAGAAATTTTGCCACTTGCAACAACCTGGATGCAACTAGAGTATAATGCTAAGTGAAATAAGTCAGAGAAAGACAAATACCATATGATCTCACTCATATGTGGAATTTAAGAAACAAAATAAATGAGCAAAGAAAAAAAGGGGAGAGACAAACCAGGAAATAGACTCTTAATTATAGAGAACAAACTGATGTTTGCAGGGGAACGGAGTTGGATGGGAGGATGGGTTAAATGTGTGACGGGGATTAAAGAATACACTTATGTATTCTTTAGCATGAGCATGAGTAATGTATAGAATTGTTGAATTCTTATATTTGAATTATTGTATACCTGCAACTGATATAACACTGTATGTTAACTATACTGGAATTGATATAAAAAACTTAATTAAAGAAAAAATGTACATAAAACAACTCTAGGCCACTCCAGCTTTCTGGCTCCATCTAATGGGAAGAAAAACAAAAAGGCTAATAAATTCTTTTGAAGGTCACAGCCCAGGAACTCAGGCCAATTAAAGAAAAGATTTAATCATAAGATTAAAGAATGTTTCTCTTTTTCCACATCATACCACTGCATCAATAGGGCCTCACGTATAGCAAGACTACAACTGAGAGAAATGCACATTCTATTCAAGAAGGACTTCTTAGGGAAACACAAAGATACACAAGGAAGAAAAAAAGGAAAACATAGGAACTGAAGTCCAAAGCCTACAGCTATGATAACTATTAATCACAGCCCAGCTTCCAGTCAAATGGATATAAAACCTCACACTAAATGCCTAATTACCTCGGTTCCTACAACCGGAAGCATTATGTCCAGCTTTCAACAAAAAAAATCACAAAGCATATTACAAGACAGGAGGGAAAACAGTCTGAGGAGACAAAATGTCAGGTCCAGATTCATATATGACACATATTTTGGAACTATCAGATAGAGAATTTAAGTAATTATAATTAATATGTTAAGAGGCATAAATGAAAAAGTAAACAGCATGCAAGAACAGTTGTATAATATAAGCAGAGAAATGAAAACTCTAAGAATAAAAATATGCTATAAATAAAGAATAACAACAAAAAACAGGAATACTTTTATCACAAATTTAAAGATTTCTCAGTAGAAACTTCCTCAGTACAAATACAAAAAGAAAAAAAATGAAAAAAGAATATCCAAGAACTATGAAACAATTATAAAAGATGTAATATTATATATATGTTTATATGTAATTATATATTTATATAATTTGAATAGTAGGAGAAGAAAAAGAGAAAAAAGAAGAAAACAATTAAAATTAATAGCTGGGCATTTCCCAAAATTAATGAAAGACACCAAAATATAGATCCAGGAAGCTCAGAAACCAGTAAGCAGGAAACTTAGATGAAAAGAAAACGTTCACACCTAGGCACACCATATTCAAACAGCAGACAATCAAAGACAAAAAGAAGATATTAAAAAAAGCCAGCTGAAAGAAAAACACCTTGCTTGTAGAGGAACAGATAAGAATTACACTGGACTTATCATAAACTACACAAAAAAAGAAGAGGGTGAAGTAAAATTTCTATAAAGTGCTGAAAAAACCCACCAACATAGAATTCTGTAACAGGAAAATTATCCTTCAAAAGGTATAGAGAGGGGGCGCCTGGGTGGCTCAGTTGGTTAAGCGACTGCCTTCGGCTCAGGTCATGATCCTGGAGTCCCGGGATCAAGCCCCACATCGGGCTCCCTGCTCGGCGGGGAGTCTGCTTCTCCCTCTGACCCTCCCCCCTCTCATGCTCTCTCTCTCATTCTCTCTCTCCCTCTCAAATAAATAAATAAAATCTTAAAAAAAAAAGTATAGAGAAACAAACAAAAACTAAGGGAAATTTTGCCAGTAGGTATTCCATGTAAGAAATGTTACAACTGCTTCAGAAGGAAGGAAAATGATATAGGTCAGAAACTCAGATCTACATAACGAAAAGAAGAGTGCTAGAGAAAATAAATAAAATATTTTGTTTTTCTTATTCTTAATTACTCTATCAGTTAATAATTTGTTCAAAGCAATAATAGTAACAATCTATTCGGTCATTTTGGCATAAGGATAACTGAAATGAATGGCAGAAGTGTTTTAAGAGATGGGAGGAAAAATGTGGGAAAATTCTGTTATAAGGTATTTATACTCTTGTGAAATGGTATAGTATTACTTGAAAGTGAATTTGGGGTAGTTGTAAATATATATGTATGTTGCACCAAGAAATTTTAAAAGGAAATAGAATTGATATGCAAGAAAATATATATGAGATCATATGGAATATTCAACTAAAATCAGAGAAGACAGAAAAATGGTGGAAGACATAAAATTGAACCATCTTCTTTCATTTCAAGGGGAGGAAGTCTTTCTGAAGCATACAAAGAAAGCTCAGGACAGAGAGGGGTGATTGACACACACCCCCAGAAAGGTGCAAACCGAATCCATCTTTGCACATACCACGATGACGTCCAAAGGACAACAAACGGGGGTGGCGGGGTGGGGCGGGGAAGCACGGAATGGGGAGGAAGGGAGTTAAAATAGCCATTCACTCAATAAATCTAGCTGGGGGAGGAAGAACAAAGACAATGAATAAAAACCACAAAAATGGTAGATATTAATCCAACTACATAAATAAACTATATCAATAGTCACTTTGAATGCAAATGGTCTAAGCATACAAAATAAAAGATAAAAGCTGTCAGTGGATTAAAAAAAGACCCAACTATATAGTCTACAATGAAGACACTTTAAATATAAAAACACATGTAGATTAAAGTAAAGAAGAGAAAGATATATCATGCTAACACTAGTCAAATGAAAGCTGAAGAAGCTATATTAATTTCAGACAAAGCAGACTTCAACACAAGGAAAATTATCAGGGATAAAAAAGGCACTACATAATGATAAAGAGGTCAATCCTTCAAGAAGAAACAACAATTCTCAATGTTTATGTGACTAAAAATAGAGCATTGAAATACATAGGCAAAAACTGATAGAATTTCCAGGAAAAATAGAAAATCCACCGTTATACTTGGAGATTTAACACTCCTCTATCAGTAATTGACAGATCCAACAGGTAGCAAATCAGTAAATATAAAGAACAGCATCATAAATCAATAAGATTTGATTAATATTTAGATGATAATCCATCCTAAAACAGAATACACATTATTCTGAAGCTTACATGGAATATTCACCAAGAGAGACCACATTTTGGGCCATAAAACACAACTTACTAAACTTAAAGGAATAGAGGTCACACAATGTCTGTTTTCAGGCCACAGTAAAATTAATCAATAATAGAAATCAATAACAGAAAGATAGCTGACAAGTACCAAAATATTTGAAGATTAAGTCATATACTTCTAAATAACACATAGGTCAAAGAACAAGAAGTCTTAAGAGAAAAAAAAATAAAAATAAATTCATCACGATTTGTGAGATATAGCAAAAGTAGTGTTTTGAAGGAAATTTATAGCATTGAATGCATATATTAAAAAAGTAAAAAAAAATCTAAATTTAATAATCTAAGCTTCCACCTTGAAAAACTAGGAAGAAAGAGCAAAGCAATGCCCTAAAACAGGTAGAAAAAAAGAAATAATAACTATTAGAAATCAGTGAAATTGGGCACCTGGGTGGCTCAGTCGGTTAAGTGGCTGCCTTTGGCTCTGGTTGTGATCCCAGGGTCCTGGGATGGAGCCCCACTTTGGGCTCTCTGCTTATTGGGGAGTCTGCCTCTCCCTCTCCATCTGCCTCTCCCCCAGCTCATGTTCTCTCTCTCTCAAATAAATAAAATCTTAAAAAAAAAGAAATCAGTGAAATTGAAAACATGAAATTAATAGAGAAAATCAACAAAACCAAAATTTGGTTCTTTGAAAACATCAATAAAATTGATTAACCTCTAGCCAGACTACTAAGAAAAAGAGAAGACACAAATTACTATTATCAGAAATAAAAGGGGCTTGTAACTATTGATCCCGTAGACATTAAAATGATACTAAAAGAATATGATGAAAAACTCTGTGGCCACAAATTTGATAATTTAGATGAAATGGACCAATTTCCTGAAAAAACAAATGACCAAAACTCCCACAAAAAGATATAGGTCAGTTAAACAGGCCTATATCAATTAACAAAATTGAATAAATAATAAACCTTCCAAAAAACAAAGCACCATGCTTTTTTCCACTGGTGAAATTTACCGAACATTTGAGGAAGAATTGGTACCAATTCTCTATAATTTCTTCTGGAAAACAGAAACAGAGGGAACACAGCCTAACTCATTCTATGAGATTTGCATTACCCTGATACCAACTAGACAAAGACATTATAAGAATGGAAAACTGCAGATTAACCTCTATTATAAACTTAGATGTAAAAATTCTTAAAATATTAGCAAATTGGATCCAACAATGTATAAGGATTTATACCCTATGATCAAACAAGATTTATTCCAGGTATGCAAAGCTGGTTTAATATTCAAAATCAATGAATGTAATCTGTTGCATTAATAGGTTATATATAAAAAAAACATGATCAACATACAGAAAAACATTTGAAAAAATCCAACACCTATTCATAAAAACTCTTAGCAAATTGGAAATAGACAGGGACTCCTGTAACTTGATAAGGAACATCTACAAAACCTCTACAGTTAGGATCATTCTGGTGGTGAGAAAGAATGGTGAGCTTAATGGAGATCTTTTCCAATAAGCTCAGGAATAAGGCAAGTATATATCCTTTCATTGCTCCTATTCAATTGATGAATACTGGGAGGCCTCGCTAAAGCAATGAGACAAGAACAGGAAGTAAAAGAAATGTATACGTATTGGGAGGGAAGAAACAAAACTGTCTTTATTTGCAGATGGCATGATTGTATACATACAAAATCCCAAGGCATTGATGAAACCAATCCAAACAAAACAGAACAACAACAACAAAACTAGAACTAATTAGCAATTGTAGTAAGGTTACTGGATATAAGTTTCATAGACAAAAGTCATTTGCTTTCCTTTATACCTGTAATAAGCAATTGGATTTTAAATTAAAAACCTAATACCATTTACATTACCAATAATAACAACAAAGAAATACATAAGCATAAAACTAATAATATATGCATGGGATTTATAAGAGGATGACTACAATCTCTGATAAAAGAAATCAAAGAATATTTGCATAAAGGGAAATATATCCCATGTTCATGGATAGGAAGGCTCAATACTGTTAAGATGTCAGTTCTTCCCACTTGATCTACAGACATAACACAATCTCAATTAAAATCCCAGCAACATATTTTGTAGATACCACCAAACTGATTTTGAAGATTATATGAAAGGAAAAAGACCCAGAATTACAAACAGGACATTGAAGAAGAACAAAGTTGAAGGACTGCCACTACTGAATCCAAGATTTATTATAAAACCTAGGTCATCAGAGCAGCAAGTTTTTGGTGAAAGAATAGACACATAGATAAATGAAACACAATAAGGAGTCCAGAAATAGACATACACAAATGTAGTTAACTGATCTTTGATAGAGGAGCAAAAGAAACTCAATGGAGAGTGGGTAGTCTTTTCAACAAATGATGCTGGGACAACTGGACATTTGACATGAAAAGAAAAAAGGAAAAAAAAAAAAAGGAATCCAGACACTGACCATGAAGAGTATAAACTTTTCACAAAAGTTCTGAAAAACAAACTGAGGGTTCTAGAGGGGAGGGGGGTAGGGGGATGGGTTAGCCTGGTGATGGGCATTGAGGAGGGCACGTTCTGCATGGAGCACTGGGTGTTATGAACAAACAATGAATCATGGAACACTGCACCAAAAACTAATGATGTAATATATGATGATTAACATAACAATAAAAAATTAAAAAAACAAAAACAAAAACAAAAACAAACAAACAAAAAAAGTTCTGTCAAAATGGATCCTAGACCTAATGGTAAAATTCACAACTATAAAACCAGAAGATAATATAGGCTGAAAATGTAGGTGACTCTAGATACGGAGATGAACTTTTAGGCACTAAAAGCATGATTTATGAAAAAAAGTGATGTTTTATATTAAAATTAAAAATATCTACTGTTTGTAAGACATTAATTGTTAGGACAAAAGACAAACCACAAACTGGGAGAAGATATTGGCAAAACACCTTTAACAGGATTTGTATCCAAAATATACAAAGAACTTTTAAAATTAAACAATAAGATAACAAACAACCCAATTAAAGTGGACAAAAGATTTGAACAGACACCTCAACAAATAAAATATACCAGCGTTAAATAAGCATATGGAAAGTACTGAAAATCATTTGTCATTAGGTACTTGCAAATTAAAAACACAATGATATACCACTATACATCTATTAGCATGACTAAAATCCAAAAATCTGATAATACCAAATGCTGATGAGTATATGGAGCAACAAGAACTCTCATTCATTGCTGGTGGAACTATAAAATAGTACAGTCACTTTGGAAGACATTTTAGTTGTTTCTTACAAAGGTAATAAAGTTTTTACCATATGATTTAGCAATCACATCCTTTTGTATTTACCCAGTTGATTTGAAAAGACCTGCCCAGATATATTTATAGCAGATTTATTAGTAACGGGAAAGGTCTGTAAGTAAACAAGATGCTCCTAATAGTTGAATTCATAAACTTCAGTATATCCATAAAATGGAATATTATTTAGCACATAAAATAAATGAGCCATTAAGCCATGAAAAGAGATGGAGGAAACTTAAATAAGTGAAGGAAACTAGTCTGAAAAGACTATTGTATGATTCCAACTCTGCATTCTCTTAAAAAGGCAAAATCACAGAGACAATAAAATAAAAAGTGATTATAAGGGATTCACGGGAAGGTGAGGGTGGATGAATTTCAAATTCATTCTATGAGGCCAACATTACCCTGACAGTAAACCAGATAAAGACTCCACCAAAAAAAAGAGAACTACAGACTAATATTCCTGATGAACATAGATGCAAAAATTCTTAACAAAATACTAGCAAACCAAATCCAACTACAATTCCTCCCTACTACAATCAAGTGGGATTTATTCCTGGGTTACAAGGGTGGTTCAGTATTTACAAATCAATCAACATGATACACCACATTAACAAAAGAAAGGGTTAGAACCATATGATCATTTCAATAGATGCAGAGAAAGCATTTGACATAGTAAAACATCCGTTCATAATAAAAACCCTCAACAAAGTAGGTTTGGAGGAAACATCCTCAACATAATTAAGGCCATATAAGAAAAACCCATAGCTAATATCATCCTCAATGAGGAAAAAAATGAGAGCTTTTCAGGAACAAGACAGGGATGTCCACTCTTACCACTGTTATTTAACATACTACTGGAAGTCCTTGTCATGGCAATTAGAAAACAAAAAGAAATAAAAGGCATACAAACCATCAAGGAAGAAGTAAAACTGTCACTGTTCGCAGATGACATGATACTCTATACAGAAAACCTAAAAAACTCCACCAAAAAACTACTAGAACTGATAAATGAATTCAGTAAAATCTCAGGATACAAAATCAACATACAGAAATCTGTTCCATTTCTTTTTTTTAATTTTTTTATTGTTATGTTAATCACCATACATTACATCATTAGTTTTTGATGCAGTGTTCCATGATTCATTGTTTGTTCATAACACCCCGTGCTCCACGCAGAACGTGCCCTCCTCAATACCCATGTTCCATTTCTATACACCAATAATGAATGAGCAGAAAGAAAAATTAAGGAATCAATCCCATTTACAATTGGACCAAAATGATAAGATACCTAGGAATAAACCTAACCAAGGAGGTGAAAGATCTCTATTTTGAAAATTATAAAATACTGACAAAAGAAATTGAAGATGCTGGAAAGAAATGGAAAGACATCCCATGCCCATGAATTGGAACAACAAATATTGCTAATATGTCTATACTACCCAAAGCAATCTATACATTTAATGCAATCCCTAACAAAATCCAACAGTATTTTTCACAGAACTAGAACAATCCTAAAATCGTATGAACCACAAAAGACCCTGAATAGCTAAAGCAACCTTGACAGAGAAAAGCAAACCTGGAGACATCACAATTCCAGACTTCATATTATATTAAAAAGCTGCAGTGATCAAAACAGTACAGTACTGGGACAAAAATAGACACACAGATCAACAGAATAGAATAGAAAACCCAGAAATGAACCTACAACTATGTGGTCAGCTAATCTTAGACAAAGCAGGAAAGAGTATTCAATGGAAAAAAGACAGTCTCCTCAACAAATGGTGTTGGGAAAACCAGACAGCAAAATAATGAGACTGGACCACTTACACAATAATGAACTCAAAATGGGTTAAAGACCTAGATGTGAGATCTGAAGCCACAAAAATCCTAGAGGAGAACACAGACAGTAACTTCTTTGACATTGGCCATAGCAACTTCTTTCTGGCTATATCTCTGGAGGCAAAAGAAACAAAAGCAAAAATAAACTATTGGGACTTCATCAAAATAAAATGCTTTGCACAGCAAAGGAAACAATCAACAAAACTAAAAGGCAACCTACAAAATGGGAGAAAATATTTGCAAATGACATATGTAATGAAGGGTTAGTATCCAAAGTGCATAAAGATCTTATAAAACTCAACACCCCAAAAATGAATAATCCAATTAAAAATCGGCAGAAGACATGAATAGACATTTCTCCAAAGAAGACAGAGGGCCAACAGACATATGAAAATATGCTCAATATCACTCATAATCAGGGAAATACAAGTTAAAACTATAATGAGATATCACCTCACACCTGTCAGAATGGCTAAAATCAACAACACAAGAAACAACAGGTGCTCACAAGGATGTGGAGAAAGGAGAACCCTCTTGCACTGTTGGTGGGAATGCAAACTGGTGCAGCCACGGTGGAAAACAGTATGGAGGTTCCTCAAAGTTAAAAATAGAACTACCCTATGATCCAGCAATTGCACTACTCGTATTCACTCAAAGAATACAAAAATACTAATTCAAAGGGATACATGTACCCTGATGTTTATAAGAGTATTGTCTACAATAGACAAATTATGGAAAGAGCCCAAGTGTCCATTGACTGATGAATGGAAGGTGTGGTATATCTCTACGATGGAATATTACTCAGCCATTAAAAAGAATGAAATCTTGCCATTTGCAATGACATGAATGAAGCTAGAGAGTATTATGCTAAGTGAAGTAAGTCGGAGAAAGACAAATATCATATGATTTCACTCATTTGGTAATTTAAGAAACCAAACAAATGAGCAAAGGGAAAAAAAAATAAAGAGAGAGAGAGAAAGAAACCAAAAAATGCAATCTTAAATATAGAGAACAAACTGATGGTTATTAGAGGAGAGATGACTGGGGGTGGGGGATAGATAAAATGGGTGATGGGGATTAAGGAGGGAAGTGTCGAATCACTATATTGTATACCTGAAACTAGTATTACACTGTATGTTAACTAAGTGGAAGTTAAATAAAAACTTAAAAAATACATAAAGGATAAAAAAGTAAACATGAGATTTTTAAGGTGATGAAACTATTTTGTATGATACTGTAATGGTGGATATATGATATTCATTTGGCAACACCCACAAAACTGTAGAACGCACATTGAGCCTTAATGTAAACTATGGACTTCAGTTAATAGCCAGCTTTCAATTTCGGTTCATTAACTATAACAAAATATTATGCTGACACAATATGTTAATAATAGGGGGACCTATGTTTACATACATGTAGAGGGAGGGATATATGGGAATTCTCTGTACTATCTGCTCAATTGTTTTATAAATCCAAAACTTCTAGAAAGTAAATTCTATTGATTTTTAAAGTTTCTATTAAGTATGTCACCTTAAAATTTAAAATGCCTGCTAGGGTCCTAATGAAAAAAATCTTTTAGCTTATTTTATTTAAATATATAAATATATACATAGATGCCATAAACACACTTGTATACCATGAATATATATATTTTCCCCCCATAAGCTGGATGTTAGTATTTGCCAGCACACTATTGCTTAGAGTAGTCCTTATGTCTGCTCTTTCTTTCTCACCCTTGAGGGCAACAACTTTGTTGTATTCGTTGCTCTGTCCCTATAGTTTTAAGCAGTACCTGACTTGTACTAGGAACTCAGTAAATACTTACTGAATTAATCAATGTGTGAAGAAATGAGTATCAAAATCAGCAATCTAGTAAATGGGTGTATCTTCTATTGAATTTATGTGTCTCTGTGAGGATTGAATTTGGTTAAAATAGAAATTTCAGAGTTCTGTTCCTTGCTGCTGTGGACTCTGGGCCTCCAGGTTCAGTGAAGAATCTCAAGATGGCTGCGTGAAAACTTGCTCTAAAAACCATTGACTGGGTAGCTTCTGGGGAGATTATACCCTGAAACCAGAAGGCCGTTACTAACTCCCTGAAATCCTGGAATGAGACACTTACCTCCAGGTTGGCTACTCTCCTTGAGAAACCACCTGCTATCGACTGGGCTTACTACAAGGCCAAGGTGGCGAAGGCTGGTTTGGTAGATGACTTTGAGAAGAAGTTTAATGCCCTGAAGTTTCCTGTGCCAGAGGATAAATATACTGCTCAGGTGGATGCTGAAGAAAAAGAAGATGTGAAAAGTTGTGCCGAGGTTTTGTCTCTCTCAAAGGCCAGGATTGAGGAATATGAAAAAGAACTGGAGAAGATGAGGAACATAAATCCATTTGATCAGATGACTACTGAGGACCTGAATGAAGTCTTCCCAGAAACCAAATTAGACAAGAAGAATTATCCCTATTGGCTTCACAAGCCAATTGAGAATTTATAAACTTGAGTTGGGGAGAAAGCTCTGGCCCTCATATTGTAAATGCTGGACATTAAAAATAATGATACGGGGAAAAAAAAGAAATTTCAACCAAATTATTTGTTTTAAACTGAATTTAGAAACAGACTTTGAAATTACTCCATCATTTTGACTAATGATAATTTTTATATAATATTTTTATATAACATTAATTTAACACATATATTAAAATATGGGCTTTTTAGGCATCCTATTTAGTGCCTTCATTTGAAGATGTTTATTACTATTAGAGAAGATCATTTATAAATTATAAATACATCAGTATACACATAACAAAAACAATATAGAAATTCGCTGAGATGATGCATGTTTCAATATATTTGAAGACAACTGCCTTTCACAATACAGCCTTAACATTTTTATTTGAATGTGTCTGAAATTGCATTTTCCCCATGGGACATGCTACACTAGGTTGTAAATGCTTTGAGGGTAAGAATCATCTTTCATTATATGTATATTTCTAATACCAAACACAACTGGAACTTGATATATATGTTTTTTAAAAGAATGAAACTCTATTGAATTGAAAATACTGAAGGCACTCTAGATGATCAAATAAAAATATACTGGTCTAATACAATAAAAACACATCCTTAGGGCAGGAGTTTAAAAGTTTCAGTATTTAATCTAGAACTCTCCAATTATATGGTTTTACATACCATACTTTAACACTTGAAATAGTGCCATGCCTCAGTGAAGACTTAATATTTAGACTCTGAGACCATGATGAAGTGGTTGGCCTTCACTGGGGGGCAAAATGGCCTTAGAGAAACAGAGTTGCTGAGCTTGCAAAGCAAGCTATGAAGGGAAAGGACCATCACAAAATATAACTGTCTTCAGCAAATTTCAAAGCCAATACCATACTGTCTTGATAACATATTTTCTTTAAAGATGTAATTGGATCCATATAATTTGGAGTGTTTAGAGTACAAAGCTGATAATGTCAGTCTCATTAACAGAGGGTGCCCATAAAACAGTGTTAACAGCTTTATTTACAGCGGAATAGCTACTGTATGTGGGCGCATCCAAGAAAGAATGACACAATTGTTACCACCATTTTCTACCAGCAGTAGGGTTGTATAAAAGGAGAGCACATACCCAAGTCAATCAAGGTCACTGCATCACACAATCTAATTCCTTCTTTTAAAGTTTATCTACATTTGTATCAGATAGGCTTTGATAACTTTAAATATATTTTGGAATGAAAAAGGATATGTTATAAGTAGACATCTATATGATATGGAGATAATGCTATATTTAGATATATAGACATATAGACGTGTGTGTATGTGTGTGTTTCATGTATATGTTACATATGTAACAGCACTCCATATCACAGTGAGCCCATGAGGTATGTTTTTAAAGTTGGTTTATAGTTTTTTTAAATTTAGTAATCTCCTAAAGTTGAAATGAATTTTCTAAAGGCACACAGCCAGCAAGTGGCACAGCCATGATATAGTCTGAACTCGATACCTATTCTTAAATATAATACACCAGATGACTCCTTATTTTTCTACTTATTACTATATTTTCATGGCTGCATAATCTCTCATTCTTTTCTCTTCCTGATATCCCCAATAGATGATTGTTTCCTTCAGTTTTTCATTACATTTCTCACATCCATTTCTTTTGGATCCCACTTTAGTCACTAGACTGGACTTTTTTCACTTCATATGTTGAATAGTAAGCTGTATTCCTGCTTCCATGCCTCCCTCCTCAAGTTGGCAAATGTAGCATCTATAAGCGCCTCTGTAGGTCATCACTCACCTGCTACAGCCCTGTGTCCTTCAAAATCTCACGCTCACCTCTTATTTTCTGAAGATATCTGATCTGCTTCATGGGAAAGACAGCTTTGATACTGCTATGTGATTCTCATCTCACCTTTGCTCACACTTCCTTACATATGCAGTGTATTTTCATTTCCCCACCAACCAACTAAAATCCAGGCTGCCTTTGATGCCCAACTTTGATACACATGCTGAGTAGCGGCAGTGATGTCATTGTTACTATCAGCATCGTCGTCATCATCATCATCATCATCATCCTTGTTCTATTTTTGTAGACACTAAGAGCATTGCTACTCAAAGACCAAAGCCTGGGAGACCCTATCCATTAGCAAACTGGTTCTTTTTTTTTTTTTTAAAGCAGAGCTTTTATTTATTTATTTATTAACATATAATGTATTATTTGTTTCAGGGGTACAGGTCTATGATTCATCAGTCTTACAAATTCACAGCACTCACCATAGCACATACCCTCCCCAATGTCTATCACCCAGCCACCCCATCCCTCCCACCTCACCACCACTCCAGCAACCCTCAGTTTGTTTCCTGAGATTAAGAATTCCTCATATCAGTGAAGTCATATGATACATGTCTTTCTCTGATTGACTTATTTCGCTCAGCATAACACTCTCCATTTCCAACAACATCGTTGCAAATGGCAAGACCTCATTCCTTTTGATGGCTGCATAATATTCCATTGTGTATATATACCACATCTTCTTTATCCATTCATCTGTTGATGGACATCTTGGCTCTTTCCACAGTTTGGCTATCGTGGACATTGCTGCTATAAACATCGGGGTGCATGTACCCCTTCGGGTCCCTACATTTGTATCTTTGGGGTAAATACCCAGTAGTGCAATTGCTGGATCATATGGTAGCTCTATTTTCAACTTTTTGAGGAACCTTCATACTGTTTTCTACAGTGGCTGCACCAGCTTGCATACCCACCAACAGCATAGGAGAGTTCCCCTTTCTCTGCATCCTTGCCAACATCTGTTGTTTCCTGACTTGTTAATTTTAGCCATTCTGGACTGGTGTGAGGTGGTATCTCATTGAGGTTTGGACTTGTATTTCCCTGATGCTGAGTGATGTTGAGCACTTTTTCATGTGTCTGTTGGCCATTTGGATGTCTTCTTTGCCTAAGTGTCTGTTCATGTCTTCTGCCCATTTCTTGATTGGATTATTTGTTCTCTGGGTGTTGAGTTTGATAAGCTCTTTATAGATTTTGGATACTAGCCCTTTATCTGATATGTCATTTGCAAATATCTTCTCCCATTCTTTCAGTTGTCTTTTGGTTTTGTTGACCGTTTCCTTCGCTGTGCAAAAGCTTTTTATCTTGATGAAGTCACAATAGTTCATTTTTGCCCTTGCTTCCAAGGTCAGGAACACAGCAAAGATGTCCACTATCACCACTGCTATTCAACATAGTACTAGAAGTCCTAGCCTCAGCAATCAGAAAACAAAAAGAAATAAAAGGCACCTGAATTGGCAAAGAAGATGCCAAACTCTCACTCTTTGCAGATGATATGATACTTTATGTGGAAAACCCAAAAGACTCCACCCCAAAACTGCTAGAAGTGATACAGGAATTCAGTAAAGTGGCAGGATATAAAATCAATGCACAGAAATCAGTGGCATTCCTATATACCAACAACAAGACAGAAGAAAGAGAAATTAAGGAGTCGATCCCATTTACAATTGCACCCAAAACCAAAAGATACCTAGAAATAAATCTAACCAAAGAGGCAAAGAATCTGTACTCAGAAAACTATAGAATACACATGAAAGGAATTGAGGAAGACACAAAGAAATGGAAAATTGTTCCATGCTCATGGATTGGAAGAATATTGTGAAGATGTCTATGCTACCTAGAGCAATCTACACATTTAATGCAATCCCTATCAAAATACCATCCACTTTTTTCAGAGTTGGAACAAATAATCCTAAAATGTGTATGGAACCAGAAGAGACCCCAAATAGCCAGAAGAATGTTGAAAAAGGAAAGCAAAGCTGGTGGTATCACAATTCCGGACTTCAAGCTCTATTGCAAAGCTGTAATCATCAAGACAGTATGGTACTGGCACAAAAACAGACACACCGATCAATGGAACAGAATAGAGAGCCCAGAAATGGACCCTCAACTCTATGGTCAACTCATCTTTGACAAAGCAGGAAAGAGTATCCAATGGAGAAAGTCAGTCTCTTCAACAAATGGTGTTGAGAAAATTGGACAGCCACATGCAGAAGAAGGAAACTGGACCATTTCCTTACACCACACACAAAAATAGACTCAAAATGGATGAAGGACCTAAATGTGAGACAGGAATCCATCAAAATCCTTGAGGAGAACACAGACAGCAACCTCTTCAACCTCAGCTACAGCAACATCTTCCTAGAAACATGGCAAACTGGTTCTTACCACTCCACAGTAAGATAAGGACTGAAAAAGAAAGAAAGCATTCAGAAACCTTGATACCAATGTAACAGTGCTGTAACTTGAAATATGAGGATTGAAAAGTATCAATTCTCAACTCATTTGAAATTAAAATCCAAGAAAAAAAGCTGGCCCCTCATCATAGTTGGTTTGAGAAATATTGCTTTATAGTCTTCTAAAACATTTTCACATGTAATATAGCATTTAATTTATGCCAAGATATCAAGAATAGATACTGTGCTCATCTTATAAATGTAAAAAAAAAAAAAAAGGCAAAAAATAGGGCTAGGAAATGTATGTGATTTGCCAAAACACATATCTTGTTGGTGGTAAAACTTTTTATTCCAAATCTGGTGATGCTACTCTCTGTGCTTCTACTTACACACTAAGAGGAACCACACAGTAAAATTTTTCCCCTTCTGCCTGGCCAAAACAGAGTAGACAAAATAATTTGTTTGGGATCACTAAAGAGCCACTGGCTGCCCAATTGTTTTTTTTGTTTGTTTTTTTGGATTTTTTTTTGAGTAGGCTCCACACCCAGCATGGAGCCCAATGTGGGTCTTGAACTCATGACCCCCAAATCAAGACCTGAACTGAGATCGAGTTGGATGCTTAACTGACTGAGCCACCAAGGTGCCCCAAGTTTTGTCTATCAGTACAAATTAACCAAACATTTGTCTTCAAGAAAATGAAAGTAGTAAAATATATACTTATTATTTCTACTTAGAATTACTCTAAAGGCTGATTTACTCCCTCATTCATTCTTTTCAATCAGCTAACATTTGCTACATTTAGTGAACACCTACTATATCCCAGGCATTGTGCTTAGGGTTGGGTATACATGAAGAACAAAATAGGTTTTCTACAATGAGTCACAAATAAAAAATGACATGGGGTTTTGGATCAGTTTTCTTATATTTTATGTAATTTGTATCATTTGGAATCACTGGAAACTCAATTTCCTGTTTTATAACACAAAAGCTTTGAAAGAATTCCATCTGATGTGGAAATAAAATTCTGCACAGCTTCACCTTGCTGCAAGCTACTAAGCATTAGCTTCTGTCTAAATGTTCTTTCTCTAATTGCTTTCTTTAGGATCACTAATCTTCCAAAGAATCATTGTTTACATTATGCCTTTGCCCATTAACCAGAGAAGCATTTCTTTCCACCCTATCCCCACTCCAAGGAAGGATTAAGAGCAACTGTTAACACAATAATTAAAGCTCAGTTTAATTTCTATGATCCATTTGCATTTGCAGTAAAACACCGTGACTGTGGATTCCTGGAGAGTTTTAAGTGCCATGGGGTCAAGTTCGTTCTCCTGCCCTAAGTGACCTGTACAGCAAGAAGGCAAGGCTTATCATGTGGAACACAAAAACACTCAGATTCGATAAACAAGGTCATTTTGGATGCTCTGTTTGCACAGGAATAAGCATTACAGTAACTACTGTTTTTATTTTCTATAAAGCTGAAAATCAACCTAGCAAACACCGTACCCAAATATCTATCGCAGCCTGAAGTGGAGTCTCAAAAGCACAGTGGCCCAGAATTTTGATCCACTAAGGAAATCAATTCAAGAGCAGATGCCCTCAATATATGACCCATTCTCAGAGCCTGTGATTCTAGGTAGCACGCAGATTCCCAGAAACGTGTTAGATTAGAGGGATGACAGTGGTGTCACACAGACTTTGGTAGTTATTTAAAGTTAATTAATTTAACCTGACCTTTCCCTACAACTATACGGCACAATAGACTACTGGTGATAATTGATTCCAGAGAGCCTCTGAAATGGTTCAAGGAAAACACAGCTGTGCTGTGTAACGGTTCTTGTTTGGTCTGGATTATAAACTATTTTTAGTACTTAGTTAATAAAGCTGATTTTCTTAAGGGGACTGTAGTGGAGTACATGAGCTGCCGTGTCAGATGCTATTGGAATTGGGATTTGCAATGGATGAACCTAAGAAAATTAAGTTCACCAATACTGCCTGATTTTTAGAGCTGAGCCACTGGTGTACTTGCTTGTGGAGATACCTAATGAAGGTAGTTAGAACCTATTTCATGGTTTCCCAAAATAAATCTACTTTTGAAGTCACAGAGGACTCAATAAAGCCTATCTCCCTTTATTTTATGCATTGACATTTTATTAATTATAACAGCAGTAAATGAAGATTTCTGAATATAATGATAAGCAACATATATAAAGTGCTCCTTATAAAGGCTTTATATATATTTTTCCATTTTATGACCCTCATCTTTTCCCATTTTGACATTGTTAAAGCTGACGATATATCATAAGAGTGAATCTTAGAATCAATGACATCTTAGGTTCAGTAAAATATGGCAACTAAGGTAATCTAAGCAACTTTCTAAAGGACGTACTGCTTTTACTCCCATCTTCCAGAAGAGGAAGCTGAAGCACAGAGAGATCTTAAGTAACTTATACAAAGTGACATATGTGGTAAATAACGGAGCAGTGACTTAAATGTAAGCAACCTAGTTCCACATTCAAATCCTTAATCACTGTGAAATGTCTCAAGGATCCATTTAGATATGACTCAAGTGCCATGTGAACAAGACCTTCTCAAAAGGAGCCACCATTTTCAGTTTCATTTTTGTCCCATCAGTATGAAGAAGGCATTAATACATAGAAAATAGAAAATATATAGTATTCTGTGTATGTTTATAGAAGAGTATATCATATGGTGCAAATCTTTATATTTTGTTTTCATCATTCAATATTTTGCATGAAGTCCTTTTTAACTGCTACCTAATATTCTATTACATGAATGGACATGTAAGTGATTTTCATGTTTACTTACTATAAACAGCCCTATAATGAAACATGTTTAAACGTTCTCATTTAAACAAATTATTTTCTAAGTAGATATTAGGAATTGGAATTTTGGGGTCATGCATATGTTTATATTTGCTTTTTTAGAAGATTTAAATATTTTAGCTATAATACACCAAGCCCGTTATATAGCACTTTATTCCTAAGATCAGCAAGTTATTTATAATTATATATTAGAGCAGTTATTTCTCAAACTAATTTGAAGTGCTTTTCTGCATCGTGCAAAGAATCCTTTATACCATTTTGATTTAGGTTCGTACACACTCTAAAGATATTTTGCATAAAGAACTTTGTACATTTGAAGAGCACAGCAATAAGACAAGACTTGCTGCCAAGAGTAGTTCTGTGCTATATGTCCAGGAAAAAAAGTTGCCCTTGTTATTTTTCATCATTCAAATGCCTCTCAAATTTGTAAAACACATCAAGACTGACATTTTGCCTGTCACAAATGGTGCTAATGTGGCATCAAATGATATGATAAAAATTTACCTCTTATTGGATCAAAAAATCATGAAGAGGAGAAAAAAATCCTGTTTGTCATATTCTTTTCATCAGCACAATGGGTTTAGTCCTCTTGACTCCAAAGTGTTTGTTTTCATAAATTATTTCTTCCAAACTGCAGCAATGTCTAAATGACAGAATGTCTGCTAAGGAGAGTACACATGGGATCAGTTTATTGCCATCTTTGGGAAGAGAATGCCCATTCTCAGCTTCCTTCAGAGATGCTTCTTGTCTGTGTTCTCAATGTAGTTGTTTTGCATTAAAAATAGTTATGTCATCATAACACCTAATACGAATAACAGGACTGTAATCTTAAAATGGTGTAGGCTTTTGTGTATTAGCTGATCTGCTGTAAACCAAACTTTCTTCAAAGGCAAGAAGCTATTAAAGATGAATTTATTAACTTAAGTATCAAGTCCTTCACACAGTCTAAACACAACACTTTTCTTACAGCTGCTGTAACACACAGCAGCACTTCAATTAAAAAATAAATATTCACATGGTTTAGGAATAACTAAACATAATAAAAATAGCTGTCTCTGAGCCGCTGGGTGTTACATTTAAAAAGGCACCAGAGAGTCCTCATTTGGAAAGTTGCTTACAAACTTCAGTATCAGAGGATGCATAAATATGAAAGACTTTACTTCATTTCATGATGTTTTATCCCTTTAGTCTTATAATGGAGAGTTGACATTCTTCCTTCCTTCTTAAGGTTTTCACCTTACAAGGAAGAAAATGCAAGGAGAACAAACCCTTTTCTCATGTTCCCTTGAGCTATTATGTCAGTCCACCAAATTAGTTCTTGGCCATGCGTTGGCTCTACAGGGCAGTAATAAAGCTAATAAATTAATCTTTTAAAATGTAAAAATACTATGGATACGCAAATAGCATGCAAATCAAGGCATTGAAAGTTATTCAAATGGAATTATGGCTTCTTATCCAGCCTTTTCTAAAGACCCCAGAAGTACAAAAATGACCATACCAGAGAGATTTTTCTACTCAAAATATGGTCTGGATCAGCAGCATCAGCCTCACCTGTGAGCTTGTTAGACTTACAGGCATTCTCATACCCACCCCCATTCTAGAACTTGTAAATCAAAATTTGCACTGTAACAAGAACTCCTGATTCTCAAACATTAAAGTTTGAGGATTGCCCTATATAAGTCAGTAATAATTATGTTTTTAATTTTCAATAGACCAACTACAATCAGCAGTTGCAACAGTGTTTTGCTTAGCTAATTCAGCTAATTGGAACAGCTAGTTCCAGCAACAGCTAGTCGGAAACTTCCCCAGATTCTCCACTCTGTCCTCAAAAAAGTGTTCAAGAGCCTTTAGATAAAGGTAAAATTAGCTTATAGTGTTTACATTTAGAATATTTACTCTGGAGGATGGAGTACAACTTAATACTTCTCACTATTTAACAAAACAAAAATTGTTAAATATTTATGAAAATAAATATTATTTATGGTTATTTGGAGGTGAAAGATTTATGTCCTCCTGTCTCCCACCACATTAAAGACATATCATAAGAAAACATCATAAATCATCCACGCGTTAGTTTTATGTAGATAAGATTATTATCTCACCATTTTGTCTAGATTTATGACAATGCCTTTGTAGTTTATCTCATCAAGAACCCTATTTCTTATTTTATAATCATTTGTTCTATAAAAATTAGTTCATGGGGGAGAAGTCAAATTGATTTTAAAGTTAGAAGCATGTATCATTTAAAATAATTTATCTTTAAAAAAAACTAACAAACTCTTTTTTCCTCCCATAAAAAGAAAAATAAATAAAAATGTTTTTATAACCAGACAAGGGTCTAGCTAAATTGACCATGTCACTTATTTATTCTAGGTCTTTGTTTTCCCATCTGTAACATGAGGAGGCTTTATCTGTTTATGATATACATTCATATGTAAAAATGTATGATTATGTGAATCTACCATTTATTCTTAGCCATGCTATTTCATGATATGAATAAACACGTACAGTTTGGCAGACTTTCCCAAGATTCCTAAAGCTTGGAATGGCACAAGTTTAAATAAATTAACCAGAAATGATGAGAAACGGGTTTTGGTGATGCACAATGTTTCTATACAGCAAAATAAAGCATATTGACTAAAGAAATGATCATTCCATTTTTATTATATTTCATCAACTTGTACATATAAGGGTAGAATTTATATGTGTGGAAAACGTGATTATTTATTAAAGCAATGCATTTCTATCACTGTCTTTGAGGTTCTTCCAGAGGCTAATATAGGCAGAACCACAGGTAAGAACAATTAGTCTCAGATTGAGACATACTACACCATCTCATCTATTTCTCTATCCTCAGCAGGAAATCATAGCTACTAAGTCAAATTTCTGGTCTTTCAAAGAGAATCAATTTGTTCACTATTTTACGGCATCCTTACTGCATGTTAATAAAGGAATGCTAAGTCTTTTAGCGTTAATATGTAGACATAGAGTCATGAAGGAGGTGGTCTGCAGAGGGGAAAGGGAGACTGAGGGCTTGTTACAGATTGCTTGTTCCCATTTGGCAAGAAAAAATTAGGACTGCTAAATTTAACACTTGTTAAAACCATTTCTATGAATTCTATTATTTTTATTTAAATTCAATAAGCCAACACAGAGTACATCATTAGTTTCAGATGTGGTAATCAACAATTCTATGAATTCTATTCAATACTGTTTTGGCAAAATATAATTTGTCCATGCAAAAATGACCCTGTTACTTGTATTATGCACAGGCAGTCTACAAGTTATGAACACAGTGTTCTAAAAAGGTCCTTTTCAAGTTGGTTGTTAGGAATATGAGATTTATTTTCCCATAGAAGTAACATTTGAAATAATAATTTTATTATATATTAATAATAATAATAATTTTCTCTAGTCAAATCAGAAAATTCTTTTAATTCCAAAATGTTGCTAAACTGAAATTATCAGACATTTGATAGAGAGTGTGTCTTGAAAATCAGTAGACAACACTGAAAGTAGCTTTGCCTAAGTAAAACATTCCTTCATTGTTGTTGCTACCTGAGTGTTCTGCCTAATATCTTCATCTTGTATTTATGTTTCTACCCAACAGTTATCCCCTGGAATAGTTTCATGGCCTTGACCCAGATTTTAAGCTGGTTCTTGACCTTGGCTAGTGGTGTGCTGAAGCCAGCTTGTATTGGTTCATAAGAGCTAATTCTTAAGTACTCAGGAATTTTGCAAGCCAGTTGTTCAACAGAGCCAATATTATTTATTAGATTTTTATACTTACAATTATATTAAAAATAAGAGTAATAAATAGAACTCATCAGTTCTAATTATTTTATACATTTTATTATTATCTACTCTCTTGAGGTTATTTATGGGTATTGCATCTGTCTAGTGGAAATACTACACAATGTTGTGATACTGCACATCTCTGTCCAACTAAAGATTCAGTGACATCATGCTGGTAGCTTGAAGTCAACCATGATGGAGTACATACACCAAGGACATCAGCAAACACAACAAATAAAGGCTTGATTACTTTGATTGTTGATTTCTAGACTGAGGGATAGGGAAGTATGACCTTTGAAACTGCTACCATTTTTGTTAATATAGTTTAATGAAATACAGCCATGTTCATTTACATATCTTCTGGCTGCTTGAATACTTGAGATTCAGAGACTACATGACCCACAAAGCCTAAAACAGTTATTATCTGACCATTTAATCAAAACCTTTACCAACTCCTGCTCTGGATTTAAGAAAAATGGAAAAAAAATGTTAATTTAAATTAGCTTAAAAGTATGTCAGGTTTGTCCCTGTTACATTGAGAATAGCACAGAAATTGAGGACATTTTTTTCCAGTATTGTAAAACTATTATTTAATTCAGGAAAGAAGTCAAATAAAGCTCCAAAGTATACCTCTATTCTTCCACTTTTGTTTTACTTGTTAATTTAAACTAAAATAGCAACTAACATTTCATGTCAAACTATGTTCACAATGATGTGAGTGATTTCTTTGTTGAACTGAATAATAATTAAACATTTATTTGTAGTCTCATTTTGTGACATAAGTGTTAGTAACAGAATTTTCTAAAACTGATAGTGAATTTCACAAGGTCACATATCAGATTTTATAAAAATATGTTTATTGAGAAAAGAGTGAGCAGATTGGGAAATAACTCCATTTGTCAAACCTCAGTTAAATTACAACTACATGCTAACTACCAATATAATAGTTTGTCAAAAACCAAGAGAGCATGTGATGATCAATTTACTATAAAAAATTTACAATAGTTTTACATATTTTATTATTTTTTAAACTGTATACTACATAACCTTTATATCAGTAACATTTATAATAAACTTATGTATATTGTATTAGTCAGAATTCTCTAAGGAAGGAAAAACCGAAAGGATAGATGATTGACAGATAGATTATAGGTTTAGATATGAGGATAAAGGCAGAGAGAAGGACAGGGAAAAAATGAGAGGAGAGAGAGAGATTTATTTTAAGGAATTGGCTCACATGATTATGGAGGCTTGGTAAATCCAAAATCTACAGAGTAGACCAGCAATCTGAAGACTGGGGTGGAGCCCAAAGGAAGTCAGCTGGCGGAATTCCTTCTTACTGAGGGGAGATAAGTCTTTGATCTATTAAGGTTTCCAAATAATTGGATGAAGCCCACCTCTCCACATTATGGAGGTAATATATTTCACTCATGGTCCACTGATTTAAATGTTATTCTCATCCAAAAATTACCCTCACAAAATCATCCAGAATAATAACCAAATATTTGGGTGCCATGGCCCAGATACCTTGACATATACAATTAACCATCACAGGCAAACAGACACATGGAAAGATGCTCAACATCACTAACTGTCAGAGAAATGCAAATCAAAACCACAGTGAGATAATCACCTTAAACCTGTCAGAATGGCTAGAATCAAAAAGACAATAAATAACAAGAGTTGGAGAGGATGTGGAGAAAAATGAACCCTCAGGCACTGTTGGTAGGAATGTAAATTGGTACAGCCACTGTGGAAAACAATATAGGGAGTCCTCAAAAAAATTAAAAATAGAAATACCATATTATCCAGTAATTCTACTACTGGGTATTTACCTCTCCCCCAAAAAATGAAAACACTAACTCAAAATGATATATGCACCCATATGTTCATTGCATCATTATTTATAATAGCCAAGATATGGAAGTAACTCAAATGTCCATTGATAGATGAATAGTTAATAAAGAAGTGACACAACACACACACACACACACACACACACACACACACAGTGGAATACTACTCAGGCATAAAAAGGAGATCTTGCCATTTGTGAAACATGGATGAGCCTAGGGAGTACTATGCTAAGTGAAATAAGAGAGAAAGACAAATACTATGATTTCACTTATATGTGGAATATAAAACAAAACAAAAATAAAAACACCCCTAAATAACAATGAACAAACAAACAAAAACAGAAACAGAACCATAAATACAGAGAACAAACTGATAGTTACTAGAGGAGAATGGATGGGGGGTGGGCAAAATGAATGAAGGGTAGTAGAAGATACAGGCTTCCAGTTATAGAATGAATGTCATGAGAATAAAAGGTACAGCATAGGGAATACAGTCCATGATACTGTAATATCATACTGTAATATCATCCTGATAGATGATAGCTACACTTGTGGTGAGCATAGCATAATATATAATCTTGTGGAATCACCTGAAACCAATGTAACATTATGCATCAACTATGCTTCAATAAAAAAATAACTATGATATACATTTATAGATTATTTTTTCTTTAAGTGTCATTTAAACATTAACCATCACACATTGACCCTTGCTCACCCCCAACTCTGAATATCCTGTAGAGGTCTGCCGGTTTAACAAAGGCTGTTCAGCTTTGTACTTCAAAGTTATAGCTGGAGGATGGATGAAACTCCTCCCTCCTGTGAGTCACGGCATAGATAAGGTCACACTCAATTTACCACACAATGACTGTGGACATACTAGCTGGATCTGGGTGTGATTGATGCATGAAGTAGAGAGAAGAAGGAGGAACATTGGTTCAGAACTAAGCAAGCTTTTGAAGTGAGCTTTGTCTGTATTTAGCATCCATTCACCCTCCTGAGCAACCCCTCTGTCACTGATATACTTGTGACTAGTTCTGGCCTTCATCCTGTCTGAAGAAGCAGGACCTCAGGTGGATGTGGAATAGAGGGCTCAAAAAAGCCATACCAATTTTTTCAATTACAAGTCTGCGTAGGCCTAGTCTTGTTAAATCTTCGTATGTTTTCTTGTCCATGTCCAATTGGAGTGTGTGGACAGCTGATAGTTATTTATGGAATGTTCTCTGGTTTACATTTAGCAAAGACCATGATAAGTTGATGAGATTTGAGTTCAAACGCATGATTAGCATTGGCCTTGCATAAACAAACCCAACAATGTGCTGTGTGTTTTTTAATAGTTGTTCCTACCTAATGGCATTAACTTCATCTTCAGTTTTGGTAATGATTAGGTTCACAGTGTCCCTGTGGGTCCCCTTCCAGCATATTCTTTCATTGAATGTGTGGGCCACCTGGCTAGAATATCTGGAACCCCATTAGATGCCAGACTTCTTAAAGAGACTTGGCAAGTGTTCCTTCCCCTCCTCTTCTGTTCAAGGATAGCCCTCTGGAAGCAGCATTTATTGGTTCTTTCTTAGGGGTATTTAAGTTTCTCCATTATGCTTCTATTGGTGGAAAGAAACGGTCCCTGACCTCTGGGAGTATTTACTTAAAAATTTACCTTTGGGAAACTTTTATGAGGATGAAATTTGAATTTGGGCTTTTTGCAGTTTGCAGATTCTCAATTCTGGAGTGACAGTTTATTTCATGTATAGAAATGCCATGAAAGATGATTGAGTTTTGTGGATTTAGTCTTAAATAACAGTTTGTTTCTGAGTGCGACCCTTAGCTTTCTACTACCAATAGTTGATTCTAACATTTTGGCAATCATTTAGGGAAACACACCTATGCAGCTTGATGGCATAGTTTATAAAAAATGAATTTATGAAATGAAGACAGAATACATGTGGATGGAGAATTTAGAAGAGCAAAAAACAACAGCAACTCTAAAACCTTAAAATTTTATAAGTCTAGCAAATGCTATGAAAATAAGCATACAAAAAAAGAAGTTTAGTTAATTTTAAAGGAACATATTTGTAACAATTATATATACATCATCTGCTGCATGTGCAGGAGGCAAACTTAGCAACATAGATGGCATTTGTTCTCCTGAAAGCTGCTTAGGGACAAAGCAGTGTGAAAAAAGCAAGAATAAAATAAGTAACACAAATAACAATTATTCAGCATAGGGAACAGGGAAATTATGTTTAAAATCATCTAACAAAGTGGCTTAGATTTGGCCTAGGTTCTGATGATTCCAAAATAAAGAATGTATAGAAAAGATATTCCTAAGAAGCCTACCACCATTTCCTGTATCACTAAGAAGAATATAAGGAACTGAAGAAAAAAAACATGACTAACAAATTGGTAAAATGATTTTAAATGTTGCTTTTAAGAAATTGTAACAGAATGTTTCCAAATGGATGACATATTTCAACTGAAAGCATATTAATATACTATAAAATAACTCCAGTATTTCGTGAAGTACACATCACAATGAATAAAATTACTTTTAAAGTAAAGTGATTAAATGATTAAGAATTTATTTCCCTTTCATTTTTCACATTTATTCAGACTCACTAATTGCTTCCCTTCTTTTTTGAGAGGTAATCTACTGAAGGTTTTTAATTCCAGGTAATTCTTCCTCCATTGTTAGATTACCAAATTTTTATATCAAGAATAATAGTTCAAAATTGTATAGCTTCAAAAATGTTCATTGGGTAGTTAAGTAAGTATCTGGATTTTAGGAAAGTGAGCTACTGTGGACCATTAGATTTGTAAGTGATTAGAGAAAAAAACTTTTATATTGAGTTAAACTGCAAAGAGAGAGAAAAAAAGGTACAAAAAAGGAAACCTGGAGACCACTAGCATTTAATGAAGGAAAGAACAAGAGGAGCTTTTGGAAAGTTATGGAAAAAATGAGAGAGAACATCATATCAGAGCACATGGGAGGGAGAGTTTTAAGAAGGAAGGAGAGGTTCAGAGAGTTTCAGAGAGATTCAAAAATTCCAGAGTGGTCAGAACTGAGAAATAAACATTGTTGGAGTAATCAAGAGTTTATTAATGAATTTCTTCCAGGAGAGTTTTTAGTCTTGTTGTGGAAAAAGTAGATAGAACTGTGAATTGAGTAGTATGTGGAAGAAAATGGAAACAAATCTAGCTACTTTTTTCAGAAAGGTTGGCTGGAAAGGGAAAGGAAATAAGGTGCAGGGGCAGGTAGACAGAGGCTGAATAGAAGTGATAATAGGATGTTAAAACTGGACCTGTTTTTCATTTCATCTAAAACCTCACACTAATAGCAAAATAGTAAGTAGTGAGATGCCAGCTTACCTAAGTTGGGGGTACCAAGGAGAGAGCAGAGGACCAGATCTGTGGCTCCTATCTGACCACCCACCTCCAGCCAATTACTTGTTCAATAAGCAGGATTTGCAGGATGACATAGAAAAAATTACTTCACTTTTTCCTTCCCATGTCAATAAAAGAGGCTAGAGACCTGAGTTCCTCAGGAAACTACAGATGATTTCTCCGAAGAGAGTAAATAGCATGAGTCCTCTAGACATCTGGTAAGAGGCACAGTACAGAAACTTCTCAGAGATTGTGATAAGAGCACTTTAAGGGTTATAGTGGACAAGCATCTGACAATGAAAGCAGCCAACAGAGAAGCAACTAGCTGAGGCTGCTTGTGGCACCAGCACAGAATATGTGAAATACTGACAGCCTTTTTTTTTTCTTTTAAGAGAGAGAGCAAGCAGTGTGGGGTAGGGGCAGAGGGAGAAAGAGAATCTCAGGCAGGCTCCACGCCCAGCGGGGAGCCCAATGCAGGGCTCGATCTCACGACCCTGAGATCATGACCTGAGCCAAAATCAAGAGCTTAGCCAACTGAGCCACCCAGGCGCCATCTGACAGACCTTCTTATATCAGGTGAAAGGTGTATGTTTCTCATGGATCAGATAGGACACACATGAGAAACAGAGCAGGCCTGACATGGCCATAGATGCTGCCTAAAAAGCCCATCTAGAAAGGCAAGGAGACTATAGGTATAAGACAATGGAGGCAAAGTGCCAGATAACCTGGCCTGAATCAGAATCCTAACCAGATTGTGGAAACTCAATAGAACATACGTTTCCCTAGTGCCCTCACAAAAACAGGAGATGGTTTTTAATGTCTGCCAGGCCATCAGAAACTGCATTTTACATTGACAACCATCAAATAGGATTTGGTTGCCTCTTACCTTTCCTCAGGAAATACTAAGAGAAATCTCTGGGGGAGAAAGGAAGAGGGTCCAGGTAGAAACGTATAGAGAAGACCAAGTGGGTATGGAGGAAGAGAATGATGTGCTTTTTTTCCTCAGGTCACCCTGTGTATTTGTTTTCTAGAACTACTATAACAAATTACAACACACTGGGCGACTTAAGCAATAGAAGTTTATCATCTCCAGTTCTGGAGGCTGAAAGTCTGAGATCAAGGGCTGTGCTCCCTCTGAAGGCTGTGGGGAAGGATCTGTCACAGGCTCCTCTCTTAGCTTTTCTGGTAGTACTCTGGCTCCTGGCAGAATAACTCATCACATGGCATCTCTGTGTGTATGTTTCTGTCTCTGTGTCCAAATTTCCCCCTTTATAACAAAGACATGAGTCGTATTGAATTGGGCCTTCCCTAATAACCTCATTTTAACTTGATTACCTCTTTAAAACCTCATCTCCAAATAAATTCACATTCTCACGTACTGGGGGTTAGAACCCCAATATATTTTGGGGGAAAGAGGTGGGGGACACATTCAACCCATAGTACCTGACAAGTCCTAATTTTTGAACATGTAGATTACATAAGAGAATAATTAATGCACAGCAGAAGGGGGAGGATTTAAAGTTAATAGATTTATTTCCCCAGGACTTCTGGGGAAAATGGTGGAGTAGGAAGACCCTAAACTCACCTAGTCCCACAGATACAACTAGATAACATTCATCTCAGTGCAAAACATATGACACCATACCTGAAATGGGGAGGGGAATGGGGAGGGGAATAAAGATTGGGTTCGAACTTAAGCAACCATCAACTTCATATAGACTGCTATATGCAAAAGAGGTTATATACAAACCTAATGGTAACCACAGATCAAAAACCAGTAATAGATAGGCAAAGAATAAAGAGAAAGGAATCCAAGCATACCGTTAGAGAAAATCAGCAAACCATGAAAGAGAGCAAGAGAAGAAAAGATCAGAGAAAAACTACAAAAACAACACAAAAAAGTAACAAAATGACAATAAATACATATCCATCAATAATTACTTTGAATCTGAATGGAATAAATGCTCTAATCAAAAGACATAGGCTGTGAGAATGGATAAAAAACAAGACCCATCTATACGATGCCTGCAAGATATTCATTTCAGACCTAAAGACACCTGCAGATTGAAAGTGAGGGGATGGAAAAACATTTATCATGCAAATGGATGTCAAAAGAAAGCTGGGATAACAATGTTCATATTGAACAAAATAGACTTTAAAACAAAGACTGTAACAAGACAAAGAAGTACACTATGTAATAATGAAAGGGACAATCCAACAAGACTATGACACAACATTTGTAAATATTTATGCACCCAACATGGGGGAGGACCTAAATACATAAAACAGGTAAAAACAAACAAAGGAACTAATCAATAGTAATACAATAATAGTAGGGGACTTTAACACCCCACTTACATCAATGGACAGATCATCCAAACAGAAAATTAACAAGGAAAGAGTGGCTTTGAATGACACACAGGACCAGATAGATTTAACAGATATATTCAGAATATCCCATCCTAAAACAGCAAAATACACATTCTTTTCAAGTGCAGATGGAACACTCTCCAGAAGAGATCACATATTAGGCCACAAAACAATCTCAACAAATTAAAAAAGATCAAAGTCATACCATGCAACTTTTCTGACCACAACACTTTGAAACTAGAAATCAACCACAAGAAAAAATCTGGAAAGACCACAAATATATGGAGGTTAAATAACATAAATCTCTAGCCAGACACATAAAAGAGAGAGAGAGAACTCAAATAAACAAAATCACAAATGAAAGAGGAGACATACCAACACCATGGAAACACAAACAATTGTAAGAGAATATTTTGAAAAATTATATGCCAACATATAATGAAAAACCTAGAAGAAATGGATAAATTCCTAGAAACATATAACCTACTAAACTGAAGCAAGAAGCAAGAAGAAATAGAAAATTTGAACAGAGAAATTATCAGCAATGAAATTGAATCAGTAATCAAAAAACTCCCAACAAACAAAGGTCAAAGACCAGACAGCTTCAGAGGTGAATTCTACCAAACATTTAAAGAGATAACACCTATACTTCTCAAACTGTTCCCAAAAAATAGAAAAGGAAGAGCTAACAGCATACTCAGTGGGAAAAAAACTAAGAGCACTTTCTTCCCTAAGGACAGGAATCAGACAAGGATGTCCCCTCTCACCACTTTAATTCAACATAGTACTGGAAGTCCTAGCCACAGCAATTAGACAACAAAAAGAAATAAAAGGCATCCAAATTGGTAAGGAAGAAGTAAAAATTTCACTATTTGCAGATGATATGACACTCTATATAGAAAAATCTGAAAAACTCCACCAAAAAACTACTAGAACTGATAAATTAATTCAGAAGCCACAGGATACAAAATCAATGTACAGAAATCTGTTTCATTTCTATATACTAATAATGAAGCAGCAGAAAGAGAAATTAAGAAACAATCCCATTTACAATTGCACCAAAAATAATAAAATGACTAGAAATAAACCTAATCAAAGAGTTGAAAGACCTGTACTCCGAAAACTATAAAATGTTGATGAAAAACATTGAACAATACAAGAAATAGAAAGACATTCCATGCTCATGGAATTGAAGAACAAATATAATTAACATGTTTATACTACCCGAAGCAATCTATACCTTTAATGCAATTCCTATCAAAATACCAACAGCATTTTTCACAGAACTAGAAGAAATGATCCTAAAATTTGCATGGAATCACTAAATACCCCAAACAGCCAAAGCAACCTTGAAAAAGAAAAACAAAACTGGAAGTATCACAATTCCAGACTTCAAGTTATATTACAAAGTTGTAGTAATCAAATAGTTTGGTACTATACAAAAATAGACACATAGATCAATGGAACAGAATAGAAAACCCAGAAATGAATCCATTACTATATGGTCAATTAATCTTCAACAAAGCAGGAAAGAATATCCAATGGGAAAAAGACAGTCTCTGCAACAAATGGTGTTGGGAAAACTGGATAGCTGCATGCAAAAGAATGAAACTGGACCAGTTTTTTGTATCATACACAATAATAAACTCAAAAGTAATTAAAAACCTAAATGTGAGATCTGAAACCATAAAAATCCTAAAGGACAACACAGGCAGTAAGCTCTTTGACATTGGCCATAGCAACTTCTAGATATGTCTCTGGAGGCAAGAGAAACAAAAGCAAAAATAAACCATTGGGACTTCATCAAAATAAAACGCTTCTGCACAGCGAAGGAAACAGTCAATAAAACTAAAAGGCAACCTACTGAATGGGAGAAGATATTTGCAAATGACATATCAAATAAAGGGCTAGTATCCAGAATATATAAAGAATTTATATAACTCAACACCCAAAAAACAAATAATCAAATTTAAAAATTGGCAGAAGACATGAACAGACATTTCTCCAAAGAAGACGTACAGATGGCCAACAGACACATGAAAAGATACTCAACATCACTGATCATCAGGGAAATGCAAATCAAAACTGCAATGAGATGCCACCTCACACCTGTCAGAATGACTAAAATCAAAAGCACAAGAAACCACAAGTGCTGGTGAGGATGTGGAGAAAAAGGAACTCTCTGGCCCTATTGGTGGGAATGCAAACTGGTGCAGCCACTGTAGACAAGAGTATGCAGTTTCCTCACAAATTTAAAAACAGAACTACCCTATGTTCCAGTAATTGCACTGTTTGCTCCCAAAATACAAAAACACCAATTCAAAAGGATACATGTACACCTAGCATTCTGTACAATAGCCAAATTATGGAAGTAGCCAAAGTATTCACTGATAGAAGGATGAATAAAGAAGAAGTGGCGCGCGTGTGCGTGCACACACACACACACACACAAAATGGCACAATGGAATATTATTCAGTCATTGAAAAGAAAGAAATTTTGCCACTTGCAACAACCTGGGTGGAACTAAAGAGTATAATGCTAAGTGAAATAAGTCAGAGAAAGACAAATACCATATGATTTCACTCATATGTGGAATTTAAGAAACAAAACAAATGAGCAAAGGGAAAAAAGAAAAGACAGACAAACTAAGAAACAGACTCTTAAGTATAGAGAATTGATGGTTACTGGAGGGGATTTGGGTGAGAAGATGGGTTAAATATATGATGAGGATTAAAGAGTACACTCGTGATGAGCACTGGGTTATGTATGGAATTGGTGAATCACTATTTTGTACACCTGAAACTAATACAACCTTGTACGTTAACTATACTGGAATGAAAATTTTAAAAAATGAATAAAAAGTAAAGTTAATAGATCAGCCTCAAAACTCAGGGAAAACAAACCTCCTCAAGACTAGTAAGTAGTAGGAAAAAACGAATGATGGCAGGCTCAGGTGAATCATAAGAAAAGTTGTAGGGGCACAGATGGATAAAAGAAAATATAGCTTGCTATATGGTTAAAGAATTAGAGGGATAGTGAAATGGGTTGGCCCAAGCCCTCAAGAGGAGGAACATGACAGTTTCTAATGGGAGGAGTGATGGGAAAGGTCACAGCAAAGTGAAGATTGACTCAATATTGAGAGGATGTAAGAGAAGAGAAACCATGAACTTGCTGTGGCCTCAAACCACATTGACTGTGTGCCTTTGTTTCCAGGTTTGGCTTTTGTTTTTGTTTTGTCCTCAGAAGCACTAAAGCGTTTGACAGTGAGAAGACAAAGTACATTTTTGAAGTGGAATGGAAGAGCAGCAGACCTACTTGGAATTGGATAGATATAGCTTTGAATTTTGTCTCTGACATTCATTGTGCAGCAAGTTTATAAACTTTCTAGAAAGTTATCTTCCATTGTTTGTAAAATGGTTAAAATAATACTTTCTTTGTAGGGTTTTTATGAAAAATAAATAAAATGATAGAGGAAAATATCTAATACACTGCTTGGCAAACAGTAGGTACTCAGTAGTAGATTTTTATTATTGTTACTGTTCTGTTTTCAGTGTTAAGATTATTATCATCATCATCATTATCTCATTTTTCACCTTTGTAGGTTTGGTGGTTGCTTGGGATAAGAGGATGTGTAGGAGTTGAGTATGTTTCTATTAGTTGTTTTGGTGCTGTGTAAAACCTTACTAAATCTTAGCTGCTTAAAAGAACACATGTTTATTATCTCAAAGTTTCCACGGTTTAAAACTCAGTCATGCTTAGCTGGGTCTTGCACTCAGGTTCTCACAAGGCTGCAATCAAGATGTTGGCTAGGTTGCATTCTCATTGGAGGCTCAACTGGGGAAGAATGCACTTCTAAGCTCAATCAGGTTGTTAGCAGAATTCATTTTCTCACAGCTGTATTACTTGGGGCCCTGGCTTATTATTATCAGTTGTTGGTTAAGTCAGATCCTACTGGTATCCCATAGTTCCAGGAGACCACTCAAAATTTCTAGAGATGATCCAAATTACCTGGGACCACCTAGAGTTTCTAGAGACCATGCAGAGTTCCTGCAAACTATCCTGAGTTCCTGAAGACCACCCACAGTTCCTAGAGACCACCCTGAGTTTCTAGAGACTACTCAGAGTTCCTTGGCACATGGGCTTCTCCAGCATGGCCACTTACTTCATTAAGTTCATAAGGAGAATCTCTAGCTCTATTTTGCTAAGATAGTCTTTTTTAACATAACATATTCACAGGAGTGCCATCTCATTCCCTCAGTCACATGCTATGGTTAAGAGCAAGTCACAGATCCTACTCACACTCCAGTGGAAGGGCTTAAGCAAAGATGAGAACACCAGTAGTTCGGAATAGTTGGGGTGTCACCTTAGGGTCTGTCTGCATAGTTGTATCAGGAAGTCCTCCATGAGTAACGAATTCACAAAATTGAATGACTTGATGTAGATTCTCTCATTCTCCTACAATTATTAATAAATATCTCCACTTACTTTGACAATTTGTCATGTTGGCTCTATTCTTCAAGGTGGATAGGAAAAACACATGATTTAGATGGCATTTATTACAATCTCCTATTAAATATGCAACCAAAAATAATGAAACATCAAGGTATACTTATAAGTCAAACAAAAAAGTTATTTCCCTAATAAAAATTTAATTACCTTAAAAGAATAAAAATTAGGCATCAATGTGGCCAATAGGCAGATAAAATAAAAAGTTGACCAAACATCAGTGTTCTCTTAATTCATTTTAGGCAGTTTCTAGAGAAAGTTCTCCAATATTGTTCTTAGGCAACAATGAATATTAAATAGAAATTTCTGTGGTTAGGAATGTCTAAAGGCAAGCCATTTACCAGCATTAAAATGCATGGTATTCTAACTTTCCTGCACAGAAGGCACAAAAGACAGTGAACTAGAGATATAGTTGGGGGAGGAAAAGAAATTTATTTTGATATCTTGAAGTGCAGCTTCCGAGAAAAGGTAGGACTTGTCCAAATCTCTCTTGCTCAGAGGGGTCCCCCCAAACCATGCCAAGTAAAATAACTCCCCACCACTTTCCACTTTCCACTTTCCAACTCCTTACTCTGTAAGTTTTTTCAAAGTCTTTATCATGATGATCAGACACTATTATAATGTGGTTGTTTATTATGTTTCTTCCTAACTAGAAGATAAATAGTGTAAGCATAGGTTTTGTCAGTTTCACATGTGTGTTTCTAATGTTTTAAAGGTGTCTAAGGGTGCCTGGGTGGCTCAGTCAGTGAAGTGTCAGACTCTTGATTTCGGCTCAGGTCATGATCTCAGGGTGGTGAGATTGAGCCCTGCATCAGGCTCTGCCCTGGGTGTGGAACCAGTTTAAGATTCTCTCTCCCTTTTCTCCCACCCCACCCCTCCCAACACTCTCTCCTTCTCTCTTAAAAAACAAAACAAAACAAAAAACAAAGAGTCTAGCGCTCAGAAAACAGTAACTGTTCATTGATGAAATGAATGCTATGACTTCATAGCAGCAGAAAATATCCAGCTAATGTTCTACCCAAGGGGCTGAATCAGTTTGAAATCAGGTTGAGAGGCCTTGAAATTTCTTAATTATCTGAGACACAATTTGTATTCTATTATCATTATTACTATATGGTATATAACTAAAATTCTGAAGACATGGTAAGTTTCTATTTTTTTAAATCCATACTAATTCACCAAATTCAGTAATCCATAGAGGGATTATCTATCATTGATGAGATTTAGAAAAGTTCTACTCTGTTTGCTTAATAGTCTTTTGAAATAGAGATCCAAGCTGATCACAAAATATTAAATCAAAAGAATATTATCAACAGCAACAAAGATATTGGTCTCTGTGTGTGCATGTAAAATAATAATTTTAATTCAGCTGTAGCTTCTATGATATCTATTAATTTCAAGGGCAACTGAAATTACTTTGAAAATTAAGTTCCAATACTGCTTCATGGGGTAGGAGGTATTCTGAGTGAGAATGTTACAAAAAGCAGAGAACTTAAAATACCTCAAATAAAACTTAATTTTAATAAATAAAATGGATGAATTTAAACTTTTAGAGAGTGAGAAATGCCTAATTTTTTCAGATCCTGTAGTTTACAGCCTTGAACAGCCTGAACTACCTACCTATACATCAGGTATATGCTGGTTCTGCACAGAAACCTCAAGGGAAAAACAATAGTAAATGACTGCCTTAGGTTTGCTCAAATAAATTCCTCAAAAAATCTCTAAGGATGTCACAATCTGGAAAAATCATTCTGAAAATGCACTCTTATCTTTCACAGTACTTTTCCAAATATACTTGTTTGTGTTTTCTCTCTATTTAAAATAGTTATTATCCTTACTGATTTAATTTGATAAAACTCTTATTAATGTAAGCATGACTTTTCTCAAAATACACTTGAAAAAATATCAAGATTAAGATTTATTGGTTTCCTTCCACAACAAGTCTTATTTATATTCAAAGTACCTAAACATTGGTCTCTAATGGATTTTTAATTTAATTTTAATTTAATTTAATTTAATTTAAAAGACAATGACTCCATCAACTTTCCTACTCCTTTTACCTCAACTGGTCCAAGACCCTCTGAAGTTAATTTCCAGAAACTATTTATTCCCACAGCAAAATAAAGTCCAGAAGTGAAGTGAAGATTACTGTTTTTCTAATCACAGGTTGTGACCAATTAGTGAATTGCAAAATTGGTTTATTGTTTTATGTCTTAAAAAGTGAAATAGAATAGAAAAGAATGTAAAATATCAATATAAATGACAGGTTGTGAAGATAAATATTTTTTGAAAATGTTTTATTGTGTGCATCTGCATTTGGTCAAATGTAAAAAGTTTAGAATGGATTCCAACCAGGAAAGCTTGAAAAACACAGGAGTAAAGAATGGATTTTAGAGGCAAACAGGCCTAGCCCAAATGCTGGCTGTGACACAGAGTAGGTAACCTCTCACAATCTCATGTTTCTCCTCTAAAATTGTGATGATTGTTCCAGGTGGAGAACTGGAAGAATATCAGTAGATTAGAACCACTTTGAACATGAGATGGGACAAACTGGACTGACATCAGATCTCATCCACATCTGCTTTTGTCACAAACATGCCAGATTCCCAATGTGAGTGACATACAGAAGTGAGGAAGACCTGACCCAAAATTTAAAATACAGGTAAAAAATACTGACAAACAGAAAAAGTGTCTTGCACATTGCAGTCAGCCAACTGACTCTTAATCAATGCCCAAGTCATCAACCTGTTTTACTGTGCTGCACTGGGGTCTGGGAGCTAGCACAAGAGATATGCAAAAATGAGTCATGATCTCCATGAATAACATTTTAAAAGGCTCGACCATAAATAACTTAGCATTTATATGAAATATAAAACTTGTTAAATGTTTTAATGTGCCCTCAAATAATTTAGCTCATCGAATGTTTTTCCACTGAACTCACTCAAATTAGTTATCTCCAGAACTCTGAAATGTTAACTGTGCCAAGAGACAGCATTGGTCCAAAGGTTGAAAGTTGCTTCATAGAGAAATTTGAAATTGAGAGCCAATTAGAATCTCCTTGTTGTTAGAATTCCCTTGTCTAGCTGCCTCAGAGCTTAGAGAATTACTAAAGAGACATTTCACACTTTATCAAAGCCACTGTTACGCATTCTAGTACCTGAGTTAGGCAATCATCAGTTTCTACTCCGTGCAGACTTTCAATACCATCACTGGAGATGGAATTTGTTTTTGTTTTTATTTATCATCCAAAAGGAAAATTATTTTAATTGTATGGGCTTTAGATCAATCAGATAATCACTGCCTTAGATGCTTCGCAAAAGCAACTTTTTAATACATTCAAAACTTTTGCCCAGACTTAGCAAATTCTGAAAGATCCAATGATAGAATCTTTGTATGTGTGTCTTTAGGCAAAGAAATGTGCTTCACATTCCTTAAAACCTCTCAAATTTTCGTACTTGCATAATCATGTATCTCAAACGACATTTTAAAATTGCCTCAACCTAGAAAATTTCTGATTTATTTCACTTTCAACAATATTACAAGAAAGCCAACATCTTTATCTCTATAATAATTAATTAAAATGAAAGAAATTCAGGCCACTGAGTTAATAAAAAACCATTCCAAATATCCAGTAATACTGTCTTAAGACTAGTATGTTACAATCGGTCTATTCATCTAATATTACTGGTTGGAAAATATGCTTCTTAAAAAGCAAGTTTAAAGATTATATTGTCACAAATGCAAAGAAAAAAAATGTTAAACCAATGTTTCAAGCTAAAAACACTCCTGATTTTTGGATTTCCTATTTCTTTCCTATTTGTTCTCTTCCTTATCTTCTACGACATAACTTGTCTTTCAGATCAAAACAAACTTAGACTTTTATCTGATTTCTTTCCAGCTGACAGAGTGTTTTGCTTATTACTTTAGAATGGCAAAACTCACCTTATTTTAAAGATCTACTGTATAATTATCTTTAATTAACGTAGTTTGTGAGTGGTAATGATTCTCTAAATTCATGGTATATGGGCTCCCTCCAGTGGCTAATCTAGCATCCACAAATCTCTTAAAATGGCTACTTAATACTAGTAAGCTTTTTTAAACAACGATCAGCCATGGTTTAAAAATCTCTGAGTTTAAATCTTACAAGAGAAAATAAGTATCAGGTGAGCATGTAGCCATAAAACATTCATCTGTTTATTCATTTAATGAGAAATGGTAGAACTTAAAATATGTGCCAGGCACCATGCCAACCTCTGGAGATTCAAGATAGGAGGCAGCTTCTTCTAGAAGCTCAGTTTGAAGAGAGGACTTTACAAACAATGACAAGCATCACCCATCAAAAACACAGTGAGGTGAGCACAGTAATGTCGGCATACACAAAGTGGAGTAGAGACCCCATAGAGTAAGTGAATAATCCTAGGCAGGTAGACCAGGGAAGACTTCTCAAGGGATCATAAAATAAGAATATGTGGTTCAGAAGAAGAGACATTCCAAGCAGAGAAAACAGCATGTTCAAAGGCTTAGAGTCATAAAATAGTTGAGCATATACAGAAAAATAAGTGTTTCTGTTTTGACTGATTAGAGTTCACCTGGGTAACCAGAAAGTGCTAAGGGTGTTCAGGAAGATAGGAATCAAAATATGGAGGACACAAGATTCCTACCTTCCTATCTGGAAGATACCTTCTTGATATGGATGAGCTACTAAAATATTTTTTAAAGGTAGTTACATGGATAGATTTCCACATGAGAAAATTACGGTGGTGTACAGTGCAGATTGGAGCAGGGATTGAAACCAAGTTCAGGGGATTCAGTTGGGTAATTCTTAGGGAAAAAATAAGTGATATGAAGGAAGTGAATGTCAGAGATTGCAAAATAGAAATAAGTAAATACAGTCAAGAGATGTTAAGATCTTAGGTTCAGGGCAGAGAAGGGAAAATGTGTCTATGATGCTGTTAGAAGTCAGGTTTACATTAAATTCAAACTAGTACCTAATTTATAAATTTTTAAAATTTAAAATAATGTCATTAGAAATTTATTAAATGTCATCAATGATAATTATATTTAATGAATGGAATAGTTGTATGAACAATATTAAAAGTTAATTTGGCTCATCTTTAACACTGGGAATCAGTAACATTACTGAAATATCTCTGCTGCTATGTCAATAAAAGAAATTTTGTGACACTATGTGTCTATTGGAAAGAATGTTAATGGAAACTAGGAAAAGAGAAGCTTGGGAAGTCTGAGATTCCAGTCCCTGAACAGTTTACTCCACTAACATGTTCAGTTTGAGTGGGCAACAGCTGACCTTTGGGAAACACTGATGCTTCAGATATATGTCATTCATATCCGTCCCCAAACTCCACAATTTGATAGTTTCCTACAGTGTAGATACCAATTCCCAAAGTAGATTGAAAAAAAAGTCTACTTTTCCTAGTCTCCTCTGATACTAAGACACACACAGGTGAGTTGGGTTCTATAAATATACCCATGGGAAACTGATTTTGAAGGGAATGAGGAAAGGCTTGGGGTATCCTTTTTTCCCCCCTGGTGTATTTTATGAACAGGCATCATTTTCCTGAAATGACTACGAAAACAACATTCTGTTTAGGAGCTCCCTGATTGTGGTAGAGGTCATGTGGTTTTATTTTTTTAATTTTTTTGAAGATTTTATTTATTTATTAGAGAGAGAGAGAGCAAGTGCATAAGTGGGGAGAGGGTCAGAGGGAGAGGAAGAAGCAGACTCTCTGCTGAGGGGGCAGCAGAACACAGGGCTCCATCCCAGGACCCAGAGATCAGGACCTAAGCTTAAGTCAGATGCCAAACTGACTGAGCCACCCAGGCATCCCATGAATATGTGGTTTTAAAGCTGGCAATTGTGTAGTAGTTTTCCGATACAATAATATATGATTATGATAGGGGCAGCAGCTCCTGTTTGAGGAAGATTGGCATTTTATTGATATGATATAGGAAAATGTTCTTGACTGTTTCTCTTTCTCTCCAATGTGTTCTTAAAACACTTAAACTAGATAGAGGTGAGATTGTTATCTGCGATTAAGAATTCTGGCCAGTACATAAACTGCTAGTTAGAGGCTGTTTCTCTTTCTCTCCAATGTGTTCTTAAAAAACTTAAACTAGATAGAGGTGAGATTGTTATCTGCGATTAAGAATTCTGGCCAGTACATAAACTGCTAGTAGAAGTCGTTGAAGGCAGCAGCTCCTTAAGGAAACAAGACATTGGGATTAGTTTTCTGATGACTATGTTTATAGGCAGTGAGCATGGAACACTGGTAAATCTATGAAAAGTAGTAATAAAACAGTTACTGCAGTTATCATCCAAGGACATATGAAATGCAGAGCCTACTGAAGGCAGACTTTGGCTGATTAGGTAGTGGCTTCAATAGACTTGCCACTTTGGGCTTTCCTGCTTTAGAGGTTTTTAAATACCTAAAGAAGAATGCTTAGATCAGTAGCTCTCTTGAGACTGCCACGTGGCTATTTCACACTGCTCGTGCCATTGAAAATAGGCAAAGGGAATTAATACATTGCCTGGGTGATTGATCTTGACTAGCAAGTGAAAATAGAGTGCTTTACAACATTTAAGAAAGAAGTATATATATTGAACCCAGGAGATCCAATGTGATCTTTTTGTGTACTTGTAGCCTCATGATTTGCTGCAGAAATCAAGACAGGAGCAGCTATTTTCTTCCCTCCTGACTGTCACATATTTATTTACATACGCTAGCTAACTCCCCATTCTCCTACCTCCTTTCCCCTTACTCTTCTCTTTTCTGTAGGGTGTGCTGGCTATGGCTAACTTTATCGCTTATTTCTTAGATTTCAGAATATTAAGGTGGGATTGTGGCTAAGCAAGAGAAGACACGAATGCGGAGTTATGTCTGCACAACCTCACTGAGATGCATTCATGTGACCATCATGTTGATTTAACTAGGTCTGAGAATCAAATGTTATCACTGTTATGCAGGAAAGGAGCAATCTACATCCTAATCCATGCCCAATATTGATTTATCTGTTGGTTTTGTTGTTACTGTTAGTTTTAAATAAGCTATATCTATCTTCTATCTTTATAGCGACCAAAACTTATTCCTCATTTTTTACCCTCCAAAAGGTTCTTTTTATAAACAGAGATGACTGGATAAGTCATAAGCTCTGAAGTTGTATTTTTGCTCATTCAAATGTTAGACTATGAAGTATGTAAATCAAAATGTACAACTTTCCATTCTTCTAGCATTTAAGTACTACTTTTGAGGCCAATTATTTTAAAACAAAAAAAGGAACAATGCACACTAAAGAGATAAAATTACATTTCAGTGATGTTCAATATCACAAAAAACTTTCATTATCACTGAACAGCAAAGACACCTGGGCATATATTCACTAACAAAACCCCCCTGAGATCTAGCATAATGGCAGTACTCTACACTAAAGCAGCTCATTGTAATGGAATTTTCCTAATATAGACATCTGAATGTGATTTCTGGAGAGTTTCATTTTCATTGTTATTGGAAGACAAACTTCATACATAAACACATAAGAAAATGTTGTTCATGCATAAACTACTTTCAGTTTATTTTTTCTGTATACTTCAGTATTTTCATATTATTTATATTTGTAATTTGCTGCAGTTGAGTTTGAAAAGGACTAAGATATATATTAACTCCCCGTTTACCAGAATTTATAAGTGCAGTATCTCCAGTCATAGTGCATATATCAGGCAGGATGTTTTAACTTCAAGTAACACAAACCAACTAAAGATTACAAAAACAATAGATTATTTTCTCAAATAACAGTAGGCCTGATGGTGGTTGTTTCCTGAACCAGCTGATGTAGTAGGTCAATTATGACAAGTTTGCTCTGATCTTATAGGTATTCCCCTAATGGTGCAAGTGCTGCCACAGCTCCAAGCAGCGCATACACAAAAGATAAGGTTCAAAGATAAGGAAGAAAGAAGAAGGTTTTCTCCTGGCCATCTCCAATTTTACTGGGCAGAAAAATGTTTCTGAGGACCTCTCAAAAGACTTCCCCTCAGGTCTCATCATCCAGAACTAGGTCATATGCCTTGAATTCCATCACAGACAATCAGGAATAGGGTGATGATGCTCAGATTAGAGCAAATATGAGTCATCCCCCGGGGCAGTCATTCCCATTAGGAGAAGGGGGGTTCTGCTCCCCAGGGGATATTAGGCACTGCCTGGAGACATTTCCGATTGTCACAACTTGGGGGGGTGTTACTAGAATCTAGTAAGTAGAGGGCAACACTGCTGTTATGCATCCTAAAATAAAGGACAGAAAAAAGGAGTGGAACCCCGCCCCCTCAACAAAACATCATCTGGCACAAAATATCAATAGCGCCAAGGTTGAGAAAGCCTGTTCTAGGATTTCACTCACCTTCTGTGGTTAGAATGCCTTTTGATAAGTGAACAAAATTAAGTTTCTCTTAGCAAGAACCCAAAGGGGAAAAGACTATAAGATCAATGGTTCTCAAACTTTAGAGAATATCAGAGGGGGATATAAAGGAAAAATAGAAAACATCAGAGACATATCTGGAGGGATAATTAAAGATTGCTGGACCCCATTCCCAGATGTTGTGATTCAGTGTTCCTGGGAATGAGGGCTCAAAAATGTGCATTTCTAACAAGTTTTCAGGAGATGCTAATGCGAACACCCCATGTTTGAGAACCAGTGTAGTCAACCATACCCCAGGAGATTATGAATAAGCATTGATCAGATTGTGACCTTAGACAATTAATGTAACCTCTGTGGGCTTCTACTTTCTCACTGGTAAAATCAGCAATATATGAAAGGTACATGGCTTTATATTTGGTGAGGTTTGACTCCTCTGTGACCAAATGTCCCATTGAAATTGCACTCCCTGCCCCTCATGGTATTCGTATCACATAACAGAAAATCAAAAAAGTTGTTTAAGATATAGAAAATTTGAACCATGTTAGCAACCAAACAGATCAGTTGAATTCCTTCTAAGTAGAAGACCAAAAACAGCTAGCCTCTATGTGAGGTGATGCAGTTTAAGGTAAATGGTTGGACAACTAGTAAGGCACATAGTAATCTCAACATTTTCGTGAGAAACAGCATTTGAAAAACTGCGATAAGATCCTGAAGAGGCTATTTACAGAACAAGAAATACAAATTATTAATGAGAAAATGATAAAATGTTTAACTTAACCAACAAAGACATGCCAATTAAAATAACCAAGACGTGCTTCTTACGCTTTGACAAAGATAAAAGAAAAAAAGGAAAACATTGCATGAGGGTGATCAGGGGAAAACAACCAGAGCCACAGTGGACACTATTTAGCAAATTTTGCTCTAGAAGGATGATAGAGTCAAATAAGAAAGAGATATCAAATTATGGAAAAATCAAAGAGGTAATAAAGTAGAATTTTACTAGATCTGGGCAAGAATAATAACCAGCTCTGAAACAAGAGAACAACATTATGGCCACTTCGTCATGATGATGTTGATGATCAGGAGGACACTATACCTTTACTTATTAACATACTACAAAAAGGAAGAGATTTTAGAAAAATATTCATTTAAGTATAGCAGGGAAGTGGGCGATATTTATACTTTATAAGTGCTTACATAGTATGAAGGAAAGATAACAAGACAACCGATGGGAAAAGAGTAAGAACTGACAAGTCACACAAGAAGAACCATAATATGAGATTAAGCCAATAAGGTAAATTGAAAAAATAAAAATAGTGGTATTAGGGTGGCATCACTGTAGTTGACATATTTATGTACACATATACACACATAAAGAGAAAAATAATTCACAAATTATTTGTTCACGAGGTAGGCCTGGTAAAAGATCTGACTGACCTTGACCTTGGATGGGGATAAAGGCCGGTGATTACTAAACTCTCCATTCCTGGTTTTTTTTTACGGACATTGTTGAATTTAGTGCACATAATAGCCCTTTCAGGAAATCAGTATTATCTCCATTTCACAGATGAAGACACTGAAGTTGAGGGAGATGAAGGGACCACACTAGTCCTGCCTGGCATCAAAGTCTGTGCTCTTTCTACTGTAATTCTGGTGTTGCCCTTGGATGGTGATAATAAACATCGTAGCATTAATGACTAACATTTATTGAGTAGCAAGTGCTGTGCTAAGCAAATTGCCTGTGTTATCCCATTTAATTCTCAATATAATCCTGTTATCTATTCCCATTTGTAGATGATAAAATTAAGAGGATATGTTCAAGGTCATATAATTCTTAAAGCCAGTTCTGCATGATTCCAAAGCCTACACATAAACAACTTTCTTGTATTTTCTTCTTTAAGGTAACTTTTTTTCTTTTTTAATAAGAGGAAAGAAATGGGGGGGGGGAGTCCAAAAGGAGATACAAATTTTCCACTAATGGTCACCTAACCAGTTTGAAAGGAGGCATCTGTTGTTTTATTAGGGATTAAGAAAGATGAGAAGGCCCTACCTGACTTGATTTAGCTCTTAATTTCTACCCTCACCTCCCAGCCCTAAGTTCTGGTTTAAAATAGAATTTTCATCATCAAATTTACTATTGGTTTTAGTCCCCAAAGTTTGGAGGAATGTGGAAAGTGGGAATTAAAATGGATTTAGAAGCTGCCTGCTTCTCTCCAAAAGTACACTAAACAGTTAGCAACATATGCATTAGGTAATTTTGTACTACTGTTAGTTGGACACTTAAGTAGTCAGGGCCAGGGTCCCCAAGAAGAAAAAGTGGAGTCAGGCCAGCTAAAATAAAAGAGCACTGACATCCTGTTTTGCAGCTTAGACAGGACCGCACTGACATTCTGCTTTGTAGCCTTTGCAGAAATGACTTCTGCAAAATGTCCTAAAATAAGACAATTAACCACAAAAGCATTTGTCAATATCATGGGCAAGGGGCAGTTAAGACCTAAGCCCTCAGATGTCAACAGAAAAAGACCATCAGCAGGTGGACATTAACCTAATAGGTAGACAGATACATAACCAAAGCCCTGATTGGCATGACTCAGCACACTCCAATTGCTTTAAAAAGTTCCGCAAAAGAGCTCACAAGAACCCCTCAACTTAGAAACTTCGAGGGCAACCCTCTCGGGCCCCCTCCTCTTCTGGAAGGTTTGTACTCTTGCCCAAGAAATTTTGCTTTGCTGCCCACCATTCTTCATCTTGTCTACCTCTTCATTCTTCAAAACAGCATGATCAAGAACCATGGGCACCAAGGGGACACAAATCCTGTAACTTTAACAGTGCAGGGAAGATACCAATGGCTGGCATGCATTACATGCATATATGCTTTAAAATATTGTTAAGCCTTGCAACAAACCTCTAAGGTAGATCATTCTCTCCAGTTCGCAGATAAGGTAAATGATGGTTAACTGACAGGATGGCTTAGAATGGTTAAATGAGCTATTGACTGGTAGAAATGGGTTTTTATTCCCTAACTAGCTCCAAACCATGTGTGCTCACCCAGGGGGCTAAACAGCAAAACAGGCAGCTTTACAAAGAGCTGTGAGAGTGAGAAGTACCAGGATACAAGTTTGCACAGGAAGACCCAGATTGACAGGCTATTTTAAGGGTAAAAAGGAAAGTTAGGAAGATTTAGATAATGGGTGAAGGATCTCAGAAGAAAAAAAAAAAAAAGGAAGACAAAGAAGAGTCTATAAAAAATGCATGTATAGTTTGTTTGCTTGCCAGTCAGCTTCCAAAATGTCAGGGATGTTCAGTGTTCCCCTCCACTGGGTGATAAGCTGTTATTCTTTGCTTTGTGTCATCTGAAATACGACACTCAACTTCAAGTTGAGTTTAGTAATGAAGAGTACCTAAGTGAAATCCAAATTGGACCTACATAATCAGATAGAAGTTGCTTTTCTCCATGTCAAAATATTTGTAGAAGATATATTATCTGTTTGCATTTAAAACTTTATTCCTTCCAAGTTAGCTTTAAGATTAGTGCAAAACATTCATGGATACACATTTTTTGTAGAGGCCTCAATAATTCATAGAGGTCTCAAACTATTGATCAGTCAACATGAAATAGCCTAATGTCTGATGGGAATAGATCAAGTTATCTGACTTTATGTTCTTTTCCTTTCTCTTTTTATGGAATAAGATTGTCTTCATGAAAAAAATTAAAAAAACATAAAGAAAGGAAGCAGGAATCCATGGAATTTGGGAGTAGCACCTAATGAAGCTTTTCCAATAACCAATGGAGTGACATCAGTGAAAGTTATTTTTCTTGATGTATTGTCTGTATTTATTTTAATATTTTGATTTTATTTTCTAGGAAGCAAGTCAAAGGGTTTCTGAAAGAAAATGGAATTTTTAAGAGATTTGTAACACAGTTATTTCATAGGAATAACCAGCTGCTTTATTTTTGTATAATTATAATGGTCTTTGGCCTTTAGCCCCATCAATACAAGCCTGTTTCTTCAGTCTTTGAGATCAACACTCAAACTTCACCACAGGCCCAAAGGAAGGATAACTTAGTTTCTGTCATGGTGACTTTAAGTAAACAACATTTGCAGTGCTAGCTCTGCAACCCCACACCTATAAAATGACTGCACCTGTCACCCACAACATGAAGTCTTGAGACCATAAGATAAACCAAAACCACGGAGTCATCTTTCTAAAAAGGGATGACCCATTTTAATAACTAGTAATATGCATAAGCTTTTTAGCCTCAGGACAGAAACTGATCATTAGAAGGATTTGGGAAGGCATTTCCTCCTATTTCAAACACAGTATCACAGAATTAGATGTGTATGTGGGGAGGCTCACTTCAAATAAGAACTACTGCCAAGGGCAAAACGCAATATTTGATGCAATGATTCAGTCATTTAAAATAGGACCCGAGCTCTATTGTGTCACATTCACACCTGTCTCTATTTTAAAAAGATCCTCAGAGTCTGCAAGGCTGGATTAACAGCACCATCTGAGACAGGCAAAAGGCCAAGTGTCGAAGCAAGCATTCTATGAAAATCAAAATTGATGGCTGTCACAGAACTTTATAGGTTGATGGAATTGTTCTGCATTTTGATTGTGATGGTAGTAGTTACACTGGTGCAAACATTTGTCAAAATTCATTGACCCATACATTTAAAATGGGTTCATTTCATTGTGTGGAAATTATACCTCAATAAAGTTGATTTAAAAAAATGACAGCTGTCCATGTTGACCATGAACACATGCCCCTCTGGCAAAAGCAATAGAAATCATGAAGTCAGTTCTGGGTGCACGCTAATAAAGATTAAATATAGCATTTAAGCCTGTGCAGTCAAGAGCAGAAGAACTTCCTTGTGAAAAGCTGGAGATGACAATTAAAGATCTATTGGGAACTTTATCTAACTAAAACAAAACTAGTCACTCACTATGGGACTCTCAAATATGCTTTTTCCTTTATCAAACCAACCATAGAATGTGTCAGAATGTTTAGTGGATTTCTAAAGGTTTGTACGTTATCTATAGGCACATAACTCACCATTAAAACGGGTAAAGCTCAAGCTCAGTATGCATATTAATTATGAAGAACACATCTTATTTTTGTTTTAAGAAAATAAAATGTAGCATCATTCTCTGGGATTACTGAAAATATATCTAAGAAATATGATCTTGAAGGCTAATTTCCTAAATATGTAATATTGTACATACTGAGAGGCAAACACATGTTCTAGAAACCACTTTTAATTGTGTGACCTTGGCAAAACCATATCTTTTTGGATCTATGTCTATTTTTACTACTCTAAAATGAACGGGATAGACCAGACAAAGCTCTATGACATAGAACAGCATAAATCACACTTAACTCTTGGATTAGAAGCTCTATTTTTACTAACTGGAAATTCTCTCTTTTTATCACCTAATGCTTTTCTTTTGTTATACTAGATTCGGAGAAAGGACAGTGCTGATGAGAGAATGAGGAAATTTTTTTAGTTATCTCATTGAGATACTCTAAATATACTAATCTCATTTCAGCATACTGGATTTGATATGAGGAATGTTCTAGAAGTTGAGGTTGCCAGGAAAATATTAGAAAGAAAAAGAATATTATTGGCAAAGAAAAAATAAAAAAGAAATGAAGCTATGATTCATCTCATTAATATTTAACAAAAGATCTATAAGAGATTAAAATATTTTTCATTGGAAGTAGTTGAATGCATCTTTGACTTTTGTGGAACTAACCATATGTTTTAGAAATTATGACATTATAGAATCTTGGATTTATAAGGGAACAAAAATGGTCATCAATACCAGTTGCTCCACTTGGAGTCCAGTGGTAGCCAGTATTTTAACATAAAATACAAAAACAACTAAACCTGTCTTGATTATTTTACTTTTGTACAGGAAAAAGCATAAAAACAACTTCACACACCTGTCACTTTGCATGTTTGTTTAAGCCAAGCTGTGATTAATATTTTAGAGATAAATATTCAGAGATAGCAGCAGGGGCTTTCTCTTATCACATAAAGGCTAAATTCAATCCAAGGTTACATTTATTCATAAACTTTAACTTGTTAGCACCAGGCAGTCTTTCTCAATTTCAAACCAGGGCACACTTTTCAACCTAAGAAGTGCTGATAGTATAACGGATTTGCCCAAGGAAATCTAAACCCCTCAGTTTGGAGAATAAAAAAATAAAGCAAAGAAAACAAATGATAGAAGTCTAGAGCATCAGAAAAATTATCTAAGGGGCGCCTGGGCAGCTCAGTCAGTTAAGCGTCTGCCTTCGGCTCAGGTCATGATCCCGGGGTCCTGGGATCGAGTCCCACATCGGGCTCCCTGCTCAGCGGGGAGCCTGCTTCTCCCTCTCCACCCCACTCGTGTTCTCTCTCTCACTGTCTCTATCTCTCTCTCAAATAAATACATAAAAACCTAAAAAAAAAGAAAAATTATCTAAAATTTGGACATAATGTGCAAAGGCGGTGGCCCATCATTTCAGTGTCATTTGAGAGCAATGGCCATTCAAGGATTATGTACAAGAATATACTCAGTATAAAGCCAAACTATTATTAACTGTTGAATACCAGTTTCAAACTTAGTCAAGTTACTTGTTTACTTCTTAATGATCTTTGTCTGATAGAGGTGTAAATATTTTTTTTCTGAAACAAATAAATCCAAATTTATGACCCTTTGAATACTTGACAGTTTTTTTTTCAAATAAAACTCAGGCATCTTACCCTAATATTTATTTGTTAAATGGTTCATAGATACTTAATTTTTCAAATGCTCTCTGAATTGGTGATAACAACTTTCTTTTTGTCTGATTAACAAGTTAAATGGAATAAAAGATCCCACATATTCACTTTATATGTGCCTGCCAATCATGATTTTGCTTTTTAAAAATTATATTTTAACAAGAGATCAAGATGCTAAATGTAAAGTGTTAATTGCTGTTTTCTTCTTTCCTTATTTTAAAGAAAAGTTTAAAATAAAAGGGCTGAGCCATATAACTGGAAGTTTTATGAATTATGGCTACTTGGGAGAAAAACCTACAAAGCAATGTCTTAAAAGTGGTGCAAGCCCTACACAAAGAATGCAGTGCTCTATCTGCATTCAGTTCCTTCTACTTGGAAAGAACTTCATCACCACATGCTTAGCTCCTACACATCTCTTACAAATCTTCCAAATTATTTCTTTTTCAAGGATGTCAGTAATTCTCTGAGAACAGTTATTTCCTTCAAATCATTTGATTCATCCAGTTTTAAAGCAGCTACTATCTTGTAGTATAATTGATCTGTTTAAATGTCCTTATGGATTCCTTCTCAGCTTCATGTCTACTTCACGTCCTAAGTAAATGATCACCTCAGGGACCCTCTAGGCTTCACCAGCCACCTGTGACCTGAAGAACACAGATTGTAGAAGTTCTTGCCTCTGCTTCCTTCCTTTACTTATGATTTCCTATGACCTTGTCTTCACCCAATATGCTCTCTTTGGTTTCTCTGGGCTCCTGCCCCACACCCATGGACCAGTGTCCCTCTATTCTTATGCCTAGCCATCGCTTCCAAACCACAGGTTTGGCCAGGGACTGAGGCTGTTTAAAAGTTTTTCCCAGGTATTTGGCTTCTGGATGCTATCATTGTTCTCATATCCTGGGTCCTTGTCTGTCTGCCACACTACTTTGCCTCCCAGCTGCCACTGGTATGAACAGCTGAGAGAATGTGTGTGATCAAAGAGGACACACCCCAGGCTCCTGCATTTTCAGTCTTCAGTCTTCAGCCTCTGTGCCCGTCAAAGCCCATCAGCAGGTTACTTTGAGCTTTGTACTAATTCTAGCGTTCTTCCCTGCCCTGTTCCCCACTGCTTGAGAGCTAACAATGTGGTCATTCTCTTTAGAGTGCAGCCACACATACTGCCCAGGATCCATGCTGATATCAATCTCTAGTGCTGCTAATGTGGCTCCTTGTAGCAGACCATCTGAACATACATTTTCCACTTGCTCATCAAGAATGTTTATCAGAACTCATACCTCCTCTTTAGGCAACCCAATGGCCTCTTAATCTTAGGTTATTTTTCATTAGATATATAATAAAGCTCACTTTAGTAGCATTTAAATATATATATCTCATATATATGGAGTTGAGGGGGGGGGGCGGGCGGGTGTGGTCAATGAACCTGCCTGACAGAAGCAACAGGGCCAGAAAGACCTTTACTCATGGAAGGATAAGCAAACCACAGAAATAAAAACCACAAGGAGTCTGTGAAAGGGTGAACATTTAAAGAACAGAGACCATTATACTCAAGGTGAAGAGGAAAAAATATGTTTAAAACATCACTGGTAGAAAGTAGGGGGGAAGTTATTTGTTTACTTTCTTAATATATTTTATAAAAACAAGGACTCTCAGACACAAGAAAAGAAGGGTGAAACCAAGATGCGAGGAGATGAGTTGAAAAATTAGAAAGGTGAATTAAGAAAAATTGTAAGGGAAAGAAAATGTAATTGCAGGATGCAAAGCTGTATTTGACATAAGAAAGAGCCTGAATGATAGGCTACCTGAGAAACAGATACCTTTTCTATTAAGGATGGTGTTATGTTATATAGCATTCAATTATTCTGAGGAACAATTCTGGGCACCTACCGTTCATAGCAAAGTCGGAGGACACATGCTGAGAATCCCACTTTATAAAGAATTCACCAGCAGAGGGGGAGACCGATTGGAAACACTGTAAAGGCTGAGTTGTCAAACTGAGGCTGGGCTCAGTGCTACAGGAGCAGAATGAAGGAAGGATTACCTACACATAGGGTGAGGAAGGTCTTCTAACAGGATATAACCTGTAAATCAGGGCTTGCAGAATTTAGCAGATTTGGCCAGACTATGGAGGGACAGGAGGAATTCCAGGAAAAGGAAAGAGCATGGGCGAAGTTCTCAAATCCATGTTCATCTAGACTCAATAACCCTTAGGATACTGGTTGTTAACAGTGTGAGGGATCGATTTAGCTGCTTAAAACACCTTTGCCTGAGAAACATGCAGATTATGAGCATGCACACCCACATGTCAATGTTATGACAACTGCAGCTGTTAAAAAAGGTTATGTGACTACAGAATGGGAGAGTTATTTATAGCCATGGGCTAGCTCTGTTTAGCATAGTAAAAAATCACTAGTTTTTTTTTAGCTTATATTAAAAGGTTATAGAAACCTCAAGTTAGTATTTTTTTTAAATATGGGAAAACAAAACATAATACAGTTTCCAATATTTAAATTGCTTTTTCTCTAAAGGTCTCAGTGTCTAAGCAGTTAATCGCTCATTGATAGCTCAAGTGTTTAAAACACGGATGTTTCATTTCTTTAAATAACTTCTCTTCCTATGGAATGGCCATGTCCTGTGAGATGTTAAGTTCGTCGGAATATAATATGGAATGCATATGGAAGCAATCACATTCTATTTTGGAACCACTTGACAAAACTCTGTCACTGCATAAAATACAACCACCGCCCCTCATTTTTTTTTTTATTTATGCAGCATGTATTCAGTTTAACAATACAAAATAACTCTGATATTCTGAGAATTTGGCGACATTGCATTTTCCATTATGTCAGGTGGAAATGAAAAGGTACCAAACATTACTGATAATAACATTACAAAAGCTTGTCCTCTCGGCTTATGTACAGATGGGAATCATTATTGGTAACAAAGTCTTTTTTTTTTTAAAGATTTTATTTATTTGACAGAGAGAGACACAGCAAGAGAGGGAACACAAGCCGGGGGAGTGGGAGAGAGCCTGATGTGGGGCTCAATCCCAGGACCCTGGGATCATGACCGGAGCCGAAGGCAGACGCTTAACGACTGAGCCACCCGGGTGCCCTGGTAATAAAATCTTTTTAACAATCATTTTATCTCTAAATATAGGAAACATTGAGCTCCATAGTCAAATTTGAAAGAGAAGGTTAATAGATGGGCGTACAAATTCTATTTCATCCTTAGAATCTCCAGCTCAAGGTTCTGAATGAAATACTCCAAAGTCATTATCCCATTTCCCATGGAAAAAATGCAGCAGGGATAGCACAGGTGTGGTTAGGGAGAAAGAACACTGGATATGGAGTAGGAAGACAAATTCCAGACATCTAATTCTGAGAATGCTTTCCAAAACTTACTTATATTTAATGAGTTTCAGTTTTCTTGAATGAAAAATGGGATTGCTAATGAGACTATACCATGCAAAAGAAAAGTGGGAATATATATGGCACAACTCTTATAAACTATGAAGTACTGCAACCCTATCTTTATGAACAACGTGTCTTTGTTATTATACGGGATAAGAATTTATAACAAATTGCTTGTGTGACTTTGACAATTAACAGGCAACTAAAAGTGGCTGAAGAAAAAATATAAACTGCTTTTCAGTAACTATTTAGCTAACTGCTGCCTTTCAAAGTGTGTACAGACCTAAGTAGCTATGGGTTAAACACATTTAACACACATGCCCAAACAGAAACACACAGAAATTACTACTTATCTTTCTTTTTCCTAAACTATTATTGTCCTACTTCATTCTACTGATGTGATTATTCTGCCACCCAATATCTATGTTACTCTAGGGCTTCATTCAGCCATTTAGTTCATTGTTGTTGGAAATGATAATATTCACCAGGCATTATATCTGTTCCATGTGTTTGTTATGTAGGTTCCATATGTTCTGTGTAGTTCCCAGATCTCTGAAAGTGGCTTATTAAAAGCTGCTAAAATGATAATCTTCTCAGCTCAACAAACAACTTTTTAAAATGTCAAAATGCAGAGACCTTTTGCACTTATTTTAAACTCTTTTAAATATTATCTCTTTTGCTTGCTTCTAAAAACACAAATAGTAAAAATTGGAATTTACTACTTTCAGGAAATTATTAAAATTTTCATTTACAAATTATATAACTTCTCCAGTGCAATGAGTTAAAAGTCTTTGAAAGTCTAACCAGCAATCCAGAAACACAGACTCATAATCACTGCAACTCATGTATAATATTCATGTGTTAATGAACAGATATGATTGATAGGTCAAAGTATGAATGTGGAAATATGGGATGTGATGTGGGCCAGGGAGGGCGAACAGAGACCTTTTTTTGAAGGAAGCAAGAGAGAATGTAAAGAACACTGCATAAGTTCCCTGAAAATAAAATAATGGCATTTGAGGAACAAAATAAACGACTCATAATTTAAAAATATACTATCAATTGGCTTTAAAATTAAATTTAGTAATAGAATTTCATTATATTTGATGACTAAGTATTTATACACATTTGTTTGAAGTAAAAAAGAAACATAGTGCCCTTTAATTCATATTTGAAAAACCACATGGCATTTTCTAAAATTCCTAAGAATGAAATGTGTATTTGTTTGCATGTGTGCTATGTACTGGGAGAGGATGCTGATGAGGAGAAAGGAGAGATCAGTGTGTTTTTGAAATGATATAGTTTAACAATCTCTTACATATAATAACAGAGCTTCTAAAACTCAAAATAAACTTGTAAATGCTAATGACTTCTAAAACTGCAACTATTTGGGATAATCATAAAATGTAGAAGTAACTGCTATTTTTAAGCAAACTAAAATGGATTTTATGATATCTCATTAGCACTCATTTTTAGATTTAATTCACGTTGTAAGAAATATTAGTGAAGCTTATTGTTAAGATACTAAATAAAGACAAAAAAATGTAAAGTGCTTTGTAGATTACTGGTTTTCCAGTGACAATATGTATACTGTCACAAGGCCATGCTCTAAGGAGGCTGGAGATCCGAGTTCACATTCTTGCTTTGCCATCTATGTGCTACGTGACTCTAGGCAAGTTGCCGAAGTGAAGTTAAGGTTTTGTATTTGTAATATGGCCATTGTCCTAATGTTTAATTCATAAAGTTATTTGAGGATCACAAGATCTAAGATGACACAAACTTATTCAACACGACAAACTGGAAAAACTCAACATATTTTAGCATTCTTGTTTAAAATTAAAGCTACATTGCAGAAGTTGTATAAATTTTTTTAACATTTTAACTGAGTTTTAGTTTTTCAGCTTTATTGAGATAATTGACGTTTGGCATTGTGTAAGTTTAAGTAAGGTATATGAAATGATGATTTGATACAAGCATATATTATGAAATGATAATAACAAAAGGGTGAGTTTACACATCCATCATCTCATATAATTACTTTGTGTGTGTGGTAAGAACATTTTAGATCTATTCTCAGTATTGCATAAGTTGTGCTACCATTAAAGGCCATTAAATAATTTCCCTATTTAACTATTTGCCAACAAGTTATTTTATTAAAATTGAAGAGATATGAAGGATTTACATGTCTTTATAATTAGGTATTTATCATACCTGGAAATCATTCCAAGGTTTAGAGGGAATTATATTTTATAAGATGGATTTCTTAAAACTTACATCATGATTCTTAAGTTTCTCAGTAGTCATAAAAGATAGTAAAATGGACATTTATCAATATGTCAAACTAAAAATAAACGAGATTGATTTAGAACATTGAAAATGAAATTAGTGAGAACTGAAACTAAAATAAGGTCATTGTTAAACAATACTCAGACTAAACAAAATTAACCTAGCTTCTTACTCCATGAAATATTTGCTCTTGGAATCTAAGACTGTGAACCAACTAAAAAGCTTATTTATCAAGACTAATGGTTTGTTTATTAAGACTCACTTCAAGATCTTTTGCTACTCACAACAATTCAAAACAATTATGTCATAAACTCTGCTTCATCTCAACCATTTCTCTACCTTGCAAGACCTGCCTTAAAATTATCCAGCCCAGTCCCCAACACCGGTTAAATGCCCTACCCTAATTTCCTATTTTGAGACATTATTAACTTTAAGTGGTGTACTCCCTTGCTGCTGTAGGTTTAATAAACTTAGGTTTACTTCATAAGCAGATTTTTTTTACTGGACATTTAGGGACTATCTACGGACAACAATTTTTAAGACATCTCTTATAGTATCCAGAGAGATAAGATATGAGTATCTTTTACCCTCTTGATGATAAATGGTAAGAGTGTTTTTCTCACTGGTGTATGGATAAAAGTGAACAGGTGTTGAGGAAAGGAAACAAACTACCATGCTTTGATCTAGGAGTTGTGTGCCATTCAAAACAATCCAGTGGATTGTTCTCCAGTCCATGCAAGTTAGATACAGATATCTAATTGTGCACCAGTAGGAAATGGCTATCATTAGAACTTCTACCAGCCTTCTGGAACTTAAGGAGAAAATCCAAGTAATTATATTATATTCAACAATATTCAGACAACACATTTGCCACACTTGGACCTCTACAGAAAAGTTGTTAATAAGATAGATTGGCATTCCTATTCTATTCTTTGCCATTTTACTCTTGAACATTTCTCTGAAATAGCATTTGGCTCCCTACCAAGAATATAAAGAAAAATCTTAAACTATCTTGGCTTCCACATCTAAGAAATTGAAATAGTACTGACAAGCTTACTGTGGTTTGAGAAGATTGGAAATAGAATTGCAAGGATGATAAGAAAAGAATAAATTGTTCACTTTCTGGATGGGGTTCTCGCTTTTGTGAACCAGAGGATAATGACTCTGGACGAGGGTTCTGGGAATGTACTCTAAAAGAGTGATTGAACCGAATTGAATCTTCCGGCGAGAGAGGCAATGTTCCTTCAAATGTGAGTAATGTGCTACCTACTCACCAGGAGAATGAATCCTGATGACCACCAGGGGTAGGTGCATGGGGAAAGGAATATCGAAGAGAGGAGAGTGAGCATGCAGTGCTGCAGCGTGTCCTGGTTATAACTGTGACATCTAAACCTACAGAATAAGTCTTGTATTGCCTCTTCCTCCTAAAAACTGTTTCCTCAGGTTATGTATCTTCATTTGTAGGAAATAATGATTAACAGAAAAATTCAGCACATTCCACTTCCCAAACCTGTTGTTAGAAGACTACCGACATGAATTTCTGAGTTTTGTATTGCTAATTCATGGAAAAGCATTTGACCAATGACTATTATATTCCAGGAATTATTACCATCCTCCAAGTGATGGTTTTTAATATTCCAATAGAAAAGGTGGATTTCTACAAAGAGGTACTCATATCAATTTGTTTGTTTTTGAGAAGCTTCTACATCACAAGTCTTGTCTTTATTAAACTAAACTTTATTAAATCAAAGGGCCTGTGCTCTTCCTTTTGTTCTTCCAAAGGTTATTGTGTTTCTGTCAATTTGGGATAAAAGTATCAAATGTCTGGCTTTTTAAAGAGAGATTAGAACTCTTACTTGGCAGAATTAGTAATCCCACCTCCTTTACCACTCACTCCACTCCAAAGGCCATCCTCCCAGCCTTTGATCACAATGTTCATGCATCATAAACTCATACCTCATAATGATCCATCTGTTTAGATTTCCTCATCAGTAGTTGTTAAAATTAGGCAAGGATTTGTTGGTTGGTTATTTTTATTCACAGCCACATTAATGCAAGCCCTAAAGTAATCAGCTTGTATTATGTGGCCTTTCATGCAGGGTGCACAGATTTGCAGCTTGTTTGGTTTATCTAGGCTCATGCTTGTGAGGCAGCTGTTAGGCATTTAGTTAATAAAATCCTCTTCCTCTGGGGAACTGTGCTTTGTCCATCACAGGGAGACACATGTAGCCTACACATGTAGTCTACAGTTAACATGGGAAGGATTTTAAATCGCCTTCCCTCCCTCCCTCCCTTCCTTCCTCCCTCCCTCTCTTTCTTCTTCTAATTTTTTTTTAATGAAGTCATCTCCAGAATTTTCGTGTATACGTTCTCTAAAACTAGCCCACTAATTCAAGCATGACAGAACTTGTCCACTGTTTATTTCAGTTTTCTTGAAGAGGGTGGGTTAACACTTCCTATTATATTTTTGAGATAAATCATATTGATTTCAAGTGTTAGCAAGTAAATGATCTTTGAATGTACTTAAGCTATTCAGTCTCTAGCCCATCTTCTGTTCAGTGCTTCTATTTGACTTTTCTTTTTTTTTTTTTTTTTGGTTTTAGTGGGGAGTGTCTTATCTGTCATTTTCAAATATTGAAGAAATGAAAATATATGAGATTAAATCTTTTCTCATTTGATTGTGTCCCTGCCAAAAGATCATATCAATGAAAACTCATTCAAATACCTCATTAAAATTCAGTCCCTAGATGAACAAACTTAATTGGCATGAAGTCAAGATACATAATTATTTAAATTATGAATATTTCTAGAAACAGAAGATTATGATGAAAGGCATCTATTTATGTTGCATCATTTCATTGTGTTGGAAGTTACAATAAAAATAAATACTATGTATTGTTGCTAAAAAGTGGAATATAAAATTATGAACATATATATAGCATTTTCAAAACAAAAAAGGTTTTATTTAAAATATCTTAAATGCCCTTTGGTTCATTTGTATTAAAAAATAGCATCATTATCTGAAAGATAAAGTCTTACTCTTTTGAGGAGTTCAGATCAAATCTAACATGATGTGAAAAATTACCCCGATGTTTAGCACAGACAGCGTGGACATTAAAAAGCATATATACCAACAGCAAAAAAGAACCACTCCAATAAGAAGTTGTATGTGAGCACAGACCACCAATATGGGGAGACGTTAAGAGACTTGGTTAGTGTGAATCACCACAACCATATTCAATAGAATGCCAGAGTGTGAACATACTTTAAGAATTAGTAAAAACACAGCAAAAAAGAGAGTTGTGCGTTACTTAACACCCTGCATACTTCTCTGTCATTCCATTTATATGGCATATTTTTCCTACTACCCAGGGACCGTGGGTGCTATGCCTTGACAGTGCTGTGGTTATCTGGGAATAAGATAAATATTTTCAGAATTTCAGAGAAAGGGTCTATAGTTCATTAAAATTCAACACACTATAGAACTGCTGACACTGTTTTCCATTTCCCAAAAGGCACCTTGGGTGGAGGTTATTTTTCCTTTTTAAAGATTGGTATTATTATTGCAGGTATTTGCTAGTTCAAGACAATGCAAATAGAGTTGTAAGCATAAACATCCAACAGCATTGTATAACTTTAGAAATGCTATCATGCTTCTTTTTAATGTAGGTGTATCTCTTTCATTTTCATCTTTTAATGTTGTTGTTTTAACTAGTGTTTTTCGGTTATCAGGTAAAATGATTAAGAGTTTCTCTCTCAATACTATCTGTATTGATGATTTATATTAGTGGTTACAATAAAGCAATTGGCTCGTTCAAGAAACTTGAAAATACTCTCTTACTCCCCACCATAAAAGGAAAAATGAAAACAAGAAAAACAAAGTGACTTATATCCCTATACACAAACAACAAGGGGATCAGCTGCATAGAGCTTAAAGAAGGTAGAATATCAAGTGTAAGTTGGAAGTCAAGGACTTATTTAGAAAGTCAGCAGAAAGAAAAGATAACTGTTCACACCTCATACTTTTAATGGGACTCAGAGCAAACAGAGGACTAGTTGGACAATTTTTTGTCCCTAGTGTATGAGTTTCAATATGCACATTAAGATGCTATTCAGAAATGAGGTTTTCTTGCTGAGACTACCATGGCTATGGTATTCATTACTATGGCCAATGGCAACTTAAAAACTAAACTGGTCCCATTAAATTCTAGCTTAAAACTAAAAAAGATGACCAATAACAACCAGGTATATACTAGATTTTGTTTAAATAGGTAGATTTTAAACTTCATATTTAATATCAGAAATGATTCTCCCTTTCTCATTGACCATAAATATTGAAGGTGTGTTACACCACATCAAGGCTTAGTATCTATCAAAAGTTAAAAACTCTGTAAGCTATGTTCTACTTCCTGAAGGAAACAGAACTGGATATTTATAACAAAAAGATACAAAAAGTTAGAACATTTGGAAAGTAATAAAGTTTTCCTGGATAGATGTTATCATCTTAAGTAACAAATATTCTGTACACATTTTTTGTAGTTGAATCTATTTTTTATTTTTTTTAGTTCCTCAAGATGTTCCACATTATTTATTTTTCTGCTGGGTTAATTCTATACTTGGCTGCTTCTGATGCATATTTTTAAAGATTTCATTTATTTACCTGAGAGAGAGGGAGAGAGAGTAGGCATGCCTGAGCAGGGGGAGGAGCAGTAGAGGAAGGAAAGGGACAAGCAAACTCTGAACTGATCCCAGGACCCTAAGATCATGACTTGAGCTGAAACCAAGAGTCAGATGCTTAACCAACTGAGCCACCCAGGTGCCCCTGATGCATATTTTTAATTGTGTATCTATATTTAAAATATGATCTTTACAAAAATAATACCTATTATAGAATTTAGAGAATAAAATAACCATAAAGAACAAAAATGACAAATACTCCTATATGCAAGATAACTATTTTAACCACAGATAATATGCTTGTATATGGTCAGCCATATATTCTTTGGCAAAAATTTTTCATAGCATTTATACTACTTTGTAACTTTATTTTAAATTTGAATACTCCACTGTTAGTCTTTTCAAGTGTAGTTAAACATTCTTTACAAAAGCAATTTCAATTAATTCATACTAAATTCCTGTGACGGTCTACTACAATTTATCTACCAAGTCCCTTATTGCTTGATATTTGGGTATTGGAAGAAGTCATTATTATTGTTGTTACTATTCCAGTTCTTTTATTCAAGAATGCAACAAGCACAATCAGTGACTTTTTCAGTGGGGTTTGTAATCTAAAACTGCCTTTCTTGATATTTCAGAAAACTGTAGGTGGTTTGCCTGAAAGATATAAGTATTTTTATTCCTTGAATTAGAGAATGTATGTGAAACATTCATAATTGTCCTTTTGACACTAATGTCAATAGTTATAGTGATCAGCATATCTGATAAGAAAAGTGAAATAATAACATAGGGGATTACATGGTCTATGATTTAAAAATAACTATTCATTGGGGCACCTGGGTGGCTTAGTCAGTTAAGCGGCTGCCTTTGGCTCAGGTCATGATCCCAGGGTCCTGGGATCGAGCCCCGCATCTGGCTCCCTGCTGAGCAGGGAGCCTTCTTCTCCCTCTCCCTTTGCCTGCCACTCTGTCTACTTGTGCTTTCCCTCTATCTCTCTGTCAAATAAGTAAATAAAAAATCTTTAAAAAAAACTATTCATTTCTTTTGACATTTCCCTCTCTTCCTCTTTATTCCAATATCATTTTATAATTTTTAAAGTTAAATTTCCAGCTTGAAATGACTTCTTGACAGGGAGATCTTGTGATATTAATCAACGTCTTTATCTTCAGGCCTAGCCTTTGTTATTTATTAGCTCCAAGGTTATTTCAAATGCTTGCCCTAAATCCTAACATCTAAGAGGAAATATTCAAACCCTTCCTACTCCTATTAAATAAAGACTGCCTTAATTTAAAATCTCTTCACTTGCTATCAGATGATTTCATAATGCATCAAATCGTATCAGGAACATGGTCTTCTCTAATAACATTTGTTTGAATAGTTGTCCCTCATATCTTGCCTTTGATAGTTTTATTGTAAAATTGCCAAGGGATTTAGAGGATGTTGGTGAATAATGTCAGCATTCAGTCTCCATTCATTAATTATTCAGCATTATTATGGTCAACCATTTATTAGGAACCAAGGTTGGCACTAGGAGTTCAAAGATGTAGTATACATATTGCCTGGCATCAAAGAGGTTGACCTTATAACTGCACACACAATTATAACTAAACTGCACTTTCAAAGGTGCAAACCTAGTGGCTGGAAGTGATCATCCAGCAGCTCCTCTTCTATTTACAAGCCATGTAATGTGGGACAAATTAATTCACCAAAGTCAGTGGTCAAATATGTAAAATATGGAAATTATGACTGTACATAACCTATGGATTTGATGAAAGAGTTAAATGGCATATGTATACAAAAAATTTAGCATAAACTCTGGCATATACTAAACACTTAGCAAATGTAAATTTTATTCATTACTAACATTGCCACCATTTATGAGAAAATTAAATCTACAGCTTTGTGGAATAATGGATCTTAAGGGCCTTATACCATCAGAAAGTTCATGACATCTGTGAACAATTAAAGACAGGAACCAAGCTGCTACTTGGGGGATGGTCTACAACAAAATGGAGATGGTTATACAAATTACCGTGAACCTATATCAAGGGTTGGCAACTTTCTCTGTAAGTGGTGAGATAATGAATATTTTGTCTTTGAGAGTCAGTTTCTGGCAGGAATTTCTCAACTCTGTCATGGTAGTAGAAAAGCAGCTATAGACAATACATAAACAAATGAGCATGGTTGTGTTCTAATAAAACGTTCTTTACGAGAACTGAAATTTAAATTTCAAATAACTTTTCAGTCATAAAATATTATATTACTATTATTTTGATATTTCAACTATTTAAAAGTGTAAAACCAATTTTTTTTTGTTTGTGGCCTGTGCAAAAAAAAAAAAACAAAACAAAAAACAAAAAACAGAACAGATTTAGATTCCAGATCATAGCTTGTCAATCTCTATTCTACATAATATTATATAGCAATTAAAAATATTGTATTGATTTAGAAGAACATGTAATAGTATACCAAAGTGTCCCTGCTTAATAATCCTAAGTATAGAGAAAAGTCTGAGAGAAAATGAACCAAAAAGTCAACAATAGCTTATTATCAATGTTATAGATTATATTATATTACAGTGGTTTTACTTTTAGGATTTTAAAATTTTCCAGGCTGAGCATGAATTAATTGGAAAATTAGAAAACTCAGCTTTTATATATTAATATCTACCAAAGTTGTTAGTTGATAAGTGGCCCAATGTATTTTCAGTACATGTTCATTCAAGATAAAATTCAAATATTCAAAATCAAAATACAATCTATATCCCCAACAATTTTATTTCTCTTACTGTTGCTTTTATAATTTTAATCTGCATAATGTAAAAGAAAAAACTGGTCAAAGATGAGTTTGGAAACTTAATAGATATATGAAATCTCTGTTAGTTTTTAGAATTTTCTTTCCTTTCTACTCTCACTTTGTGTACATGCATATTTCTTCTGAGAAAAACATTATTGCCCTGAGAGATGGAGTGGATGCTGGTAAGTGTGAGAATAAGAGAAAATATGAGGGAGCAGGAACAGGCTTTTAGGTAAGCGTAAAATCTGAGAGGAAGTCATTTTGGTTATCCTATTATAAAATACCCAAAACAGAAAAAGAAACTCCTCAGAAATAGAAATCTTTAAAAATGAAATATTATACTTCCTGGAAACATAACCAACTTCAGGCTCATTCATTCACAAATATTTATTAAAATTCAACAATAAGCTAGACATGAATATAGTCACTGAAGATAATTGGACTTAAGGGGGAAACATTCCCATTAACTCAAGAATGAGACAGATATCCCCACCACCACTACTTGTAGTCAACACGAACATCCCAGCTGGTGCAATAACAATAGTGACATAACTTTAAAATCCTAAAGATTTGCAAAAGAAAAAAATACAAATATCATTGCCTGTCACTGTACTCTAGAAAACCATGAGAATCTATAAATGATTAAAAATAATAGAAATATTCACCAACGTAGCTAGATTCATGATCAATATAAAAATAAATTCGATTCCTATATGACAACAGAAAATAAAATTAGAAAAGAAATATAGCACCACAATGTCAATTTAAATATAAGGTACTATAAATAGAGCCGTAGCAAAAACTGCACAGGATCTTTTTAGAGAAAAAAATACTGAAAGACATACAGAAGGACCTAAATAAATGAAGGGTAATCTATGTCCTAATTAATAACTCCCTCAAAATTAAAATGTACATTTAATGCAATTTTGATCTAAATCTCAAAATGAATTTCATGGTATTTGAGAAGACGATGTTAAAACTGTATGGAAGAGAAAAGGACAAAGAGTGGCCAAGGCAATTTTGAAGATGAACAAAATGAAAAGACTTGCCCTATCAGATAACAAGGGTTATTTATAAAGTTATAGTAGAGTATGTAGTATTGGTATTGGTATTAATATAAAATAGCTTAATAGTTGTGGAACAGAATGGAGAGCTCAGAAATATACTGAGTGCTAAAAACAAAACAAAACAAAACTATTCAATAATTCATCTAGGAAAACATTGTTAGCACCCTATATAACATAATACACAAGTATAAAATATCTCTATGTTCCTATATATATTTTCCATGGTAAAAAAGTAAAAGAAACCAGGCTCTGACAGATAGTCCTTAGTCTGCATTTTGGCCTATCAGAAAGAATGGACTATTACTGGGCCACCTGGGTGGCTCTGTCGGTTAAGCATCTGCCTTCGGCTCAGGTCATGATCCCAGGGTCCTGGGATCAAGCCCCACGTCAGGTTCTCTGCTCGGTGGGAAGCCTTCTTCTCCCTCTCCCACTCCCCCTGATTGTGTTCCCTCTCTTGCTGTCTCTCTCTGTCAAATAAATAAATAAAATCTTAGAAAAAAAAGAATGGACTATTATCAGAAGTCAATCAGATTGCACTTGAAGTTTTCAACTAGACTATATAAAAACACAGAAGTGGGATTCACCGAAGATACTGTAATGATCCCTCATTTCTTTTTTTAAATGTTATGGGATCAGCTCAAAGCCCTCAGGTCCTATGGTTCCTACTTCTAGTAAAAAACTGGTCACCTAAAAAAAAAACAAGGAAAACCTACCTCCCCTTACCACATATAGTGCTGGAAGTGATCATACAATTATTGTTGAGAGGAATTATTATTCTCTTGGAGATCATGAGACAGTCTGCTGGACCAGATTTGGACCAGAATATTACCTGACTCTTAGGAGACTAAGCTTACTGTATGGCAAATAAAATGACTCTAAGGATCTGCTTGCCTTCCTAGGATGGATATTTTATATCTTGCTACCACCGTGGGCTACATGAATGTAGGCATTTACCAATACCTACTGAACTCGACGTTTTAGACCCATTTAATTGATCATACATAAATTACATGTCAAAGAAAAGTTCTCGAGAATAAAATCAAGTGGTATGGTGGGGGGCAGGGGGTTTGGTCAAGGAAGTTTGGGAACTTTTTTCCATACCCTTCTTCCTTCTTGGAGAATGCACAATGCACATGAATATTAGAGTCTGGTAAATGCTGCAGGAATACTTAGGGTTAGCTTTGTAGATACAGATTGTGTGATGCTGTCATAAGGAGAGGCAGGGGAAGAACTGAGACCAGAAATTAATCCTTATATTTAGAGTCAACTGATTTTTGGTGGTGATGCCAAGGCAATTCAGACTGGTAAAGAATAACTTTTTCAACAAATTGTGTTACAAAAATTAGATATCCATATGCAAAACATAAATTCCAACCCATGCTTCATACCATTACAAGCATACCTAAAAAACTCAAAATTTATCATAGGCCTAAATGTTAGAGGTAAACCATAAAATACATGGAAAAAATGTAGGAGAAAATCTTTAGAGCTTTTGGTTAGGAAAAGATTTTTCAGATATGACATCAGAAGCACAATCCATTACAAAATTATAATTTTGATATTGTCAAAATTTTAAAAATTTGTGCTTTAGCAAACCACATTAAGACAATGAAAAGCTAAGCCACAGAAGGGGAGAAAATATACACAAATCATATTTGATAAGGGATTTGTGTCCAGAATATATAAGGAACTTTTATTACTCAATTATAGAGAACACCCCAATTTTTAAAAATGGGCAAAGGATCTGAATATCAAAAAATACACAAACCGCTAATTAATGAGCATATGAAGACTACTCAAAATCATTAGTAATTAGGAAAATGCAAATTCAAACTACAGTGAGATATGATTTTTCAGTCAATAGAACCGCTATAATCAAAATGACAGACAGTAACAAGTGTTGGGGAGATTGTAGAGACACTAGAACTCTCATGCACAGCTAGTGGGAATGTAAAATGATATAGTCACTTTAGAAAATAATTCGGCAGCTTAAAAAGTTAAAGATAAACTTAGCAGATGACCCAGAAATTTCATTCCTAGGTATCTAGCTAACAGAAATGAAAACCATATGTCCACACAAAGATGTATATGCAAATATACATTATAGTATTGTTTGTAATAACCCAAAGTTGAAATAATCCAACATTTCCATCAATTGGTGAATAGGTAAATAAAATATTTTTCATTTTATCCATACAGTGGAATATGATTCAGCAATAATAGGAACATGTTACAGCATGGGTGAACCCTGAAAATACTATGGTATTGAAAGATGCCAGTTGCATAGGCACACACATTGTATGATTGCATTTCTGTGAAAAATCTATAGAGACAGAACACAGATTGTTGGTTACCTGCGCTGGGAGTGACAGCAAGGCTTGACAGCAACAGACATGGGAAATATTTTTAGGATGATGGAAATGTTCAAATTATTTTGTGGGAATGTTTGCACAATTCTATAAACATGCTAAACATCACTGGATTGTATACTTAAATGGGTGAATTTTATGGTATGTAAATTATACTTCACAAAGCTGCTAAAACATGTTAGTTGATCAAGGCAAATAAAAGATTAAAAAGGGCATTTGTGATATAGGAAAATATAGTTTGAATACTATCCTTACAGTAAATACCATATTTAGCTGCCTTTGTTAATCTTCCTCTACCTATGCCTATGAAAAAAAAATGTGAAAATGAAATTAGTGAGATCAAGTTTTTGGTACATGATGCACTCTATGGCTTGAAACAGGTATAGATTTTTTTTTACATTTAAGCGATGGGCAGCATCTCCTTCAGGCTATCTATCTGCCATAGGTATTATATCTTTCTACCCAACTCTTGATTAAATATTGAATACCAGTGAGTTTGACGTTATAATCCTTGACAAGTATCTAGAGAGAAGTTATTCTGTGTGGCTGATTAGGTGGGGAGCCATAAGCTTTAACAGTCAATTGAGCTGGAGTCAGGATTACTCTCTTCTTGAGAAAGTTAAGTAGCTTGAAAATACACATGCTGGAACAGAAAGCCATTCCACCTTATTTCTTGACTTTTTGCTTTCTCAAATAGGTGAACAACTTCTAAAAAGGTAGCCACATCTAAGTAATATCTGCACCAGAAAATGCCACAGAGTAAGAGCAGCATACAAAGCAATTATACAACCATGCCTGCTCCTTTGCATTGCCATGGTGAGGATGTTATTTTTATATTAACTATGACAATAATAACTACTTATGGATTGTTACCTGGACCTACTTGAAGTATTTGTTGAGACTGTCACTAGAGACAGAAGGTCACAGGGCTAGAGCAGATACATGGCTTTCTCCAAACCAGGCTTTCCTTAAGGAGACATCGACATTCTGAACCCATGGGAAATGGAGGGAAACTTTCTGGATTTGGCAGCTGTGAACAGATTCCTGTGTACCATTTGCTCATGTGCTACTGACATGGTCTTTGCCATATTGATATTTGCCTTGAATTGGGGACTTATATATTTAATGACCAATAAAATATGATTGGAACAATTCCTCATGTCCAAAGAATATTTTGTGTTGTTTTTCGTCCTTCCCTCCATACCTTAATCTTCTCTAGATCTGTGACTTAAAGTATCGAAAAGGATCATCACAGCTTATTTTGTTTTTTCTATTCTCAAAGGAATTTATGTAAATTTCTCTGATTTTACTATTTAACATGTGTGGCTTAATTCATAGTACATTTAAAATCATATAACTGAGTTGGTTTATAGCTATTTAATGAGATTAATGATAGTAATTAAAGAAGATATTAATACACAGAATTTTTACTCAATTTCCAAAAAGATAATGCTTCAAAGCTATAACTTTCTTTAGTATCTCAGGATCACAACTACAATATCTGTTTTGTATCTACTGGTCCTAACCTACTAGTATTTAGCACGGAGACAGAAAACAAAAATATAACATTTACTTTTTTATTTGGGATAAGGGGGGAAACTTTATTAATTTCTGTACAACCATGACAAATACTCTTATCTTAATATGACTCTACCATTGATTTTTCATATAGATTAAATCTTGAAAAAGTCAAAATATTTCCAAATCAATTTAAAGAGTCCTACAAACAGCAAAATCTGAACAACTTTCATATCTCCTGGTTTCTTAGAACATTAAAACTCAGCCTCTGTTTCCCCAAGTCTAAACCAAGTTAATCTTAATTCTACTTAGATCATAGGATTGCCAGGAATTTTGGAATGAGATAATGTATATAAGGTACTTAGCAAAGTTGATTAGTGCATAGTTGGCTTTCAGCTAATTAGTTACTATTATTTACAGGGTAATTCATTACTAATGAAACTAATTTGGGCAGAGAAAGTGTTGGAAAATGAAAATTTTGAAAGTTAGTCTTCATATGAAAGAAAGCTGAGTATGTTTTTCAGACAAGAAAAAAGAACAATATTCAACATATCCTATATTTTCCCCCTTAGCTCTAAGAAGCAAGTACTACCGTTTTTGTTGAATACTATTTTGGAAATCATCTGAAAACATCTATTGTTGATTATATTTCTCTTTTTGGAGAGGAATATATTTAGAGGGAAAGTCTATAAAACCTGGAATACTAGGGGCTCTATTTGGTTGAAATGTGCTCTATGCTCTGTGTATTTCCTCCAAATAAAAAGAGAAATTACAGTTAATGGATTATCTGAGTTTCAAAGAAATTTATGTTGCTGCTTTTTAAATTACCATTTATCATCAATTATTTATTCTGAGATTCATAATAAATTATCTTTTTAAATATCCAGCAGCATGTAAAGATCTTGGCTTTTTATCCGAAGATCCCTTCTTACAGTTAAATATAGAAAAAGTACATGTAGCTTTAACTTCTAAGACAAACTCTTTATTGACTACATCATAAAGACATTAAAATATGTTAATGATCAAAAATTGGAGACAGATTGAGAACACAGCATGAGGGAATCCCAATGATATAATAAAAGAGTTCAGATTTTGGGATCAAATTGCTCCAGTTAAGGGATAATTAAACAATTTTAGCCTCGAGGAAGGCTGCTTTGGCTGGCAGCTTGACTGTAGTAACAGATGAACTTGTTTTGCAAGCAAATGAGTAAACAAATCTGTTAAATATAGTTAATTTGGTTTTTCACACTTTGATCCACCATCTTCTTATTTACTGAATTATTCTGACATCTACCTAAACCTAGAGGACTGATTGCACATATATTAGCTATGGTTTAAATGATGTGAATGAGAGTTGAGCAAAAATTGTTTTAACCTCACTGTCCTGTGCTGTTGGGTACATTGCTGTTAGTTGTATTGGCACTATTAAGTTTGCTCCTTAAAACAACACCACAATTAATTTACCTGATTTTTCTACTAAATCCCCTTTATAGATGATTTATACAGTTAAAAGTGCAATTATCTAGTAACAAATTGTACAGGAGAAGACAGTAGAGGAGTATGTGTACTCTGATCATGAAAAATACACACTATTGACATTAGTAATTAACAAGTTAATTTTTAGCCCTATGCACGTCTTAAAAGTCTTCATAAGAACACCATGTCAAAAAAACACTCAACACTTATTTTATAAGACAAACACTTACATAGCACTTACCAAGTAACATTAATTGTTCTAAGTGCTTTATTAACTCAGATTTACTCCTCAAAATAACCATAGGATTAGGTGTTATCATCATACGATGAGGAAACTAAGACATGGGCATGAAGTGAAGTAATTCACAGAAGTAGAGACAAATTTTATAAATAACTTGAATAAGGAGATGAGAAAGGGAGAACAAGGTAGAGAAAGAGGTCTAAGGTAATTCCAGAGCTTCAAGTATGGTATCTAAAAGAATGTTTCACTCACATCACCAGATGAGAAAAATCTTTGCTGAAAGAAGAGAGGCAGGAAAGGTGGCATAGAGTTAGAAGAGAGAAGATGAATGTGACTTTTGAACAACTTACAAAAGGATTATATACTTTTCTAAATTGCGCTATAATTAACATACCATGTTATATTAATTTCTGGTATACAATATAATGATTCAATGATTCTATTCATTACTCAGTGCTTATCGCAGTAAGTGTATTCTTAATCCCCTTTATTTCACCCATCCCCTCTTCCATCTATCCTCTGGCAGTCATCAATTTGTTCACTGTATTTGTCTGTTTTTTTTTTTTCTTTTTTTGTCCTTTGTCCCTTTATTTTTCTTTGTTCATTTGTTTTGTTTCTTAAATTCCATATATAAATGAAATCATATGATGTTTGTCTTTCTCTGACTCACATATACACACACATCACTTCTACTTTATTCATTCCTCTCCTGGTGGACTCTTGGGTTGCTTCCACAATTTGGTTATTGTAAATAATGCTGCAATAAACATAGGAGAGCATATATCTTTTCAATTCAGTGTTTCATATCCTTTAGGTAATTCCACCCGGTAGTGGAGTTACAGAATACCTAGTATTTCTATTTTCAATTTTTTGAGGAATCTCCATACTTTTTTCCAAAGTGGTTGCACCAGTTTGCATTTCTACCAGGAGTGCACTAGGGTTTCTTTTTCTCAACATCCTTATTAACACTTGTTACTTCTTGTCTTTTGATTCTAGCCATTCTGACAGGTGTAGGGTAATACCTCATTGTGGTTTTTCTGGTCTGCATTTTCCTCATGGTTAATGATGTTGAGTATCTTTCACGTGTCTGCTGGCCATTTGTATGTATTCTTTGGAAAAATGTCTATTCAGGTTCTCTGTCCATTGTCTAATCAGATTATTTTTTTGTGTGTTGAGTGGTGTAAGTTATTTTATACTTTGGATATTAACCCCTTATTGGATAAATCATTTTCAAATATTTTCTCTCATTCAGTAGGTTGCCTTATTGTTTTGTTAATAATTTCCTTCACTGTGCAAAAGCTTTTTATTTTGGTGTCATCTCAATAGTTTATTTTTGCTTTTGTTTCCCTTGCTTGCAAAGACATTTCTAAAAAAAAATGTTTCTTCAGTCGATGTCAAAGAAATTACTGCCTATGTTTTCTTCTAAGAGTTTTGTGGTTTCAGGTCTTATATTTACATCCTTAATCTATTTTGAATTTATTTTTGTGTATGGTATTAGAAGGTGGTCCAGTCCTGTTCTTTTCAGTGTTGCTGTCCTATTCTCCCAGCAGCATTTATTGAAGAGCCTGTCTTTCCCCCATCATATATTCTAGCTTTCTTTGTCATAGATAATTAAGTGTGGGTTTATCTCTGGGCTCTCCATCCCATTCCATTGATTTATGCATCTATTTCTTGTGTGTCAGTACCATAGTATTTTGACTACTGTAACTTTGTAGTATATCTAGGATTATGATACCTCCAGCTTTGTTCTCCTTCCTCAAGATTGCTTTGGCTATTCAGGGTCTTGTGTGGTTCCATACAAATTTGAGGACTCTTTGTTCTAGTTATGTGAAAAATACTGTTGGTATTTTGATCATTTAGCTTAATGAAGCTAAAAATGCTCAAGCTTTGTAGAAGTAGAACTCAGCTTTTTTTTTTTTTTTTCTTTTTTTTTGATTATGTCAAGCGCTGGTCTGTGTATAGAAACTTTTTTATCAATACTAAATTTCTTCACTATAACTAGCCCTACTCTGTGAGGTAATCAATCTAAATTGGTACATCATGTTACTTTCTCATGGAGTCTATTTTTCCCTTATAGTATTTATCATAATTTATAATCATATACTCATCTATATGTTTACTGGTTAAGTGTTTATTTCCTCCACTAAATAGATCTTTATGAAGACATGTACTTTATCTCATTTTACAGCAATGTATATCCAGTTATTAGCATAGTTTATGGCACAAAATGAATAAATGATCCAGGTTTCTTCTCCTTACTAAAAACTAAGATCTTTTTAATATTAAAAGATTAAAAAACTGAGGTAATATTTGGGAGTTGCTATTCATATTATTGTGTTAAAATAGGGAATAAAAGTCTATAAACTTTCTAGGCTTCTTTTTAGAAATCAAAGGTTAGGAATAGTAGCAACTAAGTAAATAGTGAATTTGCCAAAATTAAACATTCCTCTTCCGAGTGGTTAAAGTCTATTAACACTTCAACTTTTCAGGTTCTTGGATGTAAAATATTTAAGAATACAAAAGGCTGTAATATAACATTATAAAAAGCAGAGAGAAAAGCACTAGTCTAGATCAGAGAGATTTATGTTAAATCTAACGGAAGTTAGCCTCACAGCTGGAGTGCCACCAGAAAGAAAAAGTACATCTTGAGATGGAAAAAAAAAAAATGTGTGTTCATAAAAGTTCAAATACTTCAATCAAAGTAGAGTACAGCATACACTAATTTTTTTCACAGATGAAAGACCCAAATAAAGTAAGCTTTAAAAAAATCAAAGTACAATAAAGGTCTGTGATCCAGAACATCTTCAATCACAGCCTCTTATTCTGCTCTGTCATCTAATTTCACCATTCTCCACTCCAGTGCCTTTGACCTTCGGAGAACAATAATGCCAATGGCTTTTACAGTTATTTGCCCCATTGTGCCACTGTAATTGAGTTCACCTAAGGACCTATTTGACATTGTATTAATAATTGTTTATGGTAGAGGTATTTTAGTCACACTATAACAAGGGTTTGTAAAATCTAATCAAGAAACTTAAAAGACATTTTGTGTTATTGATGATGAAGCATCCTCAACTATATTGAATTTTTCACTATTGTTTGAATTATAAAAATTATTTATCTTTACATTTATGTTTAAAAATAAAAAGACAAAGGACATTCATACTTTATTATGCTCTTTTGTCTTGAAATTAAAGGAAAAACTGTCCCTATAGAAGTGCTCCTACAGTTTAAGAGAAAATAATTAGTTTCCCTTCTGATGAAGAATGAAATATGTAATTTTAATCTTAATTAATTTTAATTGTTTTATACAGTCTCCAAGTTCTTATCATCTCAAAATTCTCTGAATACATATTCAATGTAAACTATGCATAGTTTATAGCTTATTTTATAGTTTATATATATTTTTATATATTTTTATATAGTTTATTTTATAGTCTTTATAAAATTAGCACATTGTTCTATCATTAAAGTCTCAAGCCAAAAGACCAAAAGTAGAAAATAATATTCTTCAAAAAGATGTCTCTTCCTTGCAATAAATGTCCAAATTCTTCCATATGCCACACATGCAATTTCCAGAATTATTAACAGAATGCCAAACATCTATGTAAAAAAGAAGGTCCAAGTTTTTTTTTATTTGCTTCAAGTCATACTCAACACAACAAAATCTCAGTTCATGGAGTGTATCAGTCCAAGCCTGAATATACCTGTTGTGAAGGTATGAGTGGAGAATGACAGTAGGCTGAATGTTTCTCATCAATTATTGCTTGCCCCCTTTCTAAACATGAATCACCCTTTGTCAGGCAACCATTCATCATATACTGCCCCAGATGATGAAAATGAGATATTTTTATCCCCTCTCTACTACTTCACAATAAACTATTATTTACATTTTATCTCTATAGTTTGGCCATGTTCTTTCTCTCCAACTGTGTGAGACACATGCTATGTCAGTCACACTTACTGCTCATCATCCACTAGCGACCCATACTAAATTCATTTATTCCTCTCTGTGTTTTAAGTGCACTTTGCCCCAAAACTAATTCCCAACCCAACACCCCAATCTGACATGTCTATCTTTCTACCTTTACTCAGTACAAAGTTCATCATCCCTCAAAGCCAAGAGCAAGTTCACTTCTCCTATTTCTTATCCAAGTTCAGTCCATACCAATTATCTTACTCTAATTTTAGTCATTACTTAGAAATTTAGCACATATTCTTTTAAAATTGTTTCGAGCCCACTGGCTCATCTAACTGAACTGTGAGGTCCCCTGGTCATGACCCATATTTTGTGCCTCCTGCAATTTGGTTACTAGCAGTGCTGGATGTCATATTGAAGGGGCAGGCTTGTCACTGAACTGATTTTTCATGCTAGCAGCTGAACAAAAGGCAGAAAGCCACTCAGTAGAGATAAGGACATGTGAACAATAACTTGTGCTGTTATTGCCAGGATAAGAAGAGTGCTGATATCCCCATGTGTTTCTACTGAAATATCTACGAAATAACAATTACCACAACCACAATTATAACAAAGACTAGCATTTGCTGGGCTCCTACTCTGTGCCATGCTCTAAACCAGGGGTTTAATAGATACATCATTTCATTTAGTCAGGATAACAACACTATTAAGCAGGTATCCCTACCTCCACTTTACAGATGAGGAAAAGGAGTCTTAGAAAGAGTAAGGAATGTGCTAAAGACTTCTTATTCCACAGGTCTAAGAAGAAGAACTTGAAGAAAAACTTATTTTGGTTTGACTTTACAGCTTTTTACCACAGAATTGTAGGAAGAGCTTAGGCCTTCTAAAAACTGTGTATTTGTTCATTAAAACATGAGTCACTCACCAAAATTACCTATAAGTAATTCATTACTTATATATTATTAGAAAGCAATATTCATTTAAGCCTTGCTGAGTATCTAGATATTGTAAAGTATACAAGGAATTAAAATATGTAATCCACGGGCGCCTGGGTGGCTCAGTTGGTTAAGCCACTGCCTTTGGCTCAGGTCATGATCCTGGAGTCCCGGGATCGAGTCCCGCATCGGGCTCCCTGCTGGGCGGGGAGTCTGCTTCTCCCTCTGACCCTCTTCCCTCTCGTGCTCTCTCTCTCTCATTCTCTCTCTCTCAAATAAATAAAATCTTAAAAAAATATGTAATCCATACAATTAAGAAGAATAACATTTAGATGAATATCAAGAAATCAAGAATTACATAAAAATATAACAAAATACAAAATATTTTAAAGCAATATGTGATGTACCTAATAATAACTGATGCCATTAATTTTTATGGGGGTAATTTTCTTTAAGTTTTTATTTAAATTCCAGTTAGATAACACAGTGAATATTAGTTTTAGGTATACAATATAGTTTTTCAACACTTCCATCTAACACCCAGTGCTCATCACAAGTGCACTCCTTAATCCCCACCACCTATTTAACCCATCCCCCCACCTCCCCTCTGGTAACCATTAGTTTGTTCTCTATACTTGAGTGTGTTTCTTCGTTTGCCCCCCTCCTTTCTATCCTTTTGCTCATTTGTTTTGTTTCTTAAATTCCACATATGAGTGAAATCAAATGGTATTTGTCTTTCTCTGATTGACTTATTTTACTTAGCATAATACTCCAATTCATGTCATTGCAAATGGCAAGATTTCATTCTTTTTATGGCTGAGTAGTATACTAGTGTGTGTGTGTGTGTGTGTGTGTGTGTGTGTGTGTGTGTGTGTGTGTACCACATCTTCCTTAGTCATTCATCCGTCAATGGACACTTGGGCTATTTCCATAATTTGGCTATTTGTAGATAATACTGCTATAAACACTGGGGTGCATGTATCCCTTTGAATTAGGATTTTTGTATTCTTTGGGTAAATCCCTAGTAGTGCAATTCCTGGATCATAGGATAGTTTACTTATTCAAAATTTTATTTATTTATTTGAGAGAAAGATGAGAGAGAGGGAGCATGAGCAGAGGGAGAAGCAGATGCATCGCTGAGCAGGGAGCCCAATGCGGGGCTTGATCCCAGGACACTGGGATCATGACTTGAACTGAATGCAGATGCTTAACTGACTGAGCCACCCAGGCACCCCCATAGGGTAGTTCTATTTTTAAATTTTTGAGGAAACTCCATACTGTTTTCTACAGTGGCTACACCAGTTTGCATTCACACCAATAGTGCAAGAGGGTTCCCCTTTCTCCATATCCTTGCCAATATCTGTTGATTCTTTTGTTGTTGATTTTAGCTTTGAAAGGTGTGAGGTGATTGCTCATTATAGTTTTGATTTGCATTTCCCTGATGATAGATGATGTTAGCATCTTCTCATGTGTCTGTTGGCTATCTGTATGTCTTTGGGAAAATCTCTCTTCATGACTTTTGCCCATTTTTTTATTGGATTATTCATTTTTGGATATTGGGTTTTATATATATTCATATGAGGGTAATGGTCATTGCAGGCTGAAGGCTTAAATAAATAGGTGGGCTAGGAGAAAGACCTTGGAAAATGAATGGGAAGGATTTCTATCATAAGAAGGGAAGGCCCTGGAGTTGGGGGTGGGAGTTAAGTAGAGTTCTTGGTTCAGATGGCACTGAGAAAACACATTTGACAGAAGGGAAGAGTCCGCAGAAGACATGATGCATCGAAGTCTGGAAAGTTGTCCCCAGTGGGGGAAAAAAAGAGAAAAAAAAAGTTGTCTCAAGGAAAAAGAAATTAAAGACCTTCTGGACTAGTGTGGCAGGAAAAGTTGGAACTAAAAGAATTTTTTCTGTGCATGTTTCAATTCTTTTGGATTCTTCACTTTTCTTCCCTGGGCTCTTTGCCGTATTTGGAGATGTGTTTTGTTTATGTTCTTTTATAAGTTTCTAGCTAATCATGAACTGTGACATTGTTCACTGTCACATTTACTCCATTTCTCTAACCTTCACCCCCTTCCTTATAAAGGAACTTCCTTGAAAAAAACTTTTTCAACATGTGAAATAATTATTTTTGCAAGTACAATATATCATCAGACCATGTGATGTAGCAAAAATGTATTCACAGGTTTTGAAGCAGACAGAGCTAGATTTGATTCAAGCTCAGCCATTTAGTGGCAAGTCACTTACACAATGTGTTTCAAATCTTAATCTATAAAATGGTGAAAATGGTAACTACTTGACAATATTGATGGGAAAATTAGAAATCATATACACAAAGCACTACTTTTACACATAGTAAATATAATATTAGTTCTGGGTGTTATCAATTCTTCAGCATTCACGTCAAAAGTTTACATTTTATGCCAGAAACTCTTTCTTATTGTGGCATAGCAATAAAGAAAAACAAAACAAAACACAGTCTACATGCTGTCAAGAATCTTACATGCTAGTTAGGGGGATAAAAAACAATCAGATAATAAACTTGTAACAACTTTAGCTATAGTTAAATGCTGTGAAGAAAAATAATATAGGCTAAGAGGATATAGGGCTAAGGCTGCAGACAGTTCAGTTAAGGTGGCCAGGGAATTCCCAATATATAGATTTGTTCTTAACAAAGAAGATATCATATGAAGAAATATTTTATATAAAATATTTGTCAAAATAATGATTTGGAAATAGTTTTGAACACTATAAAAAGATTATTAACTTTATAAGAATTTATTTCAAAAAGATACATCACAGAGGATTTATCCAAGCACTTTTGGATAATTAGTATTTTATCAATGGCTAAAAGATAAAGAATATTAAATCTAGTCTTTGAAATCCATGACTAATGATCAGTGAGAAACAAAAACAAATTGTCTTTGAAAGTGTGATTTCAGCCAGTGATACCTGTCAAGTATCTACTTTATATTTTTTCGAGAACAAACTATCAAACAAAATGAGTTGAATACTTTTTTTAAAAAACATTTTATTTATTTATTTGAGAGACAGAGAGAGACAGCAGGTGAAGGGGCAGAAAGAGGAGAGAGAGAATCTCAAGCAGACTCCCACTGAGCACAGAGCCTAATTTGGGACACAATCTCACAACCCTGAGATTATGACCTGAGCCAAAATTAAGTCAGAGGCTTAACCAACTGAGCCACCCAAGTGCCCCAAGTACTGTCTTTATTATATGGTGGTTAAAAGAGAAACTTCAGAAGACAAAATATCCGGGTTCCCAAGCTCTGATTTTTCTTAACCGTGTGGTCTAGCTTCTGTAACTTGTATGTTACTTTTTTGATGATGCCAATTTTGTGGAAAATTCATTTTTATGGAAAGACCAATCCATCTCTGGTAAATTATGTAATTTCCTTGAAAATGAAGTAGTAGTATATGTATATACTAAGCTGAATCTTGTGTCAGCTGTACTGCAATTTTCTGCTTAGCTAAAAAAAGTGAAGAAAATAAAATTACTATAAAAAATTACTATAAAATATAGTAATTAGGCTGGGTGTTTTCTATGGTATTTTCTAATACTAATTCCATGACTCTTTAATTTCCTCTTTATAATATAGCCCACCTTGTTCCATAATTAATTTGAAGCAACTAAAATATTAATATCTACACCTGGAAAGAAAATAAAATTTTAAAAATATTGTGTTTGTTCTTTCTCTTTCACAGACTTAGGTTCTTTTACAAAGCGACAGAACTAGATACCACCAGCCTACGTACAATTATCCTTTTTGATTTTGGATAATTCTCCTTTACCAAACTTTGTCTTTTTTTAATAAAGTATATATAACATACATATATAATTGTTTCAAGTTCCTTTTCTAAAACTGAGCACTAGTAAAGGGCTCTTTAAGATTATGCTCCACATTCTAATTTCTAGCGAGTCATCCTTCTGTCCTATAAAATATGATACAAACAGAATGCAGGGACTCATCCTCTAGCTAATGCATTGTTTAGAGACTTACTAACTTTGGATAAGACACATGGCCATGAGGACACAAGAAAATCTAAGCACTGCAGAAGAAACCACATAATTTGTTCCTTGATTTATTACATCTTTGGCAGGGAATGCTCCAAGCTTCCATGCATATATGGGCAATTGGGGCATCTGTGATGAAGTGCTGTTGACAGAAGTATGGCCTGTGGTAACATGATTGCTATAATAAGGAACCATGGTAAGTCAGACAGCTGTATCAATGGTTATTCTCTGCTTTGATATTTCAAAATGTCAATGTGCCATCACAAACTGTCAGGGGAAAAAAATGCAAAGATGTGGGGAAAGGAAAGAACACTTCTATCTGCAGTTATTTAATCAAGTCATTGTTTGAGATGTCCCTAATCACAGGTACATAATACATGCAGTTCTGCTACTTTTCTGAAAAATGAGAATTTCACTAAAAGCTGAATGTCAAGTTCATCAGTCTTATTTTAAAATCATCATTTATTTTGCCTCATGAGATGTTACAGTTTAACCCTGCTAGATCCATAAAGGAATCTTCTTGACAATACATAAAAATTTTAACTATACCATCACTCCAATAAGCACTTATATTTCTAATAAAAAACTGTATCTGAGAAACAAGAAAAAGCCTTAACATTATGCTGAATTTAGCTATTTTATATCTGAAGACCTAAAAATAAGGGTGGGATTAATTTAGCACACCCATTTCATTTTTGCTTCTATCTATCCTATCGGTTAAAAAAAGTACCTTAAAGTGGTACTGACTCCTCCTTATTTAACTCATTGTGTTTTTCTAGTTTCTTTCTCTATGCTCCAATTTATCAAATATTGAACTTTAAAGTATTAATGACTTGTGCAATAATAACTTCAAGTAAACAATATATCTACTGATGATTTATAATATATTCAGTATATTTCATCATCCTTGAATTCAGGAATTAGCCCACATAATAAAATATAGAATAAATTATAAAAGAAAAATTTGAACAACACATAACAAATTATATAGGATATAGCAGTTAAAATCACTTTATAGGGGAAGTATCTGGCTTGTAATATATAAATGCATTCACAGATTAGTATAATATGCTGTACCAAATATAAATGTGTATGTTTTTCTCAATCAGAGTTGAAAATTTTACTAACCAGTTATACTTTTTCTGGCAAAGAAGGAAAGAAGAATGCTAAATAAACAGTAATTTAGTTCTGGAGGTTTAATGGAATGGCCAGACTAAGCCTGAAAATACTAATGCATTTTGTTGCATATGAAAATACAAAGAAATCATTAAATATTGTTACATTATTTGACAAGAATTATGATTGTGCTGAAAATTCAATCAGGTTTCCTTGTCAGTCCAATAATGATAATTTTAACATGTTCATACCAAAAAAACAGTGAACCATCGTAATGCATTCAACAAACAGAATGAAGCCAAACGCTAAGTCTATGATTTAGAAAACACAAAGTATATTTACTATTTCTTTATGTTTTCAGCTCTATTGTACTTAAGTAAAAGGACAGTTTTTCTTAAATGCTATAAAAATTCATATATATAGCACTCTGCTTTTTTATAGTCTCTCACATTAACTTACCCAACAGCATTGCATTTGCTGCTAATGAAAAGAGAGTAAGCTGTACAAATCTTCTTAAGTCTCCTGTGGCAAGAAAACTATCACAGAAATGAATAGAAGGAAGTTTCTGGAGATTTTCCCTTGCCTTTTTGTTTTACCAAAGGCTGTTAGGATCACACTGAGAACTGTCAAAGCTGAATAAACCACTGGCAATTGGGTTTATACCCTTTGGGCAGTCAGGCTTTCATAGGGGATGATTCGACTTTGTCCAAGCACCAATATATTAGAAACAATGTGAAAACTCCCAGAGACTGGAGACTGGCTTATAACTATAAACAAAGAGGCACTTTGCTGCTGGTGGTTTGCAAGGGAAGTCTTGTCAGAGAGAGTTAATTCGAGCAGCCTGAAATTACATCAACCCTGGACATCTAAGTATTGTTAATCTGCAGCTTTGCATGTTGTATTTTCAAAGCTGTTCAGCTGTAGGGTGGGTGAACAACTCGCTTTACAGAATCATTAAAAAATATGAAATTTTTTAACTCTCATCTTTAACAAGAAATGTTCATTGCATTTTATGAGGTAAGGTTGGGAAGGATGTCTTCCAAGTTCTTTCTCGGAAATTATTTGAAAGTCAAATTCAGATTATTTAAATATAGATATATATGTAAGGTACTTGTGAGGTCAAGACTTTCACCTTCATTTCACAGATGAGTATAGATGAGTATTTCATGTGAATAACAGAACTCTCATTTAAAGAGAAAATATTACAAATGTACTATCAATATGAACTTTGAAATTCTTGTTTATTTTCAATTTACACATAGGTAGACTCTTAGAAAATATATGTTATAGTGTTAAGAATTCTCAAATACTGAACACATAAATTCTCTGACTATATGAATGTACATTTATACAGAAAGAAGGAAAAGAGAAAGAGAGACAAGGGATTGTTTCTATGTCATGAAGTCACTGGCAGGGACAAGAAAATGGTATCTGACTTAGTAGAGTTTGTGAATATATTTCTATCCTCTAATATTGTCTGGACTTCAAAAAAATTTATAACATATACTGATGCTCATGCATACACAATGCATATTTATGGTGAGATTCATGTTAGTTGTATGTTTTCCACAAGGAAGAGCCAAAAATTTAAGGCTGGTTCTCCCCTTTAGTGTGTGAACTTTGTCAACTCACTTAAAAACTGGATTTCAACTTCTGTAAAACAGAAAAAATAATTACTTAGAAGACTGTCAATATTAAATTATTCTGCTCATGACAAGGAATATGACATGAAGTAGGTAGAACAAACGTTGGTTTTCCTGGACTCAGAATTTTACATGATAGCAAACATTTATGTTCAAAAACATATTTTGTCCTTATATTAAAATGTGTGCTTGCTCAATGATCTCACGCTTAATTGATGTACCATCTTAATCATACCGTTAACTAGACTGCTTATATTAAACCTATATCATCAAATTGCTAAATTTTGTGAAAATACCTTAGAAGTAAAGATACTTAAATATGTACACTGAGATATCAAGTTTATGACCTGGCACTGTGTGTTTATTCCAGAAACATAAGTAACTATGCTTCATTTCCTCTTTAAATAATTCACATTAATAAGAATATCATATTTTGCATTATGCTGCTCAATTTTAAGAGCTCTCTAAAAATTAAGAAATCAGTTCACAGTAATATGAATTTAAGCTGAATCCAGTAATCATCTCTTAATTTTACTTAATGGAGTATGTATGTTCCTATGGCAAATTAGCTGATTTAGCTGACCCCTGCTCCGTTCATGGATCAGTTCACCAAATGTATTCATGTATTTCTCCAAAGTCATACACCAGTGAACGACAAAATTAGGATCTCTTCTTTTGTAGATGCACTGGTTCCTTGATTTTCTGACTTTTCTCTTTTAACTTAACCATTTCCATACTTTCTTTAAAATGAAAGAATTAGAAGGAATAGAGGCCTAAGACTAGCAGCATAGAAAAACCTGAACTCAACTCCTTCTGCAAACGCACAAATCTAGACCCATAAAGAGAGCAGTTCCTCCTGAAGAATTGAGGGCTGGCTGAGGAGCTTCTGCACAGCAAATGATTGAGGAACCACATAGAGAAAGGTAGAAGAGATAGAGACATGGCAGTGATGGGAACCCAACCTCCTACACGATAATCGACAGTAGGGAGGGATATCACTCAGGGCCTGCACACAGGCTCATCTGCCCTGGAGCACAGTGAGAAAACAGCAGTTCAAGCGGCAGCTAGACTAGAAATTAAGGAATTTCATTTACTAGTCCTAGAGCAAATACCAAACATGTGAGTAACCACTGGAGCTTACTTGGAGGTTGGAGGCCCTGGTAAGTGCCATTTCTATATCCCCCTCCTCCTCCACATTGATAGTGTGGCCAGGAGCAGGGTCCATGTGCTCTAGCCAGCTTGCTATGGTCACCTCAGTGTGCCTAGGGCCCTGGCCTATATCAGCTCTACTCTCCCCCTAAGGTGGCCCTGGCATGGTATGCCCTGGGACCTCACCTGTGCTTAACCTTGTTCCAGCCATCCCACCAAAGTAGTCCCAGTATGGCACACTCCAGGACCCACTGGTCTGCAGCTGACCCAATCATCCAACTGAGGCAGCCCTGCAGTGGTGGGTCCTGGAATGCTCTTGGCCCATGTGTGCTCCAACTCCAACCAGCCATCCTGCCAAGATAACCCTGGTATGGCATATCCTGGCCTGTGCCCACTCCAGCCCCAACTGTCCCACCAAGGAGACCCTGGCACGCACCCCAGGGCCTTCCTGGCTTGTGCCAAATCCAGCTATTCCACCAAGGCAGCCCTGGTGCATCATGCCTAAGACTCCCTGACCTGAGCCCATTACAGCTCCAGCCATCCCACCAGGGAAGTCACTGAATCACACTCCCAGGGATTCCCCCACCCAAACCCACTTCAGCTCCAGGCAGCCTGCCAAAGCCAGGAACATGCACTCTACATGGGTGATGCTCCTATTCAAGTATACTCTTTCAAGACTGATAGAGGTAGCTATTCCACTTAATTCATAGAAACAAATACAGAAAGTCAAACAAAATGAGAACACAGAGAAATAAAGAACAAAATATGACCCCAGAGAGAAAACTAATGAAATAGAGATAAGTAATTTACCTGATAAAAGAGTTAAAAGTAATAGTCATAAAGGTGCCCAGTGAAATCTGGAGAAGAATGAAGAAACATAGTAAGAACTTCCATAAATAATTAGAAAATATAAGAAAGAACCAATCAGAATGCACTTAGAACATTCTCCAGGATAGATCAATCAATCACATGTTAGGCCATAAAACAAGTCTCAATAAATTCAAGACCATTGAAATCATATAAAACATCTTTTCTGACCACAATGGCATGAAATTAGAAATCAATTATAAGAAAATAACTGGGAAAAAAACCAAACACTTGGAGAATAAGCATGTTACTAAACAACCAATGGGTCAACAAAGAAAAAAGGAAATCAATAAATACCTTGACACAAATTAAAATAGAAGTGCAACTTTTAAAAATCTATGGGATGCAGCAAAAGCAGTTTTAAGAGGGAAGATCTTAGCAATACAAGCCTACCTCAAGAAATAAGAAAAATCCAAATAAACAATCTATACACCTAAAGGAACTAAAAAAAAAGCAGAACAAACAAAGCTCAAAGTTAGTGGAAGGAAGGAAATAATAAAGATCAGAGTGCAAATAAATGAAATAGAGACTAAAAAAATAGAAAACATCGAGTAAGCCAAATGCTGGTTCTTTGAAAAAATAAACAAAATTAACAAATCTCTAGCCAGACTCAACAAGAAAAAGAGAGTGCCCAATAAATAAAATCAGAAATGAAAGAGAAATTATAACTGATACCACAGAAATACAAATGATTATAAGAGATTATTACAAACAATTATATGCCAACAGACTGGAAGACTTAAAAGAAATAAATTCCTAGAAACACACAGCCTTCCAAGACTAAGTCATAAAGAAATACAAAATCTGAATAGACTGATTACAAGTAATAAATTTGAATCAGTAGTTAAACTCCAAACAAAAGTCCAAGACCAGATGGCTTCACAGGTGAATTCTATCAAATATTTAAAGAAGAGTTTGTACCTATCCTTCTCAAATTATTCCAAAAAAATTTTCCAAACTCATTACATAAGGCCAGCATTATCTTGATACAAAAACCAGACAAAGACACCACAAAAAAAGAATATTACAGGCAAATATCACCAATGAACATAGATGAAAACTCCTCAACAAGGTAATAGCAAGCTGGATTCATTAACACATTAAAAGGAGCATACACCACAATCAAGTGGAATTTATTTCAAGGATGCAAGAATGGCTAAACATTTTCAAATCACTCAGTGTGATACACCACATAACAAGTGGAAGGATAAAAATGATATGATCATCTCAACAGATGCAGAAGAAGCATATGAAAAATTCAACATCCACTTATGAAAAAAACTTTTAAAAAGTGAGTGTAGAGGAAATGTACCTCAACATAATAAAGGCCATATATAACAAACCAACAGCAAACAACAGAATCAATTGTGAAAAGCCAAAATCCTTTCCTTTAAGATCAGAAACACGACAAGGATTTCCATTCTCACTACTTTTATTCAAAGAAGTCCTAGCTGACTCAAAAAAGAAGAAATAAAAGGTATCCAAATTTGAAAGGACGAAGTAAAACTGTCACTATTTGCAAATGACATGATACTATATAGAGAAACCCTAAAGACTCAACTAAGAAAACTATTAGAACTAATAAACAAATTCAGTAAGGTTTCTGGATACAAAATTAACATAAAGAAGTTGGTTGCATTTCTATACACTACCAACAAGCTGTCAGAAGAGAAATTAAGAAGACAATCCCATTTACAGTTGTATCAAAAAGAATGAAATACCTAGGAATAAATTTAGCCAGGGAGATAAAAGACCTGCACACTGAAAACTATAAAATACTGATTTAAAAAATTTAAGATGACACAAATAAATGAAAAGATATCAGGTACATGCAGGGGGCGGAGCAAGATGGCGGAGGAGTAGGAGACCTAGATTTCCTCTGGTCTCAGGGATTCAGCTGAATAGGGATCAAACCATTCTGAACACCTACGAACTCAACAGGAGATCAAAGAGGAGAGTAGCAACAACTCTCTGAACAGAGAAGCGACCACTTACTGGAAGGTAGGACGTGCGGAGAAGTGAATCCGAGGCGATATTCGGAAGGATAGATGGCGGGGGAGGGGCCTCCGCCGGCCGCTTCTGGCAAGTGCTAGAGCCGCAGAGCACAAAATCGGACCTTTTAGAAGTCGGCTCCGCTGAGGGACGTTGCTCCAGTGGCTAAGCGGGGGGTGGAACCCTCGCGGGACAGTGGGGTCTCAGGACCCTTGGGGTCACAGAAAGACCGGGGGAGCCTGAGTGCGCCAGAGCTCCCAGGTATTGGAGCGGGGAAGCCGGCTGCAGAGACAGAGCTGAGGCGCGGGCTCTCAGCTTGGGGTTGCCATAAACTGTGATCCGCGGCCCAGTCGGGCCACTGCTCCTGCAGCAGGGACCCAACAGGCGGCAGATCTGGGGAGACTCCCCTTCCTTCCCGGGGAGGAGCGGCGCGGGAGCGCACCGCAGGGATCTGCTGGGTTTGGAGACTCCACACGGGGTCGGGTGCCAGAGATAGCAATGCTCGGTCACAGGCCGGGTGAGCACGGAGTGCGGCTGGAGACCAGGGACAAGGGAGTGACTGCTTTTCTCTGGGGGCGCACTGAGGAGGGGGCCCCTAGTTCTCAGCTCCTCCGGGTGGAGATTGGGAGGCCACCATTTTTGCCCTGGACCTCCAAGGCTGTACGGAAAGCGTGCAGGGAACAAAAGCTCCTGAGATCAAACCCGAGCAGCTTGCTTAGCGTGGACCGACAAGGGCGGGGCAATTCAGCCTCCGGCAAAGACATTTGGAAACCACAGCAACAGGCCCCTCCCCCAGAAGATCAGCATGAACAGCCAGCAAGCCAAGACCAAGTTTACAGATCAAGGAGAACGGGAGAACTCCAGCGCTAGGGGAATACTGCACATAGAATTCATGGCTTTTTTTTTACCATGATTCATTAGTTCATCAAAGTTAATTTTTGTTAACTGTTTTTTTTCTTTTTCTTTTTCCCTTTTTCAACCAACATCTTATCAATCTCTTTTTAAAAAAAACAAAAACAAAAACATTTTTTATTTTTCATTTTTAGAGTCATATTTTATCCCTTCATAGTAGTTACCCTTATTTTTGGCATATATATATAAGTTGTTCTCTCTTTAAAATTTTGAGATAGTTTCTTCTAACAGATAAAAATATACCTTAAATCACTAGTGTATGGTTCTGTTCTAGTCTCCTGCCTGATCACATTCTCTCCCTTTTTTCTTTTTTTTTTTAAATCTTCTTTCTTTTTTCAAACAACTTCTTATCTTATCAAGTCCTTTTATAAAATCTTTTATAATTTTCATCTTTACAGTCAACTTCTATCCCTTCATTGTATCAAACCTTATTTTGTACATATATGTCTTTCTTCCTTTAAGATTTTAGGAGGCACTTTTTTCTAACAGACCAAAATACGCCCAAAATCTAGTGTGTGGCACTGATCTATGCACTAGCCTGATCATATTTGATCACATTCTGCTTTTTTTGCATTGTTCTGTTTTTGTTTTTATCTTTTTTTTAACTTTTTTTTTTTCTCTTTCTTTTTTCTTTCTTTCCCTTTCTTTTCCCCTGGTTTCAGGTCTTTTCTGATTTGTATACAGTATATTTCCTGGGGACGTTGTAAACCTGTTAGCATTTTGTTCTCTCATTCATCTATTCTCCTCTGGACAAAATGACAAGACGAAAAAAATCACCTCAGCAAAAAGAACAAGAGGTAGTACCGTCAGCCAGGGACCTACTCAATACGGACATTAGTACGATGTCGGACATAGAGTTCAGAATCATGACTTTAAAGATACTAGCTGGGCTTGAAAAAAGCGTGGAAGTTATTAGAGAAACGCTTTCTGGAGAAATAAAAGAACTAAAATCTAACCAAGTCGAAAGCAAAAAGGCTATTGATGAGGTGCAATCAAAAATGGGGGCACTAACTGCTAGGATAAATGAGGCAGAAGAGAGAATCAGTGATATAGAAGACCAAATGATGGAAAGTAAAGAGGCTGAGAAAAAGAGGGAGAAACAACTACAGGATCACGAGGGCAGAATTCGATAGATAAGTGATTCAATAAGATGAAACAACATTAGAATAATTGGGATCCCAGAAGAAGAAGAAAGAGAGAGAGGGGCAGAAGGTATATTGGAGCAAATAATAGCAGAGAACTTCCCTAATGTGAGGAAGGAAACAGGCATCAAAATCCAGGAGGCACAGAGAACCCCTCTCAAAATCAATAAAAATAGGTCAACACCCCAACATCTAATAGTAAAACTTACAAGTCTCAGAGACAAAGAGAAAATCCTGAAAGGAGCTCGGGAGAAGAGATATGTAACCTACAATGGTAAAAATATTAGATTGGCAACAGACCTATCCACAGAGACCTGGCAGGCCAGAAAGGACTGGCATGATATCTTCAGAGCACTAAATGAGAAAAATATGCAGCCAAGAATACTATATCCAGCTAGGCTGTCACTGAAAATAGAAGGAGAGATAAAAAGCTTCCAGAACAAACAAAAACTAAAGGAATTTGTAAACACGAAACCAGCCCTCCAAGAAATATCGAAAGGGGTCCTCTAAGCAAAGAGAGAGCCTAAAAGCAGCAAAGATCAGAAAGGAACACAGACAACATACAGTAACAGTCACCTTACAGGCAATACAATGGCACTAAATTCATACCTTTCAATAGTTACCCTGAATGTAAATGGGCTCAATGCCCCAATCAAAAGACACGGGCTATCAGATTGGATTAAAAAACAAGACCCATCAATATGCTGTCTGCAAGAGACTCATTTTAGACCCAAAGACACCCCCAGATTGAAAGTGAGGGGGTGGAAAACCATTTACCATGCTAATGGACACCAAAAGAAAGCTGGGGTGGCAATCCTTATATCAGACAAACTAGATTTTAAAACAAAGACTGTAATAAGAGATGAGGAAGGACACTATATCCTACTTAAAGGGTCTATCCAACAAGAAGATCTAACAATTGTAAATATCTATGCCCCGAACATGGGAGCAGCCAATTATATAAGGCAATTAATAACAAAAGCAAAGAAAAACATTGACAACAATACAATAATACTGGGGGACTTTAACACCCCCCTGACTGAAATGGACAGATCATCTAAGCAAAAGATCAACAGGGAAATAAAGACTTTAAATGACACACTGGACCAAATGGACTTCACAGACATATTCAGAACATTCCATCCCAAAGCAACGGAATACACATTCTTCTCTAGTGCCCATGGAACATTCTCCAGAATTGATCACATCCTAGGTCACAAATCAGGTCTCAACCGGTACCAAAAGATTGGGATCATTCCCTGCATATTTTCAGACCAAAATGCTTTGAAACTAGAACTCAATCACAAGAGGAAAGTCAGAAAGAACTCAAAGACATGGAGGCTAAAGAGCATCCTACTAAAGAATGAATGGGTCAACCAGGAAATTAAAGAAGAATTAAAAAAATTCATGGAAACCAATGAAAATGAAAACACAACTGTCCAAAATCTTTGGGATACAGCAAAGGCAGTCCTGAGAGGAAAGTATATAGCAATACAAGCCTTTCTCAAGAAACAAGAAAGGTCTCAAATACACAACCTAACCCTACACCTAAACGAGCTGGAGAAAGAACAGCAAATAAAGCCTAAACCCAGCAGGAGAAGAGAAATAATAAAGATCAGAGCAGAAATCAATGAAATAGAAACCAAAAGAACAGTAGAACAGATCAACGAAACTAGGAGCTGGTTCTTTGAAAGAATTAACAAGATTGATAAACCCCTGGCCAGACTGATCAAAAAGAAAAGAGAAATGACCCAAATCAACAAAATCATGAATGAAAGAGGAGAGATCACAACCAACACCAAAGAAATACAAACAATTATAAGAACATATTATGAGCAACTCTATGCCAGCAAATTAGATAACCTGGAAGAAATGGGTGCATTCCTAGAGATGTATCAACTACCAAAACTGAACCAGGAAGAAATAGAAAACCTGAACAGACCTATAACCACTAAGGAAATTGAAGCAGTCATCAAAAATCTCCCAAGAAACAAAAGCCCAGGGCCAGATGGCTTCCCAGGGGAATTCTATCAGACATTTAAAGAAGAATTAATACCTATTCTCCTGAAACTGTTCCAAAAAATAGAAATGGAAGGAAAACTTCCAAATTCATTTTATGAGGCCATTACCTTGATCCCAAAACCAGACAAAGATCCCATCAAAAAGGAGAATTACAGACCAATATCCTTGATGAACATGGATGCAAAAATTCTCACCAAAATACTAGCCAATAGGATCCAACAGTACATTAAAAGGATTATTCACCACGACCAAGTGGGATTTATCCCTGGGCTGCAAGGCTGGTTCAACATCCGCAAATCAATCAACGTGATACAATACATTAACAAAAGAAAGAACAAGAATCATATGATCCTCTCAATAGATGCAGAAAAAGCATTTGACAAAGTACAGCATCCTTTCTTGATCAAAACTCTTCAGAGTATAGGGATAGAGGGTACATACCTCAATATCATAAAAGCCATCTACGAAAAACCTACAGCGAATATCATTCCCAAGGGGGAAAAGCTGAGAGCTTTTCCCCTAAGGTCAAGAACGCGGCAGGGATGTCCACTCTCACCACTGCTATTCAACATAGTATTAGAAGTCCTAGCCACAGCAATCAGACAACAAAAAGAAATCAAAGGCATCCAAATCGGCAAAGAGGAAGTCAAACTCTCACTCTTTGCAGATGATATGATACTTTATGTGGAAAACCCAAAAGACTCCACCCCAAAACTGCTAGAACTCATACAGGAATTCAGTCAAGTAGCAGGCTATAAAATCAATGCACAGAAATCAGTGGCATTCCTATACACCAACAACAAGACAGAAGAGAGACAAATCAAGGAGTCGATCCCATTCACAATTGCACCCAAAACCATAAGATACCTAGGACTAAATTTAACCAAAGAGGCAAAGGATCTGTACTCAGAAAACTATAAAATACTCATGAAAGAAATTGAAGAAGACACAAAGAAATGGAAAAACGTTCCATGCTCATGGATTGGGAGAACCAACATTGTGAAGATGTCAGTGCTACCTAGAGCAATCTACACATTCAATGCAATCCCCATCAAAATACCATCCACCTTTTTCAAAGAAATGGAACAAATAATCCTAAAATTTGTATGGAACCAGAAGAGACCCCGAATAGCCAGAGGAATATTGAAAAAGAAAAGCAAAGCTGGCGGCATCACAATTCCGGACTTCCAGCTCTATTACAAAGCTGTCATCATCAAGACAGTATGGTACTGGCACAAAAACAGACACATAGATCAATGGAACAGAATCGAGAGCCCAGAAATGGACCCTCAACTCTATGGTCAACTTATCTTTGACAAAGCAGGAAAGAATGTCCAGTGGAAAAAAGACAGTCTCTTCAACAAATGGTGTTGGGAAAATTGGACAGCCACATGCAGAAGAATGAAACTGGACCATTTCCTTACACCACACACAAAAATAGACTCCAAATGGTTGAAAGACCTAAACGTGAGACAGGAGTCCATCAAAATCCTAAAGGAGAACACAGGTAGCAACCTCTTCGACCTCAGCCGCAGCAACTTCTTCCTAGAAACATCACCAAAGGCACAGGAAGCCAGGGCAAAAATGAACTATTGGGATTTCATCAAGATAAAAAGCTTTTGCACAGCAAAAGAAACAGTCCACAAAAGCAAAAGACAACCGACAGAATGGGAGAAAATATTTGCAAATGACATATCAGATAAAGGGCTAGTATCCAAAATCTATAAAGAACTTATCAAACTCAACACCCAAAGAACAAATAATCCAATCAAGAAATGGGCAGAAGACATGAACAGACATTTTTCCAAAGAAGACATCCAAATGGCCAACAGGCACATGAAAAAGTGCTCAACATCGCTCGGCATCAGGGAAATCCAAATCAAAACCTCAATGAGATACCACCTCACACCAGTCAGAATGGCTAAAATTAACAAGTCAGGGAACGACAGATGTTGGCGGGGATGTGGAGAAAGGGGAACCCTCCTACACTGTTGGTGGGAATGCAAGCTGGTGCAACCCCTCTGGAAAACAGTATGGAGGTTCCTCAAACAGTTGAAATTAGAGCTACCCCATCGATCCAGCAATTGCACTACTGGGTATTTACCCCAAAGATACAAATGTAGGGATCCAAAGGGGTACGTGCACCCCAATGTTTATAGCAGCAATGTCCACAATAGCCAAACTGTGGAAAGAGCCAAGATGTCCATCGACAAATGAATGGATAAAGAAGATGTGGTATATATACACAATGGAATATTATGCATCCATCAAAAGGAATGAGATCTTGCCATTTGCAACGACGTGGATAGAACTGGAGGGTGTTATGCTGATTGAAATAAGTCAGTCAGAGAAAGACATGTATCATATGACCTCACTGATATGAAGAATTCTTAATCTCAGGAACAAACTAAGGGTTGCTGGAGTGGTCGGGGGTGGGAGGGATGGGGTGGCTGGGTGATAGGCATTGGGGAAGATATGTGCTATGGTGAGCGCTGTGAATTGTGTAAGACTGTTGAATCACAGATCTGTACTTCTGAAACAAATAACGCAACATATTTTAAGAAAAAAGAAAAAGAAGAAGATAGCAGGAGAGGAAGAATGAAGGGGAGTAAGTCAGAGGGGGAGACGAACCAGGAGAGATGATGGACTCTGAAAAACAAACTGAGGTTTATAGAGGGGAGGAGGGTAGGGGGATGGGTTAGCCTGGTTTTGGGTATTAAAGAGGGCACATTCTGCATGGAGCACTGGGTGTTATGAACAAACAATGAATCATGGAACACTACACCAAAACAAATTATGTACTATATGGTGATTAACATAACAATAAAAAAATTAAAAGAAAAGATATCAGGTACATGCATTGGAAAATAATTATGATTGCTAAAATGCTCATATTACCCAAGACAATCTAGAGATTCATTGCAATTTCCATTGAAATACTGATACCATTTTCACTGAACTAGAACAGAGAATCCTAAGATTGTATGAAACTACAAAGACCCTGGATAGCCAAAGCTATCTTGAGAAAGAACAAAGCTGGAGGTATTATGTTTCCTGATTTTAAACTATCCTTCAGATCTATAGTAATTAAAACAGTATGGTAGTAGCATGAAAATAGACTCATCGGTCAATGGAATACAATAGAGAGCCTAGATAAAAATCTAGGCCATATGGTCAATTAATCTATATCAAAGGAAGCAAGAATAGACAATGGAGAATAAGTCTCTTCAATAAATAATGTTGGGAAAACTGGACAGCTACATGCAAAAGAATGAAGTAGATCACTATCTTATATACAAAAATAAATTAAAAATGGATTAAAGATCTGAATATAAGACCTGAAACCATAAAACCCCGCAAAGAAAACATAGGCAGTAATCACTTTGACATTGGTCTTAACAATATTTTTTGGACTAATATCCTTAGGCAAGGGCAACAAAAGCTAAAATAAAGAAATGGGATTACATCAGACTAAAAAGATTTTGCACAGTGAAGGAAAACCATCAACAAAACAAAAAGGCGACCTACAGAATGGGAGAAGATATTTGCAAATGACACATCTGATATGGGGTTAATATTCAAAATATATGAATATTTTCATATACACAAAATATACACAACTTTTATTCAAAGACACAGCACAATTAAAAAAAAATAGGCAGAGGACTTCAATAGACATGTTTCCAAAGAAGACATACAAATGGCCAACAGGCACATGAAAAGATACTCAAAATCACTAATCACCAGGAAAATGCAAATCAAAACCACAGTGAGGTAATACCTCATATGTGTTAAAATGGCTAGTGTCAGAAAGACAAAAAATAACAAGTGTTGGCAAGGATGTGGAGATGAGGGAATACTCATGCACTGTTGGTGGAAATGTCAACTGATGCAACCAGTATGGAAAACAGTATAGAGATTTCTCAAAAAATTAAAAAAAGAATTACCATATGATCCTATAATTCCATTTCTGAGTATTTTTCCAAAGAAAATGAAAACAATTCAAAGAGATCTATGTACCCCTATGTTCAATGCAATATTATTTTTAAAAGGCAAGATATGGAAGCAACCTAAATATCCATTGATAGATGAACAGATAAAGAAGAGGTGATATATACAGACACAATGGAATATTACTTAGTCATTAAAAAGTGAAATTTTGCCATTTGTGACAACATAAATGGACATAGAGCATATTATGCTAAGTGAAATAAGTCTTAGAAAAAGACAAATACTCTATGATCTAACTTATATGTTCTATATAGATGATTAAATAAAATAATCAAATTAGGCTTCTAATTCAGAGTTTGGCACAAAACAATTGCTCAATAAATATTGGTTAATTTAAGTATAAAGTAATTACTGAAGAGTGGTATAAAAGTTTTGTTATATGATACTATAATAAAATATACCTGATTCATAATAATTTGTATGATGATTTCAAAGAAGTTCTAAAAACAGGCACATCCACTTACTTTGCATTCCTGCAGATAAACTAACCTCAAAGCAAAGTTTAGATACCTAAGGTAGAATGGCTAGGTACATGAAAAATGTTGATAATCTATGAGCTCATACCTAAGACTTCCCAAAAGGCTTCCCTTGGTGCCTTAAACACATTCTCTTCCTCTGCCCTCAGTGAACATATTTAGCAAGCACAAAATCAAGATTACAGGTGGCTGACTCCTTTATTTTCTAACTTTATGTTCTTTGTTGGGTTACAAACTACCACAATTATCAAATCTGAATACCCTACAATATTATTTCCTCTGCTGTCTGGATTTTCCTCAAGTGTCTACTTACACCCCTGTCTCTGTCTAATGAAATGTAATAAAACATTGTAAAGGTCATGTGGGAAATGAACATTTCAAGCATAGCACTTACAAACTAGAGGCTTGGAATATATGTTTTTTTCCTCTCAAAAGTCACATCAAGCTCAGTGGATAACTCCTTAGTCTGCAAGTGGTAGTAAAACATCTGGAAAAAGTGGAATTAACTGGCTCTTCGAATTCCATTGTGATTTTTCCTGTCATTACCCTCTGACTCATCTTTCAAGACTATCTCCATTATGATATACTTGAAATCTCCTGAATAAATATAACTTCAATAAGATTAAATAGTTATTTCCAAGTAAAACTTTTATCAAAAGTTTCACCAAATGGTCAAAATACAATATATGAAATAACTTTAGTTATTAAGGAATATTTTAAAATAATACAGCTTTCAGGAAAATGACATGAACTAATAGTTTGGTTTGACATAAACTCTGTACTTTCTAAACATTCAAGGAATACTGTGCATTTTTTTCACTTTCATTTGATTTCAGTAAATAATAAGCCCAGCCATTCATTTTTTTAATGTTCATGTAACTAAAATGAATATGGGGGATGAGAGGGCAACTTATTTAGGCTTACACAAAGATATCACTGCACTATTTGGATATTAGAGTAAGTTAGAAAAGGTGGTTTCTAATTAGAGTAGTACCCACACACACAATAAATATACATGTCGTCTACAACAAAACACTGCCAGAGTCTTATTTTAAAATGCGACATTTCCAATCTGTTTTGCTGAGCCACATTTATAATATTATCAACAAACATGAGCTGACTAAAAACATGAAGCAAGGACAGAAAGACACAAGGAAACAAGTTTTTATTGGGTGATGTTTGACCTATTGAAGATGGAATTTATCTCAATACAGTAATCCATCTCTCTCTCTCTCTCTCTCTCTCTCTCAGATAGATAGATAGATGTATTTGTTTGAAGTAACCACATAGAGTTCAATTTGCTCAAAATTGTAGTTTTTGGCAATTTCTCATAATGGGGATATTCTGTTATTTCATATAATTCCAGGGATCTAAAGAACAATTAGAATAGCTCCTCAACTCAGAGGTTTCCAAACTTTCTTATTTTGTGGCACTCACAGTGTTTTAGTGATTTTTACTTGATACCTGTGGGCTAAAAGAAATATGAGTCCTGTTTATTAAGCAGTTATATCCAAACAATAAATATTTGTATCCTAAAAAAAACAGTTGCCAAATGACTAAATAATAAATATTAATGAAAATAAAACATTATTTTTATTTCATTCTTTAAATACCACAATTTCTTAGTAATGAAATGCTCATACCTGTTAAGCCTGACATAATTTCTCAAACTTTAGAATAAGATGGAACAATTTCACTGTCATTTTCTGTTCCTCACTGATTTGGTGTTATACTTGCTTTTTATCATAGCAACCACCAGAAACTAAGCTATACAAAAATATGATGCTGCAAAAAGTAATATATATGATCTAAGGTTGAAACTGTAAATAAATAGCCTCAATAAAGTGGTTAGTGCTGTGTCTGACAGGCTGTGTTGTCTTTGAAAAATTTAAAATATGTGGTGATTTACTGGGAGTTTACTGAAGAGCTTTGGACCACCTTCGCACACAGTATGGAACCATGATTTTAAATAATTGTTTCTTATCGTAAAAATTCAAGATATTTTATACAACAGAGGCTTTTGTGTTGCACTACAAGTAGAGAGTTATGGAAAGCTATGACAAGTTCTTTTCTCAAACAAAGGAAAACAGCTAGATGCAATCCTTCTTTCTCCCCATAACACAATATTGTTAGCATAATAACACAAATTTGGATGCAGCACTATCAGTGACTGGCTTCTTAACTTTCTTCCTGGCTGTTTCTCAAAATGGCTGGTGTGGGGGCGGGGGACAGGTGGGGTGTAGCGGGTAGCAGCTAAAGGTCCTATTTTCTTGTGGGGAATGGAATAGAGAAGGAAAGGGAGAACAAGGCTGGATGAAAATCCAGGTCACTCCACCCTAAGAAATGGGGAGAGGGAGGGTGGGTCCTCTCATCTCCAATATTTTCCCATGCTTATCTTCCAAAATCTGGCCAATAAATATCACCTAAATAGGTGATTCCTTATGGCTCTGATGCTGTCCAGGAAACCCCCAGGTAGCCAATGGATCCAGAATCATCTCTATCAGTACTTAAGACAGGGCATGTTAACACTACCAGCTGGAGCTAAACCAAACAAGAACTTGGACAGGTCTAAATTTTGTATCATTGTGGCCATTCTGTTAACTCTCATTTTATGTAATTTAATATTTTGGATCCACTCATCAAATTACTGTGCCAGGAAATTTAACTACCTCATGTATTAGATATCCACTGCAAGTCAGTTCTATACCAACACAAGAGTTATATAGATAATTAATTTTCCATAAATCAGAGAAGAGAACATCTTTAAGGGTTTCTCACAAGTAATAAGAACCTGAGCTTATTTATCCAGATTCTTAACCATAAGCCATATCCTTGTCCCAACCCCATTATGGCACCAAATACGAGGCATCCAAACTACTGCCTTGGATCAGCGTCAGACCTTGGACCTTGGAGAACTCAGAAAGCCTGATGGAACTTTCCAATAATGCTGGAAGACAGTCATACCCTACTACTCTAAAATATCTTTGAACCTGTTTGGAGTAGTTTTAGAAAATATCATTGATTTTTCAATATTTATTTTATAACCAATCATTTTATTGAATTTGTAATATTCTTCAGTAGTGCTTTGGATATCATATTATTGTCAAATTTGTGTTGCTGTTATGTAATATTATGTGTAATATTATACCTCTTATTTTCTTTCTTTTCTAACTGAAGTGGTTAGAACTTTCAGAATATCTTTAAAAGATATTACTGATAGTGAGCAAATTTAGACTATTCCTGACTTTAATGAAAATTCTTCTAGTATTGTACACTAAATATATTGCTGGCAACATTTTCCAATTTAAAAATTGTGCAATACATATTGATATTTTAACATATCCCTTTCATTTACTGCCATATACACAATTTTTGACAGCATGCCTCCCTCTAAAACAGGTTAATATTTCTCAAAAGTACATTCCATGACATAAAAAAACGTGCAATTCAACAGGAAACAAATTATTTTAATAGTGCTTTGTCATTTCCATTAAGACAATAATAATAGTAACAATAGTAATTTAAGACAAGTGGCATTTCTCAACACGTCTCTATGTATTTATTACTGTTTATTTTTCTAACCACAAATATTTGAATTTATGGCCTCACAACTGACTAGTTACAACCAAAAAGTCAAACTTGAACCACTGATACTTATTTAAATGGACTTGTTAAAAAGAATAAAAAAACCCAACAATTAGCACTAACGTTTGTAGTAACAAGAAGTATTAGACAATTTAAGTTTAATACTTTAATCTGTTGAAATTAAAGCAAATAACAAACAGGCTGAAACATAGACATCAGGGCTTTGATAACCTTCCAGATGGTAGACAGACTACAAGGCAGAGATGAGACTCAACTCATTTAATTTTGCTACTTGTCAGCTGTACTAATAATATGAAGAGTGGCAGAAACTGTTAAAAGGAGGTGATGAAGTATGCCATTTATTTAAATGACAGAGTCCTTTATTAGCACCTATTTATCATAGATAAATCAAAGTGAATGGTGAGAATAGCTTATAGTCATAGTGAAATAGCAGAATGCTAGGGCATAAGAAAAATATTACAGCAGCTCTTAGAAGATCAATGGATCTGAAAAAATTGGGTCTTCTAACAATCATTGCTGCACATATAACAGAAACATTTAGGACCCATGTGGAATATTTTTCTTTGACCATTTTTTCTCCTATTTCTCCCCCACTACTTCAAAAAACATGCTGGCTTCAGATATCCTTCAGTTTAGCTATTGTCAATAAACATTTTGTTCAACCTTCTTTCAACCTATAGGGGAGAAGTAAGAATATAAACCAAGGTAGAATAATATTTCTAAAATAAGTTTATCAAAACACTGAGATAACATTGTGTTGATTGAGCTTGACTTGCTAACTTACTAAAGGTGAATTGTTCTTCCCTGGTCTGAAAGGAAACTGATTTGACATCCTATCTTTACCTTAAATATGTCATAAAATTATGAAACACTCCCATAAAATTAGATTTTACAAAACCATGGCTTGCATAGTACATATAAATAGCTACAGATACAAGATAAAAGCTGGTTCAATTTATTTAATTTCCTAATATTAATTGAGGTGGGGGGGACAGCTTTCATATTTTTTTTATAAAGTTGTTTCAAATTTTACTCTAAGAAGTGGTATTAGTTCTGTCCAATCCTATCATTTGGGATTTGTTTTACAAATGTGATATCCTTACTTGTTTTTAAATTGTATTACAGTTACAAAAAAGGATATACGCAACTTTAAAAATGATAAAGTTTGGGTGGGGGAAGAAAGAAAAAATTATCTCTCTATAGTGATAATTGTAAACATTTAAAAAGGAGACAACTAAGAAGTTACCCTCGGAAAACAAAATACTTTCCATTATACTTAACTCTTCAATAATTGGGAGAGTGTTCCTGGCCAACAAAGCATTATATTTAAAGCAATCAATATGTCAGAGAAACCTGTTCACAGTGATGAAACCTTCTGCTTTCCGATATGTCTGTGCAATGATAAGAACTGATTCAAGATTCTGGTAATTTGAGGAAGTGCTATGCTAAGCATGATCTCTCAAAATAATCATGAGATGAGCCTGCTTTCAGAAAGAAGGATGCACAGCTGCAGGGGCCAATTCCAGATGAAAGCAAACCTTAAGCAGAAAGAAATCTATATTTTATCCTGTGGTCTATAGTCTTTCCTCAACAGGTGATCCAATTTAAACTTTATTTGAGGTGTATTATCTCTGAATATTCAGTATCCTCAGCCTTGGTACTCTAATTGCTTCTAGCCTTAAGGTTGTCCTTACCTGGCAGGTGACCTAACGCAATCATTGTTGCCAACTATACTCTTCCCTTAAAATTCTACTTCTGTTTTGCAACTTTGTTCCGGTAGTGACTCCCTGATAAATTTATTGCTTCCTGGTTCCAAAGACACAGCTCCTGTCACATTACTAAGCTTCACAAATATTCTTACCTTAAGAACAATAGTGTCCTTGTGGGTTGTAATAATGCTCATCCATGTCTGCAAAAGAAGGGCATTCTTTTTTTTTTCAGAGCAGTTTTATTGTTATGTTAATCACCATACATTACATCATTAGTTCTTGATGTAGTGTTCCATGATTCATTGTTTGTGCATAACACCCAGTGCTCCACGCAGAATGTGCCCTCTTTAATACCCATCACCAGGCTAACCCATCCCCCCACCCTCCTCCCCTCTAGAACCCTCAGTTTGTTTTTCAGAGTCCATCGTCTCTCATGGTTCGTCTCCCCCTCCGACTTATTCCCCTTCATTCTTCCCCTCCTGCTATCTTCTTCTTTTTCTTTTTTCTTAACATATGTTGCATTATTTGTTTCAGAAGTACAGATCTGTGATTCAACAGTCTTGCACAATTCACAGCGCTCACCATAGCACATACCCTACCCAATGTCTATCACCCAGCCACCCCCTCCCTCCCACCCCCCACCACTCTAACAACACTCAGTTTGTTTCCTGAAATTAAGAATTCCTCATATCAGTGAGGTCATATGATACATGTCTTTCTCTGACTGACTTATTTCACTCAGCATAACACCCTCTAGTTCTATCCACGTCATTGCAAATGGCAAGATCTCATTCCTTTTGATGGCTGCATAATATTCCATTGTGTATATATACCACATCTTCTTTATCCATTGTTGAGAGACATCTTGGCTCTTTCCACAGTTTGGCTATTGTGGACATTGCTGCTATAAACATTGGGGTGCACATACCCCTTCGGATCCCTACATTTGTATCTTTGTGGTAAATACCCAGTAGTGCAATTGCTGGATCATATGGTAGCTCTATTTTCAACTGTTTGAGGAACCTTCATACTGTTTTCCAGAGTGGTTGCACCAGCTTGCATTCCCACCAACAGTGTAGGAGGGTTCCCCTTTCTCCGCATCCCCGCCAACATCTGTCGTTCCCTGACTTGTTAATTTTAGCCATTCTGACTGGTGTGAGGTGGTATCTCATTGAGGTTTTGATTTGGATTTCCCTGATGCCGAGTGATGTGGAGCACTTTTTCATGTGTCTGTTGGCCATTTGGATGTCAAGAAGGGCATTCTTCTAGGAGGAAAAGCTTCCTGCTGTAATCCTACTCAATGGTCTTAAAAGTAAAATTATGCTCTTTCCTATCTCTATATACTCACAGGGCACAACTCTGCCCAGAGGATAGAAATAAGATATTGCTGTAATGGTGTGCAGCTTGGCTTGGGGGGCTATGGCAGGCTTTGTCCCCAGCCCTTTCCTCTGAATATAACCATCTGGCCATCTCTGTTTTCCAAGCCATTTCCCCCAACCTAGATTTTCCCTCACAGTTGAAGAGCCGATAATACATTTTACTCTGCCTTTCTAACGTTTTGTTTGACTTTTTCTCCTTTAATTTTCCATTCTGTAGCCCACAGGACCACCTCTATTGCTACTCCATTGGAAAATAAAATGTCTCATTAATAGACAAACTAGCTCCATTCAATGTACTAATTGACCACCAATTTGGGGGTACAGGTAGCATGCAGTACTGGATGAAACAGTTCTCTTTAAATAAGCACCCTGATTCTCAAGATCACCTCTGGTGTGCCCGAGTGCTACTTCACCTGAGTGCTACTCCACATACTTGCACACACACATGTGCACGCACGTGTGGGCTGGCGCACACAACCACCCACCCACCCACACACACACATTAAGAGAAGGAGATCATGGGATCCCAGTAGTTATGGAAATACCCTCTTTTAATAAAACTGTTACAATTCATTGGAATGGACATGTGCAAGCTTATCTCTCTCCCCCTGGAAATCGTTGTTTCCTTACTGGTTTTTAAAATTAGTGCAATTAAGCCTTGTAGATCATATTCTATCTCTGCCTAAGAATACTGGCTTCTGCAAAATCATTTTGTTAGCTGATCATAAGACCACCTATATTTTGTAGGTAGGAACACTGGATTATGGCATTATAGATAAGGAATATGATATGCTATTAGACAAAAGTTAAAACTGTACTGCTTTCTGGGCGCTTGGGTGGCTCAGATGGTTAAGCACCTGCCTTCGGCTCAGGTCCTGATCCCAGGGTCCTGGGATCGAATCCCGCATCGGGCTCCCTGCTCCTTGGGACCCTGCTTCTCCCTCTGCCTCTCTCTCTGTCTCTCATGAATAAATAAATAAAATCTTAAAAAAAAAAACTGTACTGCTTTCCAGTTGCTGGACTTTGTGTAAATTTCATATCTCAAAACCTCAGTACTTTCAAATCTAAAATGGGAAAAATAATGCTTTTTCATAGGCTTGCTGTGGGACCAAATGAGACAATATTTATACAATGCCACCTTGCTGGGTACATGTTATATAATTAATAAATGGGAGCTCTTATTTTATTGGTATTATCATTATTGTTGCTGACAAGAAGCTGTATACTTATTAAAAAATAAAACAATTGCCCTTAGTCAATGAATATGAACATTTTCATGTGTAATACAATCCCAGGGTAGAAGTAAATTATGTTGCCAAATTATATAATAACCAGAAAACCTATTTTTCCAAGCCATTGCAGAAAGTTTCACAATTGAAAAAGAAATCCAAATAAATATTAATCCAGACTGGCTTGCAGGTTAGCAATCGGAAAATCTGCTAAATATAAACCACTAATGCTTATAATGTTATTTTTTCCTCTTATTAAAGCCATATGCCAGTATTTTTTCATTACAAATAATCCAAGGGAAAATCATGGAAGATAAATAAAATATTGCATTGTAATTTTTATGAGGAAAAATGTACAAACCATAATGTCTCCCTTTAAAGCCCTGAGATTTTATGATGCAACATTATAAGATAACTCCTACTGGGATTGCAGCATAAGATACAGAATTCTAGGGGCACCTGGGTGGCTCAGTCATTAAGTGTCTGCTTTCGGCTCGGGTCATGATCCCAGGGTCCTGGGATCAAGCCCCATATTGGGCTTCCTGCTCTGCGGGAAGCTTGCTTCTCCCTCTCCCACTCCCCCTGCTTGTGTTCCCTCTCTCGCTGTGTCTCTGTCAAATAAATAAATGAAAAATCTTAAAAAAAAAAAAAGATACAGACTTATAGTATTTGTTGTTTTATTCTGTATATAAAAAATGTCTTTGCTCTTGTAGTATCTCAAATAACCTATGATATCTAGGTCAGAAATATTGTCTTAACAATTTGAGGTTTCTGTGCTTTTCATGAATCAGAAATCCATTTAAATTAACAAATCAGAATGAGGCTTAGCGCTTCCAACAGATTAAAAAAAAAAAAAAAAAAACCCTTACACTTCAAATAGGACAAAATGCATAGTCAAAAACAAAGAAGCATGCTAAATGCAGTTAAATGCACTGCTCCTTCAAGGTTTTTTTGTTTTTTTTTTTTATCTGTCAGTACAAAATGATAACAGAAAATAATTCACAAAATTATAAAATATCATAGTGTTTCTGATGAAAGAGTCAAAATTTTAATGTTTCTCCTTCCCATCCAACTGAGAATGCAGGCAATCAAGGCATTAATTTCAACTTGATATTTTCAGAGCACTGGAAACAACTATCTGAGGTTCTTACCCTGACCCCAGTCACAGGAGTCAAAGTACTTGAAGCCCATCAATGTGATGCTAGGGACTCTGTCACCCAGCCTGCTCCCTTGGAGGATGGGGCTAGCCCTAAGGTGGGCACAGGGAAAGGAGCTTTGAGCCAGTGTGGTTGCCTGGGACAGGGGGATCCTAAAAGGCAGATGATCTAACTGTTCTAACCCAGAAAAATTAGATAATCTGACCCAGAAAGAAGAAATGACTTGGACAGGTGGGCATAACCTCTGCAAAGGGTAGAAGCCTTCTGTGTCCTATTATTTGGGTTTTACAAAGTCTAGAAGAGTAACAGGCATATAAAAGGTTTTGGTAACAAGTTATTCAATGAATGAATGAACAGGAATTTACTTAAGGGATAACTTTTTTTTCCTGTCATCAATTTGGCCAATTTCATGTCACACTTGAAGAACATTGGACTGCACAACTTTTTCTTCTCTTTTTGGTTTACAACAGGTATTTTGTCAAAAATTTTTCTAAAAAAGAAGACAATTTAACTAGAACTACTAAGTAACTGCAGAATTGGTTCAATTGCAATGAAGCAAATTATGGCGAAGCAGGAAAAATTTCTTGGAACAAGATGCAATGGTGAATTAAATGACTGTATTTTGCATTTTAATTATAATGTCTTTCATTTGTTAAAACTATAAGATTCCTAAAGTAGGCCGTATAAATTATATCTTTACATTGTTATATTTCAACTGGTGAGTAACTGATTCCCTAATATTTGGAAGTGAACCAGTTGTAGCTTCCAGACAATGGATAATTAGAAAAAACTAGAAATAATTAGAAAAAATAATTAGAAAGTAATAATTTTTTAAAAATGCATATTACCCCTCCCCCCCCAAAAAAAAATCCTAGCCACCACTTAGTGTGGTATGGAAAGTCAAAGCATGTGTAGCAAAGACAGTAACTTCTCCGCATACTATAAGCTAAATATAAATGAAAATAGTGAACAAAAAGACTGATTCAGGTTATAGTTTCAAAGTCTAGGAAGATTTTATTTCTGCAGTAAATTGACTTGAATAAGGAGAGGTAAAGAGAACCCACTTTCAAAATTATAATTGAATAATGAAAGCAATAAAAATTGAGGTTATCTTTTAGCATGTAAGCATGTTCATATGTTCATAGAACAAGCGCTTTCAATTATATACATCTGTGTTCTAATTTATTCATTTACCCAACCATCCATTTGTCCGTCCATCCATCCATCCATCCATCCATCCATCCATCCATCCATCCATCTATCCATCCATCCATCCCCTGATTCATCTAACCATTCATCCAAGCTTTTGTTCATTTAGCTTGATTTCATTTAGCTTCATTTAGCTACTTAGAGGCCTTGTGGATTTAGTGATGTAAACTAGTATCCCATCTTTCTTTGATTCTAGAGATAGACAAACATTCAATAATTAACCAATTAAGTATTAGATTAAAATTTTTATAAATACCATAATGTAGAAATGTCAAGAGCTACAACTGTTTCTAGCAGGGGTTTCTGACCTCATTTGGAGCTCAGGAAAGCCTTCCTTGGAGATATTAGTTCTGAAGGATACATACAAATCCATTATTTAGTGGGAGAACATGGTGGACCAGATGAGGAGCAATTTGGAAAGAAGGAGGACATTTGTAGGATTCTGAAAAGGATCATAGAATCTATGAGAAATTGAAAGAATAATGTAATTAAAAGGAAGAGAATAAAATGAAGAAAGTTCACCCCAAAGGGAGAAGAGTTGGGTTGTTGGGAGTTTAAACATGGTGTTTTGGGCCAGCTTAAAGAGCTGGTTCTTTCCTAAAAGCAACAAGTAGACACTGAAGAACGTAAAGTGGGGTAACATATGTGGCTGGGGGGGATGGGGTAATTGAGTGATGAGCACTGGGTGTTATATGGAAATGATGAATCATTGAACACTACATCCAAAACTAATGATATACTATGTTGGATAATTGAATTTAAATTTTTAAAAAAGATGGGGAGGGTATGCGCTATGGTGAGCACTGTGAATTGTGTAAGACTGATGAATCACAGACCTGTATCTCTGAAACACATAATATATTATATGTTAAAAAAAAAGTAGAAAGGGAGAAATGAAGGGGGGGAATCGGAGGGGGAGGTGAACCATGGGGGACCATGGACTCTGAGAAACAAACTGAGGGTTCTGGGGGGGAGGGGGTGGGGGATGGGTTAGCCTGGTGATGGGTAGTAAAGAGGGCATGTACTGAATGGAGTACTGGGTGTTATACGCAAATAATGAATCATGGAACACTACATCAAAAACTAATGATGTAATGTATGGTGATTAACATAACATAATAAAATAAAAAAATAAAAAATAAATTTAAAAAAAAGATATGGCCATAAGAGTGTCTTTCAAAAATCCTTTTCAGTGAATGTGGAGAACAGATTATGGATAATGTAAAAATAGAAAATGTTTGAGACACCATTGCTGCAAAGAGATGATTATGGATTTGATTAGAATCCTAGTGGTAGACATAAAGAGAAGTAAATAAATAGGGATTTCAGAAGCAAGCAACATGTGGATCAGAAAGAAGTTTGGCCTGGATTTTGAATACTTAGAGAAAATTGGGTTCTTTACTTCTTTTATAAGAATCTAAAACTTGGAAGTACTGATTTCTTTCAAATAGAATCCAGAAATTCAGCTTCCAGAAGGGAAATCTGACACAATATTCATGATGGCTGCTGACCACTTTTGCTAGCTAGCGAGGTGTTGAGACCTTTGTGAAGAGATCTTTGTGAAAATGTATTTTTTTAAAGATTTTATTTATTTATTTTAGAGAGAGAGACAGAGTGAAAGAGAGCACAAGAGTGGAGTGAGGGGCAGAGGGAGAAGCAGACTCCCTGCTGAGCAGGGAGGCTGATGCAGGGCTCAATCTCAGGCTCCCAGGATCATGACCTGAACCAAAGGGAGACCCCTAACCTACTGAGCCACCCAGGCACCCTCCAAGCAGTATCTGTTATTCAACAGTCCTAACCTGGCTTAAAAAACCAAACTGGCTACATGGTCCTTTCCCAAGATTTCCACAGAATTTGTGTGGAAATACTTTAAATGTTCATATGCTTTACAAAATGTTAAATCTTGAGCAAACTGGCGTGTGCCACTTATAACTCTGTTGCAGTAACCATTTGGGAGAAGTTTATCATCTGTTTGGCAGGTTACCTTCTATCTTTGTGGTGGCATTGGCTCTGTGTACGGTGTGTTTGGACATAGGGTGAAGGCAGTGTTCAGGAAGAGGGTGAGCAGTACTAATCTAGTTTTTCAGATTATAATCAATGATCTAGCCATGGCAGTATGTGGAAAAGTATGTTAAGGATAGGGAGGTAAAGAAGTTCCTATTGCTTCTTCTACTCATTTCTTCCTCTCATTACCCAAATTATCCTTATTACCTAAGATTCTGAACACAGTTATCACTTATATGAAACTTTCTGGCCTGAATTACGTTCTGAAAATCTAAAGCAGTCAAAACAGTGAACTCCTCTTCTAAAAACACTTTGTTTTATAATTTGCTGCCCCTGGTGGTCAGATAATTTCTCTATACTTTTACCTGTAAGGTATAATATAATGAATATGTAAGAGATGTCTTTATGACATCTTCACGTATTTCTTCTCTTGGTAATTAAAGATGTATGCATACCCAAGATTCCAGAAATACACATTAAAAGAAACAAAGTATAAATAAAAATGATGGTCTGACAATGATGTTGAATCTCAGTGAATAACCCATACTCAATGAATTGCAGGCTAAGTGCTCTGTGCAGTGCTAGGGATATAATAAAGAGTATAATAAGGGATATACAAATGCTAATCATCATCATCATGCCTGTTTAATTCTTCTAATTCAATTTTGTACAATAATCCAAAACTTCAAGTCCATTCCACTTATAAATCAATTTATAATATTGAGTAAGGAATGAACCAAATATCATTAGCCAGGAAGAAAAAAATCAAAATTGGTTAAGTTTAAAGTGTTTTAAATATGCAATATCATTTCCTATCTCTTTCAGCGTCTCCTTCATCTACTAAAACATGCAGTTGGCATCATTATATGTCCAACAAAGTGAAAACATTTTCACAAATGAAAAAAAATATATATCCCTAGGGCTCTTTGTAAACACTTGCTTCAGAGAATTCTTAAGTATTTGCTCCACAGTTGGTCCTTCAAAAAAAGAAAAGGAGAAGAATCTCCAATTTCAAAGATTTTTGAAGCAACAGAATATTCTGTTTTATGTTCAAAGGTAATTTCTATTCTTATACACTGTATTTGGAGACTAGCATTATGAGACCATGAAACATCTTTAGAAGGTATTGAACTGAGGAAAATGCATGTGTTCACGTAAAGAGCAGATAAAAATAATGTTAGTGCTTAGGTTTATTTCATTCTATCCAGCTACACTTATCCCTTAACAGTTTTCCAGCATAATGATTGGGAAGCACTATGCCCAGAGGATGAAAAAAAAATCTGTACTCTGAGAGTGAGCAGAGTTTGAAGTGAAAACGTTTTTGACCAAGGGAGACATGGCTTTTAATCATAGCCTTGCAACTTAATAGCTGGGGTAACTTTGGTGGTTAGTAGACTTGGGTCTTAAGTTTCCCTATCTGCAAAATTGGTTTAAGGATAATTCAATTTCAAAGTTGTAGCCAGGAAATGAAATAATATACATAAAATGCATGCCACATATAAGCACTTACTCAAAAATCAATTATTGAGTACCTAACATGTACCAAGGCTAATGAAGAGGAAACACAAGAATAAGACAGATACATTTCCCAGACATATTCTATCAGGGCATACAGAAAGGAACCAAGAAAACAAGTACATTTCAAATATACAATGTCAGAAATATAGATTGAAAAACATTCTTCAGAATAATTGGCTTGTATTCTTCACAACTATCAAGAAAAGAAAGATAAAGAAAGGTCGAAGAACTGTTTCACAATAGAATCGTAAATAACAAGAAAACTACATGCAGTGTATGATCCTAGACTGGACAGAATACAAAGGAGAAATGGGTACAGAGGACATTATTGGAATAATTGACAAATCCGAATATGAACTGTAGATTTGGTAATATTATATCAATGTTAAATTTCCTGATTTTGATAACTGTTCTATGGTAAGCAGATATCCTTGTTCTTAGGAAAGACACACTAAAGTATACAGGATTAATGGGAAAAAATGTTTCCAACAATCCTCAAAAGACTTAAAAATATGGAAGGAAAAGGGGAGGGAGGATGCAAAGGGGAGAGACAACAATAAAGCAGTTGGGCAAAATGCAAATAATAGTAGTCTGGATAAAGTCTGTGTGAGAGTTCATTGTACTATTCTTGAAAATTTTCTGTCAGTTTGAAATTATATAAAAAATATAAAGACACTTTGATTCAGGAAAGGTAAAGAGTAATTCAACAAGTATCATTCCCTTTTTTCCTTGTTTTGGAACCTGCCTTTCTAGAGTGAATTTTGTTAATCTTATTTAGAATTCAGCAGTAGAAATTGAGAGTTACACTTTGTAGGTCCTCCATATCGAGTAGTACAGTTCTACCTCAATGGATTTGATGAATTCAATAATTTTATAGTACAGGACTTTAGGTAGAATTATATTACTGACTTGAATGAGTTGAAAAACAACCCTGAACACCTGGCACAGCTTCTAAAGCTGGTGTTTTATTTAGAAAATAAACTCAATGTGTAGCACACATAAACAGCATATTGACATTTCAAAGCTAAGGAATTGATCTCACCTTCATTTCTCCTAACAATTGAGAGAAATGAAAAACTTTAGGTAGTAAAGACACATCTGTAGCTTTCAATTTAATTACTCTAGCATTTCTTGGACTGGGTCAAATCTACCAGGTACAACACAGGCTTTATTATATTCATTTCCTGATTAATTAATAGTGTCACATATAAATCTATTGGTGTCAACTAGAAGGTTTACTTCTAATCTATTAGAATAAGTGTGCATGCACATGCATGTGAATATTTGAGTTTGTATGTTTGTTGTAGAGCAGAAAACCATGTATATATATCCAAAAGAACACAAATACATAGATAATAATGTTTATAGTATTTGAAAAAAATAAGGTCAAATAATTTTGAAAAGTGCTATACATATGTTTTACAAAGAAAATTTGTACCTTTGACTTGTAAAAAGCAGACATGTGTGAAAATATAAAATCTAGAAGTACTGTAATGGTCATTATTTTAAGTTTTTAACTTTGGCATTATTAGCCTCTTTCGACCTAGTTCAGTCTTGGGCAAGGAAATAATCTCTCTATTTTACCCCAATTCCTTAAAATTACATAATGTGAAGATAATTCACTTCTCCCAAATTTACCATCTTAAATGCTTTATCTTACTACTATTTAAGTATTTATTCTAAAAAAAAAATAGGATAAAAAATTTCAAGCTTGGAACTTCCACTTCCAATTATGTTGAGATTTCTTACAGCAGACCAAAAATCCTGCTAAGAACAAAAAATATAATGAAATTTTAAGCAGTAGATTTAAAAGCATGAGAAAGCTGCTGAAGTAGCCAGTTTTGAAGGGCCAGATCCTGGAGAGAAGGAAACTTTATTGAGGTAAGCTAGATTTTCTGTACAATGGCTTTCTCTTTGGGACATTTATTGATTCTTGACATATACCAAGATGTGACTAGGCTGGGTAGAGAAGCTGCTAAGCATCCTAAAATACAAAAGAGCTTTTGGTAACTTCACGTTTGGGGAAATAAGAATTGGAGTTCTGGTACAAGAAGACATCTAGGACTTGATTGACCAAAATTCCATTGATGAATAACTTTCACAGAAGTGAGACTGCCACTCAAGACCTGTTGTCTCATTGAGTCATTATCTGATTAAGCTACACAGGAAAAGATGTAACAGAGCCAAGCAGAAAATGTGTGTAAAGGAACCAAATATGATCAAAGAGTAGTGTGGTGTTCTCAGCGTTCCCACTATGCTCAGGAGATCAAAATTAAAGACCTCCAAAAAGGAGTGGCACTAGTAAACACTCCATGCTTTAATTGGGATCCCTGGGGGATATACCATGGGGGTAAACCAGAGGTAGACTAAACCATGCCAAGAATGCAAACTAGTATCAACTTAGTTCAAGGTCTGACTGGATTTAGGTGAATGGCTCTTTTTGGTCTGCCAGAGGATAGGGTAAATCATCACTAAAATTCTTCACATACAAGATTAATAGTGAAACTAAAATTTCTTGGGATATTAAGAAATACCACAAAAAGAAAAAAACAGGCAACACTAAGTGACACAAATAATACGGTCATGAAATTTTAAAATAACGGTGATTAATATCTTTAAGCAAATAGATGACCAGGTAGAGAATTTTCACAGAAAATAAGAAAAGAGTCAAATGGAAATTTTTTTAATTGAAAAATACTATAACTGACATCATAGCATGATAGATGGGACACAGCTGAAGAAAGATGAATGAAGTGGAAGACAGATCAAAACACAACATCTAGACTATATAATACAGAGGGCAAAATAGATGGAAAGTACAGAGAGGAACATATGAAACATATTATATAACCGATGGACCCCAAAAATGTGTACTACATTTTTCATATCTGTATTATTTATAATTCCAAACTTTCCATCAACAGTAGTATGAATAACTACACATTGGTATGTTCATGTAATGGAAAACTATTGTGTTGAGAAATGAACCACTGCTACACACAAAAGCATTGAATCATTCAAACATAATATTATACAAAAGAAGCCATATACAAGAGTACATGCTGCATGATGCCATTTACATGGAACCCAAAAATGGTAAAATAAATCTATTATTATTATCAGAGAGGAGTTAACTACTGGGGCTGTTAGGGATGCTAATAGTCTACTTTTTGACTCCATGGTGGTTATGCAAATGTATTTGCTTTGTGAAAACCCATCGAATTGTACACTTATGATTTGTGTGATTTTGTGTATGTATGCCAAGCTTCAATTAAAAAAATATTCTAAACAATTAAAGCCTAAGTATATTAAAGTCAAAATTAAAATTAAATTTCTGAGGGATGAGATGAATCACTTTCATTCTCCCACAGCTAAGAAAATTTCTTTGGACATTGATTGCCTTTGGCTTTCAAGGAATGAGAAAAATTAATCAGGAGAGAGGACATCAAAAAATGGGGAAAAAAGTAATAGGAGGTGGGGTATAGGATGTATGTATATCTCTAAGACTACTCAGTAGCTCTGTATATCCTTAAAGAAGTAAGCAGAATGGCGCCTGCTGGAAACCAGGTAAACTGTCTCAGCAATTCTTTCTTCTTTAGCAGTCCAGCAGACCTAAGGATAGTTGATGTAGCCAAAGGCAAGAATCAGAAACACCAGATATTAACAATAATAATAGTACAGAATTTATACAGAAATTATAAATCAAAGCTTTAATAGTACACTTATCTTGATGAGCACTGAGTAAAACATGGAATTGTTGAATCACAATATTGTATACCCAAACTAATACACTATATATTAACTACACTGGAATTAAAAATTTTTTTTAAAGTATTTCCAATCTTATTTCCAGGTAACAAATTATTTTTTTCTCTGTATTTTTTTTTGTTTTGTTATTTGTTTGTTTGCTTTTTACCATTTCTAGACATAAAATGTCCCAGACTTATTTGGAGCCCCTTTCACTGTTTTATTCCTTTTGATTAGAATTTCTTGATTCTAGATGCTGAGTTCCTTGACTTCTGTTTCTTACTTAGTTATGTACCTATATTTCCTAATCAAGCGCCTATCAAAGAGTAAGTACTAAACATATGGGTGGTGTCTCTTTACTAGCATAATCTAAACCCAGGATTTGGGGATGCCTGGGTGGCTCAGGCAGTTAAGCATCTGCCTTTGGCTCAGGGCACATGATCCTAGGGTCCCAGGATCGAGTCCCACATTGGGCTCCCTACTCAGCAGGGAGTCTGCTTCTCCCTCTGCCTGCCGCTCCCCCTTCTTGTGCTCTGTATCTCTCTCTATCTCCCTCTGACAAATAAAATCTTAAAAAAATAAAAAACCCAGGATTTAAATTAGGGCTAATATTGTAGTATTTTAGATATGGTACATATTTTGCATTTTTTTCCTAGAGAGAAAATAACCCAGGAACTATTCCATCACTAGCAAACATATATTAGGATGTATTTGTCCTTTTGTGATTTAAAATCCTGCTAAATTTTCTCTGAGATTAGAGGTTTTGCCTGTGATATGGCACATAAGTTTATGATCAGATTTTGCATTTGTCTCCAGACTAGACTGGATGTTAGTAAAAATTTCCATACACCTTTTTATCCAATTACTGTTTTGTGAGTACAAGGCATTCCTACTCATTATGTCTCTAGATGGCTCCCCGCAAATGTAATCAGGAAGAAAATCACAAACTGGGAAATTAACACTTTAAAAAGTCTTCCTGGGGAGTGAGGCTAGATGGCATGTGAAAACTACCTTAACAAGTTCAGTATTACCACAAATGTTTCCTACACAACTGAGTTCAATTCTATTAAAAAACTCCAGAAGAATTTAAAATGTATGAAAAAACAAAATATATTTGCTTCACGTAAACATCAAAATCCCAACTTTAGGTTTTAAAAGGTTATTTGCTTTGGATATAGCTTCCAAGAACCCAGCTTCCCCAGCTCTAGTAGTTTGCCAATAGACATGATGAGATGGAGAACAGTGACTGTCTCTAGTACATGCCAATCTTCTTTTTCAAGTGCCACTTTGACAAAATGATGCCTGGTTGATGATTCATTTGCTTGAAAAATATTATGGGCTAGATCCAAACATTACAAAAAAGGTGTACAAGAAGTATTTTGTCACTGTTCCATACAACCGCACCAAATAGAAGAGAGAAAAAAAATTCTATACTCTCCTACTATGTATAGTTAATTCCATACCTCATATTAATCATAATAATATAATATCTTTACTATTAAATAAAACCTTAGAGTCAATTTTACCATAGAGATAAGAAACACTGAGGTCTAGAGATTGAGTTTCTTATCTAACACTTGACAGTTAATTAGTAACTAACCTGAACCACAATTTAACTATCTAGCCAACAATAAGGAGGTTTTCCTATAATAAATTTTTGGGGTAGCTCTTTCCAAAATGTGTGATTTTGAGGTTTAAATAAACAGGGAAGTAATAAAACTCTTGCCCCAGTCCAATAAAACCTTTACTTTCTAACATGGAAAGTTCAATAATAATTGTTTCTTAGGCCCCTGAAATGACTACTATTTTTAGATGCTCCACCTCAGCAGATATGCTGAGTAAGGGAAGAAAGAAGAGTAAAATCTGCAGGAAGATTCAAGATGAAGAGGAGATAAGTAGTCAGGGACATAGAGCACCAGGGTGGAAAAATACATATCAAATCTTAGAACAAAGGAACTTGTATTAAAAATACTGGATGAGTATCAGTCATATATATTTACATGCAGAGTAACTACTGTTGTTATGATGGTTCAATAATATGTTCATAAATTCTTCGATACCCCTCTCTTCAAAAGGCAGAATGTAATTACTCTCTTCTTGATTTTGGGCTAAACTTAGGGATTCACTCCTAATAAATAAAATATGTTAGAAATGATGGTGCCTGACTTCCAAGATGAGTCACAAAAGGCATTGTGACTCCCTTTCTTTCTCTTGGATCTCTCATTATGTTCAGTCAGCTGCCATACTGTGGGGACAGTAAATAAGCCTTATAGAGATACCACTGTGGCAAGAAACTAAGCCTTCTGCCAACAACTGATACTAACTTGCTAGCATATAAGTCACCTTGGAAATGGATCTACCAGCCCTATTCAAGCCTTCAGATAACTGCAGCCCTGGCTAACATTCTCACTATAATCTCATAAGAGATCTTGAACTAAAACCAGGCAACTAAGCCCCGTTCCTGCTGCCTAGAAACTGCAACATAATAAATCTTTATTGTTTTAAACCATTAAATTTGGGAGTAATTTGTTACAATGCAATCAATAACTAATAATGTTGTCATGTTGAAGTGAAAAGTAGCATCACAGAACTCATAAAACACCATTATTGGAGTGAGCCATATGAAATCACTGTTTCTGTAAGTCATAGATCAGCCATTCCATGTGGTTCAACCTATTGGACAGGAGCTCTACCAACTTGTTTCATTCCTGATTTGGACTGGACTTCAATCTCTCAGGACACATTGTTCAATGTGTTTGTCATTTTCTAAATTACAGTCACATGGTAAAATAGTCAGGACTTTCTGGCACAATGTTCTGATACAAGAGTTGGAAACCAATTATTTGTGGATTACCTCTTAGTTTAGACATGTAAAAGATAATTACTAGCAAATGATGATCATTCTCTCTTGCAAAAGGTATTTTGGGTTTTAAACTTGGAACAAATATTTGAATAAATGATAAAATATGTTTCAAATATCTTACACAATCCTAAGTACCAAGTCATTTTCTTCTGATCCTTAGAGGCACTGGTTGTTCTTAGAGCAACAGGTTTTCTTTGCATTAAAACACACAAACACACAACCTCAGTCTGTAAGTATGTAATTACCTTAGAGTGCTAGTGCTCTCCTGATTTTAATCCCATTAAGATGCCTCAGCTGATGAGACTATGGACTCAGAAACAAACTGAGGGTTCTAGAGGGGAGGGGGGTAGGGGGATTGTTTAGCTCGGTGATGGGTATTAAAGAGGGCACGTATTGAATGGAGCACTGGGTGTTATAAGCAAACAATGAATCATGGAATGCTACATCAAAACTAATGATGTAATGTATGGTGATTAACATAACATAACAAAATAAAAAAATTAAAAATAAAAATAAAAACACGATGGTTTATATATCTTAAAAAAAAGATGCCTCAGCTGACCCAGGTAAAACAAAAATTAGCCTTTTGATAACTTACTTTTTTTGACACAGCCTTTGCCATTTACTCATTTCTATTGACAGAATATATCAAGCTGTTGAGTGAGAATTTATTTCTACTTCTAGACTCCCTAGAGCTTTCACATCTGTGCTTGATTTAATGCAAAGCTTTATGTGTAGCCTTTCCAGCACCAGATCACAACAATTTCTCATTTATCGTTTTCATTTTCAGCTTTAATTGAAGACAAATCTTAAATGGGAAATTATAAAAATTGGTCAATAATTTACCCTGACTCCAGATGCAAAATTCTGCTATTACTTTAAAAAAGTTTTCTTCAATTACCTGTCTTAAGAGTTTGTAGGGATATGTCATATATGAATAACCGTCATGGGGTATTTATTTTCTTTGAAAAAAAGAATTCCTGAGCTAAAATTCCATGATTGCTAATGAAATTACTCTATCATCTTTGGGATCTATTGACAGAGGAACAGATAGGGTTCTTCTCATGATTCTAACAAAGGTTTGGCCAACACCAGTGATTAATTGGAAGCAACAAGGAAATCTTCACAAATTTAAAATTAGAAATCATATTTCATTTTGTATATTACCAGAGCATGAACTTACCTAACTTCCTGGTAAGAGCTGATAATGTTAACTGTGCCTTTTTCTGAATAATAAGATTAAAAATTGATTTTTATTTTCATTTCTGTTTATTTATATTCCTTAGCATTAATTTTAAGAATTCATGTGTATTTCTACTCTATTCTATTATATAAATAGGCAATTATTAGAGATCATATTTATACTTAATATATAATTTATGTACTATAAATGATCGTGTAAACACAGTAACTCTGTTTGGCACACTGATACTAGAAATAATATATAAAATTACCAATTGACTCAAATGTAAGTATAAAATCTTATTGAGTCTTTTTCCTATTTTATTTTTAGAGAGCTCAGCCTATCTCTACATCCTCTAACAGAGAAAGATTATGAGCTGAAACACCTATGCTACCCACATGGGGAAATTCTGAGCTTCTTAAACCATTGGCAAATAATGTGTACAGCTTGAACTTCCTTTGACAACAGAATGCTACATTAAAGGACAACAAATATTCACGCAATAACTCAAATTGAACAGGTTACTATAGCAAATCTATCTTTCTAAACAACCAGTGTGTGATCCCACAACAGTATCAACAGTACACTGTATTGAGAATTAGAATGCTTATATTAAAGCTGCTAATTTGCAGTGGGTTTTATGGAGGTATAATTTTCCATTTAAAATGTAAACTTCTCTGTACAAAAACACTTGAATAATTATGAAAATGTAAGTAAATCCTTTGCAAAAAGTAATTATGGTGAGGGAGACTTTCCTTTGCCTTCAGTGTTTTATGAGTGTATTTGGTTCCATAAGCAAACTAATTAAAATGTTGCAAGACACACTGAAATGCTGGCATTTTAGATGGAAAGCAGTTGTACTCCTGGCAAAGACTGTTTCATGTTTCTAAGGAATTCTGAAATTGTAGTTATAAACTATTCAGTCCAGCAAACTGAAAACAAGAGCCAAAATCATGCTCTCAGCTTTCAGATCTGTAGCCACATGCCACCACAAAGCCGTGAATTTTCTAAGTATAAAATGGGACAAAAAAACACATTTGTTTTGTTAGAAAACATTTGGAGAAGGGGGTGATAAAAGACTGTAGTATTTATATAATTAAAATAAGAAAAAAATAATTTGGAAGTCATAAAATTGTTTTAAGTTGATTATTTCCATGATTTAAAAATGATTAGCCAAATGGCTGGCAAATAATGTTTCCACCACAAATAGGAATGCTCTAGCATGAAAGCTAATAAGATGGAGAACTGTGTTATGGTACAGTCTCAAGAGCAGATACTTTACTTGAGAGCCCTGGATGTATAAAGCAGCTGCACAGTGATTATCAGGAGTACTGCATGCAACAGACTGCATTTGGAATTTGATATCCATCTTCTTCACTTTGGCCAGTCCTACTTTGGGCAAGATTTATTGAGTTGCTACTTTGTACCAATCACAGAGGTAGGAAGGGGAGTGCCAGTACTAAGAAGTCTAGTATGGTGTCTGTCTGCATGGATTTACAGTGCAATCCCTTAAGAAGGCAGTTTAGTGTGTTAGTGATTTATGGACTCTGGGGCCAGACCACATGGGCTTAAATTGCACTTGTCCACTAATTATCTGTGTGATATTGGACAAATTAATCTGTCCAGTATGCTCATCTGTGGAATAAGAATTATAACAATCCTACCTCATGTAGTTGTTATGAAAATTAAATGAGTTAGCCTACGTATAAATGCGTAATTCCTGGCAGTCAGTATTATATAGGTTATTTGCTATCATCTTATCTCACTCCAACTCAGCAGTGCTATAAATATTTCCTACTAGATAACATAATAGCTAATTTTACAGAAGGTAGATATCCAGTAATAGTCAAAGATCAGAAAAAGCCTCTAGAAGGCAGAGCTGTGGGCATCTAAAGCCTTTACTATGTGCTCTGCATGCAAAATATAAGGATACAGTAGGGCTATTACAAACAAGCTCATGTTAAATATGACAGAAAGCATACAAATGACATCTGAGAGCAGTTGAACTATTTTTATGAAATAGAAGAAAAACAGCAGTTTAAAATTAAATCATCATCATCCATCACAGCTTACCCCTTCTAGATGCCAGGTACTAAACAAACTCTTTAAATGCTTTCCCAATAAACCCTGAAAGCAACCTTGTAGAACAAGCACTATTTTTTTTTCCCATCTTACAAGTGTAGAGGCTGAAGCTCAGATAACGTCATTAAGTTTTCCCAGGCTATACAGATAGTGATGAAGATATGACAAGAACTCAGGTCTCTCTGTGTCTAAAGTGTATGTTATTATACTCTATTGCAATCCTTATCATATTATGAGCATGTTGCCATGTCATTAAATGTTCTATACAAACATGTTTTCTAATGGCTGCAAAGTATTCTAGTGTATGTCTGTACCATTATTTATTTACCCCTTTCTGTCCTGTCAAATATTTAGGTTGTTTCTAGTCCCTGAGGTATTGTATATCATTTGCAATACAAATCTGCCTTACAAGTTTTTGTGTACATTTGATTAGTTTCTTAGTATACATTCCAAGAAGTGAAGTCACCAGGCTAAAGGATGTGAACATTTATAAAACCCTTAATATAAATTGTCAAATTGCCCCACCAGCAATGTGATAGCAATTTGCTCTCCCTTCCATAATTTTAGAGCTTGCTCATTTCACTGCATCCTTGCCAATCCTGAATGTTAGCAATATATCTTTTTCTAAAAGTTTCTTATCAGATTTCTAAGTCTCCTATTGATGTAATTTGTATTTTCATTTCCACTGGGTGCTTGGAGAGAAAAGTACCATTTATTGAAAATAAAACATGTGGACAATACTTCAACATTGACTCATATCTATCTTTACCCCTCATGCTTCTCCTTGCATTCAATCTTTACTTTTCCCTTCACAGAATTTCCTAAAACTCCAAGTCCCAATTTATTGTCACAATGTTTGGGAAGTTTTCCCTACATCTCTAGACAAAGTTTGTTACTTTCTCTGACCTATGAACATGACTTATGCTATCATTTATTCCATTAGAGTGAAATTATGATTTACTTTTCTCTTGTCTCTTCCAGATTATGAGCTACTGAAGAAGATCTTATGACTTATTAGATCCCCAGGACCTAACAGATAGTCAAAATTCTTAAGCAAATTTAATTAGCACTTGCCACAAAAGCACAATGACTCTAGATTTCAATTAAATTTTCATTGTTTCCTTAAATTATGGATTTACTCATCAATCAATAGTGTACTTGATTACATGCTATGGGACAGTATAAAAACTGAATAAAGGCATATAGTTGAATTACCTTGTTCTAAAAGAACTTGTTCTATAAAAAAGTGAAAATCAGCCTTGCTGATTGGTTGGAGTTAAGGACTTAGACATCATAGCAATGTCTGCTCTCTATCTTGTACTTACTATGTACACTTACTGTATGCCCTACTCTTTGCAGGACACATGTGTGTGTGTGTGTGTCTGAGAATGTGTGTGTGTATGTATATATTTGTATATATGTATATATCCATATACATATATACAGTGTGTGCATATATATTTTTTATTTAACTTTTAAACAGTCATGTTACTTACCTGCTATAATTTTCATTTAATAAACAAGAACACTGTGAGATATTTTAGTTAACAGTTCCAAGGTTAAAGACTAATGGCAGAGCCATATTTGAATATTAGTCAGAGTGACGCCATAGATTGTGCTTCTGCCTTCCAATAATATAATGTAGTTAAAGAATTTAATGAGGGGGTACCTGGGTGGCTCAGATGGTTAAGCGTCTGTCTTTGGCTCAGGTCATGATCTCCAGCTCCTGAGATCGAGCCCCACATCAGGTTCCCAGCTCAGTGGGGAGTCTGCTTCTCCCTCTCCCTCTGCCTCTCCCCCTGCTTGTGCTCTCTTTATTTCTCTCTCAAATAAATAAATAAATAAATAAATATTTTTAAAAAATTATTTAATGAGAATACTGATAAAAACAGCAGGTGCAAGGATGTTGGTGATGTCCAATTGTTTCTCTTCATTTTGAAGAACTATTCTCACGATGTATTGAAATCAAACTAGCAATGTTAAATATTCTCATTTCATATGCTTAGACTATATTACAACTTGTTCTTGTAAAATTCAAATATTGCAGGAAGAAGAAAAAACAACTTTGTCTTGTTTTAGGTATCTTTTCAGATGGATGCAACAACAGTGAAGATATCAAATAAACTTCACAGAAATTATTTGTCAGTGAAACTCTCAGAAGATATCTTTGCTCTGGAGCATTTTAATGCGATGTAATGCCTTTAGTTTTTTATTGATAAAAACGACAACCAAACCACAAGGGAAATTCTATAACTCACTGAGCTTGATGTGTATGGCTGGACTTCTACATCGTTAAAATAAAACCCAGAAAGAGTATGTTCATTAATAGCAGATAAAACTTAAGAGGTATGGCAACGCCTTTTTAAAAACTCAAACTATTCTTTTTCAAGGCATATATTACAAAAAAATTCTTTGTCAAGGGGTACATACTGCAAAAGAAATCCTTTTTCAAGGAGCATACATTGCAAAATAAAGTTTCTGCTGTTATATAATTGTATAAATTAGCACAAGAACTCTTCAGAAAGTACAAATGAGAGGTCATGCAATGGAACCCTTTGGCAGTCTGTTCAAGCCTATGTATGTCTAATGATGGTTTAAATACCTAAAATAAAATATTAAGGTACAAATAATTACAAAGCAAACCAATTACATTAAAATGTTGTTATCAAATAATTTAAAAAATGTGATATGGTCATATATGTTCTTTCTTTTTTTTTTTTAAGATTTTACTTATTTGTCAGAGAGAGCAAGAACACAAGCAGGGGAGTGGCAGGCAGAGAGAGAAGCTGGCTCCCCGCTGAGCAGGTTCCCTGGGATCATGACCTGAGCTGAAGGCAGATGCTTAACGAACTGAGCCACCCAGGAGTCCCAATATGTGTTCTTTCTTATTAATACATTAAATAACAGATTTCTCAGTAGGTCTAATGATGATTGTTATTTCAAGGTGGCCATAAGTATAAATAAGTCAGGTTAACTGCAACAACAACAGATTTCTATTATGTCTATTGGTGACAAAGTCACAGGAGTTGCCAATAGTAATAAGGTTTGTCATCTACATTTGTAATTGAAAGAAATGCTATATTTCCTCTAGAGGAAATAAAACTAAATATAACCAAAAATAAAGACGTGATTTTTAAAATTTCTAATCACACAGGTGCTCACCACCCCCCACCAAACAAGAGCAAAAATATACACAAACAAAAAAACTATTGGAGTCTATCTACAGACTCCAAGTTCAGAACTTCTATATTTGTGCTCACTTTGGCAGCACGTATACTAAGACTGGAATGACACAGAGAAGATTAGTATGGCCCCCATGCAAGGATGACACACAAATTCATGAAGCATTCCATATTTAAAAAAAATAAAGAACTTCTATATTAATGTGTTTCTATTTTAAAATACAATTTGCCATTTTCTTGAAAACTTAAAATTCTGATCACATGAAAGAGAAAAAAGTTGAAAGAGAAATTAACTATGAAATGCAAATACATTATCACAAGGAAAAAAATTTTTTTCTATATTTTGTATCTATATAAGATAATGGATATTAACTAAACTCACTGTGGTAATCATTTCGTAATATATGTAAGTCAAGTCATTTACCCCACACCTTAAACATACAGAATGCTGTATGTTAATTATATTTCAATAAAACTGAAAGAGAAATAAGTACAAACTTATAGGCACACTTGTATATCAGGAAACTAAATAAACAAGTATGGAAATGAAATTGTTGTCTAGATCAGTCATATTTCATTGATCTTAGTGACTATAAGAAGTCCAAAGATGTTAGTAATATTTTGTTGTTTTAAATTTTACAACATGTTGCCAAGAACATCATATTATTTTCCTTTTTTTTTTTCTTTTGCCTGCCAGAGTCACACATTTCTCTCTCTACCCACCCACTCCTTTATAGACTATATCTTTTGCAGGAATAGTCACATTTAAATAAAATCTTTGGATTAACAATAATCACAGTTTAAAAGAAATGCTATTCCTCTGATGGTTTTATTAAGAGGTGAACTTTAAATAACATTGTCTTAATCTCTCAGGAAATCGAAATTTAGATTTGTGGTTTGGCAGCAGACCCTATCGCTATTCATGCACAGTGATGCCAAAGTTAAGGCCATGGTTAATTACTGAAACAGGCAGAATTCATCTCTTTTTTTTTTTTTTAAACAGAAATATGAATGAATCTGCCAATCCTCCTTACTCTTTTTTTTTGGGCATTTTTAAAATTTTATTGTTATGTTAATCACCATACATTACATCATTAGTTTTTGATGTAGTGTTCCATGATTCATTGTCTACATATAACACCCAGTGTTCCATTCAATACGTGCCCTCTTTAATACCCATCACCAGGCTAACCCATCCCTCCATGCCCCTCCCCTCTAGAACCCTCAGTTTGTTTCTGAGTCCATAGTCTCTCATGGTTCTTCTCTCCCTCCAATTTCCCCCCCTTCATTTTTCCCTTCCTACTATCTTCTTTTTTTTTAACATATAATGTATTATTTGTTTCAGAGGTACAGGTCTGTGATTCAACAGTCTTATAATATTCACAGCACTCACCATAGCACATACCTTCCCCAGTGTCTATCACCCAGCCACCCCATCCCTCCCACCCCCCACCACTCCAGGAACTCTGTTTGTTTCCTGAGATTAAGAATTTCTCATATCAGTGAGATCATATGATACATGTCTTTCTCTGATTGACTTAATTCGCTTAGCATAATACCCTCTAGTTCCATCTAGGTCATTGCAAATGGAAAGATTTCATGTTTTTTTGATGGCTGCATAATATTCCATTGTGTGTGTGTGTGTGTGCATGTGTGTGTGTGTGTGTGTGTGTGTGTGTATCACATCTTCTTTATCTATTCATCTGTTGATGGACATCTTGGCTCTTTCCATAGTTTGGCTATTGTGGACACTGCTGCTATAAACACTGGGGTGCACGTACCCCTTCAGATCACTACACTTGTATCTTTGGGGTAAATACCCAGTAGTGCAATTGCTGGGTCATGCAGTAGCTCTATTTTCAACTTTTTGAGGAATCTCCATACTGTTTTCCAGAGGGGCTGCACCCAGCTTGCATTCCCACCAACAGTGTAGGAGGGTTCCCCTTTCTCCACATCCTCGCCAACATCTGTCGTTTCCTGACTTGTTGATTTTAGCCATTCTGACTGGTGTGAGGTGGTATCTCATTGAGGTTTTGGATTTCCCTGATGCCGAGTGATGTTGAGCACTTTTTCATGTGTCTGTTGGCTGTTTGGATGTCTTCTTTGGAAAAATGTCTGTTCATGTCTTCTGCCCATTTCTTGATTGGATTATTGTTCTTTGGGTGTTGAGTTTAAGAAGTTCTTTATAGATTTTGGATACTAGCCCTTTATCTGATATGTCATTTGCAAATATCTTCTCCCATTTTGTTGGTTGTCTTTTGGTTTTGTGGACTGTTTCTTTTGCTGTGCAAAAGCTTTTTATCTTGATGAAGTCCCAATAGTTGATTTTTGCCCTTGCTTCCCTTGCCTTGGGCGATGTTTCTAGGAAGAAGTTGCTGCAGCTGAGGTCGAAGAGGTTCCTGCCTGTGTTGTCCTTTAGGATTTTGATGGATTCCTGTCTCCCATTTAGGTCTTTCAACCATTTGGAGTCTATTTTTGTGTGTGGTAAGGAAATGGTCCAGTTTCATTCTTCTGCATGTGGCTGTCCCATTTTCCCAACACCATTTGTTGAAGAGACTGTCTTTTTTCCATTGGACATTCTTTCCCGCTTTGTCGAAGATTAGTTCACCATACAGTTGAGGGTCCATTTCTGGGCTCTCTATTCTGTTCCACTGATCTATGTGTCTGTTTTTATGCCAGTACCATACTGTCTTGATGATGACAGCTTTGTAATAGAGCTTGAAGTCCGGAATTGTGATGCTGCCAGCTTGCCTTTCTTTTTCAACATTCCTCTGGCTATTCGGGGTCTTTTCTGGTTCCATACACATTTTAGGTTTATTTGCTTCATTTCTTTGAAAAAAGTGGATGGTATTTTGATAGGAATTGCATTAAATGTGTAGATTGCTCCAGGTAGCATTGACATCTTCACAATATTTTTTCTTCCAATCCATGAACATGGAACGTTTTTCCATTTCTTTGTGTCTTCCTCAATTTCTTTCATGAGTATTTTATAGTTTTCTGAATGCAGATTCTTCGCCTCTTTGGTTAGATTTATTCCTAAGTATCTTATGGTTTTGGGTGCAATTGTAAATGGGATCGACTCCTTGATTTGTCTCTCTTCTGTCTTGTTGGCGTATAAGAATGCCACTGATTTCTGTGCATTGATTTTATATCCTGCCACTTTACTGAATTCCTGTATGAGTTCTAGCAGTTTTGGGGTGGAGTCTTTTGGGTTTTGTACATAAAGTATCATATCATCTGCAAAGAGTGAGAGTTTGACTTATTCTTTGTCGATTCGGATGCCTTTTATTTCTTTTTGTTGTCTGATTGCTGAGGCTAGGACTTCTAATACTATGTTGAATAGCAGTGGTGATAGTGGACATCCCTGTTGCATTCCTGACCTTAGGGGGAAAGCTCTCAGTTTTTCCCCATTGAGAATGATGTTCGCTGTGCTTTTTTCATAGATAGCTTTTATGATATTGAGGTATGTACTCTCTATCCCTATACTCTGAAGGGTTTTGATCAAGAAAGGATGCTTACTATGTTACATGCTTTTTCTGTATCTATTGAGAGGATCATATGGTTCTTGTTCTTTCTTTTATTAATGTATTATATCACATTGATTGATTTGCAGATGTTGAACCAAACTTGCAGCCCAGGAATAAATCCCACTTGGTCATGGTGAATAATCCCCAATCCTCCTTACTTTTATACAGAATAGATACTTATACCTAAGGTTAAGATGACATTTAAATTTTTAAGGTTTTTTATCTTTGGCAAATAAAATTATACCTTCTAAGATAAAAAGATACACTTTTGAATGAGAAGTGACTTTTTAAAAAATTTACTTAAGATAAATTTTGAACAAGCTGACAGAAGTGCAAAGCTATGCAAATAAAAGTTAAAAATATCCTTGAGGGGCGCCTGGGTGGCTCAGTCCTTAAATGTCTGACTTCGGCTCAGGTCATGATCACAGAGTCCTAGGACGGAGCTCCACATCAGGTTCCCTGCTAGGTAGGAAGCCTGCTTCTCCCTCTCCCACTCCCCCAGCTTGTGTTCCTGCTCTTGCCCTGTTTGTCTCTAATAAATAAAATCTTTAAAAATAAATAAATAAATAAATAAAAATCCTTGAGAAATAATGTGTGTCAGTGAGTGCCCACTCATTAAACTAATTGCTTAAGCTTTGAAAGGATATATTATTGTCATATAATGTGAGTTTAAGCAATTACAATTCAATATTAAACATTCTCACCCCACCCAGCCACTTAGGGAATGGTCTTTTATGAGTACCCCTCTGAAAATTTAAATAACGAAGGAAGCGAAATAAGTCAATCAGAGAAAGATATGTATCATGTGACCTCACTGATAGGAGGAATTCTTAATCTCAGGAAACAAACTGAGGGTTGCTGGAGTGGTGGGGGGTGGGAGGGATGGGGTGGCTGGGTGATAGACATTGGGGAGGGTAGGTGCTATGGTGAGAGCTGTGAATTGTGTAAGACTGTTGAACTACAGACCTGTACCTCCGAAACAAATAATACACTATATGTTAAAAAAAAAAAAGAAGAAGAAGAAGAAGAAGATAGCAGGAAGGGAAAAATGAAGGGGGGGAAATTGGAGGGGGAGACGAACCATGAGAGACTATGGACTCTGAGAAACAAACTGAGGGTTCTAGAGAGGACGGAGGTGGGGGGATGGGTTAGCCTGGTGATGGGTAGTAAAGAGGGCATGTACTGAATGGAGCACTGGGTGTTATACGCAAACAATAAATCATGGAACACTACATCAGAAACTAATGATGTAATGTACGGCGATCAACATAACATAATAAAAATAAATAAAAAATAACGAAGGAAGAACCCATTAGACAATTTTTAAAACACTAAGTGTGAAATTTCAAAATGCCACTTTTTTATTGAAAATGCCCCTTCCTTTGTTCCAACAGGCACTTATAGGAGTGGGAATGAGTGTTAGAGTAGTTAAAAGCAGAAACAGAAATATATCAAAGGCCATTATATTGAGATTTATCTCTATCTAATGACTGACTATTCACAGGTTTTAAAGTTTTAAAAGCTTTTTTTTCATCCTTGAATGTGCCTTTTTGAGCTTTGACTATAAATGTAAAGGAAAGAATAGCACTTTTATGTATTTAATACAGCCTAAGAATTCCACATGATGATTTGGGTTTGGATCATTCTTTACTCATCAGATGCACTTTTCTTTTCTTTTTTTTTTTTTTTTAGGAAGAGGCAAAATGAAAACATGTAGATAAATTTACATCAGGCTTTACTTTTTCAGAAGAGGAGGGAAAGAAAATTAATTGGTGCATTTGTAGAAGACAAAATATCATCCGTGTTGATATCCATTACGAAAAAGTCAATTGCAAATGGTTTGGGGTTTTAGTCACAAGATAATCTGGGTTATATTTCTTTATGTGTTTTACTTAATGAAATGCTTATGAAGTTAGAAATGTTTGCAACACAATATTTCAAATTTATAAGCTTAGGGAAATACAGGAAGTTGGATCACAGGTAGAAAATGAGAAACAAAATAGCAATAAGATTAAAAAGACAACTGTAGAATGGAGAGAAAAGTGGGAAGAAAGGGAAATAAATGGGAATAGAAGAGACATCAAGAAAGAACACCTTTTATTTTTGTAGTACAGCAAATTAGATTTGTGAAGAAGTTGTAAAAACAAAAAAATGAATATAAAAAAATCCTTTGAAATAAAAAAAAAGAATGAGCTTGTAAGGTAATACCAAAACCAAAGAGGAAGAAAGTGTGCCAAGTAGAAACCATGTGAAGCTGGCATAGAGATGGTAGAGACAGGGTCCTGGGTTTTCATAGCTCTGCCAAGAAAACATCAAACCATGGGTCTTGTGAAGTGTGAAGTTGCTCATGGTGTCAGTTTGACAAGAGTTAGACTCAATTTTGTTTTTTTTTTTAATCCTCATTTTATTAATGTTTTTGAAAAAGGAAATTATGTGGTTTAAGAAAAACTATTTGAAAAGGTATGTGCAAGGAAGTTTTCAATTTCATCCACACACTTCTATGCTGGCTTCACCCACTCCTATTCATAAACATTATCCTTAATTTTCTGTTCATCTTTCTATGTTTCTTTACACAAAATAAGAAACATTCTACCACATTCTGATTTTTTTTTCACTCAACAATATATATTCTGGAAATCATTCCATAGAAGTTCCTAGGAAACCATCTTCATTCTTTTTAACATCTGACTAATAGTCTTTTGTGTAGGTCTACCATAGTTTTGTCAAATTAGGCTTTTATGGGTATTTATTTAGGTTTTTTCCAAAATTTTGCTATTACAAACAACATTGCATGAATCATCTGTATGTAAGTTGTTTGGTATATATGGAGGTTTATCCTCAGTGTATATAGCTATAAATATATAGTTATATAGCTATAAAGTATTCACTGAAAGTTCAACGGAAAGTGCATCTATACTTTTCATAAATATTACAAATTCTTCCCCACAGGGATTGTGTATACCTATCAGTAATGTATGAGAATATTTCTTCACAGTTTCATCAATAAATAAAGTGTACTTCCTGGCTTTTGAATTCCTGACAATATGTGAGAAATAATAGTTCAGTGTACTTTTAGTTTACATTTTTAAATTTATGAGTAAAAGTTAATAACCATCATTTGCATAAGGGCCATTTAGATATGTTTAATTTGAACTGTCCATGTATTTTCTTGACTTTTGTATTGTGTTTTCAACAATTTTATATATTATATATAGATATAATATATATAAACTGCAATGTGATATATCTAGCTTATATATACATATATATAATATACATAATAAATAATATTTTCTCCTAGTTTATCATTTATTTTTTGTATATGGAGTCTCTTTATAATTTTTATATGGTCAAATTTATCAATTTTTCTTTATTATACATGAATTTTGAGTTTTATTTAGGTTTTCTCACATCTCTGTTATAAAGGAACTTTATAATTTTTTAATACAGTCCTTTAATCTTCTTCTAGTCCTTGTATAGTTTATCTCTCTACATTCGAATTATTCATTCATTTGGACTTTATTCTGGTGTTCAGTGAGAAGGTCCAATTTTATTTTTTTAATGGTTATCTAGTTGGCTTACTATTTATCTTTAAAAAACATTTATTAGATGAGCTTTGAAACTGAGACTCCTCATAAAATTTAGACCTTTAACCTGCTATACTTTCAAAATAAAGTAGACTAGAAAAATAGTCATTGGAAACAGAGGGAGTTGATGAGGAAACACTGTTATTGGTCTGTGTTTTGAGGAAAGTACTTTCTAGAATATAAGGCAAATGTCAACAACCTTAATCACTTTCACTTAATCACAGGCTTGGTTTTTCTACCTACAATGAAATTAAATTGAAAAGTAAAAAGAAAATACAAGGAAAAAGTGTGTGGAAATTTTTACACACACTTTGAGTAACAAGAATTAAAATTGGGAAGTGCTAAAAAGCAATTACAAAACTACTATGAAACAAGGCAAGTAGTAATTAGCTAAATCAGTGTGTATAATAAAATTGTACATTTAAACTAATATTAAAAAATAAAAAAGTCTGAAAATGAATGAGTCCCGTGCCTAACAGGAAGACAGAATTAAAATCATATAATAAAGCAAAAGAGGTTGGAACAAAGGAAATTAAAAAAAAAACAACAGATAACAGAAAGAAATCAAAATATTACCAAGTTGTACAAATCCTAGTATTAGGAAAGATGTGGAGGAATGGAATTTTCATGTACTGAAAACAGAAGGGCAACTTGGTCAAACTTCTTTGGAGAACAATTTATCTAGTTTATTTAAGCCACAATACACCTTAAAACAAGCAATCCCAATAATCTTATCCTCGCATGAGCAGTCCACTAAAACGTATGTAAAAATGTTGATTCAAATAACAGGGAAAAATTGTAAGTAATATCCATATCTACCAACAAAAGAATAAATAAATTTTGATATATCCATACTACAGACCATTATACAATATCAACTAATCTTGAAAAAATAAATTCAGTGAGAAGTTAAGTTGCAGAAGGTTATGTGAAATATACAAAATTTTTATGTTTAAAATATGCACATTTAATACTAAAATATGGAACTTAAAAAATATTTAATTTTTATGTACTCTCTATATCCAATGGGGGGCTCTAACTTACAACCCCACGATTGAGTCACATGTTCCATTCACTAAGCCAGCCTGGTGCCTCTAAAATACAGAATTCTTAAATTCCAAAATGTAGATAGTAGTCAATTCTGGTTAAAGAAGAGACAGGCAAATTTTAAAGTGGTATTCAGGGGCCATCAACTGCATCGCCATGTTTTATTTCTTAAGTTTGGTTATGAGTATACAGATTTTTATTATATGGAATCTACAGTTTTATAAATAATGCATTACCAAAGTATTACAAAAAAACAAAATTAAAAAAGAAATGAAAAAGGAACAGGATAGAAGTAGAAATAACCATAGGAATAGAACCAGTAGACTGGAGGATAAAAGGGCATAAAGGGAAAAGGAAGAAAACAAATTATCATAGTCCCTTCTAAAGGGTTATTAAAGTCCTACAATTAGGCTTATCATCCACCTGACTATATTTGCCCTTTGTAACTTATTGCAGGGAAAATACAACAACAACACATACAAACAAAAAAAGCCTAAGAGATATTTTAAGACTAGAATAATAAAATATGAAGAAAATATGTTATTTATTTTAAAAAGCAGCTTGTGTGAAAAAGCAGGTGAACATGAAAGGCAGAATAATAAAAGGTGGAAAGATCAGGAGCCATTTTAGCAGTTGTTGCCATAAATACCTTATTAGTCTATGTCACAAAACTCAAAATATTTAGGAAATTAACTTTGGGGCAGAGCAAATTCACAAGAATTCTACACACATAATTCATCAACAGCATCCTTTCTGCCTTGGTAAAGGAAGAAACACTCTCTCTAAAAACAATTATTTACTCCCAATACCAATTCACCTCTAAGCCAGCTCTTGAATTTGTTGAGGGGGCAAACAAAAGAGACCTCCATTGAGTTTTCTTTGTGTAGAGTCAAACCTGTGTCCTGTCCAGTGTGCAGACTGGGAGTCCAGTACGATGTACTTGGAAAACTACATTTCAAGCCTAGAAATCCAGAATCTAAGACTCTCTGACTCTTGCACACAAGGCATCCATGGACCCAATACTGCAAAAACATTTCAGGGTCAAATTTAACCCCACAGGCAGAAGATAACCAGCTGGATTTCTTTCCAGGTGTATCACTATCTCTTTATAAGAATTTAACAATTTCTGCTCTATTGTGTTAGTAATTATTTTGATAGATGTTGTTTGGATTTTTTATATTTTGAACTGGGAAAATGATACAAGGAAAGCTATTTCAATAAATCTTGTCTGATTTTTTTTTTTCTTTTCAGCCTTTCTCCTGCCCACTCCCCAATCCCCAGTGAAAATATCATTCATTCAGAGCTAAATATACATGGTAGAATCCTGGAAAGAATATTTCAACAGATCATAATTGAAAATGTTTCATTATTAATACAACTCATTGAAAACATGATATGTGAATTTTTAGTTTTGTTAATGAATCACCCTTAAATTGTTCCCTGAAGCATAATAAATAATTACTTAATTACTTAGAGCTTGACGTATTTTTGCACATAACTTTCATAAATTATGAGTAAATTCCACTGTGTTTATGGTTTCTAAAATAACTATATGTAAGCAAAAATCCCCAATAAGAAAGCTTTTTATGGAAATAAATACAAACTATGGCTACATGGTAACTTTTTAAAAGATTTTATGTATTTATTTTATTTGAGAGAGAGAGAGAGAGCAGGGGGAGGGGCAGAGGGAGAGTAAGAGAGAAAATCCCAAGCTGACTCAAGGTGGAATGCATAGCCAGATGCAGGGCTTGATCTCACAACCCTGAGATCATGACCTGAGCCAAAACCAAGAGCCAGAGGCTCAACCAACTGAGCCACCCAGGCACCACTGGCTAGGTGTTTATTTTAAAGCACCTAAAAATATTGAAAAATTGTATACTTATTCTTAGGGAAAAAGTCATGTCTAGATTTTATTAGAGCATTATCATCTGCTTCCAAACACATCTATCACTAAAGTAGAGGCAAACTGCCCAAGAATGAACTCAGTACTGGGTTACTGTCTACCTGACTTCATTTCTTCACATTGATAATCTTAGTAGATTCAGCTTACAACAAGAAGGGAACAACTCTTACTATCATGGGATTTAATGGAAACATAGAAAAGAGATACACATAACAATAAAGTTTGATATTCCTTAGGAACTTCTAAATTTTGATGCATAAAATAATGTTATGGATGATCAGAGGAACATTTTGGAATCCAAGTAATAGTAAGTTAGGAAATGGGTTGTATTAATAAGTATGGTTGTAAATATCTAATGATTTAGTAATATAATCTGTAATTAATAGAACAATCATTTAATATTTACAACAATCCCTTGAAGAAGGTAGGGAATTGTTATTATCCCATTTTTAAGAAGAGAATTACTGAACACATAGTAACATGGTAATTTATCTAAGGTCACACTTTTGGTAAAGTTGTTGAGCCAAAACTCTAAGTCTAAAGACAATAATTATGCTACTAACAATACACCTTGTAATTAGCAGCACAAATTAAGCACCTTTTAAAAAAGACATGAGCGGGTAGCAGCTTTCTTCTTCCCCCCTCTCTCCCTTCCTTTCTTCTTTCATTTCTTCCAAATATTGTGGCTCAATATACACATAAAATAATCAGTACATGTGCATAATATCAAGCACAGAGTTATATTCACTTTCTACAAGAAGGACTCCAGAGAATCCAGGACTCTTCTAGAATCATTAGCAAAATTTGTTTTTCACTCTTCTGGGGAGAAGTGTGTTGTTTTCAATACTAGATTTTGAAAGGGTACGTGACATACCACCTCCTTGACATTTTAAGAATTATTGTCCTGAAGTCTTCACATTTGCAAGCTTGAAATGCATAGCACTTTCTGAACTTTACCAAAATATTGGTTCCATTAATAATCATCAAATGTTTGGTCAATCCTAAAGGGATAACACACTAAATGTATTCCACAAATGTGTTTTAAAACTAAAACCTAAAGTACTTTATTTGCATTAGCAGTTGTAAAACACTGCTCATAAAATTTTCCTCATCCCCTCTCTCTCTCTATCCCACTCCCTCTTTCCCTTGTTCCAATATTTTCTCTTCCTCTTCCTCTCCTCCAGAAAAACACATGTGCTCTAGAAAGTGCCCCAAATGGGGAATTATAAAGATGAACAAATTATGATCCCTAAGTTGTAGTCTAATTAGTAGGAGATCAGATCATATCCAAACAAATATTCAAAATATTTAGTATAAGATAAGAATATTGTTGTGACAGCAGCTTGGTATATATTCCTGAGTTGGCTTCTCCTGCCCTCTCACTTGACAGAAAGGACAATGACTTATTCTGGTCTTTAGATACATTCAGAGTCCTCCAAGTGTGACGACCCCACTGTGTTACAGCATAGGGTTAAGAACATTTTCCGTGAGCTGCTAAACACAGAATTGTTAGGAACTTGGAATTAGTTTCCATCTGATTTTAAGTAATGGCAATAGATTATATTTATTAAAAATGTATATGGTCAAAGTGAGAGTTTCTCGGTCAAGAGTGATTGTAGGCTCTGGTCAAAGAGAGCTGACTCAACAGCAGTGTTTCACTTTTATACTTCCCCAAATCCCATTAGAATTATAGAAGAAATGTAAAATTGAAAATGAATCCATATTAGTACTGTAAAGTAGAAAAAGACTATTAATAGAACAAAATCTGAGGAATATATGGGAGATTTAAAGTAGATGAGCTCAAACAGAAGGTAAAACCTGAAAAAGCTAACAAATAAGCAAACCACACAGGTTAAAAAGAGAGTGACTTCCTAAGATCATCTATAAAACTGTTTAAATATTGAAAAAAATATATTGGCTTCAAAATACAAAAAGTAAAAACCTCAAATGAAAAACACACTTGCTTAAATGTTCACAGAACTTAAAATTCTAATAATTGTCTTACCCTTTAGACATAGCATATATAAACATTTTATTACATTTGTTAATGAAGTTAGATATTCTCACTTTGCAAGAATCCCCAAGTATGATGATGATTACTGAGAAACTAGAGCCAACTGTATTAAGTTAGTTACTTTATACCAAAATTTTTTAAATTATTTTTTGTCTTATAAAATTTTCTTTTTAAAAGATTTATTTGAGAGAGAAAGAGAGATATCACAAGTGGGGGGAGAGGCAGAGGGAGAGAATCCTCAAGCAGACGCCCCGCTGAGTGCAGAGTCCTATGTCGGGCTAGATCCCAGGACCCATGAGATCATGACCTGAGCCAAAACCAAGAAGGGGATGCTCAACTGACTGCACCCAGGTGCCCTTCAAAATATTGTCATTTGTTGTTGATGTAGGAATACTTTAATGTGTTTTATATTTGGGTTATTGCCTCCCAAAAATAACTGAAAAAAATGTATTTTCTAAGTAGAGCTTTGAGATAGCTCCAATAACTCAGGTAGCAGTGATGGAAGCAATATCAGCCCATGGAGTAACAGGTAGAAAACTTAGTTAAGTAGCTGGGTAGCTTTGGAGGTTGAGCCAGACTAAGGCTTTAAGTACCTCTTGCCAAAGGCAATCCCTGAGGAGACAAAGTGAGTGAGAAGGTTGGAGGATGAACCTGGGTGGTGCCTCAGGGTCTGTGTGTTTCCACAGGAAAACAAACCAACTGGACAGCAGGTTTCCAGCATCATCATCTAATGAGTCATACAGATCTTCAAGAGTACTGAGTTAAGACCCTCTGTTAATAGTTTTGGTCAATCAAGACCCTCATTTACATATAAATGTATATGTAAGCATATATATGTATATATAGGTACTAATTATAAATATAAACAAGCTGTCCAAATCACAAAATATTTGAGGAAAATCATTGGCAGTTAAGTCTGTAAAAGCAAGGAGTAAACCCAAGAAGCAGAGCTGAATCAGGAAAGAGAAGAAATCATTGGGAAAAAAACATGTAATTTGTATCTTCAAAGAGTTTCAAGATACTATCATATAACTAAAAATAGAAAGCCCTGTTATTTTAAAAACAAAACCAAAAAGAATCAGGGTTCTTTGAAATTAAAAGCATAGCTGCTAACATTTTTAAAGGTGGGGAAAAAAGAAAGAAAACAAAAAGAAAAGCAAAGTCAACAGAAGTAGAGAATTGTCTAAAGGCAAAAGATTAAATCAGTATAAAAGCAAGGAAAGAGATTCTTCCAGAACACAGAATACAGAAGCATTAATACATCCTCAAGCCCAACAATCCTAGATGGTGAAATCTCCAAAGATAAAAACAACAATCCTAAAAACTGCCAGGAAGAAGAAAGATGGTATCTATGAAGAAATATGAACCAAACTCATTTATATCAAGAAATAAGGAATGCTAACAAAACAAAAAGGCAAAATGTAGCACTATATAAAACCTGCTAAGAAAGTTTTGAACTTGAAATATACACCCACCCTCCAGAATATTCAAAACAGAGAACTTTTTATGTATACAAATACTCAGAAGACTTATCACCCATGGAACTTTAAAAAAAATATGATGCTTTGTGTGTGCAAACTAAAAAATGGATTGACGGGAAAATGAAGACATGACATACAAAAAATAATGAACAAATAAAATTTCTGAGAATAGTAGTTAACTTAATATATTTCTTAATAATTGCACTTCTCACAAAACAAATGTATAATGCAATAAAATTGGAAATTAATAAATGGTTGAGAGAAGTAATCTTTGGAAACAGAGTTCACAATTTTTTTTTTTTTACAGAGTTCACAATTTAAAAAAAAGCTAAAAGTAAAGGCTACAAATTAATCTGAAAACTGTTTAAAGTAGCTCTTACAAAGGTTTGAGGAGAGGTTTGGAGGCAGAATAAGAGAATTCCCATTCTTTATATATGTCTTTATTGTTCGACTTATTTATAATGAGCATGTATCATTCCTTTTTTTAAAAATTTAAATATAGCTGTGGCCACAAGATGGGTCTATCTATTTACCTAAGCAAATAAATTATAGAGTAAGATACTAAAGAATTACTTATTTGCCAATTGAAGGATTCATTTTAAAGCAAATAGGTTTAGTGTCAAGCATTAAACAAGATGTCCGTGGATCCATTTTATAGCACTACTTTATCAATTTATTATACTATAATTAGCATATAAACATTGATAATAGCTAATAGATTGCAAACACATTCATTGCCTTGTAACTTTTATTTCCCTATGCTCCATAATACATCATAAAAGGATATGAACCCTTTCATGTCATTAACCGCTAAGGCAACTTGAAAGAAAATATCTAGGCTTATTACAACTTTATCTTTTTTAAAGATTTTTATGTATTTATTTTAGAGAGAGAGCATGCATGAATAGGGGGAGGGGCAGAGGGAGAAGGAGAGAAATCCTCAAGCAGACTCTCCAGTAAGTGGGGAACCCAAGGCAGGTCTCCCCCAGGACCCTGAGATAATGACCTGAGCAGAAATCAAGAGTCCAAAGCTTAACCAAATGAGCCACCCAGGCCCGGCACCTGGGCTTATCACAACTTTTGAAATGAGTATCTCCTTTCTCTTTCCCTAGCAATAATGCTGAGGAACTTTGTCTCCACCCTCTTTGGCAGCCTGGCTCCCCACTGGAATTCATTTCCAATCTTTTGGTTTATTAACTTTGTACTTGGTGACTCACAGTTCCATTCCTGTCCATTGATCCAGTCAGGTACCCCTGTACTTACATCTCTCTGCCTGGAAATTTGAGCTCTGAATACTCATCTATGAATGAACACAAACATCACACTTCTTGCTTATTTCCAGCAATAAGTGTTTTATTAGAGGAACCATCTGGCTCCTGGTTCTTGGTCTTCCTCTTATTTTTGTTGCCCCGGTATGTTATTTCAGCATTATCTCTGGTAATTGATCTCCATCTCCTGGCTTCCCTATCATGACAGGCTTAAATGCACTCTTGTGCTTTTGATGTTTGAACCACCATGCCAGGGTTCTAGAGAAACATTCCAAGGCTTCATTTTCTGGATGACACTTGAATAATGTGCCCACATTGCTGTCAAAAAGACATCTTTCCCACTGGCACAGGGGACAGTGGACATTGCAGAAGCATATGATTGTCAACTTTTGGGAGCAAATCAAAAAGGGAGAGTTTCTCATATTGTTAAAAGGGACTTTATGAAAGTCATGGGTGAATCAACATAAATTTTAGGATAAACTTATTTGTATTTTTAGCATTTGCTACTTTCTGTTACGGAATCTCAAAGACATAGTCTATTAGACAGTTCTTTTATTTCTTTTAGACCAGTGTTTCTCAACCAGGAGTAATTTTTCCCTTATGGGACATGGCAATGCTTGGAGATATTTGAGATTGTCACAACTGGGAGATGCCGCCAGCATTTAGTGGGTAGAGGTCAGGGATGCCTCTAACCATTCTACAGTGCATAGAACTGCCCTCCATAGCAAAGAATTGCCCAATCCAAAATGTCAACTGTGCTAGGCTAAAAAAATCTTGATCTAGACTCTTGCTAGTTCCAAGATGGCAGGAAAATTGTGTTGTTCCACACAATGCTAAAGAAAAATTTCTAATTCTTTTTTCTTTACTGTTATTTCACTGACTATATGAGGTTAGGCATGGCCATCTGAATTTCTTTAGTCAATGAAATAGAAGGGAAAGTGAGACCATTTAAGAACTGGCACGTGACTCTTCATCTTCTCATTTTTCCTTCCATATGGACCAAAAGTTTATTTTCCAACAATTAAGAGGCTTTATCTGCCCAAATCAGGCTGAGGGGAGTAGCTCTGGAGTCACTTGAACTTGCAATGGATTTTAATAAGTTAAAATGGTACTTTGTGTTAAACCACTAAAGTTTTGGGGTTTTCTGCAGCACAACCTAGCCCATGCCCCTGACATTGATCTTTACATCCCAAGCTCCTAGTTTGTCTTCATGGCTGGAAAACTGAAGGCATTTCATAAATGTTCATTGAATTCAAGAATTTATACGTATATATGTATTTATATGTACACACACACAGAAAGCTACAAAACTCTGGCTTAGTTGAAAGGACTTAATTAGAACAATAGTTACCCAATTTGTAAGGTGCAAAAGCTACATTTTAAATGCTATTAGAAAACATTTCAAACATTATAAAGTACAAAGAGTAACATGAAAGGTATCAGGGCACCTGCCATTCACATTTAATAGACATTAACATTTTGTTATAAATATTGTCGGTATTATTAAGACATAACATTATAGATAAAACTGAAGTTCAATTTTCTTCTGTCAATTTTTGCTTTAAATATTTTTAGGCTATGCTGTTAAGTGCGCATCTGTTTGGGATTACATGAAGATGTGCTGAATTATTTCTTTTTTCCAGAATGAAATAACTCTCTTCATTCTGGGTAATCTTTTTTTTTTTTTTAAGTCCATGTTGTCTTATATTAGTATTGCTACACAAGTGTTCCTTTGGTTAGTAAAATTCTGGCATATCTCTTCCCACCTCTGCTTTCAACATTTTCTGTGTTATCTTTTAGCTGCATCTCTTGTAAAAAAAAACAATCCTATTATTTTGTTTCTAATTCTGTTGATAATTTATCACTAGAAAATTAATATGCTTATATTTACACTGATTTAGATTTATTTCTACCTATCTTTTATCATTGCTTTTCTGACTCCCCATTTTCCAATAATTTATTAGATTTATAGATTTTAATTTATTCATCTCCCCACTCATTTGCAATAAATGAATTTACTATTTTTTTAAAAGATTTTATTTATTTATTTGACAGAGAGAGACACAGCGAGAGAGGGAACACAAGCAGGGGGAGTGGGCGAGTGAGAAGCAGGCTTCCTGTGGAGCAGGGAGCCGGATGTGGGGCCCAATCCCAGGATCCTGGGATCATGACCCGAGCCGAAGGCAGACACTTAATGATCGAGCCACCCAGGCACCCCTAAATTTACTATTTTTAATGTTTTTAGCAATTATATTTAATTAAGTTGTAAACTTGAAACAAAGTCTAAAATTAAGATATTTCTCTTCTCATTTTCATTGTTTCCTATTATTTTAGCATGCCTTGTTCTTAATACCCTGCCAAAATTAATATCTTCTTCTTATCATTTAACCATCTATACTTATTTTGATTTGTTAATATGTTTGCTTATGTATGTGAACTGGATTTCTCCTTGCATCTAAGTTGTTTCTTAAAAATTCAATTAATTTCTTACTGAACTACAGCTTTGGCATTTATTTCAGTATAGTTCTCTGAGTGGAAAACTCAGACTTTATCTTGTTTTCAATTCACATAGTATCAAATCATATTTAACTGGGTATAGAATTTTATAATATTTATATATCAGTATTCTGAAGATCATATTTCATTAACTTCTAGTTGATAGTAATTCAAATGTCAGCCAAATTTATTTTTATTTGTAGGTAAACAGTCTTTTTCTGGTATCCTTTAAAATGTTCTCTTCATTTAAATTTTTATGATGATTTGCAATATCAAGTACTCAAAATTATGTGTAATTATTGTCTGTAAAGGATTCATGCTTTTCTTTAAACAATTTCAGAAAATCATTGATTGTTTTCTTTTTCCTTTATTATCTCTAATTCATTCAATTTCACTCTGGATATTCTATCAACATATAGATTGTGCCTTATTCTAAACTCCAATCCTGTTAACTTTCTTTTTATAAATGTCTTGTTCTTATAACTTTGTAACTTTTTTTGGTAATTTTCTGTGTACCTTCCAACATGCTAACAATTCTTTCTTCAAAACTGTGAAATCTGCCTATTAATTTCCTTAATGAATTTTAATTACCTCTGTTATATGCTTTACTTGTAGTCATATTTGATTAGTTTCTAATTTTCTAAATGTTTCCATTTCATCTTCCATTATATACTCTAGTTCTTCTCTATTACTTTAATAAACTTAGAAATTATTTAGAGTTTCTTTAACAGTGGTCTCTTTTATCCAGATTTCAGGTGTGAATCTTCCTGCTACTTGTATTTGCTTTCTCTCCTTCATTGTGGTCTACTCACATTTTGATCATGTGCTTAGCCTTGTTTGGACTGCCTCGGAGTACAGAGTCCTCTATGCACCGGATTGTGGAAGAGCCCCTACAAAGGGATTTGACTTTTGCTTTTGCAGTGTGGTCAGCTGTTTCACAGAATTTGTTGGAGTTTAAAGTTATTTTTTGAAGTTAAATTCACAATGCACAGGTTATGTAAATTTGGACTCTATACCTGTAGAACACAGGTTTAGAAGTGCCGTTTCCACCTTCCTTCCCTTCTCTACCTAAGCACAAGCCTTGATAGATATATAGCTTCTTGGCCACGGTTCAGTTTCATGAGTAGAGTTATTTAAATCTTTTTTTTTTTTAAGGGGCTGTCTTTACAGGGTCCTTGCTTCACACAGGAATTTTTTTTCCAGTCTTTTCTATACCTAGTTGAGTAATAAACCAAGGCCCTAAGGTCAGTCCTCTGGACAAGGCATTCCCACCTTGTTTCTAGAATATGAGAATTTCTTTAAGCTCAAATATCTATTCTTTTAAAATTATTGTTACATCTTCATATATTTTTATTTTTATGAGGAGAGATGGGAAAGTTCATTTTAATTCTTTCAGATAGGTTCAGTCAGTACATCAATTATGTCAAGGACACTTTTAATGTCAAAAACTATGTCTAACCATTTTCACATACTAATAGCTAAAATTGTAGGACATACAAATTCAATAAAGATACTAAAATGAAATAATAACTATACACATGAAAAATGTGAATACATATATGTAGAACATTACTATTCAGCCTAGTTCTAAAGGAAATCCTTTTATTTGTATATTTATCTCTATTTTCATTATAATAACCAAGAGGTATTTTTAGGTGTCTGTGATGAATATGTTTGGTGCTAGGAGTCTAAATACCACCCCTCCCCCAAAGTTTTGCATAACCACTTTTGGAGACTCTAAGTTTAAGCTTAGATATATGTCCTCTATGCAGGACAAACTACATAACACTATGTTCCCATACATAATTTGTGGGACCTTGTGAAGAATAAATATGTGGGGTCCTTTTCCACAAATTATTAAACATTTCAAGATAATAACAGCAGGGCATTAAGCTAAGTATAGGGTCTCTCAGAGCATGGAGCCCTTTGTGATTGCACAAGTCACAGACCCACAAAACAGACTTTGCTTCTACATATACTACTTCTAAGATTCAGTAAACTTAATTCATCTGTTAATATGTTTTTATTAATTTTCTATGTCCCCAATGCTGTGATAGAAAATGAACAAAAGAAGATAACATTTTGGTAATTAAATTACTGCATATTTTATAACTTTTACTAAAATTAGCAACTCTTAATTTTAAAATCAAAATCCATAGAATTTAAAAAATGCAACACAAATTTTTAATTTGTATTCTCTAAGAAGAATCTTTCATTATGGGATGCTTAGGAAATTCTGGATTCTATGTAACAAGTCTATGATTTTTCATGCAAAACATGACAGGAAATTCTTTAAGTATTGTAGAGTTACAGAGCTGTGACTGCAAGTGAAGAACGTAACAAGAGTGATAGCCAGCATAATGTCTGCTAAAAGGAGACCCAGGTGGCAATGCTGGATGCAGAGATTTCAAGGATGTTGGTGGAAGCTCTTTTTCTTTTCCTATTTTTTTTCTAAAGTTGAACCACATGGGGAATCCAGGATGGAGAGAGTTTTGGTGCTCCAGCAATTTCATCAGCAACAACAGCTGGAACCTAAATATAGATAAGGCTCTAAACACAGCAGTTATTATGATTAAGACTCTCAACATGGGAAGCAACCAGAGTTATGCTAAATGTGGATGCTCCAAACCTCAAAGCTTCAGGAGGAGTTGGGGTCAGTTAAAATAAATGTCAAAAACAACACAAATAAGTCCCCAGGTATTATAAGGTTAGAAACAAAGAAAAGTGACCTCAAAATAGAAACAATCAATATTATTCCCAGAATTCCTCATCTTGGGTTCTGAGTCAAGCCCACTTGAATTTTGAATCCTGGCTCCCTACTAACTAGGTCTATGACTTTGAGCAAGTTGCTTTGATTCTCTCAGCCTCTGTTTTCTTATATACTTTATGGGAGGATTGAGGGAGATAACACAGGTAAATTTCTCAGTTCAATGCCAAGTCCATAACAAGCACTCAGTATGAGTTGAAGCAGAATGATCCTTTTGAAAATCTCCAACCAACAGGAGGTGCCTAATATAATTTAAAAATGGCTATGGAATGAGGACAGTTTAGCCCTTTCCAAGCATTTCCTCTAACTCAGTGTTTCCCAAACTTGTCTGTCTTTGGAATCTGACGGGGAGCTTCAGACATTACCAATGCCTCTGTCCTTCTCCCTGAAACTATGATTTAATTAGTCTAGGGTGTGAACTGGAGTTGGAATATTAAAAAAAAAAATCCTCAGTTGGTTCTAATGCAGAGAAACCTGGTAACTCTACTCTAATTTATTCTATGAAGTGATGAAACTCATGAAACCTCAATTAGCCTGTTTCCCTACTTATAACATGCAGAGGAAGAGAGGGGTATAGACTAAAGATCCTGTGTTTGGTTAATAGTATTAGAATGGAAGCCAAAAGTAACTGAATGTGAATAAGATATTAGTCACTGGCTAGGTCTGCAATTAAGGCAACTTAATTTTTCTGTACTTTAGTTATCTATAAATAAGGCACCTAAAACTATAGGTCTCAGAGGGTTATTATAAAAACTAAATGAGACAACCCATAAAAAGTTCATAAAGTACAGTGACTAGCACATGGTTAAACTTCTAAAGAATGTTAGCTGCTATCATCATCATCATCATCATCGTCATGATTTTTTAACTCACAAGCACTTCACAATTTGTTGAACTGCCAATTGCGCACTCCTATTTCTGTACTGGTTTATTTACTTCAACATTTATTACATAAAAAAGACCCTCCCTAAACTCTGACCCTCTCAACTTGAGCTTGCTCTACAAACTTTCTACTCTTGCCTCCTCAAAACTTCAGAGAAAACCAATAGCATCAAGAAATAACACACCACTCAATGATCCTAGTTCAGCTCTTTGTACCTAAAACAAGTACACCCTGAAGGAAATGAATTAAAAAAAAAGTGACACATCAGAAAATTCCTAAGTTTGGCAAATAAACATGGACACACTGATAGGATACCCTGGATCTTATCAGAAATCTACAGTTCTAGAAAGGAAGTGATAATTTGTCCTAAGCAAATTCAACAGATTTTCTATCATGTAGTATATTATTTTTTTAAGAATGAAAAAGGAATAGAAAACAAAAATTGGAGAAGAAAAATTTTAAGAACATTTAAAAATTTTAAAACTTACTGTTCAGAAATAGCATCTATTCTTTCAAATAACATGCAAAATAGTTATCAGAAATATGAATATATTTAAAGAGACAGGCCAGTGTGGCTTATTTATTTATTCATTTAACCAGGAAGGCGTTGAGGACTTATTTTGTGAGGATCAGGGAAGAGTCTAGGGACTGAAGATAAAAATGAGGGTTCTGGAGGAGGCATATACAGATAAAAGTACACAGTTCTCTGTACCTCTAAAAAACATGGATTTTAGTCTGCTCTTTCCAAGTGTTTCCCCCCTCACTGAAGCCTTTTCTTATTTTTACCTTCCCTACCCATGCTTTGTCCAAGCATGGTATCATGAACCTTTCAATTAATATGATTCAATTGAAATACTGATGGTGAAGGAGTAGCAGAGAGACTAAAGGATCAGTCAAAAGTGAGAACAGGAGGCAGCAGTGTAGCAAATGAGTCTGGTCAGGAACCCCAGCTCATGTATATTTTGTGCCACCAATCTGTGTAGAGACCATATGCTTTAGACTCAGACCAGGACTGAGGGAACATACTCATAATGTTATAAACGTGTACATACCACTTTTATATTAACATTTGAAAAACCAGTGGCTTAGAACACTAAAAAGGATCACACTGAGAAACTAAATTTGATTTCTCCTTTCAAATTAAAGTTTTACATCAAAACCCATCTTCACTGAGAATAAAATGGAGTCATTTTGACAATGTTTCTTCCCTTTGCACTTTAAGATAAATTACAAAGCTGATTTGGGCTAAGGGCAAATGAAGAGAAGTTGATCAAACAAAAAGACATTCTAAATATGATTTGAAAGCAAAGAAATGCTTTTTTATAGCAAATAGATGATTCAGTGAATTTCGGTAGAAAATACTTTATCTTGTATTTGAACACACTGTAGGTTGAGTCATGTGAATCTCGCATTGCTAAAAGGTACAGTCTGTTATAGACAAAGGCCCAGAGTAAGAACTTCAAAGGATATCCTATACCTGGTATAGTGCTATAGAATGAGGCCAGTAATGTTGTGTTCATTTAGGGACTCAGTATATGTGAGGTTCAAGCACTGTTTACAATTGATAACACAGGTGACTTTCTTAGTTCTAGATGCTTAGATTTAACAGAGATCTGCCCATTTAACTTACTGACAGATACTAACAAATTAAGTAAAATCAGAGTATGAGGGTAATACCACAATGATCAGAAAAAAAAAGAATCAAGATTAATAATATCATTGCTTTTCAAATACTTACTATATGCTATGGACTATTTTAAGTGCTTTAGATGCATTAATTTTAATCTTTACCATATCTTCTAAGAGGTAGAGATCCTATTATTGCCCCAGTTAAAAAGCTGAGAGTACTACATAGAGAAGTGAAGTAACTTGCCAAAGATCCCATAGTTGGCAAATAGTAGAGCTGAAGTTTGAGCTACACCATCTAATTCTGAAGTTCTTGCTCTTACTTACCATACCATACTACATACACATAAGGAGAAAAAGATTGAGCTGAAATTCAGAGACTGAGTTCTTATCCAAAAAATTCAAATTGCATGGTGTAAAAGTCCAAGAATAGAGGATAAACAGTGTGATAGGTTGAAGACAGAAGTTGACAGAACCAGGAAAATCTGGGGAGAAAAGGGAATGGAATATTTTTTTAAAAGATTTTATTTATTTATTCATGAGAGACAGAGGAGGAGAGAGAGAGGGGGAGAGAGAGAGAGAGAGAGAAGCAGAGGGAGAAGCAGGCTCCCAAGGAGCAGGGAGCCCGATGCAGGACTCGATCCCAGGACCCTGGGATCATGACCTGAGCCGAAGGCAGATGCTTAACCATCTGAGCCACCCAGGCGCCCGGGAATGGAATATTTTTAAAAGACATTGGGTTTCACTGAATTCATGAGTAGACAGAAGATGTTATCTGTTGTGCAGAGTGGGACTCCACCAGAAGAATGCACCCCGAGAGGAAAGGGCAAACTTAAATCACTCTCTGGGCTATCATCATAGAAATCAAGGTGATAATACCAGGGAAAAAAATACATCACTTCCTAAACAACTTGGGATCAAGAAGTAATTAAAAACATAAAAAGCAATTTTCTAGAAAAAACTTATTTGAATAGTCTGACTGTATAAATTACACTAGATTATCTTTTTCACTTCAGTACCAAGCACCTGACAAAAATGGTTCTAAATTAAAATCTATAGTCATCATCAGGATCCAGGGTCACCAGTCATCCTAGTTTACCTAGAACTCTCCTTAACACTGAAAATCATGCATCCCAAGAAACCGCTCTCTCTCCAGTCCACCTGAGATACTTTTTCCCAGGATAGTGCCAGTTGTAAAACTGAATATCCTTTTCCCAGAAAACCCTGTCAGTCCTGACAAACCAGATGTTTGGTCATCATATCAGGATAATACAGTATGTTAAAGTCCCATTATAATGATCATGAGTTGGATCTCAAAAGGAGGATTTACATGATTAAAAATGACTGACATAAAGACATGTCAAAAGAGGAAGAAGTCAACTTGACTACAAAGACGTTAAAAATGTGTATCATACATTTAAAACATGTAACAAAAATAAATGGATGTTGGAACTATCAAATGATATAAGTGGTATCATGGGATGCTAATTCACACCAGTTTTTCTACTGACGTGTTATTTTCAAGAATGTTGTAATTATTACAAATGTTTTAATTCAAGAATAACTCAATAACATTAAAAAATAAGTAGCATTAAATGTGGTTAAAGGAATACTCAGGAAAATAAAATACTGTATATTTTAAAGCTATCTTTGATACTCTAGGCAAAAGAAATTTATAGGATAATAGAATAAAATATTAAATATCAGCCCAGAGATGTGTTGGATTTATCCTTTAGGATAATAGTATTTCAAGATTTAGGTGTCAAATATATTTTTTAAAGATTTTATTTATTTATTTGAGAGAGAGAGAGAGCATGAGCAATGGGGAGAGGGAGAAGCAGACTCTCTGCTGAGCAGGGAGCCCGATGAGGGGCTTGACCTTAAGACACTGGGATCATGACCTGAGCCGAAGGCAGACACTTAATCCACTGAGCCACCCAGGCACCCCTAGATGTCAAATAATTTTAAATATACTTTCAATAGGAAAATTTACAAAATGGTACCACTTAATCGTTTTATGATGTTTTTAGGATACACTGTAGACTTATATACTGTTGTCTGTGAAAGAGCAGTCTAGTGTTCGCCTACATCTGGGTATCAATGAACTGTACAGGGCACAAAGAATGTTCTGAATGAAGTGTGTTCAATCACTTATTCAGTTTGATCTCTACTAAAAAGCAATCAGGTTCAAAATAACTAGTGGAGTAAGAAGTACTAGAAGAGCAGACAAAACTTCACAACCCTGTCCTCACAGGTCCAAATAATGCTATTAAATTATGAGACAAAAAGCTGGACAGCCTTGTTCTCAGTGTTCATCTAACAACCTCCTTTTATAAAGATGTTTTGAATGTTAAGTAAAATGCTGCATTATATCAAGCATACCACCCTTTCAGTGAAAAAGAAAAACATTTTCCTCAACATTTAACCCAGCGCATTACAGAGCATACACAAGAAAAGGTGGTTTCTTGAAAACAACATTTTAAAATTGTTTTTTAAGCTTTTCCCCTTGTTTTAAAATACGGGGACCCAGCCATGAGTATATACCGGTGTTTGTCTTTGATCAGTTTCTCTAACAGTAAAAACGTTGCAGAAAGAAAGGAGAGAGAAGAGAAGTGGCCAGATCAGCCTAAAGACAGCATTCTCCCAGACTCCCAACTATTCAAGGAGACATCTATAAAACAAGCAATGAACCATGGCTATTTCCAAGGAGGATTTCTGGAAAGAACAAGTGGTTGTGCTTCATTTTAAGATGCAGAATGTAGATGACAAAAGCATGACCACCCTGCAGAAAAGTAATGAGAATTCTGGCATCCAGAAATGGTATGGATGCTGTTACAAGTTCCAGAAAGTAGAGACATATAGTTTGCAGATGGCTTGCTGATAAATGATTAGGGACACAAAGAAAATGAACAGTCCAAGTAAAAAGGCATAAGTAAAAGAGAAAAGCAGAAATGCAAAGTGAAGAGTAAAAGCAAAATGTATTTGTTTTTCTAGACCTTGATACCTAGGGTTAAAATGATATATTGCTTTGGAGGATTCAGATAAACAATAGGAGCTAAATCAATTGAGGACCACAGGTAAAAAAAGAATAGATCCATGGGGAAGAAAGTACTCAATTGTTCTCAGGAGAAAACAACAGGGGAGGAGATAAATAATAATCACTTTTCCCCACAATGGAGCGCAGTTATTTAACCAAAGAGCTATATTTTAAAGCATGCTGGTAACTGTGGTAGCACGGACATCACCAAGTTTTGGTCCAATAAGAGTAACAATTGGAATACATCTTCTTTACATGAATTGATTCAGAAGGAAAAGCAAGAGTAACATTAACTGACAAGAATATTGACCTACAGAGAAGTTCACAAACCAAAGGGAGAATGGAATAGTGGGAAATACCCGAATGGGAAAGAAAGAAGGAAAAAGCAGTAGTGATATGAACATCAGGATACGTGTCATATGAAACTGAATGTTATCTAGATTTACTGGGCACTAACCAAAAGCAAAGTGCTAGACTAGAATGTGTAAGCAATGACAAAATGAATAATGCATGTGAAAGAAGTTTTCTTGATTAAAATTACAAAACATTCAAGAAAGACAAAATGTTTTAATGATGGGCTCCCTCAAATTAGCTGTGGAGATTTTATAAATTACTGGTTAAATTCATGATCCCTGGAATCAAATGGCCTCGCTTAGAATACTGGCTCTCTAACTATCTGCATGCCCTTGTACTCCTTACCTAAATATTTTGGCCTTAGTTTTTTCATCAGTAAAACAGGGATAGTAGTAGCACCTGTTTCACAGTTTTGTTGAAGACAATTAAATGAGATAATACATGTGGAACAGTTAGAAGGGAGCCTAGAGCAGAATTAACACTGACAAATGTTGGTAGTGTTGTTGTTGTTTTCATTATTGTAATCTACAGATGGAAGTAAATTTTATTCTACACAATTGGAGCTCTAAACACATTCTTTAATTACTTTCTTGACAGCTTAATCAATCAAAAGTTTGGGGAAACTAGCATTATTTGAAGTTTCAATTCTAATTCTTTGGGATGTAACCAAAAGAGAAAAAGTCAATATACTGGTATCGAGAACTTTACATTTTGAAAATGAATGATAATCATCAAAGATTTCATACATGCTAAAAAAGAAATAAACACTCAAGTCTCCATATTTAAGTACATTTTGAAAATGTGCACTGCAGTGATGGATATGGTCATTATTGGAACCATCATATCAAAGATACTTATATGTGATAAGGTATGATCCTATGGATAAAAACTCTAAATTATAACTGTATAATTTTATCTTTCAATTCAACAATGCCTTAACATTTATGTGGTGGTCTAGAGAGGTTATGATCTCTAACAATGAAATAATAGCAAAATAATTGTAAAGGATACCTGTGGAAAACATGCAAATGAGCCAGAAGTAGGAGAGTAGGAGAATATAGCAAAGCTATTGCAAAAAGTAAAACCCACAAAGGATGTAAACATGACTAATATAAATAATAAGTGGAGGTTTCTAAAAATATTAATAACTATAGAAATGTTCTATTTGGCTATGATCCAAGCAAAAGAAAGAATAAGCAGAATCATTGTTAGGGGCAAAGAGCATGCTATTTCTAGAAAATACTACCTTCTTTTCTCAGGACTGATAGTATCACATCCCAGCTTTAACAGCTCCAGTGACTTTAATAAGATCACGTCATACCCGTCAGAATAACTAAAATCAACAACACAAGAAACAACAGGTGTTGATGAGGATGTGGAGAAAAGGGAACTTTCTTACACTGTTGGTGGGTACACAAACTGGTGCAGCCACTCTGGAAAACAATATGGAGGTTCCTCAAAAATAGAACTACCCTATGATTCAGCAATTGCACCACTAGGGGTTTACCGAAAGAAAACAAAAATAGGAATTCAAAGGGAAACATGCACCCCAATGTTGATAGCAGCATTATCTATAATAGCCAAATTATGGAAACAGCCCAAGTGTCCATCCACTAATGAATGGATAAACAAGATGTGGTATATATAAACAGTGGAATATTACTCAGCCATCAAAAAGAATGAAATCTTGCCATTTGCAATGACATGGATGGAGCTAGAGAGTATTATGCTAAGTGAAATAACTCAGTCAGAGAAAGACAAATACCATATGATTTCCTCATATGTGGAATTTAAGAAACAAAACAAATGAGCAAAGGGGAAAAAAAAGAGAGAGAGAAAGGCAAACCAAGAAACAGAAGAAACAGGCTCTTAACTATAGAGAACAAACTGATGGTTACCAGAGGGTAGAGGTTGGGGGGGGGATGGGTGAAACAGGTGATGGGGATTAGGGGGCACACTTTTTGTGATAAGCACCGGGTATTGTATGGAAATGTTGAATCACTATATTGTATACTTGAAACTAATATTACAATGTATGCTAACTAACTGGCATTTAAATAAAAACTGAAAAAATAAGTAAAATTTTTAAAAGTAAAAAAAAAAACTACAAACTCATAACAACAATAGCAAAATCTCCAGTGGCTTCTTAATGAGTACATGCTAAGTTCAGAACGTCTTAACATGGCATCCAATGTACCTTATCTACCTGTGTCCAGTCTACCACTCCAGTCAAATTTTCTATCATTCTCCTTTAATCCAAAGTGTATCTTAAAGCCTCGTCTTATCAGACCAGAGGGGATTGAAGCCCCCATATGAAAGTATAGGCAGTAAGCTATTATTGACCTACAAAATGACAATTTCATGTGGCTCAACTTAACATACAACATAAAAAAGGACAACCCACAGCTTCATGGTAGATTTTCTGAAAATCTAGAAACATTACATCTTAGGATTGTTAGGGAACCTGAATAGGTAACTAAATGATTTTAAAAATTACTTTTAATAGAGTGTATTCTTTTAGGAGTTGAGCTTTTGCTGGATGTATTCCATGTGTTCCTTCAATACCACTCTCCAACCTTTTCCACACTTTTCTGTGATGAAGAAACTAATCTGCATTTGCTATTGCATCAAACTGGCTTCCTTGCATTCCAACTTTTAATTGGATTTAGCCAGTGCGGGATCCCTGCCAGGAGATCAGACACTGGGAGGAGTGGGATGCTGGGTACTTGGGTCTCCTGCTCTCTCTTACGGGGTTGCCTGAATCTGGCTATGCATCTCCACTGATGGTCACTGCTATTCTCAAGGTTTAATGTCTGCCTGACTCTCCACTTCTAAGCTCCTGCAAGAGCCCCCTCCTCTCTCTGCTTAGGCCTCTAGTGGGATCAACTCCACCATTATCCTCAGGATTCCCCTACATGCTGCCCACAGCTTTGTAAATGGTCTCTTTATTAAGCCCTTTGTTAATTATCCTAATTTGAATGTGTCATCTGTCTGCTAGAATTCTAACTGATATAGAACTAAATTCTTTATAAGCATTATTCACATCTAATTCTTACAACCCTTTGAGGAAGGTTTGATTTTTATCTCCAGTTTATAGACAAGGTAACTGAAGCTCACAGAGGCTAATTAACTTGACCAAGATTATATACTGCTTTGTGGATCTAGTGTTGGAGTTTCAGCAATCTGACTCCAGAGGCTCTGGTTTTGATGGATTATAGGAATTTGCTATCCTGATTTAATAAAATGGGGAAAAATAAATTCCAGATCACACCCTGCTATGAAGAAATAATGCTGATCACAAATTTTTAGGGTGGGTTACTATATATGTAGATTGTCTCCTATGGTACGTTTTTTGGAGAATCGCAAAAATTATGGAAATTAGGTCTTAATTAGACTTTAGGAGATTTGCCATTTGAGTTTCTAGATTTTTGTCAACAACTTAAGGAAACACAGAGAAGACAGACTTACTAAATTTGGAGATGATGCTAAGCTGGGACAGAGGATTAACAGACTTTCAAAAATGTTAATGAGCTGGAAAAATTAGACAGGACAAGTGAAATAAAATTGCATGGCAATAAATATTGCATTGTGTTATGTTTCTATTAGTCAACTGCCTTGCTTACTAGAGACAGAAATCCAACTCATGTAGGCTTAAGCTGAGAAGAGTACTTATCAACTCAGCTAACTAAAGATTTTAGAAATGGACATTAAATAAAAATGAATGAAGGGGTTCAAAAGATGTCATTAGATGAATTCTCCCCTTCTATAAATTTCTTTTCTGCTTTCTTCTATGTTCACTCTTGAGAAAGTTGTCACTATGAGGGTTGATATTTTGTCTCTTGGGTTTAGATCCAGTAGAAGAAAAAACCTTTCCTTGGAATATCTCTACAAATGACCCAGAATTATATATCACTGGCCATGAAATAGACCAACAACTCATCACTGGAGTGTCACCAGAACCCTGGCCAGGCATGCATCACATACCCACGCCAGAGAGAGAAATTGTTCCATACAACATGAATCCAGTTGGAAAAGTGTGGCATCAAAAAAAAAAAAAAATCAGAAAGATATTACAAGAAGAGTAAGTGAGGGTTGTATTAGTAAAAAGACAATGTAAACTGATGACAACATTAGAAACAATTTGGAGCACCTGGGTGGCTCAGTCTGTTCAGTGTCCAACTCTTGATTTTGGCTCAGGTCATGATTTCAGGGTCGTCAGATCAAGCCCCTCGCAGGCTCCAGGCTCAGTGGGGAGTCTGCCTGAGATTCCCTCTCTCCCTCTGCCCACCCTGTGTTTGATCTCTCTCTCAAATAAATAAATAAATCTTTTTAAAAATTAGAAACAATTTGAAAAATACAGAATAAGGAAGACATAACTGAACCACAGTATTATTAATATTAGAAAGGCTTTGGGATTTTTAACTGTATTTTTATTGAAGTATAATTGACATACAAGATCCTATTAGTTTTAGGTGTACATCACAGTGACTCAAAATTTTAATACATTATGAAATAAGCTTCACAATAAGTCTAGTTATCATCTGTCACCATACAAAGTTATTACATTATTGACTATTTCCCATGCTGTACATATATGCCTCCATGATTTATTTATTTTATAACTATAAGTTTGTACCTCTTAATCTTCTTCACCTATTTCACCCTTTCCCCCCACCAAGACCTGCCTCCTCTGGTAACCAATAGTTTCTTGTATCTGTGAGTGTGTTTATGTTTTGTTTTGCTTTTTTATTTGTTTAGATTTCACATATTCACTCAGCATAGTAAGCTCTAGGCCCACCCATGTTGTCACAAATGGGAACATTTCATCTTCTTTATCCATTCATCTATCAATGGACACTTAGGTTGCTTCCATAGGTTGGCTATTTTAAATAACGTTAGAATGAATATAGAGGTGTATATATCTCTTCAAATTATTGTTTTCTTTGGATACATACCCAGAAGTAGAATTGCTGGATCATATGGTAGTTCAATTTTTTATTTTTTGAGGAACCTCCATACTAATTTCCACAGTGGCTGCACCAATTTACATTCCCACTAAAAGCATACAAGTTTTCCCTTTTCTCTACATCCTTGCCAACACTTATTTCTTGTCTTTCTTTTATTTTTTTAAATAAGCTATACTCCCAAACATGGGGCTTGAACTCATGACTCCAAGATTAAGAGTTGCATGCTTCACCAACTGAGCCAGCCAGTTGCCCCATATTTCTTGTCTTTTAATAACAGGCAATCTAACCAATGTGAGGTGATATCTCATTGTGGTTTTGATTTGCCTTTCCCTGATGATTAGGGATGTTGAGTATCTTTTCCTGTTAGTCATCTTTATATCTTCTCTGGAAAAATGTCTATTCAAGTCCTCTGCCCATTTTCAATCAGGTTGTTTGTTTGTTTGATAAAAGTTGTGTTAGTTCTTCATACCCTTTGGATATTAACCCCTTATTGGATATATGATTTGCAAATCTCTTCTCCCATTCAGTAGGTTGCTTTTTGTTTTATTGATGGTTTCCTTCACTGTGTAGAAGCTTTTTAGTTTGATGTAATTCATCTCTGGATTTTTAGATGATGTGAAACTCAGTATGAACTAACAGGGTAATGTGGATACTAAAAACTAGTCACAGACTCAATTCACCAATGTACATTGTTCACAGCAATAAAGGCAATAATGATATTCAGTTGCACTTATCAGATTATACCTGGAATATCATTTTAGGTGTTAAAACCACATTTTAGGAGAGATACTGAATAATTGAGACTTAAGAATGGATCTGGAAGTCATACCCTCTGATGAATGGTTGAAGAAACCAGGATGTTCAAATGAGATGATGAACATTTCAGTGAGGTTATAATACCTGTCTTCCAATAGTAAAGAATTTCCATGTGGAATACAAAGTAGATTCATACGAAGTAAATCTTGGAGACAGAATTAAGATCAGGAAATATTAACTTTCATCTGTATTTCAATGCTTTATAAAAGAAGTATGTTTAAGTAAGAGAAACAGGTAAGTCAATAGCCCCTTTCCCCCTTCACCTTTGTTGGTGGCAAGCAGAGGTTAAGTAACCACCTCTCATAGGTGCTACCAAAGGAATTATCAAATGGGTTAAAACATTGGACTAGAATTGGTCTTAGGTACTTCTAGCCTAGGTATTCTATAAGAAATCACACTGAGAAAGATCTCTGAGAAATGGGAAAAAAGGTGCAATCCAGAACACAAAACATAATTTAGTCTTCCATAGCATTTGGAACTCTTCCATTGCCAGCTGGGAAGAGAATGCTGCAAGCTCCTACCCCTCTTTCAACTTCCACACCATTTCTAATTGCTGCCAGCTTATTTAGAGATTCAGAGATAGGAGTTATTCATGTACAACTTTTCATTCTACTACCACCCCGCACTATGGGAACTTCTCTACAGGTTTTATTACCATTTCTAATGCTGAAGTAAGGTGATATATAAAAACAATATGTATGTATAAAATGCTACAATCACTTTTGAAGACTATTCAGAATATCTTGCTTCTACAGTTTTTCCCTCTCCACTTTGGTTTCCAGAACTTTCCTTCAAACCAATAAAATTTGGAGACACTGGAGACATGATCAAGTTCTCTATATGTGGTTACTTAGGACAATAGCTGCTCCCAAGAGATGAGACTCCAATCTCTTTGCCATTAATCAGAAATAGAATTATGACTGAGATCTGAACAGATTTCTCTATCTCTAAGCCCCAGGTGAAGAGCTAGGGACTGTTCATATCAAATGCCTCCAGGGAAGAAAAATAATGAGGGAAGCAATCTGAATGACTGAACATTACTGAACAAGCACTTGTTAGTATAATAATTGTCAGCCTTGGCAGATTCAACTGGGAGGAAAATTGATGATAGTGGCTCAGCACAACTGTTCCAACCAAAATGACAGTGGAGTGGGCAGCAGGGTATCTGCTAAGTGGAATAAACAAATGGCCACTGAGAGGAAAAAGTCAAAGAAAAATATTCACTTAGGGTTTCAATTCAAAGCACCAATACACATTTTTGCAGACCAGATAAACTTTTCTCAAACTGCTCAATTTTGCTGCAATTTCATTAACTATGTTTTCAAGCCTATTTTTTCCTCACTATCTCTCTCACTATTCCAGAATACTCAATAGAAATGTTCTCTAAAAGAGACAATGCCTTGACAGCCAATTACAGCCTATGTTCATATAGAAAAGACATGGTAAATTGACTAAAATTCCTTTTAAGTTAGTTCATTGTCATTTAATCAAAATGGACAATCCACTAGCCATTTTCCCCAAGGTTTGCTATCTGCAGCATTTAGAGAACTACCACTGAAGGAAATCAATGTCCTTCCCTTCCATTGATGTTTTCTGCTTTTGTTTTCTTCTGTCATTTTCATTCACATAAGTGATTGCAAATACCTTGAGATTGATTCAGTGAGTTACTTTTAATACATATGAAGCTCATCGCTGTTCATTAGTTCATTCAAGGCCAAATTATACTCCAGCTGCAGTGGGTAGAATTGAGTGCCATTTTATCCTCGGCTCAGTATTTTATTTGGACCATATTGCAAAAGAGTCAAAGACAGGTACTTCCCTATATTAAATTGTATTGGGAGAGGTAATTTATTTTATGGAGTAATTTTAAGGTTTTCAGTAAGAAAAAAGGAAAAGTTGAAACTAGAAAAACTTCAAAATAGGTTATACTCCATAAGATCAATCAAGGTAACTGGAAAATACATGCCCATATTAGATTACATCTACACTGAATAAACAAAGAACAATTACTAAAATTTACATTAATTTTCAGTTAACCAACACTGAAGAATTTGGAGGATAAACTATACTGGTAACTGGACCGTAACTTAATAGTTCACCTGATTTCTCTGCGCCAATAGTGAAGGCTCTGACTTTTGACTAAATCTTAAATAGACTTAAGGCTCATAATTTTTCCATGTAAACTAGGCAATTTTTAATGAGTTAATTCCTCACATTTTATCTAATTCTAAAATTCTATTAATTTATTAAGTATTACATTATGCATCCATATAAGAATTCTAAAATTCTATTAATCCACTATATAATGGATTTCAGATCTTTATAGTACCATATAATTTAATGTCTTATTGGACAAAACAAACTATATTAATCAGAACACTTTTCTCCTCAAATGAAAGAAACACAACTCAAAGTAGTTCAACTGACTGAGCCACCCAGGCGTCCGGAACTCAAAGTAGTTTAATTGAAGAATAAAAAATGGGGAAAAGAACTTGATATGAGCTCACTCCAACAAGCTACCTCCCATTATCTATAGCTGTCTGGGGCGCAGGCCTCTAGGATTCAAGCCAGGAGAGCTGTTCTCCTGAACTCTACTGTTTAAAAGACAGTATGACAAAATGGGCTTGCCCATTCCAACTCTCCCCACTTCTCACGTGAACTAAGAACTCTTCACAGAATTGGATAATGGAAGTGCTGTAAAGTGAGGCTGCAGTTCCAACCTCTAATTGGTCAGGGGATATGGGAGTTGTTGGTAGCGGCAAAAAATATTTCAGGACTATGAATTGGAAGTTTTGATATTTAAATAATTTAGCGATGCTAAAAGGAAAATAAGACCTCACCATGTGTTTTCTTTACGTTTTTAAATATTTTAAGTTATTTTAAAACATTTTTATTACAAATCTACACTATTTCAAATTTATGTATACTAAATGAGCTTTTGAAATCCAGCCTGAAATTTTAGCCTTAATTATTAATTTCCTTTGTATATTTGGTTAAGACCCTGCAGGTTGCCTGTGAAAGAAATGACTGATATTTATTTAGGTGGACCACCGCCCACCTTCATAGCAAGAAGTTTGGTATCTCCCTATAACTCAAGTCTTTTCCTCTTAACATAATTTTCAGTGATATTTATTAGCTAAGAGTGTAATTGAATTCATAAGAGGTTTACTTTAATCACTCTGAAACCTCCTACTAGCTCTGGTTTGAAAAGAAGGAAAAGGACAGTGGTGTGACACATTGCTTTGGCGACAACTAAGCAGCAGGGAAATCACTTGCTGACCTGGCTCAGAAACTAACCTATCAGAGGTTATGTCTTCAAAATGGTAGTGTGTAGTATTTGGAGGTGACCTTCCTTGTGGTCAACACTGAGCATTAAAAAAAAACAACAACAAGACTTCTCACTTAAGTGACAGGTGTGTTTGTGTGTTTCTGTGTGTGTGTGTGTGTGTGTGTGTGTCTAAGAGGAAGAGAGAGACAGAACAAAGAGACTGTATATAAGTGTGGGGGTGGGGATGTGAGAACCAGTGGGTTTGGGTTAATTACTTTCTTAACATCAACATCAACCTTACAGTTGGCTCTGGGAAGATTTTCTCCTGTGAAATAACACACAGAAGAAGTAAGATAAGATATGGGTGACTGCCTCACCTTTCTTTTGCAAAGCTTTAAAATGTCCTTTGTCATAGGATGTGGTGAAGGGCAGGAATCATTTGCTAGGGGCTTCCTCAGGTACATTCATTTTAGGGAAAAGTATGTCCGGAGTTGAAATTCTAGAAATGTATGCCCTTAAACTCTTAATTAGCTTCTTGCACTGTCTTTGGACTCCATTTCAAAGAACATAAGTCAGTTCCAAAGGGCAGGGATTATGTCAGTTTTGTTCACTGCCGTATTCCTGGGCCTAAGCATCAATAACATGTGCTCAACAAATATTTATTGAAAAATTAATGATGGTTACTACATTCAAATTGAATTTCAACCAACTATCAATATATACTCTATTTTCTATAATTAACTAAAGAGACTAACATTAATGAAAGGAATAGGGTAAAGAAGTCTTTTTCTAAAGGGGAAAATCAGTCATTACTTGGTCAGTAAGTTTTAATTTTATAAATTGTATTTCTTCTTTGGAAAGAGAAAATACATATTAATATACTAACTGCTCTAAAAAATTCTGAGGCATTTTCTTTTTGAACTTTGTTCATATTTCCAAAACTTCCTCATAGAATCAATCCATCTTAATTCTCATTTAAAACATGTTAACATGTATGGAAACTATAGATCTTCAAGCATGAAGAAATAAAGTTTGGATTATTCAGATTAAAGGTAGACCTATAACATAACATGGTAGATTATTATTAGGTTAGTGCTTCTCAGTTAGAAAATAAGAGAAAACCTCATAAGAAAAGCCATACATGAGAGTTTTTACAAAAATGATGACTATTAATTAAAGAAGAGAGTTTGAGCTCCAGTTCTAATTGCTTCATTATTCAATCACAAGATGAAGAATACTTTGGTTCTTATAGTAAAGTATAAACTATGTTATCAAAAGAGACTGTAAATTGATAATAGAGTTAATTTCATATCAAACTCATGACATTTTTACTAAATAACTTTTCTATAAATATATAATGAACTGATAATCATGGATATTTAAAAGCTTTATCGATTTCCTCATTCTCTGAGGACAGTATTAATGCAACTATACCTTGGGTAATAGGAAAAATGTTAATCACTTGATGGTTATAAAGAACTATTTTCCCAAACCCTCACTTTGTTTTCTGAAATTTCTTCAAGGGAATAAACAAACTCTGAAAGCATTTCAGCAGCAAACATAAAGTAAAAAGAAAAGTCATCATTTATTTCTCAACTCTAGTGTTAAACAAATATAAATATTAACATTAACTTAAATACAGACAGAAGAGGAACTCATTTAGGGTTCTGGCGTTGGTAAGTCTTAGACTCAAAGAGGAAACTGTTTGGCTATTCTCTTGCCCTCCTCCTAATACTGTGAGAAATGCGCTAGGAGAAGTAGAGAATGAAGACCCGTAATAGGGGGAGATAAACACCCCATCCCCCAGCTAGAGAGATACCTGAAAATGGCAAAAACAGTCAAACCTACACCAAAGCTCAGATGTCCACAGAAAGTGTTTGGGAGAGCTTGTCTCTCTACTTAACTCTAAAGTCTGGTGCCTGCTCCTCCAGGAAGTTCTGAAGGTGAGAGGCAGCTGGATCATTCTGCAATGGCAGAATGAAGAGTAGCTCGACGAGAGTTTATGGCCTGCCCTCCCACGTTGGTACGACAGGAATAAGTGAGTTTTCCAGTTTTCCCCATGCCAGGTGGGTTGTACAATATCAACCAGATGTGAGCCGGCTTGGTGGGACTTCAACCCAAGGGGGCTGCTTGTTTGAGCAAGGCAAATAAATAAATAAATAAATAAATAAATAAAATTTATTTGTGGAGGAAGGAATGGGTGTGAATGTAAATAAGTGGGAAGTTGGCACACGCACTGCTCCAATTAGGTAAATACGCGAGGACCAGAAATCTCCTGGAGTGGGGGGTGGGTGGGAACAGAGGTGTTCCCAAAGGACATAAAATACACTGCATAAAAGAACTAGCCATAAATGCCTATCATTACTGAAGGTCACCGATACCCATACATTGTACCAGTGATAAAAGACGGTTTGTCCTTTTTCTTCTAATCTCTACTCTCCCCCATGTTGATTCTGGAAAAATCAGAAGGGAAGAGAGAATGAAAGCACAACACATGAAAGATGCTGGGTGAGATTGTTCCCTGTATGTACACCAGGAGGCGCCATAAGACCAGGGCAGCTCTTCTAAGCCCTAAGTAGGACCACCGGAGAAAAAGGGAGTTCAGTTCGGGAGGAACAGCTAAGAAGGTAAGTATTGTGCACTTAGCTATCGACATTTACTTGATGTTACCTAGTTGGTTGTTCATGACCTGAGATGAATCTTTTCTAGAAAGAGAATAGGCCACATGAAAAAGAAATTGAAAATCTATTTCTATGGAAACATAATCTAGGATGCTAAGTAAGTTTCACCTCCACTGAATGCTTCATCAAAATCAATGTTGCCTATAATCAGAAGTGCCCCATTCCTATTTAGTTTCTCTACTTTCTAACATCCATAAATTCAACAATGGATTATGAAAGTCTAGCTCACACTCAGGCACCTAATGTGACTATAAAGAAACATTCTTTTCCTCAGTGGAATTACTCTTTTAATGTTCTTGCTTTCCAATTTACATCAGTTAGAAGCTGTTAAAGTAATGGCATAGGCATTAGAAAAATAAAGGGAATATGGAAAGGAAGATTGCTCATGTCTGTGTTTTATTCATCACACTGCCTGTTGAGTTTATATCACTGGCTTCAGATTTATCCAGTTTCTTTTCTTTTATGACTGGAAACATTAAGGGCAACCTGTCAGCTCTGTAAAATAACATTGGTAGTACTCTGAATCTTCTCCATATAATCTTTAATAACTGTCTTACGTTCAAGTTGACAGCAAGCAATAAAATGCCTAATACCGTTTTACAGGTCACATAATATAACACTTTATTTTAGTTCAACAGGGCAATAACAGGTAACAGATAATGAAGTCACTATAGATTTGTATAATATAGTTTCTGCGTTGGCAACAGCTTCAGAAAAGCCTCAGAAATCTTCTTTTGAGCTATAACAAAACAGAAGTGCATTTCCCATTTTCTCTTTCTAATGATTCATAACACTAAGTTACCTTCATAGATGATGCACTTCAATTTTCAAAACTTGATGTATATTATTATGCAAACAAATAACATTTTTAATGGGAAATGATAGCTTTCTCTCACAACTTCAAATTACATAAGTGAAAGAAGCAACTATTTGGAATACAAAAATATCTAAGACATCTCTGTATAAAACAGTAACTGCTGGCTACCCATGGCTATTGAAATTGAAAATAATTGAAATTAAATAAGATGTAAAATTCAGTAATATTAACAAGATCACATTATTTTATTATGAGTTATCTCCCTTATAGCTATTTTTGTCAGTTTAAACACAGTTGCTTTAGAGCCTCTTTCAGATAGTTGTATTAATTCTAGATATTGTGATGCTAATTCTACTCTTTGCTATACCTAGTAATACCTTTTCATAGGAATACTATGAAGGGTACTCTGAATACTATTTTAGTTACAGCTCAACACTTATAGCAACACTACAATTCCTGTCTTAAAATTCAAGATACCATCCTTAGGGTCTCTATCCACATGTAGTAACAGAGCTGAATATTTCCTTCCTTCCTTCCTTCCTCCCTTTCTTCTCTCCTTTCTTTTTCCATTTCTCTCTCTCTCTCTCTCTCTTTCTCTCAGGCCCTCTTTCTCTCCCTCCCTCTTCCCCGCACTGCTTGAGCTCTATTACTTTTTATGATATTCTTCTGAAGAGCTACACTAACAGCTAGAGGTACCTGGCTTCCTACAAGTTCAACACCATTTACACATACCCTAATCTGGTTAGTGACTTTAATTTGGTCCCTTTTGGGTCCTTTTCCCCATTGCCTCCCACATTTGTGCAAGAGCTGATTCCTATAATAAATTCTTTATTTTGCATACTTCTAGTTGAACCTGATTGAAGTTTTATACAAAGGATAACTGAATTTCTGCAGCCAATATGTGAGGAAGAATGCTACAGAATGTTGGCAAATGCACAACCTTGAAGAAATGCTTCTACCTAGAGGTAACAGAGAATCTGATAATAGTAACTTAGATTACAGGGGCATTTAAAGTTAACTTAACAATAAATATGGAAGAAGGTATCTCAGAACTGGATAAGACGCTTCAAGATGTCATTATATACCCAGGCTGTATCTTTACCCTCCATCATGCCCAGCTTTAATCTTTTGTTTTTATGCTCAGTGTTTCATTCCCAAGATGACTGCCATGTCTCCAGAAATTACATCTGTGTTCAACCAGTACATAGGTATAAAGTGCAGGATTAGCTACAAATGGCCCTCGTGTTAGAAAATCCAATATTTTGGGGCGCCTGGGTGGCTCAGTTGGTTGGGCAACTGCCTTCGGCTCAGGTCATGATCCTGGAGTCCCGGGATCGAGTCCCGCATCGGGCTCCCTGCTCAGCGGGGAGCCTGCTTCTCCCCCTAACCCTCCCCCCTCTCATGTACTCTCTCTCTCTCTCATTCTCACTCTCTCAAATAAATAAAATCTTTAAAAAAGAAAAGAAAATCCAGTATGTTAACAAATCCCTTTCTCTATCACCTTACATTTCATTCATCAGTACTGAGTCAAATAAGATCATAAGAAAAATAAGATCACAGGGACTGGCTTAGGCTAATATAGATAATTTCTGGGAACTGGCAGAAGGGTCTCCTCACAGCCAAGGATCTCTCTCTACTAGCCAATAAATCAAGGTTCTAACAGCAGGAAAGTAAGGGGAGGGGGGAACCACTGAATGCTTTTTGAGTAAGAGATCAACAGAGATCAACAGTTTGAGCCTTGGTGTTGGGGGAAGACAAACAAGATGTAGTCAAGATATGGCAAGATCCCAAAGGGGCTGGAATGTATAGTACCTAAATGGTGTAAAGGTAAAATAAACAATAAAAATGGCATGCTGAAAATTTTGGACTTGATTCTTTAGAAAATTGAAATTACAAGAAGAGTTTGAAACAAAAGAACTGCACTGATTTCTCAGTGGCTTAGAATGGTATCTGGTACAATGTTTTGTTCTTTAAGGAGAAATAAAATATCTCCATGATGGTTCTTTCTTCCTGTAATTTTCCCTGAGGAGGAGGAGAGAAGAAGAAACTCCAGGATTTTGGACCCCTTTTCTAGGTGTGGAGGGAGTAGATATATCACAGTGGGAAATAAACTGGGTCTCCTTCCCATGGCCCTATTTCTCTCCTTTATTCATGAAATAGCCAGGACAAAGCCAGCAGCCCGGGAACCCCAAATGAAGGCAAGCACCTTCCTTTGTCCTCCCATGTCCCCTGCTGCTCTTCTGCTGCTGCTATCTGGTGTAGGATGGATTTTAAGGTGCTTAAGCTCTCTGCTACACTTAGTGAAAAGAACAAGCTAGGCCAAATGAGCCTTTTGCTGCTCTACCATTCTTATTGCTTTGTTTTTTGTTTTATTTCCACTCACAAATTGGCTGAGTTCTGTAATGCATCCTCACATTGATAATGGTGTTTTCTAGAATTGGAAATCCATTAACTTCATTTGTCATTCAATAATTTTCCACAAATGTGTCACTTTGAACTTTAAAGATAAGCAAGCTTATTTTTTAAATAATTATTATCTATTCACACATCCTTGAAAAAAAATCAGTGGTTTCATCCATTTAAAACACAATTTAGGTCCTGGATAAAGACACAGGTCCACTAGTTTATAAGTGGAACCACCTGAAATTATTTATTTTTAAAGACAAGTAATATATACAGTTAACCGTTGAACAACACAGTTTGAACAGTTTGGGTCAGCTTAAGTGCAGGTTTTTTTTTTTCAGTAAATACAGAGTACTGTAAATGTATTTTCCCTATGATTTTCTTATTAACATTTCCTTTTCTCTAGCTTACTTTATTGTAAGAATACAGTATATAATACATATAACAGAAAATGTTTGTTTTGTCTGTAAGGCTTCTGGTCAACAGTAAAGTTTTTGAGGTATCAAGAGTTATATGTGGATTTTCAACAATGTGGGGTGAGGGTCAGTGCCCCTAACCCCCACATTGTTCAAGGGTCAACTGGACTGCAAAGAAATAGATGTCTGTGAAGTAACTGCCTTCCAGACACATTATTCCTAAATTTTAAGACCTTAATATTTAACAGGTCATTGGATGGCACACACATTGCTAATTGTTTCTGTTATGACTTGTAAGAGGGAATTGTGTACTTTGCTCATTACTTTAAATTTACATCTAGAAAAATGAAATGGGTTTCTCTAAGGTTTTTCCCATTCCTGGACACATTATGATGAGAAAACATAAAAGAGTGCACCTATTTTCAAACAGACACACAGCTATTCTAGTCACAGGAAGCGGTACAGTCACTCAAGGGTAAAGGGCATGAGAAAATACTGAAGAAAGATGTTGGAGAAATAAACAAAACCTCCAAATAAAATCAGAGTATTTACAATGTTGAAATTTTGTTAAGGGGGAGAAGAATCTAGATAAATGGTAGTGCCAAAAGCAAGCCTCTGCATTTCCAGGTTTACAGGTAAGTTAGGAAATTACAAAAAGTACAAAAAAAAAAAATGAACAAGATCAGCTTCAATGATATTATTTGCAACAACTTATAATTTCAATGAGCTTCAATCCAATCGCTTTTATTATGTTCTCTTCTCATGGGTCTTCAGAAAGCATTTACTATATTGAAACATTTAAGAAATAGTTTTATGAATAGCGTGTTAACTCACATTACAAAAAAAAAAAAAATCCAGCACTTTCCAAAGTCTGTCAAAATTTAAAACTCTCTACTTGTTCCTTTATCAAATCCATGAATAGAACTTAAAACGTCTGTGGACTGAACACTTTGAAACAGAAAGGTAACATGATATTCGTGAAGTAGCTCAATTGTGGATACTGAATGGAATGGTCCTGTGCTGGCTTTACATAAGGTTAAAGAACACATATATTTACACTGGAAATTACCTTCCCATCTCACTCACTACAAAACCTAAATTTAAAGTATTTGATAGATCCATAATATTGCAGTTTTGATCCCATTCTTCAGTATCTCTTGGTTATCTTAATCAAACTTATATTCAAAGTGAGAATCTCAATAATATTCATGGCAGGTGGCAACCTATAGATGATGGGCAGCCTAATATTCCTCTCAAAGTATAAAACAGTAGTTTAGATACAAACCTGAAAAAGATTTGATTCACCTTCACACTAGAGTCACTGGGTGACTTAAGAGAAATTGCTGGCATCTGCCTCCTCACAGTACCTTTTAAAGCCATTACAAATCCGCCATCCCTGTTCTTCCCTCCTCTCTTCTGGAGCCCCCTCTGAAGTTCACTTTACTCATTCTTATATATTTCTCTCATTTTTTTTCAGAGAGTAAACATTAGCTTAATATTTCAACGCACTTAGAAAACATCCCTGGTTATTTATGAGTTAGCTCATATTCTCGTGGGTTGGCAGATGAGGAAGCTGAAGTACAGAATATGTCTTCTATTCAAAGACCCACAGAAGGTCCATAAAATCTCTAAACCTTTCTCTTTCTGGATGTGCAGTTAAATGCCTAGCATACATGAGCATGCTGTTTTCACTCTGCCATTTATAGGTGGGGCAGTCGATAATGGCCTCATCAGAGGCTCCTTTGAAGTAAGTCAAAGGCTGTTAATATAAGGGCCCTGCAGTGTTTTTTTTGTTTTTTTTTTTGTTGTTTTTTTTTTAGTAACCAATACTGTTTATCAAAGTGTCTGTAGGAAGCTATCAAATTCAGAAAAAATTTGACGTAAAATTCTTTTCTTGAGAAGGATAATAATTTATTCCTGTAACACCCATGGTTAAGTAAATTGTGATATTATTACTTACATTTCCTCATCTTAGGGACAATGATGAATTTGAGGAAACTGAATCATGAGATTATAAATGAGACTCTTAAATTCCAGATTAGTGTTATAGATAGTAACTGAAGCTACCTTGTGGTAAGAAGTTCTGAGAAAGGGAAGAACATCTTACTTGGACATGGAAATGCCTTAACTGGCATGGACAAAAGTCATGTGCAACAGACTACTGTGACTATCCTCGATTATATATTATTTCTCTTGGAAATTATTTCTCTTTCTTCTAGCAGGATCAAGCATTCTCTCAGGAACAGAGTGGAGGATCACTGGAACTCAAGAGCACCAGCTACTTGCTGAAGAGCTGGTACCTAATGGAGTATTACACTTACTAAATTTTCTTCTATGGATTTGGTTATGGAGTTAAAAATTTTTAAAGCAAGTGATTTTCCAATCTATGATATATTGTTATATAAAGCAAGCAAAATTGAACAAAAGAAGTAAAGGAATGGAAGTTAGATCTGAAGAAAGGGAGGAAGCAGGGGGAAGGATGGAGAACAAGGAAAGAGTGAATGAAGAGGGAAGAGAAGGGGGAGGGAGGGCCACAAGAAAATTTCGACAAGGAGAAAATAAAGATGAAATATTAGAGGTGAGAGAAAGTAGAATGGAGGCGAGGAACTAAGGAAACGAGGAACAAAAGAAAAGGTCTAGATTTGATTCCTAGTGCCCTGGAATACATAGTCTTCCTGAGGCTGAGCTGTTTGATCCCAAAGTGAGGTTCCCTGGAAGAAGAGCCAAGCTAAAATTCCCTGCTCTCAGTAATAGAGGAGAGAGGCCGTGATGAGCTTGCCTCTCAGATGGTTTCCAGGCACTTTCTTTTCAATAGTTCAGATTCTAGCTCCAAGCACCTCCAATCACCCTTGAACTAGAAAGCTCTGCAGTCATAACAAAGCAGCTTCCCTCAGGGCAGAGACAAGCAGACTCTGTCAGGCTGAAAGCACCCTTGGAATACACCTGCTGGAAACAAAGCCAGGTTCTGGTTAAAAGCCAGACTCTCAGTCGTCTTTAAGTCCCAAGTTGTTAATTAAAATCATAATTGGGAGATAAGTCCAATAATATTTCCCTTTCAGGTCTGTGTTTTTCATTTTCTAAATCACTATATGTTAAAATTAGTTTTATGTAAAGAAGAGATTGGCAGCGAGAGAAGGGGAAACGAGCATAATTTCTGCTGAAGGAGGATGGGGCCAGAAGGGTACAATGCGTGACGGCTCCACTGTGAAAGCTTTATTCCTTAGGGTCAAAGTAGTTTAAGTTTCTAGCTTTCTAGTTAAATTACCTTAAATTTCTAAATTTCTAGTTAAATTACCTTTCCTGAAATTCAATAATTGATTTATTTTTAAAAAGTGTATAAAGCCACACTCAACAACCTTTCTTGGGCAGAAAAACATTGACAAGGTATCACAAAGCCTGGGTCTTAGTCTTATTTCTGGCATCAATTATAAGACTATACAAATAGGGCGCCTGGGTGGCTCAGTTGGTTAAGCGACTGCCTTCGGCTCAGGTCATGATCCTGGAGTCCCGGGATCGAGTCCCGCATCGGGCTCCCTGCTCAGCGGGGAGTCTGCTTCTCCCTCTGACCCTCTTCCCTCTCATGCTCTCTATCTCTCATTCTCTCTCTCAAATAAATGAATAAAATCTTAAAAAAAAAAAGACTATACAAATAATTCAGGCTCTTTCTTTCTCTTCATCTGTAAAAGGAGAGTAATATTAGCTTCCCTGTCTTACAAGTTTGTAGTGGGAATTAAAGGAATGGGGAGGTTAGACAGTAGGGATTAAGAACTGTTTGCTGAATTGAGGAATACATTTGGAATACACCTGAATAGGTAAAAGCCCACTATTTTTAGTATCATAAAAAATGCAAAAAGAGGTTAACTGCCAAAATTAGACACTTCCTCAAGGCAATAAGCACACTTGTAGCAAGAGAAACACTTCTCTTTTAAAAAGCAACCTTTTACAAACAAGATTGTTTTACACAATTCATGAATGGTTTTGCATCCTTTAAAAGGGCTGTTTATCTTTGTGTATTGAAAGGAACAACATTATCAAAAATCTGTTACTTTAATTTTTTTCTGCTTGTCCTAAATTGATTGATTCAATGTTCCTTCCACACTTCCAGGGATGTTCAATTTTCATTCCTACGTATTCTGGTACCCTAAGTAATTCTTCCTAGACACTAGGATAATTTTTTCTGTTGCTGTGTACCTAGAAGATGAAGACATCTAGAGTGAAGTTCCCAAAGGGTTTTACAGGAACAAATGTCAACAGCTGCTTGATTTGCTTGCCTGTGCCAGCTCATTTGCTCTGAAAAGAAAAGGCAAGGACAAACTGATCCCACAATGATCAGCTAAAGTGAAGGCATTGATTATGTCAATGCAAGAATAATTAGATACACAGTTACCATAAACAGCCTTTGAAGTGTTTCAATAGCTATAATTCCATTCATTGGTATCATCTAGCTCTTGGCAGAGAAGCCAGCTCTCAGGGGTTTTTTTGTTTGTTTGTTTGTTTGTTGTTGTTGTTTTTTATGGATGGATCTAAGCAAAAAGCATCTAGCCCATTGCCTAATCCTAGAAGATTACTAATAAATGGCAATTGAACAAGAACCTTATATATTGATCACTTCTGGTTGCTATATGAGAAAATCATATAAGTAGGCTATTTCCTCCTTTTAAATTTCTGATTCAGACCTCAAATGAGGAATGTATGGTATTCCTACTATATTTCCACCATTTGCTTAATATCCACAATAAAAGAAAATAACATCCCTCTCTTCAAACTTTTATGTTCCCATTCCCCACCTAGCTCTCATCTAATTACCTGACATATACTTCATTGAGATGGGTATGCCCCGGCCTTCCTATCGCATATCAATATTCACATTGTCACTTTCTCTCCCATGATAATAAGGGAAGTAAGCTTCTGTGCGTCCAGGGTGCATCCTTCCACTGGTACTCTGGACCCCTTTCCTTTCACACCTTTATGTGCAGTATGATCCCTCTGTTAGTTCAGTGGTTCTCAAAATGTGGCCCTCAGACCAGCAACATCAACACCACTCAGAACCTGAATCAGAAACTCTGGAAGGTGATACAGATGTCCTCTAAAGTCTGAGAAACCATTGAGTTGGTTCAGTGGCCCTCAACACTAGCTATATACTTGAATCAAGTGAGAAATTTTAAAAGATACAAATTCTAGGGCTCTACTCCCAAAGAGTCCAATTAGCTAGTTTGGGATTGGCCCAATTGCTGATACTTTTTAAATCTTCCCCAGTGATTCTAACATGACACCAGAGTTGAAACCACTAATGCTGGTAGACCTTCTTTCTTCTATACTGTCAATTTCATTTCTACCACTGAATTACTCCCATCAACATACATGTACAACCTGATCACTTAACTTTAAAAATTTTCCCTTTGAGATTCCCTCAAGATTCCCCTCCAGGTACCATGTATTTGAAACCATATACAATCACCTCCCTTCCTCATTCCCTACTCAATACACTACAATGTAAATTCTAAACACTCCATTGAAAATGCTCTTACAAAAGCTGCCAATGAACTTTATGTTGCTAAATCCAAATGCATCTCCTCTGCTGTCATCATCTGCCTCTCGCTTTCCCTAACAGATCTTCTTTCTTGGATTTCGTAACACTCTTTGCCCTTGGATTTCTTTCTCCAAAATGGCTACTCTCTAGTGAGAGTGTCTTTCTCTGTGACTGAAAAGCTTGGAGATCCTTAGTACTTAATCCTGGGTTCTCTTTTCTTTCTTGCATACTCTTCCCAAATAAGTTTTGATTCATTCTGTTGAGTATCACTTAAGTAAAACACTCAAATCTAACTTAGATTTTTATCAGAACTTTAGATTCAAATATCTATTTCCCATTTTTTTGTGCAAGTTTCAACAAACATCCCCCTCTTCCCATACTATAGTTCAGTATTTGTATCTGCTTTTTGTGAAGATTGTATGGCGCTTCATCATTGTATGCTGCACTGATAAAACATAAATTCACCTATATTAGATTCCGTTCCCGTCAAGAATTTTGCTTACGTTCTACTCTTTCCTTGCCTATTTCTACTACACTCAAAAAAGTATCTTTGGTATTAGAAGTGGAATGATTTTATAAACAACCCTAGATTCAACAGAGAAAAAAAAAAGGAAACTGTGCAATATTGGGAGTCAAGTGAATACATTATCTATGCTGAATGTGATTTTGTCCAGTTAAGCTATGTCTGAAATAGGCAAGGTTCCTTGTCAGTAGAGTGTTACAGAAGTTGTTGTCTTTTACCTTAGCAAGGCCCATTGAGGGTATGGTCCCATACCTAAACACAAAGCAGATTTCCTATTTAACACTTTCCTCAATGCAAAGAATTAGATGAACATTTTATGTTTTCTGGCACACATTTGCTATTGCTTTGGTTGCCACTGCATGATCCCGTCATATAGTAATTCTTTTCAACAGATGTCTCAAAGTACAGACCTAGCCACCTACAACATACTTCCTGCCTTAAGAGCTATTTCTAACAACAAAAGAAACAGGGAGGATATCTCAATTAAGTACGTTAGTGATACGTTCCTATTTATTGTCCTAGTGAGACACCTTTTTTCACAGAAAATGCTCACTAAATCCACTTCTGATACATGAATCCTGACTGTGGCTCCACAGTTGGAGAAGCTGACATTTGGGAAGTCTGTGATGAAAGAGAAAAATAAGGTTGGCCTAAAATAATCATGCATGTTTGTTAAGTTTCAAAACTGAAGACTATCTACCTTAAATATCTCTGAAATTTAGAAACACCATTTTAGCTTCTCTGAATGCCTTTCCATGAATGCTGCAATCATGGGAGAATTTTCTAGGCTCATTACCTGAAAAGTCCAGATGGACAGGCAATGTTCAAAATGTTTAGTGAACTCCTTTTAAAAAAAGTCACACCACAGACCTCTTTCAAAAGATATAAACATTGTGTTTTTTATATTGTAGAAAGAGTTTCCACTTGTTTGGTGTCTGTATTTTTAAGAAAATGTTAAGAAATCAAAAGCCTGAATGATTGCATAATTTGGCAATATGACCATGAGTGGTCATCATTTGGTGATCAAAATAGATGACGTTAGCCAGCTCAAAAACTGAGAAAATTATCCAACTGCAGTGCTACCATCAAGTGAATCGGTATCTTTTTTATGCATTTATTAATTTTATTCTTGTTAAAAGATGAATGGATAAGAATATGGCATTGAGATATTTTGTCTCCAAGTTCACAGATGAGAGAATCTGGCAGTATTTTATAAAGAAAATCAGAAAAGGCACAATGTTTAACAAGGCAAGAATTCAGCAACAAAAGCAATAAGGCCTGGTCACCTTGTTGACATTATCTTCAAAACAGAAATCTCTAATAGTGACAGGAGATGGTAATCAGTGTCTTTTCAAGCTACTTCTCAGGCATGGCTGTCAGGAACCTGTATCATAAATAATAGCAGGTTGTAGAAATAAATGTCATAAATTTGAAAAAGGATTTAGGAAATAACTTTTCTATACAGAATATATATACTATTATTTAAAAATAATATGGACAGATAGGCAAGATGAATACCATAGAGCTGAATATATAGAGTCATATACCTTAAAAGTTGAAAGTGAATCTTGTTTCTAAAAATATGTACTTTGTCCAAAAGTCTGTGTAATTACACTATATTCCTTTATTTTAACTGTATCCTTCAAAATTATTGATGCTTACCTTAATTTTAATAGCTAAAACTCTTATCTTTAGAATAACCAGAACTTAAGTAGAAGATGTGGGAGATAGAAAGGAATCAAAATTAGTCAAGATGTGAGTAAACATCTGGATAAATAGGAATAAATAGGATGGCCATAGTTCTTGGGAGTTACTTGTTACCTAGTTTAGCCAATCTTGAACTTGAATGCCACACTACACACACAGCTGCAATATTTACCATTAAAATAACATGAGCTGATAAAAGAAAAATATTTACGACAAACCAAAAACTTGAACAGCCTATGGATCTCATTTTATAAATAAGCCTTCAGAGTAAAAGGTGTTACTGCAAAAACATCATGTCACAATCTAATAAATGAATTATATGATTAATACATTTTAATATGAAACTACCAAGTACAGGGCGCCTGGGTGGCTCAGTCATTGAGCGTCTGCCTTCGGCTCGGGTCATGATCCCAGGGTCCTGGGATCGAGTCCCGCATCGGGCTCCCTGCTCAGCGGGAAGCCTGCTTCTCCCTCTCCCACTCCCCCTGCTTGTGTTCCTGCTCTCGCTGTCTCTCTCTGTCCAATAAATAAATAAAATCTTTAAAAAAAAGGAAAAAAAAAAAAAGAAACTACCAAGTACAAATGGACTAACAATGATACTTAATGGAGAAACATTCTTTTGAAAGTCTTTCCTATATTTTTGAATGTGAGAGTTCAAGAGCTTGGAAACTAGAACGGGGGGAGATTTCTGAAGTGAATTAATGGTAATTACCAATTAGTAGACACAAGCACAATATAACAAGTGTTCCCTCACAGTTCTTCAAGGCAGGTAAGAGCTTTTTCATTACTTGGAAGTACCTACATCCTATTATAATAAGGAGATGTTGCCCTAAGTAAGATAATTCCAATTTCATTGATAGCATAGGGTATCTAAAATTAGATTACTGTATGCCTTTATTTGTATCATTATCACCTTAGAGGATGTTTTTTGCCTCTGATTTTCAAAATTATAGGAAAGAGTACCTCCGTTGAGAAAATAAAGACATAGGAATGGGGCGCCTGGGTGGCTCAGTTGGTTAAGCGACTGCCTTCGGCTCGGGTCATGATCCCAGAGTCCTGGGATCGAATCCCGCATCGGGCTCCCGGCTCGGCGAGGAGCCTGCTTCTCCCTCTGACCCTCTCCCCTCTCATGCTGTTTCTCTCTCTCTCAAATAAATAAATAAATAAATAATCTTAAAAAAAATTTAAAGACGTAGGAATGATGGGTTTTATAAAGACACATGTGAATTCATAAGGATAATTGATTTTTGTCTATGTTTAAAAATAGGTCCCTAAAAATTTATGTATACATATTGCACCTAAAAGTATCAGAGCAATCATTTTAAATATATGCTCAGGGGAAGAACATCTCAGATAATATGCTTATCTGGCAGACAGCCTAACCATAGCTATGTTAATGAAGACACAAAATGTTTGGGGATCATTTCATAAAATGTTTTTGCCATTATACTTTGTCATGTAATTACTTAGGAAGTTATATGTTTCTCATCTACCTCTTTCCACTAATGTATCCTGAAAACTCATTCTGTTTTAGCACACAAATTTGAGTGTTATTGACACAGTAGGCCCTAAAAATTCCTTGTGATGATTTCGTGTCAATGAACCTGGGAGACTTTAATGCATAGACAATTGACATAGTTATCTACGCAGCTGACACATTTGCTTTAAACTTGCATGTTGAGAACACTCATTCTACTTTTGTCTTTCTAGAAGCCAATGTCCATGACCAATAAATAACAAAGAATCTGCTTTCATCCTGTATCTTGACAGAAACTCACAAACTTTAAAGAAAACTAAAATACCTTATGTAATTCAAAGTTATAACAGTTATTTGCCACTCAGGATATTTATCGCAGTTGTTATTTTTATATATTTCTATGAAAATACCTATAATAGCTATAGGTTATATATATAACTCTATCAATAAGTATATATTACATACATTCTATATGTAATCTATATACATGCATATAAAATATTACACATATAATGTTTCTCCAACTAAATTAGAAGTCCCTGATACTCAACAAACATATCTTGTATCTCTTTCTGTCTAATACATTACTGAATAAAATGTTGTAGATGCTCAAGGATTTTTGTTAAATGCCTGGTGTTAACTTAGGATAGCTTATTAATTTATTTCCACAAAATTCTCCCTAACCTCCTCCTATATTCCATCCACTTGTGCATCCTAATTTAAAATCCTGGGAGTAGTGTGCTATAGAACTGGTTTGGGAACATGAGTTTAAATCCTTGTCCACACATTCAATAGCTCTGTTTTGTTGAGCAAGCTACTTAACCTCCATCTCCTACAAAATATTGTATTAATATCCAAATTTTCTAATTCATATGTTTATATGCATAAACATGTTTTTAAAACTTTTAAATAATAGGAAAGCTAAGGAACTGTTACAATAATGGCTGAGGCAGGGATGAGCTAGCCATTCTCCAAGGTAGTTTCCTCTTCCTCCTAAGCACACAGTGAGCCTTGGCTCTCCTAGGAGACTGGTGTTCTAGAAGATTGAGTATTTCAGTCACCTCTTGGCCAGAAACACCCACAGGAAGCCAGGGCCAAATCCTGACAGCTACCTGCTTTCACAACTAAAAATTTATTGGAACATATACATGCCCCCTCATGCATGTATTAGCCATGCCTGCTTTTAAGTTAAAACAGCAGAGCTGAGTAGTTGTGACAGAGACTCCATGGCCAAAAAACTCTAACATAATTACTATCTGACCCTTTACAGAAAAAGGTGCTCTTCCCTACGTTAGCAAAAAATAAACCATTGCTCTGTGGATCCACTGAAATTGTTTGATTTGCTCATTATATCATATAGTATTATGATAGCTAACACAAGGATATTACAGTCTACTAAAATTACCATCTGTTTTTCCCCCTAATAGTGTCAAATGTAGTTGTTTTATGGTTGCTTTTTTGTTTCCTTTCATATTTTTAATCTAACAACCAAAATAAATGGCTGGAACTACATTCAGTGTTAGAAATTTTCTGGTTGGAAGATGTTAATCAGCGGAGTGGTAATTGTAAGATATTCTTTGAACACTGATTATTTGAACATCACAAATTATTCCTGAAAATCACATCGTCTTTCAAGTAAGAGAGTAAAATTAGACAATATACCATTTTCTTACTTCCTATGGTCACAAAGACTGTTAATTGTCTGCCATATCCAACTCCTCCGAGTTTTGTTTTGTTTTGTTTTGGTTTTGGTTTTTTTGCTAAATAAATGCCCAAAAGAAACAAAAAAGATTAACCAATCTTCCTTACCAATGGCTATGTTATGTGACTAAGTTCTGGCCAAAGGAAGTAAGTGAAAATGAGGTATATAAATTCCAGGAATAAAGGGAAGATGTGGTCTTCTTCATTCTGTCCTCTCTGCTGAAATGTAAAATGGTGGTTGAAGCAACGGAGTTTTTCTTGGACCTTGAAGTAGAAATTCATTATTGAGGATGAGCTTCAACAAGAGAGAAAGAGCCTAAATCCCTGATGATTTTTGAGCCATTACGCTACCCTAAGACTGCCTACTTTTACAAAAGACAGAAATAAACAACTTTTAAAATCATTTTGTAGGGGCGCCTGGGTGGCTCAGTCATTGAGCATCTGCCTTCGGCTCGGGTCATGATCCCAGGGTCCTGGGATCGAGCCCCGCATGGAGCCCCGCATTGGGCTCCCTGCTCAGTGGGAAGCCTGCTTCTCCCTCTCCCACTCCCCCTGCTTGTGTTACCTCTCTCGCTGTGTCTCTCTCTGTCAAATAAATAAAACTTTAAACAAAATAAAATGAAATAAAATCATTTTTTTATTTTGAGCCTTGTCACTTGAGGCCAATTATAATCCTATTTGATAGAATAGATAAGCAAGTTTAAAATTAATGATTTATTCATAATCAGAAAAAGGAAAGAGAACAGTGGGGAAATTTAAAAACAACAAAAACCAAACAGCAGCATATAGGAGAGATTATCCAAAAGACTATGTAAGAGGGATATTTTTGAACTATATTAATGACTCTTGTCTCTACTTCCTTTTATCAATATTTCTGTTAGTCTGCCAGTAGTGCCTATTTGGATGGGAAAGATTTAGGGTTGTTACAGCAGGAATGCAAAGAGAAGCAATGTTAATAATCAGCTTCTGTACCCAAAAATAAAACCCTGTAGTAGTATTAAAGCAGGGCTTTGTCTAGAACAAGAGGATTTTACCACTTTAAGTTAATATATCAGAACCACGCACAGAAGGGAGGGCAGAAATCATAGATTTCCTCCCATGAAATTAGAGATAACCCTTCTTCTCATGATGCTAGGCCACAAGGTATGTAAGCATTGGCACAAAATGTATATGCTATAAAAAAAGAAAACCCAGAGTCTGCCCCTCCTGGTCCTAGACGCTGTGAGAAGATAAAATACAGGATAACACATGAGGGGCTCTGAATCATCTCCTTCCCATCTTGCTCTTTCTAGGTGACACGATTGGAAGCCTTTCACGAAATGTGAAGGGGCCTGGCAACACCAAATCTGGTGAGCCCTTTCCTTTGTTTCAGCATTGGGCAACTCAGAGGCACTCTCCAACGTGGTATGAGAGCAAAGGCAAATACAGATGAACCTGAAGCCAGTTTCTTATGGTCTGCAGTTGTTGTGTGAGAAACTTAAAAATGCTCTTGGGTCTGAGTATGGACACCAATGATGAGAGCTCTAGTGGAGGGCAGGACAGAGGCAGAGCAGTGACCAGAATGTGTAAGAACCTTAGGTAGAGGTTCTGTCTGAGACGTGGGCATCACGAGTGAATACCAATGCTCCACAAAAAACAAACAAACTACAACAAAAACCAAGATGAAATGTTAGCCAATAAAAGGAGAAAAACAGACAACATTGCAGCAAGATCATAAAAGAGTGACCAGTGAGAAATGAGATTCATCCTTCCTTACTGCAGCCAAGTTGCCTTGCCCGTATACCCAGATACCATCAAGAAAACAGAAGAGATCAGAGAGAATGAGCATTAAATTTAAAAGGTCTGAGTTCATCTTAAAGAACTTTCTAAAATTATTTCATTAAAGATTGTAAATGGTAAAATTAACATAGTATTATTTTTTCCCTTAATTAGTGGGTAGGGCTCATAAGGAAGATTAGAATAGCTAAAAGGACAAATAATGACTTATATTTTCTTTATACATCTAAGTGTTGTGTGAGTTAATCAGCTAGATTGTGATATTTACAATGTTCAAAGATAGGGTGTATGACACACCACTTTTTTTAGTTGTACCAAAGAGCTTTAGAACAGAATATTTTCTTGAAAGAGTAAAATAATTGATGTGTATATCTGTTATTATTTCTGAAATGTATAAAAGAGTAAAACAGCTGTAACAACATGAAGCATTGTAATGAAGCTAAATCAATTGTTAGAAACTTCTTTCAGGTAACTTCAGAGAAAAATCTATCAGTTGATTCCAAGTTCAGATTATTCATGCTTTCCTTTTCTTTTTATAAACATCTGTTAAAATGTTATGTCAGGTGATCTACCAATGTGCTGAATAGACTCAAATTTCCTCAAATATTCTCTCTTCAGTTTCTTTTTCTTTTTTTAATTTTTTATTGTTATGCTAATCAAGATACATTACATCATTAGTTTTTGATGTAGTGTTCCATGGTTCATTGTTTGTGCATAACACCCAGTGCTCCACACAGAACGTGCCCTCTTTAATACCCATCACCAGGCTAACCCATCCCCCCCCCCAGAACCCTCAGTTTGTTTTTCAGAGTCCATCGTCTCTCATGGTTCATCTCCCCCTCCGACTTACTCTCCCTTATTCTTCTCCTCCTGCTAACTTCTTTTTTTTTCTTAACATATACTGCACTATTTGTTTCAGAAGTACAGATCTGTGATTCAACAGTCTTGCACAATTCACAGCACTCACCATAGCACATACCCTACCCAATGTCTATCACCCAGCCACCCCATCCCTCCCACCCCCCACCACTCCAGCAACACTCAGTTTGTTTCCTGAGATTAAGAATTCCTCATATCAGTGAGGTCATATGATACATGTCTTTCTCTGATTGACTTATTTCACTCAGCATAACACCCTCCAGTTCCATCCATGTCGTTGCAAATGGCAAGATCTCATTCCTTTTGATGGCTGCATAATATTCCATTGTGTATATATACCACTTCTTTGTCCATTCATCTGTGGATGCACATCTTGGCTCTTTCCACAGTTTGGCTATTGTGGACATTGCTGCTATAAACATTAGGGTGCACGTACCCCTTCGGATCCCTACATTTGTATCTTTGTGGTAAATACCCAGTAGTGCAATTGCTGGATCATATGGTAGCTCTATTTTCAACTGTTTGAGGAACCTCCATACTGTTTTCCAGAGTGGCTGCACCAGCTTGCATTCCCACCACCAGTGTAGGAGGGTTCCCCTTTCTCCACATCCCTGCCAACATCTGTCGTTCCCTGACTTGTTAATTTTAGACATTCTGACTGGTGTGAGGTGATATCTCATTGAGGTTTTGATTTGGATTTCCCTGATGCCGAGCAATGGTGAGCACTTTTTCATGTGTCTGTTGGCCATTTGGATGTCTTCTTTGAGAAAATGTCTGTTCATGTCTTCTGCCCATTTCTTGATTGGATTATTTGTTCTTTGGGTATTGAGTTTGATATGTTCTTTATAGATTTTGGATACTAGCTCTTTATCTGATATGTCATTTGCAAATATTTTCTCCCATTCTGTGGGTTGTCTTTTGGTTTTGTGGACTGTTTCTTTTGCTGTGCAAAAGCTTTTTATCTTGAGGAAATCCCAATAGTAAATTTTTGCCCTGGCTTCCCTTGCCTTTGGCGATGTTTCTAGGAAGAAGTTGCTGCGGCTGAGGTCGAAGAGGTTGCTGCCTGTGTTCTCCTTTAGGATTTTGATGGACTCCTGTCTCATGTTTAGGTCTTTCAACCATTTTGAGTTTATTTTTGTGTGTGGTGTAAGGAAATGGTCCAGTTTCATTCTTCTGCATGTGGCTGTCCAATTTTCCCAACACCATTTGTTGAAGAGACTGTCTTTTTTCCATTGGACATTCTTTCCTGCTTTGTCAAAGATGAGTTGACCATAGAGTTGAGGGTCCATTTCTGGGCTCTCTATTCTGTTCCATTGATCTATGTGTCTGTTTTTGTGCCAGTACCATACTGTCTTGATGATGACAGTTTTTTAATAGAGCTGAAAGTCCGGAATTGTGATGCCACTAGCTTTGCTTTTCTTTTTCAACATTCCTCTGGCTACTCGGGGTCTCTTCTGGTTCCATACAAATTTTAGGATTATTTGTTCCATTTCTTTGAAAAAAGTGGATGGTATTTTGATGGGGATTGCATTGAATGTGTAGCTTGCTCTAGGTAGCATTGACATCTTCACAATGTTTGTTCTTCCAATCCATGAGCATGGAACATTTTTCCATTTCTTTGTGTCTTCTTCAATTTCTTTCATGAGTATTTTATAGTTTTCTGAGTACAGATCCTTTGCCTCTTTGGTTAAATTTAGTCCTAGGTATCTTATGGTTTTGGGTGCAATTGTAAATGGGATCGACTCCTTGATTTGTCTCTCTTCTGTCTTGTTGTTGGTGTATAGGAATGCCACTGATTTCTGTGCATTGATTTTGTATCCTGCTACTTTACTGAATTCCTGTATGAGTTCTAGCAGTTTTGGGTGGAGTCTTTTGGGTTTTCCACATACAGTATCATATCATCTGCAAAGAGTGAGAGTTTGACTTCCTCTTTGCCGATTTGGATGCCTTTGATTTCTTTTTGTTGTCTGATTGCTGTGGCTAGGACTTCTAATACTATGTTGAATAGCAGTGGTGACAGTGGACATCCCTGCCGCGTTCCAGGACTTAGGGGGAAGGCTCTCAGCCTTTCCCCATTGAGAATGATATTCGCTGTAGGTTTTTCATAGATGGCTTTTATGATATTGAGGTATGTACCCTCTATCCCTATACTCTGAAGAGTTTTGATCAGGAAAGGATGCTGCACTTTGTCAAATGCTTTTTCTGCATCTATTGAGAGGATCATATGATTCTTGTTCTTTCTTTTGTTAATGTATTGTATCACATTGATTGATTTGCAGATGCTGAACCATCCTTGCAGCCCAGGGATAAATCCCACTTGGTCATGGTGAATAATCCTTTTAATGTACTGTTGGATCCTGTTGGCTAGTATTTTGGTGAGAATTTTTGCACCCATGTTCATCAAAGATATTGGTCTGTAATTCTCCTTTTCGATGGGGTCTTTGTCTGGTTTTGGGATCAAGGTAATGGTGGTCTCATAAAATGAGTTTGGAAGTTTTCCTTCCATTTCTTTTTTTTGGAACAGTTTGAGGAGAATAGGTATTAATTCTTCTTTAAATGTTTGATAGAATTCCCCTGGGAAGCCATCTGGCCCTGGGCTTTTGTTTGTTGGGAGATTTTTGATGACTGCTTCAATTTCCTTAGTGGTTATAGGTCTGTTCAGGTTTTCTATTTCTTCCTGGTTCAGTTTTGGTAGTTGATACATCTCTAGGAATGCACCCATTTCTTCCAGGTTATCTAATTTGCTGGCATAGAGTTGCTCATAATATGTTCTTATAATTGTTTGTATTTCTTTGGTGTTGGTTGTGATCTCTGTTCTTTCATTCATGATTTTGTTGATTTGGGTCATTTCTCTTTCTTTTGGATAAGTCTGGCCAGGGGTTTATCAATCTTGTTAATTCTTTCAAAGAACCAGCTCCTAGTTTTGTTGATCTGTTCTACTGTTCTTTTGGTTTCTATTTCATTGATTTCTGCTCTGATCTTTATTATTTCTCTTCTCCTGCTGGGTTTAGGCTTTATTTGCTGTTTCTTCTCTAGCTCCTTTAGGTGTAGGGTTAGGTTGTATATTTGAGACCGGTCTTGTTTCTTGAGAAAGGCTTGTATTGCTATATACTTTCTTCTCAGGACTGCCTTTGCTGTATCCCAAAGATTTTGAACAGTTGTGTTTTCATTTTCATTGGTTTCCATGAATTTTTTTAATTCTTCTTTAATATCCTGGTTGACCCATTCATTCTTTAGTAGGATGCTCTTTAGCCTCCATGTCTTTGAGTTCTTTCCGACTTTCCTCTTGTGATTGAGTTCTAGTTTCAAAGCACTGTGGTCTGAAAATATTCAGGGAATGATCCCAATCTTTTGGTACCGGTTGAGACCTGATTTGTGACCTAGGATGTGATCAATTGTGGAGAATGTTCCATGGGCACTAGAGAAGAATGTGTATTCCGTTGCCTTGGGCTGGAATGTTCTGAATATGTCTGTGAAGTCCATTTGGTCCAGTGTTTCATTTAAAGTCTTTATTTCCTTATTGATCTTTTGCTTAGATGATCTGTCCATTTCAGTCAGGGGGGTGTTAAAGTCCCCCACTATTATTGTATTGTTGTCAATGTGTTTCTTTGCTTTTGTTATTAAATGCCTTATATAATTGGCTGCTCCCATGTTAGGGGCATAGATATTTACAACTGTTAGATCTTCTTGGTGGATAGACCCTTTAAGTAGGATATAGTGTCCTTCTTCGTCTCTTATTACAGTCTTTGTTTTAAAATCTAATTTGTCTGATATAAGGATTGCCACCCCAGCTTTCTATGGTGTCCATTAGCATGGTAAGTGGTTTTTCACCCCCTCACTTTCAATCTGGGGGTGTCTTTGGGTCTAAAATGAGTCTCTTGCAGACAGCATATTGATGGGTCTTGTTTTTTAATCCAATCTGATAGCCTGTGTCTTTTGACTGGGGCATTGAGCCCATTTACATTCAGGGTAACTATTGAAAGGTATGAATTTAGTGCCATTGTATTGCCTGTAAGGTGACTGTTACTGTATATGTCTGTGTTCCTTTTTGATCTATGCTGCTTTTAGGCTCTCTCTTTGCTTAGAGGACCCCTTTCAATATTTCTTGGAGGGCTGGTTTCGTGTTTGCAAATTCCTTTAGTTTTTGTTTGTCCTGGAAGCTTTTTATCTCTCCTTCAATTTTCAATGAGAGCCTAGCTGGATATAGTATTCTTGGCTGCATATTTTTCTCGTTTAGTGCTCTGAAGATATCTTGCCAGTCCTTTCTGGCCTGCCAGGTCTCTGTGGATAGGTCTGTTGCCAATCTAATGTTTCTACCCTTGTAGGATACATTTCTCTTCTCCTGTGCTGCTTTCAGGATTTTCTCTTTGTCTCTGAGACTCGTAAGTTTTACTATTAGATGTCAGGGTGTTGACCTATTTTTATTGATTTTGAGAGGGGTTCTCTGTGCCTCCTGGATTTTGATGCCTGTTTCCTTCCCCACATTAGGGAAGTTCTCTACTATTATTTGCTCCAATGTACCTTCTGCCCCTCTCTCTCTTTCTTCTTCTTCTGGGATCCCAATTATTCTAATATTGTTTCATCTTATCGTATCGCTTATCTCTCGAATTCTGCCCTCGTGGTCCTGTAGTTGTTTCTCTCTCTTTTTCTCAGCCTCTTTATTTTCCATCATTTGGTCTTCTATATCGCTGATTCTCTCTTCTGCCTCATTTATCCTAGCAGTTAGGGCCCCCATTTTTGATTGCACCTCATTAATAGCCTTTCTGATTTCGACTTGGTTAGATTTTAGTTCCTTTATTTCTCCAGAAAGGGTTTCTCTAACAACTTCCATGCTTTTTTCAAGCCCAGCTAGTATCTTTAAAGTCATGATTCTGAACTCTAGGTCTGACATCATACTAATGTCCCTATTGAGTAGGTCCCTGGCAGACGGTACTACCTCTTGTTCTTTTTGCTGAGGTGATTTTTTTCATCTTGTCATTTTTTCCAGAGGAGAGTAGATGAATGAGAAAACAAATGCTAACAGGCTAACAACATCCCCAGCAAATATACTCTATACAAATCAGAAAAGACATGAAACCAGGGGCAAAGAAAGGGAAAGAAAGGAAAAAGAAAAAGATAAAAACAAACAAAAACAGAACAAAACAAAAAAAAAAAAAACAGAATATGATCAAATATGATCAGGCTAGTGCATAGATCAGTGCCACACACTAGATTTTGGGCGTATTTTGGTCTGTTAGAAGAAAGTGCCTCCTAAAATTTTAAAGGAAGAAAGACTCATATGTGTACAAAATAAGGGTTGATACAATGAAGGGATGGAAGATGACTGTAAAGATGAAAATTATAAAAGATTTTATAAAAGTAATTGATAAGAAGTTGTTTGAAAAAAGAAAGAAGAAGTTTAAAAAAAAAAGAAAAGAAAAGGGAGAGAATGTGATCAGGCAGGAGACTAGAACAACGCCATATACTAGTGATTTAGGGTATATTTTGATCTGTTAGAAGAAACTATATCTCAAAATTTTGAAGAGAGAACAACTTATATATATATGCCAAAAATAAGGGTAACTACTATGAAGGGATAAAATATGACTCTAAAAATGAAAAATAAAAAATGTTTCTTTAAAAAAGGGATTGATAAGATGTTGGTTGAAAAAGGGAAAAAGAAAAATTAAAAAAAAAAACAGTTAAAAAAATTAACTTTGAAAAACTAATGAATCATGGTAATAAAGCCATGAATTCTATGTGCAATATTCCCCTAGCGCTGGAAGTCTCCCATTCTCCTTGATCGGTAAACTTGGTCTTGGCTTGCTGGCTGTTCGTGCTGATCTTCTGGGGGAAGGGCCTGTTGCCGTGGTTCCCAAATGTCTTTGTCGGAGGCGGAATTGCCCCGCCCTTGTCCGTCCGGGCTAAGCAAGCTGCTCGGGTTTGCTCTCAGGGGCTTTTGTTCCCTGCAACTCTTCTTACAGCTTTGGAGGACGAGAGTGAAAATGGTGGCCTCCCAATCTCCACTCAGAGGAGCCGAGAACTCGGGCCCCGCTCCTCAGTGCGCCCCCAGAGAAAAGCAGTCAATCACTTCCGTCTCCCCGGTCTCCGGCCACACTTCGTGCTCACCTGGCCTGTGACCGAGCATTTCTATCTCTGGCACCCGACCCCGTGTGGAGTCTCCAAACCCAGCAGATCCCTGCGGTGCGTTCTCGCGCCGCTCCTCCCCGGGGAGGGAGGAGAGTCTCCCCAGCTCTGCCGCTTGTTGGGTCCCTGCTGGAGGAGAAGTGGCCCGATTGGGCCACAGATCACAGTTTATGGCAACCCCAAGCTGAGAGCCCGCGCCTCAGCTCCGTCTCTGCAGCCGGCTGCCCCGCTCCGATACCTGGGAGCTCTGCCGCACTCAGGCACCCCCGGTCACAATCCTCTGTGACCCCGAGGGTCCTGAGACCACACTGTCCCGCGACAGTTCCACCCCCCGCTTAGCCACTGGAGCGATGTCCCTCAGCCGAGCCGACTTCTAAAAGTTCCGATTTTGTGCTCTGCGGCTCTAGCACTTGCCAAAGTGGCTGATGGAGGCCCCCTCCCCTGCCGTCTATCCTCCCAAATATCGCCTCGGATTCACTTCTCCGCACGCCCTACCTTCCAGAAAGTGGTCACTTCTCTGTTCAGAGAGTTGTTGCTACTCTCTTCTTCAATCTCCTGTTGAGTTCGTAGGTGTTCAGAATGGTTTGATCCCTATTCAGCTGAATTCCTGAGACCAGATGAAAACCGGGTCTCCTACTCCTCCGCCATCTTGCCCCGCCCCCTCCAGATCACCCTCTCTTCAGTTTCTACTATTGTTATTATTATTGCTGTTTTATTGATCCTACATGGCTCCAATATAGATTTCTTCCCCCCATTTATCATCAGAGAAATGGCTCAGTCTCCTATATTCTCCACATTATATTACAACTTTTATTCATACTTGCTAGGTAAAATTATCAGCAAATATACAGGCATACCTCATTTTATTGCATTTTGCTTTGTTGCACTTTGTTGCACTTCTTTACAAATTGAAGATTCAAGATTTCTGAGCAGGAAATAACTACAGATGTGGTGGAAATAGCAAGAGAACTAGAATTAGAAGGGGAGCCTGAAGATGGGACTGGATTGCTGCAATCTCATGATAAATCTTGAACAGATGAGGACTTGCTTCTTATGGATGAGCAAAGAAAGTGATTTACTGAGATGGAATTTACCCCTGGTGACGATGCTATGAAGATTATTGAAATGACAACAAAAAAATTAAATATTACATTAACTGAGTTGATAAAACAGTGGAAGGGTTTGAGAGGATAGACTCTGATTTTGAAAAAAAGTTCTACTGTGGTTAAAATGCTATGAAACAGCATCACATGCTGCAGAGAAATGGATTGTTCATGAAAGGAAGAGTCAACTGAAGTGGGAAACTTCATTTTTGCCTTACTTTAAGAAATCGCCACAGCTACTCCAACCTTCAGCAACCAACACCCCGATCAGCCAGCAGCCATCAACACTGAGGCAAGACCCTCCACCAGCAAAAAGATTACAACTCTCTGAAAGTTCAGATGACTGTTATCATTGTTTTAGCAATAAAGTATTTTTTAAAATAAGGTATATATATATATATATATATATATATATATATATATATATTTCTAGACCTAATTCTATTGCATCCTTAATAGACTATGATACAGTATAAACATGATTTTTACATGCACTAGGAAAACAAAAAATTTGTATGAGTCACTTTATCGTGATATTCGCTTTATTGCAGGGCTCTAGAACTGAACCTACAGGATCTCCAAGGTATGCCTGTAGTCCTAATCTGACAATGTTCTGTGACAGCCATTAATTTTTATCTTTATCTATATCCACCCTTCATTGCCTATTTGGTAATAATGTTGCTGGACTCTAAATATTTCTCATTTGTCAGCTGGCATGATGTTAAGCTTTTTTAGCAGAGGGTGCTAAAGGGACACTGGAGGGAGAAAGTGAGGCATGGCAAGCACCTTCTCCAATGAGGTTTAGATCTCAGCCCTGGGAAAGGGGATCTTTCAGTTCCTGATGATTCCTTGGCTATTCTATCTCAGTCAAAGGGGCAATCCTTACCGGCATGTCTTCCGTTACCTCAATCCCTGTTGTAACCAATAATTCCTCATATTTAACTTCTCCTGCTCAAGTTACTATGGGGTTTCTGCCCTGGGAGTGGTCCCAAGCAATAGAACTGCAAAGATGGGATTCAGGGAGTAGTTTGATTATAGCCTTAGGCTTGAGTACAGTGCTGAGATTTTTGCTAATGGCAAATGGGATTCCAGGAATCTATGGCGTGCAATAAGATCATAATTAATCAAACTATCACCTATGGTGGATTGTGATAAAGAGCCAACTAAAGCAAGTGTCTTGAGAGCCCAAGTGGCAGCTGCACCTGACCATTATGACAGCAATGGTGACTACAAGGACTATGGCATGGATTTTTCTGAGCGGATTTAAACATTTACTGAGAAAAAAATGACAAGCTCTCAGCTTAAGTCATAATCTGAGGACCAGAGAGCTACCAGGAGAATGATGAAAGAATATTTTATTTATTGTAGCAACGAGGCTGATATTGCTGAAAATCAAACACAATATTTAATTGTACAAGTTGCTAAATGACAGCAACAGTTGCAAATCCACAATTCATTGCCTTCTCTACGATAATGGATCTGGACCCTGTGAACATTTCTCCTTTGCTAGATGGCACAATGTTAAGCTTTGTCAGTAGAGTGTACTAAAGGAAACTAGGAAAGGAAGGGATTTCTCTTCTGGGTTCTGGTATGTTCCTGGAGGCAGTTTCCTGAAGCACGTCTAATTTCTCCTAATGTCTGGCTCTAACCACACCCATAGCCTTTGCAAGGCCAGCTCCAGGCATTCAGGTAGGGCCTACTATAGAGTCCTCTCAGGTAGCACATGGCAGAGTACCACTGGCATGACATCACCTTGTGGGTGGCCTCCACTGGCATCCCCATGAGCAGCTCTACAGGTTCAGAAAACTCTGCAGTCCAGTCATGGCTACACCCTTTCCAGTGAAGTCTAGATCTTAGTATGTGTGTGGGGGCTTCCTCCAGACCATGTCCTGTTCATTGTGAACTATTTAAGCCCTAGAATTAATGGCTCTATTCCTGTATGTTATTACTATATTATTTACAGATCTGTTTATTCACTGCCAGCCAGTCCCCAGTTACAGCTAATCATGCTTGATGCTCAGATTTCTGTATGGGTTCATCTTCTCCTAAATCCTGACTGACAGACCTCTTAAAAGTTCAATATTTTAGTTGAAGAAAAAAAAAAAAAACTACTAAATAAACTAAGGTCTGATTTAATCATAGTCTCCCAGGAATCACTCATTTCTAGCTTTTTATCATTTACAAATTATCTATTCCTAAAATTATCTAAAGTGAATTAGATTTAATGAAATAATTATTTTGGATGTTACTTAAGTAAAGTAAAAATTAGTAAATCTGTCAAAACTCAGCATTACAAAAAAAAGCCTACGTAAGAATGTGCAAGATTCAATTTTTTCCTATTTATTTATGGAAACACTGAAAATATGCAATTTAATGAAGACAAAATCTTGGAAAGGTCTGTTAAAATTAAGAGCAAATGTTTTATAAATGTAATTCTAATGGAAAGATTAAACAAACATATTGAATGGGATATAAATGAAATATAACTTTATCTTTGTCTACCAATATTCTTTTAAACTTCAAGGGAAGACCATTTTTCTCTTAATACAGGATGAAATCATAGAATCCAGTAGGTCCCCGGGCTAATAGGCTGATTTCTTTTAAAATAAAAAAAAAAAATCACTCATTAATTGTAAACACAGTATCGATTGAGACTTCTCCAAGAATTAAAGCTTTACTCACGACACCTTATGTGAAGGGAACCAGAGCCCTCCATTCTATTTAGCAAAAAAAATGAAAGTCATATTATTACTCCAGTGACTCTTCCAAAAGCTGTTCTCACAAAATCTTCATCTTTTTCGGGTTTTGGTCATTCTTGTTAAATTCTTATTTCTTTTGCCTGGTTTAAGATGATCACATAAGAGGTGCAAGAGTAATGAAACTAGATATAGTGTGATAACTTCATATTTTGGTCTCACATCTCATTTTTGTAAATGCATCTTCTGTTGCATCTTGATGCCTATGTTGAAATGTCAAATTTAATATCATATATACACATGCACACACACATATAGTTATTACATATGTATTTACTATTTTATTTAATAAAATTTATTGTTCTGATATCATGAGTTGATTTGAAAAAATCCAAGTTATTTCAAGTTTCATATCAAATGATGTTTTCATAATGAGAAAGTTAGGAAGGATTTCTCAATTATTTTTTACTTATTTCTTCTTCTGAAAAATCACTTTCAGTTTTGACACATTTGTTGTTTTATCAACTGCCTAACTTGGCAGGCTCTCAAAGCCTTCCCAGGCAATCATGCTAAAACTGAACTTAAAACTTGGGGCTCAGATAATGTTTCATCAAATTATATCTTAATAATTCCTTTGTATGACTTCTACTTCTAAATTCAAAACCATTTTGACTTTTACATGCTGCTTTTCTAACTTCCTGTATAAATGAACATTTAGAACAGATGGACATTGTATTTTAATTTCACATAAGCAACTATAATGCTTAACATAAATTATTTATACCAAGTTCATGCTTGCTCATGAATGGGAGAGCAGTAAAGAAAATGTGTATTTTTTTAAAAAGAGATTTAAGTACTCCATGTTTTTGTTGTGTTTTTTTTTTTTTTCTCTCAGATTGAAGTTCACTGTCAATTAAAATGTATTCTTCAGGGAGAAAAAAAGATTAAAAGTATAGAAACTATAAGACACCTCATCTTATTTATTAATAGTTACTACACAATGAATTCTAAGGATATAAGGAACATTGCAAAATTCTGTTAGTGATGAGCATCCTTATTCTTAGGCAAAAAAAAAAAACAAAACCTGATTAGAGATTTTTAAAGAAATGTGTTATAGGCATTGTTCTGTAGAAGCCAGACATTAGAAACTTACAGAGAAAATCTGCAGGCACACAAAAGTATGAATTAAAATACATAATACTACTCTTTGGTCTTTGATTGCAGCCTGAATAGAAAAGCATGAAATCAAGGCACTTCATTATTTGATTATATCTACAAATATCATTATATCCGATACTGAGTACAGGTTATTTTTTCAAAGATTTAAAACAGAAAGAAAAATCCAGAAAGAAATAGTAAATGCCTTTAATTTTAGTAACTTATAACTTATTTTTATATATCTAATCTTAAGGTTTATCTTCACTTATTTCTATAATTAAAAATATGTTAATACAACTGAATATAATTAGCACGTTATATGATTCCATTCATTCAACCATTCATTCACTCTTATATCCATTCATCTATGATTTTTCAAAGGCCCATTTCATTTAAGGGTCAGGGATTAAGAAGATGATCTTAGAATCCTAGGATTCAAAGTGCTTACATTTTAGCGAGAAAATTCTTCACATTAAAATAAAAAGAAACAATAAAGTGTTCCAAATGAAAGCCTAATATGCCTGGAAATTCATAAAGAAAGGGCCCAACTCTGTTAGGAAGGGAGGAAGGGAAGGAGAAAGGTCAGACACCAATGAATGAGGTTACTTTTGAGCTAAGTCTTATTTATTTTTTTAAGATTTATTTGTTAGAGAGAGAGCCCAAGCAAGGGGAGCTGCAGAGAGAGAGGGAGAAGCACACTCCCCATTAAGCAGGGAGCACGACGTGGGGCTCAATCCCAGGACCCTGAGATCATGACCTGAGCTGAAAGCAGTCGCTTAACCGACTGAACCACCTAGGCATCCCTTGACCTAAGTCTTAAAGAACAAGTGGGATGCCAGTAGATAATGAAATAATAGAAGAAATGTTTGAAGTCCTGGACATGCCATAATGGAATACAAGTAAGAGCATATGTGGAGTTATGTAGGAAATGAAGCTGGAAAAATAGGAAGGACATGGCATCAAAGGGCATGTATAATTTGCCAAGGATTTTGGACTTTAACTTCTAACCTGATACATTAAGGATCATTTTAATGATTTCTCACTACCGGAAAAGAGTCAAATGTACTATATACAGATAAATGCATAACACATTACAATAACATATCTACTATTACTGCCACAACAATGCTACATAAGAGGTAAACAAAATTTTCAGTGGCATAAAACAAGCATTTTTTGTTCACTTGTTTTAGGGTTAGCTCAGGGTTTGGCAGCTTTGCTAGTTATGGCAATGTTAACGCATAAGCTCATATCATGTGTCTGCCTGAGTCATGCCTGTTAACATTTTATTGCCCAAAGCATGTCATGGAGTTGAGTCCAGTGTCTAGGGACAGACAAGTCATAGCTTCCCTGCCCCTAAAGTAGGAGGTCAGTGTAAAGTATGGACACTGCAAGAAGTGACTCATTGGAGCCACATGCTATAATCCATCACACATAATAAAGAAGTAGAAAAATTCCCCAGGAAAGTCATTAAATTGTATGTAAAAAACTTACTTAGTTTTAAGACTGACTGTACTATTCTTTATAAAGATGAAACAGACTTCTTTTAAAAAGAGAAAACCACCACCTACCATCTAAAACTCAGAAAGTATAGTCTTTTAATACATATAAATCAACCTAGACATTAATCTACATATAGATATAAATTCAGGGGTATACAATTGTTAGATGCATAGTTATAATTTAATAAAAAATGTAATTTGAATAGAATATGTAGAATTTATTTTACCTGATTTTACCAAAAGTAAAAGGAAATCAAAGTGAATTAAATATAATTGCTGAACTTCACATATTTTTTCCACAAAGGATTTATTAAAAGGTTCATTTATGACTAAAAACATTCAGAAAAATACTAATAGGTTGAGAAGCTTTGTGATTTTAACAATAAATTCCCATCCATCATATCAATTAAGAACCCATTATGAACAAAAAATGAGAAAGTTACCAAGCATTCAACTATGTCCTCCTATCTACCTTTTTCCCTAATTCCCATTTTTATTATGTTATTCATCTTATTTCTATTTCTTCGAGGCTAGCAACATTCAGATTATGTTCTATAATTCCCATAGCTGTTTAGGCTTAGTTCTATATTAATATGGCTTCTAAGCAAATTTTGTATTAAAGTATAATATATATACAGAAAGTACACATATACTTTACAAGTTTTTATAAACTAGGAAAATTCATACAATTATACCCAGATTAAGAAATAGAACATTACTATCACTACAGATATTGCCAAACCCATTTGCTTCCTTCCGTTTACTATCCATACCTATCCCAGGGAAACCAGTACCTCAATTTCTAAACTGATTATCAACTAAACACTTTTGATTTTTAATAAAGGAATAGACTGGATTTTATTTTCAACTTTTTTAAAATGAAAGGTTTATTGCTATTGAATTTCCTAAGTCCTTTCACATTTTAAAATGTGTCTATTTCATCTGTTTCCTTTACACATGAATTCATTTCTCTAATGTCCTCTGGCATTAAGTATTCTATTGATCATGTTCCTTTTGAGATGAACTATTGCATTCATCTTTTGGCTGTATTTCAAGGCCAAGTAGTATTGTTTTCTCAAAAAAATCTCTCTTTGAGTTCTTGAATATTTGAGAATGTATGCATCTGGCCTTTATACTTGAATGGTAACTTGAGCTAGGTATTTTGTTTTTAGGTTTCTTTTTTTTTTTTCACTCAGAAATCTGTAGTCATTGCACTATTTTTGTGTTCTGTCTTTAAATCTTGCTTAATAGAAATATAAACATATATTAGATGAGTCTTCTAAGAAAAAGGTCCCTGAAGAGAGGGTTAGTGGGAGCCTAAGATCCATGAGGAGACATGGACATAAAGAAAATTGGTTAGGACATAAAGAAAGGCAAGCAAAATGTTATTGGAAGCTGGAAGAAATTGACAGAAACTTTGACAAAATTATCACCCACCGTATTATACAAAGTAGGAAATATTCCCAATGAACTCAAATCCAGCTAAGCAGTTTTCTGGCCAGAATACTGAAAGATATTCTACTTGGTTTCTTTTCACTGTGATAAAATGTGAAATTAGAGAACTAGGGTTTCCTTATGTCTCCACTCTTATCTCCCAGGAAAGAAAGGACAGTATTGTGAGGTCCACGTATGGGAAATTATGCCATGTTATCCCTGAGTAGAAGGGAATGTGTGCTTGAAGAAGTAAAATAGGAAGCAGGTAGACCTGAAATAATTTGTACAGTATCCCTTGTGACAGAGAAAGAACTCTGTGTACCAGGAATTTTCAATTTCATCCAGATACCCCTAGCAAGTCAGAGCTTTGATAGAATACTTTGGAGTTATTATGGCCTTGACAGGAAGAACAACAATATCCCTTGCCCCCAATAACATAGAGATAGTGGAGTTGCCCTTCTTTAGAAGATCGTGTAAGCTTGGACAAGGAGTATGCGAATGTTGACCAATGGCCACCAAAAACCAGAGGACTTTTCCCAGAATGTCCTAAATTTCTAGCTACACTGAGGGTAGGGTGATATCCAGAATATATATGTGTGGGTGATGGTAACTTTGGGAGGGGAAAGATTCACCAAACACAACTGAAATAGAATTCCTCCTAGCTAGGCAGAGGATGGAGTTCATGGAATATTGAATATGTTATAAACAACAAAATACGATATTATTTGCAGCCTTGAATCATGGACAAAAATGGTTATCCTCAACAACTCCAAGAAAACACAGGTATGAGAGAAAGTGACTATTTAATTTGACTCAATTATTCTGGGAGGAGTGAGACCAAGTCAAATACTCTAGGGAAGTGCAAGAGCTATAAATACATGGATTGTCATATAAGGTACAGAGAGTGGCTTTTCAAACACTTTATCAACTCAGGGTTTAAGAGAAGTCATTTGAAAGATTTTCCTCCAATTCACTGAAGGAAACCATGCTAAGTGTATGAGGGTAATTGGACATTGATTTAAGTGTTGGGTGTTTAACCACCCTCCAGAAGTCCCTCCAAAATTGGTCATCTTGTCAACACCAAATACAGGGTTTCAAGCCTTCTGTTTTTAATCAGATAGTCCTCATTTGAACTTGCCATGTAGTCATGGGTACAAATGACATGAGGAGTCTATTCACAAGAGGGGAAATGTCAAATGTTAAGCACACAAAAAATTGTCCAGTTTCTTTAGTCATCAAAGAAATACATGTTAAATAAAGACTATATTTTTTGACTACCACATAAGCAAAATAAAAATAAAAAGATCACATACAGTGTTAGTGGCAGAGTGGAACAATAGGAAGATACTTATCAGTTAGGCAAAAACTCCTGGAAGAAAACCTGGCATTATTTATCAAAAGTTTTAGCACTTGCATACTATTTAAGCCAACAATTTCCATTTGAATAACTCACATTAAAGGCATAATTAGAGGCGTGCACAAGTTACGGATGTTGATCACAACTATTTGTGCCATTTGAAATAGAAAATGATAGAAAGAAAAGAGAAAAAAAAAATCTGCTTGTTTAAAGTCGGGGGACGGCCTAAATACGGTATTTCTAAACGGTAAAGGGTCAAGCAGACAAAAATATTCATGCTACTGTGTCAGGTGACATGGGAAAATGTTTATGATAATTTTTAAGTGAAAAAGCAAACAACAAATGAATATACACAGTGTTACACCATCATTATCATGGCATGCGTGCACACATAAACACATATGAAAATCCTCTTTGCAAGTGGAGTAGATGACTTGAGGAAGGGCTGAAGGTTTGGAATAGACAAGTGGTCCATGAGAAAGGAAGCAAACTGGTATGAATGATAATGGATAAAATAAATAAATAAGTATGAATAATGTAAAGAATTTCTTGGTGCAGCAGTTGGCTTAGTTGGTTAAGCATCCAATGCTTGGTTTCAGCTCATGTCATGGTCTCAGGGTTGTGAGATCAAGCCCCACGTCATCCATGCCCAGCGTGAAACTTGCTTAAGATTCTCTCTGCCCCTCCCTGCTCATGTTCTCTAACAGATAAATAAAATCTTCAAAAAAAATTCTTGATGTACTTAAAAAATATGAGGTGCAATTAATGATCAGAATGTTGTAGTGATAGCAGTTAACCAGAATAAGCAATATTATTCTGCTTGTCTCAAAGTCCTGATATGGAGACACTGGACTTGCAGGGAGCCTTGAAGCATAGGTGGGGTATCAACAGGTGAATGGAGTGTAAGGAAACCCAACACAAGCAAAGGTGGCCTGACTGGGGTCTGTAGAAAGGCCAGAAGCCCAAGGATTACACTGACAATAAGTGGAAATAAGAATTATATACTATAAGGATATATATACTAAATACTGTAAGAATAAACAACTAGGGTCTGGTTGTAGAATTCTTAAAATGTTAGGTCAAAGAACAGAGGTTCTGGTAAATGCACTTCATCAAAAATTTCCAATATTAAACATCATTTTTTAAGATATTTGCCAAAATGGTAAGACTTTGAGGGTTGTGCTAGAGATTTTAAGAATAAAATGTGAAACAGTAAATGTAACGTCAGGCAAGACTTTATTGAATACAAATACTCATGTTTACAATGAAATGCATGGGGCCTATTATAAATGGGCTATCCAAAAAGCTTTTAGGGACACCTGGGTGGCTCAGTCAGGTAAATGTCCACCTCTTGATTTCGGCTCAGGTCATGATCTCAGGGTCATGAGATCAAACCCTTCCTTGGGCTCTGAGTTAAGTGTGTAGCCTGCTTGAGATTCTCCCTCTTCTCCCTGTTGTGCAAGCACTTTCTCTCTCTAACAAATAAGCAAACAAAAACACTAAAACAAACAAGCAAGCTTTTTAATACTATGGTTTCAGAGGTACATTAGCTTGAAGTAATAGAAATTAGGGAAAATGAGATATTGTTGAATCCTAATGCTCATAAATAATAAGGTTCTATTTGGACTAAAATTTTTACAAAAATCAATAATCTTTTCTAGCAGTATTCAAAATGCATTTGGGAATTAAAAAGCACCAAAATTCATTAAGTAATGAATAAAAATGCTTAACTTAATGCAAAGTTCAAAACAATAAGATATATAAAAGGATCTATCTATCTATCTAGACTTCCTTTGAGTGTGTATATAAGACACTGGTAAAAAAGCAAAATAAAGGGATGTCAGTTCACTGAGCAGGTATCATGTGCCAGTCTGTGTGCCAAGTGTCCTCAAAGAGATGAAATATCATCTCTATTGTCATACTTGTAATAAACAGCAGATACTGAGTTTAAACATTAATCCAAATCACTGAAAAATAGCATATTATTACTCCCACATTGAACCATTTCCTTATAAGTTCTATTTATACTGTGCTAAGACTGCCAACACCAGAATAGAAACAGACATATTTAATTTTGCCAACTATAGCTTCTTAAAAAAAAAAATAGGGAAATGTAAGTTTTGCAAAGTATCAGTTCAGCTACAAACCACATTGTTTTTGCCAGAATCGCTGGCAAAAATAATACAAAGTCAGCAGTGTTCTTGGCCCCATAAATTGTGGACCCAAAAGAAGATGAAATCAATTATCAAAAAATGTACACTTCTTGGAAATGTTCAAATGAATCCAAGGACACATTTTAAATCATCTGGTGACTACAGACTTCATTTTACAAATGAGTAAGCTAAAACCCAGAGAAGCAAAATGATTCAATAAATAACAGAATGAGGTAGTAGACAAATTGGGTTTCTAAAAAGATCAAGCACTACAGGATCTAGTATCCTACTACTTTTCCATTGTACCACATCAGGTTTTTGTTTTTTTTCTAATAGTAGAAAAATTAAAAAGTACCTCAATGGGAAAGTATACGCCTAATATGAAAGAAAAGCACCAACCATGGTAAGTTGTCCTTTAAAACTCAAAATGCCCCAGGACTGATAGCCAAGAGAATTGAATTGTCCATGTTTTCCCCTGGGAATTCCTTTTATTCACGTGTCATTAAGGGCTGGTAGTACTTCTAACACTAGCCAATATTTATTGAAGCACTTGATATTTGCTAGACACTGTACTAAACACTTACATAAATGATTTCATTTAATTCTCCTGTTACCATATATAGTACGCTTATTTTTATTTTTATTCCTATTTGAAAGGTAAAGAAACGAAAATAGAAGCAATGAGTCCAAGGTTGATCAGATAGTAAAAGTTGGAATCTGAATCCCTGCAGTTTGAGCCAGGAGTCCCTGTACTTTACCTAAACCAATTTATGCTAAACCGATTCCCTATCTCCCACACTGCTAAACATGAAGGTACAATATTTTTACTCAAAACGTAGTTTAGAACGGCAGGAGGCTGGTTTTTGAATACTGAGAACTCCCCAGGAAAGTTAGCAACATCTTTGGAGTAAGTGGCTAAACAAGGTACAAGCAGAGATGAGAAAAATATACACTGACACCAGGAAAACTGGGAGAGAGAGAAAAGGAAAAGAATAAAGACCTTAACTCATCTTTAAACTGTGAGGGTATTTTGATTGATCGACAAGTCCTCACTAGACCAGAGATTAAAGAAAAATCATATGCCTTTCTGTTTCCTCACAGCACTTTGACATACTTCTGTGGTTTTGTGATAGCACTTAACACTTGCATTAGAGCTATTTTTCAAAATATGTATTTGTCTCTCCTGATAAACTCTGAGTTTCTTGAAGATAAGGCCCATATCTAAATTATCATTATCTCACCTGTGCCTACCATTTTACCTGGAATAGTAAATGTTCAGCAAATGTTTAGAAGAAAGTAAGAATGAAATCATATGGTTACAAAGCAAATGGCCCCACATTCTACCCAACACTCCCAGTCTACTCAGGGTTGCTCTGCAGGCAATATTAATGATCTGGCGATTTGGGTAAGCTTGTCTTCTCAGTCTGTGTCTCAAATTGAGTCTAACAGCATGATCGCAGGGTGTCAAGAAATCTCTTCAGTAATTTATTCTTAAGTGACATATTTGTATTTTGATGATCCACAAAATTAAAACTGAACTTCAGTGCCCACATTTGGGTTGGTGCTTGTGGTCACACTCGTACCATGTGAAGGTTCACAACATTACTGGTGAAATGAAAATCTTATGATTTTAAGGAAAATTAAGTCCTCACATGGCTCATATTAGAATGGCAAACTATGCCCTCGCATAGTCATGAGGGGTAACTTCACTCTGAAAAGGATAATCCCATCTTGAGAAAACACTAACATTCATCCTATAAAATTAACATGATTAATTTGAATTGTTTGTTTTTAAAGTATTCTTTGAAATCAATAGGTAAATCAGTTATGACTTACTGAATAAAGGCCAGCAGCATCAGGAATGTATTCTTTGTTTGTAACTAATACATATCATAGATTATGTGTAATATATAGGACATATATACATATGCATTAAATATAATATATAAAAATCATATTAGAAAAATAATGTGCCTACCTCAGGGAGGGAAGGAGATCTGTGAGAGCCTTTCCATTGTTTTCCTTTAAAAGGTGTCCATATATTTTCAAGCTGGAAACAAACTAGTCTGGCTCTTACGGAAAATGCATTTCTGCCAATGCAATTGCCATCACTTCTATGATGGATTCCAGCAGATGCATCTGAGGAAACTTCTCTGTTCCTACATATGGTATCCTCTGTAGAATGCCATCACTCCCAGCTTTCCTGTGCACTAAAATTCACTGAGTGTGCCTCCTGCTATCAAAGACTGTTTGAAAAAAGATGATGTTTTATTACTTGTTCACTATAATCTACTTTGTTGATTCTTGTCATTGCCCTGCTTTAGAGGATGAATAATGACGTTCTTCTGCAGGTAGCATTATGATGTTTAGACTCATTTTTTTAACACAGTGATTGCTCCTTTTTCACTGACTGTTTCATTCAGTACTTTACAGCTCCCTGTGTTTGTCAGGCAGTTCCTGTTGGGATGTGTACTTTTTGGTGATGTTTCTGTTTCTTTATTGTTTAGAATTATGAAATTCTATTGCATTCTACATAAAAACTACAACATAAGACATGGCATAAAAATGACCCCAAAGCTGTTAGCCTCTTCCCACCTGCACTAGAAAGAAAAATTGTTCCAATCAAAAGCAGTAGAAAATAAAGCATTGTTACGAGAGATAAATTGCACCATCTAGCAAGTATGAATCATATTCTGTGCCACAAGGCATACTGCCTGAAAGTATATTGTCTGGAAAAAAGAAAAAGAAAAAAAGAGTCTATGAACTTGAGTGAATTAACTAAAGGAGATTTTTCTCTAGGGTACCCAGTGGCTGCTGGTATAACTGAAAGGAGTACTGAAGAATGGCCACTGTTTTACTCAAGTCTGGTGCTACTTGCCATGATATCTTTACACTGACCCAGTATTATGAGACAATCAAAGGGGTTCAGAAGATTAAAATGCTGACATATTTGAAATTGAACTCTGTTTCAACAATAAAAAGAAATACTTTCATAAGGAGATTTGGAAACTAGAATATGTATTCACATTCACAGTCCATTCTTAGACACTGCTTCCTTCCTTCCTTCATTTATTTACACGTGGAAGGGTTGTGAGAGAAAGGCAGAAAGAATTAGAGTTTCTGTATATCAGAATCATGAAATGGTATCATTAGAATCAAGCTTTTCTGTATGTGCATGCACTGCCCAAAAGTACATTTTAACACACCTAAGATCATTAAACTCAGTGATTATTACATAATCTTGTTTTTTTCCTTCGGAGACTAGTAGTTATTTCAGTTCTAACTATGAACTTATCTAACTGAATAGTATCCATCTGCTATAATTGTGTTACTTTAAGTAATCATAAGTAATATTTTTGTTTTACTTTAAATAATCATAAACAATTTTTAGTAAAAAAAAGTGTCACTATCACATGCTTAGTCATTCTTTACAGAATACACCACTCCTGGAAGTCTCTGGAAATCAGAGAACTTCAGATGTCAGTCTGAGAAATTCTAATTCAATAGGACAAAAGTGGAGCCCAGGTATTTGCAGCTACAAAAAGCTCCCAGGGCAGTTTTCACCAGCTACCTGAAAGAGACCTACGGATATAAACATCAGGTTATAAGGAAGTGGACATCAAAAGTAATCAAGTTTTCCAAATAACGAAACTAAGCACTTAATACATTAGTTATTCCACACAAAACTTGCATGAAGTGGGGACAGTTATTGCTCCCATTTGACAACTGAAGAAACTGAGATATGGTCATCCTATTAGTAATCTTCATCCTGGATGCAAGGACTAAAAACCTGTATTTTAAAAAAAAAAAAGATTTCTATTTACATATTTGAGAGAGAAAGTGACAGAGAGAGAGAGAGAGTATGTGTGTGTATGTGTGGAGGGAGGGCAGAGGGAGAGAATCTTCAAGTAGACTCCCCGCTGAGCATGGAACTTGATCCCAGAACCCATGAGATCACGATCTGAGTTGAAACCAACAGTCAGAAGCTTAACCAACTGAGCCACCCAGGCACCCCAAAAAAACTGTTTTACAGAACCTGAACACACAACCATATTGGGATCCTGTACTTTAAATTTCCATGAGTGTTCAGAAATTGTTTGCTATCCTTTCTCCCAAGGTCACTTTAGTTCCTGAGTGTCTGCTCTGAGGCCCCTGTTAGTTAGTTTAAGTCTCTCACCAGTCCCTACTTGCTTGGTTCAATACCAGTTCCTGTAAGCCCATCTCTGAACCTGAGCCCAGTTACCTGGAGGCCTGACCTCTTGTCTGGTACTAACCACTTGCAACTGGAACTTTCTTCCAATCCCCTCAAATTACCTTGCATGACCCACTTGGATCTATAACTCACTCACTTACCTGATACTGAGAAGCCTGACCAGTTTGGATCAAGATCATTTAGACTCTGCGTCACGATGATCCCTTATATTGGTGGTTTGGACATTCGTTCCTCACAAAACAGGTCATATAAATCTTCTTCCACTTCCCCCAGCCCTAGCTGATTGCTGCTCTCTCTCCAAAAATTCCCTGAGAGGAATTCCCAGAAGGCCTCACAGATACAGCCATCTTATCTAATTATGCAGAAAAATGTGCAATTACAATTTTTAAAAGGCAGTTCCCCTTTTGACAGAAAATTATGTTAAATTGTCCAGATTCTGAGAGTAGAGGTTGTAAAATGAACTAATAAATAGAAAAAGCATGAGAAGAAAGCAGAGGTTTTACACGGAAATAAATTTTAGAAACTGCCGATTTTTTAAAAATCTGTAATTTTTTAAAAATAAAATGGGGTCAGTTAATTATAATAGATTTCATATGTAAATTGGAACCTAACATGAAGTGATTACTTTAAGGACTATAAATTCCATAATTTTAAATTATAAAAACAACATATACCTATTACAAAAAATATACATTAAAAATATTAAGTCATCAATAGCTAACTGCAAATGGTTGGTATAATTCCTTACAGTCTCTTTTGTGCATGTGCTATATGATGCCAACTAAGTGAATGTATGTTATTTTATATACATATGTAGTTCAACGTTAATAATGTTGCTTTATGTAAATATTTTTACATAGAATAAAAAATATTTGTGTTTGCCTACATACACAAACTTGATATAATAGAGGATTCTTTCTTTTTACTTTGCTCTATATTCAGTAGCAATTTCCCTTTCATTTTAATCCATACCTTTGGTCAGAACAGCTGTCAAATGTGCAGTTTTCCCCCAAGAGGTGATTTTCAACAGTTGCTATAAGTATAGTGGAGGTTTCTTTTGCACGGTCTGTCAAGGCATAAAATTCCTTAAGAGAGAAGGAACATGGGTGTGAAATGAAGCTGTAGCTTGACAGGGACCGAGATAGGAAAATTCGAATGACTGGATACATTTTTGATCCCAATCACCATGAAATGATTGCCAAATTAATGCATTCTGTATGAGCTAAGGTTTCTGTAGTTGAGCAAACTGGAGTTCAAATTCAAGCTTTGCAACTCATTGTAAGAGTGGCCTTAGGAAAGTTACACTCCTGAGCTTAGTTCTCTCATCTGTGAAATGGATACAATTTATAATCACTTCACAGAGTTGTTATAAAGTCTAAATAAGATTAATATGAAAAGTATTAGGTGATGATGCTTGCACAGAGTAGAGCCTTGCACACATGATAGCTATTACTTGTCCTTCATTGGTGTATACCTATCGGGAAAGGAAACTATACTTGACTTCTGCTGCTTGTAGCCACCGATAACCAAAATCAACTTTTCCGGATGGCAGGCCATTTTGGAAGGAGGCCCAAGCCCACACATTCATTCATTCACTCATTCATTCATTTAGTCACTTACACCTATTCACCTAATAATGATTTACTGGTTTCCTAGTATGTGCCACGTATTATAAAAATACAAACATATAAGAATAAATATAAGATGCTGTCCTGCATATAGACATGCAATATAAGCCCCTAATATGTCATAGCTATAATTACAGAAGTATGTATACAGTAAAGCTTGAGCTTTTTGAGGACTGCATTACAGCCTCTTCCTGGACAGGAGAGAGAAATCATTTTAGAGAAAATGATTTTTGAACCAAATTTTGGAAATGAATAGGTATTTTCTAGATAGACGGGGCTAGAGGCAAAATTAATAGGGTTTTTCCCAGTGAAAGAAGTGAAGGTGAAGGCAATATGAATAACATCAAGGTAAATACAGGTATAGCAAGGGGCTTGAGGTCCTGATGAGACTAGAGCAGGAGATATGGCTGTCAAGAAAGGTTGGATTTGCCTGAGAGTCTTGTATGTGAGGACAAGAAACCTGAAATGGATTCTATGTATGATTTTGAAAAGCAATGTGAAGACTTTTGGGCTGTGGTGTACGGTTTCATCAGGTTGTTTGGGAAAAGCCACTCTGGTATCATGTTTAAAGGCAGATTTAAATGGTGCAAATTCAGAGTGGGACTAAGACTTTATAAGAACTCAGCCTGAAATGGATGAATATTCAAACTAAGGCAGCAACATATTGGGGCTCCATGTGGGTTTTTTGTAATCTCAGGAGACTAGTTTATACATTCTGAATGTGAAAAGGAGTCTGTAAACAGCTCTATTTACTCAGGAATAATTTAAGAAAAGATGAGGAATATCTACAAGGTAGAAATCTGTCCTGACTGAACTTGGTACATCTAAATTTACTAAATATGTATGAGAGCTTCAATTTAGTAAGCTCAAACAGATGCAAGCAGAGCAGTAATCAGGCTGAGGACACATGGCTTGGACACTGCAGAAAAGGGCCCCACTGCACGGATTGTCAGACTCCCGGGGAATGTACATGATAATGCAATCACCAAGAGTCTTTATGTTCAGAACTGTGAAAGAGCCACACTGAAGTGATTTAAAACTCTTGGGTTAGACACTACTTGGTGCTTTTCCTAATTGACCGTGTTGGCGTTTTGTTCAGCCACTGCTGAATCCCTATATATTTCCTTGCAGTGACTCAGTGAATTGAGCACATGGCTTTGTTGTTAGACTTATACTGTGTTGGTAGATGGCAACTACCAACTGACTAAATCAGTGAATTGAGCACATGGCTTTGTTGTTAGACTTATACTGTGTTGGTAGATGGCAACTACCAAGTGACTAAATCCATAAGAGGTAGAAGGAATCAGATCAAGCTTTTATTTCTCTTTTATTTCTTCTGAAAGTTTTCCAAACCCTTTTGCTTAAGACTTTCATGAGAATCTGAGCAGTGAAATATGGAGTTAACTTACTGTTCTGTTGGTTTTTTTAGAGACACAGGCTAGATTTCCAGGACAGAAAATACACCACCGACTGGTGAAAAGCACAAGAGATGCTACATCCAGTCCTAATGTTGCTTTGTCTGATTCTAGCAAATGCACCTCAATCATTAAAAAGTAGAAAAGTTGGTTGCAGTAATATAGCTAAATTAGTCAAACATTTACCCTAATCTCAAAAGCTTGCAACCAAATTCACATGACTTAAATATGGATAAAGAACACTCAAGATGCTGCAGCTAAGAGCTAATAAACATACTGCAAATTAACATGTAAATGCAACCAAAGTGGCAGTTTCCTGATTTCAGAAATGGTTTAGGCTATTGTTTAAGAGGGTATTATTCATTACTCCTATATTTGATTAGCATTAGCTGCAAAATTAAGTTTCTCTTTCTTGAATAAATTATAAATAGAATAATTTCTGGAGTTTTTACTCTGGGAAATTAAAATAACTAATGGGTAACCACAAGAAATCTTTCAGTAATTAACAATTTTAGACCAATCAATTTCCTCTAGCCATCAGGAAAATGAAGAAATTATACACAAAAATATTATAGAGAATTTTTACATAACATAAAAAGAAGGATAATAGTGGGCAATAAGTTTACTAATAACACTAGTGATTATTTCGCCTTAATAAGCAAAATTATATTTATTAATGCTATCAATTTTTATAAATCATTTATTAATATACTTTATAATTATATAAGTATTATGTAAGTATTAGGACTTAGCATGATCACTTTGAGATCTAGCTTTGTTTTTATAAATGAAGGCTGGATATGCACAGATGTAATTTGAAACTACAAACCTAGGTGACATAGGGAGAAAGCTATGCACAGAGGATTGAGACATGAGTTCCATTCTCAGGGAAAGGTGAAAGCACTGAAGTGTTAAGAAATGGACTGCTAAGAAATATAGGTTCTATTCTTGGTTAAACCTCTGTTTCATTCAGGAGCTGAGTTGTCACTTTTCCCAATGGGGAAACATTATAGAAGCAATATTCTACCACATTGATATTCTTTTAGTAAATCCAGATACGAACAAATGATAGTGTGATATACTACATACATGTGCAGTAAGGTGAACATGCCCAGAAAATATGGAATTTTATCCTGTTTTTCAGGTAGCTGTGTGGCCTTGGTCACCTGCATTAATCTCTCTTTATTTCATGTATGAAAATAAGGAAGTAGATTAAACCCAGAATGACAAATCATTTTCACATCAAGTGCCAATAATGGTGGGTTGGAAAAAGCTGCTTGGTGCTCTATGTTGAAATAGATTGTGAGCTTGTGTCACAGCTCAGCAAGTAAGAATGAAGCGAGGGGTAAGGACTTGGCAGGTCAAGTGCTGCTTATTTGCTACTCATGAATTGGCTTATCCCTGGGTAATTTCTAGTTCTAAGTCTCTGTGACTCTATAATTTAACATCAAGATAATAGGTAATGTTGAAACATGCAGGGGAAACAGGCAATCATTTGACAAGCTTTAGGAAAGGTCCCAATACTTAAAAATATCACCTTCAACCGCATTGCCTTACAGCGTTTAAATTTCTGTATTTGTTCATCTTTCACGTTAAGGCGATAAAGGCAGCTATTATCAGTTTAAACTGTTACTAATCATTAACACCTTAGTTCAAATTAATTGATCAATATAGCTAACCTATGATGATAGTAGACCTTGGAAAAAATGGGGTCTATAATAAATATGTCAGTATAAGTAAAAAGGCAAAAGGTCTTATGTATGTGACAAAGTGGTCAGTAAGGTTAGTGTAGACTGAAATATGCAGTGAACAAACCAGGAACCAGGAGATCATGGGACTTGCCTTATTGCCAGTAATGGAATGTGTCCAGAAGTCAGGATTATAGGTGATGAGAAACTGATCAAATAATACCTAGATACAAAAGAAAGCTCAATGGCTATGGTGTTACTTGGGGACTACTCTACTCAAAGAAGTAAACAACAACAACAAAAAACTTGGGTCTTCTTTGAGAATGAATATATCCATAGAGATCATTTCTACTATCCAGATTAAAGTACATGGTTCTACTTTGCTAATCTAGATCAAAAAACTAAATGGAAATACTAGAGTCCATTTATCAGATCTAGAATTACCAACCCCAGCTATGGCAATGGTTAATAGTTTTCATTTACCCTTAAAATAGTCAAATTGAGAATAGTAATAAATCAGATTGTATAAATGTTATAATTATTAACAGAATTACAAATGGATTAATAAATATTTAACAAGAGAAATAAAACATAAGTCAAATTCTTTAGGAACATTTAAAATTACATGTTTATAGAAATTAGATGAAAATATAAAACTAAATTTCAAATCACTGCTAGACGCTAAGTGAAAATAATTATTTTTTTAGAGATTTTATTTATTTATTTGAGAGAGAGAGAGTGAGAGAGAGAGAGCCCAAGAGGGGGTAGGGTCAGGGAGAAGCAGACTCCCCACTGAGCAGGGAGCCCGATACGGGACTCAATCCTGGGACTCCAGGATCATGATCTGAGCCGAAAGCAGTCGCTTGACCAACTGAGCCACCCAGGTGCCCCGAAAATAATTATTTCTGTCTGTTGTATATTTATTTCTCTTTATAAAACATTATCTAGAGATAAGGATTTATATAATGGTAAATATTTAAATTGGCAGAAATATAAACAGTAATTCATATATACATTTGCATATATAAAATACTAGTGATATGTGATAAACAAGCTGTATATGTATCTACATGTAGATGGATATACATTTTACATATATATGCATATAGGTATGCAGTGTTAAGAAATTATATTCAGTTACTTCTATATTTAAAGTGACAAACTGAACTAATCACTTTGTTAATGTCAAACTTTCTGTAAAAGTTTTCAGAAGAGATAAGCTGAGAAGGTTTTGAAAAATGTGCTCTTAGTAGAAATGAATGTTCTGATTGATTATTGATGTCTGCCACAGGCATAGAAGTACCCTATTGATACTCATTTCATGCATGTGATATTCCTATTCTGTGTACTAATATTGGGAATAACTGTAACTGAAAAAAACATTTTAAATCTTTTAAATTATATTTTAATGATCAGACCCAGGATAAGTGAAAATTAGTTGAGAAAGTGAAAAAATACAAGGGGGTGAAACAAAACAAAACAAAAACCCTCAAATATCTAAAAAAATGCAAAATTCAATAATAACCATTAGAATAATTATATAAGATTGTTCAGTAATAAAAAATCACAAAAGCTGTAAATTTTCTAGAATCAGGTTCTAGAGCTATACTATGGTTATTATGATATAGTACTTGAGAGATTAAGAAATAAAGTCTGTAAATTGTTATATAATAAGTTTTTCTAAAAATATAATCTATTATTTTTATAACACTAGGAATGATAGAACTTAAATTGTTTGATTTTATGTTGTTTTTTTAACTTCAAGACTATTCAGCAGCTATGGTGATCAAGAATTTAATGCTTAAGTTTATTTTAAAGTATATCAGGGTATGTGCTATTTATTTGACACTAAAATCTTATTTTTCATTTTTACAGTGAACATATAACAATTAGAATTTTTTTCATATAAAACTATTGTGATATTTTTAACTTTTTGAGGAATCTCCATACTGTTTTCCACAGTGGCTGCACAAGTTTGCATTCCGACCAATGGTGCAAGAGAACTTCCCTTTCACCATATCCTAGCTAACACCTGTTGTTTCCTGTGTTGTTGATTTTAGCCATTCTGACAGGTGTGAGGTGATAGCTCATTGTAGTTTTGATTTACATTTCCCTGATGCTGAGTGATGTTGAACATCTTTTCATGGGTCTGTTGGCCATCTGTATGTCTTCTTTGGAAAAATGTCTGTTTATGTCTTCTTACCATTTTTTCTTTAGATTATTCATTTTTGGGGTGAGTTTTATAAGTCCCTTATATATTTTGGATACTAACTCTTTATTGGCTACCCTATGGTCCAGCAATTGCACTACTAGGTATTTACCTAAAGAATACAAAAATACTAATTCAAAGGGATACATGCACCCTGATGTTGCTGCAGCATTGTTTACAACAGTCCAATTATGGAAATAGCCCAAATGTCCAAAGGCTGATGAATGGATAAAAAAGGGATGGCATATATACACAATGGAATATTATTCCACCATAAAAAAAGAATGAAGTCTTGCCATTTGCAATGACACGATGGAGCTAGAGAGCATTATGCTAAGTGAAATGAGTCAGAGAAAGACAAATACCATATGGTTGTGCTCATATGTGGAATTTAGGAAACAAAACAAATGAGCAAGGAAAAAAAAGAGAGAGAGGAAAACCAAGAAACAGACTCTTAACTATAGAGAACAAAGTGATAGTTACTAGAAGGGAGGTGGGTGGAGGGAATAGGTGAAATAGGTGATGGGGATTAAGGAGTGCACTACATTGTACACCTGAAACTAATATAACACTATCTGCCAACTGGAATTTAAATAAAAACAAAAACAAAAAACAAACAAAACTACTGTGATAAGATTGTCTGAAGATATTAATTAAATCATGGTACTGTTTTCCATGATCCAGAGATCATGGAGTCTCCGACTATAAACCACAAAATCATAGTGTGCGCCTTTTAATGAGAAAACTTTCAGAAATAACACCAAATTTTGCCTTAATAAAATACAGCATGAATGGAAATAACAGAGGCACTTTTTTCCTTCAAGTATATCTGATTGCTTTTCTCGCCATAGCAATTACAATGGATTTATTATGCTTATAGTTCAAACTGACAATATCTTGACAGATTGTCTTTTTCCATTGAATTAAACTCAAAGTGCAATATCAGTTCTCCATAAATATCTGTGCAAAATAGCTATACTGGTCTTTCTACATATGAAGGACAATTCATATTTCTCCCCCTCAGTTAGTGTGACAGAGAACATTTTATCTAGCTATTAAATTTTCTTATGTTGATATTATATGAAGCAAGGAGATAACTTTGAGGAAATAGAGATAAGGTGTTTAGATTGGTGCCTTAGCTAATTGGATACTATCTAGCTAAAATTTTCTTTTGAAAAGGAACATTTGATAACATAAATAGATAACTTATCCATGTCTATCCATCTACTCACTCATCCATCTGCTTATCCACCCATCATTCAACAAGTATGTATTGTGATCCTCATAAACACAATATTTCACTTTATGTTTTCCCAGAAGTACATCCTGAGATAAAGACTTAAGTGCAACTAGTTTATTTGGGAGATGATTCCAGGAAACACTAGGAGATTGGGGAAGAGAAACAGCAAATGAGAGAAAGCCAACAGAAGGTACATTAATGAGCATATCACCATTGTGAGCAAATTGGGCTCAATCCCACTAGCAGCCACTGGAAGATAGCATATAGAACATACCTGAGAGTTTTCCCAGCCAAAGGGTAAGAAAATTGAGGTATTTTCCAACCAAGTCTCACTAATCGTTGATGGAGGGCTTATCCTGGGAGTGTTAACTCTGGCATTTCTAGACTTGTGGGTGTATTCTCCCATAGCCAAAGAAATCCATCTAGCAAATCATTGTAGGGACTGGCAGCAAGAAGTCATTGGTAAAAGGTGAAAACCTAGTGGACTTGTTCAGGGCATTGACAAATTTTACAATAGCGAGGGAGAATGCTAGACATTGCAGAGATTAAAAAAAAAGGGAGCATGGATTCTGCCTGTATGGAGTTTCCAGTAGAACTGGTAAATCTTGGAAACCAACGATTTTAGTACAATAAGAAAATGAGCAAAAAAATGAAGTTTATGCACAAAAGAGAAAAGAAGCATAGGTGTCCTTAGATTTCCTAAAAAAGAATTCTGGTATCTGAACCCAAATTATTTTGTATCATATGGTTGCTGCCTCTCATCTTTGAGTTGCAAATGGGAAAAGAATAGTTGTTCCCAACATATTTCAAATAATGAGACAATAATGCTTCACGACAGCCATCAGTAACAATGACAAGGAGAATTGGTTACATGTTGCCAATTGTGGCTCTGTTGGTTAAGCGACTGCCTTCCGCTCAGGTCATGATCCTAGAGTCCCGGGATCGAGTCCCACATCGGGCTCCCTGCTCGGCGGAGAGTCTGCTTCTCCTTCTCACCCTCCTCCCTCTCATGCTCTCTGTCTCTCATTCTCTCTCTCAAATAAATAAATAAAATCTTTAAAAAAAAATAACATCAAAGAAAGTTAAAGAATTTTGCCAGGACTGAATCCCACAAGCTTCCAGTGAACGATACGGAGAATTCTGGGTGCTTAACTAGCTTTGTTGCAAAGCCTAAATTTCAAAGTAATTAATAGTAGGTTTCCTAATGTAAGGAAAAATAGGTGCAGCTTTAGTCATATGACCTCTGAAACACTGGGGTGCTTTGAGTAATTATCGGGAAAGACCTCTAGAGGTAGGGTTATACCTCATAAGGCAAAAGGCTTTAGCTTTTTCAAAACAAAATGATCTTTGAAACATATGATCTTGATAGTACTGTAAAGTGAGCTGATACCTATTTCAAAAGCTGCAGCCCTGACCACTTCCAGATTAAAACTGGAAGGTTAACAATAGCCTGTTTGGGGCCTATGTGTCCATATAAAGAAGACAAACACTGGGCACTGTCAGCATTTACACGTGAGTATGATTTCAGCCATGCCAGGGTAAAATTATAATCCTAATGAACCAGTGAATTTTTATAATGAACAGATATTCAGAGTGAGAGAACTGGGAGAATCAGTCTTCAAATCTCAAAGTTTCCTTTCCATTATCTCCTAAATCTATTACATTCAGATTTCTTATATATTTACATTTAGTACTTTTTGTTGAGTTCATAATTACTACAACTCACAGAGTGAAGTCTTCAGCAGTTCACACATATTACCTTCCTTTTCAATAAATTAGAAAGTTTACTTCTCAGGAACCACTCAGATTTACTTTGTTCATTTATCTGCATGAATAATGCATTTCATAACTAGTTCAATAAGAAATTTAAGGCCTTTTGAAAAATATACATAATTAAATTTAATAGATGTGGATGAAGAACATAGAAAAAATGTATCTGAGAAGATATTGGAAAATATGGAAAGTTAAATTATATAAAATTTGCTAGAATAAGGTAAAATTTGGAACATAAGCCTTCTAACAACTAGGGCAAAAACAGAGCCATAACAGATGATTCAAAGTGATCAGATAAAGCCAAATAAATTGCTGACATAATCTAAAGCATGACTGTGCTAAAATTAGAAATACATTTCTTCCATGGGGCGTACCAATATAAGGACAGTGCCCTTAAAAAATATATTTTCTATAAAGAGAACAATAGGTCTTATAAGGCTATTTCTAGTAGCCTCTTCATAGAAACCATATAAAATGCTAAAGCTAATAATAATTATATTGATTGTTACTATATACCATAATTGTTAGGTCATCTATCCATCATAACCACCCTATGTAATAGGCAAAATTATTACCCTCTTTTAACAGATCAGGGAAGAGGTTTAGGAAAGTTACATACATTGTCCAAGATAAATTATCCATCAGTGGCATAAACAGGATTCCAAACTGACAACTCTAAAACCAGGCTCTAAGAATCTAGGCCTTATGAATTCCCACTGGTCAGGTCCAATGTCATGATATCTCAGCATTTAGAAACAGAAAAATCCAGCAATATAGAGCTCATGTAATTATCTTAAATCATTACAAGCAGAAGTATGCTTTTGATATCATGAGATTTTCACTCTAAAGATTAAATAGGAACTTAGTAAACCACTCATAAGCCATCCTTGGAGCAATACAACTTCTTAATGTTCCCTCTTAAGATAAGCAGGTTGCAGAATGGGTTCCTTGTAACTGAGTTAATTTGCTATGTGGGAATGTTAGCTATGAGCCAACTTCATTATGGGGGATGGTTATACAAATATTGATTTTGAAATTAAGAAAATGCTTATCTCTTTGGCTTCAGAAGGAAGAGATTAGGCATAAGAATCTTGTCCAACCAAAACTGGTATTAAACAATTAATTAACAGGTAAAATAGGAAAGGCGTCTGAATTCCCACGAATTTATCCCATTATATATATATTTTTTACAAACACTTGATATTTTCTCAACTAAAAAATAGGTTCAAATTGAGTATTTTAGATATTTACTTTTAAATAACCTTAATGGCCATAAACCTCTAATTGATCAACATTGCTGTTAAATTACCACTGGCTGTTATTAATGAATATAAGTATTTACACAAGAGAATGAAGTTTTTGCCAGTACTAGAAGAAATTAGGAAAAATTATTCACTTTTCTAAATTGCAGCAGTTAGGTGGCAAAGGTAACATTCTCTTTAATCTACAATGATAATAGTCACTCTGAGGTTGAGGGTTGTTTTTTTTTTTTTAAAGAATTTCATGAGGCATAATTTCTTAACATCTGAACCAGGTACTCTACTGCCCTCTCATGGATATTATATAAGTAGCATGAAGAATAAATACATCACCTTAAGAAGCATCAACAAAACGAAATTTGTTTAAATAAAGCCTGTGGTAACTATACTACCATAAAATTTATTTTTTTAAAGATTTTATTTATTTATTTGACAGAGAGAGACATAGCGAGAGCAGGAACACAAGCAGGGGGAATGGGAGAGGCAGAAGCAGGCTTCCCACAGAGCAGGGAGCCCAACGTGGGGCTCCATCCCAGGACCCTGGGATCATGACCTGAGCCAAAGGCAGACGCTTAATGACTGAGCCACCCAGGCGCCCACTACCATAAAATTTAAAGAACAGCATTGTTTTCTTTATGAAGACTATTAGACACAGACACTTTCCACAATTGTTAAGTAAAATAAATGCAGTACACTTTATTTTTGGTATTATGAACTTTGGCACTAGTAATGTCCTTTTTACTTCTAAAATCCTGATTCTAAAGTATGCTATTATTTGCCTGAGTTTGGTAATCTCAGTTAACTTGCAGAGAGAAAATGACTTTAAGTTGTTAATCCTTACAAATGATTAAGTGTTTTGCCATAATTGATAAAGTCCTTCATGAAGCAAGGGCTAAGAAATCTTAGGAAATTGCAATAGAAGTAAAAATACAAGCATGGTGCTCAGAGTAAGAGGTTGTGGTGATGAGGGTGGAGGGAGGGAATGAATGGAAGATCGCTGTGTACAGTTGTATGGTCGTAGACTATACATTGCCAAAGGGTGTTGCATACATAAGTTTTTTTTTTTTTAATGGTAGCACACATTTAAATTATTCTAGTGGGAATTCTAGTACCTTGAATTAAGAAATTAAACTTGTTTTTCCAATGAAATCACTGAGAGATTAAAAAAAATCATTGGAACTGGTGTGAAAGTGTAGCCTACACACCGTGTAAAGACAACAGATAGGTATAGTATCTCTAAAACATAATATCTTCGACTTGATTTAGCACATCCTCAGCTAACAGTAACAATTCCAGGTTTAGAGTTTCATAGGCCTTAGGAACATGATAGAAACACTGTTTTAACACTATTTCTTGGTTCATTTCAAACATAGAGTTATGAGCATTCCACATGTGCTTTCTAGTAAAACTTTTTTTACTTAAAATTTCTTAGAAACAGTTACAAATCTGACAACATTATCAACTAAACTGAAAATGCTTTTAGTTGTTTAACATGTGATATGATCCAAGACACAGGAAACTGCATTGTTTCTTTAGTGATTATCTAATTCTAAAAAGACAGAAGTTTAATTATCTTGTATACCAAAGAATCAGGTCCAGATTAACTATTCTAGGGAAGCTACAGAGCCCACCAAAGAGATGTCAGTGTGGGGTTGCCAAGAATGCCACCTGTCAGTTGAACTTTGCCACTGGCTCTGCCTTCAGAAGGGATTTGTTTGGAACTTAATATATGATAAATACCTAGTCAGTGACTCAACATGGATTAAGAATATAAGCCAACATCTTCATTGCTGTAAAACTAAGTCAAAAGAAATATTAAACAAACATAAAAAGAAGACAATGATCTATATCAAATTTTAACAAATGTACTCTAAAATCGTATTTCCTTGGCATATGAACTGGAACTCGTTCTAGAGTAATCTACTTCCATTTTAATCTGAAAACATGCTTCATTTAAAATTATTATTATTTTTATCATTTTGATGATGATTATTATTAAGTAGGCTCCATGCCCAGTGCGGAGCCAACATGGGACTTGAACCTACAACCGTGAGATCAAGACCTGAGCCAAGCTCAAGAGTCAGACGCTAAGCCACTGAGACACCCAGGGACGCCTCATTAAAGACACTATTTTGAGGGGTGAGTATGCTTATATATGTGCATGCTCACATGATTTTTTATAATATTTTTTATCACTTTTATTCTTTGTTTCTTTAAATGGTTTCACTTCCACAGTACTCTCCTCAACTACTGCGTTTTTAAAGTTGTTGCTCACCTTTGAGCTACTGTCTCTCTGGTAAGTTTCTGATCATTTGCCCTGCTTCTATGCACTTCTGATAGCCATTTCAGTCACCAAACAGGTCTGGATTCTGGGGCGTCTCAGGAAGTGTGGACTGAAAAATAGGCTCTATCATCAATCCAGTGGATTTGCTATCACAAAATTAGTTAGGATCTCTTTGATATACTGTTTTGGGAAGTGTCTGATGAGCCTCTGTTAGTGAATATTTATTCAGCATCTACTACATACCAGGCACTGGTGCCAATTAAAAAAAGAAAAAGTAAAGGGATTTTTGTGTAATTGGGAAAGTCATAGTGCTTGAGTCTCTTAGGGCTGCTGTAACAAATTACCACAGACTGCGTGGCTTAAACAAGAGAATTGTATTTCTCACAGTTCTGGAGGCTAGAAGTCCAAGATCAAAGTATTAAAGATTTGGTTTCTCTCACAAAAGCTCCCTTTGACTTACAGATGGCCGCCTTCTTGCCATGTCCTCACATGGCCTTTTCTGTGTTTGCCACATCTCTGGTATCTCTTCCTCTTCTTACAAAGGCACCAGTCATGTTAAATTAGTGCCCTACCCCTAATGACCTTATTTATCCTTAATTACCTCTTCGAAGGCCCTATCTCAAATACAGTCACACTGGGAGTTAGGGCTTCAACATATGAATTTGGTGGAGGGCACAGCATCACACATAAATGTTCCAGCTTTAAATTAAAGCCACCCAAGGCTGAATTCCTTCTCTACTTTTTACTAGCTATGTGATATTGCACAAATCATTTAAGGGAAAACTAAGCTGTCTTAACTTCTTTTTCTATAATTTTAAAATAATAACATAATCCAGGTCATATACTACTATTTATCTCACTTAAGACACATAACAACCCTATGAGGTAGTTCCTTAAAATTGCTTTCTTATTCACTTGTTATATTCCTAGGACATTATGTTTGACAAACAGGTTCTTAAAAAAACATTTGTTACAAAATGCATAAATATTTTTTAATGTTTTATTGTTATGTTAACCACCATACATTACATCATTAGTTTTTGATGTAGTGTTCTGTGATTCATTGTTTGTGTATAACACACAGTGCTCCACGCAGAATGTGCGCTCCTTAATACCCATCACCAGGCTAACCCATCCCCCCCACCCCCCTCCCCTCTAGAACCCTCAGTTTGTTTTTCAGAGTCCATCGTCTCTCATGGTTCGTCTCCCCCTCGGATTTCCCCCCCCTTCATTCTTCCCCTACTGCTATCTTCTTCTTTTTTTTTTCTTAACATATATTGCATTATTTGTTTCAGAGGTACAGATCTGTGATTCAACAGTCTAAAATGCATACAATATTAGAAGCAGTGACTTTTAAAGGTAGAAGGGAGTTTAGAGACTATCCATTTTTCTATCTGTAAACTAAAATAAATCACCAAGCTTATGCTTTCTTTCTGACTGGGCCATATTCAGTATCTGGAAGCCCACCAAAAATAACACATAGAAATGCAAGGTTGCTTTATATCAAAATCATTTTCACTTAAAGAGACCCTGATTAAGCCACTGGTTGTTGCCACTGTGAAGTATCTGTTTCCTTAAGACAGCATGTTTTCATTTTATCAACTTCTTCATTAACATCAAACCCTAAGCACAGGAAATTCAACCTCCTTCTTTTACCTGCTCCTGAACACTCACTCTCCTAGTGATCTGTAAATAATCGTCCAGGCAAGCACTGAAGCACAAAGGCAAATAGATCAATAGTCCTCCTGCAAGTGCTTACAACGTGGAGAGAAATCCTGCTTCCCTTCATTTCCTACCACAGAGGACCCCATACATGAATCAATTCACAGTCTGCAGCCCCCAGATTTAATTCAGCATGCATAATCAGCAACAATTGCTGAAGTCTTTGATTAAACTTTTAAATTGCCTCCTAATACGATGCAAATGGAAAAAGGTATTGATTAAAGAATCTTAAAATGGTAACCTGTTCAAATGAGAAAGGAAAATGCTCTGAATTGGTGAGCTTGTGTGACAGGATGAACAGTGTGAAAAAAGCACTAAGGATTTCCAATACACAGATGCAAAACAAGCAGTAAAAATACCTACTGGTTGTCATGTTCATAAACTTAAAAAAACTTAGAGAAAGTTGTAGAATGGTGTGGCCTTTATTTATAATGAAAAATGAGACAGAAAACCTGCAGAAATATAATCCCTAAAGACCCCAAAATGATTTGATTTTTACCCTAGGAAATTCTTTTTTTTTTTTTTTACTATAATGGATTCTGGATTTTAGAGTAACTTGGTTGTACCAGTCATTTCTTAATAGTATTCTCTCAAATAAATTCATAACAATTTTATCAAGTGGATTTTCTTCTTGTATGAATAATTTTTCCATTCACTACAAATTACACTAATCACACTATAAATATTATTGAGCATACAATATATGTCAAGGTCCTTTCTACTTATTGGAGATACAGATAAATAAAACTGACAAAATTCTGCCTTCATGGAGCTCAGTTTCAAGTGGGGAAGAGAGAAAATAAATAGAATTTTTTTATTATGTTATTTTTTTTATTATTATGTTATGTTAATCACCACACATTACATCATTGGTTTTTGATGTAGTATTCCGTGATTCATTGTTTGTGTATAACACCCAGTGCTCCATGCAGTATGTGCCCTCTTTAATACCCATCACCAGGCTAACCCACCCCCCCATCCCCCTCCCCTCTAGAACCTCAGTTTGTTTCTCAGAGTCCATAGTCTCTCATGGTTCGTCTCCCCCTCTGATTTCCCCCCCTTCATTCTTCCCTTCCTGCTATCATTTCGCTCAGCATAATACTCTCAAGTTCCATCCACGTTGTTGCAAATGGCAAGATTTCATTCCTTTTTTAAAAGCACAATATATGGTTGGTTAAATGATGATAATTTCCATAAAGAGGAGAAAAGCAAGTATGTCTATTCATATATATATATATATATATATATATAGTCATGATTTGGATGCAGAAAGTTCCAAGAAAGGTCTACTGAGATGATGACATTTCAGTACAGAGCTAAATTGGTAAGAAAATGAGTCATGCAATTTTCTAAATAAAAATGCTTTAAACAAAGGCAGCAACAAATGCAAAAGCCCTGGGGTGAAATCAAGCTTAGTTTGCATCAGAGAAAGAGCTAGCAGGCTGGTATGGCTGGCATGCAATAAGCAAAGGGGAAAGGAGCAAGAAATGAAGAAAGAAAGGTAATAGGGGGTTATATAGGACTTTGAAAGCCACTATAAGGATTTTGCTTTTATTCCAAATGCAATGGAATGCCACTGGAGCATTTTAAGCAGAGGAGGAACATAATCGAACTTCTGTTTGACAGGAACACTTTGGCTGATGTATTGAGGATAGATTGTTTGAGTTACTAGAAAAGGATGGGTTAAGATGGGATGGGGTGAAATGAGACAGAAGGGGTATAATAGAACAGAACAGAATACTAACTTGTCAAGAAAGTGAGGAGATCTTAAAAGGGAGGATCAGGAGTTCAGTTCTTTACCAGCCACATTTGAGAAATTTATTTATTACATATTTACAAAGGCCTTAAGTAGCAACTGGTTACATGGGTCTCAAGGCTATATGACTTCAGGGAAGAGATCTAGGCCAGAAATACCAACTCCATTGGGAATTCCCAATTCCAGTGGAAATCACCAATGTTTAGAGAGCACTTACACTATGATATTGAAAGGAATCACCAAGGAAATGAAATAGAATAAAGAAGATTTCCAAAGACTAAGCCCTGGGACACCCCAACATTTAGAGGTCAAGGAGGTGAGGAACCAGCAAACAGAGAAGGTGTGGTAAGGAAGTAGGAGAAAAACCAGTAGGTTAGAGGCCTAGTGAAGACAATCTTTCAATAACACGACAGTGATCTCTTTCTAATAAGTCACTTAAGATAATGACTGAGTGTTGATCTTGGAATTTATCAGGATGAAATCATTGGTAACCTGGAATAGAACAGTTTGAGTAAATAGGTGAAGGAAGCAATGCCTGTTTGGAATAGATTCAGGAACAAATTGGAGAGAACTATAATAAATGATTCTCTCAAGGAGTTTTCCATGAAGGGAAAGAGGTAAGTGGGGTTGAGGGAAAATAAAGCAAGGGGAGTAATTTTAAGATGAAAGAATATGGGATGTTTGATGAGTGATGGGAAACACCCAGCAGAGAATGAAAAATTGATGTGTCAGGAGAGAATAGGGAGAGCTGCTGCAGGACTGACTGGACTAGAAAAGAGGACAGGAACTTGGCCATCGCCAGGAGAATGGGTGATCATCCAGAGTGAGGAGTGAAGGCACACTGTGTAGGAGCATAGATGGAGGGAAGTAAGATGCCACAGAGGGAGCTTCTGGAAGCTCTTTGCTAAATGCGTCTATTTCCGTAGTGAAGTAAGACGCAAATTCATCAGCCAAGAATAAAGATGGGGAGAAGGCTATGAAGGTTTGAGGAGCGAGGGAAAGGATGAAACGATTCGTCTAGTGGATTAGGAGAAAAATAACCGGGGAAGTATCGTGCAATTACCCAGCAGCCTTGAGAGCCCACTGGAAGTCAGTGATTATGGAAACAAGTCAGCATGAACGTGTGTGTGGGTTCATGTGTATGTGTGTGTTCACCTGCATGGGCACAGATCTGAAGTAGAAAGAGAGTTGCATGATTTAATCAAAGTTGATAATTTGTCCACCAAATAAGAAAAGAGGAAAGAATTTTAGGGTATACGTAAGGGAGTGATATTAATGGTAAAATGTGTAACAAGCTAAGTAAGGAGAGAACTAAGAAGATAAAGATAAATTTCAGTGAATAGATGGTGAGACCAATACAATGGATTGCTTAACACATACTTATTTCAACATGTACCTCACCATATTGTATAACTAGTGTTCCATTATATACGTTTTGTAAAAACACTCTGTAGATGAACTGTAGCAGAAGTATTACTGAATAGTAATTATAATTAATGGTCTTTATTAATATTGCAGGAACTTATTGCTAATGATTTGGTGCCTAGGAAATATGAATACTTTAGAAACCTAATAATTTACCCATGTCTTTAATAGTAACTTATCAAAAAGGCACTAAAAGTATATTTACAATAAATTAGTAATAATTTCTTCCTGTTCTGAAATTCCAGAAAATGTACCTGTATAAAATGTTAAAGATATTTCAACATTTAAGGAAGAGATTAACTAATACAAGTTATTCACTGAAAACTCTGTTAACTTAAGAAAATATAATACAATAGATTCAGACTATATAAATATTGTGAAGTTGCCTTAAAATGTTCCTTTTTAAAATGAAATTATTGGACTAGAAAATCTCTATAGTCCTTCCAAAAACTAAAATTCTAGATCTTTATGAAATCTCTTAAATGATTTATTAGCTGGAAGTGCAATTAATTGATCTCTTTTAATAAAACAGTTGTTATTTTTATATTATTGTCTTTAAATACCCTCAAAATTCCCTTTCTATCCTTTCCCGGCAGAGATAACAAAGGATTTGGATTCTTAAATAAAATATTTTTTGACTTTGGGAAATACTTCATATCTTCAAGATCCTTTTTTCTTCATCCCCACAAATAAAGTTTGCTTAATACCCTACTCAATAGCAATGAAGACTCTAAGGTTTAAAAAGCAATTCAGACGGACTATGGAACAGAATACTGAATATGAACTCTTTATGTGGGGTATGCATGAGGAGAGGTGGAGCGAGAGGGAAAGAAGGAGAGAAAAAAAGGCTATATAAACAATCAAAAAACTGCTCTTTTATTTTATACTATACTAGAGCACAGTACAATGGCCACATTAAATTAATAAAAATGATTAAGAAATTTGTTACAGATCACATTTCCGGTTTGAGGCAAGATAAAAAAAAAAAAAACACATCCTACATATTCCTCCTGCTAAGTACAACTATAAACCCTGGACAAATATATAAAGCAACCACCAGACAATTGAAAGATAGAGAAAAGAAGGATGACTGGAAAGAGACCAGAACTCAAGAAATGATCCTTCTAACCCTCTCCACCCTACACCAACACAGTAGAAACAGCACGTTTCCCTTCTCCATGGACACCACAGTTACAGAGGAGGGGAGAAGTCTGGTGGATCATCCTCAGCATGAATTCAGTAAATGACAGTAAAGAGCAGCATGTCTCCGCCTCCTAACTATAGAGTGAAGGGAGAATTGTGCAAGATAATATTGCTGATGAAAGGGATTTTTTAAGCTATATATATGAACTTCTGAGCAGATCCATGAGTGGCTCACATAAGAAAGTGAAAAGAATGTTCAGTAACCTACAGGAAGGCAGGGAAGGGGAAGGACAGAAAGAAAAATCAGAAAGAACAAACAGAAAACACATAATCGAATGACCGATGTAATGATATCAATAATGTCATCAAATGTAAATGGTTTAAACAAACTAATAAAGACTGATTGTATGAAATGATTAAAAAACAACTCAACTAGATACAATCTACAAGAAATACCCTTCAAATATAGTAATATAGATGGGTTAAAAAGATCAATGGAGAAGGAAAATGTGATATATGCACATATCTCAATAAAGCTGGAAAAAGAAAAAAAAGTAAAAGCATAGGAAAAGAAGTTACATATAAGCACTGATCAAAGAAAGCTGGAGGGCTATATTAATATTTAGACAAAGAATTCAGAACAAATAAAATCACCAAGAGTCAAATCACCAGGAAAATCTAATAATGCTAAAGTGTATGCATCCAACAGTAGAGTTTCAAAATATATGAAGGCAAAACTGACAGAAGTGAAAGTTGTTAGGGGCTTCAAAACCTTTCTTTTGGTAATCATTAAAGCTATGAGACAGAAAATGAGCAAGTATAGAAAAGATCTCAATACCACCATTAACCCACAAAATCTAACTGACAAAGAAAAACGCCACCGAACAGCAGAATACACATTCTCTTCAAGTACACAGGGAACATTCATCAACAAAGCACACATATTCATTCATGAAACCAACCTCAACAAATTGAGAATAACTAAAACTCATATAAAGTATATTCCCTGTTCATAAGGGAATCGTATTAAAAGTCTTAAACAGAATGAAAACAAGAAAATTTCCAAACATTTGGGTCGTCACTCTTCTAACTCCCAATCAACATCATACTGCAAATCTTAGCCAGTGCAATAAAGCAAGCAAAACAAACAAAAAGGATATAGATTCAATAAGTAGAAATAAAACTTGCCTATTTGCAGATGACCTAATTAGCTATATAGAAATTTTTAAGTTATACACAAGAAAACTGCTATAACTAATAAGAGTTCAGCAAGTTCATCACACACACACACCCATCAATCTTATTTCTGTATACAAACAATGAACAATTGAAAACAGAAATTTTACATGCAGTTTACAACAATCCTAAAAATTATCATAAATCCAATAAAACATATTCAGAATTTGTGTGCTAAAACTAAAAAGACCTAAATAAATGAAGAGACACACCATGTTCATGCAATGGAAAATACAACATAGTAAAGATGTCAAATCTCTCCAAATTTATCTATAGGTTTAACACATTCCTATCAAAACCCCAGCAAGATTTTTGCAGATATAGGTAAACCAAGTCTACCATTTAAAGGAACAGGAACTAAGAAGCTTTAATCACTAAAATAATTTTGAAAAAGAATAAAATTTCAGTCACCACATTACACAATACTACTAAGTCTTACTATAGAGCTACAGTAATTTGGACATTGGAATTGGCAAGAATATACACATAGATCAATAGAACAAAACAGAGTCCAGAAGAAGACCCATCACAAGCACATCACTTGATATTTGATAAAGGTGCAAAAACAAATAATGGTTAGCTTCTCAACAAATAGTTTGGGGACAATTAGACACCCACAGGCAAAAGAATATAAACTATAAAAATAACCTTGACCTAAACCCAATACTTTATACAAAAATTAACTGAAAATGGATCAAAACTATTAACGCAAAATATAGCACTACAAAACTAATAGAAGAAAAAATAAGAGGAAATCCTTGTGACCTAGGGTTAGCGAAGAGTTCTTAGACATGGCACCAAAAGCACAATCCATAAAAAAAGAAATAAACGATAACATGGACATCATCAGAATTAAAAACTTCAATGGAAATCTACTCAACAATAAAAAGAAATGAGTTACTGAAACACACAACTCTAATGGATATCACACTCATGTTGTATGAAAAAAAGACATTTGAAAAGGTTATATATACTGTATTATGACATTTATAGAACATTCTGAAAATTAAGTGATAGAACAGATCAGTGGTTGGAGAAAGGGAATTAGGGATTAGTGTTACAGGTAGGTTGGGCATTTCTTTGTAGTGATAAAACAATTCTACATCCTGCTTGTGGTGGTGGTTATATGAATCTACCCATTCAATAAACTTTCACAGAACTATACAAAGCAAAATGAAAAAAAGGAATATACGTAAAAATGGATTCAAACCACATAAATCTAGTTTAACCATATTATAGCAAGGCTAACTTCCTGGTTTAATAAAGTGCTCTGGTTGTAGATGTTACCACTGGGGAAAGTTGGGTAAAAGTGCATAAAAATGTACTATTTTTGCAACATCTTGTAAGTCTTAAATTATTTAAAAACAAACAATTAAAATGCATATGGGAAAAAATCAGGTTGATAAATTTGTAGAAACTCTAAGCTAATATGCAACCTTAGGATGTTGCTTTTTCTAAAATTAACTTCTTGAAGGCCAAGAGAAGGAGGGGGGTGTGCTAGGTTTTGTTAGCTATATTTTTCCCAGAGGACAAATGGGACAATATCTCATTTCTTTAATCATCTATATTTTGAGGTTTACAGTAAATAAGGTATACTAGTTTGGTTTATATTAAATAAGATATACTGAAGCTTATATAATTGCTGAATGTAAACACAAATTGTACAACAAGGCCACCAGGATTCAAGTCCTGAGCAATTTACAATATAATAAATACTCAGCGATTAAAAGGTGTGCTCTCATGCACTTGTAAGCCAAATATTTAGAGAGCAACATATTTAATTATTTAAAAATATAAGAGAGGTTTATTGGACTTCTAAAGAAATTAAAAAACACTTCAGAAGAAAATTAAAAACTTCTTTGAATGCTTTATATAGAAATACAAAGAGTCACCTGTTCTTTGTAGGGTAGTATAATTAACAGACCCAAAACAATATTTCATTATTTTAAAAACCCACTGGCAAGACTAGTTCTCAAAGAACATATTTTCTTTCTCTTGAAATCATCTAATAGAACAAAAAGACCCCCCAAAAGAATAACTTAATACTTAAAACAAATACATTTTTAAAGTATATGAATTAGTTCCCCACCCACTTTGTTCTATATCTTGATCTGTTTACATCTTGGGCAAAAACAGAGCAGGAATCCTAGGCACTTTTTTCAATTTGCTGAACTTCCTGAGATTAAGGAGACCAATCTTAATAACCCAGTTATTTGTACCAACGGAGGGAAAGCACTGTCATGTAAAGTACAAAATGCTTAGAACTCAGCCTGGTGAATCTGAGCATTCCAGGGCCTCTCTGATAAGAGTAGCAATAGTTTACTGGTCCGCCATTCACCTTCTGGAGACAAGAATAAGATTAAGAACTGAAAGCACTGCGCCTGGGGGAACAAGAGGAGGACCGCATATCCAGGAAAGAAAAGCTACCTGTGTGGAACATGCATTTTGCCCCAACACTTATTATGTGCTAGCTCAGTGAAATTACAGTGGCCCAAGTTGTTACTCATGTCTCAGTTTTACAGTTGAGGAAACTAAGGCAAAGAAATAGTAAATGGCCTGGGGCACGTGTGGCATAGGCAGTAGCCAAAACTCTTGGTTTTGGCCCAGGTTGTGATCTCAGGGTTGGGAGATCGAGCCTCGTGACCAGCTCTGCACTCAGCACAGAGTCTTCTTAGGATTCTCTCTCCCTCTCCACCCACTTTCTCTCTGTCAAATAAATAAATAAATCTTAAAAAAAAAAAAAAAGAAAGAAAGAAAAAGAAAAGAAATAGTAAATACCTTGACCAAGGACATACAATTAGCCTAGCCAATTTCAGATCTCTTTATCCCCAAAGCTGGTACTCCTTGCCTTGTGGTATATTATGGCCTCTTAAACATGTATAGCTCAAAAGACATTGAGTGACTGCATTTCAACATTTATCCACAAAACTCATGGTTAAATGACAGTCAATTTTACAGATAGCTAAAAAGCATCAGCAGGTTGACAACTTATTTGGAGTAACTGAAACATGAGAATACTACAATTCTCAGGCACAAAAAGACTTAAGTCTTGAAGGAAACTTGGAGAACACCCAAGCCTACCCTAGGAAATGGCTTTATTTTTGGTAAAATGTTTAGCCCACAGTAATATTGTGGGGTTTTTTTGGTCATTTGTTTGTTTGGTTTTCATACTATGTTTTTTTTCAATAAGGGTTTTACTTGTCTTTTTTAGTAATTTTTTTAACTAAACAAAACTGTTTGGTTTATTTGTGGTTTTTTTTTACTAGTTTTGTTTTGTTTTTACTAGTTTTTTATTACAAGTTTATGTGTTTTGTGAATTTTATTCTTTGGATTTCATTTCAAATTTAACCGTTTATTCCTTTGTTTTTCTCTCCATAGCCATTTTTCTTAGTCTAAAAATGGCCAAATTTAAATTAGTGATGGAAAACCAAATCAAACCATAAAATGTGGTAGTTATGATGAAATTATGAACAAAATGCATCTATAAATTAATTTAGTTGTGTGTGTCCACTTATGCAGATTTTTATACAGTACAGTACTATAAATGTATTTTCTCTTCCTATGATTTTCTTAACATTTTTCCTTTCTAGCTTACTTTATTGTAATACAGGATATAATACATATACCATTCAAAATATATGTTAACTATGTTATCGGGGCTTCATGTCAACAGTAGGCTACTAGTGGTTAAGTTTTGGGGGGAGTCAAAATTTATATGTGAATTTTTAACTGTGCAGGGGGGCTCCATGTTCCTAACCCACATGCTGTTCAAGAGTCAAGTGTACATATAAACATTTGTTTAAATTCTCATTTACGACATTTGTTTTATTCTGTAGCTGTTCTTTCCATCCTTCTCTACTCTGTTCTCCAACCTGAAAAACTTATCAGGCAGGCCATCTCCCTCCATGGGTGTCCTTATTTCCTGGCAGCCTTCAGCCAATGGAGAGCCCCAGCAGGAGATGGGAGCAGCAGAGATGAATGAGGTCAGTGAGGTCAAGGGCATTGTAATGTTTTATTTCCCAGTTCTCTCCCTGGAGGTCACCTGGGTCTAACTGTGTCAAGAGGCACAAGTCTCAGAATAGGCTTTTCCATAGGATTTTCCCTGCCCTGGGTTCCTAAAAGCTCTCTGCCCTCAACTCTGTCATGAATGGTGGTGGTGATCATTCACTATTAGATGTTTGCTCACTATTATCAGATTTCCCTTCTCACAGTCTGCCAGTTTGAGTGTGTCACTTGCTTTCTCTGGGGTTATGAATGATGACAGTGATAATGAAATTTATAGGGAGAGGGAGAAATTCATTTAATATAGCATGTATTTTATGCATTAAGGTTAAAACAAAGACAAATACAAAGTAGAGTTCAGGACATTTTCATACTCCAAACCTTCTATGATCCCCAGAAAGAACAACTGTACTATTCCCTATGTATGCAACCAGATCTATTTCTAACCACTTGCATACACATTCTGGCAGATAATTTGCTGAGCTTAGATCTTATGACGCATATTCTTCTGTGACTTGTCTTTAAATATTTCCCTAATGATAGACATTTAGATTTATTAAATTTTCATATTGTTACCCATAATGATGCAATGGACATCCATATATATGATTAGTAAGTTACTTTCTCAAAAAATTCTTATTCAACATCTTGCTTTCCTTCATTAAACAATTTCATTTAAAGTCATGATTATATATATGTATATATATATATGAAATCTGAACTAGTACTAGAGAAATTTCTTTGAATATTAGCAACTATGACACACCTTCTTTAATGAGTGAATGTTACATTTTATTCTTTATATATATATTTTTTTTTCCCTATTCCTCACAACCACCATGGAATACAGCTGTCATTGTGTGATCTAATGTTGAAATTACAGAGGCTAAGAAATTAAAAAAGCCCAAATCTTCAGAGCTTGCAAACAGAACTTTATTTGAATACAAGGCCCCCTGTCTTTAAACCCCTGCTCTTTGAAATACATCATGCTCCCTCTCCTTACTAGACAAGATTCTTCACTTATGAAGGGAACTCAGTGTCTAGTAGAGAAGTTAGTCAGGCAGAATACTTTTTCTGAAATATAATTTTAGGCTTCTTTTCTGGCTATGTCCTCCTACTCTATGTAGCATCCCCAGATGTATGTTTAAAGCGAGGGATAGGACAAAAAGAACAAATAAATGCAGTTTATGGGTTTTGAGTTTCAAAAACTATCCTTCATCATGTGGGGACAAGGGGTTAGGAGAGAAAAATTCAGACATAAAGAACACATTTAAAAGAATAAAGATTCAGTCACTCTGCATTTAGACCAGGTACTAATAATGATCCAGAGTGTTAGAGAGCCTAAAAGTGGGGTTTACAGGCCAATGTTTCCCCAACAAGGAGTACTGTTAGTTCACTGACCACACTGGCCTCTAGGTCCAAGTCAATAGGAAAGCTGGAGGGAGATAAACCTCCAGGTAGTTGGAGATGAGAGAGAAGAGAACATTTTTCCCCAATAAAGCAGTAAAATCATCCCAGCTGGGGTAAACCACAGATAGACTTGCTATAGATGTTAGAGCAAAAGAAATCCAGTGCTAGAAACATGTGCCTGAAGAGTCTGGCTATTCAGTGAAGGGAGAATGGAGCAGTGACCTTCAAGACAGATGACCAGGACATGCACACATGACTGAAACAAAGCAAACTGTGGACTACAATGAGCACAGTGAAAAAAGGTGCTTATGGACCCCTGTGAGCATTCGAGGAAAGCATTAATTAGCCTGAGGGAGAATCATCTGGTTTACTAAAAAAGGAGGAAGGATTCAATTTTATTTTTAGGATCGGATCAAACATTTCTAAAATGTTTCATTTAAATAGAATAAACGGTAATATTTGAGAAATAGCTCCAGTTAGAATTATTTTATTTACTATTACTTAAGCATGCTAAAAGTACAAGCAGTCCACAGGAGTTCTCCATTAATATGATTAACTGTTATAAACCAAAAGGCTATAACAATGGGTTAGACAAAATAAATTTTTTCTATGACTTTCCCTCCTGTCTTAAAGCTTGAGACTGAAATAAATCACACTGAGTACCTAAAATAAAATCTACATTGTCCCCATACTACATTATACTATACTGACACTGTATTATAATTTGCTTTTTTATGATACAGACTTTTATTGTCTCTCTCTACTTACCAAATTATAAACTCCGTGACAGCAAAGATCTTTGCCCGGCAAACAAGAGGTTCTCTATAATATTTGTTAAATGAATGAATAAGCAGATGACAAAGTATTTTACGATTACATTTAGATCATGTTAATTCTGACATTCTGGTTTTCCTGACACTTTAAACCTAAAAATTTGTGCAACATTGAAAAATATCTTCATAGAATAATTTAGATGAATAAAACACTAGGCTGCAAAATAGACCAAAATAATACATCTTAATGATAATGTGATAAAATAAGAGGATCCGTAAGCCAGTGTCTAGAATTTCTTATAAATTGTGAAGCAAGCACATTATATGGAGATTTTTACTTTCTGGGTTTTTCTGTTTATTTTTGGGAGACTTTTGTTTTTCACTATTAAAAGGAGATAAGAAAAACAACAGAGAGTGTTTTTCAAACAAGACATTTTGGTAACTAAAAGCTAAATCCTAGCTGTTAGTGAATCTGTATTTCATTTATGGTTAGTGAATTAAATGGTTTAGTGAATTAAAATTACGGTAGTAAATTTTCCTATTGCTATTTTGTAAATGCTTGTGATTAGAAAGGGACCAAACAACTTAGAACAAATATAAAAAAAGTGTTAGAATCAAAGTTCAGAGAACTAAAAATAAACAGTTGCTATTCTTGCTTACCCAAATCTACTTCCTTCCCTTCTGGTAAGAGAACCTCAATTTTCCTTGCAAAACCACCAGCCCCTACTCCATCACTGTGCTGGATTGAATCCAGGTCCAAGAGTGGGCATGTGTCCCACAGCTGGCTTATCAGAGCAGGACATATGCTTTCTGGCCAAGGGGACTGAACATAACCCAATCAGTTTAGTGAATGTTACCCTGAGGATTGTACTGTAATAACTAGGAAAGGGATATTTTCTTTCGCTGAACTTAGTGTTGGGAAAATGGAAGCCTTGAGTTGCTGGTAAGGATGGTGTTATCAATAGAGAGGAAAACTCACCCTGAGAAATGGAGACTGGTAAATGGACTCTTTATGGTGCTACTGCATGCTTTCTATCTTTCAGGTCTCATTCTAAGAACCTCATGCCCATTAATACAACACTCAAAACAAGATGACATTATTATATACATTACACAGCCAAGAAAATTGGAGTCAAAAGACCTTAAGTAAAGTGTGCAATATGATAGCTAGTAAATAGCAGAAAGAGGACATACTGACAACAGAGGCTGTGCCCTTAAGTACTGCTGTGCATAAAACCACACACACCCCATTCTTTCCACCTTCAACTTTTCATTAAATGAGTTAATATACTCCCCTTTTAAGTCAGTTTTTCTGACATTTGCAATTAAAAGTTCTGAATAATAACAGCATTGTAATTAATGAGAACAGTAACAAGTATGCTGAAATAACATAAAAGTCTACTATATAATTTGGCCCACCAAACAAAAAATTAACATAGAATAGACTATGTGTGTGTAGTATTAGCAAACTAATATTTATACTATAGCAAACAAACTAGTTAGTCAAGTACAATTTTTAAGATTTTATTTATTTATTTAGAGAGAGAGAGAGAGAATGAGCAAGGGGAGGGGCAGAGGGAGAGGGAGAGAGAGAATCTCAAGCAGACTCTGTGCCAAACATGGAGCCCGATGCGGGGCTCCATCTCACGACCCTGAAGTCATGACCAGAGCCAAAAGCAAGAGTCGGTTGCTTAAACTGACTGAGTCACCCAGGCACCCCTAATAGTCAAGTACTATTTTTTATTGTTATGTTAATCACCATACATTACATCATTAGTTTTTTTTAATTTTTTTATTGTTATATTAATCACCATATATTACATCATTAGTTTTTGATGTAGTGTTCCATGATTCATTGTTTGTGTATATCACCCAGTCAAGTACTATTTTTTTTTTTTAAAGATTTTATTTATTAGAGAGAGAGAATGAGAGATAGCAAGCACGAGAGGGAAGAGGGTCAGAGGGAGAAGCAGACTCCCTGCTGAGCAGGGAGCCCGAAGCGGGACTCGATCCCGGGACTCCAGGATCATGACCTGAGCCGAAGGCAGTTGCTTAACCAACTGAGCCACCCAGGCGCCCCCAGTCAAGTACTATTAATAAGAGTCTTGGATGGAATTTTTGAAGAGGTCAGAATGTGATAGATCTTGATATTCATATTATTCCTTTTGGGGGGAATAATGTGAAATTAAAACTAAGGCTACCTATTAGTAGGGTTCTCCTTTATGATAAAAAAAAGTATTCTCCTAAGTGCTAAATATTAAAATATACACTTATGAAAGGACAACAAGCAATATAATGTTTCCATGTTCAAAAAATTAATTTTCTGGGGCACCTGGGTGGATCAGTCAGTTAAGTGTCTGCCTTCAGCTCAGGTCATGATTCCAGGGTCCTGGAATCGAGCCCCACATCAGGCTCCCTGCTCAGCTGGGAGTCTGCTTCTCTTTCTCCCTCTGCCCCTGCTCCTTCTCATGCTTGCTCTCTGTGTCTCTCTGTCAAATAAATAAATAAAATCTTAAAAAAAAATTTTCTTAGCAAAAGTTCAAATTATTTTAAAATCCAAACAATCGGCCAAATCCTGCCTACAAGGTATATAAAACTGAGGCTACAACCCGATGGGTATTGTTTTGTTTGTTTTTGTTGTTGTTGTTTTTAAAATATGGAACACTTCACGAATTTGAGTGTCACCCTTGTGCAGGAGCCATGCTAATCTCTGTATGGTTCCAATTTTAGTATATGTGCTGCCTGCTGCTGAAGCAAGCACTATTATCTGATGTTTTAAGAGACACATTTAGAATCTATTACAGGCCAAGAATGAAATCTTGCCATTTGCAACAACATAGATAGAGCTAGAAGGTATAACGCTAAGTGAAGTAAGTCAGTCAGAGAAAGACAAATACCATATGATTTCACTCATACATGAGATGTAAGAAACAAAACAAACAAAGGAAAAACAGAGAAACAAATCAAAAAACAGACTCTTAGCTGCAGAGAACAAATTGATGATTACCAGAGGGGAATTGTGTGGGGGATGGGTGAGAGACGTGAAGGGAATTAAGAGTACATTTATCCGGAGGGGAAGAGGAACCATGAGAGACGATGGACTCTGAGAAACAAACTGAGGGTCTAGAGGGGAGGTGGGTGGGAGGATGGGTTAGCCTGGTGATGGGTATTAAAAAGGGCACGTTCTGCATGGAGCACTGGGTGTTATACGCAAACAGTGAATCATGGAACACTACATCAAAAACTAATGATGTAATGTATGGTGATTAACATAACAATAAAAAATTTTAAAAAGCTAATGATGTAATGTATGGTGATTAATATAATAAAAAAGTAATGATGTAATGTGCAGTGATTAACATAATTTTTTAAAAAATTACATTTATCTTGATGAGCAGTGAGTAATGTATACAACCTGTGAATCACTATATAGTACACCTAAAACTAATATAACACTGTAGGTTAACTATATCGGAATTAAAATTTTTAAAAATTGTATTATAGGCCAAAGTACCCTTTTTGAGTTTGTAGAGATTATGTGATTTTTCCCACAAAAATTTTTGGAAAAGCAGATTTTATTCTTGGTCCATGCAAGAGCTTAGCTAGTGTTTATTATCCTTTAAATTTCTATAATTCCTCATAGGGCTTTAAAATTGCAATTTTTCAGTTACCTCCTTTCAGGAAATACTTCCTCCACAGTTAGTCAGGGTTGACTCTAGATCCTACTCACCATATCCCTAGCCCTGCATCTGCTATAGAATTCACTGATAAATGAGGCTTTTTCCTGTAATAACTAGGAAAAAGGGACTATTTTTTCTGGGCTTGGAGTTGAGAAAATGGAAGCCTGGAGCTGCTGACAATCGGGGCTTCAACAAAGAAGTAGTTTGACCAGAGAGATGGGGATTGAAAACCAGTGTTTCTGAGGCTGACATTGAGTAAATGTTACATTTCTGTGGTAATTGTTTTACGACTGTTTTAATAGAAAAATGTAGTTTGAATATAGCTTATTCTTATTATTCAATATCACTTTAGACTAAGAGTTTCATGAATAGAATTCCAATTGTATAAAATTTGTATAACAACCTTAATATAAAACCATAGAATTCAAGGAAACTCAACTGAGTTAGAATTTGTGCTTTATAAATTTGTCTTCAGTCATGCATGATGGAGCTATCAAATCCAATTAAGTACAAATTTACTGGGCCTAAAACAACAGAGTCCAGAAACAGTGAAAACTCTTTCATTTAAATGGATTCTTCATAAATAAGAGGTGTTATTTCTGGTCTGTCATACCACCCTTTTAAATAGTTAACTGTTGAGGTTCCTCAAAAAATTAAAAATAGAGCTATCCTGTGACCCAGCAATTACACTCCTGGGTATTTACCCCAAAGACGCAGATGTAGTGAAAAGAAGGGCCGTGTGCACCCCAATGTTCATAGCAGCAATGTCCGCAATAGCCAAACTGTGGAAAGAGCCGAGATGCCCTTCAACAGACGAATGGATAAAGAAGATGTGGTCCATATATACAATGGAATATTACTCAGCCATCAGAAAGGATGAATACCCAACTTTTACATCAATGTGGATAGGACTGGAGGAGATGATGCTAAGTGAAATAAGTCAAGCAGAGAAAGTCAATTATCATATGGTTTCACTTATTTGTGGAACATAAGGAAGAGCATGGAGGACAGTAGGAGAAGGAAGGGAAAAATGAAGGGGAGGGAATCAGAGGGAGAGATGAACCATGAGAGACTATGGACTCTGAGAAACAAACAGGGTTCTAGAGGGGAGGGGGGTGGGGGGATGGGTTAGCCCGGTGATGGGTATTAAGGAGGGCACGTACTGCATGGAGCACTGGGTGTCATATGAAAACAATGGATCGTGGAACACTACATCAAAAACTAATGATGTATTTGTATGGTGACTAACATAATAAAATTTTAAAAATTAAAAAAATAAATAAATAGTTAACTGTTTTGGTTAAAGAACAGAACCATTTACTCAATACCACCCAGCTTCCTCTATTAAAGTGTAGACTGTATCTTCCATTATTTCTTGGAAAACCCTCAAAACTGCAGAAGGGGCTGACCACAATTAAACAGTTTTTTTTAAAGATTTTATTTATTTGTTTGTTTATCAGAGAGAGAGAGAGCACAAGCAGGGGGAGTGGCAGGCAGAGGGAGAAGCAGACTTCCCACTGAGCAAGGAGTCTGATGCAGAACTCGATCCCAGGACCCTGGGATCATGACCTGAGTTGAAGGTAGACACTTAACTGACTGAGCCACCCAGGCATCCCTAAACACAACTCTTAAAAAGAAATTCCCTTTTGTGTCAGCTATGTGGCTACAAACCAAGAATCTATGTATATGAGTCAACAATTAAAACTAAGTTTAGCTTCAGAAAACAAACTCCCCCCAAAAAAGGAGCTGCTTTTGAAAATTACATGTGTAAGGTTTACTAAGCTAAGCTGAAGCATGGACTGTTCCAGATGGTTTTGCAAAGTAAGATCTACATGGTGGTAGTTATACATGGCTTATCCAATGCATCTGTCTGACCTTTATTTAGTCCAGCAGTCTGGGATCCCTTTGAAATTATGAAATCAATGGGAAATGATCATAAAACTTGAGGAATTTATGGCTACTTTCCAAACTCTCTTTTCTAAGAACCATTAAATTGCTTCCAAAAGAAAAATAAACAAAAGCTACACTTCAAGAGAGTAGATCACATGAACTCCAGAGCATCCCAACTTGCTACTCACCTATTCTTTGGCTTTCCTATGAATACACAAACTTCTGCTTCATATTGCTTTGGGGGTTGCAAAGAATTGTGAAGTAGAAGTAAAAGGAGTTACACACCGGATCATTGCTACTCAAAGTGTGGTCCCAGGACTAGCAGCAATAGCATTACCTGGGAGCTGGTTAGAAATGTTGAATCTCAGACCCTGCCCCTGACCTGTCTGAATCAGAATCTGCATTTGCAATCCCCAGTTGACTTGTATGCAGGTCACAGTATGAGGGAGGTCTCTGAACTATTTTTATAAGAACACTGTAAGTCTTAAAACTCTTTGCCTATACACTTTTCCAATCTTTACTTTTCTGCCAGCTGATTATAGGTTTCACAAGGACTAACTATAATTATAGTTAACACTTATTTTATTGCATCCATGCACTGAATATGTAGGTTACTTTATTTTATCCTAAAATTATTGCTTCTGAGATGTATTTATGACA